>NC_090945.1:84108087-85392253 GCF_040807025.1 Struthio camelus
CCCCGACCCCGCAAGCTCGGCGCCCCCCACCGCCGCCGTACCTGCCGCAGGGCTGCGTCGGCCAGGGCCCGCTTGCCGCCCCGGGGGCAGTTCTGGATGTAGCAGGCGGAGGAGAGGGCGAGGAGGCAGAGGAAGGCGAGGGCCAGCGAGGTGTCTGCCATCGCGCCGGGAGCCGGGAGCCGAGCCGAGCCGGGGGGAGCCGCTTCGCCTCTGCCGCCCAGCTGCGCCCGCCGCTATTTATGCCGCCGGCGCCCCTTTCCCTTGGGGTGGGGGGGGAGGGAGGAGGAGGAGGGAGGTGGATTTTTTTTTTTTAAATTTATTATTTTTTCTTTTTTTTTTTTTTAAAAAAAAGCTGCCTTCCCAAATCGCAGCCCGAGCGCATCCGTAATTGCGGTGATTCAGTGCAGTCGCTCGGGGCTGGCAGGTCCCCGCGGTCTCGGGGTTTTGGGGGGGGGGGGAACCTGCCTCGGGGGCGATGCTGCTCTGCTGCTTTGGGTGGGGGGGGAGATGCAGGTTTGGGAGGGATTCGGGGATGCTGGAGAGCTTGGGGGGGGGGGGGTCCCAAACTGAGGGGCTCGGCCCCGGTGTTGGAGCAAGCGGGTACAAGTGTGACCCCCCCCCCCCAATTCCTTGCGGGAAGGGTCCCGGCGTTTCCCACCGCTTCGCCAGCCCCGTGCCGGGGTCGGGGGGGGGGGGGCTGCCAGGGGGCAAAGGCTGCAAGCCCGAAAGCCGGCCCTGCCTCAGTTTCCCCACAGCACAAGGACGGAGCAGAGAAACAACAGCAGAGGGTGGGTTTTTTTTTGGGGGGGGGAGCACTTTTGGGGAGGGGGGGGGATGGTCTGGCTTTGACTGTCCTGCTGGCAACCAGCGGGTTCCCAACAGCCCTTCTTAACTGTGCTGAGACCTGGCATGCTCGTAGCACCGCTGGGCTGCCGGCACCACTCCGGGGGGGGGGGGGGCTCGCCACCCCCCCCCCCCCCCCCCGCCCGGCGACTGCTGCTTATGCACCAGCAAAGCCGAAATGAGGTGGGAGCCGCCGAGCCGAGGCGCGACGGCAGCGGAGGAAGAGGAGGAGGAGGAAGGTTGCCCCCTTCCTTTTTTTTTTTTTTTCCCCTTCCCCAATGCAACTAAACGAACTCGTTAAATGTGCGGCCACGGGGTTGGTTTTTTTTTTTTTTGGGGGGGGTGGGGGGGAAGAGAGCGGAAAGGCAGCATGAATATTCCTCGCGCTCCCCCGACGGCCTTTCCCGGCGGCCGAGGGCGACCTGGGCGCCGTGCGCTGAATACGCGGCGCGGGAATGAGGCGCCCCGCCGTCCCGCTCGCCGCGGCGAGCTGTCTTCGAGGCGACCCCCCCCCCCCCAAAAAAAAAAAAAAAAAAAAGATGTCAGCGCTAAATTGGGCACCGACGGCGGTTTAACGCGCTCGTGCGCCGGCTCTTCATTAACCGCGCCGTGAACCGCCATCCGCCGGCCCGAGCCGCATGCAAATGGCTGCGTGTCGGGAATGCTAACGCGGGCATAAGCGATTAAAATGTAATTAGGCTCTTTTAAAGTCCAGGAAGGTTAATAAGCTGTTTTTTTTTTTTTTTTTTTTCCCCCCCCGAGTCACAGCCGCGGCATCACTTAGCGGCATCAGGGCCGGCGCGGGAGGGCAGAGCGGCCGCGCGGGAGGGCCGCGGCATGGAAAATCCCCGGGGTGAAGCCCGGGGAAAAGGTTTCTCCCGGGCTCGGCGCCCGCGGGATTGCCCCGGCGGGAGCAGCGGGCCTGGCCGACCGCGGGAACATTTTGGGGGGGGGGCCGAGCTGGGGGAGCAGAAGGTTTGGGGGCGGGCGGGGGGGGCAGCGACCACAGGTTTTGACTCCCCAACCTGCCTGTAAGGAGGCGATTTTTGACTCCGCAGCCTTCCCCCCCCCCAACCTGCCCGCTGCCACCTTTTTCCATGTCTCACCTGGGAGATGCTACTCTGCTTCCTCCACCTGGCGGAAAACAGCTCGGATGGCCATGCAGAGAGGGGAGCGCGGCCCGCTAGCACCCAGGATTCGGGCACTGCCCTTCTCACCTCGTGGCCGTCTGGATCCGTCTCTTTGGGAAGCAGCAAGACAGACTCGGTGCTGGAAAATTAGGTTTTCTTAGGGCTTCTGCCCATTCTCCATGGGAGGTTGACGGTGACTCTTGCCCGCTCCTCAAAGAGCCGGCACGCAGGTCCTGGCTGCCCGGCTCCGGGGAAGGGCAGAAGGTGCCAGGGGAAGTCCTGGCTGTGCAAGTCGAGGACCAACCAGCCCATCGCCCTCTCGAGCAGGGCGGGCAGAAAGGGTCTGTGCTGCACGCGCCCGTTCCCGTGCTGGGCGAGAAGGATCCCACACTCATCTGCAACCTGAGCGATCAAAAGCAGGACTCACTGCCGGCGGGGCGTGAAGTGCTCCCTCACGAACCAGTTGAGAGCGAGACGGGCGCGCAGAAGGGACTTCATCCCATCTGCCCGCCTGCGTCGGCAAGAGGGGACACCCAAGGCCAAAGCGGCCGTCAGAGGGTCCTTTATCATGAGCGGAGAAGGAGGAGGAGAAAGAGGGTGGATGAAGGCTCTGCGCAACCTGATGTAACAGGCAGGTCAGCCCTCCTTCGAGGGGGGTTGGACCAGATGTCCTGCTGACATCCCTTCCTGCCTCCATCGCTCCGTTAAGCTGCGAGCTCTCTCCCTCTTTCCCTCCGCAAAGGCAACTTGCACAGGTAGCTCACGTTCAAGCCGAGAGATGAATCCCAGCCTGAATCGCTTACACATTGGTTTCATGAAAAACTTTGGGCAGAAGAGATGCTGGCTGAGCCATAGCTTTGCCTTTTAGCTGGAGGCAGCTCAGTTTTGTTAGTGCCAGAGACGGAGACCGCTGTGCACGCTGGAAGCTTCTTGGGGAGCGAGCGTTCCCCGGAGAAGATCTGGGGCGGAGGAGGTGTGAGCGCTGAATCACTCCTGGCTGGTTCAGTGCAAACACGACACCACCGCAGAATTAACAGGGTTTCTGCTGCCTCCAAACTGCGGGATTTTTAAGAATCATTTTCCCCATTTTCTTGCCATTTATTACTTAAAAGACGGGCGACTTCACAGGTTGTACTTTTCGCTACAAATGAAGATGGATTCTAAAATCCCGCAGATGCAAACAAGGAGCCAGAGCACTTCAGTGCCGATACAGAGCTGCGCTTCGGCTCCTTGATGAGATTTCTATTTCCTGAGACTTCTAACACGATGGATGGACATCATGGGTCACTCGGCGAGTAGGGGCCTTATAAAGGAGGCAAAAAAGGTATTACATGCAAGAGGAGCTGATTCAACTTGAGGCCTGTTACCCCAGAGAAACCGGCACAGAACATCAGTCAGAGATGTCTGTTCTGCAGAGAGAATTTATCAATTAAATGGCAACAGCGGGGGGTTTTACTGCTGACAAAACACTGCTGTCACCTTACCCTCAGCACATCCAGCACACGCCAGAGACAGAATGTATCCAAGCCCTTTTCCTTGTGTTTCTTTTTTCTCCTCAACAGCTCTCTGGAAACCAGATCTCCTCGGCTGTAAATATCGGAATCTCAATCCCGAAACCCCTCAGCGACAGCACGGGGGCTGCTGCAGCAGCCCCTCTAGAACTCACGGGTCTGCAGATGATCTCTCCTTGTGTTGCCTTGGCTTTTCCCAGCCTATTTATTCAGCACCTTGCAAAGAGGCTCACGACACGAAGTCATTAAGACACACAGTGCGACCAATTACGAGTCAGAAAGAGAACCTGACTTTAACCATAATTTTATTAAGGCTTAAATGTCTATCAGCCAGACGGGAGCTGGTCCAGTCACACGACACAAACCGAGAGTGACACGTTGTGTAATGCAATGGCTTTTCTACAGAGTTTGTATGAGCAGAATGAGATCACTGCCAGTTACTCGCCTATTAACCACGGCCCCTCTTCACGTCTTACGGGACTTCGGCAGGATGAGGGATGCGCTCCTGCCGCGCTGCGTGGAGGAGGAGGGCAGAGGGGTGGGCAAGAGGAGAAGTCAGGTCGCTTGCACGTTGTCCATGACAAGGACTTTGCCTGGTCCGTGACCGAATGGCTGCTCATCAAATATTTAAATGGTTTGAACTCACAGGGAAGCTAAACTCACAGTCCAAAAGGCACCTATGCTAACCACTGAGCCACTGGGATTGTGGTAAGAGAGCAGGCGTGACGGGTGGAAAACAGTTTCGTATAAATACATATTCCTTGTTAAAGAAGCTATGGCTTTTATTACCCTCAGACCGCTTTGCTCTGGCACGATGCTCTAACCCCCCTCCCCCCGCTACTCTGTAAGCGCAAGAAGACCAAGTCCTCTCCACAATTACGGGTGCTCATCTGGCAAGCTCTCGAAAGGCCTTCGTCCTCGAACAATCAATACAGACAAATGGAATAGCAGCGGCTCCTGTTCTCGTCCTCCCGGCAGCCTCTGGTAGCCGAGGCCTTAAAAGTGAACCCTCCTCACGTCGTGAGTGGCGACCGACCTTTTGCAATTCACGCACAGTATCGATAAGGACTTCTGCTTCTCGGCTAAGCACGGGCGACACATGAGGTGGCCACAGGGAAGCTGGTAGACTGGCTCCGTTTTGAAGTAAGAGGAGAAAGTCTTGCAGCAGGAAGCGCATCCCTGGGTCTGGCTGCTCCTGCCATGCTCTGCAAAGACAACAGGAGAAACAGCTCGGTCAGTGGGCCGAGTCGACGCTACGGCAGCCCAAACCGAGCAGGACTTAAACGCGCCCCGTCCCGCTTACAAGCTGGGAACCTCGCTTTCAACAGATGTACGGCCGAGCTGTAGGCGCTCACATCTCTGCCGGCACAACGAGGAAGGCAACGCTCCGTCTTCTGAGGGTTTGTGCTCAGGAGGGGCTGCATCTAAGTGGCATTTGCACAGTCACGTTTCTTAATTGAGGACGGATGAGAGCAAAGGACTTTTCACTCTTACCGAGACTAAATCAGCCTCCCTATCTTTTTTCAACATTTGAATTAATCATTGACTCCTGCCTGCAAAGCTGTTAGGTATCGCTTTGTATTCCTGTCACACAGTACCTATAAAGGGCTACTGAGACAACTCCTAAATAGCAGCAATTTTAAAGGGGACAGTAAAAAGCTTAATAGCTTAATGTCACCGTGGAATAGCAAAAGCTATTCAGAGAAAGACACAGTCACTGGGAGCCGCACACCCACAGCCCTTTCTCAGGGACACCTGGTTCCTCTGAACCCACTCGGGTACTCCCAAATACACTTCTCCCACGAACAGGCAGATCCTCGCTCAGTGGAAGAGCAAGCCAGCAGTTAGGGTATCGGCTTGCAGAGGGACATAAAAAGGTTCAGTGCTTCCGACAGCTTCCATGCTTCCTGAAGAAGTCGTGTAGGATGTGCGTACCCAGCTGGTGCCACTGATGAGCAGGTCTAGCTAGCAGGTGTAACGAAAACTGTGTGGACTCAGCAGCCTGGCCTGTGAACGCAAAGCTGACGGGATTCTGGGCACACGCTTGGCCCGTCAGCCGTTGCTATCGTTACCTGTTACTCTTAGGGTTCAACGTGCCACTTTTAGGTTCAAGCCTGCTCTCCTCACCAGACTGTCCACGCGGCAACTCCCCAGCCTGCGCTCAGCCCAAACCGGCCTGGGTACAGCCCAAGCCTCGAAGCAGGGTGAGCTCTTGTCGAGGCAGTGGGAACCAAGCAGGCGCAGGCGAGGCCGAGCACCGTATCTCGGGGACACCACAGCCAGATACCACAGCCAGGGTCCGCCTTGGGCAGCAGAGACAAACTACATCCAGCGACGCAGGCAGATCGCAGGACTCAGGCAGGCTGAAGCCTGCCCTAACTCTGCAGTGTGGACACGGACAACACGCCTCACTTTCCCAGCGTCAACAGGGTCTAACCTGCCTCCCCAGGAGAATAAACCATTAAAACGGCCAAGATGAAAATGTAGTAGATGAGCAGCACTGGTAAGTAAGGCTCACTGAGAGACACTGCGGATATTTTTTGGTCCACAGAGGCACGGAAAGATGCTAGGCCGTTGCACAAGCCTCCCTGCTGATGCCGTCACAAGTTACCGTTCTCCTCTCTGGCTCCCAAACGTGAGGCAGAGGGGTTTGGTGCTTACCGAGGACGCTGCCGGCGTTCCACGAACTACTGCAGCCTCCCTCGCTGGGCGCCTGCTGCTGACCCCTCATCAGCTTCGCCGTAAACGACGGCATCGAGCTGAGCGCCGAGTTCAAGGCCGTGTCCAGACTTTCTGACAGCCTTTGCTCGTGAGAGACCAGATCTGCAAAGAGAAGCGCAAGCTCGAGAAGCAGGCACCGGGAACAAGCAAGCCGTCAGCGTGCAAGAGAAACGCTGCTTCGTCTCTGGAACATTTCAAAAGGGACAACGCTAAGGATTGTAGAAGCTCTGCCACCCATTTTCTCGTGAGATCTCTTTCCCCCACTGAAGTGCCAGCATGGGGATGTAGTGCTTCACACCCCTGGGGAAAACTTTTGGGTCCTAAAGAGGAAAAACCCTTTGGACACTGTCAGACGTTAATGTCATGAGGGACTTTGCAAAGAAGGGAGTCAAATGCCCCAGTGCCATGGAGCAGCACCATGCTCTCAGGTTTGCTTTGTGCAGCTAACTGGGAACCTTTAACCCACAAATAAAACTGATTTTCTTCTTTCCGTTTCAGGAACCTAAACCCGAGCCGAGGGACAAAGGCAAAGGTACACGAGTCGGACCTTTTCCTGTGGGATACAACAGCATTTTCTCCTGCGCAACACCGAACGCCTGGCTTTGATTAAGACTACGCATTAAGGAAACGGTGTCTGCACCACTAATTCTGTTAAATAAATCTCCCAGAGGAAGACCTTGGAATTACAGCTGCACAATTACTACAGCAATCAAGGCTGATGAAATACTGAAGATATGGAAATAAGCTCTCTGGGCCAAGCGCTGTGCTTGCTTTACATATGGGCACAGCTCTCCTGAGAGCTTTAGGCCCACAGGGCACAGCCCCAGCGGGAGCCCCCTACGCACCTCCGCCATGAAAATAACTAGTGACTCTTCCTAAAATACTGAATGAGCTGCAGATGAGAGATCAGAGCGGAAACGTGCCGTCTGACTCCTTCCTGCTATTTCTGGTACTGCCAAAACATCAGTTATTTTAAAATAAGCGTTTAAAGAATTTGTTTTACGTCAAGCTTTTCCCTCAAAATGCTACCATTTAGCACTTTTGGGAGGAGGAAGAAGGGAGCGCTAGGTACCAGCAGGCACTAACAGCAATCAGAAGCTGCGGACCGCCTTTTGATATGTTTCAGGTGACTCGTTTAGAGAGCATACATTAGAAAACTCAACTTACCTGCCCAGAGAGACAGCCCTTCTGTGTCCAGAAGACATGTGTGCACTGGGTATTTATACCATCCTACACAGACCACGCTGCTTGCAATGCATGGTCTCAGAGACACTGCCACTCTCTTTAGTCTCATCTAAATATTAGACGGCTAAAGATGGCTCTCTCCTTCCTCCCAGCTGAACTTTACCTTCCTCCCCGCTCCGAGGGATTATTACCTAAAGCAGTAACTCAGTTTAAGGATACCGGAGAGAAGATATAGAAGCTGCTGTATGAAATACAGTTATATCCACGTACGAGTTGCAAAGACAGCAACTCCAACACATTTGAGGTATTCCTGTGCAAACAAGGCAGAAATCAAACACGGCAAAACAGACGTAGAACCTAGCAAAAGAACTAGCGTGGAGTCCAGCGGAGCAATCGCCCATGAGCCAAGCTCTTCACCATGGACTAGAAGCTGAAGGCACTGTTTGTTTGAGAATAAACCCCAAGAGGGAACAGATTTTTGGAGATAGGTGTGAATTTCCTTGGTACTTAAACCATACATCACCCTTGCTTTCTAAAGACTGTCACTTCCCCAGAAGTCAACCCCGCTCCCCCAAGCACTTAAATCCGGCTGGGCTGGAGCTGCTAAACCCACAGAGAGCGTCCTACGCTCTTGCAACGGCCTCCAGCAATCAGTGGACGTCCAGGCTAATAAATAACCTCTGATTAAAAAAAACCAACCGACTAAACAAAAAAACCAATCAAACCACATTACGAGAAAAAGGTTGTCTCCGCATGCCAGTGACCTGAAAGCAACAAGTAGAAGGGAAATACAAACAAAAAGAGAAACAGGGAGACGTGAACCCTCAAGAGAACCGTGAAAGAGACTGCACAGACCAGCAAGGTGAGAACAACAAGGCTAGAGAAGAGAAAATAACGGCACAGAACGGAGGTAAATACCACCCGCGGACAGCAGGTTGTGCCGAGGAGAGGGGACGTGAATAAGACGATAAACTGATTTCCATGATGTCTATCAACAGCAAAATACAACAGCCTTAAAGCTTTTCAGAGGTGGTACGGCAATCTGGCTTGGAGTCTCCTGACTTGAAAATCTGGTCCTGGGCTGTCAAGACAGTTAAGAAAGAGAAGTGAATTAGGGAGCCAAGATACCTGTTGAACAGTCCATTTGGATCAAATGCGAGTCACTGTCAGTTTTCATTTTTTTAGCACTGTTCTCTGAGGTAGACGTGACAAGTAAGTTTGTAGAGGAAAAATATGGTGGCTGCACAGAGCTTTGATCCATACAGTCCATTTTCCTTTTCAGAGAAGACATTGTTATGGAAGAAGGTACGAGCATTTCTGAGGCATGAGCCCTCCCGAGGAGGTTGGTGCCAGGGATGCTGTGTTGTAGGAGGAAGTGGTCTATCCTGGCCTTGAGGGTAGGGTGAGGTAGGGGCTGTGAGTGCTGGCTGAAGGCCACCCCAGTGAAAGGATCACTAGGTACCCTGCCCCAGGAGGCCTCACTCCGGTTGCATTTTTCCAAGGTGCTCTGGTCGATCACCTTCCCCGAGGGCAGGAGCATGGGGAAGGTCATGATCTCCAGAGTGATGGGGTCCAGGAATTCTTCGGGGATGTCTTGGACGACATCCACCAGCTTGCGGAGGGTCTGCTGCTCGCTGTCGTTGGTGCTGAAGGGCACGCAGTCGCTCTCCATTGGCGTCCAGAGCTCTGGCTTCAGGCTGCTGACGTCCTGGGCGAAGCACTGGGAGGCCACCTGAAACACACCCTCGATCACCTCCTGCGGGCACGACTTCGCAGGCTGCCCCCACACCTCCAGCCTCTTAATGCAAGGCAGGCCACCTCCGGCCACGTGGGTGATGCAGATTTTTAAGTGTGACACGTTGCTTAGGGAGGCAGGCCCTTTGTTCCAGAGGTCTTGAGATGCGGAGCCAGGATAGGAGAGGACGTTTTCCATCTGATGGAAGGGAGGCCTCGGCTTGAATCCTCTGTGGCCAAATGTCACTTTGCTTTGATTTTTTAGGACAGCTTTGCCCACCAGCGTGAAAGCGTCTTTGTCTGACACAGGCTGACTGGCCAGACCTGAGAATTGACCCTCGGAGCTCTGCCAAGAGGTTTTGTTGCATGAGGTAGAGGTGTATACTTCCAGCCCAGTGAAGGTTTGGTATCCCCCAGATGAGATGTCGATATTAATCCTGCAAATCTCAATGTTGAAGGGAAAAGAGATAGTGATGTGGACCGGAGGCTTGATAAAGTACTCGCTGCGGAAACCACGATTTCTCCTGGCAAGGTCTTCAGAGATGAGATTCTCAACTTCGTAACCATCAGCAGAAATCTGTGTTTCAAAAGAAATACTGTGCTTAATTTGAACGAAGAAAATAAAAGGAAACTGGTTTTGTAAGCATTTAAGTAGATTCGCACAACGGAACAGAGCAGGAACCAAGGCTGCAATTTCACGTGCAGCTCAGACAACATAAAGAAATCCCTGCTGCTGAAGGAGAGCAGATCCATTCCCACCCTCCTCCCAGCCACGTGGTCCCATCCATCCTTCTGGGCCCCCCGTTACCTGGCAGGTGATTCGCAGAGCTGATTTAACATGCCAAAAGAGCAGAAAAACACGTATGGTCTGTGTTTTTCACCGGTTTAGTGAATAAAATGAAAGCATGGATGGATCTGATGAGCAGCAGAGCTAGCATGACATGAGTAGTGGGATGGTGCAGCTGGGAGCAGAGCGTGGGTGCATGGGGGAAACAGGATCTTCCCTCTTTCAACAGTGATGAAATGTTATGTCGCCTTACCCTGTCACGTGAAAACGTACTCCAAATCATTTAGTTACAGGTTCCCAGAGAACCTTCCAGATGTCTGCTAGCCAACTACCTTGTCCTGCACTAGGATCAATCCTAACCACTTCTGAGAAATGCCTCTCTAATCAGGCAGGGTCCAACCCCTCATCTGCCAGAACATGCAATCCCATCCTGTGGACTGCTCCTGGACACCTTGGCTCTACCCGTTCCCTCTCCTGAACGTCCTGGGGGCCTAAAAGGCACGCAGCACTTGCTAAATGAATTGAAAACAGCAGGGAACATCTACTTATTCCACCTGCTTTATATGGTCCACCTTACACTTTCCTGCAGGCAGCGTGATCTGTAGTGCATGTGTGAACATCAGCAGGGATGAAGGTGGACCTGCTTGGTCACCAGGTGGGCAACGACCTGTGTTGAAGGAGATGCCTCCTGGCTTCAGCGGCAGGAGAAAGACCCTGTTCTACTGCTTGAGCACGTGCTGTCCCGAACTCAGGGAAGAGAATCTACGTTAATGCCAGCATGGTTAGGTGTGGAGGCAAGGGCCTCATCCTGCTCACCTAACCCATACCCTTTCTCCCCTGCTCCACGAGTTCTGGTATATCTGAAACTTCTTGCCCGCAGCCTGGCTGCTCTACCGCCACATGCTACAGCAGGGCCTCTCCTCTGGAGGATCAGCACTGCCCACTTGCTTAAGACGGGCCTCTATTGTGGCCTTTTGGAAAGAAGAGCTGTGGAAATCATTGGAGAGACCTTGAGGAGAGGGCTCAGGAGAAGCCAGGCTAACGGGGTGCCTCCATCGAGGCCCATGTAGTGGTGAGAGTAAACTTGCAGTGACTTCTGCTCCCTGAACTAATTGTAGGGGAGTGCTGGGACATGTCTGCCTGCGTGTGCCCCTCTGCTAGCGAAAAGCAGCTCAGAAAGTTAGAAGCATTTCCCAGGTAAATTAGCGCTCTTGTAGAACAAAGGGAAAGGGAGAAGTGCATCGTTAACATTTAGCTTTAAGGAATTCAGATTTTTGCTTCTGTCCAGTCTAAACTAGACCATGTCAGGAGGAGTCAAATTCTGTAGCACAACCTCATCAAGCCAAACGTCAGTGGCACGCTGGATCTCCCATCAACACACCACCCGCACGGATGGTCACATCTGTACTGCCATCTTCACAGCACAGTACTTACAAATCCAAGGCTTCCTTGGGTTTGGGGGTGTGGGTTGGTGGAGACTCTTACAATTCAAAAATGGCTTTGAATGAAGGATGAGGCAGCATCTAAGCAATTCTGACAACGTTGAACGAAAATCTGTGTACTGAAGCACACAGTAACCACTACCGATTAGAGTACCTTCAACGTTGTCAGGAGCTGCATATTCAACTGGACAAACTGAAAGCTGCAACAATGCAGGGAAAAAAAGGCATCTAAAGTTAAAGCGCACACACCGGTAAGGACATAACTTTGTCACGTTATGAGAGCCTGTAAAATGAGGGCATTTTCCCTCCATGTTAGAGCACTAGCAGAAGGTAATGCAGTGTTCTAACACTAAATACTGATTTTTCCAAGTCCTGAGCTTTCAGCTCCAGTTTATCTTCACATGAGCTGCAGATCCCGAGTGTACTAGACACTGGTTCTCTTGCTTAGTGCTCACACTTCTCAAGACTAAAGTATGAAAGAGGAAGGGGATCCAGGAGTCCAGATTACCAGTATCAGTTAACAAAATCCCCCCGCCTGGAACGACAGGAGGCTGGTGAGCTTGCAACGGCAGGCATTGCTTTAGCGACTCCAAGCAGCACCTCACCCCCCAAAATACAACCCTCCCATGTTACTGGAAAGTGTTTTTAATTGACAAAAGTGCTCTCAGTTTTGCAGATTAAAAAGCCTACACCTTACCTAAGCTGGGACAGCATCCTCTCTGAACGCCTCTGTCATCAGCGGAGCCTCCCATATTAAAATCCCTCTCTGAACCACCCAGACCACATAACATGATGGGACTTTGCTATGAGTTGCCTTTGTTGTGTTTTCTTTAGCTTTGCTGTATTTTCTTTAGCTGGCCATGCTAAGCCTGGCATGGCCAGCTAAACTCAGTCTTCCAGACGTCACTGCTGAATTATTATGCAGGAGCAGTGAACAAGCTCTCCCCAGCCTCAGTGAGTCCTGTATGTCATTTCCACCTAGCCCCTCCATCCCTCCAGCTCCCATAACACCACACATTATTATTTTACCTTGTTGCAGTGAATTCTCGGCTTGAACTGTGGGAGACAGACATTTATTACCATCTTTGCAGCTGGAGAGAGCTCACTTTCTGAGCATCAGATACAGCTTGTAAAAAAAAAAAAAGCAAAATAAAAAAAGTGAACATCAGCAAACAGTGAAAGGACCTAGTGTTTCAGAGTCAGTATGAATTACAGGCTTGGCAGTTCTGAAAACGCAGCTAAGGTCTGAGTTAGGGAGGTGAAGCCAGTGTAATAGAAACCCAAATGACTGCGGTGAAGATATGGGATTAAGAGAAACCCACACACCAACATTCATTAGTGAACCCCTGGAGAAACGTCAAAGGAAAAAGGTAGAAAAAAAAAAAAAGGTAAAAATCTCTTGCCTATGGATAAGCCAGGAATAAGGTCTGAAAGTTTATCAAAGACGCCTGTGGTTTTGCAGATACGGCAAAGCACTACAATATCACAGGAGGTTGTCAAAGGCGACGAGGGGAATCGGGGCAAACTCCCAGCAGCCTCGCTCCTCCCTGGACTAAACTGTAGGACAGGGGGCTAAGCGCTGTGCTAGCGTGTACGCCCTTCGCTGCTGCGAGGCAGAAGGAGACAGTGTCCATTCCTCCTTCTGTGCTAACTTGCTGTGCGGCCTTGAACTGGATGTTTTGCCTCTGTGCCCATTTCTCCCCGCACGCCATGGCTATCCACCAGATGTCTATCTGTCAGCAGTTGGAGGCTGGACCTGCCTGTACGCTTGGACAACACCCAACATCAGGGACCTGAGCTCAGACAGGGCCTCTTGCGATGAGGATAATACACATCAGCACTAACACTGCTGCTACAAAAAGCAATATTTCTTAAGGGCTCCGGGAGCCTCAGATGAAAGCTAAGATTAAATACAAATATTAATAATTAGTATTTAACAGCTCCAAGGCAGCAGAGGGCATTTAATAGCTCTAAGGGTGATTATCTCTGTTCTGAACACTGACCCAGTTGATTCTTCTGACAGTGTACGTTAGAGAAACTCAAGTGAATGCACCATCTTTTGCATTCAGAGAACGTTAACTCAAATTGGTTATATCAGATGCCTTTTAAGAATGAAATTATCTGCCAGGTAAGAGTTTTAACCTTACGCCAACCTTAGTTTTAATATGTCATTGCCTTGGGCAGTCTTACAAATCATGAACCTACTGCTTCTTTCAAGAACAAGTAGCCCTTTAATGATTTTCAACTGAAGTTGTTAGTTCAGCCGAAATGAAATTGGCCTTTTGGGGACACTTCAGTTTGGCAATTGGAACATAGACTGTAATGAAGTGAGGCCGCTTAGCAAAGCTTGCTTTGCCTGCCTGCTAAGCGTGCAAGTGCAGTCCCTTCTGCACGTGATCAAGCGTAACAGTGAAACGAGAAATGTGGTATCGGCTCCGAGGTACTAATTCAACACAAGAAAATAAACGTTATGGAAGTGAGGCCCGTAGAGAGCAGAGCTTGAAGCCCGCAATGCCGTTGCCTGACCAAAACATTCATGAACCTCGAAAGAGCTGCAGTGGGCCAGGCTAGCACCCCTGTAGCCCGACATTTGGTAAGACGGTGATCAGGACCAATTCCTGCCCCTGAACAGGGAACAACTGAGGAAGAGAGCAAGCACGTACCAACACTTCCTCCAGTATCACTCTCCCGACTTTCTGAGCCTGAGAAAAGGCTTCCTGTTGGTACAGCGTTGCGAGAGCGTTTCCATTTGGTAACTCTCAGTGTGACCTACCCTGATTCAAGGTGAGTGGAGAGACACCTTCACCTTGACATTACTGCAAACTAGTCAATTTAAAGACCTTAGGTAGGCAATCGCTTCTCATGAGCCACCGTCAGCTGAGATCCTGCCTGTGGCTGAGCACAAATCCTCCTGTGGAACCCGCGACCCCTCTGCTGCAACCAGCTCCTCGCAGCGCTGCCCCGTACCAGGCAAACCAGAGATGGGTGCAAGCCATTCCTCTGGATAGACTCACACTGTGGCCCAGTTGCGAAGGAAAGCTTCTTCCTAGCTGAAGGCTGTTACTGAGCTTATGTCCTAAATTTTCATCGGAGTTCTTAATATCCTCCGGCAATTAGCTCTGATTAATTAAAAAGAATTTATTCTCTGGTTAAACTTGCTGTCTTTCGATGTGTGTTGAAAGCTGTTCAAATGTATACCAAGCTATGTACGTATATTTATCTGAAACTATTTTAGGATACTTTCCTACCTGTTTGTAACTTGGACAGACTTAAATAACTCCAGTGAAATGCTCCAGGTTAAACATTTCAGTAAGAAAATATACTACTCTGCACGTTCAAATCACTGAACGTGACCTTCTTTTGAAAGGCCCTTCTTTTGAAAGGCCCTTCTTTTGAAAAGCTCAGCTACACTCCTGCTTCACAGCAAAGATCTTAGTTTGGCACTAAGCTGCCTTTAGCAACGGATGTATTTTTCTTACTCTTCGCATGAAAATCCAGCTCAGACTAAGGATCAGTTTACAGAGGAACAGGTGAGGACTCCAAGATTGCAAAGCACCATCAGAATGTCTCACAAGAGTTCATCTTCCTTGGGTGTGTGCCTCCCCTAAGGTGAAGGATCTTTTCATCAAAGCAGTGAAATTCAGACCTGAGGGACTGCGCTCTGTCCTTTTCGCTGCCACCAAGTTCCTCTGTGAACTTGTTTAAAACTATGCTTTCTGTAACTAGCCGTTCAGTGTCTCTTCCTGGTCTCCTGCACACAATCAGGGAGCTCCAGTAATACAGAACATGCACAGCGGTCACTGAACTAAGATGCTTCGTAATACTGAGTATTTGAGGGGAAGAGAAAAAAAAAAAACAAACATCCCAGTCTTTTTAAATTAGGCAGCCAAAACGAGCTAACATATATAACCTAGCTTAGGACAGCAATGAAGTTACAGCCACTTGTCTTTCCTATCCTCCGCCTGCGCTGCAAAACAGTCAGAAAGGCATGGCTGTCTTTGCGGTGCAAACGGGAACGTCACCTGCCGCCCCAAATGAAATAATTCCTGCAGCTTTGGTCCGACGCACTTCCCTGTGCACCTCGGAAATAACCCTCACCTCAGAGAGAAATGCCGTCTGAAGGCTCAGGAAGAAGCCAGCGACTCTGTCCTCAGAACATGATGCAGAAATAAGACGCCGGGCCACATCCTGAGCAAGAAAATAACATAATGAGCAGTGTGGCAGAAGGTGAAACTATCAGCCTCCAGAGCAGATGCTCCACACAGCTAGAATGCAACAGGAATCACCACCCAGGCAGAGGAATCGCCTCCAGTTGGATTTTTAGGCCCAATTCATCTTTACCAGCAACAGATACATCAACAGGATTATTACAGGAGGTACATCTTTCGCTGCTAGACACTGCCGAGAGCTCAAAATGAACTGAACGTGTCAGGGTCAGAGCATCCCAACCCTCAGCCCCAGCTCTCTTCTCACCACTCAGCCTTCACGCTCTGTCCTGGTTACATACAATCCCTTCTGCCTCCTAACGGAGAAACTTTGACTGCTCACCCACTTGCCCCCAATTCAACAGCGCTGGGAACAGTAAGGAAATACGTATGCGTATTCCTGACACCAAATCAGCATCATGGCTAAAAAATACTCCAATTCTTTCCTAAATATCACTACAGCACTGACACTATTCTGTTCTCAAACACTGAGTCACCAAATCCATCCACTTTCATTCAGTGGGAAGAAAAAAAGTAATCAGGGAGAAAAACGAATGCGACAGTAGGTTTTATTCGTAACGCAAGGATTTGAGCATCTACGTACAAAAGGACAGCACGAGACATACGACCGTGAGTAAAGCAGAACAGAACTGGTAACACAGCAGGGCAGCCTCAGCACACAAAGCCCTTGCCAAAAGCTTAACTAATATTCAGAGACCAGTGATCAGAAACAGAGATGCGTTTGGGTGGTTCTGTCAGCCTCCGTCTGAGCAAGCGCCACACCAGATTGTATTAGCCAGCTCCATTAAGCAGCGCTGGGTTGAACACTTTGTAATGGAGGTAGCTCAGTTTCTCCAAACGCGTGCGTTTGAGCAGAGGAAACCATTCCCAGAAGGGAAGCTCAACCACCACGTATCCTAGCTGCCGGAGCTGCCTTCTTTTCAAACTGTGCAGCCCCAAGAGCCGCTTGGAGCAGTAGCAATAGTGGTTTCGGTTGGACACCTGAATAGCTAGTTTCACCTCTCGAGGCTGCTGATTCAACACAGAAGAAAGAGGGCTGTCAAGAAACCTCTGTGATTTAGGCCAAACTTTCATCCCGGCACCCGTGACAGAAGCTCCATGTGAAAATGCAGCGCGACCCCCAGCGCAGGGAGCCTGTGCTTCTTCCGCCCTCTCCTGACCGTGAGCCTTGGCTCCGTTTTCCACTTCCGCAGGCGACTGGCCAATACATCTCCCTTTTATAAGCCGAGTCAGTAAGTCCTCTGTTAGATTAACTCCAATGACTTTTAGTTTTTTACCTGCAGTAGCATCTTTGAGGTTGAAAGGGATGGGATGTCCATCCATGGCCAAATGAACCTCCAGATCACTCGATCTGGTGTGAGGCAAAAGCATGTGGCTTTTCACATACTCGGGGCCACCTAACATGCTCTCAAGAAGGGATACAGCTTCCACAATTTCAGGCCTGACATAGATTTCCTGCTCAGCAAAATTCAAAACCATCTCAGTAAGCTCTTCATAAAGCTGAGGTGGAAGGCGGCTGCCTTTGTAACCTGGGCACTCAATTTCAACACTCTTACCAAGGGTGAACAGGTCTTTTCTGAGCTCATATTTACTCTCTCTCGTTTTCTGGACAAACTCATCGCTCAAAGCATAGTCTATCAGGTCAGCTGGGAAGCGCTGGACAAACGCCAGGCCAAGCAAACCGGTAAGAAGGTGCTCTGGAAACTTCTCAAATTCATGGAGTTTTCTATGCATTTGCTCTATCAGACCGGAATAAAACCGTTCCTCATTTGGAGGTTCATAGTCCAGGCATCCAAACGACCACAAGAACTTGGCAGCGTCTTTGCTTCGGCAATAAGTCACCTTGGAAGGTAACGACATAGCTACAGCAGCCAAAATGTCTTCATCGTAGTAGTGTAAGGATGAACAAGTAAGAGCGATGTGCATGATGCCCTGGATGTTTATCATGGGAATTCGAGGGGGAACAACTTTTCCAAGTTGCCTCAGGAGCGGCAGGTGATCTAGGCGAGCGTAGCGGAGCATTTTAAGAACGTTCACTAAAGCGTAACTGCTCATGTCTTCCATCTGGAGGGAGACCCTGTCTCCAATTTTTCTCATGATATGGTCAGAGATACCACTGACTGACTTGAAGAGCCCTAAGCAAATAGTACCCACCTCCTCCGGGGTGAAGGAATCCAAGTACTTCAAAATCAAGCTCTCCAGCTTCTGCATTAAGTCTGCAGGTGACTTCCGGCCCTCACCTATGATATACACCAGTTGAACAAACTGGGGCAAGGTGAGGTCTTTCCAGTGCATATTGGCATAGCTGAACAAAATGCTCAAGTAGGAAGGCACACTACGGTCCAGGCAGCGCCAGTAATCAGCCACCAGCAGCAGCTGGTCCAGGTTCATGTCCCACACCCGCCGGCAGAATTCATTCTCATACGCGTTCAGCATCGGGTGGGTGGGAGGAACAACTAAACGAACAAAAGCCTTTAAAATATCAATGAGTTCTGATGTACTGAACAACTGGATGCTTTCAACAGCACAGCTACACAGCCTATTAAACCTGGGGTCAGACCTCAACACTGCATGTTGTTCCACCGGCAAACAACTCAGCTTCCGAAAATAATCTGTGATGGTTTCCGGGCTCTGGGTGTCCTTGCGTACAGTTGTTATACTGTGTAAAATCAAATCACCTTCCTCTAAAGGAAGGGCCTCTATCAGCTCAAACTTGTTATAACTGAGAGACTGGTATTCAGGCCTCCCCTTCTGGAACATGCGAGGGTCCTCCTTAGAGTCATGCATCTCTGCTTTTTCCATTTCTGCCTCTTCCTTGGTTCGTGCTGCAGGCGGCTGCGCTGAGACAGTCTGCTCAAGGAGTGGTTTGGACTTTGGATTTGGCAGGGCATTTTTGATAGCCGGCAAAGCTTGAGAAGAGGTGGTACTGAATGTACTCTGAACTTGCGCAGTGCCAGGGCTGGAGAAAGTGCCGTCAAGAGCCTGGCCGCGGTTTCTAGCCACATGCTGCTGGGAGGCAGCTCTGCTCTTGGCATAGGCAGATGGATTATACAATACTCTGTAGCCTGAAGGACTCAGCAACTGGATTGTAGCCACAGGTTCAGTCCCACTGTTGGCTGCTTCTGAGGTCTCTTCCTTTTTCTGCTTCCCTTTTCTGCTTCCACTCTCGGCCTTGCACTTGGCGGTAGTCGAAAATGCAGTCACCCTGCTGAGTCCTGGAAATCTTCGGCATATGAGCACTGTAGCCATGGATCACAATTTACTGGGGTCAGAATTGCTTCCAGGTACTGAAAAAAGGGCAGATGAAGAATGAGTGGCTTCCATCTATCATGAAGCATTTTTTAATCTATCCTTTACGCTACCAAAAGTTAGACGATGTCACTGTTTCCCCTAGTGAAGGCAGATGTTTCCCTGCGAGGCAGTAATGCAGTCACTATTGAACACCACCTCACACAAAAGCGGTTCAAGAAAACACCTAGGTGATCTGACAGACCTGAAGATGGGCTACATGGCACTTACGTATTACCAGCTACTTAGCAGTTACAAGCAACCCGAGAGAGACCGTAGCAGGTAAGGAAATATTAATTTCTTTTTCATTTTGTAAGAGACTCAGACTACTTTTCCATCATTTTAAACATAATGGAAAACATCATTCCTTAATAGAGCTGCATCTTCAAAAGTCTTGTACGTATTCAGAGTATTCTGCTCATTTAGTCAACATCAGTCTGAAACACTAACCACCACCCAAGGAGCTGTCGAAACGTCCATGGTGCCACCCTGCTTTTCGCACGAGAGCATCTGGAAATAGTATGTGGAGGCTGTGAGAAAAGTCTCTCCAAAACCAATCCAGAGTGAAAGCTGGCCCATAACATGCAGTAGGAGACTAGCGGGAAAAAAAAGAGAAAAGTGGCCACAGAACAAAGGTGGAGGGAACAGCAACACAAATCATTAGGAGATGCTACATCATGAGCTGAGAATTAACATTTAACCAAAGGGAACAGAGCTTTACTCTTTAGCCATGGAAGGGTTTCCCAGAGCTCTAGGAGAAAGAAGGCTTAAAAATGCCAGGTGCTTTTCTAAGTTCTATCTAAATCAGCTACAGCAGAGAGGGTGAGCATGAGAAATTTGTCAGGAGTTGAGCTTTGTGTTGCCAGCCTGCACAAGCTGCCAAGTGAGTCTGTTTACGATGAATCAGATGGTGATTAAAAACAAGCACCAGGTCAGCGCTGCGTGCAACGTGCCCTTCTCCCATCACACGTGTCCGACCCCAAGGATGCCTTAGACTAGGCATTTTCAGCTTCTTTAAAACTCATTTCTTCTTTCACTGCACAGAGAACGGGTGCTAGAACCACAGGACACCAAGCAACCAGGAATCCAAAGCCTGGGAGAGACACCGCAACAGCGATACGTTTTAGCCTCTGTGTTCATAACATGACGGAAACAGATCCTTTATGGACAACCCTCCGTGCTCTGCTTATACACGTGGCTTCCTCATCATGGCTGGATCAAGACGTCCTACCGGTGCGGGCAAATTCAATTTTGCAGCATCAAAGTGGATTCTCCTTGTGGGAGCAGGTAGGGCAAATGCTTTGGATATGAGAGTAAGACTGCAGTGGGACTGGGGGATTACAGACAGGACTGGCTGGACATGAGCTGGATTTTCTCACTCTTTTTGAGCACAAGATACCCACCTTCTCCCATGCCCCATTAGCTGATCTATTCCTCCACCACAACAGCAAAGCATCAGCTTCTCTCAAGGAACGGCACGACAGGGAGACAGGTAAGGGGAAAGGGACACGTGAAGGGAAGAGTCTAAGTAATGATCTTTGCTCCTCGTTTCTGCCACATGCAGGGTGCTGGCTGCCGTGAGGGCTGATCCCCTGCAGCTGTCACCACTGTCTCTTGCGCACCCCAAACTCCTCCACAGCAGTAAAAGCAGTAACGGGAGTGGGCAGGCAGGGAGCACGTCTCTGTGCTCCAGCACAGGCAAAGCAAGCAACCTGTGGCTCTCTGTGGGCTGCTCTCCCCCCAGGTAGCTTTACCTCCACCTTAATGCAGCTCTGTTTCTCTCTGAGGACAGGATCCTAGCGCAGAGTTGAAAAAGAGAGCCTAGGAAAAGCCCAAGAGAGGTCTGTGAAAATGCAGCAGCAATGAGACACATCAAGCACTGGCTCCTGGTGGAGCAGCCAGTCTCTGAGGCGTCTCCTTTCATTTCTGCCATTGCACAGCATGCCTCACCCCATTCCCTGCCTGTGGAAGAGTGACACTGAGGAGGAGAAGCAGAAGGCTGGAGGGTAAGGTCACAAACGCACGCTTTGCTTTGCGAAGGGCTCCGTCGGAGTAAGGCATCACAACTGCCTGCCTGGAGCTGCCTCACAGGAGAGGTGAGCAGAACAGGCACGTGAACACTCCTGATCTGCTCCAGTGCAAAGTCAGCTGGCTTAATTTAGCCTTCAGGGATCAACTGTGTTGACCGCATGGAGGCAGCTGAGGAGACCTCACATCCTCTATTCCACCGGCAGAGCTTAGGGGCAATAACCACTAGCTGTCTGGTGAGGAGAAGCAGCTGGAGCAGTAACACTCTCAGTGGCTCCCAGCGGGAGGAGTGACAAAAAAAGCAGCTGGGGTGGAGAACAGGGAGTTTGGGGAGAAAGAGAAGAGAGGGCAGGCTGAAATGAAGATTCCAGAGACAGACATACAAGGAGGAGGACACAAGAAAGACGGCAAACTATTTTTAGGATGACTAGTAAGGGACTGATAAATATTGTGAGAAACTCATTAGCAGAAAAATCTGCCTGGCACCTTACTTCTATCTCAGCTGTGCTGTCCAGGGCACAGTCCCAAGCAGGCCCCTCGGCCCGGATCAGCCTCTGCCCCACATGTCCAGGGCAGACCCCAGGGGCACTGCTGACTCTTATAGCCGCGGGGGGCTCTGGTACCCCTGCCAGCCTGTGTTACAAGCCGAGCAGGCTGCAAGGCTATGACGGTTTCCTTCTGGCATGAAAAGTCTTCAAATTACAACAGCACATTCTGTTTGAATCTGCCCTGGTACGACAGATCTGCTCACGCCAAGCAGGAGAGACTCCTACCCCTTCCCTACTGCTGAATATCCGTGAGTGGGGGAAACAAAAATCTTCTCAGAACCTGGACAGTAAAAAACAAGCCAAGAGCTGTGACACCATGGCACAACACAGATCTGGCAAAGCTGTCAGCAGCGGCAGGTAGGAGCTGGATTTCAAAGCCTTCCTATTTAGCACGCAGAAGTGTTTGATGAAGATGCAGTTTCCGGCTCTGTTGGCTACGATGTCCAGCTTGAACGGACTATAAGTGATGCGATGCCATCTTCTCGCGGCTGGAGGCAGGCAGCTTTGAACTGCAGACAGCTGTGAAGTGCTTAAGGTTCAGATCTACACCGTGGCTGGGGGAAGGAGACCCCTTCCCCTCTGAAGTTGTCTCCTCTTCTAGCACCTTGCAGAGCTAGACTTGGGGGACACAGGAGGACACATGCCCACTTCAAGCTGCAGAAATGATCTTGAGCAAGAGGAGGCTTATCCTACCTAGGCTTTCCGAGAGACTTTCCTGTCTCTCCCTATTTTGCATAGCCTATATTTGTTTTTCTATTACTGAGAGACAGACAAGCATTAGTGAGATGTATGCCATTTATTTAAAACGAGTTCTATTTGCCATTGAAAGCTGAAAGTATCTAGGAAATTCAGAACTCCGCTGTTAGCAAAAACATCCCTCTCAGTGGCGCTAGCCCCACTCAAAGACAGAGAATCAAAGTCATAGAACTACACGCTGAAGGGCTCAAAGGCAAACAATGCCTGCTGCTAAGAATACCATCTGTGTAGCTTAGCATCAGGCTATGTGACACATTTGGGAGACACTCAGTAAAGACAACGCTTCTCTCCTACTTTGTTCTAAATCCAGCAAAACAGCTATAGAGAAGACCACGCAGAAGAACAGAGTAAGGCAGAGAGGTAGGGGGAGGTCAAGACACTTCAACCATCTACAAGTAGGCTGGTCCAAGTGGCCTTTTGCCCATCACTTCCTCCAATCTTAAAACCCCCAGCCCAAATCTTTATGATCTTCTAAGTTTCTACAGGATTTCTCTTCCAGCTCAGCCTACATCTCTAGCAAATCTTCCTCTTTTTCTGTCACCCTGAGCGATCAAGCCTTCCCTTCTCCTACCACTGTGCTTCTCTTCATGCCTAAACACAACCAAACTCCTTTGCATCTCTGTGCAAGTCTCTCCAGAAAACTCACTTCTAAGTGACTCGCATCCAAAAAATGAGTCAGAAAGCAAGTTTTGGATCAGGGCCCTGCAGGCTGTGAATGCACTTTGTGGAGGACCTTCGGGATGGAAACAGCTTTGTGCGCGTGTCACACTTAAATCTGAGTTCTTGGCCAACAGCGCATCTGCGCAGCTGAATGGTAGCTGAACACCAGGAAAAACAATACTGCCGGAGGGCTGCCGCCTGCCTCAGATGTCTCAGACTGTCACCGTACGAAAGGGGACAGAAGCGCACCTGGGCCTGAAAAACCTTCTGCGCTTTTGGTCCCTCAAAAAGACTTGAGGGAACCTTCCGTAATGCTGGAAAACCTTTGTATGACCAGTGCTAGCAGCATCGCCGATGCTACAGTACGACACCCTCTGCGGGCCTCCTCCCACCCACCCAAAGCAAAAGGGTGTGGGGCATCGCCTGAACAAGCGCTAGGAAATTTAGACCCGAGCGGTGAAATGTTTGGTGTAAAAAACATCTTTTCAGCTCGCTATGGTCAGAAACCTACTATTAATATCCGAGCCAGGCCTGAAGAGAAAAATAACAAAAAAGGAGTTTGTCTCCCCTCCTCCCCAAAATCTCAGATTACTAAGTCAGAGCCCCAAACCATAACTTTTTTTTTTTTTGTTTGTTTTCCCGTGGATCCAGTTGGCATTAAAGGCCCGCAGATGTGGCCAGCAGTGGGGGCGGGGGGGGGGGAGGAAGCTGCTCCCACGGCAGGCAGCGAGGCTGCCCGCGACGCATCGCTTGTCCCTGTTAAAAATGAAGCCCCCCCCCAACCCCCCGATGCAATTTTGGAAATACTCCCGTGTAGGTACAGCCTTATAGACACGTATAGGGGCGCAGCGCTGCCCCCCATGCTGCTGTCCCGGGTGGGGGGGGGGGGGCGGTCAGGCCTAGCGGGGGGGAGGGGGAGGCCCTGCGCGCATGCGCGTGCCCCGCACCCCCCCCCCAACCGCTCCCCGCTGAAGGGGGGGGGGGCGGCGCCGCCCCGCCGTGCCGGGAGGGGAAGGAAGGGGCCGGGGATGGTGAAGGGTGGTGGTGGTGAAGGGGTGGGGGGGGAGGGCTCGTGTCGGCCCGCGCTCCCCGCTCGCACTCACCGGGGCCCGGCGGTCGCCGCGTCCGCCGCCGGGTCTCTCACCCTGCTGCCTGCGAACCCCCGCACGGCCCAACCGCCCCCGTCGCTTCCGGCCGCTTCCGGACACCTGACCAAAACGCACTTCCGGCCGTACGGGAGCCGAGCGGGGCCCAGCGCGCGTCGGCGGAAGGGGAAGGCGGCGGGCGGGGCGGGGCGGGGCGGGGCGCTCGTGCGCGGCTGCAGCGGCGGCGCCGCGCCGCCAGGTGGCGCTCGCGCCACGTGACCGTCCCACTCCTCCCTCCCCCTACCGCCTCCGCGGCGTCACGTGACCGAGGACGGGGGCGCGTCACGTGCACGTCACGTGACGCGCCGCCGCAGGAGCGTCGCGCCTCTGCCACAGGGCCGCTGGGCGGCCATGGCAGCGGCCTCTGGTCACGACGGAGGCCCAGCTGCCTCACACGGCCGTTGGCGGCTGAGGAGATCGCGCCTTCGGGAGAGCAAGAGAAGCAGGAGGAGAGCCGCGCTGCTCCGCAGGAAACGCCTGCTCGCCTCGCACTGCTGGTGGCACCTTGGACCACTAAACCTGGTCTGAGGGAAATCACAGAATCACAGAATGGTTGAGGTTGGCAGGGACCTCTGGAGATCATCTAGTCCAACCTCCCTGCTCAAGCAGGGACCTCTAGAGCATATTGCCCAGGATCACATCCAGACGGGTTTTGAATATCTCCAGCAAAGGAGACTCCACCAGCTCTCGGGGCAACCTGGTCCAGTGATCAGTCGCCCTCACAGTCAAGAAGTTTTTTCTCAGGTTCAGATGGAACTTCCTGTGGTTCAGTTTCTGCCCGTTGCCTCTTGTCCTGTGGCTGGGCACCACGGAGAAGAGGCTGGCCTCATCCTCTTGACACTCCCCCTTCAGATACTTGTACACATTGATGAGATCCCCTCTCAGTCTTCTCTTCTCCAGGCTGAACAGACCCAGCTGTTAATAATAACCAAATATAATAAGAATAACCAAATAACCCCCGCTTGCTTTGCCCTGGGGGGCGTTGGCTTTTTAACCAAAGTACAGGAGACTGTTCGAGCAAAGGGAAAAGTGCTGGGTTTGATTTCTTGGGTTTTTTTTTTTAAGAAAAATGACATTGCTGTGAACGTCACTTTAATGTGACACTGACAAAGCAGCTGAGGTGGGATTCATTTGATTAAAAACCTGTGTTTGCAGGAGTTTTTTGGCACCATACTAACTCCCTGATGATGAAGGAAGAAGAACAGGACCTTGTCTCAGACTGGGGCCACCCCCCAAAACTGCATCCCTGGCAGCATCTGCTGCCCTGTGCTGACCGCTCAGGGAGCCCAGCTGACTAGCTCAGACGTTTACCGCAGATGTTTGAATGCAAGCAAGGGGAATCTTTCCCTTTGGTCTCCATCAGCGATGTCAGCCTTTGCGGACCTAGCCTGTGCAACCCATGGGCACTGTGGCGGGTGCACTGAGTTGCTGTCCTGACTCTGCGGGCTGCCTGGACTTGACAGCAGCTCATTTGCCTACGTGGAGGTGCCTGGACGCGTCTGAGCGTGGTGGGGTCTCAAACAGTGAGACGTCACGTATATGGGACCTGTGGGAAGCCTATGTCCGTCTCCGTCCACTCTGGGACCTCCCAAATGGCTCTAAACGCATGTGTGGGGGACTGAGTCAGGCACCAGCATCTGCACTGCGGCAAGACTTCAAATACAGATGTCACGGCCATCCCTGTCCCACGTGTACCACGGCCACCTTGGCCTTGTGCTTCCCGCCCTGTTCAAGCTGCCTTTTCTCACCTACTTGAATAGCCCGAGCAGCCCTTGTGCCCTGGGAAAAGCAGGACTGGGGAGGACTGTGGCCGGCAACGTCCCGCCCCTCCACTTGGAGAGATGGACACAGATGTGTGCAACGTCCCGCTCGGACTCCACAACCCCCGTGGACACCTTCCTCTCTCCCGTACTGCCCCACGGCACCGGCTGCTCTCCGTTGCAGCCATCGCTTAGGGGTGTTTTAGTGTGTCTGAGCTGAGAGAAAGTAGTGGCACTTTTGGGATTCCCCCAGTGCCTGGCTCGTAGGGCCTTCTCTGGGGAGCCGCCCAAGCATGGTTCCCCAGCCGGCCAGTCCCGAAATCTCATGCTCTTCTCCTGATCTTGCTGCTTCTCCCACTACACAACCAGGCAAGCCACACTGTCAGGTTTTTAAAAGGGGCCTTTCTCCATTTTATTTTGCCTGAATAAAAATCCTTCACAGTCAGAAAGAGATAGGAGCGATACGTATACATATAGATCTTCTCGTGTATATATATATATTATATATATACACACACACACATCTCTGTACAGATATATATATATTCACTGTAGAAAATTGCAAAGGCAGTAGCTCTTCACATCTTTATAACCCAATGGAAACATACGACAGACTAGCAGTAGTAGATTGTGAAGTGTGGTATAAGTTTAACGAGGATTTCCTAAATGGGTACACCTTTGCTGTACAAAAATCCCCAAATGTTGCATTTTATTTCTTTATTTTTCAACCTCTTTTCTTTAAATACACTAACCAGAAGCAAAGTCAAGACAATTGTGTTTTGAAGTGACCAGTGGACAGGAGAGACACCCAACTTTATGGAGTTCTTTTTTTAAATATTTTATTTTTTAAGTATTTATATAGATATATATATATATATATATATATAATTTTTTGATTTTTTTTTTTTTTTGCAAAATCTCATTAAACGCAGTTCAGAGAACCAGCAACAGTCAACGCAGAACAAACAGTAACAGAGTCGAGTTCAGAACACTTCTGGTTTGAATTCACAGTAAGAGCAGAGAGAGACCAAGGCTTTGAGAAACAAACAGAGGAAAAAAAGCACAAGGCTGGGATTGAATTTACAGTCGGGTAGGTCCAAAACATTGGATGAAGGGCCTAATGCGGAGTCCTACACACACACACACAGCCTGCACCTCACCCAGCGCTAGAGTGGCAGCAGAAGGCTCTGGCTGCTCGTCCGCGGGGTTTTTATTGCTGGTGAAATCAGACAACAGGCTTGCTCAGGCTGCCAGCTGGCCCAACCTGACATATCTCCGTCGGGAAGCTGGGTTTTGGGTGCCTATTGATCTGCTGAAGAACAGACACAGAGACAAATGACTAAGCAATGTGCATTTAATTAGGATGAGGAAACCCTCACAACCGTACTGCCCGGTGCAAGGCAAAGGCCAAGAGAGAGTCCGGACGGGCCGCCTCTCAGCTCACAGCGTTTACCAGGTCCAAGTGAGTGCAAACGAAGACACCTTGGAGGAGTCCCAGCTCTGGGCTGGGCTCTGCGGGGTTGCCGCTGCATGGAAAGGAACTGCATAGACATTGACCAGATGTGCAGCATTTTTGCACGAGTGGTGGAGCACTTTTGCACCGGTGGTGGAGCTCTGCCCACGCACATTTGTTCCCCTCGGCCCCTGGAAAGGAACCCATGTGCCACCAATGCAGGAAAGGGCACCTTCTCCTCCAGGAGGGCTCCTAGGACAGCCTGGCTCCCAGGCCCAGCAGCAGCACTGAAGTCTTGGTCTGCAACTGGTATCTGGCAGTCACCACTCATGGCTCTGTGAGCTCATACCCCTGGGGATCCAGTGGCTCCCATGTCGGTGAGCTACAGGAGAAGACCTGTTGCCAGGACCCAGTAACAGTCATGGGATGGCTGCCAAAGGTAGACAGATTGCGTGTCCCGGGGACCCAGGCTGATCACCTGCTGGACATGGCAGCTCTGGGCTCTCTGGGCAAATGGGGACAGCCAAGCTCAAGCCGCTGGTGGTTATTTGGAGGCAGGCCTGGCCTTGCTTCCCTTTCCAAAGGAGGAGAGCCCAGGGCTGGAGCTACGAAAGTCAGGGGCACGTAGTCTTGCCTGCAGGTATCAGAGGTGGGAATAGCCCCTTTTAAATCATTCCAGAAAAACATATTGCTTTGTGACAGAAATGAGAGAGAAAACAAATCTGTAAAGAGCCTTGAAAAGAGCCTCTGACCCTTCCTGTCAGAGGTTGTCCCACGCTCTAGAGCTGACATGATCCCCTTCATCGGGAGAACCAGGGAGGAGGCTTATCCTGCAGACAAAGAGGCTCAGTTCTGCTTTTGCCAACAGTCGCACTGCCAGCGTGGAAAGTCCTATTGGGAAGCTAACACCTGCAAACAGCTGGATGTGATCCCATCCCCTTGTTATGCTGAAGACCTGGTGGCATGGGTGCTGTGCACCCCTACAGACCAGAGGTGTTTGGATGCCCCTTACACCCCTGTTTGCAGAAGGTGGAAGGACTGCAGAGGCCTGAGAGTGGGCGGGGTGTGTGGATGTGACAGTATGAAACCCCATATAGTGACTTCAAGTGATTGCAAGCCATGGGGATCTCCTCCACTGAGAAGCAAGATCGCTCTTGGAAGGTAAAGCAGGGCTATTCTAGCTGACATGGGACTGATGGAGAGAAGAGTTGAGGATCAATAGTCTAGAAAACTCTTCTAAGGACAAGATTGGGACAGGCCGCTGTCAGTGGGGGGCTTTGGGCTTCAGCTCCTGCTTGCTAATGGAAGTCTCTGGGAGAGTACTGGGAGAGACACCAGCTGCTCCTAGGACATTGGGGATCGTGATGATCTAAATGAGTCAGGGTTGTCTGGAGAGCTGGGGTGGAGGAGAGGCAGGACACAGGCAATATGCAGCAGTATCTTCAGCAAAGGATCTTGGTGAAGAGTAACCCTATAGAGTAGTCTTTAAGCCTTAGGCTAAAGGATTGAGTTAGTATAGGGGCAAGCTGGACCTGCAGGCCATCTGGGACAGAAGTGAGGCCGTCACTGTCTGCACATTACTGGGTTTTTGTGGTCTTGTCAGGAATGAACCCGGAAGGCTTGGCATGACAAGGGCATGGTAAAGGGGCATTATGTGCCTGAGACCCAGACCCACCGATCACCCTTCTCCAGGAGTGGTGGGGCATGGCTGTACAGGCAGAGCAGCACAGATCTCACACCGGCCCATGCTCTGCATGCCCAGTGCTGGGAGCAGGGTGAGGAGCTTTCATGGAGCTAAGACAGGCAGAGATGCCTTCAGCATCCCAGACCAGAGAAGCAAGGACCATGGTGTCTTCGCCTCAGAAGACGGTTCCCTAGGAAGGAGGGTGCTGAGGATGCCCTGGGGGGAGCTGGAGAGAGGGCACTGTCGGGACAGCTAGCAGGCTCTCTGGATAAACATTTTCCTGCCCAATTCACACAGAACCAGCATGAGCCTTTGGCTAGACGCTGTAGCAATGTCTGTGCTGCTAAACTGGAGAGGACTAGAGAGCACCAAGGTCTGCTCTGTGGTCCTTTTCTCCCCAAGAAAAAAGAGGAATTGCATCCATCCTGCTTCCTGGGAACAGCCCCTGGTCCATACTCTCCTTAGGTGACACTTGGAGCTGGTTGGCACAGCTGGAGAGTGTGCGGGCAATTAACCAGCCTGGATCATCAGGGATAAGTGGGCTCGTCCAGGAACCAAGAGAAAACAGCCTCCTTTCTACCCTGTCCTAACCAGCACAAGAAAGGCTCCGCACGGCTCTGGAAATGTTCCCAGGTGGGCCACAGGGAAATCCAGACAGCTTTCTCTGTCCCCTGCCAGCTCTTATCCCCTTTCTCAGCCCATGCCAGCCTCATGCCTCTCCTGGGAATGTGGGGAGGCAGCTCTGAGCATGCAATCCAACACCCTTCAGAGATCTTTGGTCACGTTGCTCGCAAGCTCGCTGTCCTGAGTGAGCTATAAAGTGCCACTGTGATGCCCAGCAGTGGAGTGGGTTAGTCATTTCCATGGGCAGAGCTCATGGGCGGCAAGGTGCAAGGGGAACACTGCTGGGAGCCAGTCTTTCCACAGGAAGCTTTGGAGTGATGCGAGGCTCCCAAGGATGGGCAGAAGGGACTTCAGCCTTGATGAGAGGGCAGTTGCAAAAGCCTGGCTCAGGATGATAGCAAGCACTGAAGGAGGACAAAAGTGCTGCCAGGCTGCTCTATTGGAGCCAATGCAAAGTGAATTGCCCTCCTGGGAGGTGCTGCACCCCTTCCGCTTCCACCATGGCCAGCGTAATCTCAGAGGGAGCTGAGCATCCTCTGTGTAGCGCTCAGCACTTGAACACAGCGTCTGCTGTTACTGTCTATCCCATTCAGCAGTATAGAAGCCACAGAGCTTTCTTGTCTGTGCATTTAATTGTTGTATATACAGAAGTGGGCTGTTATTTACATCCAAGTACACTTGTCTCCATATAACGTAGCAGCATAAGAGCAATCATTCGATTCCTGTCTTGGTTAACAAGTGTGGAAACCTGGAGGTGATCTCCATCCGGCATTACGGCAGTGACAGCAGGAACGGTGCAGCCGGCTGCTGCGATACGGCAGCAGAAGCTAAGTGGGACTGTGTGAAGCACAACAACGCACGATGGTTGTGTTGTTCACGCCCTGGGTGGGTGCTGACTGCTCGAGGGGAAACTAGTCCAGCTGGGTGGGCATTTTACAGCAAGAGGAGCAAAATCAACCTCAAAGTGATGGTGGAGCAAAGCAACCCCACTCACAGCAAGTGATGAGAAGGGCTGCTTACACCTTCCCCAGCACCAGGATAACCTGCTTAGCCCAAATCCTCGTGGATGGAAAGTGCTGGAGCTGATAATGCCCCATGTGTGCTCATATATTGGACATGTGCACACGCCTGGAGCGTGGCTCACTCGCCCACACAGGAGTGATATGCCACTGGAGATGCTCCAGGTAACCCTGTCTTCGCACTGCTGGGGTGGCTCTCCCATAGGTCTTGGGTCAGATCGGCCAGCCCTGTGTGTCACATATCCCAGAACATCTCTAACAGCCCTAGACCCGATGTGTGGGCAACTGACCCGAGCCCCCCATGACCACAGCCGTTGGCATTGGCCGATGGCAAGTTAGAGATGACCTGCTGTTTCAGTGGAGACATTGATCGCCTGCAGGATTTTGAGGGCAGTACTGGGACTTAGAGAATTACACTCAGTATGTCACACTGAATCCCATCAGCTCCAGAGCTGACTGAACAAAGGAGGAGGGGAGGATTGGGTTATGATCAAACCCAAACTCTGAAGATGGGTTTCATGGGACAGAAACATTTTATCAGCCCTGCATGAGCCTCAGAGAGATGGGCCATTGCTCTCCTTGGCCATTCCTAGGATATGTCATCAAAACACCAGGCTGGCACTCCTTAGTTATCTTATTCCAAAGCAAAGACCACAAAACCTCACTGCAAACCTAGCTTGTGATGGGATACCTCATCCAGCCAGTGGGTGAAAGCTGACATCAACTAGTGCCGAAGTCTGGAAAGAGCCAGGTGAGCTCCAGTCCGGGCCAGATCTGAGCACAAATGACAGGAACGCAGGTGTCCCACCAGCGTTTTGCTCTATGCCTACTGAGCAAAGGGCACTCACCTCTGAGAGACACTGGTTACCAGTATGTGGCTGCACAGCAGCAGCCCGTGGGGGAGGACGTGATGGGGAGCAGTGCATCCCGTTGTGGGGAGGATTTCTGGAGAGGAGGAGTCACACATGGCACTTTGGGTAGCAGACTTGCCAAAAGTAACTGTATTTTACAGCACCTTTAATGCTTTGAAACTCCAGCTTAACTAAGGAGGTGGTTCCTGCAGGTCAGCTGAGTGCTTGGGGGATGTTGGGTGACTCCTAACAGGGAGAAAAGCACTATCAGCAGCACAGCTTCTTAGTGGGTATCTGCAGAGCTCTCTGTCATCCGGGGAGTAGACACACTTGAGGTTACTCAGATCTAGATCAAAGCTCTAGATCAAAGTGATGAAGGGTGCCAGTGCATTAGCACAGACCTCTGGTGAGACGGTGTCCCATAGACTGATGCTGGTGCCCATTGCTCTTGGTTGTTAACGCAGCAAGGAATTGCGGCATACACGTCCTCAGCAGCAGACTTCTGGAGTCACCATCTGAAAGCATGGTTCCTGTGATGGTTAATGGATACCCAATTGCAACATCAGAGGGGCTAGGAGGAGCAACATTGGAAAAGATCCACCAGGTCATTGGACCCGTCTTGTGGCAAGGGTACTTGTTGTTGGTGGGGTGTTGTTCTTTGTGTGGTGGCCTCAGAAATGCTAATGAGAGGCAGCTGAAACTGAGCCTCTTTGCAATTTCTCTATGCTTTGCTGTTTTTCCCAAGGACTGTAAAGCCTGTCACAAGCACGGATATCTCACAACCGCTTGGGGAAGGAAGACAGTGCAGGTTTATCTGATGGGGAAAGAGAGGCACACAAAGCCAAGATGACACAACACACCGGATTTCCAGGCCTGACACTGTTTTTGGGGTGTTCGACTCCATTGCAAAGGCCCAGCGATGAAACGAAGGAAGACCTGGGATTTGCAAGACCAAGTGCAAGCGTGTGCAGCGTGTGTCTCTGAGGCCCCTGACTCAGGCTGCAGCCCATGAAGCACCAGACCAAAGAGGAGGGCAGAGATGGGGACTAGGGTCCTCTCTTGACTCCAGCAGGACGTGGCAGTGGTGCACCAGTGAACCCACTTGCCCTTCCCGCTCCTGCCTTTGGCTTGGCAAAGTCTGCTGCTAGGTGGCACCAGCACCGAGTGGCACTTCTTCTGGAGCGGGGTGCACAGGCATCATCCGAGTGCTGGTGCACTGCAGGATTTGTAATGGGACCCACTTCCACCCCCTTCAGGGATCAGACCTGACTTAGTCCCACTTCCTGTCGCTGGTCGCTGGAGGGGGGCTTAGCTTGAGCTGCCGTGGTATTTGCATTGTTCTTTCTTCCAGCTCCAAAGGCACAAGCAGAAGTGGTGGGAAAAGCTAGATGCTCTCGACTCGGGCCTTGAAATGCCCTGATCTCATCACACATCTCCATTTTCTACAGCTCCAGGAATTGCTACCATCCACCAATAGTGCCCTCAGCAGGTCCTGGCCAGTAATACTGTGTGTTGACCTTGGCTGGAGGTTGGTGGGACAAAGTGGGGACTCCTTTCTCCTGCTCAGCCTCTTTGCTCAGTCTGGAGCTCACCACAATGGCACTTGGTCCCAGCTTGAAGGTTAGACCTGGTCATGGAGAGGACGGAGCTCTGGGAGAGGGAAACATGGAAAGTGAGTAGCTTCAAGGCTTTTGTTTGGAAGGTTTCTGTCACTAAAAGTCCTGAGGTTCTTCCTTGATTTGCAAATGAATCATGATCTGGGCAAAATCCCCCTGGAGTCACCTCACACGGGCAGCCCAAGAATGCGAATTCTAGCTTCGTTCTCCTAGCTACTCCCTAGGGCAAACGCTCCCTAAGTATCATTTGCCACTGCTCAAACAGTGCAAGCCCCATTCCGCAGCACTTTTCACATTTTACTGTGGATTATTGTAAAGAGGTGTCCATGAAAGATGGAACCAGGCCCACTCTACCCACCCTTTAAAGCTGAAGGCTGGTTTTTGATATATGCGTCATTCTTAGAGACTGTGCATATCGGTTTTGGTTATTCAGCCAGAAGCACGAGCACTTACATGTTTTTAAGCATTGTCGGTCTTATGTCTGCTCAGGGTTAGTAGCTAAATATTTTCTTAAACTGGGCATGCATTTTCTCTGTCCCTGGACCTAGGGCCCTATTCCAAACGGCTGTGTGGAAGGCTAGCACTTGCGTGCCAGCCTCGTGGCTTTCTAGCTGTGATGTGGATATGTGCTCACTGCAACTCCTGAGTGAGGCTCAGATGCCTTTTTGTAAGTAGGTCCTGGACAGAGAAAATGCACCGAAGCATCACTCTTTTGGAAATGGGATGTCGCAATTGCCCACTGCCCACCAACGGGCAAATTGCTGAAGCTTCACGTTGCATAAACATCCCGCAGGTCTGGATGGTTCTCCAAGCCCTGATTCCACTGACTCTGTGGGCTTGCTCAAGAGCAAGAAGGCTCTTGAGAAGGTAAACTAGTTTGAATTTCTAGGATTTTTTTTCTTGCTGTAGCCAGCTTGAATGTATAGGAAGAACAGTGGGACCAAGGCAGAGAAGGGAGGGCATTTCTGCTCCCAGGTTGGTCAGAACCAAGGATGGGGGTGGAAATGAAGAAGAAAACCACAACAGAAAGAAAACGCAGCATATATCAAGCTCTGCTGAGCCTCAAAAGAGGCTCCTGCTGGGCAACTGTTCCTAGTTGGCTTATGTTACCAGGACGGGCTCATCTGGCTCCTCAAGGATGTCCTAACCTCTTGCAACCATGGTAGCTGTAGGCTGGCAAAAGGGAGTCATCTGGTAGAGATATGTCTGGTTTCGCTGAAATCAGTGGCCAACCTCCCACTGACTTCACTTAACACCACCGTCTAGACAGGATACTTGATGCAGAACAGTAAATTTGCTCATGATCCCTAGAGCTTTGCTCCATTAGCCAATGTGGCTAAAAATGCCCTGAAAAAACCTGCCACTTTGAACTGTTTTGCTGCACATAATGCTTGTAAAACCAAAGAGACCAAATACAACCCTCCAAAACAACCAACCACAGAGGGTGAATTGTTGGGAGAGGAGATGGCAGCCTCTAGCGAAGTAACAGTCATGGCAGATTACAAAAGAGCCAGTTGACCCTCACCAGCTGTACTAGGAAAAAAAACCAAAAGAGATGTCGCATTATCAATAGAAAAACAACGCACATCCACAGTTATTTTACCTACAGAGCACAGAAGAACAAAGTAGGGGTGACGGAACTTGGTGAGAGCAGACTCACACCTCTCCTACTGTAGTATATTATCCTTCGGAAGATCACTGGCTTGAGTAGGTAGTACATGCACAGCAATAAAAAAATTACTTGTATTGTCTTGGTGCCACCTCAGATCTCGGTGGACTCTATTCGCTCGAGTCTGGAGGGAGTCCATGGTTTTTTCTCCTCAGTGTGTGGGGGACTGGTGGCCTTTGTGTTCATCTCGTTCACCTTGTGCTCCAGGAGCTGGTTCTTCTGGTACATCTCCACGTAGTTCAGCTGCAGCTGCTTCTGGTACTTGATGACTTTCTCCTTCTCTTCTTGCCATGTGCGCCGCTCTTCTTCAAAGTCCATCACCTGCTGTTCCCGCTGCTGCCGCTCTAGCTTCAGCTCTGTCTGGAGCCGCTCCACCTCCTTCCGCAGTGTGTTAACACTGTCCTCACTCTGCCGCTGCATCTTGGCTTCGTCACTCTCACAGGCCAGAGGGTCCCGCAGCTTCTCGGCCAGGTCCCCACTGAAGGCCCCTGGAGGCCCCATGCTGGCAAGTGTCCGCTTCAGGCCGGAGACCTCCAGCTCACAGTGGTTCAGTTTTTCTCTCAGCACCTGGACCTCACTCATCTTCCGCTGTAGCTCACTCTCGCATATCTCCAGGTTGACACTCTTGGAACTGTAAGAGTCCTTCAGGGTGAGGATTTGCTCCTCCTTCTCGCGTAGGAAGTTCTTACCTTCCTTGAGCTGTGACCGCAGCCCCACGATCTCATTCAGCTTCTGGGAGACGTCTGCTTGGGAATCCTTCAGCTGCTGCTTGAGGAGAGAGATTTCACCCGCCTTCTGGCACACCTACGAGGACCAAGGGGAGAGCATGCGTGAGATAATGGAGGGGACAGCCAGGCTGTGGAGCAAAGCTGCTCAAGTACTGAGCTCCAGCCCTTGCTGGGACCCAAATCATGCCAAAGACCCAGAGGTTGTCCCTGCATTTCTGTAAGAGATATGGTGTTTATTCTCATCTCTCTGCGACCTGATGCTGTTCACAGCTGGAGTTAACTGAGTAGCTAAGCTAAGCTCCGGTCCTCACTGGTGGTGAGCTGACACCACTGCTTCTCTCCCAGCTTTCATCTTACACACCTAACCACAGGACAGCTATGCTCAGCCCAAACCCTCTGCTCTCAATGGGAGTTTTCCCACTGACCTCAATGGCATGTGGACCTTGAACGAGCCTGAGCCCGAAACATCGGAGACCCGGAGAGCAGCTGGGCTCTCCCTAAGCACTGAGAGTGTAAGACAAGATGTAGAGAGACAGTATTGCTTACTTGTGATATGATGTTTTCTAAAGTCTCCTAAGAAGCTTATTAGCTACATTTTAGAGTTCACGTCATCCACTGATCTGGGGGCAGTCGAGGGACTGATAGCTATTTATTTTCTGTGGGGGAGGGCGTGAAGAATGACAACCCCTCTGCTAGGGCCCAAGGACAAACATGCAACCCACCCTTGCTTAAATGTGACTACCATGCACTGCCTTTGGGCACTGAGGTCTCTGGAGTTTCAGGTTTCAGGTTTCATCCTAACTGCCTCTGTGGTAGGGTGAACAGGTTTTGGGCAGACACCCTTTAGAAATATCCCTGCTGCACTATGTGTATGCGTTAGGTAGGCACCAAAATTCCGTACAACGCTTCTCTAGTCCTGCTTAATCCAGCAAAGGTGGCAGTTGCATGAACAGTTCAAGGTGCTGGAAGGGAACAGTAGAAATGATGAAACCCTCATTCTCCCATGAACTCTGGGGTTTTCAGGACTCTCTGTTGGCAGATCTGACCTGGCTGCTGTATGTGGTTGCAATGACAAACAGTCTCTACCCACGCTAGTAGGAATCTGGGCTGGGAAACAGTACCAAGGGATCAGAGAGGATCGGCATAATTAAAAGTAGACTAGGTAGCTAACTCCAAGCTGGGGTCTCCTGTCCTTTTGAAGCTGCTGTTTCCTGTCACGAATGAAGTACTTGGCCTTTCATCTCTCCTGGGGTGTCTGCAAGGTCCATTGCTGTTGTGGTCTGGTTGGGTCAATGCTCCCCAGACGGTACCTCTTCTCCACTGCCTTCATTTCAACCTCCACCATCCTCTGCTGTAGAACACCTGTGTGTTGCATTGTGCTGCTGAAGACCTTGAAGCTCAGAATGGTTTGGTGCGCAATATGAACTGCTGAAGAGCTAGGAGATATATATACCCATAGTCATGTCCTACTGACACCAGCTTTCTGGGAGGTAACTTGCAGAGATTTAACAGCAAGCCACTAATAAGCTCTGCTGAACATCTGCAAATAGCACATTACAGAGCCTGATTAAGCCCAGCTTCATTGGCTTTCCATCAGGACTAGCAGAATAGGGTCTTCTCGATTCTAGAACTACTTTTTGCTTCTGCACTCTTAATAAATTTAAAGTTTCTAGCCAGTCTGTAGAGGGATTAAAATTCCTCACATGATCAAGCTGAAAAAAACATTAGTGCTGGCTATACAAACAGTGTTTGATAAAAAGGTCTAAAAATAGAAATGGAAAAAAAAGTAAGACTCAAGAGGAGAGCTAGCAAGAGGAATTTGACTTTCAGTCTTTAAGGAGAGATAAACTTATTAGCAACTGAAAACAATGCGTTATAATAGGAAGCATGAGGTAAACTTGGCTATTGGTATCATTCTCAGCTCTCTCTTTTTATATCTTAATTAAAAAAAAAATCAAATGTTTCAAAAGCAGATTTCAGGATTGCCCAAATGCAGATGTTACAGGAATTTAATTAAAATAGACTTAAACTCCGTTTTGTTAGGCACAAATACCTGTGTGGAAAGATCTGCGTTCACTGAAACTGGATTCAAATGCTATGCATTGAAGTGACCTTACGGTGAAGCATAATTATTAACCAGCACAAGGATGTGCACACGAAAAGTTGCACTCATTTTTATTTAGTTTAATGGAAAACTACAGATTTGGGGCTCAGACAAATAAGCAGGTGACCACATTGTCGCGTCTAACTTAGAAGCCACTGACCCACAGTCATTGTCTGTGGGGTGCTCTTAAGACAAATGGGTGATACTTTTTGAGCTACCTGAGCCTTCAATGAGAAACACTCCAGAGCACAACTTCTAAAGAGAAACATCAAGAGACTCTAGGGTCTCAAATCTCTTCTTTAGCCAAAATGCAGAAGTTTTAGTCACCTCTGGTGTCCACACAGTAATTAATTCATGTCCACATTGCTAATTTGTATGGGAAATCTCTCTCCCTCCATCTGTCCTACCCCATGTTGTTTTATTGGTGAGCTGACCTGTTGGTTTGCAAACAGTAAAGCAACGTATCTTACTGCTTTGGTCTGCATTGCAAACCTCAAGCCAGCAAGGCACATAAGCGTAGGCTCAGCTTTAGGCTCTGAAACAGAGACTAGCAATTCAAGAGGCTAGCAATTCAAACTCATTGCTAGCTCCTAGGCACAAACCATTCAGTGAGGTCCCCAGACCCAGGTACAACCCTTGGTTATTACAATGAGGCCCTTACCTCCCACTTGGTCTCTTCAATCTTTGGGAGAAACTCAGCCTGCTCTTTCTTGAAAGCCACGAATTTCTTCTCCAGCTCCTCTCGCTGCTGGAGGAGCTGCCCCATATCATCCTGGAGTTTTTTTTTCTCCTGCTGGAGCTTGAAGATTTGGAGCTGCAAGGCCTGCTGAGCCCGTTGGGCTTTCTTGGAGACCTGCTGCAATTTGTTGGCATAGTTTTGCCTCAGGTCCTCCATTTCCCGCTCCCAGATCTTCTGCTTCTCCTCGAACACTTGGAAGATGGCTGCCTCGCTTTTGTCCAAGTTCCTTCGCATCTGGAGGACTTCTTGCTCCTTCTCCCACAGCCGGTCTTCCAGATCTTGTATGATATCATCCGTTGAAGGCGAGTGGAAAGGCATCGTTTCGTTGAGATGGTTCAGTCTGTTGAACGAAGAGGTGCTCTTGCTCGAAGACCGCCCGCTGTCTGAGGTAGATATCCCGTTGTATCCCACGATGTTCTTATCCACATAGGTTGTTCCGATGCGATTGATGTGGCTTGTTGAGGCGCTCATTGGACCCACGTGTTGGCTGTAGCCTGTCCCGTACGTGGGCAGGCTCGTTAACGAGTTACGGCCTGAATCTGAAAGGCCTCCCACTTGGTTTGTAGTCCTGTTAAGGCTGGTCTTGTCGAGTCCACTTTTGGGTGCGGACGGGCTATTGCTGTTGGCATGATTCAAGCTCTTTCTGTTCTCTGTCACCCCGTTGCTCTGCGGTGGGCAGAGATTCTGCATGGAATGGAAGTTTTTAGGAACTACTGGTTTAAAGGCTGAGGGTCTAACTAAGGGCTCATTGCTCTGCAAAAGGAAAAAGGACCACACATCAAACATAGCAGGACGCTCGGTAACAACACACAAAAGAGATACATCGGCACGGGCTGGAGCTGATGGAGCTAAACCGTCTTCTGCTAGCTCCAAATTTCTTAGCCTCAGCAGACCCTGCACTAATAGGGTTTCAATGTGGGGAATATGTGAGGGGTTGGCCACTCGTGGGACAATCTTCCCTCAGCATAACTGAAAAATATCTTGACCCACACCAAATCTGCACGATTTTCCCCTGGAATTCTCTTTGGGTCCTTGTAAAGCTCTCTGCAAGAAGGAGGGCTGCCACCTGCCTACCAGACCTCACCAAAATGGCTCTTTTATTTTAGCAGATTAGATTTTGAAGGATTTCTTGCAGTGAGGGTGTATTTCCCTGTTGCTGAAGCCCGAAGTAAGCCCTTGGATTAGCAGCTGTTCTGCCCTCGGAGCAACACATTTCCCTCCTGTCAGCAGTCGGCTGTCCTCTCTGTGGACATGGTGTCCTGCTTATGCTCAGACAGGAATACATGGGGGAATACATGGGACCTCTGGGGCCTGGCCATTGCTGGCCCACGCGCAGCAGTAGTGGCCGAGTAACATGATGCGGCTGCTCTCCGTTTGCACATCTGTGTTTGCTGTGGCCCGGAGCAATGCTGGGGGGAGAAGGGGCTCTCTAAAGGGTTTAGAAAAGAATTTAAAACTTGCAAAGGCTTTTATATTCCTTTGCCAGTGAATACACCTATGAAAGCAAAATTTTCCTCAAAATGGGATTGATTGTCCTGTACAGCAGGTTGGGCTTCAGGTGAAAATTAATGCCGAGGAAGTATCCTTGTACCGGCAAAATTTGCAAAAGCCTTTCAGGAGAAACAGAACAAGCCCTAGTGAGCAGATGAGGTTAGAGACTAAAACCCCGGTGTGTGGCATGCAGAATTGAGATGGACTATTAGGGCCTGGTGGAAGGTGGCAGATTAATGGCCTAGGAGACAAGGCCACCAAACACTGCAGAAATTGTATGGTGCAAGGCAGGAGCCCTGCCAGCCTCTCCAGGGCACAAGTTATGGGAGTCACTGGAGCAGGTCAGCACGCTATATAAAACATCCCTGGCTCTGGGGTGCTATATGGTGTCTGAGACTCTGCTCTGCCAGACCTGGGAGAGGTTCTTCCCCTGGGGCTGATATGAGCCATGAGGACCGTGCCTGGGTGAGCAATAATGTTTTCATGGGCAGTTTTGAAACCTTGGCAACTTATCCCTTACAAGTGGCTCTGGGATTTTGATCAGATACTGTACCATAGCCATGGGCAAGCAATACTTTCTGGTGGCAGTGGGTCATTGGAGATGACCCTATAAATGGCCCCTAATATAAGAATGTGACTCAGACATTGGGTCTACTGAAACAAGACTCCAGCTCCCTCCCCTGTCAATACAGGAGGTAGGCACAGCATCTCGGTTAGGCTGGAATAGCTGATGACTTCAAGGTTGTCTTAAATGAGCTGGAAACTTAGCAGTCAGAGGTTTGTTATTGAGCTCTTGGGTTCCTCAAGAACTAGCATTTCCTTTGCTCAACCCCCTGGAAGTTTTAAGAATTCCTAAGTTAAGAATTAGATTATCTGTATATAAGAATTACATTATCGATATAGTAAGAAATACAATATCTGCCAGGATTACACCATGCCCCAGGCTTCCTGATCTGTGTTTTTAGAGACGTGGACTGCAGGAAGTAAGGATTCTCACCTGGTCTAGTTTACCAGAGATTGGCAATATCTTTGGTGGGTTACTGGGCTCTCGGTACTGTGGAGGAGGCGGCATGTTCTTCTCATTGTTGGAGGTCACATTCCCACAGATGTCCATCTTCACCTTCTCACTCTTGCGCAGGTCGCCATTGATGTAGAGGGAGTTGGAGACCTTTTCTGACTTGTACGTCTTCTCCTCACCAGAGTAGCGATTGGAGATCTCTCGGGTGGAGTACCCATTGCGAGACCCCTCCGTCTGTCGGCTGCTGCTCTGTGTCCGGGTCCCCACGCTCTTCATGGCGAACTCTTGGTCATTGGCAACTCCACTGCCCACACTCCCCATGGCGCTCTGGGAGGTGGATTGGGAAGGCCTGGGAGCAAAAGCGTGGAAGTTATCTTGGCTGGAGTACGTTGGGTCACTAAGAACTGGCAGCGTCTCTAGTGTGGCCATGGCAGGTCAGAGGTGAGGTGGAGGCACAGATCAGTGGCACTGGGAGAGGGGAGAAAAATAAAAGACTGCTAAAGACATGTTTTTATCTACCATACCCTTTTGCAGATTGGCATTGCGCAAAGATGAGTAAATCTCTCGTGCTAGGGCAGGAGTTGTCCCATCTCGGTGTGCAGTATGGAGCAGGTGATGGGGCTGCTGTTCATGGAAGGGTGAATAGCTGGGACCTGCTGGCTCTGCTCCTCCTCTTTGTGACCCCCAAAACCCCTTGGAGGAGCAGTGTGCAGTGAGCCCCTAAATCCCTCTCATCACTGTGCAAAAGAACTGCTGTTAAGTCTCTCAGTCCGAGGGTTGAGTCCTCCCCGTGGAGGAGGTTATGTGGGTTTTAGCAGGCACAGCTCTTCAGGATTGGCTGGACGCAACCATTTGCATCGAGCTGGGATGGGGCTTTAGCTAAGATAAGTCAGCAATCCCAGCTTCGGGGCAGTCTTGGTGCATGCCACCAGCCTGATGGGATCTTGGCCAGCGTGGTATTGAGTCTACAGCACTCCAGAGAGTCTGCTGTTTTGTCCCAGGAGCCCTCAGTTTCAGGTTTCCTAGACTAAGTCGTCCAGGCAGCGGTGGAGACCAGAGCAGGGTTTAAGGACACTGAGAGGTGCACATTTCTCACTTGGTGAAAGAGAGAAAACAAAAGTGACCCCCTTTGGAGGGAAGTTTAGTGAGGAAGAGGCTCAGGCAAGGCCAGCCCGAAGGGGACATGGGAGGGCATCTCTGTGGGGTTTTCCTTGAGATGGGATTATGAAGTCGACCCTCTCCCAAGGAAAGCAGAATAGCTGCTTTAATTTCCTTGGAGAGCTAGCTTAGGCCTCGAGCTTGGCTCCAATATGATATCTCCTGGGGTCTTCCTGTTTGCACTAATAATGGAATGGAGGAAAAAAAAGATTAAAAACAGGGTCTGTGCTGCTTGACTTTGCTTTTATTAAATTGCATTTCTGGAGACATCTGCCAAGCACACTGCCTGTAGCTGCCTCCCCTTTCCAGCATCCTAATCTGTTACAAGGATGCCCTAACTCAGATGTGGCCTAAATGTTGTGGGGCGGGTGGACTCACGCTGCAAACTGCTATGCTGAAGGGAGAGGCCATTGAGCTGTTACCTATAGCAAGCTGCAGAGCTCCTCTGGGGCGAAGCAGGGTATGGAGGTGGTCATGGAGGGAAAAAAGTGATTTAAGGACATGCTCTGGTGCCAGGAAGATGGGATGCAGGTGGGATGGAGTGAAAGCAGACAGCCGCAGCTGTACTGAGAAGGAGCCTCCATGCTTTGAGACACTTAATGCCAGATGTGTCCCAGCATGGGATAACTGGGAATGAGGCAGCTGCAAGGGAGAGATGGACATGTGTGGAGGTGTAAACCTTCTCCACTCTAAATGGGCTCCCAAAATGCAGTCGGCACTGGTCTCTCACTGTCCCCTGACCAGCCCTTTGCATCCCTCCAACACTGTGATCAGGGAGACTGCTGCAAGAGACAGCAGGGCTGGCTAGTACCCCCAATGCCCCACTGCGTACAAAGCGGGTTAGGTATTGGAGAGTGACCAGCCTCCCCTGCACACTGCATGCAATTAAGCACCACATCAGTGCACCATGCAGAGCCTGACAGCTCTCCAGCTGTGAGGAGATCCCAGCCCTGTTATCTCTTCTCTACCCAAATGAAGGGAGCAGACACAAAGTGCATGCCAAGAAACAGTGACTGCCAACTGCTGTTGCCGCCTTGCCTGTGCGTCACCCAGCCAGAAAGCAAACCAGCTGGTGCTCTGCCAAGTCCCATAGTCTGGGGAAGGAGTTTCCCCATGGGACTTGCACCAGTGAACCACCGGTAGGTAATATTCAAGTAATGAGCATTGGGTAGACATTTGGTAGTCACTGCTGATGCTCTTCCGGGTAGGCTGCACCTCTGTCCCCCAGCAGAGATGTCTCCATGTTGCTCACTGATTACGGCCCAAAGGCTGAGCAGAAAATGAAAATCACACAAGTGCTCAGTGCACCTCACAATGCAGCATAGGGACCCACCAGGATCAAAACATACACATTTTTATCAGTAATACGCAACAAAACCTCCACTAGGGGAGACAAACATCTGAGTACGGTCACTCACCCAATGAGAGCGTGATCACCGGACATTTGGTGTGCTGAGTGAGGACTATACCAACTGCAATGTTTGGACATATCTTCCAATGCATTGAACAGGACTTAATGTATCATGACCTATTTACACCTTAGTGGCACTCTCCAAAGGACAACGACATAGTTCACGGGCACACAACACCCAGAGGTAAATCTAGCTGCATGCTTGGCACAAGGACACTCACTTGGATTATTGAGCCAAAGAGCAGTGCGAAGGGATGGAGACCGCCCGTCTGAAGACAAACTCAACCCATGGTGTCTGAAGATTTTATTAGTCAAGGGAAGATTTTTTGTTTTGCTAATTAGCTGTGTTTTTAGGAATAACCTGCCTTTTAGTGACTTTGGGACTTTTATAGGCTGTGTCTCTTTTACAGGACGCCAACTGCCAGGAAGGGATGCGCTGGGAGATCTCAGCTTTGGACAGAGGAAAGGCTCTGGCAGCATTCACCCCCATGTACAGTCCTGCCTGGCTCCGCTCAGCTGGCAAAGAAGAAATCCAGTTTACCTTTTCCTCAGCTCGGTAAATTCCACAGTGACATTTACACATTTACACTGACTTTCTGAGGGCAGGATGAGGTAACCGGAGAATTTGATCCTCCTTCAGAAAAAGGCCAACAACAGCATGCAGTGTGAGCTAGACAAGACAAATGTCCTTAGTCGGGTGAGAGCTACAGCCTGGGGCAGAGTCACAGAAATGGCCTCCAGGCCACCTTGCAGGAAGGTACCTTCCCAGCCCCATGAATTCTCCTGTCATGGACATCAGTGGTCTTCACTGACGGAGTACCGCAGCCTTTATCTGCACTCTAGGACCCCCAGGTTCCCGGTTGGTGCATCGTGGACAGCTCTGCCTGGGGACGTGTCCCAAGCCCCCCCGGAGGTTCAGCCGACGTTTCTGTTTAATGTCAGTGACCTGAAAGCAGGTGCTTCAGCTGCTTTCTGCTGGTGTGGGATCAAAGTTGCAGGGACGGTTCCTGAAAATGGATCTTTTCGCATATGTTTTTTTCTTTTAATTGGGAAACTTCCAAGAAAATATTCTGAAAAAACTGTTTATTAGCTTATGTTGACTGTAAACCTGGAAGCTGATAACCAGAGCATACGGACAAGCATTTCAAATATGTTTTTAAAGAGATTCCAGAAGCGCCAGCATATCCTTGACAGTATAGCTGCCAAATAGGGCCATTTTTCAAGAATAACAGCTCTTGATTTTGTAGGCTCTTTCCAGGTTTGGAGGAATACCTGATAAAAACTTCCCTGGGACATTTTTCCTCCTTAAATCTCATAACTACCTCCTGCCCAAGGGAACACTAACCAAAATTTAGTTCACAGGTGATTCTGTATAAAAGAAACAAAGACGCTGAGTGAGAAACTTCAGTTTGGGTTGTGGATCAATGCCTCAATACCTGATTTCTCCTTTCTCTCCCTGAGACCCCCCCCCCATGCACTTTGTTGTTAATCACCGCAGAGGGAACATTAGTCTTCATTATAAATATTTGCTACAGAAGTGAAGCTTTAGAAAGGTAAAGGCTTTTTAATAAACCTGAGGTTGGCTGTGGCAGAGACTGCTCGTCCCTGCTAAGAGGTGTCAACAGAAAAGGCCTATATGTTTTTAGACTGAAAGGCTGTTACCCTCTAAATAGCGATCTCTAGGTTGCTGATGATCTGCAAATGGATGGTAAGTGGTCCACTGAGACCTATTAGACAGCAAAATTAATGAGCTGATAGGTAGTTTTTTGGCTATGTGGGTGAGGGTTAGGAATTGTGAAGGTTGACAACTTCTCCAAAATGTGGGGTCAAGGAGTTGGAGGTCGCACACGTGTACTGCTGACCCCTGCCAGGACACACTTGGGGATGTGTTGCTGTGAGGGCCCAGAGAGATTTTCTTCCTCATACTGGCAGAGGGACCAAGCTCCTTCGCTGCGCTCAGCTGCAAGGACCTTCATGCACAGTGCAGTAACAGCCACAAAATTTATGAGTAGCCACAATTCGGCACCCTCAGATTTCATTCGCTTACAGTGCAATGCTCTTGTGGGAAGCCTCATTAAACACAACCAGCCTAATTAAAGTGTGGGACTCACAAGATGAGGTAGTAAACAATTCAGACATCTGTCCTGCTGCTCAAAATGCGCAGGGATCGCGATACTGGAAAATCACTGCTCTGCACTCCAACACTTGTAACGCTGCCTTATAATATGGGTTGTGTCTGGTCTCCAAGGACACATCTTTTCTTAAACCATATTAGCAAATTAAGACGACAGATCATCAGGCAGTGCTGGCCAGGGTTGGCTTTCCAACGGTGCTAAAGCCCATCTACTGTGGTTTGCAGAGGGGTCAGAGCCTTGCCATCGCTTGTCCTGGCCTTTATGAGTGCTGCTCTAGGATATTATGGCCATATTTCAACCTGCCCTGACACACATGTGCTGCTTTAATGCTGGGGCTGCAGATCTGGGGGTAAATCTGACTTCCCAGTTGTAAATCTATTTAATGCAAATACTGAAGCTGTCATCGGCCGGGGCTGGAAAGCAGCAGCGCTGCGGTGAGGGCGAGCGTCAGGAGGAAAGCATCGCAGGAATCCACATGTGACTCCCCCATCCGCCTCCTCCCAGCCTTCTGACCCCTGGCGAGGTGCACACAGCCATCGCAGTGTTAGGGAGGCTTGGAGCTGGTGGAAGGGGCTATGAGGCAGCCTCGGGGGTGGGATATTTCCCACCTGGGCGGCTTGGAGCTGCTCCAGCTGTCCTGGTGAAGGTGAAGCAGCATAGCTGCTCTCCTGAGCCTGGAGGTCATCTCTTATTGCCAGGAGGTGTCATCTGCATCACTCCAGCCAGGGCAATGAGTGATGCCAGCATAGTGCTGATGGCTGATAGGGCAGAGCAACCTGCCTGGGGGGGCGGCACAGCGGCTATGGAAAGGGCATCACCAAAGAGAGAACAGGCTCTTGTGGCCAGGGTAGCAGAAAGAAAAGGTATTTTGCATGATCCCTCCGTGCCTTGCTCCTACAGAGCAGCTCTTTTAGGGCTGCTGGGTCAGCCCCAAGGAAAGGAGAGGGAGGATGGACGAGGAGGGCGAGGGAGCTGGGTACGTCCTGGCATTGTGCTCAACAGGGCTCTGAGGGTATGGAGGGGCCACAGGTGGGCGGTCCACCTTGGGGTGGAGGTGGACTCATTGCAGGGAGGCCATGCGGTTAGTGCTACAAGATATTCTATATTCTAGCCAGCAATGAGTAACGTCATCCTGTCATGGGGAAACTGAGGCTTTCAGGGAGGGGTGTGTGTTTGTGATTCACTTTGGCTTATTGCCCGTCCAGAGAAAATCAGGCCTGGAGGCTAAGTCCAGCCCCAAGTGCCACCTCATCCTGCTATGGAGGAAGACCAGAGAAGCTGAGATGTGGCCTCCTACCTCTCCCCATCACACAATATCCTCCCCTTCTCCAGCATTGAGAAATCCTCCTGCCTCTGCACTGTCTTTTCTGGAGACTGGGGGAAGCCAAAGCAGCTCACATTTACCAAGGAGGGCAGATGCCCAGCAGCCTTTCACTCCCAAGCCCTTTCTTTAAACAAAGAAGGAAAGGAAAGTCAACTCCAATGTGATTGGGCTCAGAAGAGACTCCTGCCCCTTGACAGTGGGGCGAAAGGGGGCTCTCCTACCCCGTGGTGGTGTGGAGGCACCACAGACAAATGGAAAACCAAAGCAAGAGCTGGAGGTTTCAGCAACCTATTGGCTTGCACGCTTTCCAGATGTTTTATCTTTCTGGATGTTATAGCCCATCTGCAATGCTGTAATTGGGAGACACCAGGACTGCCTGACTTTTCATCCTGACTGTGGGCTTGGAGGGTCCTTAGGAAGACATCATGTCCCTCCCCATGGAGGACCAGCTCTACCCATATTGCTCCTGACTGATATCTGTCAAAACAGCAGCTGCCTCTGAAAGCCAAAACTCCGCCCTTACCTAGCTCTGCCCTCCCTCAAGTTCCTGAAAACCAGTTTACAACAAAAACCCAAATAAAGGGACTTTCTCCAGACACAAAGGAGAAGAAGGGAACCTTTCCAGAACAAACACTGATCTAATTTCCCATTTCCGAGTATTTGTGTGTTATTAAAGCTGAAAAGAGTTTCTTTGTCTGGATCACAGGCAAAGCAGGCTTCCCAGCACACATCTTCACAAAAGCACGTTACCTATAAAAGGTGTCTAGTGACGTGGGTTGTGCCTGTGTCTCATCAATACACCGACCAGTACAGCCAGCTGGGGTTACAGGGATTTCAGGCGACAGCACTCAAAGCGACAAGCCTGGGTATGGCCAGACACTACTGGGGGCTCATGCAGCTCCACAACCACCTCCCTGTCGCATGACCTGCCCGTCTCCAAAAGGCAGCAATATTTCCTCTTCCCCAGCTGTGATGGGTAAGCCCTTCACAGCTACCTCTCACCAGAGTTTTCTTCATTGCCTGCAATTCTGGGGGACTGCTAGGTGCTGTTGTAAATATAATAATCCATAAAATAACTCCTGTGCCTTCACACTTGCTTTATCCAAATGATTTAATAAATACCTCCCAGTTAGACGGAAGAAAAATTGCCTTCAGATAAGCAGCTGAATAGTTAACTAAGCCCCGATTATGAAGGCCTGGCTCTATTTCTGCCTGAGTAGGTTAATTGTTAACACTCTAGTAACAAAGGCCTTTGGGAGACATACCTAGGCACTGTGCCATGCGAAAAGGAAATCAATCACTGGTCTCAGGCAGAGAGAGCTCTAACGAACAGCCCGAAAGCAATGCAATGCATTGGCACATTCACCATCCAAGGCATGTGGTCCCCACAGGACAGGGAGCAAAGGCGTCTGAAGGTCAAAAATCCTCCCTCCCCACTACCAATTGCTGTAACAGGTATTTGCCTGACCTTGTACAGTCAGCTTTGTTTGCTTCAGTTTTAATGAGCATGCAATTAGTAACACGAGGAAAATATGCACTTTTGCAGGGCCTACCCCTGCGCTGTGTTTAGGGCTCTGTTGGCTCTCCGGTTTGGTGGCACCAGCATCAGAGAGGTGGTATGGCTGGAGGAAAAAAAAGACCACATCCTGGGGTGATGGAGCAGGTTAGAAATGGTGTCAAAGGGATGAAAGAAAAACAGCTGTGATCATTTCAGCTTCTTGTACAAAGACGTATGCACAGGGAAGGGAAGGCTGGTAAGGGTTTAGTAGCGAGAAGACAGCAGACTCCACAGGGAGCAAAGTCACCTTTCTCTAGAGAAGCGTTAACAAGCAGTGGAGAAGAAACACCACTGAAGCCCGTGACCTGAAATCAGACTGGGCCAATATATCCTTGGAAGGTGTCTGAGTCTGGGTCTTAGCAAAGCTAGCTGCACCTCTGAGGTGGGTGTCATTGCTTGGGCCAACTTGGAGACCAGGCAGCAGCTCCAGAAGTGATGGTGAGATGAGAGCGCACCTCCTGCTCCCGGTTCCATCGCGCTACATGTCCCCATGTCACGGGGGACGGTGGGCAAGGGCATGGGGGCAGCCCACTGCAGCACTGGAGAAGGTCTGGTGGACCTGCCTTACTTTGTAACGTTCCCAGCTTGCCCTGCAAAATGTGCTGGCTTGCCCTGTTTGTATCACTGTGCACCTCCGAGACGGGTCTTGATGCGTTTTTCCTGTTATCCCTCCTCCCCATTAGATAGTTGCAGGCAGCAATCACATCCCCCTTCACCTCCTCTTCTCCAGGCTGAGTGAGCCCAGCTTTCAGCCCCTCCTTGTACACAACGTGCCCCAGCCACCCAGGTGGCCTCCACTGAGCTCGCTGCAGGATGACAGTCTCTCTCTTGCACCGGAGCCCAAAAACCAGATGTGCTGGAGCCCAAAACCGGATGCGGGCTCCAGATGTTGTCTCACAAGCGCACTGAATAGAGGGGAGGAATCACTTGCCTCGACTTGCTGGCTGCCCTCTTGCTAATATGGCCCAGACCTACTGCTCCTGCGTGAGTAACTGTGTCTGGTGATGATACCAAAAAGACCATTCTGCTACTGCTTTGCCTCCTGCGTATCATGGGCGATCACACATCACCTCCTTATGACTGTGCTGGGTCTAAACCTGGCCAAGAGCATCACCAGAAAGGTTGATTCCAGAGGCAAGGAGTCCACCTCTGTCCTCGGACCTGGCCCCAGTGCATTACCTCCTCTACACCCTTCTCAAGTTGCCTCATTTTGAGTAGAGGAATAGAATGAGCTTTTCCAGGCTTTCACTCACAGACATTTTTTCCAGCCCTCATGTAATTCTTGTGACTCTTTTCTGCACCTTCTCCAACTCCTTTTTTCCCCCCTCTGACATCCTGACTTGGCAATTGCCAGGTTTTCTTCCACTGCTGAAATACCGCACAAAAGCACGCCCCTGCTAGACTTGAACCTGTCTGCAAAAACACGCAAATCTCCCGGTTTTCAGCCACAATCTTTTTCCACAGCCAGAAGCCAGACCGTGTCAGATGAACAACTTCAGCTGGCTCCCAGGGACACGGAGCTCTCTCTTCCTATTTATCCCTGCTGAAGCAAATGGGAGCTTTGTGACTGGAAGCTACAGAAGTTTTTTTTTTTTTTTTCCTTCCATTTCTCTTCCCATTCAGGGCCAAGAAGCAAACTTGGGAAGGCAGGGTGTAGGATCAAGGAGTGTGCTGTCTTTGTAGTCACCCTGAGACAGCTCTTTTGCAGTAGAGTTTCAATCTGCCTACGCGCTCTGCTAGCTGCCTGTCTGCACATCCTACGTCCATCCGTGCAAAGGCTTTACATTTGCTGCTGTGCTGCAGAGAGATGGACAAGCTCTAGGGGGGCATCCGAGTGCTTGGTGCAAGGGCTTTTTTGGACCGTGGCGGTGCAAATCTGTGCTGTAACACACATCCAAGGTGGGGAAAATCCCACTTACATTTTAAGGAGGCTTTTATAGAGGCAAACCAGTCCTGACTCTTGCAAGCAGAGCGATGGCACGTACTGAATGCACCAGTCCTGCTCAGGGCATGAGGTATTCGCTTTTGGTAATGTATCAGAACAGCTGACTTTTCTAAGGCCAGCTCCAGTGAGGTGCATCAGTGCCTCTCAGCAGCCCTGCATCTCTGCCCAGGGCTTGCATGGAGGTGTTGATTAGGAGCTAGGTGGCCCTTAGTCTCTGCTGCTGGCTTAGCACACACAAACAAGTGCAAAGCTGGTTTCTCACCCAAAGAGCCTGTGGTCTGAGAAAGCCCTGCATTTTCCCCTGTGTCCCAGGTAAATCCTGCTGAGCGTTGTGGAAACCGTTGCCTGCAGCCAGCTTTACACTGTGTCGCTGCTGGATGAGGGATCCCACTGGGGTGGAGAAATGAGGGCAGCAAAGGCTGTCGCGAGAGGGCTGCAATGAAGAGACTCCCATAGGGTTCAGTGGGACTCTTAATAGGCCTGCTGCGGCCAAGGGAGTGATTTTATGAGATGGGGTGAGCGGATTGAATATCTTCCTAACCCCGGGGAGGAGGATCCTTCCCTGTCTCTCCCTTTCCTTTCTCCAGGCTGCACACCCTTGCTGTTGCTTGCACTGCCTCTGGTGCTTGCCGTCTCTCCCTGAGCCGATTCAACTCACAAGTCTGGCAAAAAGTCAGCCCAGGAAAAACAGGCGGCTTGCTGCTGGGCCAGTGGCCTTCAGTCAGTTCCTCTGAGCATCCAGCCAGTGCATGTAAGGCAGCAGGACCACAGGGGTCAAGATCAGGTGAGGGGAAAGGAGAGACTGGGCAGGAGCAAACCCCCTCCTGCTGAGGTTTGGACACCTCAGCAAGGACCAGAGCCTCACTACAGACAGGGATGCTTTGGAGAGCACTTTGTAGCTCTGCCAGAGAGCATTTAGCCAGTAGCAAGTAAGGCATCAATTCAGAAAGCAAAACACCACCAAAGAAATCCTGGGAGCATTCTCATGAGGGCAACCTTTGCGTGCCCTACGGTCATTTCCTATTGCATCATGTTTCAGTAATGCACACCAGCAGAAAGATGCATCTCAATTACACCAGAACCCACCCCAGAGCTTGCAGGAAAGCAGAACCACAGTCCTAGAGGTGCTCTGTTTTACAAGACAACTAAGAAAAAGCTTTTACCACAGAAATCCGTTCTGAAGCTCCATGTCACAGTCCCTGTCCTGGATTCCTGTGGAAAACATCTTATTTGGGAGCACGGGGAATGCCCGGTTCCTCTACGAGCCCTCCAACTTCCCAGGGGTGCACAACGACACCTCCTGCCCCTGACACAGGAGTGCGGTGCAAACACAGCAGCAGGCTCAAACTCTCTGGGAGGTGCTTAAAGACAGCAGGGACCAAAGTTGTTACTTCAACACAGTCCTCTGCGGCTAGAAACAGCATCCAAGGAGCTGCAGGATGACTCTCCAGACTGGTACTGCATCTCAGACAGAGCCAGCTACTAGGTTTTTCAGATTTACATGCATCACTATATCAGAGCATGTTCCTCCCTGACCTCAAAGGATCATCAAAACAAAGTTCGCCAGCAACATCCTTCCCAAATCCTGCAGCTTGGAGAGCGCTGTGGGTCTGCCCAGAGGTCCCCAGCACCCTCTGTATCGCTGGGACCATTAAAAAAACTAGCCAGCCCCCAAGGACGTGGCTATTTGTGAGATGTGAGGACTGCAGTTTGCCTTTCTCTCTTGCCAATGCCACACACAGCCCCTGCTGCGGGTGGCAGGAGATAGGGCAGGGAGTCACTGTTGAGGGGTTGCACTTGCTTCGGCTGCTGAGGGAAATAAAAGCAAACGGCTCAGAAACATTTCCTCTTCCTTTCCGCCTGCTAATGAGATAATTACGGCCTTTTGTATTCTGGGAAACTACTTTCTCATTACGGGGGCTGCATCAGCTATTTACATAATAAGCCTGAAACAAAAGAGATGAGATGAAAAGACCGAGACGGCTCTTGAGGAGAGTTGTGCAGGGGAGGGAGAGCCTGCAGGACAATGACTTTCTCCTGCCTCCTACCGGTCCCTCAGCTGAGGCCCGGAGCGGGCAGCGGTGCTTGGCCTGAGACCTCCCTGGCACTGGGACAGTCCTCACCAGCAGATGTCCCGCCAACCGGCCGAGGGACGTGCTGTATCCCAAACCCTCCCATCCCACATCCCCCCAGCTGGCCGAGGGACACGCTGTATCCCAAACCCTCCCATCCCACATCCCATCTCCCATGTCTCACGTTCCCCCAGGCAGCCAAGGGACGTGCTGTACCCCAAACTGTCCCATCCCGTGTCCCACCTCCCACGTCCCATAGGCCCCCAGCTGGCCAAGGGACATGCTGTACCCCAAACTGTCCTGCCCCACCTCCCACTTCCCTTGTCCTATGTCCCCACCCCGTTGGCCAAGGGACATGCTGTTCCATGTCCCACCTCCTATGTCCCACATGCTCCCAGCTGGCCAAGGGACAAGCTGTATCCCAAGCTGTCGCGTCCCACGTCCCCTAGCCAGCCAAGGGACACCCGGTGTACTGCAGCAGCGTCCTGTCCCCCCAGCGCACCAACCCGCCACCTCCCTTCCTCAATAAAGGCCCCATTGTTCTCCCCCGCCAGAGCCTGAATAGCGCAGCCTGCTCCACCTTCCCCCTGCTAATCCTCTCCAGTTGCTATCGTTCTTCCTCCTTCATTTGTCGCTGTGTTTAAGGTACACACACCGCAGCCAACCCTCCCCATCCCCTGCCACCAGGAAGCAGGAGGGGGAAATCACAGCAATGCTTTCATGGCGGAAACCTCCGCTGTGGAGCCAGTCTGCCCCAGGACCTGGCCTTGGCTCTGCAGCTGGGGAGTGAAATCGGGCCTTCTGGTGGTCCTCTGTCCTTCCCTGCTCTCCAAGGATCCTCCTGGGATGGGCAGCTCCCCTTGCTTATGTTCCTTTTCTCTGCAGCATAATGTACCATTGGGGGTTGCTCCGGAGGGGGCTTCTGCAAGCACTGAACGCAAGCATGCTTAAGCGCAGAGCATTAATGATGACCGCACGGCCGTGTGTTATCTGGATTTCCGCCCTCCTGCTGCTGCTCGGAGCAATCCAGTGAAGAGCTGACCTCATCTGGACACTGAGTAACCCTAGAGGCCCTGTCTGCAGGCTCAGGCAGACAGAGCCGCAGCAGCCTGCCCTGGCCCTTAGCTTCCTCTCCCGTAGAGCAGGGTTACAGATCCCACTCCAGAAGGGAATCAGAGATCAGGAGATGACAGTGCTACACCTGGACTGTGCATCTATCACAGGAGTAGCGATGCAAGAGTCTCCATCTGCTTCCACTGTGCTTTGTTTCTCCCCCTGGCGCAAGCCACTGATCAACAGCTGAGCTCCTCTTCAGAAGTGAAGGTGGTGAAGATGATGAACACCACAAGCTCCCCTTGGACAGCATGCCTGGCTGGCCCTGGGTGGTGGCATGTCTGACACACTGATTTCTGTAGCCGAGAGCACACAAGGGAGCAGTGGGGCTAACGTTACACCCAGCCCAGCTTATGGGATCAGGGGCCCATTTGCAGATGGGAAAATACTTTCAATAAAAGCCTGAAGCTAACATACTCACATCCGGCTCCAAAGCCAGAGCCCTGACCTGCTCTGTCATCACACATCACTGCCACAGAGCGTCCATCTGCGAGCACAAGGCTTGGAGAGCTCAGCAGAGACTTAGGCTGGAAGCCTGTTATCGACAATAACAAATCAATCCGGGTGTTGCTATTATTAATCCAGAGTGAACTGCTCTGACTGCCCCAAGCAGGATCCCACCAAACCTCCTTGTCTCAGGGCGGAGGGGTTCAACAAGAGGTGAAGGTGCCAGCATGAAGGCTCGAGCAAAAATGCACCAAGGTGGCTACTCAGTGCAGGTCTTTGCTGGCTCAGTTACAAAAGACATGCGCAGGGATGGACCCACCTATCAGTGCAAGTCCACTGTGCTCCACATCATGCCACAGGCACCTTGTACCTTCAGGACTGCAAGGAAACGGGCTCAGGAAGAGGCTGGCTCTTAAAAGCCTCAGGAAGGGAGATGCAGGGACCACAAGGACCTCAGACCTTTAGGTCTGTCTACCTAAAGGCAGATAGCAGAGATTTTTCCATTGCACAGCGCGTCTCTGTCCCCATCACCGTGGGGAGCGGAGAACACGAGCTGCTGCCAGCAGGAAAAGAGTATTTCACAGCTCAGTCCCCAAGCTGCCAACCCAAATCCGATGTGGCCACACGGATGTGCGCGGAGGGTGCTCGGAGCTGTCTACTAGCTAGCGTAGTAGAGGCTTCTGACACCACCTGGAAAACGCCAGCTTTGGCAGCACAAAGAAAGCTGCCTGAATTCGCTCGGTCCGGGGAAAGGGCGAGACGGTGAGGCACGGGAGCAAAGCTGCTATTCGCGACGGAGGCGGCTACACACCATATGCCCCAGCCTTGGGCGTTTCGCAGACCTGCAGCAATCGGTGGGGCGTCTGCAGAGTTCATCCCGCACGATGGCAGGGCCCTCGCTTGCTTTTCAGGAGCAGCGGGTGCACGTGACCCCCGCCCCATCCCCAGCCCTCCCCAGGCTCCTCCGGCCAGTATTTCAAAGTGGGGTGTCCACAGGGGACGGGGGACTGGTAGAGCTGCAGGACGGCACGGCAGAGAGCAAGGATGCTGCCTCCGTCTGCACTGTGAACGTTCCCGGGGGCCATTCCCTGCTCTGGGGGGGCACAGGCCAAAACCACGAGGACTGTGCTACTGAGGTAGGACACGTGGGTCCAGGGCCGCTGTTCGACACAGCGGCCTCGGGGGCGGCTGCAACGGCTGGGGGTCTAGGAAGCTCCACGCCGCAGGCTGGACAGCTTGCAGTCAGCCAAGGTGTCCGTGCCTCAGTTTCCCCTTGCCTAAGGGGCAACTGCCTCCGGCTAAGCCAATGCTACCGTCCTACAGCTGCTTATTGCAGGGAGGAGGAAAGGGGCACCCTGGCCCCGGGTGCATCTCCCCGTGGAAATCTCCCGATGGACCAACCTGCCGACGGGGCTCTCCCCCAGCATCTGCCTGGGCATCCTCTTCTGGTCCCTGGCGCTGGATCCCAAATTCCAGGGGATCCCAGAGCAATTCCCCTGCTCCTCGGTCCCCAACGCCTTGGCCCCCCAGTCCTCCCCATGCCCGCTTTAGGCCCACGCCGCGGCCGGATCCTGTCCTCCCGGACTGAGCCGTTGCACCCGGAGCTGCGCCAGGGCGCAGCCTCCCTGCTGCCTGGCCCGTGCCGTACCCCGGCGCCACCGGGCTCAGCTCCACCGCAGGACCTTGCCCAACCCTCCGTTGCAGCGGCACAACCGGAGCGCGTCCCCCCGCTCCCCCGGGGGAGGAAAGCCGGGGCGGAGGGGAGATCCGCCGATCGGGCACTGACCTGAGAGCCGGGTGGGACCCCGACCCGCATTGTCCGCAGGAGCCCGTCTCCGCCGGCTCCCAAAGCTCCCGCGCTGCGAGTCCGACCGTGATTTATCATTAACTTTCCCGGAGGAATTTCAAGGGCGCAGAGCAACTCCCCCGCGCGCAGGGCCTTCCCGGGATGTGCTAGCTCCTCCCTGGATGGCAGAGCTTGGAGCAAGCTCCCGCGGTGGCTTTTGCATCGCTTCGGCCATCGGGGCCGGCACGGTGCATCCCGATAGAGGTATCCTGAGCCCCTGCCGCCGGCTGGATTTGGGAGAGGTCTATGGGGGAAAACGGCAGCTCTGGCTCCGCTGGAGCCACCCAGCTCCTTCCACCCCACGTCGCCGCCGTGGAGTCCTTCCCCTCTAACGCCGAGCGAGCGGGGGGAAGCAGGGGAAGGCAACGCACCCCGGGCTGGCCAGCTCGCAGGGGATTTGCCTCGGCAACCTGGGGACCGTTCTCCCCTGCTCTCCCTGCCCTTCGCGGGGCTCTGGGATCATTTTCCACCTGCTTTGTACCCAGGAGGAAAAAGGAAAAAAAAAAAAAATTACCTGGTGTAAACAGCAATTCACCTGTTGCTTAGCTCCAGCCGCACTTTGCTCTGCTTGATTGAGCACCAGCAGCCTGCGCTGTGGGGCCCTTAACTCTTTCTTTGCAAGCACTGCTAGGAAACACGAAGGCAGCGATGGAGCCGGACGGCCTCGCGCCTGGGAGACCCTCTTAGCTGCGAAGAGAGGGGCAGGGGGCAGAAGTCCAGCCTGCTGACTGTGAAGTAGCCTCAGGCTTTCTTTTCAGGGCGATTTGGTTTAATTAGTATTTTTAATCTCACCCAAAGCTCACAAAAGAGGCAGAGTCTGACATATGGAAAGGCCACGTTTTCTTTTTATGCCGACACAGTGAAAAAATGCCACATTAAGCCTAGACCAAGCTGACTCATTCCAACCCCAAACTGAGAAAGTTATGCACAAATGGAAAAAAAAAAGAAAAAAAGAGAAGCTATGATGGGATTTGATTCCGGCATCACTTTTACTATACCCCTACATGCGGTGATCTTAGCACGTGATGTATAGAAAGGGAGAGTCATTTTCTCCAGTGGTTTCAAGCAGGGTAATTGCAAATGAGCAAGTTAGCATTAAGTGGTCCATCTGCTCTCCCTTCACTTTGCAATATTCTGACTGGTTCCAGCCCATTTTGCTCAATGGGTTTGGCAAGTTTCCATGAGCTCCAGGTAGGTGGATAGCAGACCAGCATCTGCAAAAGCTCTCACGAGACATCGGAGAACCCACACTCAACCTTGTAGCTAAAATCTGGAGCAAACCACGCTCCCCAGTTTTGCTGTCCATAGACCAACTTAGTTTCTAGTGGGGAAACGGGCCTCAAGTCCAGGCAGAAAAGTGAGAAGAAAAGGACCTTATGCTTATGACCCCCTTCAAGATGGCCAGAGATGGAGAAGGTTGAGCGAGGGAGCATCAGAAAGAGGGAACCCACTGGTGGGAGACACCCAGCCTCAGCTTTGAGAGAAGAAAGCAATCCTGGTTGACTGCACAGCTAGCTCTTCATCCTGTGAACCTCCGTGTACCTGAGCTTGCAGTGGAAGAAAGCACGGTCCTGGCCCCATGTTTACATTGCCCCAGAAGACTGACCTGAACCCTTCCCATCGCTGGGCTCTCACAGGGCCCCACGAATGCAGATGAGCTCCCTCTTGAGTGTGTTATTCAGCACCAACAGGAGAGCCAAGTGGGTTACGAACCACCCCTGCTCCAGCCAGCAGCAAAGGCCACTGGACGCTCTTCCTCTTTGGTGTTTATCCCATAAGGTAAACCTAGGGCCAGTTCCGGCTCTACTGAAAACATCCTGGGGTAAAAACAGTGCCTTTTTGGAGGGATCGCTGCAGATGCTGGTGTGTCCCAGCACTTGGATGGCCAGGGATGCTATGGAGATATCCCATAGCAGATGCGGGGGGCCGGATGGCTGGCAAGACGTGGCACGTGCTGCAGACCCTGGATGTGATGGATGCAGTGCTAGAGTGCTGCAGGATGTCTGTACCTCTACCATAATTTGGGGTTCTTCCACCCATCCCTTGGCAGACCCCTTCACATTTTAGGCTGATCATCCCACCTGAGCTTCTCACCTCTGCTCCCAGTGTAAATGTTATCCTCAAAACCTGCTTTCTGCTCAGGACAGCAATCCCACATTTGGGATACGTCTGGCAAGAGCACTTTCTCGTAGGATTAGCCTATACATCCCAGCTGGATCGCAGAAGCTGGCCTGCAACCCCACGGAGGCTCCATGCTTGCCTGGCCCCATCCCTTCCCTGGCTCCTTCTTGCTGTTAAGAAGATGGTAGGGTGAGCCTGTTGGGAGATCCTACACTCACGGAGTGGGCTGGGCTGGAAGAGACCTCAGGAGCTCATTCAGGACCCAACAGGGAGCTGCAGCCTTCGGAAAACGTGCTCACACTCCCTCTCCTATCTCCTCCTCACCTTGCGCTCTGCAGATCCTCTCCCAGGAGTGGCCATTGCCCTCAGGAAGGGGGCTCGGGCCAAGGCTGGCCGTGCCACACCGCACCAGGACTCCCAGACGGCTCCTGGGCACTGCACGGGTCACAGCGTTCACTCATGAGCCAAACCCCACGTCTTCCAGCACAGAGCCCTGGCACTCCAGCATGGGCCAGGAATCCTAGTCCTTCCTCCCCAGCTGCCGGCGCTGCAGCGGGAGAACAGTCAGGCTTCCCTTCAGGGACGGACCGGCCTCGGCACTTATATTGTGTTATTTGCAGTCACGAGGAGACTGCAAGCTAGGGAAATAAAGCTACACAAAGCTGCCGCTAATTTAGACTTATTTGCTCAAGTGAAATTTTTTACTGGCAGGATGGCTGCGTATCAAAGGAATCGCCCGTTGTGGCCATGCAAACGTAGCATCGTCACCAGCGCGTTAGTAGCAACAAGAACGGTAAAATAACAATAATGCTAACAATAATCAGATATGAGTTACACTTGCATTTAAACTGGAGCAATACACACTGCCAGGGCACATGGGGAAGGTGTAAATTATACAAAAATAGGTTCTTATAGAGACTCAAGCTCTTAATTTTGCCCTTTGGCTTCAGAAGCAAAGATTTTCAAGAAACAGAGGCTATTTTATGTGTTGCTGGAAGAGACAGATACTCACAACAGCAGGCTGCATTGCTTATACCTCGGAAATAGCTACACATATAAGAAGCACTTTCTACTCCAGGGACAGCTCTTGCAATAACTGGAGCTGATCCCTGCCTCCGGGTCAAGAACCACGAGGAGGAGAGAAGAGATCCAAGCAGCACAGCCAAGCCTGCAACAGGTTCCTTTTCCCTACAGGAAGGGATGTGGCTGGGAAGGGAGGAGCTGGGGTGAGACTGATCCAGGTGCAAGTCCTCCTGCCTGTCTGATTAGGGCACAAACGCTGCCCGCCTGCCCCTGGGCAGGATGGGGAGATTTGGCAAAGCTCTCCAAGTGAAGGAGCCTCGCACCGCCTGGATGCTCAAACCGCAATGTCTTCCAGGCTCAGCCATAGCAGCTCACACAGGAGAGAGGCAGTTTCCTGACGGTACAGCTGTTTAAGGATGCGTTCATTCTCTCCTTGGGAGATTTGTTACATCTTTGTGCTTCCTGCAGATGAAGAAATTGCGATGGAAGAGGCTTTGGAGGATAGTGGGAATTCCAGGATAATACATGCTCCTCGCTATCCAACAAAAGTCACAAACTTTTGAACTCTGAACTCTCATTTCTAACCGAGGTCTCTGGTTCCTTAGACATAAACCTCTCCACCCACAGAGCACGCCTCTACCTGAGCCCCTGCACTACCTCTGAGAGCTGTCAGAGGAGCCATGGTGAAGTACTGTAATGCCAACACAACAGAACCCCCCCCCCAACTCGCAGTGGGTGCTGCACCAGTGGTCAGCTGTGCCGAGACTCCCTGTGCACTTGCATCTGGGCCTTTGTGTTTCCCAGCCACCAAGAGACGTAACCACCAAGGCGTGGTCTAATCTCTTTTGGGGGATTTTATCCCTTTTTGAGAGGGGGTGGTCAGACTGTGCACCCAGACCTGAACTTCTGTGGTGCTCCCCAGTTCAGATCAGCCTTCCCAGCCAGGGCAAACTCTCCAGTTGGAGGACTGGGGGTTTGACTGTGGATCAGAGTGGGATCGGCTAGATCCAAATTTGGCAAGCTCTGGTTAAAACCCCTCTGCCATTTGCTTCTGGTCAAGATGCACTTAACTGCAACAGGTCCCTGCTTTCAGCAAAGAATTCTAGACCTGATGCTTGGGGTTGGGATGAGATGTCCTTCACGGGAGGATATGGTAATAGAATTGAACTCCTGCAGCTGAGACACTAGCTATCAAAAAGTGACAGCTACGGGGCTACCCTGTCCCCTCCAAGGTATTCATAAAGCAGCTTTCATGTTGCTGCGAAAACATAAACAGAGGCTGCTCTGCACTGAAGCGGTTGTTAATTGCTCTGTTTGAATTACACTAGATCATTGTTTTCAATGCAACTTGCAAGAGATTTTCTTTCCAAGATGCGTTTGGATGCATGCCTCGTCTCCTGGGGACCCGACTTAGCTAATGGTCAGATTGGGAAGTGGCATGTTAGCCAGAGCTTCTCTGATGGCAGGTCCCTGAGGCCCTTTGGGTGAGACAGGGTCGTCTGCTGAAACACATGCAGCAAAGACAGAGGTCTGCATGCAATTACGCATCGCTACAACACGAGTAACCGAGCTTGTTGCTGTTCGGCGCTTAAAGGGCATCATTTCCATGGAACAAAACGATACACTAGTATAACCCAGGACTGACAGGGGGCAGGACTGGTCCAGCACGGCACTTGGCCGGGCGGGGAGCTCAGGGCACAGCAGACCAGGAGGTCTGCACGACCTGCCGGCTGCCATCTGAGGAGACGTGCAGCCTGTCTGTCCACTGAGCTCTTTCACCCATGTGGTGCTTTGAGACAGATTGAAAGTTATGGTAATCCTCAGCTCAGCCCCTGTTAAGCTGCTCTTTGTGCTCGGGCCAGCTGGGCTTCCTGGCTCCACGAGGCACCAGAAGCAGTGGTGGCCAAGCTCCAGGAGATATTTTATCCTCGGTCTGCATCCATCCAGCCAGAAGCAACAACAGCCTTTTGCAAAAGGGCTGTCTGGGTGGAGAAGGCCTGAAAAGTTTGGCTGAACCACTGCTAAGCAGTTCAGCTCTTGGGCTGCGAGGGAGAACGACGTGGGACGTGAGCGGTCCAGCCCATAGGTTTGGGCTGAAGTCTGGAGACGGGGGACACATGGAGCCAAGGGTAGGAAGTGGGAAACAGGCCAAGAGTCGGGAGCTAAAGGCTGAACTCAGAATTAAAGAGAACTAAGAATTTACAAAGCCTGTCAAACGGGGCAACTTCCACCCTTGCGTTAGGGGGTTATGGGCTAGCCCAGCTTGAAATCCTTCCCTATGACGGACTGACCTCGTCATGCCTGGGGGATGATGGCTTTAACGCCCACCTAGATGCCAAAAATATCCCTAAAAGGTCTCACAAAGCTTGTTAAATCTTGCCCCTTTCTCCTCACGAGCATCCCTCGGCTGCAATGCCAGCCTGCCGTCCCCACGCTCTGCTGGGGCAGCAGCCCCTCTCCGAACCACCCTGCTGGAGGAATCAGAGCCATTAATGTGACTGCCCACGCCAAAGAGGCGGTGGACTTTCTGCATGAGTCCTCAGGCTGCAAAGTGTTCAGCAGCGCAGAACAGGTTAAAGTAACAGGGGTTTGTTGCTTCGGGTGGAAGAAACAACAAAAAGGGCACCTGTAGCTTAAGAAAGGAAAAAAAGAAACAAGAAAAGAAGCAGATCCTCTTTCTCCATTCGACAAATCCCGAGGACTGACTGTTATCAAACAGGACCCCAGGGACTCTTACTCATTTTTTTCCCTTCTGCAGAAAAATACTCCTGTTTGAGAATGACTTCTCTGGATATGTTCCGTTTTTTTCAGTGAAATAGATTCTTTTTCAGTGCCCCCTCCTTCCCTGGATAAAATAAAATTCAGTTTTCACAAAGGCAAACATTGCCTTTCTTTCCAAAGCCTGCTTCCTCTCAAGGAAAAGAAAAATAAACTCTACCAAAACACCAAACTCCTTGTCCCCCAAATCTTTGCAAATCTTTTGTTTTCTTTTTCCTTTTTCTTAAAAGAAGTGCCATGTTCTGAGCAGCTCCCATGGCAGAATGACTTCACTTGTGTTACAGCCATTTAATTTCAAGATCTCAAAGCACTTTGAGGTCCCTGGACTGTAGCTGCAAAACTGGTTAAGCGTTTTCTGCACTGAACAGAGAGGGAGAAAAATGTCAGCTCCAGCGAGGTCTGAAGGAATGTTGCTGGCCCGAGACATTCCCTTGGGAGTGGTGGGCAGAAAGCATTGATGTGCTCGGGCATGCCGCAAGGCAGAGTAGAGGTGGGAATGGAAGCAAAGTCATCCAGCTCCCCGCATCGTGATGTCTTCTTTTAAAGCTCTGGGCAGCAAAAGCTCAGTGCAAAACTCACTGATGTGAGCAAGGACCTTCCCCCTCAGATTCCTTTATTTGCAGGAAAAGTCATTGTCAAAGACCCGAGGAGCAGAAAAACCTGAACCTCCTAAACAAGGGCCTCCTGGTTATCGCGTGTGCTCGCGGAGTCCCTGGCAGAGATTGGTGCCTGTGCACTGGTGCTGGAGAGATTTAATCAGCTTTGTTGCCTGCCCAAAGCATGGGGTTGCATGTTACGAGGTAAGGCGAGGTGAGATATTTTCTGGTCGCCAGTGGCTGTAGCTTGGGAGAGAACCAGCTAGCTGGACTCCCGGGCACATGAGCAGCTCTGTGGTTTCTCCTCTGCTCCAGGATCCCCATACCAGCCACGGCTGGTTGTTGGTGGATCATCTGCATCTTGTCTGGAGATCCTAGCACAGAGGAGAGGCCACGTCAATGCTTGATCAGTGGGTGAGTTATAGCTACCACAGGCAGGAAGCAAAGGACAATATCCTGGGTGTAACACATGAGGCTCAACACCAGGTCACCAGAGAGATGGAGGGGTCTCCATCCTTGGAGGGCCAGCCTTAATGGGACCAAAGATGATATAATCACTTTTACAGCAATCTGCACAACCTGGGCAAACTCTATGGCTGAGGAAAGGAATGTCACATGGGCACTCAATGTTCATTCACCCTAAAGAGACTGCTCATGTGATATACAGGCCCTGTCTGTACCTGGAGGTCCACCTACACCAGTACTTGCACGATAAGATCCCTCCATCATACTGGTCTAAAAGTTTATATGATGAGAGAGTTTGTTCTTGCATGTGAAGGGGAATAAATTGAGCCCATGTGGGGCGCATTAATAACCACGTAGAAGTGTGTCTGTGAACCCCGCTGGTGCGATGTGGAAGGATCTTCTGTGAGCCACGGTGGGGGACGGCAGCCCTGAAGGACATCACTTCTTTCTTCTGGTACAAAGGAAGGGCTGGCACTGCGAAGCTGCCTTCATGCCAGTTTCTAAGAGGGGGGCACTTTCCATCTCAAATCCGTGACAATATCTGCTCACTCAGCCTGAGGTGACAGCAGCAAGCCAAAAGACTCTGGTTTATGTCATCCAAAGAGATAGTTTTCTATCCTGACAGAAATAGTCCTGCTGGTATAAGCTGTCTCTTCCTGAGCGGGCTGTGCTGTATCGACACAGGGCAGACAAAGCCTCGGTAGTGCTGGCAAGCCCAAATCTGGTGCACTGCCCAGGTCTTCCTGTAAATCAGGGGAGGCACTTGCTCCTCCAGCTGTGGGTAATGAAAGCCCAGTATTTGTGCTGTGATGCTGCTACATGGTGGCTTGGCCGTGCTATGTAGGTCAGGTCTGAGCTGCATGGAAGTAACATGTGATGCTCTGTAAAAGCCAGTCCTAAACGTATGGCACTCTTGTTCTGTGCCGGCTAGTCGCAACTGCTCTTAGGCAACAGGGGAAGAAATGTACATTAAGTGGCCACTTTCCTTCCTTCAGATAACGAGAGAAAACAGTGGCATGGAGTTTCATTTGCCGGCCCTGCAAACAACCGCACACAGCCTCCATCATGGGAGAAGAGAGCCTATTTCTCTCCTAGGAGCTCAAAGCAAGTTAATGCTGGCCAAGGTCTTTGTCTAAAACTTATGAGCTGAAAAAAAAGTGTGTTGGCAGAGAGTTTTGTCCCTTTTCCCTGATGTCTCTTCATACCTTGGCTGAACAACCAAAACACCCCGGGAGAGGCTGCTCGGGTGGCGACGGTGACAAGGCCAGAAACTGGCAGAGCCAAGCTGGGGGCTACCAGGTTTCCTTTCCGAAAGCTTCCCCCAAGTGTGATGACTGAGAAAGTGTGAGATTCTTCTTTGGAGATGGCATCCGTAAGAGCCAGTGGTCTAGGGAGGAATGACAGACAGACCATACAAGGCATAGAACTCATTGCCTTGGGAAACCAGATTTCCAAGCAAAGGGAAGGAGATATTTTCAGTTGCAATTTGAAGGCAGATGATAGCATGGCTAGAAAGGCAGTCCCAGAAAAAAGCATTTGGAGGCTTTTATAGCAGCAGTGCTGGGAAGGGCTCGTAATGCCTGTGAAGACCTTGCAAATACACTTGCAAAAGATTAGTAACTGGAAGATCCCTTGTCTCTTGCCATCCTATATGAAGACCTTCACCTGTGTCTTCCCACTCACATGTAGAGGCTGAGCAGCAGCAACAGCCTTGCAAGGGGAGCTGCTGCCATTCCTCTATCAGTCAGTTTATTAAAGGAAGACTGTGTATTTGTGACTCCGTTTTCTCTGTCACAGGAATGAGCAGCAGGCACTCTGGGCCTCTTCAGGTCACAGATTAAACTACAGCCATTTAGCTGTCTAAAGGAGGGCTGGTGTGTAATATAGATATCTTCTCTGAGTGGAAGTCCACTCAAAGGTCTTGCTGACTGCTGGCTAGGTCAGCTCAAAGATGCACACATGCAGTCATGGCAGGAGAAGGAGACTGGATATAAGGAGATGCTTATTCCTTATGAGGATGGTCAAACAGGGAAACAGGTTGCTCAGAGAGGGTGTGCAGTCTTCATCCTTGGAGGCTTTCAAGACTTGAATGGATAAAGCCCTGAGCAACGAGCTCTGGCCTCATAGCTGGGCTTGCTTTGAGCAGGAGGTTGGACTGGAGACCTCCTGGGGTCCCTTTCAACCTGAATTATTCTATGGTCTTGTGATGTGCAGGGTAGATAGGATACAGGACATATGTACCTTTCTGGAGAGGTAATGGGGGACTAAGCAGCAAACCTGGAGCATCTCACTGGTACCAGGCACTTATGCGTAGCCCCCATTCCCAGGCTGGTCCTCCTCAATTCATGCACTTCCACAGAGGCCATGTAGAGCAAATGAGTCTTCACGACCCAGCTTTACGACCCAAATTGGTGGCCCAGAGCTAGAAGCCACCCCTTCTACCACATATTGATCACTAAACCCAGCAAGGAATGACCCTGGTTTGGTGGGGCAAGTGGGAACAAGATAGGAGCAGAGGGGTGCTCTGTGGGAGGCTCTGTGAGTCACAGCAATCATCTGTGCTGCAGGCTCGGTGCGATGCCTCCAAGCTGTTTAGCAAGCTGCAGCTTTTCTCCTGAAAGTTTGCAGTCAAGGAAGGGCTTACTGGCCATGTCAGGGGACTGTATCCCCTTTGATCAGCGCTGGCGGTGGAGAAAGTCGACATCCCTGAGGCATCTGTTCCCTGGACGGTAACAGGAGAAGCCAACTCAGAAAGACGGTGGGAAAGACACAATTTGGAGCAACAAAAACCAAAAGCCTTTGAAAGCTCAGAAAAGAGCCACAGGCAAAAATGACTCTGGTTTGAAAGCATTTTTGCCTGGAGACCTGCAGGCACGCTGCTAATTCGCCCTGGCAGAAGTGACGTTGTAGGTCGCCTGGAAGAGCTCTGTGAGCTGCTTTGTGCCAAAGCATTCACCTCTCACCAGGTCTTTGGCCCCAAAGTGACAACTAGGCTCTGTTTTGCAGTTTGAGCATGACCTTGGCGTCCCCAGGACCCTCCTCGGGCTCCCTGGGATGGTGCCGGCCCGGGGAGGGGAAGCAGGCCCTCCGCACAGGTGCTGCTCCACAACGTGCTGGATGGAGCAGATGGCTGGCGCGGATCCACTGACGTCTGAGCGACAGGACATGCCGGGGCTGGGGGAGACCTGGCTCCTAAGCGACCCCCTTCCAGCCTGGCAGGCGGAAAAGTAGATGGGAGCCTTTTCCCGGCCCCACTGAAGCCAGCATAGCAGAAGAAAAGCCATTAACTCCTTTTGCTCCCTTGTTGATGAGGCCGTGTAGGGAAACCCAGGAATGGCCTATCTAAGAAGCTGCCTTTCTGCTTTCTTTCTAGTTGGCCTAGTGGCCTCCTCACGACACCTTCTGAATAAGCCATAGATGGTTTAGGGTGAAAAGAGAAAGACGTTGTTGAAGGGAAAGTAGGGGATGGGCAGGAGAGGAAAAATTTCCGTGGATGCATAATAACTGTGGATTACATAAGGGCATCTTGCATCATCTGCGGCTGGCATCTCTGGAGAAGTAATTACATCTGCACCACACATCTAAAGAAAATATTATCACATTAGCTTCCAAATCCTATAATTACCTCTCACAAGATATGTGCCAGGGGCTTTATCATTTCGTATACGTTGGCTATAGAGCTAGACAAAGATATATGGTTTTTTTTCCGCCAGCTAGGAAAATATTTGGAGTATAGTGTGACAGCTGACCCGAGCCCCAGTGAAAAGGGAAACTCGGAGGTTTTGAAGCGGTGAATGAAGAATGTCGTCCTTGTGAATGGGAGGGTGAAACGCTCTAGCAAGCTCTCGTGGTGCCTGATGGGCTGGCGAGGATCTGGTGGGAGGGCAGGAAAGGCAAAGCCGGGGCCTGGTTCTGAGCTCTCCTCAGCAAATCTTCTTTGGTTTCTACCCCCGTGCTGTGTGCCTCGGGAAGCTGTCTTTCAGTTGCTAAATAAATGACCTGGCTTGCAGGGAAATGCTGCTCTCAGGGGTTTCCAGGCTGCCTGCTCACTTTTATTAAACCCTGTTGCTTGCCCAGCGTTGGACTTCAGAACCAGTTTTGGGCTTTAAACATGTGTCCCTTCCTTCCAGATCCTCTGCAAAAAGAAAGTAATGCTTTGAAATGGATACGGAGGTTGCAAATGGTTTGATTTGATGGAGGCCTTTCATCTGGCTCATCTTGCTCATGCAGCAACGTGTGCATGAAAGAGCCGGGAATGGTACGCAACAAGGCTTTCGCTCTCCAGTGGCACCTGCCTTTTTAGAGGGCCTGGCAGCACAAATGACACAGCACCAAGCTCTGGGGCAGGGAAGGAAAAAGAACAAGGCAGAGATCTGCTAAAGCTCTAGTTTCCTCCTCGTTTCCCCTTTGCACATAAATGGACTGGGAGCATGGGAAAGTACCAGGAGGGCTGGTGCAAATGCAACAATCAGGACATATGTCCAAATCCTGCCCAAAGAGGCTCTTCTAGCAACCCTGCACATTTCTATAACTCAGTCATGTTCCTATCCCTTCTGGACCCTGGAGGAACAGCATTAGCCAAGCACGGACATCAACTCCTTAAGTCCCCCTCACCCTCTCCTGTGCGCTGCTAACACCACATTAACCATGTGCTTGTTTTGCCTGGGGACAGCTAATCTGGAAGGCTTCCTAACCCCAGAATATCAAGGTCTTACTGGTGTATTGCTGGAAAACAGGGCTGCGGAAGTGAATGAGCACAGCTTGGATTAACAGTCCTGAGGCAGAAAAAAAATCCCTCTAGCCTGGACTCATACAGCAGGGTGTCAAATCCTCACTGTTTCTCCATTTTGCATTTCTTCACCTGGAAGGTGCAGTGACCTGTGGGGATGGAGGAAGAGGGGACTACAAACCTCAGCAGAGCTGTAATTAGGACCACAGATAGTGGGGATGCAAAACCCTGAGAGCTGCCCTGCGATTGCTAAATAAACAGCCATGTTGACAAGAAAGGCGACATGCCCTGAAGGAAGAACATTTTGCTTGTATCTACGATCACTGTAAAAGGCTGCAGGACCTCCGGATTCAGCGTTCAGGAATGGTCACCAAGAGCAGCACAGAGCCAAACACACACGTTTTGTCCATGATCACGTTCTGCAAAGGTCGTCCCCATTTGGTGAATCTCCACCCCATAAAACCACGTTCTCCAGCAAATTTCAAGTGCTTCCCTGGAAAGAAAAAGCCGCAGGGACCAAAATCAGACAGCACAAAAAAATCCATGTCTTTACATGATGTCTGCAGCCCCAGACCTTGCAATCCCCTGTCCCCGCTTCTCCACTTCTGGTCTCCTCTTACGCTTTCCTTACAGCACCTCATGACTGACACCAAACCTTTCTCCTCCTCAGCTCCCATCAGCTGAAAGACTTCCATCACCTGTCAAAACCTGATGGGCAATGGCCCTATCTTCATAGGAAAGTGTTCTTCCCTCCCATTAAAAGCTTTCAAGTCTGACTTTTCACACCTTTTCTTGCAAACTGTTGCATTCACCTGAGCTTTGCAAAGCAGCTTAGGGGCCAAAGGTGTAGGGGTGTATCCCATAACAGGGCACTGCATTGTGTCTTGGGCATATGCCTGCAAGGAGAAAAACCTGCTTGCATTACCCTCACGCCCCAGCCCTGCTTACGTTTGTTTTTCACTTTGCTTGCTGCCAAAGGGAGCATTTGGTTACAATTGTGAGAAAAGGCTTCAAATGGTTTTATGAGAGCTGGGGTAAATTAACCGTGTAGATAACCTGCTAAGCAAACAGTCCTTGAGACAGTCCTCTTCAGGACTGCCAGCATGGCTTGTCCTACCGAGAGGAGAGTGGCTCTCTGCTCCCTGGGGAGCTGCTTCCGGCCCAGAGCTCCTGGGGATCATTAAACAAACCTGTTCCTGCGCAAGTGATTTTCCCACCAGCATCGGTGTCACAGGGAGAAAGTGGTGAATAATGCCGCAATTGCAAAGCAATGAGCACTTCTCTCTCTTTCCAAGTGGAAAGGAGAGAAAGGGAGAGAAGGAAGGAGGAGGGGAGAAAGGGAAAGCATCTTTGTAAATGATTTGCAGAGGAGAAAACAAGCTCCTGGATGGTTTTGTTTTTGATCACTTGTACTCAAGTCACAGACGTCAATGCAAGCCCACGGTATATGCAGCAAAACTTGGCAGGGGGTCTGGGGAGCAGAGGCCAGCAGGAAAGGTGACCCCAGGGAGGCAGTGGAGACGTGAGTCATGAGCTAGCGAGTGGAAACCAGCCCTGCAGCAGCGCTGATCTGGAGCTGCCAGCGGATGGGGCCAGGCATTGCGCTCCTTGCTGTTCTCCGCTCTGCAAAGTCACGGCAAGACACCTTTCCTTCCAGGAATGGGGGTGTCTGGCTTTGCAGGGCTGAGAAAAAACCCTGTCATCATGGCCTCTTTGTCCTTCCTTAGAGAGATCCTGGCTGTAACCCTGCATGCCGCCTCTTCCTGGGCTATATTTGGTGCATTTAAGCTTTTCTCTGTCAGCCTCACGTAGATGAGCAATGACTTGAGCAACAGCTTGTTTGACTTGTGGTTTTGGGATTGGGAAGGAGCCATGCAGAACCGGATGAGGTGACCTTCGGTGCCTGGCCCATGTCCACGTCCCTCAGCACTCGTCCTCTCCTCCCGTCTCCTGACGGAGCATGGACCACGCGATGCCACCATCAGCTTTGCGGAGCGTCCTTTTCCCTGCAGGCTACACTCGGCAAGGGCGTTACAGCAGCTATGGCTCAGTCTGCATATCCGGCCGCCTTGGACCAGCCACTGCATGCACCCCTCAGCCCTCCTTGCTGTGGGCCACTGTGGTTAGCTCTGTTGCATGGGATCAGACCTCAGTGCTATCTCCTCTGCAGACGCTAAACTTCACGCGGATGCCCCAGCTGTCCCTTGTGCTGTCCCTCCAACCCGAATTATTCCACCATCCTGTGGTCTAAAGTCAGGCACAGGTTCCTGGTGCTTTGCGTGAGTATGAGGCAGAGACGTGCAAAGGGAAAAGATACCCGGGATAAAGACACTGCCAGGTCCCGGCAGTCTCAGGCTTCATTGCAGCACAGCCTTGAGCTCCATGCAGCAGGACACCCCAGACATGCATGTAAGACAGGGAGCGGGGTCCTCCTCATGCTTTGAAAAGCACTTGGGAAACGTCCTTTGGAAGAGTTTGGCATGTGTTGCAAGTTTGCACTTCATATATTTGGGGCAGAATTCACCCCGGTGCAGCATCCTTATTAATTTATCTGGGACAGGAGCTGATGACAGCAATCCCACGCCATTTGTCACCTGTGCTGCTGAAAGGGTCTGCCATGAGATCTGTCTGTGCAAACACCAGAAGTATTTTCAGCATTTTTCCTCTTCAGATAGTCAACGGAGTATGTGCTGACAAACCACTCAGACATCCCCAGGAGCTTTGCAATTGTGTCGGTGGCTTTGGGGCAGTGCTTCAGATACCTTGCTGTTGGAAGCAGGACCAGGGACACAGCTACGGCTGCACGGCGCATGCGTGCTGATCTCTGCCTCCTCTTCTGTGGGCAACACAGCTATCAGGCTCTGTTCTTATATCCGTGCTCATTTAATGTTTTCATTGATTTTCCCTGGTGTTCATCCCTAAAACACTAAGTGCCCCCCCCCCCCCCCGTGCTCCAGGAGGGGAGAAGGGCAGAGAAAGAGATCTAAGTGCGGAGGGGGGAGGACTTGGAAAGCTGCTTTGGTGCATGTTGGTTGTCTTATTTCTCTTCCTTTCCCTTCCTGAGCCATGATTTAACCACATAAGCCTGCAGGTTTCTGTAAGCCTTTTCCAGTTCTTCCTGCTACTCCTGGACAACGTTGATGGTGGCAAGTCTTTTTCCAGGCTCGTCTGGAGGTGAGAGGGGACCCACAGCAGTGTGTGGCTGACTGGAGTAGGTTTCTAAGTTCCACTGACAGAAGGGTTGAGGGTTTTGGAAGATTAAAATGGAAAGATTTGTTGTGATATTAAAAAAAAACCCCTTTTGCTAAAGAAAAATATAACAGGAAATTCTCTTAACTGAAGGTAGGCTAGCAAGAAGGTAGAGGACTAAATTTGCATCACTCGCCTGGCTTAATTGCTTGCATGCTGAAAATGCAGCATGAATTTTTCAATACGACCATCCTGCACTCGATGTCCACGAAGACATATTTCGCTGTTAGGGAAACCTTTGTTTTCTTGTTTCGATCCTGGGGAGCCAAGGCTGGACATAAGCAGGATGGCAAGGAGGGGGCATCACTCCACGGAAGCAAGTGACTTCCTGGCCAGAGCTGGGCACTGGACAGGGCAAGAAACTCATCTCTAGCAGGAAGGTGGGAGAGTGGAAAGGGAGAGTGGTGGCTGCCATTTTGGGCGTGCTGTTGCTCAGAGAGGGAAGGAAGAACATCCCTGGGAAAAGGCACGTGAGCCCCTGAGGAGCAGGTGAGGAGCCGAAAGCCAGTGTGCACCGTAGCAGCCATCAGTCTCCCCCAAAACGATAGAGATGATGCTGTGCACGCTCCCTGCAGGCTCCAGGAGGCCAGGCAGCTAGTGGTGGTGGGGTTATGCACTGCGTGCTGCTCGGCACCTCCGGAGAGCAGGGCAGGGCAGCCCTCGCAGGTACACCAAAGTAGATGTACAGGTATACTGAGGTATGTATACTGCTATACTGAGCAGCCTGGCCCAGCAGGACGAAGCACCGAGTGCAAAGACAAGGGCATGTGAACGTGGCTATGCTGTGCAAGGATGCCAAATAGCCCCTCATCCCCCTAGGAGTGCAAGTTCTGGAGAAGTTCTCCACAACTTGATGAGTTATAGGGGATTTTTAATTTGGTATGAGTGCATTCCTAGCAGGGTAGACCACCCTGGTATGGACAGACCTCTGGGCACTTGAAGAAGCAGGATGGCAGAGCTTTAACAAAAATATCGGTGCATCCTGGCACAGCTGCTTTCCTCGTCTCCATGGCTTCTTCCAGCCTCTTCCTGGTCACCTTGACCCTCATCCTTCATCTCTGCTTCCTTGGAGGCAGCACTGGCCCCATTACCATCCTGTGAGACTGGCACATATTTGCCTTGGGAAAGGTCTCTTTAACCTGCTGCTAGTCTGGCACTCTCTCTGAAGAACTGTGGTTTTTTTCGCTAACGTCACTGTTGCATTGACGATGGCTGTTGAACCATGCCTTTGACCTCACTCGCCACCTGATGCGGCTGTACCACAAGTGTGGCACGGCTGAGAAGCTGGCAGTGGGGGGAGGGAGGAGGATTGTACACCCCCAAATGCCAATTGTCTTAAAAACAGCCAGCCTTTTCCAGCTTGCCTTGACTCAGCCGTTACAAACCACAAATTCCTGAGGCATGTCATGGGCTGTGGGGAAACTGCCTTGCTCTGTGCTGGTCCACGTGGTCGGTGTGTGCATCTCCAGAGGGTAAGGCTTGGCCATCCTCCAAGAAAGAGCTGTGTCCTCACAAGCTTGCTGGGGCAATGGGGTAGGAGATGTTCCAGCATCCCAGCAGAGGTGGACTTGACAGAGGGTGATCCGAGCACAACTTGCTTTCTTCTCCTTCTCCAGAAGCCAGCACCACTAGCTTTGCTGCCAGCTGACTCTGCTTCTGCCTCGGGACCCAGTCCTACACTGCTCATGTCTCCACAACATCTTTCCTACCGAGATATCTCCCCTCACCAGCAACCAGATCCTTGTGTTCCTAACCCAATCTGCAGAAAAACTCAGCAGTTTGCTCACCAGGCTCCTTTCCCAACAAGAGAAAGATTCCGGCAAATGTGCTCACATCTGCCCTACTAGGTCCCACTAGCATATATAGTCACCCAACCCATGGCTGTGGCTGGGCTGTGGGGTAAAGGAAGGGTTGTCATTACAATGGCTTTTTTTCGTCCACAGTGTTTTACATCATAGTGGCATTTTCTCAGCAGCAAAGCATTTAAAAAATAGTATGGGAAGCTCTAAGCATACTAAAAAACAGCACGGGAACCACTTCCTTCCCCTCCCCTCCTCCAGAATAGCTATTTGTCCCCGCGTTTGTTTGCTTCTGTGCATTTAAAGGATTCGACACTGACGTGTTTCGAGCGGATTCAAAGACTGCATTGAATGCCCCTTGGAACGTGGCTGTTTTGGGAAAGGGGGGAGGAGGGAATTTCATTGTGTCAAACATTGCAAACCTTTGACTGGGAAATGCAGCGGCTTCTCCTATCAGCACCCGTCTCTGCCTGGGCCTGTTTCTTTGATGAGTCCCACGTCCTCACTCAGCTCCTTCCTTAGATCAAACGAGCCAGACACCCCCACAAGCGCATATCACCCTTTGCAGAGCTGTTCAGCGACAGCTCCGCAAGAAAAACTCCTCCGCGGCACTAAAAATGGGGTATCCATCTCTCTGACCAGGTCTGGCCCAGTCTAGTTTATGAGCTGCCGGGGGTCCCCCTCCCTCTGTTAGAGCAAACGCAGGCCATCGCAAAATCACAGCATGCCCCTTGCCGTTGCTGAGATCTCGTGACTGTATCCTGCTTTTTCTTGCAAGTTTAGAGCGAGGTAAGTAGTGCAAACCAGGATCTCCCTGGGTATCCACTGCTGTCTGATTCCTACCTATGCCAACTGCCCAGAAAGAGACCAGAAATGGTTACAGAGGGTCCTGGGACCCTCAGGTGATGCCTGCCTGCAGACTGGGTTGCAGAGAGGAATTGCATCTGCTGCAGCGAGATGTGCCGCGCGAGCCAGCTGCTCTCCCGTCCACTGCGTCCCTGGACGTCGGGCAAGACGGAGCGGGGGTCTCTGCCCGACAGCCCTCCTTCCCGCGTAGTGAAGGAGGAGAGGCTTGGAGAAGGCATCAGCGAGTCACGACCTCCCCGCTCTTTCTCCGAGCTATTTTCAACTCAGCTGGCTTTGGCTTGCACACAGAGCACGCGGATGGGCTCAGACAGAGCCGAGCGCAGGGCCGCCGTGGCCCTAGGACCTTGACGTAATTTTGGAGGGGGGGCGAGTGACCTGCACAGACCTGCACAGTCGCAGCTCCCTGGGGCCCGGTGGCTGGCAGTGACTGATAGTGCTACATGTGGCTGAGGCCTGTTGGCAATATTTATTTAGTCAGTGGTTGTCCAGCTAATAATTTCGCACCTTTATAATAAAGAACAACCTAGCTAATAATTTGGCCTTTTGGCAGTATGGGCAAAGTGGGTCTTGGAGACCCACTTGGAGTAGGGTTTTAGAGACCCTCCAAAGGGTCTTGAAGACCCCATGTTCATTCAGGGTATTTTTCTCCACTCCAAATACAGCAGAACCAACGCTGGCTACCAGGAAGAGAACTTATGATATTCGGGCTCAAGAAAGTTATGGAATTCACCCGGCAATTCAGTTTATAGTGAACCCCCCCTCCCAAGAGTTGGCCATATCTGTCTCTCAGAGGTGCCACAGCTGGGAGGATTACGAACAACCGCGAGGAGGAAGCTTTCAGTTTGGTTTCGTAAAACTACAAGCAGCAAAATAACTGAACTGGGGCAGAGTTCCCAGGACTCGGATAGAGATCGTAAAGCTGCTGGTAACAATGGAGAAAACACAGAAACATTCAACAATTTCTCTTCTGGCTGTGGAGGAAGGAGGCTGATGGTCTCATATTGCACAAGAGCGACGAAGTGCTTTACAGTCCATTAGTAACATAGGAAGACACTAAATGAAATGGCCTAGGGATAAACATTTTTAAACAGCAGGCTCGGATAATTTGTTCCCAGGAGTCCCATGGAAGCAGGATGAGGAGTGGTGTGGCCTGCTGATAATCCTATCTAGGAAATCCCATGATATCTGTCTAATCCCAGAAGACTGGAAGGATGGTAATCGCAGGGCAATGCTCAAAAAAAGGGCAAAGAGGAAGAGCTGGAGTAATATAGCTTAGCCTGGCAGAAACTGATGCTGGACCTGAGAAATAAAGCATAAGAGGCTGCCAATATAATTAGGTGGCTCATGCGAAATAGCTCTGAGAGTAGTGGATTCATCCAGCGGTGTTCCAGGTAGACTGTATTAGGTGACCCTGCTAACTTCATGGATGCAAATGTGCTCATGTGAGGTGCTTGGCTCGGAATAACATGGTTATTCTGATATAAAATGGGCATATCAATAATGCGCATGACTGAAAGTGGTGAAGTGATGGATCTTGAATGGATCCCAAGGGGCTGGGACAGGGGTGTTTCTCGCAGGGCTCCACTGAGGTCCACCCGGGCCAGCATCCTGATCCATGGCTGGTGCCGAGAGACATTCCCCCCTATCTCCCCTACCAAAAAGTTTTTCGGGGATTCCTCATGCCCGAGGGTGCATTTGGATCCCCCAAGTGGTTTAACACCATCAGAGGGCACTCACTCTCCGTGACATTCACTAGCCCCCTTCTGAACCCACTGGGATTTTGTCCTCCGTGACACCCTGTGGCAGTAGATTTTGCAAGGTAGTTACACCCTGTATGAAAAGCTACTCCAATCAGTTTACCGTTAGCTCGACATTTGAGTGCTCTCCAGTTGCATTCAGAGGGAAAGAGAACAGATACATTAGCTCATCACTTAAATGCTATAAACAGGCATTTTATTCTGTTTCAGGCTCTATAGTAGCTAGTCTGAACATTCTCCTAAGCTCTGGTGCCTCTCAGCCACTTTGTCTATCTTTTATGACTCTCTAGGCGTTAAGAGTCACTGAACTGGGCTCCCCTTATGCAATTCCTCTGCACCTCTGTAACTGCAGGGCAGTCATAGGAATACTATAAAGAGGTGTTCCTGGAGCATCCTGCCTGCTGCAATCATCTCCTGCTGCACAGGACTGCTGCAATTCCCACCCTCCCCAGTTTTACAGGGCGAGTTGGCCACTGGAGACCCCTTAGGAGGGGGAATCACCAGGGTAATTTATGCCAATTGCTGCAATCAGCTAATTAGCAAACAAGATCAATTGAAATGAAGTTACTGTGTCAACAGCTGTAATGAAAGCTTGCCTTGCTGGAATAAAGCCATACTGGGAGGGTCTGCAAGGTCTGTCTGGGACAGAAAGCCCTCAAGGCTTAACCCTGGGAGAAATGACACCATAAGGGCTAAAGGGAATGTGGTGGACAGAAGGGAAGGTAAGAAAAAACATGCTAGGAAAAATTAAGGAGAGCAGGTGCCGAGCATCCTGATAATTGCTTGCAAATATGAAGAAACTGACAGAGACTGACTCTTCCCACCAGCCTGCCAGGTCAGGACAAGTAGGATGAAGACTTCATCAGGGCAAATATCTGGGTTCCTTTGTAGGGAATGTCCCACAGAGGAGGCACAATCTGGGAATATGGGGATTTCTCCTCACTGTGGCAATGTCAGGCTTGAACTTCAGCTGCTGAAGAGCTCTTCTGGGAGACACCTATAGCCGACCTGCCCTGTTGTGGAAACGAAGGGGGAGAGCTAACGACCTGATGAACCATGTCCTCCATGCAAACCATCATCAACTCTGCAATTAAAAAGTATTGCCATTTGTTACTCCTTAACCCACTGAGACCTGGCCCAGCTGATTGCACAGAGGGACATGACTGGGGAGGAATGAGTGGATGGGGAGCCGGGCAATGCTAGAAGACATGATGTAAATGGTGTGCAGCCAGCAAAGCATTTCCACTGGCCAGCGGGTGCTGAATATGAGCTGAATGAGGCGTTGTGGGCCAATTCGAGGCTGAGAACAGTGAGGGGAGATTCGGAGATTTTGAGATTTTGATCCGTGTGCACTGCTGCTGTCAGTGCTGGCCGGCAGCAAGCTCCCAGCCTGCTCACGACTGTGACCCGAAGGGCATGCAGAGCATCTCCCACCACGGCAGCAAAGCTCAGTTTTTGTGAGCGTGGCACCTCCTTTGGGAAATGCAAACCTGAAGCTGGACGATGAGGGTGGGAAAGGGGCAGCCTCGGGCAGGAGAAAGGAGCCGGACAGATGGTCACGCAGATGGAGCGGACGGCGAGCGGGGTGGCGGGAATGACCCTCGCCTCCCATCACCCAGCCCTGGGGTCGGGAGAAGAAAAAGGCCCTTCTCTCCCGGCGCGCAGGCTGCAACGGGAGCCACAAAGAGCTTCTGGCAGCCGGCCTGACGTCTCTATTCGCTCGCTTTCCCCTGCACAAAGGCCCCATTTCGCCACTGCCCGGACAGCCCGTTCCCTCGGGTTAAGGTCATCCAAGTGCCTCCGCCGTCTCCAAGCTTTGCGATGTCGGCTCTCTCGCCTCCTCCGAATCCCGGCAGCCCGGACGGGGGGCGCGCGGCAGGGCTTCGGGATGAAATCCAGCCCGGAGCCAGAGGCCGACGCAAAGCCTAGAGAGGCATCGGCTAATCCTCCCCTAAGCCCTCCGTGGCGGATTTAAAGGGTGTTTGCGTCGGCCGCCCCCAAGATCAAGATCCTTAGAGGATAAGTGTCCAAAGGAAATGAAGGGATTCTTGTTCCCCAGGCAGGATGAATGAAACGGGGACAGCAGCCCCCGCTGGGATGCGCTGGGGGATTTTCTGTTGTCTCTTGCATACTCTTCTTTGGGGGAAAGGGCCAGCCTGTTTTAACCTTTCGCTTGACTTCCAAGCAGGAAGTTTTGCCGCTTGCCTTGCGTGTGCTGCAGAGTTGCGGATGCCCTTGGTTGATCGTGGCGACCGGAGCTTTTGGGTTTGGCCCAGAAAAGTGGTAGACAGCAAGGTCACAATGTGCATCTTATTTTTCCCTGGCATACGTGAGCCGGTGGCGAGTAGTGGCTCGGATCAGTGTTGCTGGGACCTGGACGAAGCTGGCTCTGGTGCAGGGTTACCTTAGCCCTGCTGCACATTTCCCCTCAGTCTGCTGCCCCACATCTCTGCCTGGCTCTAAGGGACTGAGCCTTGCAAACCCTGAAGAGGTGCAGAATTGCTTTCCATCCCCTTGTGAAAGGCAGGGAATTGCAAAGTGATTTCACCTAGGTGCCACCAACTTGCTGAAGTTGGGGCTGGGGCTGTGACCTTTGGGCTATCTTTCCTCTGTCCTTGACTTCCCCGCCTCCTGCACGCGCGGGAAACGTCACATGCGAAGTCATTAACACATTTCTCCCCCTTTCTTTGAGGGCTAAAGGGGAGGGGGAAAGACACCAGCAGATTGATGGAAGAGTTCATTAAAGAAGGAGCAATTAAGTTGCATCCTCCAGGAATAACCCCCGGGGCGACCCATGGATCTGCCAGGACAACCCTTATGAACTCATGTTCAGCAGGTAGCGGCGGATGCCATGGCCCATCCTCGAGCATCCACTGGGCAAGCAGCAACGGTAGCTCTGCATTTAACAGCCCTCGAGGGATTTTCCTTCGCTGGGACTGTCTGGTCTCCCCTTGGGCATCCTGCAGCAAGGCGCTCCCCAGGTTAACTCCCCGTTGTGCTGCTGACGGCGAGCGTGTGACCCCTCGGTCTTGCGCCAGAAAAGTGGACTCGTCCCTCTCTGTGCCGCTTACTATTTTCTTGATGGGCAAACAAGCATCTCCTCCTCCCAGGAATGCTTTTAATATGCTCTTAGCATGGATTGCTTTAATATGCCTCGCACTGACTCTGAAATGCCTGCCCCGGGCTGGGGGCAGCGGGCGTGCAGGGCACAGGGCTGATGGTCCCTTCAAAGACAACTCAAGTGATAACGCAAGTCGTAGACCGTGCTTTTTTTTTAAAAAAAAAACAGATCCCTTTTACCCTCAATGCCAGGTCCTGCACCCGACCACCCCAGGAGGGGGAAACGTCTTTTACCAACAGACTCTATCACTGGTCACCTCTGGGGTCTGAGATCACCTCTTCTGGTAGCCGCAAACCCACCTCCCACACTGCCAGGCAACGACTTGCCGAGGGCTCGGTCCTCCGGGACTGCTGCAGCAAGCGCCGCCGGCCGGCTGCTCCAACAGGTACTTTCCTGCTCCCCGAGCACAAGCGCGTTGCTGGCGCTCCCCGGGAGGAGGAAATAATCCCTCCTTTCTTTTCCAGCTGCCTGGAATGCACCGCGCCTCGTGCCCCTCGGTGAGTGTTTGCAGTCCTGCCGGGTGACTGGGTTTGAGTGTTTGCCCAGGGTTTTCTGGTTTTTTTTTTTTTTATTATTATTAAAAGCTAATTTGGGCTCCCGAGAGCGTGGAGGGAAGACAAAGCCCTCGGCCGTCGCTGAGGAATGTCGGCAGGAGCTGTGCGGCGTTCGCTCGGCTGAGACGGATGTGTCGCGCAGCCCTCGGGAGCCTTGGCTCACAAATGCGATGAGTGCGTTAGAGCTCTGCTGGAAAGGAGACTCATCGACAGCCGCGGGGGATTCCTTGCCCCAGACGTTTGCAGCTCACAGATTCGTTGCCCTAACTGTGAGGTCGGATTTTAAAATATCTTGTCATAGTTCTCATTTTAGTTCCCACGCAGTACAAGAGGTTTTCTTTCCATTTACCACCTCCTAACTCCCTGTATGACCTTATTTCCATGTCCTTGGCCCTAAATGAGGAGCAGCAGCAGCCCTCCTCCACCTTCAGCCCCACTCCTAGGAGACAGCAGAGACCAGACACACAGCGTGAGGGTGCTGCACACTCTGTCCTCCTGCCTACCCGTGCGTTGGTCTGCTAAAAACGGAGGCTCTCAGGTGTTGAGCCAGTTCCTTATCTTTGCAGCTCAGTGCCTGAGGGGACAGAAATGCAGATGGAGTTGGAGGTGTACGAGGTTAGGGAACTGGCCGGGGACCACATGAAAAGCCAGGAGCAGGGCACAAAACGGAGGGCATGCTTTTGACTCAGGACTAAACGCTGGTGAAACCATCCCTGGCCTTTGTATCTGGCTGGATCTCCATAGAGAGCAACTCCTGGGATCTGCAAGTGCAAGTGCAGCTGCATCCCAGCTTGGCAAAACCACGCAGGAGGGAGGAAGATCGGCAACCCACAGACTGAAGGAAGGGGAGAGTGAACTCTGATGCTGTGCAGTGGCTGGCTGGGGACCAGCTCAGCAGCAACGATTTATTATGTGCATTACAGGAGGAGCTGGAAGCCTTGGAGAACATCAGGATCTCCCTGAAACTGGCACGAGACATGCTTTATGGGGTGTATTCAGCTTGCTCCTAGATATGGTCATCTTTGTCTTTTCCGAGCTGTAACTGCTTCCCTTTATTCCCTGTCCTCTCTGGGCCACCCTGAGGAGCCAGGCGTTAGCTCAGCTCGCCGAATGGGCAGCAGATGCTACGTCTACGGCTAGGTGAATTTGGGGCTGTTCCCCTCAATCACATACTTCCCCCCCTGCTTATCGCTTTCTGGGTAACCCTGTGCCCTTGACGCCTGTCCTGCTGCTTCCTGCCCTGCCAAGGCCCAGCCTGGTTCAGACCCAGCCCTAGCCCCGTTCAGCTGCTGAAGGACAGGAGGAATTGGCTTTCTCCCCATGCCACACAGTCACCTACCAGTAGTCTCCCAGCTACCACCACTTTACCAGAACAGCCTGTCTTTAAAAATCCACTCGCATTATCCCGAAGAGATGGTTTGGGGAGCGCTCTGAAGAGATGGGTAGCGTATCTGTGCCCGCCTTAACTTGTGACCCATTGCAGGTACAGCTCTCCCTGGCTTCCCACCCCACTGCTTGCAGCAATGACCCTGGGTAGACAACAGCATGACAAAATGGCTGGTCCAGCCGAAACAAACACAGGCACATCCTCGATTAGTAAACAGTGTCAGCCTGCAGAAATCCCAGCCGTGCCATGGGAGCAGGTCCTGCGGCAAGTGCGACTGGAGGAGACGGGGGACGGGGAAATGCAGCCCCAGGGGAGCACAGAGCCAGGAGGCAAAGCACGGCCAAGAGCATGCAGGCTGGATGTCCCACACAGCCCTGGGGAGCGGAGAGACGGGAAGAGGGAGCACGGAGAGGTTTTGGCAGCCCAAAGTGACTGCCTGACTTTGGGCAAACTGCTTGCATGGGAGGCGGAAGACCCCGCTGGCCAGAACAAGATGGAGAGGAAAAGATTTTAGGTGGTGCAGCTGGTCCTCCCTTCCCAACATCTCAGGTGGGATGCCAGGTCCTCCTTTTCCCAACATCTCTGCTTTAGTGATTCAAAGAAAGGGCCTCAGTCAGCTGCCTGAACTGAATCTCCAGATGATCAGCTGGGAAATTCAATCTACGCAATCTGCACGAAACTCAGTCCTCTCCACAGCAGCGTGAAGACCCAGCTGGCTGCTCTCCTGGCTTTTGGCCCTGTACCTGTTGCTGTTTCTCTTCCCTGTCCTGCAGACCCCAGCCCCACAAGGATGTGGCTGCTCTTCGTTGTCTGCATTCCCGACACAGAGAAGGTAATCGATAAAGCGACTGGAGGCAAATGCTAGGGAATATAAAGGCAAAGAGGGAAGTTGCTGGTTACATTTTGGCTAGAAGAAGAGGGATGTGGTTGGGGGGAGATGGATGGACCACAACTCCTGCAAGTAGAAAATTGTTGCATCATGCAGCCAGCCCCACCTCAAGCTTTGCCGCCACGGCTGGTAGCCACGTCCATGCGTGGACATGTGTCCAGGGGTAAGGAAGAGTCTGACGCTGTGAACCATGGCCGATGGCGTAGGTGGTGTGGTGGGGGCTATATCCACCCCATTCCCCCAGTGAGTCCCCCACAGCCTCTGAAGCAGAAAGGGGAGGTGGGTTATTATTCCAAGTGCTTCTGAAGGGCGGGGCTGGGGACGTAATTAAGGTATATGGTCCATGGGGAAGGGAAGGAGCTTGTACTAGATCAACTGATATAATTAGAAACCAGAGACAAGGAGAAGAGCTCCTGTGCCTGAAAGCTGGTCTATTTTTTTTCCAGCTCCAGCAGCTGGGCTAATAAAAGCGATGACCTCTCTGTACTCCTCTTCTCTCATGCACATCTGTGGAGCACTGCGATGACAGCAGCACAATGCTGTGAGCTCGGGAAGGAGGACAAATGCGACCAAACACTGTCAGCCCGCTCCTGAACTGGAAAAATACAGGGTTTCTCCCAGCTGAGGATAACCTGCTCCCACCCAGGATCAACTCTTCAGGCAGCATGCCTTCTCTTGCCCCCATCACCTCAGTGTGGAGCACAGCAAAGGTGGGTGGTGTTGATCCTCCCTGAAAGCACTCAGCTGGGGAGATGGTCACTGGCATCTGTACGCCATACCCCAGGAGCATCCTCAACCCGTGAGGCTTGTGGGTGACTGCAGAAACGGGCGAAGAAAGTCCCAGACTCCCTGGGGCTGGTGTGGCATTAGCCCTCAGCCGTTATATGGGCAATTAGTGCTTGGGAATGTTGCCGGTCCCTGGGGTGGATAGCCAAGGTGAAGCCCTGCTGGAATAGTTCCTCACCCCAAAACAAAGGTAAAACTACCTGAGATGAGGGCAGGCTCTGGAGACAAGGTACGTCAGCCCGGCTCTCCCACACGCACCCCAATAAGTCACGTAATCTCTGCAACTCCCTTTCCTCACCTGTGGGACAAGCTGAGGGACTTCTTGCCCTCCCAGCTGCCTCTGTCTATCTGTTCCTGGTCTCAGGCCCCCTCAATTCTGTGCTTTAGCTGAGGCAGAAACTCTGAGGTGCCCCCAAAATGACAACCTCCTTGCTAAGCTGCCAGCTGCCCCGTAGGGAGGCTGTGCTAGAAGACAGGGGCAGAAATGCAGGCAAGACACATCCTAACCCAGGATGCTAGACCTCAGTGTCACAGGTGCTCAAGGGGTCCCAGGCACATGCATCAGGGCTTTAACCCTCAATGGAGAGCAACCAAACCCAATTCACCTGTCCTCTTCTAGACACTGATCGCAGTCATGCCATGCAAGCACCTCCCGCTCTCTAGCGACGCTGGAGGGGAGCTGATGAACTTACATGGGAACATCTCCACTGAATCCCAACCCCAGCAGTGTGCTGCCCCATGGACGAAGGAGGGAAAGCAAAGATTTCCATTCATCTGCAAATCCACGTTTTCTTGTCCCCCTGCCAGCACCCGTGGGGCCCGTCAGGACCATGCCATGCTCAATGCTGTACGGAAGTGCCATTATTTCCCTAATAACCCCCCCCCCCCACCAAAACTTGCGAAGGGGGTATGCAGTAAGGCACCAGAGGATCTAGCAACGAGGAAAGAGAGACACAACCTTGGAAAACCCTGGCCAGCTGAAAAGCACAGACCATGCCTGGGACAGCCTGAGGCGAGCGATGTTCCCACTAAGTAGGTGGGACGTAGCCACCTTATTTGGAGAGGAAGACAGAGGAGGTGAAACGTGCCATGCTGCTTGGCCTCAAGGTCAGAAGAGAGCTGTGGGTCATTTTATTTAGTAGTACAGGCATAGGCAAAGATGTCTTGGAGAACCACCAAGCGATACAGGGTCTGCGACAGGGTATCTGGCAATCCTGAGCCCATCCTATAGAGAAGAGGAGCCCTATAGGTGTATAGGAGGGCCACACAAATGCAGGAGGAAATCCAGCCTGCTGCACCGGGATTGCTGTCACCTCTCCTGCAAAATCAAAAGCCAGGCACATCCTCCTCCCGAATTTCTCCCTGGCAGACAAGGATCTGGCAGGCACTCCTCTGCTTGCAGCCTATGCTGCATGGAACCAATTTCCCCTATGATTCACTAGGTGGTGGACACACAGTCAGAAATTGCTTATCGCACATTTTTCCTGGCTCGGATCATTATTATTGTTACTGGTGCTGTGCTTCCAGAGGAAAACATGTCTTTGGGTCACATACCAGCGGATTCGGTTAATTCGTCACCCGCAGACGCACATATATTTATTTAAAAGCATTTCTTGTTATGTTACTTGGCAACTTCCAAGCCCGTTTATTTCTCCAGCTGATAAATATTTGTGAGATTGTTTGTGTGAAGAGCAGCATGTGTTAATAATATGATCATCTTTCTTCTGAGCTTCCTACAAAGAGAAAGGGCTCTGTTACATCTGTGTAAACCTGGAGCATCTCCAAGCGGCAGAAGTGGAGTTGCTGTGACGTGCTCCTCTAGCCTGCTTGTGATCCGGATCTGGCCCTGAAAGAAACGGAGAGCTGCTTGTCTCCATATGTGCATGAGGACGGGGCGCGAGAGTTCATTTTGCATCAATAAATACCGCAGTTCAGATTCTGCCAGCATCTGCTAGCGCAATCTTAGGACAAAAAGCTTTCCTTCGTTTGCTCAGTAGTAACTGGCACAGGAGGCAAAGGAGGCCGGTGTGATGCCAGCTACAAACCTCCTTCCCCCTCCAAGAGCCATCTAGGCTTGCAGAAGCTTTGCTGTCGGGTGCGAGGCTGGTTATATCGAAGGGGTCTGCAGGGACGTGTCCACGCTGCAGGGAGCGAGGGGGCAGTGAGCTCAGGTGGCCGGCACCAGTTTGAGGTGGCTGTGGTGCAGGTGCAGGTAGGTGGTGGGACTCCTCTGCAGGAGGATGAGGATGTTCAGGGCACACAGGGGCTCAAAGCACAACTAGGAAAATTTGTGGACACAGGCAGAGCTTCTCTGATGACTGAGTTAGCCCAGGCTGCTGTTGGTGGGATTTCCATGTAAGGGTCCTTTTGCTGCCCATGGTCTACAAAGCCCTGGTGAACTCCAGCTGTCAGAATCGTGTTATCACATGAAAACCGCTGTTTTCACCCCCAGGAAAACTCGGGATGTTTCCAGCCCTTGTGATTGCGCCAAAACTCGATGCATGCACGTAAGAAGGGTTGAAACAGTGACACCTGAAAGGAGACTTTATTTGAATAAAAGTTGCAGTATTTGAGGGTATACATTTGTGAGTTTGAACTACTGAGACAGTCCGTCTGTTTTCCAGGAGGCAAACGGCTAGGGATACCATGGGAAAAAGTGAGGTTCCAGCCAGGGAATTACTGTCCTGGGTGGGCAGTCATTCTGTTTTTGCCTTCCGGGGCCTGTCTGCTGTGTTGAAATCCTTCTCTGTTTCACAGTTCTTTCCAGCTCAAGTTTGCTCCAAGTGCAAACAGCACTCAGAGAGGAGGAGAGGGGAAGGCAGAGACCTGGCCGCAGGGCACGGTCTCATCTTGGACCAACTCCAGCAAGGATCAGAACAAACCTGGTCTGCGTCCTCCTGGTCCAGGCGTCGGATTCGGGCAGGGAGACAAAATCGGCAGAATCAGCACATTAATTTCAAAAACAATTCGGCCAGAGCTCTGCTTCTCTTCATGTGAGAGACTCAGGCAGGAGAGTCGGGGGCTTGATTTCAAGTCTTGCAACAGCGCATCTAGGACAAAGCAGAAGCCTGGTGACTTCTGCAGCTCCTCCATCAGGTTTGGGGTAACTTTCATCTCCCTCTGCCAGGAAAGCTCTTGGTTTCAGTAAGGCCTCGATTAAAAGTCATAAGTCACCTCCCACTTTCCTGATGGTTGCTTTAATGTCTGTGTTTTCTTTACTTGTTATTTAAGGAGCTACATGGGCCTTGTTTGTCCTGAGGAAGATGAACCTCCCTGCTCTTGGTCCTCTCCTGCCTGCAGCTGCATTTGGGACTACCAACGTGAGGCCATCAGAAGAGACGTCCTTCTCGCCCATCGCCCCACTGGGGCGCGCTCCCGTTGAGATGTTGGGGATGTGGCATCCCAACAGCAGGTGGGTCCCTGAGGGAAAAGGCAAAAGCCCAACCCGTAGCTTCCAAAAAGCTTTTGCACCTTAAGCTGGAGGGTATCAGCTTGGTCATTTCCCCCTGCAATGGTGCAAAGTTGGCATTACAAGGCTCTATTTCCCGTTTTTTAGGTTAATACCTTTGCAATTGGACTGGGCCCTTGCGGTATGTTATAACTGTGTGGACGAGGCTCTTGGGCCTCCATGGCTCATAGTAGCCCCATGTCCCACAAGAAAAGGACGCCTAGACCGGGGACAACCCAGCCAAAGGAGGAATGCACCAACCAAACACCGACCATGAGGGAAACGGAGGCTTCCCCCAGATCAGGAGGCCTGTGAGTGTTTGCCACGCCACCTAGCCCAAGTGTGAGCATGTCTCCAGGCAGAGAAGTGACAGCCCCCTGAGACGGAAAAGCCTTTCCCACCACGCTGGGCAAGGGGTGTGTGTGAATACTTGCTCGACCCAGCGCTAAGGGGACCTCAATGATTTCTCCTGGCTGCAGCCCAGGACCTGAACTCCAGAGCGAGCCACCAAGAATAATCCCTTCATCTGCACCCAAAACTCTGCTCCCAAGTCTACCTCCGCAGGCCTTGGTTTCCCTGTGGAGAAGGGACTGGAGCAGCCCTGGAGACCCCCGCAAGGGCCAGGAGGGCCGTGACCGCCGACCGCCTTCTTCGCCCCGTGGCCCTTGGAGGCAGGGACGTCTCGACTCCCGGGCGCGTGCCTCCATTTCACTTTCAGATCCCTCAAATAATAACTGTGTTTGCCAGCTCCTGTGACAAGAATGACTAATGGGGAAAGATCCGCCGAGAAGGGAAAAAAGAAATCTCTTCTTTTCACCCTTTGTTTGCTGGATTTCTTTGACAGCCCAGGGCATGGCTGGGCTTTCCTTGCCGTGTTCCCTTTTCCCTTCACGTGAAAGCAGATTTTAAGCCTTACGACATCTCCAGCAGAAACCTCTTAACTCTTAAACTTCCCCATTGGGACATGACTGTTTAGAAACTTTTTGCAGCCCGGTTTATCCAGCCTCCTCCTCCACACTGAGTTATAATGCGGAGGGTGCCTCTGATTTTCTGAGGCAATGTGGTTTTCACTGTGGATTTGGAAAACGCCCTCCCCATCTGCCTCTGTGCAAGGCAGGAGACCGGCTCTCCTCCTCCAGACGCGGGAGTTTTGGATACCTCTCTGCCTCCTCTGGCTTTGCTCCCAGCCCTCTCTCTGCATTTAGGGGGTCCAGAGGCTGCTCCTTAGGGGACCGTTAACATTGCAAAGCCTGGTGCATAAGGCAGCATCAGCATGTCTGATTCCCCCGGACAGTCCCCGTGCAGGAGCCTGGACGTTGCAGATCGGCAATCGCACCGGTCCGGCATTTCCACGCCTGGTTTCAAGCCAGCCACCTCCCAGCCTTTGCAGAAAATAAATCCCACAGCCCGGCTGAACTCGGATGACAGCATCGCCTGCTATATATAGCGACGGCAGATCACCGCTCGATCCAGGGCCACACATAAACAAACCACCGGGCGCACAGCTCCCTCGGAAGAGAGGGCACGGGCGAACGGACTGCACATGACGGAGGAGCCTCCCATCCCCGGCTGGGGTTGGAGCAGGGGTGCTTTGAGATCCTAACACTGCTTTTAATGCCGGCACCTCCCTCCAGGGCTCTGCTGCTGGCGCGATGCGCAGCCCTAGCAGGTTCCCAGATGAAGGATGCGCTGGAGGGTGGGGAGACCAGAGCACAGGAGAGCTATGGGAGTTACCAAAGGCTGCCCCAGAGGCAGGGCAGTGGCATCCCCAGTTACGCTCATTTACAGCCAGCTTGAGCTGAAACCAGTTGCTGCCGTCATCCCTCCAGTGTGCCACGACGCGGGGCAGAAAATTGCAGCGCAGCCCAGAAAACGGGCTCTGCTACAGCCTCTTCCCCCCCCAACTCCTGCCTCCAGCCCCCGCGTCCCTCCTGCGCCCGACCCTTCGCCCCGGTGCACGGTGCTGCGCGGGACGCAGAGCCGGGAGCAGCCCTGCGTGCTGGGGGTGCCCGTGCACGGCGGGGACGCTCTCCTTGCTCAGCTCGCAGGCTTTGCCCTCCTTTTGCAAGCTTCCCACTGGCAGGGAAGAGGCAGGGGATGCTCGGGAGGCTTTGGAGCATCCAGCAGCCCCTCCCGAGCACCTGCTGCTGGAGCAGAGGGACGGGCCGGCTTTGGGGGGGGGGGTCGGGGGCAGATCCCTCCTGCTTGCAGCCACAGGTCCCTGGGTTTGCACCGTGGCTCTGCGTCCTACCCCTCCTCGCGTCGCCTCCCTGCAGGTGGAGGGAGCGGAGGGAGGTGGCAGAGGGGGGTGGCAGAGGGGCTCCCTTCCCTCCCCTCCGTGCACACCCGTATCCCCGGATGGGGCTCTCTGCTGCACTGCAGCAGCACCGGGCTCCAGCCCCGCTTTCTCCCGGGGAGCCGGCAGAGGAGGGCGACAGGGACACCTTCCTCCGTCCCTGCTCCCCAGGGCGGCCAGACTGCTCCAAACCCATCCCCAGGGCCAGCAGGCAAGTTGCTCCTCTGCCATGGTGCCCCGAGATGCCCCGCGGGAGCGCCGGGGGCGGGGGGGGAGCGGCGCAGGGTTGCATGCATGCATGCACGGCCTTCGGGGGTTGCATCCAGCAGCAGCCGCCAGACAGACACGGGTGGCAGGGTGGCGAGCCGTGCCCGCGTCCTCGCCCAGCGTGGGGGACCTCGGTGCCTTCCCCGGGCGACGTCCCGCGTGGGGAGCCCCTGCCTCGACGTTCCCCTCCCCACCACCCCCCGGGCCTCGTCCCTCCCTCCCTGCCGCTGCTGTGCGAGGGCCACCCAGCACCGAGGCAGATGACATAATTCCCAGCAACTGCACGTTAATCACTCGCCCGCCAGCAACCTCGTTTGCTGGATCCAACCCCCCCCCCCCCCGCCAGCCACCGCTCCCCTCCATGACATCACTGCAAAAAATATAACAAGAAACGAGAGTGGGGAAGGGGTTGTGGGGGGAAATAACCTGATCCTGGCAAACAGGTCTCCCCCCCGCCCCTCCGCTCCAGGCACTCTATTTTTGGGCGCTGTCATTTCCCGAACGGTCCTGCGGGGCCAAATCGGGGCGGCTGCTACTTTAGGCACAAACAAGCGACCTCCCCTCCATCACACCAGAAATCGCCGCTCCGAGCCCATCCCCCCTCCCCAAAATCTTCCCCTCCCTACTCCCTCCCCCCCCCCGCAAAAATGCTGGGGTGATGGTCTTCAGGAGAGCAAAGCTCCAGCACCAGGTCCTCACCTCCGTGCATCTCCCCCCATCTCTCACACCCTCCAGTTTCCCAGCGCTTTTGGGAAACCCTCGTGCAACCTGCCACCCTATTGCCCCCACGTCGTCCCCCCCTCCAAGCCCCGGACTGCCCTTGGGGGGCAGAGAAGAGGGAAAAACCTTCCCACCGTCTAGCCAGTGTCCCCCCACCCCGAGCCTTACTCTTGGCAGGGATGCTCGGCGCGCTTTCCGCTTCCAGCCTCCGGCTCGGTGGTCCCCGCGGCGGGGAGCGATGGAGCGGGAGACATCCGCGGCGCGGGCGAGCATGGGCAAGGCTTGAAGTCAAGCAGCGCTGGCTGCACACCCGGGCTGCCGCTGCTGCTGCTGCTCCCGCTCGCCCGATCCTCCCCGTCGGAGGGGTCTCATCGCATTTTGTCATGTGTCACCAACACACACACACCCCCGGAGCCACGTTCCCCCCCTTCTTGCGGCAAACAGCGGCCAGCCCCAACCCCACCCCCTGTCAAAGCAGCAGCCTAACAGCAAGGAAGGGAAGGATGGAGGGAGGATCTGCTCGCTTTCCCTTTAACTCTTCCCTTGCCACCCCCTCTCCCCCCTCCCAGGCCAGGACCCCGGCGGTCACGGCCCTCGGTGGGGACGGCGGGATGCGTATGGTCCCTGGCTCGGCTTCGGCAGCCCCACGCGCTACTTGGGTGCTGCGGGAGTCGTGTCTGCCTGCCAGCACGCCTTCCCCCACCTCGAGACCATTAAAAGCCAGCTTGGCCCTTGCTTTCCTCCGTCTTCAGGGCAGCAGAGCCCTTCTGTGGGGTGGCACAAACTAAGCTCCGTCAGGGGGTTCGGGAAGGGGGAATACAGTCGATGTGGATAGATGAGGGCTTGCTCTCCCCCCCTTGCACAGATGCCAAGCTAGCAGAGATGGGCAGATTCCCCAGCTTCTCTCTCTTACACAGATTAGCAAGAAAAGGAAAATGCAAGATTTGTCCAAGGACTCAAACCGATGGCCAGGCAGCTCCTGCCCGTGATGCGTGCTTTAGGAGCATGGAGTTGCCTTTGCTAAGGAGAAATGAGAGGTGCCAAAGGGAAAAGGAAAAAGGCAAAGATTTCCTGCCTGCAAGTTGCTTGTTTGTCAGCAACAGCTGTTCCTGTTCAGCCTGGCAGGAGGATGAGGCTGGAGGGAGATGTCTCTGCTGGTCCTGGGGAAGGGCCAGGAGGAGGGAAGAGCGCAGCACAGGCGTCCATCAGCTTGGGATGGAGAAGCGAGCACCCCTTTCCCCGTAACAACCTGCAGCGAGTGCTCAAAGTTTGCAGGTGCAGAAATGGCCCCACAGCCTCTGTCCTGCTTAGAGCCACAACCTGCCCTGGAGAAGAGCTCAACTCCAGTGGTATCCTGCTCTCCTCCCACCACTTCTTTAGCTCGTCAGGCCATGTCAGCTGTTTGATTTCTGAACCCTGGAGGTGAGCCTGGGGCACTCGAGAAGCTTTTCACGCAGCAGAGCTCCCACGTGCGGGGAGGTCTTTGCTTTGCCTGCGATGGCGGCATGTGGGCCATGCAGGCCCCAGAGGAGCATACCTAAAAGAACTGAGTCCCTGCCACCTCCCCGAATGTCTCTTTCAGAGGCAACGCAAGCATTCTTTCTGCTACCACCATATTTTGCATATTTTGCTCTCCAAAATCCTTGAAAAAGAACATTTGAGTGGGAACATTCAGGTTGCCTTAACAAATGACCCTGCTCCAAGCTTTACATCAGTGCTGGGATTGCTGCAGCAAGGTTGTGTTCTACAGTATGCACCATCAGGATCTGTTTCTCCCTGTTGGCCCCTTTAATGGATATACATTGGTTACACCAGTCCTGCTCAGGAGCAAGCTCCCCTGTTGCAGGCCTTGAAAGGAGGAGAAGAGGCAGCAGTTGTTGCCTTTTACTTCTGCTTTTCAGTGAAATGGCAGGTCAGGTGATTATTCCTGCTAATAACCCTGGGTAGACACTCGACTGCTCCCACAGAATTACAAGCTGTGAGTATTTCTCTGCATAGGTGGTCGCTGGCAGAGCTCCAGGTGCTGTGTGTGATCCTCGCTGGAAAGGGCAACCGAGGCCTTGTGACTTACTTATATCACCTGCGGAGACTGGAAGTGGAGCCAAGGACAAAGATACTTCTCCTGATGATGAAAATGTGCTGCCTCCTATCAGCACCACCAAGCAATGGCTGGGTCTGAAGCAGCATCTGAGCAGTTTACGTTCTTCATGGACAACGGTGGTCCTTCCGACTGTTAAATCTGGCAGAGTGAAGGGAGAGAGCAGGACTGCCGTTGAGTCCAGGGCTGGAGGAGAAGATCAAGTCAACAAGGCAGTGGCACTGCTCTGAAGGAACTGAAGTTAGACATGTCTGCTGGGACTGCACCACCCAAAAAGGAAGATGTGCTCAGGACCCAGCAGGACCATTCCCTGTTTATGCAGCTCAGCTCCTTGCTCACAAGCTGCCTGGCCTCCACCGAGTAGGGTGGTGCTGCCTCTTTCTGCATGGTAAGGGCAGAATCAGGTTTGTCCAAAGGATAAGGGCACTGCCAGGCCGTGGGCCTGGTGTGGGGCTGCTGCTGTGGCTCAGACCTCCTTCTAGGGCTTCTTTAGGCCTTGCAAGGTGCCACCCTGGCAGAGCACCTTGAGACCAACTCCTCCCATAGTCTTTGATGAATTGTGGAATGAAAGGAGTGTGGCTCTGCCTGGCGTGAGCAGTGAGGCACCCTGTGAAGGCATGGATGTGATCCTAGGGAGACCTGATCAAAGAACTGACCAATGCAGACTGTCTTACACACCACAATAACAGGCTCCCTGTTCCCTGCCTATCTTGTCTCAACTCATGCTCTGCAGAGTTTGCTCCTCAGCTTTATCTGGCTTCACAGGTCATACTCTCTGGGAACAGCATTTCAACTAGGGCACACGCAAGGGTACGGCGTGTCTCTTCTTGGGCTTGGTCTGCACCCACGGCTCACTGTGCAGGAGGGCAGAGATGCTTTTGTTTTGGCCTTTCTGATGAGGCAAGACACTTGCCCAGGACGTTTCTGGAGGGGAAGGAAGGTTGTGTGAGGACAGGTGAGTGCAACGCTTCCAATGTAGCTGCCAGTCTCCAGACAAACTTATCTCAGATTGTTTGCTGGCAGCACGCCTCCAGGATTAAACATCAATGTTGAGATAACTGCATCCAAGAGAAGACAAGCTCCAGCTCACCTCTCCAACTCTCCTCGGGGCACTCAGATGCATCGGGACGTCCCAAGGAGACAAAACATCTGGAGAGAATGAATGGGGTACCTGCACATCTAGTAACAGACAGGGAGCCACCCAGTGATGGGACGCGCTCGGAGAGACTAGGGCACAGCCAGATGTGTCTCAGTTCAAAGGAACGGCCCAGTGATGCTCCAAGAACATATCACCTTCTCTGGCTCAGTCCCTCCAACCCATGGTCTGATCCTCAACAGTGGACACTAGGGAAAAGCGAGAATAGGGCAATGTTTCCCCCTAATACTCTCGAACGGTTTTCGGTTCAGGGGGTTTCCTGAGGGCAAGCTCTCTACTCAGGCTCCTGAGCGGAGCAAGGGTGTAACATATCCCCTGATGGCTGGAGTAGCAGCATTTCCCAAGTCCTCTTCTTCACTGACGTATGCCACATACATGGTCTGGATCTCGCTACTAAGAGCACATGGTGAGCTCCTTCCAGTGCTGGTGTACGTAATCTATGTACCCCACGATGGCCTCAGCCGGCTTCCCAGTTCAAGGAGGAGGGGAACAGGCCAGGATAGACCCTGAGGTGTGCCGGTCCTTGCCGACTGGCAACGTTCCTTGGTTTCTCTGCAGTCCCCAGAGCTTCTGCTGTTCAAGGGACAGTTTTTTGCAGAATCCAGACTTCAGCTGGGGCTGCAAGCCATTCATATGCTACATATTCCCATTGAATCCTGGGGAAATTTTCGGTGAGCCGCATGGTGAGTTATTGCCTCCTTCAGCATCGGTTGGAGTGCAGAGTCTGTAGGACGCTTCCCTTGGTTTGGGTGCACATAGTACTGCCCTCCTCTTCCCTTTCAGTTGCCAGATCATTTTATAACGGTTATTCTGGACTAGCGCTGGGGCAGCAGGTTTTGTACTCTGCTTTTCTGCACTGCTGTTGGTCTCTTTCCAAGGCGTGCTTGCAAATATAGCTGTGTTGTGAGGTGGTCCAGAACCAGAGCGCTCCGTCTAGAGGACATTGCTCTGCGTTTGCTGGTTGTCTTTGCTACAGCCTCTCTAACATCTTTAGTGGACTTTGTTTTCCTCTATTTGCTGAATGTTTTGTGCATCCTGATGTAGTTATCATGCTCCATCCGTCAGATTGTAGCAAGTCCCAGGGAGAAGGTGCCAACTTTAACATATGCCTGAACAGTTCTTTTCAGACATATACAAACTGGAACAATGCCTTGCTGAGAATATGCTTGTTGATGCAATTTGCCAACTGTGGTTTCAGTTCTGCTCTTTTCAGCAAGCACCAACAATTTGTAGACGATGCAAAATCTTGGATGGCCAGGGGCTGATGGACTCTCTGGAAGCCTCTCTCTCTAGGCATGGAGGAGCTAGCAGAGGGAAGGCAGTCTAGGGCTCAGTGAAGATCGTCATGCATATTTCAGATAGTGCTCAGATCAAACACTTTGCATGCAAGAACCTCAGTCCCCCTCGTTAATGCCTCTCTGTGCTTTAAGAAGTGGCTAGCACGTGAGAGTCACTCTATGCTTTCTCTGCCACATGGACCATAGACGTATTCTCACCTCGTGTAAGCAGGGGTGATTCTTGCAAGATTCCTCACACCTCCTAGGTTCAAACATCCCCTACTGCTTCCCTCCTCAGCAGAACTCATAGTTCAGGTATGATATAATAGAAATGTGGCTTTACTGCACCTGAACCGAAGGCTGCTCTGCACAGAGCCAGCCCGGGGTGTCTCTACTCCTGCAGTGTAGACAAGACCTTGGAAACAGGACTGAGGAACGTGAGGTGGTAGTTTGAGACTCCCTAACATCTTCCTATGGTTTTGCAGACACCGTGGCAACATTTTAAGGAAGGGCTTGAACGTGACAACAAGGTGGGTTTGGGATTGTGTCTAGGGGCAGCACAGGAGAGAGCACAAGCATGCTTCTCTCCAAGTTTACCAAGTGGGAAATGAAGACCAGCGGGTCTGACAAAGCAGAGGAGGAACAGATGTTATCTCTCCACCATGTATTAGGATGCTGCTCCCCTGTTGCTTTCATGCCCACGTGTCTGCTACTTGTCTATGTGGAAATGTTGACAAGTCGGTCCAAGAGCGGGAGGGTCAGTACTTGAACTATGTGTTCTGTGAGGAGAACTACAAAAGGCATATGTGTTTAAGATAGCAAATAGTCAAGAAACCATCGTTCATAGCAACCCCAGTGGAAATATTTTTGTGTGTGTATGAAAGTGCGTGTGTGTATGTACTGGCATCTAATTTGGCAGTGGTTACTCAGCACAAGTGGGCGGTCTGTCCCTTCGTCTCAGCTGGAATCTCCTCCTCCTCACAGGGACCCAGAAGAGGGATGAAACTAAAGCAGATGGCTTGGGGGTGCTCAGAAATACCAGTGCCAAGGGCTGTCTCATCACCTGCTAGAGCATAATGGCTTGCTGAACGTGCTCAAGACCAAAGAGGACTCTCCAAGCAAGAGGGATACAGGAGCTGCCATCAGCTCTTGGAGATATAGATGGTTTCAGCTTTTGGCTGGATTTTGAGGAGGCAGAGCAGAAGCAGAGATCTTTGGGATATTGTACAAAGGACAGGGGTCTGTGCCAAGTCTGTCTCTCCCCAAATCCAAGTGAATTTGAACCCCTGATGCTGAAGGGACACTGAGAAAAGCAATGCTGAGCAGCTTTACTAAGAAAGTCTCAGGGCCAGGATGTGAGAACCCAAAGGTGTAAACCCAGATATCTGACCACAAGAAACACGCTCCAGATACCTTCTGCAAGTCCTCAAGTGCATCACTGGCAGAGAGACTTCAAGACTCCCATTGAGAGCTTTGATGTTGTTCTTCTCCCTGCAGAAGTGAATGGAGAGATTAGTTCTAACTTCCATCCCCCTTCACAGCTCCAGGCATTTAGTTTTCTCAGATGCAACATGATGCCGCTAGAATCAGCTGAAATGAAATGAAGCTGGCTCCTACACACCTTGGGAGCTCAAGTAGAGCTGCTTCCCACACAGTGTCTTTCACCCAAATTGAACAGCTCTCAGCTGAGCTCTGCCATCCATCACGCCAACCTGCAGGCACAGTTCGACTCTGGCAGCTTTCTACGCCTTTTGGTTCACGTTTAGCTGGGAAAGAGTGGGGACCTTTTTTGTGAATGTGTTGCAAGGGGCACATAATCTAGGAAGCTGCAGGGCCATCCTTGAACACAGCTTATACTGAAATCAGTGGGAGGCTTACAACTGTTAAAGGGAGTGAAGACCTGGCTATCAAGGGCTATTTTCAGATTGCCTATGATCGTGTTCAATATTGAAGGGGGCAAGGATGAATGTAGACTACTTGCTACCCAGGGCTGTAGGCGCTGTCAGTCCACAAGGAGGTAGCACTGAGATATTTGGTTTCCTCAGTGTTTGGTGTAAATATAGCCTGTAGACCTTGATACAGCATTAACGAAAATGAAAGCAGAGCTTACAGGGACTTTACCGCCATGGGACTCAGCTGATGCATGAAGACACCAAACTTTAGATGTCTGAATTCATTCACTCTTTGTCAATGATGTCTGAGTGTGATTCAGCTGACCATATCTTGGCATCTCCCTCAGCATGAGATGAGTAGCTCTCTAAGCTGTATTTACTGTATATTTGGAGCCTGCCTCACTTGCCCATGCATACGTCTAATAACATTTTAGATATATCAAGGTATTTGAGACACCTACACAAGACATGGGGTCTATGGAGACCTTTCTCTTATGGAGCAAGGTTTGCTGTCACTGCCCTGTGCATTTTCCCGATTGAAAACAACTATTAGCAGAAAGATTTTTCTCCTTAGCCCCCAGACTCTTCTGTTTATGTTTTAGTGGTGGCCATCTGGTTTATACCCAACTGCCTTAGAGGATTTGCTCTTCCTGGGTTTCTGGTTCTACCAGGTGTGAGTGTAAGACTAAGATACGGACACACCAGGTAAGAGACAGCACTGGCTTCCTCCTTCTCCTCTGTCAGCTATGTAGGATAACTAAACCTACACCTCTCTGGATGAGACAGAGCTGTAGAAGGCCCCATTTCAGAAGGGTACTTGGGCATGGGCTTAGTTTATATTTAGCAAGGATAAAGAAGTGAGACTCTACTGAAATAGCCAGGAGACTACTTACGAGAGATAGCGTTAACATCACTGTGGCATAGCTTGGTGGAGGTCCTTTCTCCCAAAGAGAAGACTAAATACAGTCTGTTTTCTCCCGCAAATAAGCTGCCAGCTCATATGAGTTGGTCTCAGTGTTGGCAAGCCTCAGATTCACACATTTACATCCAGCTACTTGAGGAGCAAAACTGAGGGGCTTTGGCCATCTCAGCAGTCTGTGCTGGACACACCTTGACTGTTCATGCCCGTATTGATGCTTGTTTCAGGTGCCTCTGGCCAGCTTTTTTATTGAACCTGCTGCAGAAGCCTGAACTTGGGCTAATTTTAGCAGCTCTCACCTTCCCACACCACCAGGTCTTCCGATGGAAAATGACAGTCCTTCAGCTCTGCATTGCCTACTCTTCACCCTCGATTTGCCAGATTGAGATTCAGTTGGTTCAACAAGGCTGAAATCTCTTGCTTTTTGTCACAGACAGGTTTTTTGGAGAACTCATTGTTAACTTGCTTTTTAGCTACACGTCTTTTCAGATCCCCGTTTAGGGAGGGTAGCCTTGGCCAGCTACTCCAGCCCCTTACTGTCTGCTTGCCGGAGAGCAGCCTGGGGGAATGACCTTCGACTCAAATTGCACTAAGAAAGGTCCTTGTTGAACAAGGCTGTTCTCAGAGCCAGAGTTTACAAGCGTCCTAGGCAACCGCCTTGGGTTTTTTCCAGTCCTCCAGGGAGAAACACAGTCCCCCAGAAATCAATGACAGAGTTCTTTTTAAAGTCAGCAGGACTCTGGCTTGATTTAACACCCTCCCTTCAGTGATTTTACTTTGCTGAAAACACATAAGGGCCCCTAGATGACAGTCCAGGACTCAAGCAGCCTCAAGAAGGTGAGCCCTAGCTGTCCCATTGCAAGGGGATGGCTTATCTCACACTCACGGATCATGCTTGCGCCTCTGTCCTTCTGGTCACCAGCATGCTTAGCTCCTCCCTGGAAATAAACCCCCTCCCTTCACAGCAAAACATGGCAAAGCGAGACAAAGCAGGTTTTAACTGAAAATGTCTGTTTTTTGACCATCCTGGGGCTCAGTGGAAGCAGACGGAGCCCATTCCTCCTTCTTACATTGGGCTGAGCCCAAAAACTCATTTCAGCTCCAGATATTCTATCTCATTCTCTTTTAGCCCATGATTATTTTCTTGAGTACATCGCCTGGCTCTTCTAGAGGCTCCTTTCTTGACAGGCATTCCCCTAACAAGCACCCCCAACCCCCAGTCCTTCTCCCTTCTATCCTCTCCCTCCTCAAAACACCCAGAAAAAGCAACCACAGCTTGCCTTTACAGTGGTTCCTCTCCCAGCAGACTGTGCTCTCTGTAGGTGTCTGGACCACCGGTCTCAGACTTCCCCAAACCTTAGGTTAAGGAACCCTTCTGGGGGACCTTGCTCCCCATACCTCATGCCCATTCTGCATCTCTCTTGAAGGAAAGTCCTGGGACATGGCAACTTTCCCACCATTGAGAAAAGGCAGGCAGAGGAGTTCCTGTCATAATCCCTCCTCCCGGCTCAGCTCACTGCTGCACAACACAAGATACTCCAAGGATCCCTTCTGATGCTGGATCACCAAATAGTCGAAGCTAGGTCTGCTACAAGTTAATGAAAACTGGCAACCATAGAGCCATCCTTGCACGCTCCCCCAGGGGCAGGAGCTGGGTTTGAGCCTGGTTTAATGGAGAGAATGCCTAATGACCATTAAAGCAATGAATTCTGCTATGCTAAATTGTGTGGCTTGACAGATGCTACCAGCTTCTTTAAAAAATGTGTACATTTTCAGCATCCAGGAGCGAAGTGACACACGTGGAACAAAGCAGGCAGGTTGCACTTCCGTGGTGGGAGATAGCTCCTGGGGAGGTGGGCGCATCGAAAGGGGCTTTGGCGTCATGCTGAGCACAGCACCAAGCAGGAGCTCCTGGTGCAACTCAGTGGCCAAGAGGGTGAACGTGTGAGGGATGCACAGCGAGGGCCTCACATCCCACCAAGGGTCAATTCTGTATCCTGCTTGGGTGCCCAGAACTCAGGGGGAACAAAGAAAAATTGAAGGAAATACAGGAAAGTGCCACATTTATAGTGGCCTGGGAAACCTGATTCATTGCCAGAGATGTAAGGAGCTCAGTCTGGCTCATGCAAGAGGAGGCTGAGAGGTGAATAGGTCACAGAATGACACTGACTGCACTGGGAAGAAGTTTCTAGCTCTTCAGTGTAGCTGGTAAAAGGCACAGTGAAATGCAATGGTGGGAAGATGTAGCTGTCTGAATTCCCAAGTTCACCCATTTTTCAGCAGTGAGGGTGTTTTACCAGCTGGACAACTTACAATTGGATTCTCTCCCAGTCTTTAAACCGAGCCCATCTGCGTTTTTAAGTAGCAAGTTTAACCCCAGAAATTATGATCTGGAAAAATTGTTAGATACATTCTGCAGAAGTTCAGTCTAGATTCACATAGTGACCCCTTTGAAAAAATAATGAACCTATGCGTCTTTCAGTAAAAAAACTCCAGGATGTTTTATAATATGTTTGTGCTGTGCCTAACATAATGTAGCAACAGCTGAAGGTCATAGGTACTGTATAAATAGCAATGAGATTTTATTGTGACATGTCCATCCGGAGCCATTGCTCTCGGGTATGCCATCTGGGAAAGAGAGGAACAGGATCCTGCACATTCTCACTACTTTAATAAAGAAAAAGAGATCCTTGTCATTCCAAGGAGCGTAAGACAATAGCGTGTGTGCAGGGTAGCAATGAGGTTTTAACTTTGCCCCAGATTCTACCCATTCTCAAAAAAAAAGCAGACATGTGATGGTCACCTTTGGAATGCAAAATAGTCTCCTGTGGGGATTAGATCACACGCAACCAGAGAAAAGGAAGGTTTTTTTCCACCCATAAAAGGTCTGTGGACAATGGTGTGTTCTTTATTTAGTAATTAGCTTTTCTGCAGAAAAACCACACAGGGCTAAGTGTTCTCCAGCACTGCTTTAGGAGGCGGTAGGAGTTTTGGTTGCAAATGGCATGCAACCATGGTTCAGTTCTAATTCGGTACTAGGCTTTCTGGAAAGAACTTAGCCCACCCGTCAGTAAGCCCCTGACTTAGGAGTCTTATCCTGGTGGGTTCCCTTTGTTGTAAGAAAACATTTTCATGCAGAACTCAAGTGTGCACCTGGCTCCACAAAGAGGCCACCTATTTTCTACTGGCTGGAGAGGGGCTTATAATGACTCTGCTCCTGATGTGGGTACCTCAGTGTCCCTGTTGGTAAGGGTGACTGTAGCCTTCTGATGTCCTTTAGCATGTGCTGGTAGGGTTTTTATATGCGCGTCCAACAACAAGATGTCAAAGACCTTTTCTGGAAATGGCAAGGATCTTATTTCATGCAATTTCCCTGTGCCGTCCATCAGCTTCCTGCATCCATCCCTTTCTCTTCCTCATGTATTCAGGTGATGAAATCTTCTGGGCTTGGAGCGGTTCCTGCTGCACCCTTGCGCTATGCTGGAGCAACGCCTTTGTGAGGTTACCTGCAACAACTGATAACAACTGCTCCACTGACAAACTATGGATGTCCTGAAAGAAGGGGAACATGGGAATCCGTCAGGGAGGAAATACAGAGAAACCATTCAGAAGAAACGGAGGGGATGAAACACTGGCCCCGTCTGCTGAGGTGCACTAGCTTTCTCCAAGCAGCCTGGCTGAACAGCCGGTGGAGTTGTTGTTGTCGTGCGCTGTAATTGCTGCTGCTCCTGAAGCAATGAGTTGCCCTCATAGAGAATACAAGACCTTCACTTTAATCTCTCAGTGTCAAAGATATCTCACGGTATTTACCTAAAGGAAGCAATCTGAGAGGGACACAGGCTGTAAATCTTCAGACATCATGGCTGGATACGTGCCAGCAAGGCTCTAAGTTCTGTCCATGCAAGGTCTCAGTACATCTAAAGGGAGTATCTGCTTTCCTGGCGAAGGGAACCATGCCGTGTCCTGTCCCATGATGGGGCAAACCACAGCAAGGCCCAGGACTGGTCTAGGGGCCACAGGGCTTGTGTGCACTTCTGTCCCTTTCACAAGATACAGGTTGCCTGCACGTCTTTGAGAAAGGAATGCTTTGTCCCTAGAATTATTTTTAGCAAGTGGTCAGGATGGGGTCTGTAAGTCTCATAAAACATTAAAGCATCTAGAGAAGGCTTGTGTGAAAACCATAGGAGTGAAAAGAAGGGGGTTCAAGTGCTTCTCTGCAGTGCGGAGGGAGTGAATGTTTCATCCCATCCTTGAAGGACAGCTCAGTGCATGGCATTTTAACCACAGAGAGAAAAATCTTTACTTGCCTGCTATGATTGCTGATATGGTATTGGATTGTGCAATGGGTCACCCCTATTGATCACAGCTGGCTAGAAAAAAACAAACCCATAAATAAATCCTGACATCCCCAGCAGTGCCAGAAATCCTGGCTGAACAAAGGACTTTTGGGAAATCTGTTGTTGGTATTTCTCTGTCCTCCTCCTTTCGAAAATGCTTGGGACATGTTTGACTTAAGCCAGATGACGGGGGGTCACCCAGTGTGTTTGCAAACATTTTCTTAGCACAGCTGAGCTGTCTCTCACTCCTTAATTCAGCTTTTCCTGGAGGAGCACCATCAGCTGTGCTGGCCTGAGGCACTGCTGCTCATGTTCAGCTTAGGGCTTTGCTCATGCTCTTCTTAATGCTGAAACTGGCATGGGGGCAGATGGTGACACAAGAAGGCAAAGATGACTTCACTGAAGCTAATCTGACGTTTGAATTCATGAAACTGTGTGATTTTGGCAAAAAGAACTGTCAAAAATAGATGCCAGGGAGGCCAACAGGGATCATTTTCAGGTTGTTCTTTCTTAAGTCAACTCAGTCCCCGGTGGTGCTGGGGTGGAGAAGCAAAGCATGGGCCCTGCAGAGCACCTGAAACACATACAGAGCCACTGCCAGGAGGGAGTGACTGGAAGGGCACGAGGCTGCCTGAGATGCCGTGGGGAACAGCAGTGGCTTCACAGCTGTGAGGGTGAGGGATGCAGATAACTAAGGACCCTGCACAGTCAAACAGACAGCAAGACCTGGTGGGTCATCACGTTGAATTCAGACTAGTCCATTGCACGTATGACAGAGCTGGCGTTAGGCTGGTGGGGTGGGTGGCTGGAGGCACTGCTGCTGGTGATGGGGAGATGAGGGCTGGCTTTTGGGGCTCATGCTGCCCACACCATGATCTCTGCCTCCCACCCTGTCACGGCTTGCTGCTGACCAGCACCAGGACATGAGGGGTGGCAGGCAGACCCCTCCAGAAAGTGCATACTGGTGCACCGCTGGATCCCCCATGCAAGGTGTCTGCTTCCCCTTTTGCTCGCTCTGTCTGGATCGGCCTTCTCTTTATTCTTCTCTCTCTCCTCCTCTTTCTTGTTTTTACACAGTGAAAAAAAAATATTCCCCACATGATGATGATTTGGCCAACAGGTCAAGTCAAGCATAATAGACTTCATTTTTGAGCTGGGGTCAGGCGGTAAATTGCTTTAATGCTGTTGGCATGGAGATCACAGTGCTGAGAGACTCTTGCAGACAAGATCCCCCAGCATCCCCCGGCAGTCCAGATCTACCCTTTCTGCAGAGTGATGGCCCAGCTCGTATGGGGGACAGACCAGCCACAAGCAGGAGGAGCCTATGGGCCCTGCCCTGAAGGACTTAGCACAGCAACAGCCTCATAGCTTTGTCCCAGTGGTTGGCCCCAGTGGTGTCTGATCTTGCCCATGCTGCTTCTACCACCTAGCCTCTGTATTTTTAACAGGCAGGCCCCGAAGTAGCAATGTTGGTGCAGCCCGGTCCAGCCTGGCCCATCATGCTCAGGATGCTGTGCTCCTACTCAGCCCCACACTTGTAACTCAGCACCTGGGGGCGCTTCATAAGGTGGTCTGCACTCATCTCATAAGGTGGTCTGCACTCATCACCACCTCCTTCTAGACTTGCAGATCTGAGCAGCATGTGCAACTGCCCCCTAATCCTTCCGGTGTATGAATGCACGCAGCTGCCGGAGTGCAGCAAGAGCTGAGGTGAAAGAGGCTCTGTAGCATGTGATCTCACTTCGTAAGGGCCAGAGTGGCCATGGCTGTACGCTTGCTTGAGCCATGAGCTACCTCGGTTCCCAAAGGCTCTGCAATGTAGTAAGGGGCATGCTGTGTCCTGGGCACCCATTGCCACGGCAGGAGGGAGCAGGCAGATGACGACTGTGCTAGAGGGAGTGAAGTCCGAAAGGAGTGAGTAGTTGCAGGTCTCCTGCCAGGAGCAAGGCTAGTGCCAAAAAAGCTTCAGGAGACGCCCAGGCCCTGATATGAACTCAAGATATAAATCCATCCCATTGCAGAAAGAAATGGAGAGTCAGCCAGGGAGGGGAAGGTTTATTTAGAGAAACAACCGTGGGCTGCCTGCCCACATCAGGCTTTTAGCTGATGATCTGCACGTGCCTTATTTGGGGGCGGCTGGTTGGGAAGGAGTCCACTATTATAAGGCATAGAGCATCTCTAGCAAACCCTGCTGAACGCCCCCCCCCCCCAAAAGGGGAGGAGGGCCAGATCCAGCAAGCTCCATGCCTAACTTGTAGCGTCACCTCAGCTGACCTTGGCCCTATCAGAGACAGCCCCATGACAATTCATCCTCTCTTCACCCAAGGGTGCAGCCTGGGAGTGCCCTACACTGACGGCAAACACTATTGACTCCTGAGAAGCTAGGTCCTTTAAAGAGTTACCCAAGATTTTAAATGTATCCAGGGACCTGCCTGTGTCCAGAGCATCCTGTCTACCAAGGCAGGAAGAGAAAAAGTGGGGAAATGGCTGTGCTAAAGGGAAGGAGTGTCTGGAGAGGGTCGCGATCTGCAGATTCATCCACTCCTGGCAGGGTACAGTCTGAAACATAAATGACCCTTAGGATTTGTGGTGATCTGGCCACCGAATCCGTTCTCTTTAAGATTCTCATCCCTCCAGACATGGTCAGCACCTGGCAACGACGTGAATCAGTACAGGATAATCCATATCTTTCCTTCTCCATTTCCGCCTCTGTTAAGCATTCCCTGCTCTGGGGAAGGCTCTGTCCACAGTAATTAAGGTGAATAGATCTCCCTTAGCAAAGGGCATTTCCTGGCTTGTTAGCATGGAGGAGGGCTCAGCAAGGGCTCTCTCCTTGCCTGTGTATACAAAGACCAGCACGGCAGGAGCTGGGCTGCTGCCCACTATGGGGAAAGGACGCAGATAAAATAGTGTTGGGTATCCCTGTGGGTCCTCTGCAGCCAGCAGCAAGCTGCTGTGGGGTGTTATGAGCCTAAGCTCATGCATCTCAGCAATGCAGCTCAGATGCATGGATGGAGACACTTGACTGATGCACAAGTATCCCTTGAGGTGCCAGGCCCAGCTGTGCTCTGGGACTTTCCAAGTTTGCATTGGAGCAGAGGGGAAGCTTTGGTACGAGCCTGTGCCTTGCATGGAGAATGGACACCTTTGTCCCTGTCATTGCAGGGCCCGAGATCTTCCTCTGTAGGGAAGTTTGCTCCATCTTGTTGGAGATGGGGGGTACTTTATTGTCCCAGATAGCTACAGTTCATGTCAGCAGCCCCTCCAGATGCCTGTTAGCTGAGCAGGAGCAGGAAAGGGTGAGACGTGAGGGCTCAGTGATCATAAAGAACTAACAAGTACACAGTAAGGCCAAAGGATGTGCCCAGAGCAGTACTGCTGGCCGTGGGATTAGGAATCCGCCTGAGCGCACGAATCTCCCTTGGAAGACACCACTTATGACACAGCTCAGAAGACGGTCACCATTTCCTGCCCTTGTCCGTCCCTTACCCATGCACATGTCTAGCAGCCACTAGACCCAATACAGCTTGTGCCGAAACAGGAGTCCTGCTGTCAGAGGGATGGCTCAGGTAAAGCGCGCCATGGCTCGAAGGCTCAGGAAGATGCTGCCCTCCATAGCAGGCTCCTTTCTCCTCTCCAGCCTTGCAGCTCTAGGAACCACCTAGGAGCTGGAGGAAGGAGGCCAAGGGACCCTCAGACTACCCTGACCAGGCACACTTAAACCCAGCAATAAAGCCTTGAAAATATATTCACATCAGGGACTAGTTGCTAGTCTTTTCTCCTGTGGGCGTAAAGATGCTTTCCTCCCTGGAGTTCACCTGACGGAGGGGACAAAAAGGAAAGAAATCCCCATTTGCAGTATCTGTTCTGAACATGTGTGCCTTGGCAGAAAAATAGCAATGAAGCAGGCAAGGCCGGTCCCTGTGTGCTCGGCAGGCGACAGCTCACAGCCAGCCTCCGTGACTCCCATTTGTCCCAGTATTGTTTGGTCGTTACTGCCGGCAGCACCCAGCTCTCCCACCTCTTCTCCTCTGCAAGGATGCTCTTTTATGCGCCCTGACATGCTGGCTGCCCTGTGTAAACCTCCTAGAAACTACTTGAGAAAGAGGGAGCAAGAATAGGAGGATCATTAGTACAAAGAGCAAGAAGGCTAGAGAGTTTTCATGCGTCGGCACCTTGATTGAAATGGTTTTCCTTTCCTCCCCCCATGCCCGCACACTCATTCAGGCTCTGTCAAGGGCACCCGACTAACTGCTCTCCTGGCCCTGCGCTCTGCACTCTGCATCTCCAATGAACTGCTCGCATCCCTTTAATTAAATGTCAAGATATGCAGGTTTTTTAAGAGCCCTGTGCTCGGAAAGATTCATGGAGAGCTCAATTACTGTGTAGTGAGGAGGAGGTGGAGAGAGGGGAGAATTAAAGGTAGGAGAATTAAAGAGGAAACAGAGGGATCCCAACCATGCGGGGTCAGGATTTTGAGCCCATCATAGACAATTGCATGAGCTTTGCCTCGGCAATACCCAAACCCGTGTTGTGCTTCCCACCTCACCAAAGCATGAAATATGATGAATGCTGAGGTGTTTCCTGAATGCAGAAGAAAACCTATGCCTGAGATTTTTCACATAACAAAACTGTTAAACTCTCCAGACAAGCTTGTAAAGCAGCACAGTTAAAACATAAATACCTATGGTCAGCCTGCTTCTAGTGGAAATACTTTGAACTGTTTATCTGCAAGGATCTACTGAAACTAGCTGCCTCTGTGCTTGAGGTGCAGGTCCTTCAGCTCCAAAGTGAACGTCAGTCCTGGGGCATCGCCCCCAGAGAGAGCCAGAACCATCCTGGGTCAGCGTGAGCTGTTCTGAAGGACCAAAACTGTTTTTTAAGCAGCAAAGAGCTGCCTGGCATGACCCTTCAGAGACAAGGAGGACGTTCAGGAAAAGGCCAACACAAAATAGCAGCCTGGCTCTTTTGGGTGCTTCAAGAAGGGATGGGAAACAAACAGCGCAAACTGTTCTCCATGACCAGGATGAATTGCTGGCAGAGCACTGTGAGCCCTCTGATTGCTAGGTGTGGGCTTCGTAAGGCTGCAGGGGGATCTTTTGGGGATCTCAGCTTCTCTGCTTCAGAGCCCGTTGCACGCAGAGAGGTAAAGGCCTGAATAAGGAAAGCTGGTGCTGGGCTGCGTCTGGGAGTTCCCCTCAAAGAGGACTTTTAGGAGACTTTCTCCTTCCTCTGCTCCGAACAGTGAACATGGAGACTGAGATCCCCATGACTAGAGAGAAGGGTGCTGATGATCTGCAGGAACAACTTCTGCTAAAGCCCCAAAGTAGCCTTGGGACTGTGTCCCCACACAAGGAAGGAAGAACTTGGGATTGGTGCTTATTCCTCTCTGTCCTTGAAATTGGAAGGATATGGTCATTCCTTCCCCAGGTTTGGGTAGACGCTGCCAGCCTTTTTTGCTTCTCCATGCTGAATCGTCTGAGATCCTCTACTTTCCTGCACGCCTTCCGTTTAAAGAAACCTTGTAAAAGGTGCAATGACTGATTTGGAAAGATGCCAGATGTGCTTTCTTGCAGCTCTGGGAGGGCTGGATGCTGAGTGCCGGCACTCCCAAAGGAGGCGTTCAGATGTTTTTGTGCAATTTGTCCTCCCAAGGATACTTGGAGGTGAAACAAGACAGGAAGCAGCATAGGCAAGCATCAGGCAGAACTCAGGGCTGCAGGCAGGGTGCATTCAGTGCATCCATCTTCCCGCGGTCCAGCACCAATCATAAATTCATGCAATTCCTGCCAGGTCTTCAGCCACCGTCTTGAGGTTGAGGGTGTTCTCAAGGGCTTTTCCCCAGGGAAGAGAATCTCTGTAACACCACACAAGCCATGCCTTGCATTCCCAGGTGCATTGGGAAACCCACCAGGCAGTACAGCTCTTGCCAGCTCAGGGGAGGTGCTCAGTGGTTATGGCTCCCAGAGCCCCCAGGAGCTGTGGGATGGGGGGCTGCCCAGACCCAGAGGCAAGGAAGTGATTGCTCCGGGATGGAGGGAGAAGAGCTCCCATAAGTGATCTCTGGGGCTACTGTCTTCCAGGGGACCTCATGAAATACGAGTCTAATAGGCACAGAACTGAAAGTGCTTCCTTGGCCATCCATGCCAACACCATCCCACAACACTGATCAGTCCAAGGGCTTACCGCTTTCCCCAGGATCTCCATCTATCCTCTGATCAGGCTGCCAAGACAGAAGGGGAGTGCACCACAGAATGTGGTGCATGTCTGATGTCCTGTTTTGGTGACAGAGCTGTGAGCTAGAGCAGATTTTTGGAGAGCCCTAGAAGTTTCAGTGCAGGGCCAGAGCGTATGTGTGAGCGATGGGATCAGGAAGTTCAGAGGTTTATTTCTTTCCTGCTTGCTTTCCAAGTGAAAAATCACTCTAACTTTGCACAATTTCACCTGCTTTCTGGCTGGCTGATTTAACCTCAGACCTGGACAGAGTTAGTGCTGCAACTGGGAAAGAAATTTTTACTCTTGACAAACTGTCAATCTCAACATAAATTTTGCAGTGATGACAGTGGGATTTGCAGCTGCCCCGATAGGATGTGGTGCATTTTTGCCACCTTCTGAGGAGTCCAAAACATGAGCCAGCTCAGAAGATGGAGAAAGTTAAGGTTTCAAAATAGCCATAATGCCTCCTAGAAAGACCTTCATAGGACATCTCAGATATCACTAGAGTGGGCAGCTGAATGCAACCCTAGACTCTTCTCCATCTCCCTAGACTACAGTGCGAGACGACACACCTGGTAGGCATGTAGACCTAAATTCAGGCACTGTAGCCTGCAACTTCTACGAGGTGATCTCCATGAGATCCCAGCCATCCGCCCTGACCATCACAGCACTCCAAATACCTAGTGATCCCTGCATGAACTTGAGGATGGGAGAGCCTTGACTCTATTTGTTGCATACAGCAATGGGCACATTTTCTGTATTGCACCATAGCTTTGATGTTGCGTTACTGGTTCTTTCCTCCCTCCTGTAATTCTGCAGCTCATAATTTCTTCCCTTTTTTGATGCCAATATGGAGTGATGCTCCTTTCCATGGGCAGGAGGCAGAAGAACATTGGATTAGTCACTCCCTGCAAAGAAATAAGGAGAATGGTGCTTCTATCCAGGTAAAAGGTCCATGGTACAGGGAAGAAGAGGTTGGAGAGAAGCCTGTCCAAGCTTTGGTGAAAACCTCTGAAATTTCTGTGCATCTCTAGCTTTGAGCAAAAAATTTCAGATTTAAGAAATTCCTTGAGTAGGATACAAGAAGGATCAGAGAAGCTCACTAGACTCCCAGCCCCGGTGTGATGATCTCACCATGGCAGAAAGCCATGACCTCCCCCAGCTCAGTGGTCCTCATCTTTACTCTTCCTGGAAACACAGCTGTGACATACTTTAAGGAAACTGCTCCTTCTCCTCAGTGCATTTTTGGAGGCCTTGCCTCTCTGGGAGGCATCGTAATACAGTTTCTCTGGTGGGATCTCATTATGTGATGAGCTGAACATCTGGATTAAAATATATCAAATAGGCACTAAATCCTAAATAAGCCTGAAAGCTCAGCAGCAGCCATATGCTTCCTACTGACAAGCTCAAAAAATTTTTCTCCTTGCCATCAGCTCACAGTTCATGCAGTGTTTTATCCTCCTCAAACCCAGCTCTGAGTGCAAACCCTCCTGCTCGTCTTCCCTAGCCATCCCTGCTTTGGCCACCCTCTGAAAAATTAGCCTGAGGCTCTTCTTTGGCAGGGATTTCTGAGGGCACTGTTCACGTCTGAGCTCTGTTAACTAGAAGATGGGTGGGCAGTTACACCACTGTATGAAATATTTGGTGATAATAATTAAAGGAATATTAGGAGTTGAAAAAGAAAAAGAAAGAAGCTACTATTTAACTATTCACGTTTGGCTCAGGCAGCGGTTCAGCTAGCAAAAGTAACAACACTCTAAATGTCTGTTTGCTCATTTTTTCTATCTGATTTTATGGCAATGTGAGGTGTACACAGCTCCTTTCAGCCACCTCCATGCTAAGAGCCAGAGACCCACCTGTGGAGGGGTGCCAGTACCAAATGGGACATACTTTTTTGTGAATCAAACATTGGGCTGTATTCAGGCTTGCTAAGACCTCTCTGGCTGCTGGGTTTCACCTCCCATCCTGACCCTCTTCTCAGTGCTTCAAGGTCACAGCACAAAAGATGAAGGGCCAGATGGACCCATCCTGTCGGCTTGATTCATCCAGCTGGACCTCTGCCCCTATCTCCCACCTTGCAGGGGTGCTAAGGAGCAAGAAGGTTGCTCTGCAACCTGTTGCTGCCATGACCTGCCTCCCTGGCAGGCAGAGCCTCTTCCAGGGCCCAAGACAGGGAACAAGAAAACTCCATAGACTGTTCTTCACAAATATCTGCCCTGAATTTGCCTGGAAGGCAAAGCAGGGTGCTGTGGCCCTTGCACCTCCAGCCTGACAATGTAACCCCCAGCACCTTGCTGCCCACTGGCCGGCGAGATACATATCAGTGTCCAGCCTGAGAGCTCGAGCGTTTCATTCCCTGTATTCTTTTGGCGCCAAGACAAACATGGAGAGCAGCTTCTCTAAGAGCAGCTTCTTCTTGGTTAGGGAACGTGGTGGTCAGGATGCTCCCCAAGGCAATACAGACCCGCAAAGACCATGCAGGAGGGTGCAAGACCTGCAGAGGGATGCTCTTCCCTGTGCATTACATGGGCTGCCTCTGCACTGGGTCTGTACCCTGCCAGGGCTGCTCCACGCAGCAGAAGACAACCTATTGCTGGTCTCAGTTGCATTACTGCAGGCACGGCAGGGAGGCTGAGTGTATTCAGCTCTGCTGATGCCACGCATAGGAATTAGCATCACTCCAGGACAGATTCAGGGCTGTATCTTTTCAAAGCTGCTTTTATAGCTTGGTAGCACAATTGCCATTTCCATTAGCAGGTCACAGGCCTTATACAGCTTAACAGACAAGGGCTGAGGTCTTGCAAGGCCTTTGTGGACTCGTCTGGGCCTGAGCCTTTTTTGGCTGGTTTTGGCAGTAACAGCATATTGCCCAATGGTCAGATGACTGGAGCTGGCTGTGCCAGCAAGTCTGTCCAGTGGTCAGGTGACGAATGTCTAGCTTGTTTTTGGCTTTAGCTGAGCTTTGTGCAACTGTGTGGTTTCACCCTAAAAACATTCCACTATAGACACTAAAGGTCTAACAGCGATCACTGAATAACTGAATCTGCAGACCAGTAGGAGAGAAGTTTCTGCAACAGGCAGATGAGGTGGAAAAGTAACAGCAGTGGCCCCAGCACTGAACAGGACAATGCCCCCTCAGCACCCGTCTCCCAGCAAAAAACGTTGGATGGCTGATGGCTTGTCCTGACAATACGTAGGAGGGGTGAGCGTAAGGCCAGAGAAAGGGGTAGCTGGTAGGGAGTCTGTGTATAACAATTGTAACTGTGTTATTAACGGGAACTAGCAGTAATTGGATAATCTGGGCTGTACACGTTAGGCCAGCTGCCCAGGAGATGGCCCCAGCCCTGCCCTGGCTCCCTCTCATCCTCGGCAGAACTCCAGCGTTTTCCCCAAAAAGCACCAGGGAAGACCCCCAGAAGGAAATTGGGAGACTCCATGTTCCTCACAGGCTTCGGATGATGCCAAGCAAATACAGCCCTGAGCCACGCGCCGGGAAAGCGGAAGAAGAGCAAAGGAGGAGAAAAGAAGAGAAGAGAAAAGGAAGAGAAAGGAGGAGGAACGGAGATTTTTAGGTGTTCATCAAGATACAGCCGGGATCCTGTAGAAAAAAAGAGTATATTTGTGTAATTAAAGGCAGGACAAGCATCCACACAGGATATATCGGAGGGAAGTTAAAGCGACCTTGTCTGCGTGGATACGGGGCCCCATAGCTCAGTGCAGCCTTGCATTGCCCCTTCTTTGTGCGTGTGCAATATTCGTTAGTAACGGGATTAAGCAGGTCATAGGGTCTTTTGGAAACGCCTGCGTTGCCCCGGGGGAGCCTGCGAGCCGTCCCACGATGGCAGTCCTTCCAGCCTGTCCCCCGAGCAGGATTCACCCCAGCAGCACAGCCCGGGGCTGCGAGGGGTCCTGCTGATGTCCCCTTCCCTCAATTGTCTGTGGCCTTGGGGTCCTGGGGCATGGCAGAGGGTGAAGGATGCGTGTAGCAGCTCCATCTCAGTGTTTCGTGGGGGCCACATCCTGCTGAGGGAGGCCAGAGGGCCTGGTTCAGGCTCTTTGACACCTTTCAGCACTGAGCAGAGGAAAGGACCAGCTATCTGCTGCTAGGTTGCACGTCTCGCAGCAATCTGCTTTCCATTTGCAAAGACAGAACTCTCCCAAAACTGCCCCCCAAAACCCCCAGATTTTGCTACAGAACAGACTGATTTCTCCCTCTCTTGGCTGCTTTGCCGTGATAATGTGGGATAGACACGCTACTTTCACTTTTCGAGTGGTATCTCATGATTTTACAGGCTGCTCTCCCGATTCTCTTCGTGGGGAAACCAAGGGGCAGGAGCGGAAGCAAAACAGCGTGATGGGAATTGCTAAGCCAAGAACCCCTGGGCTTTGCTTTGGCCGGTGAATGCCTTCCTCCCCCTGCTCGCTCTTCCGTCTGCTTCCTGGGAAAGGGCTGAATTTCGGGCCGAGAGACAGCAGTGGAGGAAGGAGCAGGGTGGGGGCCATGGGGGCAGGGATGCTCTCTGCGCGCAGCATCTCCCGCCTCCGGTCCTGTCTGCTCGCGGCCGATCCCGCCGCCGCGCAGGGTGACGGTTATGTGGTGCGACACTTGGCTGTGCTCTGCAGGGAGATGCCGGCCCCCCGCCGTCCGCTCCCCCTCCTGCAGCGCAGCACTGAGGCTGAGCAGAGATAGCCCGGGGAGATGCTCTTGCATCCATGCTTGGGGAAACCAAGGCCGCCGCCGGCACAGGGTGGCAATGGGCACCCAAGTCCCGTGTCCACCTCCTGGCTTGGGCGTGGAGTTGACATGGGGGAAAGCTTTGGGGTGAGGCTGTTGGAGCCCCAGGGATCCAGGGCACAAGGGAGGAGATGGTAAGCTACAGGGCCAGAAAAATGACCTCTTGCTAGTGAAGAAGGGGCCCCTGGTTCAGGGTAGCGTGGGGAGGCAGGAGCACTGCTGGTGCATGGACCTGTGTGGCTTGTAAATTTGGACTATGGGCTGGGGGGAGATATACCCAACAGCTGCAGGACTCAAATCTTCACTGCTGCGGGACTCAAATCTGAGCAAGGACATCCCTTCTTCATCCCCAGCCTGCTGGCTGCTTCTGTTGGTCTTCTGCTTGGGAAAGGCTTGCCATCCGCTACTGCATGCTGTGCTCAGCCACCATGGGCTTGACTTGGCAGCATAAAACCCAGCCTGATGGGGCACTGAGCTTGCCCTGTGCCGCGGGGCACCTTCGCAGCACAAAGGACCGACCCTCTGCTTTGAAGCCTGGAGCACACAAAAAAAAAAAGAGGGGAACCTCCATGTTTCCTCTTTGAAGAACCTGAAAACACTAGCTGCAGAAAACAGCCCCGATTTCTCACCCCTGAATCGAGAACACACAGGGCAAGGGATATGACCTAGTTTTTGATGGCAGCACTTAATATTTCCCGTGCAAGGCAAGCCAGTCCAGCTTCCTTTCCCTCCCAGTTCTCAGCCAAGCAGCCGGGCCGGGCTGGCCCGCTGCCTTCCCAGGGCTTAAGAGCTCATCGGCATGGGATAGAGGGGAAAATGTTACCCTGCAGTCTCGTCAGGCGCCCAGATGTGCTGCTGATTCATCTGCTAATTTCAGTTGTGTAAGCCCCAGGAACAGCACACACACACAGCCCAGAGCTTTGCGAGCCGGCGAGCGCTGCGCGGGGAAGCATCTGTTTCCTACTTGTTGCCATACTCACGTTCAGCTCCTCTTACCGCTGCTTTGGGCGAGCGGCAGGGTCCAAGCAAGGAGCTGGCACAGAGGGACGTGAGGCAGGTCTTGGGGCAAGGAGGGAGGAAAGGTTGTCCACGCTGTGGTGATCATTGCAAGGGCTAATGCTCCCTGCAAGGGCAAATGATGGTGGGTTAAAAAGACTGTGGCGCTCTCGGTCCCATCTAGAGAGGAGAAAGTAGATTATGAGGTGCGTGTCTGTTCGATGCAGCTTTACCCAGGATGATGACATGATGCAAGGGCATCTTATGAATTGACATCCTGGAAGGATGTCCCTCTTCCATAGGGGTATCCAGTGCCACCTGAAAAGCTGTATTTGATAGCCAGCCTTCACTGTCGCAGCTTCTCACCTCCCCTGCAGTGCACAGGTTGTGCAGAGGCACTCACAGATCGGGATAACAGCAGGGGGAAACACCTCCCCATCCGGTGTCCTGATGATCTGGGGAAATACTTGCTGCAAGCCATCACTGAGTGCAAGAGTCAGAAATGTCCTGGTGTAGATATTATCCAGCCCAGGGCAGAACAACAAGGGTTGGATGAGGAAAAACAAACTAATGCAAGATTAGAAAGGTTGCAAAAGTGCAGTTTTCAATAGATGAGTCATTCACTGAGTTCAGTGTGGCTGGGAAGAGGATGGCTGCTAACAATTAATGACAGCTACAGGCCTTTCCTTAGGGCATCTGATTGCTCAGGCAACAGCCCAGGCTGAGGTTTTCCCCAAAAGCATTTGGCTGGTTGTGCTGGTGACAAGTCCCATGGAGACACCCTGAGTCCGTGCTAGGAGCTCTGTGAAGCTCTCATGCCTTGAACAAGGGTAAAATAAACCTCAAAAAGGGGTGCACTGCCTGGGGTAGATGATGACAGCCAGGCAGAGAGGGGCCAAAACCTACACCTCCATCTCTCCTAGGCCCTGCCCCTAATATCTCCCTAGTGGTGCCTATATGGCTTCCCTCTCTCTCAGCTCTCCTGGTCCTCAGCAAGCAGCTTGCAGGCTGGCTCTGCTGGCCAGATGGGACCTGTGGGCCAGGGCAGAGCAGCTCAGAATGGGGTGAAGCAAAGGGGCAGAATCCCTAGAAATGACAGTGGCAAGAGCTGAAGAGCCTGGGAATAACAGTGCTGTTCTGCTATGGCTGGTGGGAACAAGGACTCCAGGAGCAGATCTAGGAGCACTTGAGAAAGGTCACTAAAGACAGCCAAACCAGTTCCAGCTCCCTCTTCCAAACCCAGATGGGTGTTTTGCCAGCCTGAGTGATCCTGTGGCCCTTGCAAATGGACAAGGAACAAGCTTTCCCCAGGACACTTCATGCACTCATTCATGTAATCATGTGGATATAATTTGATTACCCCTTTCTGGATGTTTAGCACCACAAAGGGATGTGCTGCCTACAAGCTGAGCCCTTGGAGCCACTGCTATGAGACTGGTCTGGGGAAGAAAGGGTCTGGAACCAGCCTGGAGAGACTGCAGCATGGTTTATGGCATTAATAATATCCTCTCTGCACATTGCTGCCAATCTCAGCTTCCCAGCTCCTGACCACGCTGGCAAGTCGAGATCACTGCGTAAGGAGTAGATCAGACAGCTAAGTGCACGTGAGAGGTCCTGTATTTCCTCACTATAGTCGAAGCGTCACAAGGATCACAAAAGTTTTTCTTCATTTCCTTTGAAGGACCTGCTTACCTTAGCCTGAGATCCTGGAGTCCCCCCTTAGTTCACCCCATGCCTTGACAAATGGAGACACTGTACACGGAAAGACTTGGGCAGCTCCTGGCAGTGTATACCTGGATGTGGGGGTCAAACCGAACTGCCTAGAGGGCATGCGATTGCATACCGGTGAGTCTGTCCCCACAAGTCCATGAGGAGGATCTGATGGGAACGTCTCTTGCAGGGTTCCTCCAGGCAGATGCCACTGGAGATATCCACTCTTCTTACACAGCCTGAGCTGCTGCATGCCCTCGTCTGCAAGCTTGGACTTTGAGATTTTGCATGCTGGCCCGTAGCAAGCCAAGGAGACGAGCAAGAGCTTGGCCAACCTTCTGAAGAGGCTGTCCGGCTGTCCCAGGAGCCGTAGGTCCCAAATCAGGGTCACCGAGCAGGGGGGAAGCTGCGCAAACTTCAAATCTGGGATTTGCAGGAGGGAAACAAAACCTTCCCTGTAGGAGTCGGTGGGCACACACATGGAGAACAGCACACTGGGGCCAGCTGCATCCTCCTGGGCTGCCAGGAGAAGGGATAAGGTCTTTTCTTGCAAGGGGAATGAAGGAAACAGCTCAGCAAGTCATTCAGGACCCAGAGCAGTGTTTGGCTAAGCTGGGGGTTTAAGCACGATTATAAGAGGCTTTAGGCACAGCGAACACAGGAGTTGCACAAAAAAAAGTCAGGAAGGAAAAACAAACAGTGTCACTGGTTATATAAGGGATCAGAAAGTCGCTGAAGTGTTAGCCAGCTGCTGCCAACCCGCGCTGAATCTCGGCTCTAGTTTGAGCCCTGCAAGAAAGGTGGCTGAGACACCGCAGACCTGAGGGAAGCAAGCAGAGAAGAAGGGGACGTGGGCTGTGCCCATGTATGGCCCGGGGTATGCACTGCGGTCACATGTGTGCGTTTTTTTTTTGTTCACCCTTCTTATGCCTCATTAAAGTTTCAGGGAAAGTGGAAAACATTCAGAGAAAAGTGAAAAAGGGTTCAAAGATATGAGACAGCTCTCATTGGGAGGATGATGGAAAGGAGTTTAAAGGGAGCTGCAAGCATCCCAAAAGTTCAGCACTTGATCATCTAATAAAGTCCATTCAACACAAAGGTGCCACCTTTAGCTTTTTGAACTCCAAGTTGTTGGAGGCTGCGAGGGAATTGTTCCATGTTTGGTTGGTTTTTGTTTGTTTGTTTTTTTTTTTTTTGCTCTTCCCTGCTGTAGCCACTCTTGTTTGCTCTCAGAGGTAGGATACCACACTGGATGGACCATTAGCTAGATGGTTCGTGGGATGAAGAGATGAAGAGACCATCAGCCTGACCTAATTTGTCCACTGCTGTGTTTTAGGACACAGACGACCGTCTATGATGCTGTATCTGGCTGCTGTTTGGAGATTTGAGATCTTTTTTGGCAAGCTACCCCCAGGATCTTCCACACTCTCCAGTCCATCTCAAAGGCAGGATTGCTGCCTGCCCCAGTGATCACTCACCTGCTCATCCCAGGCAAGTGCATTACCCACAGATGTGGGGAGGAGGCTGAAGACAGTACTGACTCAGGCTCTCCAGCCTGGCTGATGGGAGAAGACTGGCTCAAGGTTATCCAGCAGACTGGTTGCAGCACCTGCAGCAGCACCCAGTTCTCCATAGCAATAAAGCCCTGAGGCATTGCTGGGCAAAGCTGGGCCCTCCAGAGAAGCAGCGGGTCAGCCCAGGCACCCAAATAGCAAATACCGATGCAGATACTTGAGCAAGCCATGAACAAGGTTTGCTTGCAGGAGCCAGAGCAACATGTGCTGCAGGCTGTCTCACGGAGACCTGCTCCAAGAAAGACGCCCTGAGCCTGCCCTCTGTGCTTACTGCTCTTTTTCCGTACTTCTATTTAAAAGATTAATTATTCTGGCTGGAAAGTTTGTGCAACCATCAGACACGGCTGTTGCATCACACCGCTGTTTGATTTGGCCAGTGAGCAGAGCAGCAATAAGCATCCTGACTTAATCTGGATCTCTTGCCTTGCAGTGACACCCATAAATAGAAGCGGATTGGAGAGGGGTGGGGAGATCTGTGTGGAAATCCAGGACAGCTGGAAGAGAAAAACACCTCTGGCTTCCTTGTGCCAGGCCCACCCTTGGGATGCAAAAGCTCCCTCATATTCATATGATGGTTAATTACAAAAAGAGGTGATAAATAAGAGCTAAGATGGTTTATTTTTTTGCCTTGTGGTCCAGGGATCTTTGTGCTTCCCAGTTTTTCTTCCTAATCACAAGAGCAAGACACTTGCTCCTTAAAAGGGAAATGCATGATCCCATGTCTCCAGAAGGTCTGGCATCAAGAAATGAAGCACCCAGCACCTTTTATAGAAGGTGGAGAGCAGAGATTTGACCATGCACAGTCACTGGAAAGGCTGCAGGGCTGGCCACAAGGATAGAAAATCAATTGCAACATTAGTTGAATGCCACTGCGAGCCATTACCTTAATTCCCCCTTTGGAGACATCTCAGCACCGGGCAGGCTGTTGGAGGAGGGAGGCTGCTTCACCTACCTGAACCTCTACCCTCTGCCTGACCAGGGTGGAGTCACTGCTGCCAGACATCCACGATTTAATGCTCCTGAGAAACCTAGGACTTCAGGACAAGGGGAGTGATAGAAGGGGCTTGACTCTTAACAGTAAGAAACAAGGAACTTCCAGTAAGGAGCAGGTAATGTCAATGTACTTGCTCGTTGTCAGATGCTGACATGCCTTGCTCTGTACCTGGGTTTCCCCTGCCCCGAGGTAGGGCAGAGATGTACCCAATACGTGCTGAAAACTCGGCAACAACAGCTTTGATGGAAAGCAATGGGGTTTGTGCCACAAGAAGACAAATAAATCATTGGGAGGAGACATTTGCTTTCCACATGAAGTTTCAGCACAGACCTCCCCTAAAAGCTTCTTTTAGGTAAGGTCATGAAGAGAGATTGCAGTTTCCCAGCTGAACAGAAAGGTTTGTCTCCTAAAACTCTGCCCAAGTCCTCCCATTTCTGCTGATGTTTTTCTACAGAGGAGGGAACACCTCTCATGACCCCACCACCCATCCTAACAACACCTGCTTCCAGGGGCCTTGCATTGCGCCATCCAGAAATGCCTAGGAGGTCAGGAAGAGACTTATTTGATCAGGAACCAGCAGAACAATTTGTGCTTCGGGTCTGGGGAGCAGAACCAACCAGCACAATCAAGTTAGCTCTTCAGCACTGAGGGTAGACACAGAGACCAAGATCTTCCAGGAGTGTGGGCTATAGCAGAAATATCTTTCAAAGAAGAGCTTGATAGCTACAGACAGGCTTTATCCCTTCTGTAACAAGATAATCCATGCAAGCTGAGAAACCATAACCACGCTAAACGACCTGCTGGGCTAGTTATGGTCTCCAGGTGGTCACCCTCTCTTCTGTAGCTGGTCCTGTTGAGCCATAAAAAGCTTATCATCTTCTCCTCTTTGCTCACGTGAATGTCCTAAGCCTGCTGCTCTCTTTCCTGGGAGAATATGAGTTGTATTCCTGCTGCTTTTGTGTCTGCTTTCTGCTTGGGAGTGCCTTTTTGGAAGCAGGCTGATAAACTAACCCCTGCCTGCTTGCTGGATGCATGGTGGGGGGAATGGGCACCAGTCTTTCTTCAGCATCACTTTTTCCTTAAAAAGCTGGAAAAATAGCTCCAATCCAGTCCTCATCAATAATGGTGACACTCCTGGCTGAACCACTCTTTCCCATCCACTCCCAGCATGCACTATTCCTCCCCAAATATGGCAATTCTGTCAAAAACCCGCTGTTGATCCCAGAGTTTACCTTTTGGTTAAGTATTAACTTCAGCCCCTTCGGAAAGGGTGACTCTCTGCTGCCTCTCCAGCGTCCCAAGCCTCTTTAAGACAGCCAAATCTGTTCAACTTTCAAGCCACCAGCTGCTTTGGAATCTCTTGTGAAATCTGGCCTTGCTCCTTACCCCATTTTGCTGCTTTGTTACTGGACCCCATTTTCTTGCGGAGGTTTCTCATGACCTCTTGGAAGATCCCATGCGTGTTCTTGGCCGCACTGCCTGGTAGAGATGAGTCAAATGGCTCCTGCCTTTTTTTTCCCCAGGTCAGAGGAAGGGATCTGAAGTGAGAACTGGTTCCTGCTTAGCCAGGAATAGACTTGTCCTCCAGAGAATGATCTTAGAAGCATGACTTGGACAGTGGCAGCCAGATCTTCCTCCTCTAATGGCGAGAGGAGTGGCAGGAAAGAGTCTAGGCAGCAGAACGAAGAGCAGCTCCCATGGCTGGTTTCATCCCTCCCAGAGCCTGTTGACAAGGGATTTTATTAACGCTAAGAGCAGCTTGGCTTTGCGTGTGTGGAGCTGGCACCCATCTGCTAACACCTGGCTTCTGACGAAATCATCGTCCTCATGCGGGGGGCAGGGGGAGGCTGATTCACTTTCTCACGAATCGTAATTAGACACAACATGCTGTCTGATTAGCGCTCATGTTTGGGAGAAAACACTTGGCTGGTTAGAGGCCCACGGAGGAACAGCCGGTGGAGGCAGAGGAAAGCCTGCATCCTTCCTTGCAAGCGGGACCAAATCTGCCCCAGATCACATGTCTGAGCCTGGGGAGCATCAGGCATGGACCTGCACATCTCTTGCGACGTCGGACACTTCTCCTTGACTCATTCTCACGCCTCTCATGTGCAACCTCGCTTGTATCTTTTCCTTCCCATCCCCATCCAACCTGGGGGGTCTGCATGAAGCCAGAGTGTTTTTAGGGAGATCATTTTTTCATGCCAAGAGCACTGGACATTGCTGGACCCTGGTTTCCTGACTTGCCACAAAGCAAGGAGTTAAATTGCTCAGGGATTATTTAGCTGGTTGAAGACAAAGTGTCTTTTACTTTTGTTATTTTTAGCCTGGTTCCCCAAAGAAGCCAGGTTTTGCAATTGAGCTGTTTGGCCACTTTCCAGCCCCACTCCTGTAAGTTTTTTGGACCTCTATGCCAATTGTGACCCAATTTGATGAAAGCGCAAAAGGTCCCAAAATAACAGTGTTCTGGGGCATCCCTTAGCAGCCAGGTAGAGAAGAGAGACTCAGATGAAAGGGGAGCAGGTCACAGCCGTTATCGTACACCAGTTGCTCAGCGCAGAGAGCTGGGGACTGGCCGTCTCTCGTTGCAGGAGGGGAGCTGGCGTTTGGTGCTGGAGACTAGAGAGATGGGCTGCAAATCCAGAGGAGAGCAGACACTGCTGCTTCTGCTGCTCTGGGAGGGGCTGTTGTCCAAAAGCACCAGGAAACGTGTGAGCTCCTCGTGGGCCCCACCGAAAAACTAAGTTCCTACCGGGAGCATCTTTACTCAACCCCGGTGACCCAGAGGATGCCAGCTTACGTGGCCTGAGCCAGAAACCCAAATCTTGTTAATCTGGTGCCTAACTCCCCAGAGAAGAAACTCCTCGGCGAAATCAAGTAGTCGGTAGATTGGTAATTCTGATTCAAGGCTGAGGAAGCCCAGACTTGGGGTGACGCAGTGTCACGAGCTCTCCGTGGCATTGCTCCCCAGCCACGGCCTGGGGCTGGATGCTGATTCCTTGCCCTGAATGCAGCCTTTCCATGGGGCATCTTGGCCAGGGAGAAAGGCTGAGAGCCTGAGAGATGGGCGACTGCTGCCTCCCAGCAGGCATCTTGGCCTTGTCTTTACAATTCTGATTAGTTCAGAAGAAGATTTCCCAGAAAAGCGATCTAGACTGCAAAACACAATTATTGTCATAAAAGAAATGCGAGGCTGTGGGCTTACATCCAAAAGCATCCACCCACCCCTAAATTTAAAATGCAATATATTGTATTTAATAACATCCATAGCTTTATCAGAAAAGCTCTAATTATTTTGAATTTTTTTGGACGGGATTCTTTTTTTTTTTTTTCACAAAAGACTTCCCTGCAGTATTCGAGAGGCATTGCAGCCAGCTCTGCTCATTCACATCCCTACCGGCTTTCAAAACGTGCAGATGTGAACGAGCCTGCCTCGCTGTTCCTCTGTGCGTGCAGGCGTGTGAATCCGGGAGCGCTGACCACGCTCATTCTGCCGAGACAAGAACATTTGCAGGGCTGAAACCCACTTTGATGCCGGCTTCCTGTGGCCGGCGAAATACTCAGGGGTTTCACCGGTGACGTGGGCTGACCCCAATCTGCCTTTGCTTCCCGTTAATTATAGAAACATCACCATTTGGGAGCGCGCTCCCGGCTGCACTGGCTGCTGCCTTCCCAGATGCACGGGGAAACCGCAGCGGCGCCGAACGCCCAGAACTGCAAATAGCGGTTGCCGGAAGGAGCAGAGCATCGCTACCCGGGCGCGCAGGACGCGGGGAGACAGGCAGTCCAGCGGTTTCTATGACAACCAGCGGCCAGTTCAGGTGTCACCGAGGGAGGGGATGCAGATGTGGATGCCTCCCAGACCCACGGAGCTGGGGCAGGAGACGAGAGGACGGGAATGTTGAGTTGCCGCAAAATTTGCATTTCGCAGCGCGCCGGGGAGACGGCAGCCCGAGCGCTTGAAATCTCCTCTGGCAAATGTCAAAGCTGAGCTGGGAATAGTCTTACACAGCTTGTTTTGTTTGGCTAATCTAAGCAAGTGAGCTCACGTCTCCTGCAAACCTAAGGAGACTGTGTGACAGCAGCCGGCAGGGCTGGGCAGACGGAGCCGTGCAGGCGGCCGCGCTCCTCCTGCCTGGGCACGGAGGACACGATGACAGTGCCCTCCACGCTGGGAAAATCCCCCTGCCCCCTGGGACCTTGAGGGAACACCTGGCCTTTCCCCAGCGCCAGCTCCAGCTCCCCCATCCGCAGAGGCCTCTGGGAGCCTTCAGCTCCCGTTGGGATTGTGGTTCCTAATAGGCTTCCTGAATCTGGGCCAAAATGTCTTCCTAGCTGCTAATGAACCCAGACGCTCTCCTGGGGAGGCGGAGAGGGAGAAAGAACGAAGCAGAGACAATCTGAGCCTTCATTTCGAATGTGCCTGGTTTCTACTGAGCTCTTCCTCCTTCCCGTTTGGCCTTCGTAGATCTGCCCTGCTGGGGCTCTCACCTTGTCCTGCTGCATTAAGGACATTTGCCCCCCCCCCCCCCCCCCCGCAAGCCAGAGGCTTTGAAGGATGAGCAGAGGTGTCCGAGAGACAGGTCCTAAACGCAGCCTGGGAGGCTTTGTCCCTACACGGTAACGCAGAGTATGCCCATCCTGAGGGGCTCCTGTCTGCTGTATGCTTAAGAATAAGATTTCTATTTAGAGATAAGAGCTGTTGGTGGAGGAAAGAGTCACAGGAGCCCAGCTGCAACTATCCCTCTCCGTGTAATTTTTGTCCACGTATAATGCGTACATGCATCTTAAGAACTTATTGGCTTCAAAATACACACAGAGTGGAGGGACCTTGTTCCCAGCAGCCAGCGTTAGGCACTGCAGGAGAAGATAAACTCCTTATGCTCCCTATTGGACTTCTTGCATGAATAAAGCCCTCTGGAGAAGGTTCATCTGCCTTGGTTGCATGTTTCTGTGGTGTCCAAGGGCAATGGCTGGTGCCTGGACAGGGACAGCTGTCACAGAGATGTGGGTCTGGGTTTGGAGGGCGGGTTTGAGAAGCGCAGGTTGGTGGTGAACTCTAGTTCATGGGTGAGCTTGTCCTACGGTCTACAAGGAAGAACTTTGGTCCTTGCAACGCATGATCCCTGGGTACATGAAATGTGAAGATGACTGTCACATTCTCATTCCAGAGCTTTGTGAGATCTTTTAGGTGTGTTTTTCTCCTTTGGGAGTTTTCCTTTTTAATCTCTTCCACCAAAAAAAAAAAAAAAAAGACATCTAATAGGCTGAGGGATCACTCCAGAAACACTGCTAATGTCCAAGGCTCTCTTCGCTCTGAAAGGCTGGGCTTATTGCAGCATCTCTTGGATTTGGACAGTAGTGTGAACTGTTACTTTTCCTTGCCTAAGCAACCTTCTGGCAGAAGATATCAGCATACTTTGCAAACATTGCTGATACTTTATGCTGTCTGCATAAGCAGTTTACTTTGTATTCTAGCTTTTATTTATCCAAAATATCTTGGTATGCTGGTGCACAGCAATTCTCTAGAAGGACTGCAAATGTGAATACAATTCTGCTAACTCAGTGTGAGTCCTTTCTGACAGTCATGCAAATAAGGGAAAGTTAGAACAGGAAAAAGAACAAAACCATGCATCACCTCTGGGGTGGGGTCAAAAGTGCCAGCAGGCCTGGGGTAGGCCAAGGGTCTGCAGTTTCATAAGGTCTCCTCTGAGCTCAGATGTGCTCTAGTGGTAGGAGAGAGGTTGTGGGAGTGTGATGACCTGTGTTAATTCTCAGCTCCTCCATTCCCCAAGACAGAAGCTGGCCACAATATTTTGCACTGGGTTAATGGGTCCCGTGGGTGGTGAGGACCACAGGTTTCCAACGGGCTGTATTTGATAGGCACCCTCTCTTAATTGTTACACCTAGGATGACACCTGATATCAAGAGATCGAGGAGGGATTTGGATCCCCTCCCGTCAGTGGTCACAGGCTCGTTCTCTAGACAGTCAAGGAGAAAAAAAGCTGTAATGCTTAAATAAGATAGATAGCTTAAAAGAGTCCAACATCTCCAGCAGCCGAAATAAGTACCACTCTAGGAAGAATATAATCTTATCGATCCCGTGTTGTGCTTCCTGGAAAACAGGAGACATCCCTGCTATTGCAGCAGGGTTTTGGGGCCCTCAGGGCACTAAAGGGCCTTAATGGCCCTGACCAGCCTCACCTGGGGCCTCCCCACACCCTGTCAATAGGACCAGGAGCTCTATTTAAGCCCGGTCCAGGGCCTTCAGCCTGTGCTTGGGTTGTGTTGTAGGAGTGCTGGTTTCTGGCTAAGTCACAGTCTTCCCTGCCTGGCCCATGGACTCCCTTGATCCTGACCTGCAGACTAACTTCCGAGTTTGATCTCAGACCTGCCTTGTTCCTGTGAGCCTGCCTGGCCATCGTAGGACCTGATCCTGACCTGCAGATTGATTTCCCAGCTTGGCCTTGGACCTGCCTCATCACTGTGAATTTGTCTGGTGGTCTGGACTCCTAGTTGAACCTGGCTGCACTCCCTCTGCTTTGGCTGGTGAGGTTCCTGCTCTGATGGCTGTGTTATTGCTCCTGGATCCTCCTCCCTAGGGGGAGGCTCTTGCTGCACCTCAAGTGACATGCTGCTCAGCTGATTAAAATCTGCAGCCTGGTAAAGCTGCTAAAGTCAAAAAAATGAAATAAGGTGGGGTCTGCCCAATGTTCTGAATAGGAGACTTCCAAAGAAAAAGTGGGTGTAATCACTTCAGGACAACTAAATCTAGACAAGAGTAGGAGTCATCTGACAGCTATCTAAAGATCCCAATGCCCAAATGCTGTGTTTTCTACAGAGCCGTGTCTGCTGAGTCAGTCCATAGCTAGGACTTGAAACCACAGCTGCTCATGAGCCAGAGTCAGGACTACTATAGCACCAGAGAGATGTCTAGTTGTGCTGTATCAGATCCTAGCAGGAACGGCACCAGCATAGTCAGCGTCCTTTACTGGAGCTAAAATCCCAAAGGGAAAGATCTAGTGACTGGCGAGCAGACCTGGGAGAGAGGAGCACAAGGTTTCATTCCTCCTCTTCACTGGAAACAGTACGATGTACCAGCTCCGGCATATGGATTATGAGTCTCCAAATAACTTGGGGAACCACTTAGGATTGCCAGCTCATCCTCACCAGTGCTGAGGGGGCTAACATTTGGAAAGGAGTTTTGAGAGCATGAAAGAGAGTGGCCAAACATGAAACATCAGGATAGCAAAGCAACCTTGAAATCTTACTGCAAATCCCTTTCCAAACACCTTCATCGTCCTCCTTGCTCAACTGTTTGAGCTATGCCCTGGCTCTGAGGAGCGACAGCATGTTCACATCAAACTTCACGGGCATCACAGTCTTTAGGAGCAGATCTGAGCTGGGTCCCAAGAGCTCAGCTGCGTGACCTGCGCATAACCTGCTCTTAATGTGAGTAGCATTAGCCATAGATGGAGGGACAGGTCCCCAGTGGCAACTCGATGTTATGTGGCGTCTAACCACAAAAAATTCAGCGTGCAAATAAATGGGAACAACCATAATGATTTTCTTGCTGTAGGAACTAGATTTTGTTAACATGCATATTAGCACATGCTAATTAGCTCCCACTGCTGCGCCTGCCACAAGCTTGAAGATGGATTATACCACATGTGCTAAGCAGCTTATTTTGGCTTGTAACATGCTAGAAAGCAGGGAGCAGAGAGGGAGCAGCCAGCTTTCTCAGTGCTGAAGAGCAACTGTTTATGAACAGCATGATTGGAGCTAAGCTAATGAATGTTTCGCTGCTCTAGCTGCTCCCTGCTGATGGCTGTTATACTTGGTTGATGTTGTTGTAAATGTTTTGCTGTCAATGCTGCCATTTTCCCTCCCCTCCATATCTAGGCTCTGTGCAAGTTCTGCGGACACTTTTCCCTCCCGCAAAAAGAAGAGAGCAAAAGAAAGAGGAAAAATTAGTGACCTGGATTGATTCAACTGAAATACCCTGTTCGCCACCTCAATTATTTCTCTGTAATGCTGGGCAAAGAGCAAAGTAGAAGATGAACCATTTTCCACGTTTCCCCAGCCAAGCAAAGCTGACAGACAGGCTGTTCGCTGGGAAGCAATGGCTCTTTCCCTAACCTTGTGGTCGCCCTCCGGTTCTTGGGGATGCTTCACTGGTGTTGCCATAGAAATGCAACACGGGTGGGATGTGAGATGTGTTGCTGCCATCTCCTGGATGAGGTGTGGATCGCGTGGGGTGTTTTAGGAAGAGCACCTGTACCTGCTGCTTGGGAGACTTTATGGACACGTCGGGTGCTGTGCCATGTGGAGCCCAGCAGGCCTCCGAGCCCTCATTTCTTGCTTCGTCTAACTTGCTGATAACTTGCAGAGAAGCACCCCAAAGCAGCAGACTATCTGCTGAACAAACTGTTATGACTGAAATGGTCATGACCACCACGTCCCAACCTGCCCACTTGGTAGTATGGCCCAAGGTGGGATGCAGGATGTCCTTGGCTAGCTGCACCCTTGGGAGCCTTGGGCAAGTTTTCCGCTGGACTAGGCTTTCTGGGAGGACTCCGAAGGGATGGTAAGGCCAACTCGGGGATAGGCAATGGCTTGGAGGTAACTGCTCCTGCAAGAAAAAAACCCTGAACAAGTTGTACCATCTTTACTGCCCTGATGGAAGGGGCAGCAAGGAAAGGCATGAGCTAGCATAGGATAATGTGTAAATCTGGCAGATGGGAGGGGATGGGTGTGAGGCTTAGCTCTGTGCGTGGAGGCAACATAGACAATGACCGTGGGATGTGCTGGAAGCTGCGATCGATCATTATTTCTCAGTGTTATGACAGAACTACTCTCTTTTTCTGCAGATTGCAATTTACTCTCATCTTTCTTATAAGCATGCAGCCCACAGAGATCACAGGCTCCAGCCCGCAGGGCACAGCGGCTACTACAGTCGAGACAGGAGAAGCTCAGGCTGCAAAGGACTCCTTTGTACTAAAGAGGAGGTGAGTTCTGGGCCAGGCTGTCAAATGGTATGGGCTGAGCGTGGGTCCCCCGGCGGGTGGCTGCAGAAAAACGCAGCCGTGTTTTCTACAGCTGATTGTTCCCATAACAAACAGCTTAATCTGAAACACAAAATTGCTTGTGCTAATGGCCAAAAATCCTTTCCATATGCAATAAGTTTAACAGGGGGACTTAATGGAATCCAACATTTGTAAATCAAGTAATTGGATATTTGTGCAATATAGTTCGTTACCTCAGTATGGGGAATACCTGCTATTTTCTCTACTTCACACTTTAAAGTCCCTAATTCAGGACAGAGTTAAGAACTGAATGAACCCACAAATAATGGAGATTTAGCATTATTTAGGAAGAAAAACCAGAAGACAGTGTTATCGTGGCTATGCTTAGGAATAGCTTTCTCCCCAGCTTGCACCCACCATCACCTTCCAAGATAGATAGGTTATTCAGAAATAATAAACAAAGGAGGATGTTTGAGTAGGGTCTGTGTCTTCTTGTTCAAGCAGTTTGTTGAAAAGGGGGTGGAAAAGGTGCAATGACTGTATGTAGGGCAACATCAGGGTACCTGGCGCCCTGAGCTCCTCCACAGCATTTGAGGGGAGGGCGGAGGTAACATCTCCTTTGCTATAAAAAGACGCATTCACTTTACTAGCTCCAAAAGTAGTCGTCTTTCTTCCTGATTTCATTTTCATGTAGCCCTGCAGACCAGGGCCTGGATACAGAAGCCATGCTCAATAAAAGGAAGGACTGGATGGTTATGAAGAAACTTTCCGTTAGCGTCAGGACTGATTTCTTCTGAAACTCAAAACTCGTTATCGTCTTGGTGAGCACCAAGAAGAGCCACCTGCAACGTACCATAGTTATTCCAGTAAAAATAGCTGTGAAAAACCAAAGACACTCTGTAGCGGGACTGAAATCTCTCTTGAATCAAGTGATTGCTGGCAGTGACTGGCAGGTCAGTGACCCGAGCTAAGGGCAGATATCAGTACCGGAATGGTGAGGGTGGTTCAGGAGCTGCTATGGCCTCTCAGGCTGCTGATCCTGCCGTGGCTGACTTCTCACAGAAGCAGATGAGACACGCTTGGATCACTTGTTCTGTCAGCTCCGCTTCAGCTGCCTCCAGCAGCCACTTCTGCAGTAACTGCCTGGTCGTCCTCTGGCACAGCAGCCTCTTGCCTTGCTTAGAGCTTTACCTCTGCCAAGTCCTGCTGCCAAGTGGGAGAAGCTCATGCAACAAGGCAACCCAGAAGGGTATTTTGCTAGCTGGAGGACGGAGGAAAAGTAAGTCCCTATGTGCACAGACACACGAATGTTTCCCAGCTCTTCTGGGGTGAGAAACAATTCAAAGGTACAAGCAGGACACCTGTGTGTGGACACATGGGACAAACGTGACTGCAGTACCAGCCGTTCCGGAGCACAGAGTCCCTTGCCAGGCAGAAATGAGGCCGTCTCCCTGCTCTGTCCCTTGGCCTTAATTTGATGCTGGCAGAAGTTTTCCTTCGGGACAGGACAAAAATTTCTTTCATCTGCAGTGACCTTGAATTTCTCTGGCCAGGAGGACTTTTAGGAGGAGACAGCAGTCCTCCTGCAGTTCGTAGCCAATTCATCTCTGTGTATATACCATGATCTTCTCTGTAATCGTTTTGGTCCTGCTTTCAGGCCATGTTAACTAAATATTAGGCCATTAACATGGTCTGAGGGAAAGACCAAAGAAATTGTCCCCCTCTGCTGTCCGGGGACAGCACATTGCACGGTGCAGCTCTGCAGAGGAAGAGAAATGGATTTTGGAGAAATGGATCCCGGCTGGGTAAATTTTGAAGTTGAGATGCCCAAAGGCTGGGTTATACATGTAAAAGCACTGCTATATCCATTCTCTGCTCTCTAGCCAGCCTTCAGCACTGCCTGATTCTGACCCAGGCTAGAGCTGGTGGGGTGCATGGAAGTCCCTGGAGCACGAGGTTACTAGCTGGTTGCATGCAGCTACACACGTGGCTGCCACCGGAAAGGCTCTGTGGCCACCTTTTGCCTGAGGAAGCCCCTGCATTCACCCCATCTCCCATTTGTATTGGCACAAATGTCAAGGAGAGATTGCCTATCTGACTACCAGCTGGGTGGAAGCACAAAGTGAAGTTGAGTTGCGTGTCCTTGGCCCAGGGAGGAGGATTTGAATCCATTCCCTATGCACCGGCCAGCTCCAAGGGGCTCTGCAATCTATGCTTGGGTTGTCTGACTCTCTCCGTGGACTGCATAAGGGTATCGGCTGCAGGACTGAAGTGGTGGCCCCAGATGGGTCCAGCCTTTTAAAGGCTGGGATGGCAACTCCTATCCACAGGGAGTCATGGAACAGGACATCTCTGCATCAGCTCATCTATCAGCTGCCAAACATGGATAGTGGGCAAAGGGAGGATCCTGCTGCCAGTTTCCTTAATGGATGATCTTAGCTGGAAACCTGACACCCCTCCCATAGCGTCCCGCTATTTTTTTTTTTTTTTCCCACTCTGGGACCTTCCATGTTGCCCAAGGGAAAAGAAAACCATAGAGCAGCAGTACTTCAGGGTCTGAGTGACCTGAGGGTGCAGCAGCTTTTATCAGCTCGAGACACTGAGGCTGAGCAAGCTCCAGGGCCCCAGTGATGGGCGGCTGTGACTTGCCTGCTTACACAGGGAGAGTAACTCCAGGCCAGCAGAAGGCTGCCCTAAAGCAGAGGCAGTGGCTGGAAATGGCCTCATGCTCATCTGTTGCCACTGATGGGACGATTTCAGTGCCTGACCTGCTTGGGGACAGTAGCAGCTGGCCACAAGGCTCCACAGCCCACTGAGTTATGCCATCGCATCCGATTTGTTTTCCTCTCTGGAGTGGCAGGTTTTGGTTCTGCCTCCACTGCAGCGAAACCTTGAGCTGCCTTGGAGAGGGTGAGATTCACACCTTGCTGTGCAGCGTGACCCATCTGGCAAATTTGGCTTCTGAATCTTACTCACTTTCACCTCGTGGTTCACCAGCTGCAGCTACAATTTCCACCCCCTCCCCGAGGAATACCAGCACTGACATTTCATCCGGGTGGACGGGAATTAAAGCATGCACAGGAGGAGCAAAACCCCCTTGCTGTAATAACAGCAGAGTGAAAGTGCCCTCTAGAAGGGACTTGTAAAAGAAAGACGAAAGCTTTCCCATTTCCAGAGTTACCTGCCAAAATATGTAGGGCAGTTGTGACGATGGCATATATTCAAGCCAGCTGCTTGATTTTTATGAAGTCAAGGAGGAAAGCAGTGAAGCCAGGGAGGATGCTAAGGAAACGCTTGCTAGCAGCAAACGTAATAAGCTGAAATGCTTTGCCCCCAAGAGAACGACTTGCACTGTCAAAAGGAGAAAAGAAAGAAAGAGAACAAAAGGCAGATTTAACACAACAGGGAAATGCAAAGCAGAACTAACTCAGATGCCTGAATGAAGGAGAACAGGCCCTGATGAGATCTTCTGTTTGCTCCCTGCCTCCTTTCCAAAACTCATTGACGCTGCTGCCCAACAGTCTGCCCCAACAGAAGGCCTTCGGTACCCTGTGCGTGGCACAGGGCCAGCGGAGCTGGATGTACCTGGACGCAGGGAAAGGAGGGAGCAGAAGGCTGCTGCCACCCCGGGGCCTCCCCGATGGCCATGAGCCCTGGGCTGCATGGCAGGGGAGCAGTCCCTCCGTTCCCCCACCAGACTGCAGCTGCCTCCCACCTCCAGAGTGTTTGGTGAGTAATTTTCTTGATTTCTCTAGCCTGCATTCATCCCATCCAAGTGTGTTCACTCCCATGAGTTATGAGCCAGCTGCCCTTGCCTCCTTTTATACATAGGCACTGTCTGCGCCTCTGCAAAGGAACTTGGGTCGTCAGGTGGACGATTTGCTCTCTGGAGGTGCCTCTCGCTACAGACTGTAAAGAGACTTCATTGACTCTTCTCTTAGACTTATTTGCTTCTTCATCTTTTGTCCCTTTCCTTGGGTAATCCTTCGATACCGCACTGTGGTTCCTGCAAGTCCCCCGCTGTCTCTTTCAACCAAGGCACTGGCCATTCCGGTTCTTCCATTTTCTGCCCAAACTCTTCTCCTCCAGCAGCTGGCCTTTCCCTCCCCATGTTCCCACAGACACATACTGCTGGTTTCACGGTTCTTCCTTGGGCCCGCCTGCTTAGCAGAGATCTGCAGTTTCTCAGTCGCACGTGCATGTGCATCTTCTTGTATCTTCCACCACGCCATCAAAACCTCTCCTGCAGAGTCCTCAGTGTCCTATTTCCTCAAAACTTCCTGATTCCCCAAACCATCATGAGCTGCCAGTGAAGCTTCTAGAGCTAAAATCAGATGCAGGATGAACCCTGAAGAGGTCTTTCGGCAGCATTAAAGCCACTGTCTGACTTTACACAAGGACCAACTTGTGTAACCCAGCTTCACTCTTTATCCTTGGAATTTTAGTTCATCTCTCTGCTGCTCAGGAAAATCCATTGACTTGAAGAGCACGCGTCACTGCTGGTCCCCAAGAGATTTCTGGGCTAGGCGGTCAGCTGAGCAGCACTTAGGATAGCCGTGGTCTTGGTGGTGGCCTGGCTCCGAAACGGACCATTCCCTGGAGTTGCTGCTCTCGAGCGGCTGTTTTTCTCTGCAGACTCTTCTGTTGCTGGGGCAGGTCAGGCCAGCCGTTCAATGAATTCTGATGCAGTCAGCAGAAGCTTGCTTTTCCTGATGTTATGTGCAATATCAGCACTTTTGAGAACATCAAACAATCGTACAGGCACTTTCAGACGGCGATAACCGACATCAGTAGGTTTATCTAGCACAAGAAAGGGAAGTGCAGCTCTTTGACTCAAAAGGGAAACGAGCTGGGTTACTGGTCAACAAATAAATCTGGAGTACTTCCTCCGTCTCTCACCACCAAACCCACCTGTCCTGTGAGGAGACGCCTTTTGAAGGGCGAAGGAGGTAAGCAGGTACCAATTACTGAAATTTCTGGGGTACGGATGCATCAGAGTGGTTGAGCCTCTTACCGCCGGGGACGAAAGATGGATTCTTGCACAGTTTTAAGATCTCTGGCTACATCTGTATTAGTTCATAAAAACTTCCTTTGTCTTTAAGGCAGGAAGGGAAACTTTGCCCTCCTTCGACTTTCATTTTTTCTATCAGAGAAGAGAACAAAGAATTCAATTCCCATCCCTACAGTGCTCCAGGCTCAGAACTTTTCTTGGAGAGCAGCCCTTTTTGGACTTACTGCTGAGATCTCTGCAGTCAAGCCACAGATCAGCACTAATGCTCTGGTGTTTAAAAAACAATCTGCGAGCCCAGAATGTGGCTGCTTCTGTTCAGAGGGGAATATTGCAGCTTCGTGATTCATTACCATCTTGTGATATTTAGCCTGTTCCTGAAGCGCTCAACACACTATCTCCATTTTTCTTTCAAAACCGAATCTGTTCCTGGTATCCATGGTTACTGGGACAAGCTGGGAACCATGAGGCTGACGGGCTCTAGAACTCAAATCGCAAGCGAAAAAAGAAAAAGTTGTTGTGATATTTATTGCTTTTACATCTTAATGCTTTGTAACCGCTTCGGAGTGAGTGCATTCTGGGCAGCTGTTCTACTCGTTCATTGAGGTGAACGGGGGGAAAAAAAGAGAAGTTTGCGTTTTCCTTGGTTAGACCTCGCGTTGCGTGATATATGAAGACAGGGTTTTGAATTTAATTTTTTAGCCTCTGCCTTCAGGCAGAGTGGAAAAATTAGGACAAGCTCACTCAGATGAGCAAGTAATTATTATTATTCCTTCCATGTACAACCGGAGTACCTTAGAGCTCTTGTACTGGTTCAGAGAATGAGAAAAACCCGGTAATAAACGCTGCATAATACACAAGCTACGTCTAACAGAAAATAGAGACCTTTTTTTGAGAAAGAGCAAGAATAGGAGAACGCTCCGACCTTTGAAACAAGTAAAAGGGGATTGGACAAAGCACCAGTAAGCAAAATGCAGAAACTATCTTGCACTCTAGTGAAGAGGGTTAGCTGGACTAGGTGTCCTAGCCAAAAGCTAATTTTGACGACTGATTTGCATACGGCAGATCATCCTTGGTAGTGCTTAGCCATGTACAGTAGACTGGTTCTTATTCATAAGCTGCAAATAGCTAATGCACACTTGCAAAAGTATTCGTGAGAAACTTCACCATTTAATGCTTAAAAATATTTGCTACTTTTTGAGCTGTTGCTCGCATCAGACGTAGTTTGTTGTACTGGGTGTCGCAGGGGGAGGATCAGCACTCCGGGCTAGTGGGGCCAAATCTCACGTTTTCCTGCAGCGAAACTGCTCCCTGAGAGATAGGGCTGTGGCCAGTATTGAACAGTGGGGAAGGAAGGGAGGAAAAAACCTGGCTGCCCAGCCCAGCGCGTCACTTTGCCCTTTTGGGGGTCACCTACCCTGCGCAGCACCTCCACCCCAAGTTGAAGCAGGGAGATAATTTGGGGGACATGGCCCTTAAACCCCACCGCCAACCAAAAAAAATACGTGAGTACACCTCTGAGAGGTGGTATAGTTTTGAATGGCTTCATTTATAAGATCCAACAAACGGCCCTGAGTAACTACTCTTCCCTAGCTGCTCTGAGTCTGTATGTGGCTGCTCAGAAAAAAGCACAACTCTGTCATAGAAAAAAAAAAAAACGGTTACATTTTAATGTGCCGTAGCCCAAGGTGTGGAGCTGAACAGGATCCGCGGGTCAAAGTATAACAATCCATTTGCCCGCACCTCCGGCAGGCTCGGGCTCTGCTTAGCTGCGCTCTAGAAAGCACGACCAAATGAAACTGCTTCTTCAAGGCAGAATGCAGTTTGCTTCTGCATAAATTTTCACAAGCAGAAAGAGTTCGAAGCCTACACATGCTTTAGCTCACCTCTGTTTTTCTCCCTGACTCACAGAAGTCATCAGTCTCTCCATTCACATGCAATTCCAAATCAAAATTTTGTGCGTCTGTGTCTTTTGTGGGAGCCTAAATCGGGTTCAATTTTGTTTAGGCGGGGAGGCTGGAAGGAAGATCAGAGCAGTCAGGACTGCAGACCAGCGAAGAAAAAAAAAATCATATAGCACCCAAAACATTATCAGCGAGTTTTCCTTAATGCTGATATAATGCAGTTGGGTGCAAAGAAAAGGAAGTGGGAGTGGTGGAAGGATTATTACAGCCTGGCTGCCAGCATAGCTACACGGTCACATCTCAACGGCTGATGTTTCATCTGGGATTACAACATGGTCAAAGCTAAATGAGGCATCACTTTTTCACCATTAGCTTCCAAACACCATCACAAGACCTATGCTTGTTTCCACACAGTAACACCACCACCTTAGAAACAACATGGATGGGTCAGGTCCAGCATGCAAATACTGTGATGGAAGGGAAAGCTGGCTAAGGAAAGCCTGGACTCCCCCAAACCCTGGCATTAGATGCAAGTTCAGCACTAGGAGGGACCCAGAGGCTAAATCTAGTCTCCCACAATGACAACATGAAAGACAGACCTAGTGCAGAAAGTCTGTTCCCTGCACCGTAACCCACATGAAACATCTTGGCCTGACCTCACGAGCTTCACTTACAATGGAAACACTCCTTCAGATTTCAAAACAGGAGCTTAGGCAAGTGGCGCTTCTTAGGCGCCTGTTATTGTTGCAGCTCTCCAGCAGACCATGAATTTGGCTCATAATAACTACTTCGCTATTAGGTTCTCCTGCACAGCTCCTCCTTTACGTTGCAGCTTTCAACTAGTCTGTCTGTGACCTGTCAGGGAACCACAAACAGCTCTTTCAGCTTTGTCCCAGCCCTGGAAAACTCCATTGATGTATTGGTCTGCATTATCTTCATATTACAAATCATAAATCTTGTCCAAATTAAGGTACAGCGGTGTAACAGCAGATGGCACGCACCACTCTCAGGAGGCAGCTGTGCGTACTCTCACTTTTGTTAACTAATCCTCTTTTGCACCATTTAAGGTAGCAATAATGTGTCATAGCGCAAGTGCCAAGAAATAATGCAACACCAAGAACCATGCACCGAACAGTAGCATCACAATAACAAGGCCAGGTGCTGTGAAGCAACAGGTCTTGACGCACTTGACTTCACATCGCTTATCTAGACAAAGGTATTGTTGCACTTAAAGCACGTTTTGGCTGCTGTTCCCACAGTTGTGCAAAAAATTAACTCCAGAGGCAGCAGCCTCAAATACCATCTGAAGCCTATGAGAAGAGATTAAGTAGCCAGTTTGTCACTGTGGAAAACTTTGCATAGATACTTCATGCTGGGAAGAAGAAGAAAAAAAGGATTAGATCTGTAAGCTCTTGGATCCGACTTCATCCAACTTGGATCTTGATCTCACGCTCTGGTTTAGGTTTAGCACAGGCATCAGAAGCCTGCCAGCCATGTCTCACAGGCTGCTCTCTGGATTAACGTGGAGGGACACTGCTGTACCAGACGCGTGGCTGCTTTAGTGGCTAGCTAAGCAATATTTTTAAATTGAAGCTTTGAAGATGGGACTTCGCTACAAAACTGTGAGGCAGAACCTGCCCCATGTAAAAAAAGGCAGGACCGTTGTGCTGGTGCAGTTGCACGAGCAGAGCGGGAGAAGGAAGCTTACACTACACAGTGAACACGTTCATATTCCTGTTACACTCACAGAAATTGTGAGTGCGCTTTAGAGTGATTCCAGTGGATTTAATGGACTTCCCCTGGCCTTTGAATGATACAGTGGAATCTATGGTATATCTTAATGTCTCCATTATCTTACAAAATTCTTTCATGCATTAAAAAACTCACAAACTCCAATCTTCAATTCTTTCAAAAAAAATGTATTTTACTACAAGAATAGTCTAGGACAGAACACAAACCAGATATAAAGGGCAAAATCAAATTCTGAATAATTTAGAGATAAGCCTCAAATATCAAGTTACCTCTTTGCTGGTTACCGTCTTGCAACACAGTGAGGATGTACCAGTTTTCACATCACCATGTGGTGCTGCACTCTAACTCAGCACTCCTGCAGAGTAGCACGCATTCAGCAGTAGCACAGAGGTTAAACAGGAAACGTGCTTCCTTCCATTGTTTTATTGTTATCTCATCTCACTAGTAACGTAGCTTCCAGTCAACTCAATTTACCTCTAAGTTGGGCATAGACAAAATCAGCCCACCCCTCACCCCGTTACTGTATATCCTGGTAGATTCTGTTCATTACAGAAAGGAAAATTAACAAAGCATCTATTGGGCTATTAGAAAATAAATATTTCTGACGCAGGAAATACACTTGACCCCCACAATTAAAAAAGATATTAATAATCATTTACTTGTAACATTAACTGCATGATTCATAGTCCCTGAACTTGGTCTCTCTCTCTTTTCTTTTAATTATTAAACACAGGGGTCCGAGGCCTTCAGGCACACTGAGCTGGCTCTTACTTCAAAAGACAAACCATCAGAACCCAGTTGATGTCAGCAGAATTGGCCTGCACAGCGAATTAGGGGAATTTGCCTTTTCTTGGAGATGTTTGTCTCTCTTGGCTACAGACATTATCGCAGCTTGGCTGCGAGTAAACTTTTGGCATTATGCAAACCAAGCCAAACAGGTATTCATACAGTGAAAGTATTTATATTGCAAAAGCTTTCCGAAATTGCCTTCGGAAGTTCTCACAACATACCATGCAGTCCAGAAAGTTTTATCATTTCAGTAAGAGCAAAATTTTTTTTTTCCATGCCCTTCCAATACTGATGCAGAAGACAAAATCTGCATGCCTCATCCCCACAGAGCTATCGTTCCAGGCTGCAGTCATCATTGCCACAAAATTATACAGGTCGGCACGTTCAGGGCAAGCCTGGCGAATCCTGAATGCAATCACGACTGAATGTATTTGATACTGACACAGGAATGTGGAAACAATGAGAAGTTTGGTATGTTCACATGGGACTGACTGGCAAGACAGAAAAATAACCAGGTACGAACTACTAAAATTTCTGGGGTACAGGTGCGTCAGAGTGGTTAAGCCCCAAGTTCCTGACTAGCATCTGTTGTGCAAATGACAGTCCAATTTTATACCAACTATCTAACAGAATCAAAAGCAAAACTTTACCAAAGTCTTGCAGCTAATATTTTAAACAGTGCCTCATCTGAAATAACTGTGAAGGGATTGGAGGGTTTTTTATTTGTTTTTAATTACGTGGCTTATTCACTGTCACGTTAAACTCCTGCAGCGCCTTCAAACTGCACTCTCACGCCACTGTTTGAGCGACAGCTCCGCTGTCAGGCTGGAGGTTGATCAGGGAATTGCTTGCTTGGGCCAGTTCTGCAATGGAGACCCGTCCTCTCTGTTTGATATACCGAGCCACTGCAGCCATCTCCTCTGGAGTGATGTAGATGAACTTTCCTCTGTCATCAATCACACCTACAAGGGGGAAAGAAAGGACTTGAGAATCAGCACTTTCAGCTCTTCTCAAATCCCAACAGACATCAGTCACTTTATAGCCACTTCTTTTGGAAGGAAGGTTTAAACTGATGAGGTTGCATTTCGTATCTAGGGCAGACAGAACAACATGCTAGCAGGCAGGCTTTTACTTCCATCTTTACTGTCATGTTTTTGCATAGGGCTAGGACAATACCTGAGTGCTTTGGTAAGACTAGCTTTGTTCAGAAAACAGCAAAGTAATGGATTTTTTTTCTTTTTTTTTTTTCATTTTTTTCATAGCTAAGTCTGAGAGTATCACAGCAGCTACTTCAAATAAATAGCTCTGGTACTGAAGTTCTGGGCCCAGGCAACCTGTTGAGTAAAGGCAGAGAGGCAGGAGGGCCCCCAAAATGATTTGGGTCCCCTGTGGAGCTTAGCGCAGTCATTCCAAGTTATCCTCTGGAAGGCAATGAAGCTCAAATTCCAAACGGCAGTTGCTCCATTAACAGTGTGAATAGCTCTCTCTGTTCCTAACACACTTTAGGACCAAATGCAAGAGGGCAGAGAGCCCCATTGGCATGCCTTTAAGGCCACAGCTAAAGCCCGGACAGTACACCTCCTCATGTTCTGATTCAGACTAGTTTTAGGTCATTCAAATGGGTATCCAAACGTACCCATCAAGACACTGTGGTCATGGCTGGAAAACAACCTCCAGGCCTGCAAATATGTTTGCAGTGGCACCTTCCCCTACTTCATCCTCAGAAAGCAGTGACTTCCCAGCAATAAAGCACACAGACTTGTTCAGGCAGGAAGCTATCCACACGCTCTGACTCTGCTTACTTTCCAGCTATGATTGCGTAGGGTACACAGCTAGGAACAGGCACTTCACTTACTGCAGGTCCCAGTTCTGGGCTGCTCTGGGATGGCTGCTTGTCCCACAGACTGCCATGCCCTGGTACTGGCTTTAGACAGAACACCTTTAAAGCAGACTTGCAAACTGCTCAAAACAACCGTGAGCATTTTTTCAAGTTAGCGTTTCAGAGGACATCATTTGCGGGTCATTGCTCAGCAACATCTAAAGCAGGGCTTAAACCATATGCAAGGCTTACGCTGGTCCTTGCATTGCTGCAGACGTTCACCCTGAAACTTTGGCTAATGCATCATGGGAGCAACCACATACATAGTAGTGGCATTAAACAGAAGGGTTTCACAACAGCTGAAGCAGAGATAATTAACACATCTATTGATCACGTCCTGCTGCGATCCTCTTCTGTTTAAAGGAGAAATTACACTGATGCCTCCCCTTACAGTAGTTAAGATGTTTTCTGCACCACCTATCCATACGTTAAAACAAAGTCCCCCAGTGTTTTGGCTGTCACCTGTTAAAGTGCCATCTGCCATCAGGTCCTGGATTCTGTTAATTGCATCCTGTTCAGAGGGGAAAAAAGGAATAACAAACTGATCAAGGAGGAGGATAAAAAAAATTCATGTGTTCAGACATATTAGAGATGGGAGTTCACATTTAATCAATCAGTGCTAAATAGTACAGTGAAGAATACACATCAGTATTTCCACACAGATGCATACTGTTAAGTTCTTCATCAGAAATAGTTTGGGTTTAGGAGAAGGAGGCATGCTTTTGCAATCTCCCTACCCACAAAAGAGACTTTTGTCACGTTTTCTGGAAGTTATGGCTATTACAAAACTATTTAATGGAAAGGCGGTCATACGTATCTTCCCAGGAAAAGGCTGTACTGTGCCAATGCAACCAGCTAGTTCCATAAAGCCTGCTGACGACTCCTCCACGAACCTAGCTAAACTGAGTATATCCCAAAGCTTTTGTGTTTTCCACCTCCAACCCCTTCTCCAGTTAAGGTGTCCTCTACCACTCCAAAGTGCAACTTGTTGAATGTACGCTGGGGTTAACTGTATGCTCACGCCAAGCACGTAGTTCCACTACAGTTTAAGACAATATCAAAGCCTAGGTTCTTGCAGTCCTGCCTACCTCCCTTATTTGCACTCATGTGACTGCAAAAGTAAGCTACAGCTTCAATTTCTACTGCATCAACTCCCTGAACTGGCTCACTGCACACTTAAATAAAGTGCTGGTATAAGGCCTAGGCAGAGGGATGGAAGTCTGGACTTCGATCAGTGCACAGTGCTATGAAGATGCACCTCAAAATCAGACTAGCTACAGAACAAGAGGACAGAAAAAAAAAAAGTGTACAGATGGGAGGAGAGACTCTATATGGTGCGGAGAGGGACTGCATTCTCAAATAACGTACCAAAAGAAAAAATTTCTTACATATTCTAAGAAGAAGCAAGAAATCAAGAGCAACAAGGAAAAGTCTGAAACATACAGATTTGCAGCAAAACACTTCATCTCTTACTGCAAATATAAAAACATTGTCCAGTTATCCAGTCAGCATTTGAGTCTGCTTCCAGCTCTACTCTTGATTCCCAAGCATCCTGAACTGCCCTCTTACTAGATCTGCAAACACTTTCAGACCCATTAGCCAACAAGTATCTGCACAAGAGTCAGACTGAGGACGTTCCACTGGAATAACCTTGCAAGGCAGCAAGCTTTTACTGTCTCAGTACTTCTCTGATGAATGGCCACATTTTTCGAGCTGACTTTGCTGAACTTCATCTTTTCTGCAGGAATGAGAAACCTGCTTGGGAATTATCCTATTTACCCACTTTCTTTCAAAACTTCCAAACTCATCACTTGTACATGCACCCCAAAGCATACTGCTTACCTGTGTTCTTAAACCCAAATGAGAAGCCAAGTCCTCCAGCTGAATTACCTTTGCTCTCTATGGAAACAAGGAAGAGTTAAATGTAGCTGAACTAGGGGGTTGATTTTTTTTTTCCTGTTTCACCAAATAAGAAAAAATGCATTTAACTGGGAAAAGAAGAGCTTGTCATTCTAACTTATTTTCCTAGAAAATGCTTTTCTTTGGCAAAAGCAAAGCAAATAAACAAACCATAACTTACATTACTTAAACTAGTCTGCTCTGTGGAAAGACTGAATGTGCTGGCCCCCTTAAGAGAGGACTGAAATACAGTTGCCAATGCTTGTATGCTTGTCCTGAACCATTTTTTACTTTAGGAGGACAGGAAGAGCACAGGCAAATTAAACAGCCATGGAGCTGTTCTTCCTGCCACCTGAATTTCTCAATGTCACCTCTAAGTCCCAGTATGCTTTAGCAACACCCCTTTGTGTGAGAGATGTTGCAGAATACCTTTAAAAACAATCACTGGGGCACATCGGTGCATACATAATGCGGTCAATCTTTTCTGCAGCTTTCAGTGTTTTAGTATGTTTTACTAAGGTCATGTGTACTTAATGTCATAATAATCTTCCCAGGCAAGTGAATATCTTATCAACATTTTCAGTGCTGGAAAAGCACCCGCTCGCGCCCTCCTCGATGGGCAGTGAGATGATCGTGGAGAACAAAGGCAGAAGGAGGCACTCCAAATTTTCGTTTTGCCTTTGAAAGACAATCTTACTGCAGCCTTACTCAGTCAGGGCACAGTTACCACTGCTCACATTTGGTTTTATGCTTCTCTGTGGCTCCACAGCCTCAGAGAGAAAACATCTGGTGCACCAGACTGGAGCTACTTGGTTCCTGTTTTCTTGTCTGCAAAAGTTTTAGAAACTTATCCGTTTAAATACAGTGAAAGGATGCACTGTTGTTTGCAAGGAATTTGGAAAATACAAAACTGCTGAAAAGCATTTAGTTAGTTTTCCAGACTATATTCCTAGGACTGGTGTGTTTATAGCCGCATGAGTTACGTTTATGTTAATGGATATAATACTTCCAAGTGACAAATACATTTGTTTCTGATCTTGAGAGCACACTGGAAGGACACTGAAGAACTGAAGAGAGACTGAAATAGATGAGCTCTTTTCCATTAATAAAACAAGAAGAGAAAGCAAAAAGCCACACACAGACTTAGTTGTTGTGAAGTTTGATACAGCCAAGCTAGAGAACTGAATACCATGGACTGAACATACGGAATTGGAACCAGTCCATGGAATTCAGTTCTCAGAGCTGGGAACTGCCAAGGTTCGTCACATCTTCTTTTAAAAAGGACAGGGGGTGCAAAACCACACTAAACAAGAAAAAACAGGATTTACAGCATTCACTTAAAAGTATTCACCCTCAATGACCAAAATTACCGGAAGCTTTCTAGGATAGATCGTGCTGTGGAAAGAACCCAGAGGATGGGGTGGAACCAGGATCCACTCTACACACACGCACACTCTGAAATGCAGTAATTACACATTGTGAGAGCCTGAGTCAGTGAAACACTTCACCAAACTCTTCACATTTTCGAGAAAGGCTTAACTTTCATAGGGCAATATAGAGGCACCCATACTTTACTGGATTCATGTAATCTCAGGTACGATTGTGCTGCCGTCCCCAGCAAGGGACGAAACAGTGCAAGAGCGCCCGCCCAGGAGACGAGCAGGACTTTCTCCTTATCTCGTAAGAGTCATTTTTCTTAGAGAAAAACGGGAAGGGGTAAAGCCTCTGGGTTCTTTCCTATCCCCTTTTCACTGTATTTGAAAGGAGTTTGCTATTTTAATTCACTGGCTATAATCCCGAAGCGCTCCGTGATATGAACACTGTTAAGCCAGGTGAAAACAGTATTATGGACAAAGCGCAAGTTCGTCTTTCTCTGGGCCGACAGAGCTAGCACTCCAGAGCAAGCAAACAGCTCAGCCACTCTTTAACCGCTGCCCACTTCGTTTTCTTTTGAAGTGCTGACAGCGCCCAGAGAGCTGGTTTGTTAAGGTGTGCCACGGGCAGCTACAGCATCGCTGAAACAATAAAGGTCGGTTATTCTGCTCCTCTGAGAACAGAGCCGTCGGTCTGTAACTTTGGGACTGGCCACTGTTAAAAGCAAACACGCAGGACAGCTACTGCAGCAGAAACAATGCCACAGACTACGGTATACAGTGGTGACAAGGGAGCAGAGGAGTTAAGCTAATCTAGGGCTATGAAACCCCTAAAGGAAGGGAGATGCTCAGCCTCCAGAACAGCAGAATTGGGAGCTTCAATCCTTTTGGTGCCTTTGAAAAACATTCCATTTAAAACAATCCTGCAAGCCAGAGCTGGAAAAAAGTGATTGCATTTCATTTCAAACACCCCTAAGAATGAAGGTGAGGTATCTCTGGTCAGTAATACTAGTAAAATAGGTTATTTAACAGAACAGCTAAATTAAATTTTATTTCTTGAAGTAGCAATTGCTCTTTTAATTTATAAGTCTTTTAGACAGCTACTAGCAGCTTAGCACTGCTTCTAGATGCAAGTCAACAGTTTCTGTGAATATGAGAGAGGATGAGGGCAATACACAGTCTATGTATTAAGTATACTTTCAAGATTAAAAAAACTAATAAGAATTTGTAAAAGAAAGCAATGCCCCACTTCTGCAGCTTATCTCTATGTGGCAAACCAGGTGCTGAAGCGCTTTCTGAATTAGGTTCTTCGGCTTGGGCTTAACTTCTCTGACGTCAGGTAAAAGTGACTAATATAAAACTACACATGTGTTCAAACACTGAACTGAGACTTCTGTGACTAATCTGTTCCATCCAACATAACCACCAGAGCAACGTGCAGAACCAGACCCCATAACATTATCCCTAAGAAGTCCTCCTGACTTTAGCAGATCACCAGGGACACGAAAATATCCTATTGTTCGACCTCCTGCTATCCCAGGGCAGCTTGTTTAATTTAATAAAGAGCCCCACACTTAGCCTCCAGTAGCATCTTAAAAGCCTTAGATGGGAACCTATGACTGGGATAACACCACACCATGTAGTCCATCCCACACAGTTACTAACTGAAACAGAGGATGCGCTTATCAGATATGGACACTTCAAAATCCCTGTTCTCAAAGAAATCTCTCTGAAAGAAATCTCTCTGGCTTCTGTGTGGAAGACAACACCAAAATCACTGCATGGCTCCAAAATGACACCTACCATCTGATGGTTTATCCTCACACAAGGGTTTTATTTCGACTCTTTAAATGGGTGTTACCCACAGGTATTCCAATCTGTTCTCAGCTGTCTGATCCACGTTTGGTGGCACTCTGATCTGAGCTGACTGGCTCACATTGAGGACTTGGTTAGTGAACAACTCGGTTATTTTCATTTAGGCTGCAGCAATGAAGATACGTACTAGCTCCTTGAGTGCTGCTAGCCTATGCGTTTCCAAATTACCTCTAGGGATTGTGTAGGATCAAGTAGTACTTGACAGATGCAAACATAACTCACTGTGGCAGAGTGGCAATAAGGTAACACCATCAGAAGTCCCAGTGACACAGGAGGCAGAGAGCAGCGCCGCAAAAGATGCTTTCAGTGTAGCTTTGCAGTGACTCTGGATAGATCAAGCTGGTTTTCAGGCCTGAGCGGCAACCACTCAAGCTGACTCCTTGTGGAGAGTTACCCATGAGACAAATCTATTTCTAATTCTCCTTTTTTGCTGGGGTAATGGACGTCCAAAAACGGCCCAGAGTATAGGATTCTGGATTAGCAAAATGGTTAGGAGGTCACGAGGTATGTGCAAGAATCGCTTACTAATGAAACCTTCCACAAACATGCAATACCGACAGAAACCTGCTTCCAACAGAGGTGGAAAAGGATTAATTAGGATCAAAAATGTATTTATATAAAGTTAGTTATGTTAGGCTAAAAAAAGAAAAACGCATTTGAAATTTGACACATCGATAATGAAAGAAGAAACGTTTGTCCTTACAGTTGAAAAGGGCAAATCATCACAAACACACCACAGTTTTTAAATAGCCCGCCATACAATACCACAAAAGAAAGACTAACATACCCTGTTAAAGACAAATGATCTTTTCTGTAAATACCCTTTCTAAATATTAAGAAAACATTGTACCCTGCAAAGAGAAAAGCAAGAAAAGAAATCGTGCAAAAAGCTTGATTGACCTTTATAAGGCCAGTGTTTCAAACTAATACAAACACATCCTGCAGAGCAGGTTACATGCAGGTACAGCAATTCTCATTCATGCTGAGCTGAGACGCAGAGATTTTTTTTCTTTATATCAGTAGTTGATGTTCACAAACAAAAAAGCCTGAAGATCCCAACCCCAACAATCAATAGCAAACATTTCCATTCATAAATCTGAAGTGTGATTCACCAGGCACACAGTTTATACGTGTCCATCCTTAGGGAAGAGGGTCAAAGGCTACAACCCTACCCCAGAAAGTCAAGACGGCCAAAACCATGGCCAAAACCGTTTTAACGATGATAGACATGTTCATGCATGGTTAAGTAACTACTGTAGACTTTACTTAAGGTATCCCTTTTGTTACTTGCTGAACATTTAAGCAAACTGAAAAGGAAGTAAAGATTTCTCTTCTTTCCGCGACTCTGCTCTTTGACAAAGATATTTTCCATCATATAACAAGTACAAACGGAGGAGAAAGAGCAACAGTAGCTTACCTTGACATATTCGAGAAATTCCATTAGAAAGCTACGAGACTGGATACAGCAAGGAAAACAATTATTTTAAATTAGTAAACATTAAATGCATCACCATTTTTCTGAGCATGAACATTACAAAAACATGTTTAACTTGCATACAAAATACATCTAGCTTGCAATCCTAAGTTTTACGCACGCACAGGGAGATATTGAAATGATAAGAACCCTAGATTCAGTCGTAACTGGGGTTTATGCTAGGGTATTTTCTGAGACAGGGTATGGCTCAAGCACCATTTGCATTTAACATGTCTTCTGAAAATAAATACTTCAGTCTTACTCTTCACATCACACATAGCCTGAAATAACTACATCTTGGTGAGTTTGTGCACTGTGCATTAAGTTACATGTGCTGAGGGCATTTTGTACAGAGGCAACAAAGTACAGAGTGACTGAGGAGAGAGCTCATGCAGATGGTCAAGTGTAGCACACAGCTGCACAACACATGTGGAAGCTCAAGCCATTTTCAAAGCTATGCACCTGAAATCAGGCATTTTAATAAAAGTGGTTCAATTTTCAAAGGCAATGCAAACAATGTGCACTGAGGTTAACAGGAGATCAAGTTACTCTGCAACCCTGCAAATCAATCAGCCTTAATTAACTGCTCACCTTTGGATTCAGGCCCTTAACTTCAAGCATGAATTTGAGCATGCTAGCCTCAACAACACATGGCAGGGTAAGTAATTGTAACAGGATACCAAAATGCTCCAGTACATTATCCAGCACAAAGCACAAGGGTAGCCATTTTGACAAGGTTGATGTCCCAAAATAACTAGGTACCTCTGGCTGATTTTTTGAAGAACTCTTTCCAAGCATGTGCTATTAAAGATCTAACCCCACCTCCAACCAAAATATCTTCTGATACTCTTCTGAGTGAGGAATGACCTTTTCTGTTCCCGCATATTAAAAAAAAATTCATTTCTCCTTGACAGGCAGCTAAAGGAATATAGCCAGTGAAAACATTCTAGCTTTAAAGGGAATCTCAAACGGATCAATTTAATTTTTTAGCTATAATCTGATCCTCTAACAGTATCCATAGTGTTCATTTGCACACATTTCATTTACAAAAAGGTGGAAGAGTATCTTTTCACCACGCTCTCCTGTTTCAAGACTTTGCTGCTAGTAGATTTTGGACAGGAAAGGTACAGAATAGGGACACATTTCTGAAGGATCTTTCAGTAGAAAGTAGGCATTTAATTGCTCCTACATCTCCGAAAATTTCCCCTCACAAGACATGACTTCTCTTGGCGTCAATCTGGCATGATGGAGGGAGTGTGTTAATGGGAAGGGGAACATGGTAAGACCTCGTGACTGAGGCCAAGGTATGCTGGCTAATTGCAAACCCCTCAGCCATTCTCAGTTACACTAAGGACAAATCCATTCAATTCAAAAGGGTCACGTCAGCAGAGGAGGAAGAGGAGCGAATGCATACATGTTACCGTGAAAAAAAAAATACGTAGAATGAAATGGCGTTGTGGACAGCTCAAATTTGGCAGCTGCAACCCAAGAGCCATTTCAGCACTGATAGCAATTAGTCTAACATGTTTTCTCTTCAGCAGACTGAATGGGAACACTGCCTCCCACAACAGCAGAATTTTTTCAAGTTTGCTGTGCTATTATGTCAAGTACTATATTTCAAGCACCACCCCAAGCAACGTGTCTGCAGGCAACTACAGGAGCATGCTAGAGCATTATGCAGCGTTTAAAATATTATCAACCAGAGCAATCATTTGTAACACAGAACATACAGTTTTCTAACATACAACCCACAGCACCTAGGTTGTGTCCTGTGATTTCTCTTAACAGAAAACTTTTAAGACCAGCTCTATTAGAGCTTGATTTTTCATTTGATTTCACAGCATCTCTATTCCTGTAAAAAACAGAACCAAAACCAAACAACCCCCCAAACATACGTGGGCACCAAACTCTGAATTTAGCCTTGCTTTCATCTCATATTATCTGACCTGCTAACACACTGCACAGGGATGGGGCAGAGGTGCCAACAGTAGAAGAGTATCTGATTCCTAGGATCGATTTTATTTCAGTCCTCCTATGAAGGGAGGAGAGTGCTCATTTCCGGTGATATGCATTTGCCTTAGCACTCTAAACTACCTAGTAGAGTCTGGAATGAGGAATTGTAACATTCCCCAGGAAATATTCCACGTTAATGTGCTGCATACACAATTCAGTCTTTAAAACCAAAAGCACTGGCTGACTCCCCCTTCAAATTTGGTGCATGATACAGTGCAGTAAGGACAATACGAGTTTAACACAGATAAAGGGAACTGCAGTGACAGCCTAACATACCTCTTCCTCTGTCATCGATTCTTCAACTCCTTCCTCTTCAACTATGAAACTCTCCTTCAGCTTCAGGTACTCTTCATACTCTCTCTTCTCCTCTTCTTCCTTTGCCTTCCTTTTTTCCTCTTCCTGGACAGAAAAGATGGCAAGTGGTCAGTTTGCACCTCCTCAAATCAGGTTTAGTTTCATAAGTTAAGCAGTATCTTCTTTATCTGCAGGGCGGTTTTTCATTAGGACAAACTACAGATAAAAAGGTTTCCTAAAAGCCCTCTAAGTTCTCACTTGGTTACCTCATTAATTTCACAAGCTGCTCTGCCATTCTTTTAAGATAGTAACCATCTAACACGGCAATACAAGCTTGAACACAATTCAATACCCCTAGGCTAGTTCCTAACAGATCTGATAGAGGGGAGAAAAATGCTCTTATATAGCAAACTGCTTTCTTAAATTTGCATGAACATGCGTCTTCTGCGGATCACATGACAGGAAGTCCCTGCCCCCAATTGCACTTTGATGCAACATCCACGTTCTTAGTAACTAGCCCCGATTCTGCTCCTGACATGCACTAGCGCACGTTTGGAGCAATCATAATGAGTAGGAGAGTTATACTGGTGTCCATCCATGTGAGTGAAGAAGCTGGCTTGTAGGAGAGCTTCAAGTAAAACGTCTTTCTAATTATATACAAGAAAAGTACGTCTATGTATAACAGAAGGAACTGTATTAACTGCATGTTTTATCATATGAGACAAACATACCCATACCTTGTCTTTGTGACAACAGTATAACTGTGCTAAGATGAAAATAAGAAGTTATTTTACAGGTTTGAATGACAATCAAAACCTACAGGCTCTAATTTTAGTTATTTATAATTAAAGAATTTGCAGATATCTACCCTAAAATAAATTTTTAAGTCTTCAAAAACAGTTGCAAAAAATAACTGCAGACCAAAACATGCTAAGCCAGATGCGTTAATACCAATGAAATGATAATGCATATAAGTGATGCAGAATAGCCATGCATGCTCACACAGCAAAACTGTAGTTATAAAATAATCTCTAGCACATTCAAAATCTTAAAGAAAAAATTTCAAATAAGAACAGTTTTGTACTTGGAGCTTACCAGTTTGCAGCTTTCCATGACTTTTTTTTTTTGCTTTGCTAATCTTCAAAACACTTTGCACATATAGATTTACGCAGAATAAAAAGTTTCCTTACACAACAATTTCTCACTCAGAAAAATTCATGTTTGCACACCATGTGGTACAGTCAGATTCTATTTTGATTTTGACTGCCCTCTGGTTAGGATCGCATTGTAAATGATTGATTAACACTTAGAAAGATGAGTTTTTCAAATTTCAGTGGCTGTCTTTACTTTGCTTTAGTATTACTTGGCACAGGAATTAATCTCTTAAATAACAATTGTATTGACTTCTAAAAGCTTACTGTTCTGAATTTTTTACATTAATAATGGTAACTGCTTCCTTAAAAGGCTGCAAAGCAAGCACTTTATTCCATTAAAACAGGAAGAGACAGGAAGAGGTCATACACCAAGTATATTGAAAAACGTTCACGTTAAAAAAGACTCCATGTAAGGCCAAAACCAGCAAGATAACCCTGTTACATTATGCCCATAGGGCATGAGAGTGATGCCCTTCAATAAAAACTGCAGAGAAAACGTATTTGGTCCCAATTATACTTAATCAAACTCCTGGAAAGTCACAAGAAGAAATGCTATCAACGTGCAAGTACAGGAAAAACAAGACTGAAAGGGTCCTACTGTATGTGCAAAGTCAAAACCGTTCTTAACGGCTGTCTCATGAAAAAACTACAGATCTGAGGAAGCTCTTGAGAAAAAATGAGATCATTTTCTGGGTCATTCATCACCGTAACGATTGTTACGATTATGGGCTGAAGCCCAGCTGTATATATATATATATATATATTTATATATTTTTTTTTACTCTAAGTGCTGCAACAGCCAAGAACAACATAACCATATTTCATTCGGAAGTGACAGCAACTGTTCCTTGCTTGTGAGCACATCAAATTTAATCTTGATCCTGGAAATAAAATAAAAGAATAAGGTTCTTCCCCTTAGTTTATTAAAATGGTTGTTATTCAACAGAATTTGAAATGAGAAAAATGACAAAAACTGAAAATTGCTTTAGCAAATAAGTTATATATGATTCTACAAAAAAGAAAAAAAATAAAAAAGATGGTGTCCCATTTACAACTGGGAGTAACAATAACTGAACAATATTTTCCTGGTTTTGAAAGGTCCAACAACAAACGAGCAAGCCTTGCTCCTATCTCTCTTATCTAACCGAAGAACGGTACCTCCTCCAATTCTGTTCAAGTTTGTCAGCATGTTAACATCAGTACTTCCACTTCCAACACCGCACAGAGACACTTTTCTGCCTGTGAGAAAGGTAGAGCGCATAGCTCTTGGCCACCAGTCCCTCTTTTGCCATCTCCTTACAAACCAATCTATTTTCCAGCTCCTCAGTTCCCACGCTGTGGTCAGCAGAGCACTTCTAGGTGGTCTGAGCCACACTGCTTTGGTAGCTAGGGCGTATCGGCCCTCAAACCCTTATGTTTCCTCTTGGCTGCAGCCTCCTCCAGAACGCTAAACATTTCCAGAAGCTTTTTAACCAACAGCCCAAAAATCCCAGCCACTCCCCACACATCTGTGTCACATGCTTTGCAACCTAAATTCAACTGCAACTCACTCCAGAGAAAAAGGAGGATGCAGCCAACTGTAAATTGGTTCAAAGCAAGAAGAGAGATGACTTTGCCCAAGTGGACTGGGAGAAACAAGCAGCAAGAGCAGTGGGAGCTCGGCAGGAGGAACCCTAGCCAAGCCTGACCGCCTGTTAACACACTTATTTCCACTAAGTTCCCCCCCCCCCCCCAAATCACTCTAGCGTTATTCTCTCACATGTCCAAGCCCTACAGCAATTACATTGGAAGGTGCACAGTCAAATTTAGCCAGGATGCGTTCCCACAAAAAAAACCCACCTGCCCGTATGCGTAAACTACACATGGAAACCCGCTGAGCCCCAGTTCAGGACTGCAGAGCCTACTAATTAAACAGAGCCCAGTACTTGCTCTATACATGCCATACAGGCTGCACTCGGCTTAAATACGCGTTAAAACAAAAAACCCAACTTCACTGATGGGGTTTCTTTACCCCTCCCTGTTCTGATCTCATATTAACTGCTGTGCAGTTAAGTGGCATAGCGCTTTTGCTCAGCGGAGAGATAACAGCTGAGCCACCTCCCCTAAAGGATGGGTGGAGAGGAGGGGAAATCCCAGCACCATGGAAATTTGGTAACTGCTGCTACTCACCTTCAGCTACCTCTTTTTTTTTTTTCCTGTTTGTTTTTTTTTTGAAGCAGGTTGGCTTTTCTCCTCACCCACCTAAGCGTTACTCAAACTGGGGGCTTGTTATGGTGCGAAGACTCTTTTTTTGATCACTTTCCCATACTGCTCATGAAAGAAACTCTCCCACTCTGATCTAGTCTTTATTGAAAAAGGTCATTTAAAAAAAAAAAAAACAAACAACTTTGTCAAAAGAGAAGACAAGTTTTTTCCTCCTCTCTCCAGTCAAATACCCATATTATCACTTGGATCAACTCCGTCTCTGCTCACTTGCTATAAATCTCACATGACACTTTGGTAGACAGAGACCCAAGAGCTTCCAGAGCTCCATGCAGTTTGCAGCTCTCCAGCACTGTGGGACACTCTTTTCAACAGTTTCTGCTCTTCCTATGCTGGATCTGCTCAGCTCTGGCTTCCCAGTCCTTCTCGCTGCTCTCCAGGCTTCCTCCATTCTTATTGCCCACTGAGAGCCTGGATTTGCCATCAGGCTCCTTTCAGATCGTTAGTTTTTGTTTGCCTTTGATCACGATCACAACAATTATTTCCATGGCATCACAACCGCTACTTGTGCCAACTGCCCAAAAGCCTCATCTTCTACCAGCTTAAACCCAGAGTGACTTTAAAACTCTTTCAGATTTATAGCTGGAAGCAGACCCCAAGTCTTGGGACCTCCTCGGGGAACAAAGAGCCCTCTGGGATCCTGGGACGCTACATAACTAACTGCAGTTTTCTGGTTTGGTTGATACAGCTTGTGGAGGTTTATCACACAGCAAAGGGCAAGGGTAACTGGGGACACTGTCCAGCAAGAAGATATCGAATCCCAGCTCCCAGCTTTCAATTCAGTAACCCAGTTAAGGTGGCTAAGAGACTAAGCGATATTGGCCCACACAATAAGCAGCTTTTTTAAGCTTTGTCTAAGCAGCTTTTGCTGAGAATGGAAACTGCTAGTTGTGAGCTGTGCCATCTTTCCTCCAGATCAGATAAAAGACCAACTTGCTGACAAACAAATCATTTATAGGCAGCTCATTCCACCACTTAGTGGAAGAGATCTCATTGCTGGTGAGGAATGTAGAGCAAGCATCGGACTCTCTTCAGTCTCTGTCTGTCGTCAGTTGTTCCTGTTTGTGGCTCCGATTCCTTCACGCACAGAACGAGGAATAGGATATTGGCTCCTCTGCCAAATACGTTGAGGTTCACCGACTAAAGAAACCCCTCCACCGTGTAACGTCCAGTTTTTGGTCTGATCCTGCAAAACCTGCACTAAGTGGAAACGGACTTAACCTTAAATAGAAGTAAATGATTTGGCATACAGCAGATTGATCTCTAGGTTTTTCTCACTGTTTAGACAGAAAAAGGAAAACGCCTTTAGAAAGAAAAAAGAAAAGAAAGAAAGAAAGTGTTTCCTATCAGTCCTCATCTCCTCAAAACAAGTGTAGAATGAGTTCCCTGTAAGCTTTTCAAGGAAGTTGTAATGCTTAAGAAGAAATTAATTTTCAGGAAAGTGTACGTGCTTAAAAACTGATGCTTAAACTGAAACCATGTAGTAATCTTCATCAGCCTCTGAAAGTGCACTGTTTATGCATGAATAGTGGGTATAAATGCAAAGCCAGTTAATGAAAGGGTCTGCTGAGAAGCACACAAACCTCAACGTCCACATAACGCTACACATGATAAAATAACCCAACAGTCTACATTTTAAAATTAGGTGCTTATTCTTACATGATTAAATATCAAATCAAAGAGCCAAAACTTAAGGGCCCTGCTTCTCAAAAGCTTCAGCATCATTCTTGGAATCACTAGCAGATTCTCCAGTTCTATAGTTTTGAAGATGCAAACCATTTGTATTTAGGTGCTTAAATACACAGCAGAAAAACCTAAATTTATTCTCCTAAGTTTGGAAACTTTGGGTACAACTGTACTTGAGAGAAATCTTATTTTATATATCAGCAAACAAATGCCCATTTCCACTCCTGCAGTGGCCTCCTTTTACTACCCAACAGTTAAAAGTCTGCTCACTGGAAGATCAGTAGTTTCTCCTACTACATCAAGCTATGTTTGAAGAATAGCTCACACTGCAATGAATTCGCAGGTAAGAGGCCCTGTCTGATGCTGCCTTTTAGTACAGAAGAGAGATCATTGCGAGCCCTGTATCAGCATAACTAGAAGCTGTTTCCTTAGCACAGCAAAGCTGGGCTGAGGGAGTAAAATCTACAAAAATCCATGGGCACAGGAAAAAAGCTCTTTTGTGAGCAATCTGCAAGGTTTTGTGTAAAGACACTGTTTTGCAACATCAGAGGAAGTTCGCTCTCATTGATAAGGTGTCGGTTGGTAAACCATCTCACCACCAAAAAACTCCAAGAGTGAAAGGGAAATCCCCGGGGTAAAGCAGAGCTGAAGCAAATGCCAATTATGAAGGAGCTTCCTCACATATATAGCCAATCAGGTCATCAGAACACTGGAAAGGAAACTTGAATTTAAAAATATATTATCTGGTTTGCAACACTGGAGCCAAGGGGCAACCACATTTTATTTATATGTGCATATAAATATGTTTAAATAGAAGCAGGGGGTTATCTTTCTCAAGAATATGCAAGATTTTAGGCCTTGTAAGTCCCTTGAAGGTACAGCTTCCATTTACAGTTCAGCACTATGTAATGCAGTGTAGAGTTGCCTGAAAATAATTGGAAAGATATCTCTGTTTTTCTCTTGAAAACTCACCTTTTTTTTTTTTTTTTTTTTTAAATCTGACTTAAGGATTCATTGTTTCCCAATTCCATGCATCTCAAACTACTAGAGCTGGGGGACGGGGGAAAGCGGGGTTAATATTCACAGTGACTTTATCAAAGATCAAAGCCAAGGGATTTCTACAAGATCTGCAAGCTGCAACATGGTTTTCTGTCTCCTTGAACCTATTTAGGCTTCCTTTATCATCTGACAAACTTTTAGATAGTATTTAATGGCACAGGAATAATCTGTTTGTGTTGTCTAGGATTCAGCTATTAGTTTAAGGGTATAGCTAATAGGCTGAAAGGTAAGTCTCCTTTACACAAAGCAAATCCCAATGTTCATGGAAGTTGAGACATTTTTGGTAGTACTTCTTTAGACAGACTGAAAAAAGATTCTAATTGCAATTTAGCTAACCAAGTTGGTTGCACAGGTAACTTGTTTTGTAACTAGCTCCTCATCACCAAGTTCTCTGGCAATTAAAATCTATTTGCAATTAAGCTAAACTTCACCAGTAAATTCATGTGAAAAACAGTTGGTTTACATGTTTGAATGTGCAGCAAGCGAAATAATGAACAACTCATGCACATAAGATTTACTTTTCCTGGAGGCGGTAAACTCATCGTTGGTCCTAATACCTTTCCTGAACTGCACGAGAAAAAAGAAATAAAAACTATGAAAAGACTGGCCACTGTCACTAGAACTGCAGAAATAATTTGATGTATTGGAAAAGGAAGGAAAAATGAAGTCATCCGACAACAAAAACTATTTTCAGAAAACCTTCAGTAATAAATTCTGAATTTCTTGTGCTTTGTGGGATTATGTGGCGCTACAGACGTGCCAATAACCAAATTGCTTCCAAAAATGCCCTCTGTTTTTATACTCCTGACTGATCAATCACTACTTGAACAACATTTCACAACTTTGCCTTTCCATCTTCTAATATATATAGGAAGATAGTAGCATCATGTGTGCAGTCCACAAGGGCTCACTCCAGACAAAACGTTACTGGCAAAAATGAAGAATCCTTTCCCTAGAGGAACATACAAATGACATCTTTTATCCTATGCATTCTGTAAAAAAACAACATAATTTTAGGCCCACATGGGAAATAAAGGATCAGAGAGGCAACGTCCTTTACATCATGCAATGAGCTTGTAAGAAGATTTGAAAGTTACATGTTGTGATCGTAACGACAGCTTGTGCTTACATGTACAGTAATCAAGTATCTATTCATCCAATTCGTTTCCTGTCCTCTTACCCAGTGAAGACTAAAGCATTAAAATCTTGTTATTACAATGCTCCCTGTAAATACTGCTTTCTGTGCTGACTGAAGCAGGAACTCTGAGCAACACAGCCTAAGCACGCAGATGTCTTGAATTGATCTGTTTCCTGTTAGACTCATGAAGGCAGAGATGTAAAAATTACTAAATGCAGTTCAAGTTGAATATTAAATGTTGTCAGACATTTTTACTTTGATCCACTCAAAATGTTTAGTGGCTATTGAATTACCAACCTGTCTCAGACCCAGCAAAAAAATTATACATATATACACATACATACACCAGTCAAACTTCTTCCCACTGAGTAGCAGAATAACATTCATGATGCAGCCCAGCGGGTTGGCTTGCTGCCCTAATTAAGACTACCAAGGGAAGAAAAAAAAAAATTCATTCTGTAATTTTAACCTTAAGTACCTGAGAAAGTTATTGCCTGAAGTGAACAGTGAGCTAGATTCAGGCATCTGAGCACTTTTCAAAATTCCAGCAAGTAAGTACTTCTTTGCATTGTTAGGCATTGTTGTTCAAAGAAAAAAAACAAAGCTCTAATTTATGCTACTCATTTTTACTAAGCCTTGCAAAATGGTGGTGGAAGCGTCCTAGTGCAGTGTTTACTAGGAACATTGAAAATTAAAACAAAAACAAATGAGATGTTCCTGAGTCAAGCAAAGTAAATTAGCCTAAAATCGAGCAGAAATCGCTAAGTCTGCTTTACTTCTTTCCTTTCAAATGTAGCAGTTTCTGTATGAAGAGATCTCTGGGTAGAATTGCACCTTTATTTTCTACTGAGTTCTTCAACCATGCCTGACTGATCCAGATTAGGCAGATGTACTTTTACACCCCAGGTCATACTCAGAGGCAATCAACAGAATAACATCTTTGCTGTGGGCTAAAACTCATTTTGAGCAAGTGGGCTGAGCTCAACTGCTACTTGCCTGGCAATTCAACTGTCTTGCTGGTCACCATTCTGGAAGGAATTGAAAGTCTGCTGTTAGCCTTTTGTAAGGAAAATTAAGCTTACACAACAGTACTGTCCAGCCAGTGTGCTCTCCTACTTCCCCTAAAATATTTAAGCCAGTTGGTTCATTTCAATCAACTTTTGGGGCTTTCCGGGATATTAAATTCCTAAAAGCTTAAAAAAAAAAAATGGAAAAAAGGAATCAGGTTGCTGGGTAGAGGCAAAAACACTTGGAACAATGCATTGCTGAAAGGAAACCTCCCATCTGAGCAAAGTAATTTGTTATGTTTGGCCTGTAGGATGGACAAGTCCCACAGCAAGCAGGATGGGCAACAGACACGTTCTTTGGAGGCAGCCAGAGCTTGTCTCGAGTCTTGCTAAGCTGGAAGTATGAGGGGGAGAAACCGGAGATACATAGAACAGGAGAGTGGTCACAGAGATCACAAGGCAGAAGTGGGTGCTATCGCAGTGCGTGGGCAGTGGAAAAGGCGTAGACACAGATCCGTAGGAAACCAGGTCTGATAGTCCCATTTGTATGAAAGAGCTTGTGTAAGCACAGGAACGGTTGGGACTAGCCGAGTTCAGTTGTCTGGTCTCAGGGTTCTGGCTTTGGTCACTACCAGACACTTCTAAATTTATGCACCTTCCCCAGAAGGGCGGTTTGGAATAATTGGTCCCTTGAAAATTTCTTTTTCAAGCCGCTTTATAACCCAAAGTCTTGGGCCACGTTACAAAATATCCTGATGTTTTAGTACTGACAACCTTCTCATCCAACTCAATTTCTGAAATTTAGGAGCCTTCTATTGATGAAAAGGGAACAAAAGAGAGCTCAGAAGACAGATGATTTTTCAGGGGATAACCACTGAGGTAAGCACACATTCTAGAAGTTACACATCATCTCATGGATACAACCTGAGTGCGTAATGTATGAAAAAACATTCGTTAAAAAATTGAGTGGCTTTATCCTGCCTTCATGCCCTCAACTAAGGAAAGAGAAAAAAAGACGAAGCATTTCCCCTTAAAATGTTATCAGTAACACATTCCCATTTATACAATTTCTGCTTAGAACAAATTAAAATAAAACTGCTCGCTACAAACTACAGGCACACATCTCCATGCATGTTTGAGTAGCCTGGAAAATTCACACTGAAAGCTGTGCTTCCCTGGGGTGGCAATTATCCAGCACAGGATTGTGCAGGACACCTCAGTCCTTGCCTCCAGGAGCATGTTGCAAAGCTACCACACAACTTGCTCAAGGCCCAAAGAGAGCGTGAAGCGCATTCCTCCTTCTTAGCCGGTAGCGCTCAAGTCTGTAATACACAAAGCAGCTTTGAAAGAACTGTTTGCCTTCCTTACTGAGGAAAGTTTTTAACAGAAGTATTTCAATTGCATAGTATCTGTTTTTCTGTGTCACTTCTGCTAACACAGCCTCATATATAGAGTTTAGAAGTCTTTAACTGTAAAGCACATTGTAAAATTGTGCAATTAGAATTAAACTTCACAGTTTTGCACAATACTTGCAAAACTGGTTGCTGATGCCTTTTGCTTTCTGCCCTGCTGGTTATTGCTACTAGGCAGGCAGAGCTAACCAGCATTACCTGATGGGACAACAGGCAAAGGGCGCGAGTTGGAACTCAGATTTCAATTAAATACATGGAAAAACTTTTACCGTAAGTGTGATCAACTATTGGAACAGGGGCCCAGAGAGGCTGAGAATTCTCCATCCTTTGAGACATTCAAAATTTGGCTGGGCAAGGTCCAGAGCAACCTGCTCTAACCAGACCTGCTTTGAGCAAGAGGACAGACCAGACTACTTACTTCCACAGGTCCTTTCCAGCCTAAACTGTTCTGTGATTCTGTGACAACCAAACTTTGTCTGTCAGATACCAAATTGGCTGCTCTGAAAATTTCTACTGCTATTAGGTACAACTCCTTTCTTCGCATATCCCCACTTAAACTGGTCCAGACAGACTGGGGGCCAACTTTAAAGGCTATGTTTATCAATATATCAAACTATCCAGACAATTTTTCATTGCAGCACAGCAGTAGCAGACAAGCGACTGGATCCCCTAACAGGGGATTGGTTTTATTTTGTCCTAGACTCTGACTGCAGGTGGGCCCTTGCTGCTGCATGTGTGTTCAGACATTTGGAGCAGGAGTTCTTTCACTTATGCAAAGCCCTTGGGTGAACAAAGTTGGGATCTTTAGTTGAAATCGCTCAACATTACTGTAACTCAAATTAAATGAAGCAACTAAAAAAAAAAAAAGATGTATACAATGCTAAAGACAGACAAAGGGAATTTTTCCTCAGCACAGAACTTAAAAAGAAAAGCAATGTTATAAAGACAAACTTGGTTCAAAATTTCCACCTACAAATTACAACCAATCCCACCTGTCGTTCTTCTTCAAGACGTATTCTCTCCTCTTCTTTCCGCCTTTCCTCCTCTCTCTTTGACTCAAGTTTTTTCCGTTCTTCTCGCTCTGCTTCTTCAGCCTTAAAATAAACATCATGCAAGTCCAGATTTAATCTTCCTGAATATATACAATTTTTAATTTCATATTGTGATACTGTAGGAGGTATCACAATATCGCATGTTCAGAAAGAAAGAATAAAGAAACAAACCAATTAAAAGAAGTCGTTACCAATTAACTTTTTTCCCTAGATGCAAAGAATACTTAACATTGTGATAAGTTTATAAATTACTCCTCTGAAGACTCTTTCTCAATAAGCTTCTTCAAGCTTGGTATGTGCACATGAGCTTATTACTACAGTGATACTATAAAATGCCATGACACAATACTACTTTTCTCCTCACTTGAAATTTAGTTAGAATGGCCTGGGGGGGGGGGGGGGGAGGGCTGACACAGGCGAAATACAACCTATGTAAACCTCTGCAAATACATTTAAATTTTATGGATTAACCTGGGCAGAACCTCATTACAAAAAAATAGTTGTACAGGTCTCTTCATTTTACTATTTTTTTTTTTTTTTTTTTTTAACCAAAACCAGCAGAGAGAGACTGTTGCAAAGGGAGAAAAAAATTAAAAAGACTGTTTAATGTATTCTTTAGAGATCTTTTTAAAATTGTTCTTCAGTCTCTTACATACGCTTAAATTTGAATATATTAAGAATATATTAAGACAACAAGTAGAAGACATTCTTACAGAGGATTTGTGGCTTTGAATGTTTGAGTGCCAAAGGCCTAACTAAGGAATTTATCTGGCTAAAAGGGAAAACAACAATCATCATTTTTAAAATGAAACAAATGATTCCTCACTCCACCAACCAATGCTCATCTATCTACATTCAATTTTGCTCAGATTTTTCCACAAAAATCAAGGCCAATTACATAGACTGAATATGGAAAGTTATGACAAAATGGTTAAAGCATAGAGCGAGTGAGAAAAGGATGGTAATGGAAGTCTATATATAATCATATGTGTTTGTATCAACTGCCCTGTTAGAGGGCATGCTACTAAAGCATAAAGCAGACACTTTTGCCCTGCGTTTAAATCTCAGGCTACACTAAAATTCAAGATGGAATTTCTCTGGCTTTGTTTGGGCCCTCTACACATTGGAATCTTTGGCAGTTTTATTAAAGCACTCTATTTTACAAGATGTGCCGTGTCCACTTTGCACTCGAGGTTCTGCTATGCAAAGCCTGTTTCAGAGTTGCATCTACTTCTTGCAAGCCCATGTTCCAAGTTACAGAACAATACAGAGTTTGGGGGAAAAAAATCTAACTACTAAAAGGAATTGAAGCATAACACTGCAGTCATCCACGAGCATATTTCAGAGAGTAAATTTCAAAAAGCTTATTGCTTTCCTGGAATTAACAGCTACTTACTGGATAAAACTGAAAAACTTTAAATGGGTAATTTTACACACAGAATTAAGAAACTGAGTAACTGAAAAGCTGCAGTACGCTTGCTCTGTATACTTGGTCTGCTTTAAGGGCCAAACTCCAACCAAAATATGACTGTATCACAGATTTCAGTGGATTGCAGGGTCTATTTTTCACCTTCCTCCCATCCAAGAAAACAGTAAACACCGCTAAACATGTACAAACCCATACAAAGTCTTCCTACTTTGAGAGCACATTAAACACTACTCAGATCTGCCCATGGTTTTGGTTGCAGACCCAGCGTTGTAACAATAGCCTGCTCTGCGTGTGCTGCAACCACCTTCTGGAAACAGCTTGTCAGCTCCAGGTCTTGTGCGATGCAGCAGTAGAGACCACAGAGCATGTTTTCACATACCTCAGGCAAAATAAAAGCTTATACTAAGCTAAACTAATGCCACATGTGCTTAAGTGTGCTTTTAAGGGGAGACAGAGTACAGAGATTAAGCTGCAAGTTAGTGGAAACAGCCAATAAAAATCATTAAAGAGTTTAAGCCCTCTGTTCTTCCCTATGAGAATCCCAGGGAAGACAACTGAAAGATGACAAGTGAGGGAACAACACTTTTCATGACCCTCTGGGGATGAGGCACAAAAGGCTGAACTAACATTTTTAAAACAAAAACCAAAGCAGTTGTAGTGACCACATTGCTTTTGCCTCTCCAGAGTGTCAGTCATCACCTGTTCTTTGCTGACTACTGCTCTTCAGGCTCTGCTCTGGGTTTTATATACGTGGCAGGAAATGCTTACCTCTCTCTGTGCTTTTCTGGCTTGTTTCTCTTCTAATTTCCTCTGTTTCTTTGCTCCGATTTTCCCAGACACCTGAAATTCTGGCACCTCCTCACCATCATCTTCCTCTGCAGCATAATGTTAAAGAGTAAACAAAGAGACCTTTAAATCATCTGTGAAAAGACCACTCAAGACACTTCACTGTTTCCAAAGAAAGAAACAGCAGATGAAAAGGAGACACACATACGTTTTGGACAAGACTTAATAGATGGAAAAAGGCAAAAAAAAAAAAAAAAAAAGCACCAGGGGATTGCCAAAGCCACAAAGTAAAAGTAACAAGGCAAACACACACACTGTAGTGAACTCAGAAGTAAAAACTTATTTGATCTTTTGAAGGAAAACTTTTCATAAACATTTCCTGCTTTCCACAATTAAGCACTTACTTCTATTTTTTATATATATAAATATATATATATATAAATCTAGTGACAATCGTTACTGCATTTTTACTACTTAACACCCAACTGCAGAGACTTTCTTCCCAGTTACCTTTAAGCTTAGCACAATGCACATCCAATTTAAGACTGGAATTCAGAGAGGTACTATTTATCCCCTAGTTCTAGCCTTACATACCTAGCACTATCCTATATAGCCAACCTTTAAGGGAGGGGAAAAAGAAAAAAATCCCTGCAATGCAAATCTTGTGCTTTTTAAAGTATTAAAAACAACAAAAAAAAATCAAGCCCAACCAATCTACATGTAAATCATTCACTGTTGTATGACACGCCTGGTTGCTTATAAAGAAGATTTCTGCAAGTCTGCAATATGAAGGTGCAAATATATGCATCCCTCTGCTCACCCAGGGGCTAACACAAAAGAGCTTTTAAAGACTGCCACTTCCCTCCCCGCCATGCAGCATGAATCACACTATTCACTAATGTAAAAAATTAGTCCTTGAGCCAATAGCACAAATACTGTGGGATTGACCTTAACAACCTAGGAGAGATCATCAACTCACTCCATGAAACTTTCAATGATATAGAGATCCGTGCCTCCAAATCAGATGGCAGGATCGCAATACAGGATCTTCACTATGTGGATCCCATGTATCATGTGAGGTCATTTATATTTTGAGCATCCATACTGCTGTTATTCACGATGCTGACTTTAGATCTGTCTACACACCAGAAGTCAGGTGGGTAATCTGAAGAACAGCACTGCCAGCTCCTCTGATCCTTCCTGATACTCAGTGTTTGTTTTGGGAGGGAGGAAGAAGAGCGTGCAGGGGAAGTTTTTCTCAAAGCCAAGCGATTATTTCGAGCTGTAGACCTCATCACTGAAGAAGGAAGGTTAAAAACAAACAAACAAACAAAAAACACTCCACTCATGTCACCCGAGCGCCCTTGGTTTTCAAGAGCCAAAGGCTAACAAGAAGAAAAAGGCCCTTGTGTTCTTAAAGCCAATTCCATGAGGGCCTCCAAGAGGTTGAACCTGGAGCTGACTTTCACAGTCACAAGAGTTGGTCGGGTAATGCTGGCAGGAGGGCGCTTTCAGTAGGGAGTTCTCCCCAGGCAGCGTGGTTCCCTTTTTTGGTTACCCAAAGAAGCTGCTGTTAAGGAAGTATATGGAGGAACGATACTCACCCTTCTTTTATATGTAGAATTAGGTTTGAAACACTTTTGTTTTACTAATTCCAATACACAGTATGGTACTATGGTTAAGCCACCGAGAAACATCATCAGAAAAAAGTGTAATTGAGAGCTGTGTAGGTGGTTCTCAAATAATTCAACTGTTTTCAGGATAGAGAAGTTAATATGAGGCAGGCTTGCTAGCCTGGGCTTCAGAAAAACACTGACATTGACTACCGAGATGATCAAAAGGGTTCCCCCTTCCTCCTCCACAATAGGGACATTCAAGTCTTGACACAGTGGCTTCTGCAGTTTTACTGAACCTTAAAATAAATGCCTATCTTTAAATACTGGGTCAAGGGGAGTTCCAAACACAATAGGGGAGCAACCAAGCATTAGAAGTTATTACTCCTCATTCACAGTTCAAGACGAGGATTATTCTTTAGAAAAATATTTCTGGAAAACACCACTAAGATATAAAACACTATATATGACACTATTCAACATGAAGTGCTGGGTGCTTGCTTTTCAGATTTCATCTATATTAAGAGCACCTGACCCAGAGGTCAGACAGAAGTCTATTAAGGCTTTTAAAACATTTTTCCGGGCCTGGATCAAACATGCCTTTGCTCAGTAACACTTTTCTTTCCTCCACTTTGAAGCCTCTGATGTGATCCCGTCAAGTCCCACTTCCTCAAACCTTTTTCTAGTGCATGCAGTTACATATAACAAAAGACAGACACTGGTGCATTTTTAAGCCCATGATTCAGCAGATCATTAAAAGGTTAACAACGTGCTAAACCTGGGTGCAATTAATATGTGCTAAATAAACTTGAATGCGCTGAATCAAGTAGTTGTTATTGTAGAAAAACAGCTGCACCAAAAGCAAAGTGGATGCTGCACAGAGCGAGATTTTTTTTTTTTAAATTACATAAAGAGGCTATCGCTTCAGCAGCTTCTAACAATCACTTTTCACATACGCATGGTTGCCAACACTAGTAGACCTGCCGGGTCAGTCCAAGAGAACGTGCACTCCATCTGCACACGTGCTTCAGATCTGACGCAAGACACATTCAGTTAACTGTGCTCACTTGTTTTGAAAGCAGTTTATCACCACCCAAAGCACTAAGGCTGGCCAGCGTGTATATATTCTCAGTTGGGAAAACCAACAGCCTAAGCTGAGGCTGAAAGTGTATTTTTGTTTGAAGGGTAATCTTCTGTGGTGCTCTATACAGTTCATCTGATGTCTTAAAACGTGGCTGGGACATACGTAGGGGTGGTGGCAGAGAAGGAAATAAGAGTGGTAAGTACTCTAAACTTGATACAAGCAGTTTTTCAGTAATGACTTAGTTTCTAACTCTCATAGTGCCACAGGATAAAAAACACACTGCTCCCACTTCACGATACAGTGCTGATAAGGAACCTCAAGGCACATGGCAACTTCTTCACCCAGACTGCTTGGATATGACATGCCGGGACCCCTTCCAATCACAGTCACAACCCTATCAAGCTGCTCTAGCTCATCTCTCCAGTGTTCAATATAGCTATGCCATCATTTCCAGAGCTTGCAAAGCATTCCCACTAGCTTCCAGATCCAAAAGCCAGACAGCAGAAATGGTATGACTTAGAGGGACGCTTTCACACCAGTTTTAACATTTCCTGCTCTGCCTGAATGTGAGTTTTGCTTGGCTAGCCAGCTGAGAGGTAGTTTCAGGGAATCTTAGCTTTTCCTTAACGTTTTAAGCGTATTGAGAGGCAGGACAAGAGGGAACAAAATTAATGGTCACACAGGAGATGTTTCAATCTCTTGAAATCCACAACGTACGTTTAAAAAAATACTCCAAGTATCAATAGAAAAAAAAAAATGTACTGGAGCACTGATGTCTTCTATCAGGACAGGAATCTACTGGATAGCATATGCAGAATATACAGAGACTCCAAATGAAACAAAAAGAACATATCACATTTTGTGGTTGCCTTGAGACCTACAGCAGAGGGTCTGTCTTATCTCCTAGTGCAATTTGAAACTGAAGCAAATGGATTCTCATCCATGAAAAAGGACGCAAGTAACACATGTGACTACTCAGACACGTTCTTCAGGCACTGCATGCCATTTTATTTACGATCTCTACAGCACCTAACAAAAGGAGCAAGAGAGGGGTGAAGATGCCAGGCTTACTGCAAAGCAAGCAATTCATGCTGAAAGCAGAAGACATATGCATATAATTAACATTGAATAGATGTATGACATCAGCCACTGGAAAGGAATCAGTCCACCATATGGAAAGGTGTGGGCATTCATGAGCAACAGAGCACTGCAGGGGTACAGTCATAACAAGCTTTTTTTTTTATTAATAAAACCATTTGGTAGCTATCCAGTTTAGGAACCAAATGAGACATCAACTTATTAATCTGTAACCACAAAAATCAGCCTACGCTTAGGACAGAAAAAGGACACTAAGCAAAGGACATTTGCCCCTTTGAGAAGAAGTCAAACCACTTGAAGTTCTTTCTTGAATACAGCCATATGGCATAAAAGAGAAGCCACACACCTACCTCTTCCACACACCATCTGTGCTTGAAATGTCTCAAGGGCAGACATATATTGTGGATACCTTGATAATACTTATGTTGTTTTCTATATGAATAGTAGCAAGTCAAAATTAACTTTTGATTCACTAGTTAGGATATTAGTAGTCATGGAGACAAAGTTTAACTGCACTAGAAAGGTTTTCCTACTGATTAAGCATTAAACTGATTTCAATTACTACATCAATATAGTTCTATTACCACCTGTTTCACAGGAACACCAAGAGACCAAATAAGTGTTTATAAGTTTACCAGACCTTTCAGCACATCAGTACTTCCAGACCTTTCAGTACATCAAGAGTATGGGAAGCTGTAATATTACACCACGGTAGATTGGCTGCTCAGGAAAAAATGGTACCTCTTACTTGAGCAAATTGCAGCACAAATATATTCTTCCCATTAAGCTACATACAGCATTCATTATCGAATGGAGATACAAACTAAAATTACTACTTTGAATATTAATTGTTTTTCCACAACAAATACAAAAGGCTAATGCAAGATCTTTCTAGATGCAAGTTATGAAAGCCAGGTTTAGATGCTACACAAACCAATACTGCGCATTTTAGCACATTCTATTATATTCTTTGAGCTTCTAAAGACCTTCTTTTGGCCTTGTGCTCCCGTTCCCCCCCCCCCAAGCAATTCATACCTACAAGGGAAAACAAGATTCTGATCTCCAAATCATGCTAGGTCAAAAAGAAAGGAACTTGGAAATTAATTTATGTTGGACTTTTAAGGTATCCTTATCATATTTTATTTTACAAGCTAGAGGCTGTTCTGGGTAGCGCTACACAGCCTGCCAAAAGCTGCTCATTTTATCATTATTGATTCTCTGGAAATAAAGTCATTTAAATTTAACCCAGTTCTCATTGTACTGTGTGCTGCTGCACCTGTGCTGAGATGCACAGGGTTAACAGCTCAAAGAAGCAGTGGAGATACTTAATCTTTTTGAGTTACACTGTTGCCAAAAGTAGAGAAGCTACAGTTTGCTCCAGCTAGGAATAAAGGTTGTTGACAAAAATCAGATTATTTCTTTAACACAATCCATTTTTTTTTTTTGGTTAAAAAAGAAAAACATATTAAAACCACAAAAAATCCCAGTTTTTACAGCACAGTAAAGAACTGAACAAATCAGATAGGTCATCTGTTTGTAGGATGTGGAAGTGAGCCCCTTTCAAAAATAAGCCCTTGAAGCATTTCTCCCCAGGACCATATACCAGGCTGCTTAGGCTCTCCAGGCATTTCCTTCTCTCATGCTGTTTCTGCTTGCTTCTTTCTCAGTCTAGCTCAGCCTCACCCACAATACCCACCAAAGCCTTCCACCCACAGGGTTGCCCAGTGGTCTCTGTTTTGCTTGATGGCTTGGAGATTGCTATAATTTCTTAGAGAAGTTTGTTTCTTTACAGCTACTCTAAACCACGGTGCAGTGACACCCACCAGTTTCAAAAGACCTGTTCCCCCCTGCCGCCAATGGATAACAGCAAGTTTTTGGCCTAAGGTTTAACTCCAAGTGAAAGAAAACCTGGACTGAAAAACCTGTGTCCCACTCACCGGCTGACTGAACAGCTGTGCATAAGGCACTTTACACGTGCGTGCCTACCTCTTTCTCTCTGAAAATTACTTACATTGTATGTTGAGGCAGATAAGTTCTCTCACGACATGCTTGTACACTTTCAGAACTAACGTATAACAATTCTTCAAACAAAGAAGTACCTTATACTTCTTTTACCATCCTCATTATTCTTACTACAGTAGGATCAAAAGGGTCCAACTATGCTTGCTGTTTTAAGTTCTTTAAAGTTTCTTGATATGAATTTACAGTCCCCAAATCTTTAGGCAAATATTGGACTGGCTGGGAAACTTTCTGCTGCAAGAAGCAAAAAAACATAGCATCAAGAGAGGTATCTACTTCACTGCTGAGCTCTCATCAGTGCTAAAGGCACAGTGAGCAACTTCGGAAGTACAAGCTCAACCTGAGAACTGGACAACTGCCTTTTCTGCACACAATCAGCAACAAACAAAAGTTCTTGACCAAGCTTCCTTATATGCATCTAAAGACGATCAGGGTCCACTGGAGCATCAGTCAGGCAAAAACAAGAGCTGAAAATCACCTCCTCAGTCAACGAATGAGCAGGATCAGGTTATTAGCAAATGGCTAATGCTATTTATTGACACTGCTCCACACGATGAACTATCCAGAACCTAACTCCGATTTATCCTCTTCCCCAGTTCCTTCCACTGCTTCGCTTGGCCTCTCCTACCCGAAATGATTAATGACCAAAATCCACACATATTCATGACTTATAAGTTTATTTCTGTCTTTGCTGTAGCTAACCCCACAAAGCCACTTCTGGCTGGGCTGGATTTAAATTATGATGCAACAGAGCTAACTAAGTCTGCTAGCTGGGATATCGGAAGCAACCTACCACTTGAGCACAGAGCTCTCCTTCCAGACCCATTCCCCCAGCAAAAGGCATAAGCACCATACTAAGATGTGCAAAGCAAACGTCCCCCAAGGAACACCGACTTGAACAACAGTTGCCCCAATTGCCTTTGGCTGCATGAAAGACAGTGGCGTTACGTCGAGCATTAAGATGGGCAACATAAGCTGGCCTGGAAGTCCCATTGGTGGAACACAGCTCAGGGGTATCACTCATTTTGAGAATCACTTTGTCACCAGAGAAAAATATCTTCCGAGCAGACCTTGGTCATAGCAGTCTATTATTAGATGCCGATACTCTCATAAGAGATGACCTCCTTTGAGTACTCTCTAACTAACCGCTGAAAAACATTACTCAGCCAAACCGAGCCAGTGTAGGCACCTGGCTAGTGAGCCTGCCCCCACAGCACAGCGCAGCCCACATGGAACTCGTGAATACAGAACCTGTTTGCAGTGTGGGTTACAATTCTAGTAGGAAACTCGAGGCATTTAGCGTTTTGACCTTTATTTTTTGTCTTTGCCAACCTGCAAGTAGTTCAGATGTCCTATCCCACCCCAGCTGAGCTATAGGAAGAAATTACAACTTGACTTAGTTCCGCTTGCTAAGTGGAGATTTGAATCTTCAAAACAATCATTTACTATTCTCGTTTATATGAAATGTCTCCTCCTCCCCCATACTTGCAAGTAAGAAAGATTTAAAATTTCAACTAGTTGATTATGAGCACTTGCAAAGATGAAAAATTTCGCTGGCTATATAAAAGTGCCAACTAAAGCACTAAATTCTACTAAGAATGCTGATCCTAGAGCCACAGAGTTACTTTTTTTCTTTAGCGCTCTACAAGAGATTTCAATACGGGCACAATACAGCAACTTAGCACAAGCAGAAGTTATGGGCTACTAATTTTACCTTTGAAGCTTTCTTTCTCATTCTGGAATTGAAATCTGATTATTGGATGGAAAAAAGAAAACCCTCATGGTAACCACAACTCCAAACACTGCAAGTGTTACTTTGAGCCCGTTTCCTAAAGTCAGCAGAAGTGGCTCTCAGTAGGCAGAACACTTTGGTGATAACAGAAGCTCCTACCTGGTCCCACTTCTAGGTCCATCAGTGTAACATACTGACCAGGCATCCTCATGCCCTTCCTAACTTCAGCGCTAGAAATCTTGCAGTGACGGGTTTCGTGTTATGCCTGCTCTAACCTGTAGAGGAAGTCAGAGTGGCAGAGAACAGGATCGGATAGCTTTGTCCAAAGCTAAACACAGTCCCAGAGTGGAAACTCTGGGCAAAGAACAAAACATTTACTTTAACAACAAAAAAAGTCAAAAAAACATTTCAGTTATAGGTGTTCAGAAGGCTTCCAAAGCAGAACATTTGCAAGGCTACACTGAAGAAACCAGGATCTCTTGCTTTCAATGTTTCTCTCTGCGCTGCCAAGTAACAGCTCCTGGCCTGGTGTCCCAGATCATTACGATTACACATCAGTGCATATATTCTGGGCTCTCTTTTCAAGTGAGTCAATTTTTATAACGTAAAACTCTGCTGTGGTTCTGAGGATAGCTTGCTATTATAACCAGAGGTGGTAATTTACAAAACTGCCCCATATTGGAACAACACTGCGAAAATGAGCACGGCCCCACACGAGGGAGACCACGCGGAACTCAGAGAAGAGCCAGACCAAAGGCTCTGTAGCATGGATACTGCCGGTCTGTGTCAGAGGGGACTAATCCTAAGTAACACAGCCACCAGTCATTCTGTACCTCTACTCTTGGGAGCTAGGGGCAGACGCTTCTCTCCACAGCTCTGCTGCTAAAGTCTATGCTTCCTCTCCAAAGGCTTTGGCGTTACTGCTGTGTACCGGTGCTCTAGCGCTTGGAAAGACCATCCCAGAATATGAACAAAAAAGCAACGCATAAAAGCACAAAACAAAAGAAACACAAAAGAGAGCAAGAAGTTGCCTCAATTTGGGGAAGGGGAAGGGGGAAGGCAGAAATATCATTTCAAAGAAAACTGCATGCAAGAGCTACACTGCTGTATCTGATGCGCAGCAAGCGGCAAAATAATTAATTATAAAGCCCAATGACATGGATTCTTCCATTGCTACAGTCACAAATTAAGATAAGCAGTTTGCTCTGACAGCTTCATTTTTGTCCTTTGGCATTCATACTTTTGAAGTCTGGAGTCTGAGAGGAAAACATTTTTAGATTTCAGTTTCTTTCCAGGATGTTCTCACATGAAAATAAATAACCAAAGTTGAAAAGTTCAGGCCTGTCAATTTTCCATTTGAGAAATTGTTGAATATAATTAGCTTGAATAGCATATTTACCTGCCAATGTGAGCACAAAGCGCTTTCTACAAACTATAAGACAAGATGGGAAAGTACAATTATCCCCACATCAAGCCATCACACAGCTGTTTGTTCATTGTCTCTTAACAACTGCAGACCAAAATCATCACTTTGATCTCCACTGTAAACTCAAACGGAGCAAGGTTCACTTCCATCAATACTTGAACGTGAACGCTCAACCTACAACCTCTGAGAGAGAAATCCAGTTAGGAGAATCATACAGATACCATTTTTGAAGAGTAATAGATAACAAGGCGTGAAGCTTCACCAGAACAGGGAGTAGGGCTTGGAGGTGTAGAAAGGAGCTATTTATCACCGTTCTCATGTCTATAACGACACTGCAAAAACGTAGTTGTTAACTGTAGATCCAGAACAGGAACAGAAGACTCATCATCAACAAGCTGCTGGTGGAAGACAAAATGGTGCAGTCTCTGGGCCAGTCCCAAGCTAATCAGACTTGATTCTGGTCACTACACTTGGACTGCTTCTCAAAAAAGAAAACTCCAGATGTTGTGGGGATTACACTGGGGAATTAGTGCTTCCCACCAATTTGCAATAAACCAATACCTTACACTGAAATGTAAAGATGTAGTAAGGCGCTGGTTCTGTTTACTCAAATTTAACCTGCACAGCTAAGCAGAAAAAGTAAAAGGTAGTTTCTAGGGAAAAAATAAAGAATATGTTGTGACACACTACCGGCACAGAAAATCGTCACAATCTGCCACTGAAGGAAACTGTTACAATCTGCCGTAGAAGGAGATACGTTTCAGTTAAAGGTAAGTGATATCTAGAGTTAAGCAACAAAGCACTGAGAGAAGTCTGCAATATCTGGACAGTCAGACAGACCCCAGACAAGCTGCAAATGAAAACTGTTCTTTAGGAGCCAACTGCACTTCTTTAACAACCCTAATGTCTGCCAGTAAGGTCCATTTCAATGTTTAGAAAATGAACTAAATCAAGTGTTACCTTCCGCCCAGTCTTCCGCCTGCTGTGCTCTCCTCTGGGCCATCATCCGATTTCCCATGTTCCTCCGGCGTCTTGGCATTCCATCCCCTCGCTCTTCAGTTTGAGGCCGAGGTCTGGCCGCTGCTGCTGCTGCTGCCGCCGCCGCCACCACATTTTGCTGGTGTTCCTCATCAGCTATAAAAGCAAAATACACTCAATTAGAGATCTGCCATCTCTGCTTTGCTGCAGTGGTCGTTTGGTCAGTCAACTTCAGCAATCATAAGTATAATACTAGGATGATTTTTCAAATGAGAACGTGACCCCATCCTCATGTGTTTTCTTCCTGTATGGCAGTAGCTATATGCAAGTTGCTTTCCAGTGATTAAGCAGGATCAGGCTCTGGTACCTTCCTGCCTATGCGCAGTGCTCTGTGCAATGGAAATGTTACCCTCTTTTGCAAAAAAGTATTGATCACCTTAAAGAAAAGCCTATAGCTATGTGCTACTAATATTATTTACTATATATTTGACCTGATATGACAGAGCCCCTGCACAAACCCCTCCCCCCCACAAAAAGAAGAAACTACCCACAACTGCCCCAAAATTCCCCTTATTTTGTCCAAATAGATGAACTGTTAACCCAGAAAATATTTCCCTTTATCTGGTGAGACTGCCAATCCAGTCATTTCTAAGTTAGCAAAGGGCAGGGGCCCCAAAGTATTTTTCTTCCCTCCTGAAGCATTCTGATTCTTTTGGTTTTGTGCTTGTATAATTTAGCAGATTCATCTGAACTCAAACTTGGGAGCACATGTGTTTCAGAACACAATATGTAAATCATTATACCTGTAACAAGTAAGGCCTATACATTCTGTCTTCTATGCCTTCAGTGTAACTTCCTTCTACTATGCTGATTTAAACTGCATTTCTCCCACCGCATCCACGTATAGAAGGCAAATGTTAGGGGACGACTGACTGCCAATGGTATAACTTTTGCATCACATTGCAAAGTGTAAACACCAACTCTCACTGCCGTCCCCTCCACATATGCTCAGGTTACCATTTAAGATCTTAACAAATGAGGAATATCATAACAGAGGAGCAGCTGGGAGACGGCATGGGAGAAAGCGACCGACTGGTGGGCTCACTTAGCAAGCTCTCCACAGAGCCACACACGAAGTTTCCCTTAGAGACCTCCATGCTCCTACTGCTACCTACTACAGCAGTTGTGCTGCAATGATCAGATAACAGAAAGAAACCATCATCCTTGATACCTGCTTTGCATATTCCTCTGATAAGCATAACTCTGGTATTTGTGTATGTTGTTACCTGCTCGATCCTGCAAAGTCTTAACTGCCATGACCTTAATTCAACCAGCCATTCAAATGGTCTCATACAAAGCCGTGGAACTACTCTCATATAGCTAAACTCGGGACACATGTGGTTTGTCTTTTGCTGGATTATATGGTGCTCCAATGGGAGCACAGAATGCTCTCCACACTGCCCCAAGTCTCCAGCATCCTCTAATCCAACTAATTCCTTTCTAAAAAAAAAACTACTGTCAGCATATCTAAGATCAGAAAACAAGATTCATTATGACTACGTCTACATGACTGACGATCAAAGGTGTGCTCGCAGCTCATCTCTGTGTATCTGAACTAGCTTCAAAGCAGCTAACTCTGGTACCAATAATGATACAGCTGCAGCAGCACTGAGCTCAGCACAGGCTGCAAACCACAGTAACCTGGAGAAGTATTTGGCCACCAAAGCCATTATCAGTTCAGGACTGCTGCAACAACACTGTTAGCAGCACACAAGGAAGCTCCCAGCACTAACTGCAGTACAGACACACACCATGACATTTTGAACTGAGTCACTGCACTATCACACTGCTGTTACGCTCTTGCTCTCATCTACTCCCTTTGGTCTCTGGACCAAAAAGAGGTCTATAATAAATTACAGAATGCAGGCTCTAGGGATCAGATCATTTTGCTGCTTCTTCCAGACTCGCCCAGCCTGATTTTCAATGCTATATAACAATGAGGGAAACATTATGCCTCCAAGGCAGCGTAGCAGATCATTCACTTGGGACGCTATTAAATGGGACGCTTTCGGGCTATTAAATGCCCGAAATACGTTGGAGTATAGTCTGCAAAAAGACATTTTATAGAAGCGCAATATTTCTCTTAAACTCTTAAAATAACCTGCATTTCAAACCTTAACGTCCTTTTTTCCAAAGCTTCAAGACATCTATCTCAGTAACTTTCAAAGGTGGCCCTGCATAGTGCATCAGCTAGGCAGTTCTAACGCTCATTTGTTCTGAGGCTTGTTTTTTGTTCCCATCTTCCTGCGAAACAGAGACCATTTTGCATTTCATGAAAGAGGAATCTATTTATAAGTCATACGTTCATTTCAAACCAAGGTACTTAACTCTCACGGAGGCAGGTACGCGAGCCAAGCCATATTCTTCTCAGTTTAATTCTCTCCAGAAGACCGTAAGTCCCCAAACTTGACCAGTGTTAAAGTGAGCTCAGAACGTAGTACAAAACCTGCCAAACCTGTCTCGTATCATGGCCAAAAAACGAGGTCATTGTCAGACAATACTTGTCTTTTCAGATCTCCCAAACTCTGTCATTCTACACACAATAACGGACACCTAAACACTATGGATTGTCATTTAGTAGAAAAAGCCATTCTTTAATCCATCTTTTTTTTTTCCCCTATGGCCTTCCATTTGCAAGGCATTCAACCGGTCAGTAGTTTGAAAAACATGAATACTGGTCCTTATGTTTTTCTCCACCCTTCACAAGGGGGGAAAAAAAAGAAGAATTATTTATTTTTCCTGTGACACACTTGTACCTGGCTTGTTCTTCAAGGTTCTACAGTTTGTCTACAGGGCTCAGGAAACATCTGTTTCTTCCAGTATCTATAAAGAAAGATGTGCTTTCTCTCCCTCCCCTCTGAAAGTACTGCAGATTGACTAGAGCTGCACACGCAGAATCTGAGGGGTGGGATCGGGGGTTTCGAACGGTACAGCAAATACACTTTAAAACCTTGCTCTCAAAAACCTGCTTGCTCATATTCTTGGAAATGGACTGACTCAGATTTGAGGTCAAGAATAATTTTCTTTCAGGACAGGGCCTGTCTTTTTTTTTTTTCCACCTCCTCCTACAGCACAGGGTGTGGTTTGGTCGCTGTGATTATCTGGACACATCTCAATCTTCAGTTTCCTGTAACTTGCAGAGGTCTCAGACATGAGTGGCACCCCAGGCTAACCAGTTTGTGCATAGATTAGTCACACAAGGACTGAAACGTTTTAGTCAATTAGACTTGATATAGAGCCATCTGAGTGAAACTTAATGATCAATATTATATAGGTCAGACCAGACGAGCCAACACCTGCTTGACAGTTTGCAGAATGGCAGGCCAGAAGACATTAGATTAAATAAAGCCCTCAATTAACAGACAACACAAGGGAGAAAAAAAAAAAAGAAAAACGGACATCGCTTGAAAGCATGGCTTAGTTTTTCTTACAAGCCTCAGGTACTCCAGGTTATGACTCAGCCTTTCAGAAGTCAGGGAATAGCTCACTTCAGGGGACAGCAGGTTTACTGAAGTGCTGAAAGCAGCTTGTCTCTGCATTTTCAGAAAAATCAGCACAGTGCAGAGGCAGTAACAGAGATTATTTCATCTGACATGTCAGTCAGGGTACAGCAGCAACCGCGAGACTGTATTTGAACTATCACTTTATTCTGATATAAGTTTACACTGATGCAAGAAAGAGCAACAACAATTCCTACTGAACACTCAGCAGATTCCTAAACAGGACATGAAGCACCATAGTTATATCAATATAAAGAATGCTATGAAAATCCTCAGAGTCTAGAATTCTTAGGATCTAACTTTACATCCTCCCAAGTAGAAATCTGCTCCTTCATGAAGCTTTGCAGAATTCACAGAATCGTTTAGGTTGGAAGGGACCTCTGGAGATCATCCAGTCCAACCTCCCTGCTCCAGCAGGGTCCTCTAGAGCATATTGCCCAGGATCGCATCCGGACGGGTTTTGAATATCTCCAGCGAAGGAGACTCCACTACCTCTCTGGGCAACCTGTTCCAATGCTCTGTCACCCTCACAGCGAAGAAGTTTTTTCTCAGGTTTAGGTGGAACTTCCTGTGGTTCAGTTTCTGCCCGTTGCCTCTTGTCCTGTGGCTGGGCACCACGGAGAACAGGCTGGCCTCATCCTCTTGACACTCCCCCTTCAGAGACTTGTACACGGTGATGAGATCCCCTCTCAGTCTTCTCCAAGCTGAAGAATACCAGCTCTTGCAGTCTTTCTTCATAGGAGAGGTGCTCCAGCCCTCTAATCATCTTGGTAGCCCTCCGCTGGACTCTCTCCAGGAATGCCACGTCTCTCTTGTGCTGGGGAGCCCAGAACTGGACACAGTACTCCAGGGGAGGCCTCACCAGGGCTGAGGAGAGGGGCAGGATCACCTCCCTCCACCTGCTGGCAACACTCTGCCTAACGCACCCCAGCAGACCATTGGCCTTCTTGGCCACAAGGGCACACTGCTGGCTCATGCTTCACTTGTTGTCCACCAGCACTCCCAGGTCCTTCTCGGCAGAGCTACTTTCCAGCACGTCAACCCCCAGCCTGGACTGGTGCACGGGATTATTTCTCCCTAGGTGCAGGACCTTGCACTTGCCTTTGTGGAACTTCACGAGGTTCCTCTCCGCCCACCTCTCCAGCCTGTCCAGGTCCCTCTGAAGGGCAGCACAGCCTTCTGGTGTGTCAGCTACTCCCCTCACTTTAGTATCATCAGCACACTTGCTGAGGGTGCACTCTGTCCCTTCATCCAGTTCATTGATGAATATATTGAACAAGACTGGACCCAGGACTGATCCCTGGGGGACACCACTAGCCACAGGCCTCCAACTTGACTCTGCGCCATTCACCACAACCCTCTGAGCTCGGCCATCCAGCCAGTTCTCAATCCACCTCACTGTCCACTCATCTAGCCCCACACTTCCTGAGCTTACCTAGGAGGATGTGATGGGAGACAGTGTCCAAAGCCTTGCTGAAGTCCAGGGAGACAACATCCACTGCTCTGCCCTCATCTACCCAGCCAGTCATTCTGTCATAGAAGGCTATCAGATTGGTCAAGCATGATTTCCCTTTGGTGAATCCATGCTCGCTACTCGTGATCACCTTCTTGTCCTCCAGATGCTTAGTGAGGACCTCCAGGAGGAGCTGTTCCATCACCTTTCCAGGCATGGAGGTGAGGCTGACAGGCCTGTAGTTTCCTGGCTCCTCCTTCTTGCCCTTTTGGAAGACTGGCGTGACACTGGCTTTCTTCCAGTCCTCAGGCACCTCTCCTGATCTCCAGGACCTTTCCAAGATGATGGAGAGTGGCCTAGCGATAACATCCGCCAGCTCCCTCAGCACTCGTGGGTGCATCCCATCGGGGCCCATGGATTTACGGATGTCAGGTTTGGACAAAAGATCTCTAACCTGATCCTCCTCAACCAAGGGAGAGTCTTCCTTTCTCCAGCCCTCCTCTCTTGTCCCCAAGGTCTGGAATTCCTCAGGACTGGCCTTAGCAGTGAAGACGGAAGCAAAGGCAGCATTCAATAACTCTGCCTTCTCTGTATCCTTCGTCACCAGGGCACCCGCCCCATTCAGCAGCGGGCCCACATTTTCCCTAGTCTTCCTTTTGCTATTGATGTATTTGAAGAACCCCTTCTTGTTGTCCTTGACATCCCTTGCCAGATTTAATTCCAACTGGGCCTTAGCCTTCCTCGTCGCATCCCTGCACGCTCTGACAACGTCCCTGTATTCCTCCCAAGTGGCCTGTCCCCTTTTCCACATTCTGCACACTTCCTTCTTCTGCTGGAGCTTTGCCAGGAGTTCCTTGCTCATCCATGCAGGTCTCCTGCCCGCTTTGCTGGACTTCTTCCTCAGAGGGATGCACTGATCCTGAGCCTGGAGGAAGTGACGCTTGAATATTAACCAGCTTTCTTGGACCCCTCTTCCTTCTAGGGCCCTACCCCAGGAGATTCCCCTAAGTAGGTCCCTCAAGAGGCCAAACTTAGCTCTCCTGAAGTCCAGGGTTGCAATCCTACTCATTGCCCTGCTCCCTCCTCGTAGGATCCTCAACTCCACCATCTCATGGTCACTGCAGCCAAGGCTGCCCCCAACCTTCACCTCTCCAACTAGACCTTCTTTGTTCGTTAGGACAAGGTCTAGCATTGCACCTCTCCTCGTTGGCATCTCCACCACTTGAGTCAAGAAATTATCATCAATCCTCTGCAGGAAATTCCACTTCCTCAGAGCAAATACAACTTTCTTAATAGGCAATACTTTGCTCATCACAGAACACTGTTATTTCAAATGAGCAGCTCCATCAGTATAATCCCAGTCTGGCAAGTTTTAAGGCTTTCCTACAGATTGGGCTGCTAGTTTGTTAGCTACCGCTGATACAGCAGAGAGAGCTCCACCTACTGCATGCACTCTCACACATCAGTGGTACTTCCAACCATGCTTCCTGCAGCATCCAGCATCTTCCACCCTCATATGAATCCAACTAGTGTAGTGAAATTCAAAGAGATAATGATACCAAATAGAACAGGTGGAAGTATGCTTGGCTCTCCTGAGGAAGTACTTTTGCCCAGTACACTTTATCCTATTAGGGCATGTTCACAAAGACCATAAACAAGTGACAGATATGCCATGCATTCATTAAAACCAGAAATGCTACTTTTTTTTTTTTCTTGCCAGAACATGCCCTGACATGATCCTGCTGAAAACACTGTGCTGCTTGAAAAAAACCTTTTAAAGGAAATACTGTAACTTTGTATTTGCCCCTTACGATTCTTAGCTTCCTTCGTTATCTAAAGCCCTAAGCTCATTCGCTTTTTAAAATAGCAACTCCCCCAGTCAGAGCATAAAGATTTTGACTCCCCCATTCATTTTAAAAATAAAAAGGTGAGAGAAGACTGTCTCAATCCTGTGACAGCTACCATCAGTTCCACAGGTCAAACTTGCCTGTTTTAAAGTCATTTCCATGTTAATGGCATCAATTTACCACCAGCTTTGTAACAGCTTCCATTTTCTAGGTAAGAAAGAGACACAGGAAAGCAAATTCCTATTTAAGACCAAATTTTGCAGATATTAAATACACCAAACCCCCAGTGGTTTTGAAAAAATATTTTCTGTCATGTAAGGAGAACAAAATCAGGCCCACAGACTGAAACTCTGTAAAGGACTTTATAACGACAGAAGTCGGTATATTAAGGTAAAAAATTATCTTAGCATAGTCATTTGAAAAAAAAAAAAAAAAACCAACAAGGCCAATTTGGAAGCATCAAAAAGAGACTTCAAAACAGATAAGTTATCCTTATGAATATGAACTCATTCTAACCAAGCTGCTCAAAAAAAGTATTAAACCTTTTTTGAGAACTCATATCATTTAAAACAAATGTTTGGTCTGCAATTTGGTTAGAACTCTGTGGGTTTAAAAAGCAAGCAAACAACTCTCCCCCAAACCCCCTGCTCCTGATTAATCTAAGCCACGCAAATCAAACTCAGGAAGTACTATTTCTCCAGTAGTCTCATTCCTCTAGGACCTGCATCACCTACTTTTATCAATAGCTCAGCTCTAAGCAGCTAAGAAACTAATGAAACTTCATAAGCCTCTAAGCTGTTGAAAAAGAAAGATTAAGACCAGACCTATACAATAAAAGGCCTCACAGTGTCGGAAAAAATCACATACTGCTTAAATTTATCAACTAAACCTGCTTTTAGCAAGGTCCTTACCAGCATATAATCTTGCACCGTACAATCGATGCTTATACTAGGGCTTTTTAATAGAAAAATTACCAAAGGTATTCCTCCCCCCCCCCCCATCACAAACAAAAGAAAGAAACCCTTCCCTCCCCTTCCACCCCCAAATCCTGGAACCTGTGTTGTTATATTGACAAAAAGCTTCAATGGTTGTCCAGGCTAAACATCTGAATTTGAGTCTTCAGAATTAAACAACTTCCCTTCTTTCACTCTGAAAACATAACAACGTAGATAAGTTGAAAGCCGCACCTGACTTCTTCCCGCAACATTCAAATCACATCTGCGCAAGGTCATTTTCACCAGGGATTCATGCTACTGCAACTGCTGGTCAGCAATAAAACACTCACCATTTGAGAGAGCCAGGAAGCCTGGAAATGCTGTATCATCCAACCCTTCCCAGAACAAGGCTGCGCAACGCAGCACCTAAAACTCTCGTGTCTAGCAAGCCCTCACATTGGTGCCCTCATGTGCTGTAAGCCCTCAGCTAGACAGAAAAGCGGCAGCAAAACGGGGACATTTCTGCAAAGTTCAGCTAACGGAGACGGGGCCAGAGGCAGGCAGAGAGGCTAGGCTAGGCTATTTTTCGGGTCTCACCCGCGACACGAGCGACGTTTAACTTTGTCGTTAACTTTCATCCGCTTGGCAAGGTCTTCCAGGAAAAAAAAAAAAAAACTAGGGGTTTAAAAAATAATAATAAAACAGCCTTTAAGATAATTCAGGACGCGTAACCAGCACACAAAGGACACTGCCGTCCCGCGACCCCTGGCCAAGCGACTCCCCTCGGCTCAGAGCTGCCCTGACCTGACCCAGGGAAACGCGCAGGGTGCCGTCACCAGCGGACCGGCTGCGGGAGACCTGGAAAGCACCGCGCTGTCGCGACACGGCGCGCAAAAGCCGCCTCAACCCCAGCCGAGACACGACCCTGCCCGGCTGGGGAAGCAGCAAACCGGTCGGGAGAAGGGAAACCCCACGGGAAAGCTCTCCCCGGGGCAGGAACCGGCTCCCGGGGCTCTCGCCGCCGCCAGCAGGTCCCGCTTGGGCCCGCTGAGGCGACAAACGCGGGCCGGGCGGGGGTGACACGAGTTGCGTCAGGCCTCAGAGGCCAGGAGGGGGCCGGGTCCTTCACCCTCCTGCCGGGAAGCGCCCCAGGCGGCTCCAGATCCCTGGGATCCACACCCCCCCCACCATGGCAGTACCCCCCCTCAGGCAACCTTCCCCCCCCCCCCGTGGCGGACCCAGATGAAAGCAGGGGCGGACGCAGTTGAGCGCATTCCCCCCCCCCCCCCAACCCCGGAACAGGGCGGGGAGCGGACCGCGAAGGGGAGGGCCGGCCCGCGACCCACCTGCCCTCGCTTGGCCCCGGAGGCGGGTGGCGAAGAAGAGGAGGACGGCGAGGAGCGCGGCCGCTAGGGCGAGCAGCGCCGCGTCCATCCTCTCTCCCGCCCGCCCTCCCTCAGCGCCGCCAGGCCCCGCCCCCGCCCCCACCACCACACAGGCCCGCGGGGGGGGGAGGGGAAGGGGGGGCGGCACTTGGTACGCGCCGCTCCCCGCCCCGCTAAGCCCCCGCGGCCGGGCTGCCCCGCGCGCTGCCTGAAAGGCTGAGTCGGCCGGCTAAGCCCAGCCTGGGGGGAAGGCGGCGCGGCGGGAGGCGGGGAGAAGCGGCAGGCGGAGCGGCGGGCAGCCCGCGCGCGAGGTCCCGGAGGGGGGGGGTTGTCACGTGGGCGCTGCGCGCGCCGGTTCGTAACGGCCGTTAACGGGCGCCGCCTCCGGGCTAGGCGCTGTGTGGGGAGGCGGTGGCGGAGTGAGCGGAGTTAAGTTCGTCATCCTCAAAACAGATCTCTTTCCCCGTGCTGACCTTGAACTGGCTTTGGGTGCTAGTTGGCTGACGTCATAAGCTGACTTGATTTGGTAAAAATACCAAAAATTAACCTCCTTAGAGGTTTTTTTTTTTTTTTTGGTCAGGTTCACAAGCTGCCTCGGTTTATTCGGAGCCAGTGGAAGGTAGGCAGCCCTTGGCTGCAGGTCGGTCATTGCTTTAAGCTGACCTAATGCTGGTGTGCAGCCAAATGGAGGATCTGCCTCCTGTCACTTGCCTTTCACTGGTATAAATGCTCCGTGACTGTGCAGTCAGAGCAGGGGAATCAACGTTTTTATTTGTTGGGTTTTTTTTTTTTCTTGCTAGATCAGAGCAAGTATTGGTGTAAAAGATGCTTGTAAGAACTTGCAGCTGGGGGAGGAGAACGCCCCCCCCCCCTTGCCCCGGACCTTGGATGGATGCCCACTCTTGTGTCTGAAACCGTTTGTTGGGCTCAGCCCCAGTCCTTGTGTGAGAGAGGAGAAAAGTATTCTAGTTTTTACTGGTTTTGACTTGTTCTGTGGTTATAATGTTCTGACTGATCTAGCCCTTTCTTGTTTTGGAGATACCTTCAGTGTGGCCATTTAAAGGGTTGTTGGGAGCTTTTTTTGCAGTGAAATGTTTTAATCAAATTGGGTACTGGAGAATATATTGCATTCGACATACCCCTTGCTCTACAAGCAGCTGTGAAGCTGGCTTCCCTATCAGGCTTGTGGATTTACTTGGTTTAATCACTGTGGAAGACTTGAGAGGTATTCAAACCTTTAAATATGTTGTGCTACGGTGTTTTGGACTAATTGGACATCTAGACATAAAAAATTGTTTTAGCTAATTAGACATCGCTGAGGACTGCTTGGCTGTGTGTGGAACATCATGAACTTGAGACAAATTCAGATGTGACTGCCACAGAACACCCAGCTTTCACAAAGAAATTTGGTGAATTTTAGCATTGCAGAATCAGTGACAGAGAGGGAGATCAAATTCTTTCTTATGGACTTTTTTTGTAATAATAATCTTTCAAAGGTCGTTTTGAGAATCAGTGGCAGTACCCCTTTGTTCATGCTTTGCTCGAACTTTGTTGTCTGTGTTGTGTTTCTGTCTTACCAGGTTAGTCTGTTATTCGCCATGTGGTCAGAAAGGACGTGTCCATTGGTTACTTTTGGAAAGTTACCAGAAACAACAAGGTTGTTGAAGTAACAAGGAAAATTGCACCTATACACAATTAAGGAAAGTTTCAGTTTGTATTTTTTCTGTTGTTGAATGAAGGTATGTTGCTGTTGTTGAATGAAGGTATGTTTCAGACAACGGTTAATTCATATCATGTGTAGTGGTCGGGGTGTTTTTAAAAATAAAAATCTGTATGAATGAAAAATGTCTGTTTTTTCACATTTTCGGCTTGAAATTTGAAAAATAGTGACTCTGATCTAGTGGTTAAAAACAATGTTTTTGGTTATTTTATCTTTCAAATATATATATATATATATATATATATATATATATATTTTTTTTTTAACTAACTTTGATTAGAGATCATCCTAAACATCCTAATAAATATTACAGACTCTTACATTTGATGTTTGAATGACCTTTGCTGTCTGTGGTCCTGTATCAAGTACCTGTTTGCTCTTCAAGTCAGTACCTAAACACTATGGAGAAAGTAGTAAGCGGACACAAGCTAAGTGTGAGATTTTGGAATGTGTTCCGTCTTGTATTGAGCAAATTGCCAAAGCAGTGGGAAACTATGGGGAGTTGTGTTCTCCCAAGGCTGCCTGCGTTTGGAGGTATTTTCAGTATAGCTCAGTCCTGGACGTGTCATGGCAGTCTGGGTGCACGTTGACTTTGTCTTGTAGGCACATGCTGGCACACACCAAACAACAGCTGGAAAGGTGTATCTGGAAAGAATCGTTATTGCTGTAATTTTACAATTTTGTTGTTTGCTTAACTTTGCAGTCATCTGTGCTTTGCTTGGTAGCACTGCTATGGCAGATGTAGGGAGAGTTGATAGCTCTCAGATCCTGTTTTGTCATCATGCAACTAGTGACTGCTCTGTAGCCTGTGCTTATTTCTGCGAGGGGTATGTATTTTATTTGCCTGCACAGCCCCTGCAGCCTTTAATAACGTTATTAAGATAACGTTAGTGATATAATGTCATCCGACCCTCTCTGGGTTGTAGAGGTAGAAGATTAATTTTCCCTGTAGGTGTCACCATTATGCCACGTAGAAACAGCTTAAAATCTAGAGAAGATGAATGACAGGGTATTGGATGCTCAGTTCAGTTTGGTTATGACACCTGCGTCGTCTTTAGAAACATGAGATGTCTTCTCATATTTTACATCCCTTGAGCTGTATTTCTCAGATAGCTTTTTATATTTTCCTAGTTTAGATCTAGAAAACTCCCTCTAGTTTCTTTAGTTAATCAAGCCGATTTCAAAGGATTTTGAAGTTGACTTCCTATCAAGAAACTGGGAAAATGTTTATGAAGTGATAGGGCTACTTGAGAGTTGTGATGAGAGGTGGGTGTTACTGAGTTAAAGGACCACCTGTTGGAGAATAACTCCTCCCACTCAGTCTTGCAAATATTGTGCTACAGTGGGATTGTAGTAGTTCAGAACTTGCAAACCCAAGCAGTTCCTCCAGCCACCTGGGGAGCAGTGCCTGATCCTGATGCGGGGGTTTTTGTGTGTAAATACGTGGCCTTTCAAGTTATTCTTTATTTTAACAAAAGGTCAGATAGCACATTTTCCCAGAAAAAAGCCTCATTGTGTATAGGAATTATATACTTGAGTGAGTGATCACCACTTTGCTGTAATAGCAATGTCCATTAATCCAGCTGGCAACGCAGTCCCAGAGTGTTTGATTCAGTAAGTGTACAGTGGTGCCATGTATTGATGTCCGGTAATGAGACTCTAAGTAGAAGCAATTCAGCTTCATCTGTGCTAATAAACTAAGTGCATCCAGGAACTAAATGAATCCTGGGCCCTGTGGCCAACTGGCAGAAAACGGCCTTCGTGCTTGTCAACTGTCTTGCCTTCCAGAAGAGGGTGGCTCGATGCAAACTGCCTACTGGGAGTTGTTCTTGGACTGTTTTGTGTGCTGAACCATGCCGGGAATTATCTAGGAAAATGCGAATTGGCACAGCCCAAATTCATTCCAGGGAAATTTCTAACAAATTACCCGCTGGGATAAATAGTTTCCAGTGCTTGGGCATGTCTGAATTTACAGTATAGATGTAACGTTCATATAATAGAATAGATTTGTAGGGTGGAATAAGGCAAGTGGTGTGTACCTTCTCCCTGCTGCTTGGATGTGGACCTCTGTTATTCCTCCAAATACTGCTCTATAATGAGCAGAAGTGTTTCTGGACCCGCTCCTTTGTGCCGGTAGATGGAAAAGGTATTCAGCACCTTCCAGGAAGCACCCAGTGAGTTGCAGGATCAGACTCTGGGAGATGTCCACTGTGCCAAAATTGTTGTATACATGTAAAGAACTGGGGATGAATTTTCTAGTTCCAGAACAGTGGGCTCTCTTACGTGCAGAGGTGAACTCCACCCATGGGTGCACCAGGCGATTGCTCAGCACCTCCCCAAAACCTATAAAGAGCCTCAGCTCCCCTCTGAGTTGAAACAGCTCTCACCCTCTGGGCCTGTAGACCTTTCTTGGTCTGCTGAGACCCTGTGCTTGTCTGTTCTCGCTGTTGTACTCTGTTTCGTTGCTTCAAGAGAAATAACATGATTTAGAGTTGCCTAACTTTTAAATTTATGTTAAACAGAAAAATTTAAATAAAAGTAACAAGTATACTCCATCAGGGCAGAGTCTTAGTTCTTGATAGCAAAACTGTGAAGTTTTAGAAGATGTGTGCGAAAACAAGACAAAGGAACATTAGCTTCTGCCTGCGCTGTTCTCTTGTTCTGGAGTTACTGAAGATGTTAAGCTCGGGGCCAATTTGGCAGGGCTCTGCCTCCAGAGCAGAACTGCAGCCTTGGATTTCTCTTCTGTTTGCACCCAGGATATTCTGGTTGCTGCTGAATCCAAGCAAAGCTTTGTGGTCTTGTTGTGGTTAGGCTGAACGGAGAGCATGTTGGAAGTTATCTGAGAAAGACCCCTCTAGGTAGGATATCATGTTTATCTCATCCTTATTTTTCTTTACCCTGAGCAATTCAGGTGATCGCAGTTGTAAGCTACATTGTAGATTGCAAACGGCGTACCGTAAACCTGGTTCTCTCTGTGGCAGTTTCCAGTAGTTTTTGTCTTCTTGCTTTAGAGTTCACCCATGATCCATCAAAACGTGCTGTAGGTGTGAAACAGTTGTGAGGTTTGTCCCACTGTGTTACGTTTTACAAAAGTTAATTTCTGCTCTTGAAGATGTGAATGTCTGATCCAGTTCAGCCACAGCTTCTGTTCTGGGACAGGTATTGCTGGCTGAGTGATGCAGAGAGTGAGACTTAGTGATCAAATAGCAGCAGCCACTTCAGCATAAAAAGCTGGGGCAAGATCTGAAAAAAACCCAGCAGAACTATAAATCTTAAGAGAAATCCAGTGAGGGTAAAGATTCCCTTGAGCAGGTGTTCAGAAGTATTTGGAGATGGAGACTGCTGTGATAATGGGGGATTAAAGGAAAAATATTGCAGAAGTGAAATCCCTAAGAGTGAAATGCAGATGCTTTCCTCCGGCATAGCCACAGAGATGGTGATTTACCTTTTAGGGATGACTCAGCCCCACATAGCGGAGCCCAGCAGACAAGGCGCTGGGTTAGGATGCAAGACTAGTGTGGGTGAGAAGTGATTCACAAACATTTCCTGATGCGCACCAAGGCAAAACCAAAACCTTTCAAAAGCTCTTTGGTGAACAGTGAAACCCTGCAAGATATATGTGTTTGTATGTGCTGTTCCTTAGCCTTGTCTGATTTCATGCAGGGGGCTGTCCCTAGTTAATGCACTAACAACCTGCCTGGTCTAGTCCTGGTGGCTATGACTGCATCTGTGTATGTGAGTGTCTTTCTAAAACTTCATCTGCATCGTTTTCTTCATCTTTTTTGACTATAAATTATACAAGGTGGTTCCTAATCAGAGTTTCTTGGAAAAGGAGGCATTTCCAGAAAATGGGCTGGTTCTTCTAGACCTGCATTTCTGCTGAAATCCATTTTACTGTGTTATTCTTGACCAGCATTGGGTAGCTAATCTGAGTTTAGACCCAGCTTTGGACAGGTTACTTTTCTGTGCCTTGGATTTTGTAGCTGAAAATCAGAGATAAGAATATTATTCTTCACAAACTACTGGGGAGGGCATGCATTATATAAATAGCGGTTTTATTAATGGTCAGGAGTTGCTATTGTTCTGGATATCTTTTTCATACAGTGCTGCTACAATTGGACAGCCCTCCTTTCTTCAGTTTGGCCTACCGAGCTGTTTGTCTAAAGCCTTAATGAGCTTCCTGTATCTTTTCAAAATGTGGGTTGTAACCGCTTCACAAGGCATTAGTTAAGAAGTCTGTCACTGCAGCCCCGGTTTAATTTGATCTGTCCCTTCACTTGTTTCCATTAAAACCCATTTAATTACAAAAGCTATCTTGTTCTCAGGGTAGTCATCTCTATTGGAAATAAATGGGCAACAAAGTCTGTGAATCAGCTGACAACACACGAGAAATGACCAGGAGCCTGATGGTCAGGCCCTCCAGCATGGGGATAGAAATTATTAAGAACTGTTCTTATATCTCGGCATATCCACCAACATGAAGGGAAAAGAAAACCAAAGCTGTCAAAATGCGGTTTAGTTTCTTTGCTGCATGCGGGTAAAAAGAAAAGACTGACAACCTGCCCTGACCTTTACTATGTGTAACCCTGCTGAATGGGGCGCAGTTGCTGTAATGCAGTGATATCTCTGTTAGGTTGTCTCCAGGGACTGATGGGAACTTGCAAATTTAATGTGATTGCTGCTTGAGGTAAGACTTCAGCTATGAAAATATGTTTTTCTAGCCAAGTTACTTAAATCAAGTGTGTTTAGCTGAACTGCGAACTCCATTTAATGTGAATGTTGCTCACCAGGTAACATCTCAGTTTCAGCGTTAGCAGGTTGAGTTGTAGCCTGAATTTCCCATCCAGGTCATAACACGTGAGAAGCCATTTTTACTTGGTCTTGCCTAGAGACTAAACTGTAGTTCTCTGAAATCCTGTCTCTGGGGCAAGATTCCCCTCCTCTAAAGGCTTGTTCCTGCCTTTCTCACCGTCCCTTCACCTGTGCTGTCCCTCTGTGTCTGAGACCACATGGTGAAATGGGACAGGAGCTGATCCTGGCTTGTGATAACCTTTTGTCGCCAAAAAAAGTGTCTGTGGAACAGCAGCCTTAAAATATTGGAAAAACTGAGCTGTAAGGTGATCTGGCATCGCCACCTTCCAGGCATAGACCCCCTAAACTGGGGGCCAAACTAGGTCTGTCAGCCTGAGGGCAACTGTCAGCCTCAGAAGATGGAGCTGCACAAAAATTAAACTCAACCAATAGTATAGTTGTTGTCTGCTTGAGTTCATCTCCATTTCACACTTCTTCAGTGAGGCTGAAGAAGCCCAGGTCTTCTTGCTTCCTACCCTGCTAATGCCAACCTTCTCTGCACTTCTTCATGCTTCTGTCGTTCTGTCTCAAATATGAATGACATAGCCAGATGAGGTCTTGCCTTTTGCTTGGCACCATATAAATGTACTGCTGAAAATGGTCAGGAGGCTGAGGGAGCTGGCTTTTTTCCAGCCTGGAGAAGAGCAGGCTGAAGGACATCTAGTTGCTGTTTTCAACGGCTTAATGAGGGATTATAGACAAGGCAGAGATTGCCTTCCTTAGAGATATTCAAAACTCAGCCACATAAGGCTATGAACAACCAGAGCTAACTCTGAAGTTGGACTTGCTATGAGTGATGGGTTGGACTACACACTTCCGGAGGTCCCTTCCAACCTAAATGTTTCTGTCATTCCACAAATGTCCATGAAATAAAGTAAGGAATTGCACATACAAGAATAGATCAGCCTGAACAGAGTATGTGCAGTCTCCTTATCTGGCTTTGAAATAACACTGTTCGTTTTCAGCAGCTCCTTGCTGATGGCTGGCCAAGAGCTAAGCAAACTGCGTTACTGGCATGGAATATTTGCTTTTCAACTTGAATTGCATGGAATTCATAGATAAGTCTAAGAGCAAGAAGGCTACTTTCATCCCCCCTGCAGCTAATCCAAATAGATTATTTTGCTGGAGGGAGTTGTAGGAGAGCAGGAGAAGACAGGGAGTGTCTTTATTTAAATAAACTAATCTCTAAAACCAAAGCACTTAGCAGGGGCCCAGCAGGATCGGGAGTTTTCAGGAGCTTGCTGGTTCTGCCTTCGTCTCTTGTTTTACACGTCTCAACAGAATTGCCGTCTCTCTCCAACAAGTGGTGTTCCTAGCTAGTATTAATTGGGCAGTGTGGGAAAAATGAGCACAGCAGCGCTCTCTGTTGTACTTGGTCTGTGGATAAATGGGGGAACATAAGACCACCAGGATTGTCAGGCTGGATTAGGCTCACTCATACAGTCTAGTGCCTCGCTTTCTTCAACAGCCAGCACGGCACATTTCCAGGGATAATTGTAAGAGCTGAGCAGAAGGCTTTACAGGGAAAATCAATTCTCTTTTTCCCCTTTTCTCCAAGCATTGCCTCCTTTCCATTCCTGGAAGGGAACTTGCAGGAAAAATCAGGAAAACTTCTATCTCTCTAGAACATTTTGATTCACTAATGGTAATATAGACCCAGAGAGGGTTGTAGGGGCAAGTTGCTGGGGTTTACGCAGGACCGTGGGCTGCAGGAGACAGCCAGGATAAGGCAGCTTGCATCCCATGGGTAGGTGGGAAGAGAGCAGGACTGCTACTTTGCTTTTGACAGGGACTACCAGGAATATTTTGCTGCCTCTGTGCATTTTACATGCGCGGTGTGCATTGTTAGGAAGAGTGCTAGGCAGGGTTTTAGGGGAATGGCAACTTGCAGGTTGGATGCTGAACACAGCATACACATACTGGATTCCTTCCAGTAAGCCTTTTGGTATTGACATCTAATCCTTCAAGAAATCATCGCCTGCTCAGGGGAGGCCCAGGTTTTCTGAGCTAGTCCATGGTGACATCAGAGAGCCCATGGACTCCTGTCCCAGCCCAAGAGGGTAGAAAGCCTGGAGCCTCTGAAACAAGGGCAGGGCAACCCACACACGCTTCATCCCTCAAGAGCAGGCGCAAAAGCCCTTTTGCAGGGCTCCGTCTCCAGCAGAGACTGAGGTGCTCTGAAATGTTCTTTGCTTCAGGCTGCGGACTCTAAAGGAAAAGAAGTAGAACTGGATCCCCTGGAAAGAGAGGCAAAACCAGAAACCCCACAAGAGGGACATGCTGGATTTCATCTGCAAGCTGAAACCAAACAACTAGAGAAGAAGCAATGCATGAGGCTGGGTCCTGGGCTAGTTTAAGGTATGGGTTCACCGCAAAAAACATGGTTAAGGAAAAAAAGTTCTTTATTGAAGAGGCTGGGAACTTGCACTCTTGAATGGGAATTACACAGGACAACACTGACTTTTTGTGAAGAATGGAACTGAAAGCATATCTAAGGCTGGTCCTTCATTTGAGACACTACCATCCATGGTAGACAGCATATTGTCTTTTGGAAAGATAGAGTCCTATTGCCAAAAATGAGAGAGATTGTCTGATCACTGAAAGTGAATTGAGTTGTTTACCAATGGATGCAAAGGTGCCTATATACAGATGTTTTGCAGGGTTGTGTATAGAAGACGGACAAGACAAAACCCCCAAGCCCCGATGAAAGAATCAGTTTTACAGGTTGATTTTTGAATTGCAGCTATTGCCCCCTTTGAGGGGGAGCATGATGGCAGAAGGAAGCTTTTAGGCAGGTCTGGGAGAAAGGCACCATCTTTCAGTATGTTAGCTGACATTTGATCATTTGCAATCACATCAGTCAAATCAAAATAGTAATGGAAACAAAAAAAAGAATGGCACATGAGTTTTTCCTTTTTCATTCCTGACTCCCTCCTCAGAGTCCAGAAGAGAAAGATACATGAGGGTTTTTGATTTTTTTTTTTAACTTTTTTTACTCTGTTCTGTTACATATGGAATGATGTGACACAAGAAAAAGTATCCCTGGCATTGCAACTTCATGTTTTCTGTTTTGTTGAGAAAGAAATGTTTGGTACTGGCAGCCATTAAGTTTTGAGGTGTGGCTTTGTTAACTAGTCATATTCTCACCTTCACACAATCAAGATCGGAAAAGACACTCTTGCAGTAATTTTTTCCAGAATCTGTAATGTTCTGATGCCTGCCCATATTCATATAATATCTGGGCTTTCAGAAGGTTTTTTTTGTTACTTGTTTTCTTTCTCGGTGCGCTATTGTGGAAGTGGAAACAATTGCCTGTCAATGACAATACTAAAGAATAAAGAATACTACTTTCCCTGTCATAGTTTTAAGAAGTAACAAGTCCTTAAGGACTTGATCTCTTGTTTATTATGTGCTGTTGCTGACTGGTGATGACGAGAGTATTTCCATTTGCTTTCATCCAGCTGAAGGCATTCATTTGCTTTCATCCAGCTTTACCTGCTGCTTTGCCTTTTGAAATAAGCTTTCTGCAAGATATTTTCTGTGACACATCTCTGTGGTGAATCTGTTGTTTGTTGTCTAGTAGATCTATTTTCTGATTCGTTCCCTCATCTGGTTGACACTGCCCCACAGTGAATGTTATCACAAGGTGCAAGAAGACGGATGGGAACCTCCTGGATTTAAGCATGATCCAAGAGACTTTTCCAGAAAGCTGGCAGAGGTTTATTTTAAATGCCTGAAAAAATCTGTCATAGCAGGCATGCTGTTCTGTCTGGAAAGTTGGAGAACCCACAAATGGTTTTGCGAGCTTAAAATTCTGTGCTCTGAACGATCATAGGTTTCTCACATCTCGGGCACCAGCAGGCTTCAGTGAGGTATTGTCCGACTTTCCTGTAGCCAAACACAATGACGTAGGAGTGAATGAATAACAGACGCAGGACAGGACTCTGTAGAGCGTCCACCGAGGACGCTGTTCTCAAAGTTGGTCTTGAGATGTCCTGAAACAGAAGCAATCCTTACTGTGTTGTTGGAGAGTCAGCAGACAATGTAAACAGAGCAGCAAGAACAAGGTCTTGGTTGCCTGAGCCGTGTGCTTATTCCAGGTTCTCTATGTGGTTGAGGCAGCACTTATCTTTCTTCTTTGCTTTCAGAGGAGGTCAATGATAAAGCCGTTCAGGACTATCACAAGGATGATGAAGACGAGATCCAAGCTGACAGACGCGTAGCTGGTGAACTTCATGATGAAACTCCCCACAGAACTTGTAGTAGCCAAGCCCACAATGATCTCGTTGCTTACTTTCTCTGCTGTTTTGTTGTACTGAAGGTGAGGGATTTGGAAGTCGATACTGAAGATCTAGCAGCCAGCAAGAATGCTGTTCACGTGCTACCCTTGGTACCTGTAGATGAACTTGGACCAGTGGTGGTTAGGTCTCAGGATCTTTATCAAGTGGAGGAAACTCACATTCTCCCCTGACCAGATGCTGTTCAGCCTTAGCATATGATATGCGTAGAGGAGCATTCTCACCAAAACTGCTGGTGCCGCCGTAAGAGTGCTGGGATCTCTTTGTAGCAACAGAGTAAGAGGTTCACCAGGGCCATGTTGACAGTGATCCTGTGTAAGGGCTGAAGGACTTTTTGCCTGGATTGCTTTACTGATATGTGCAAAGAGGACAACGAGGTCACCTATTGTGCCAGTAAATGCCAAGAGGTAAATGAGGATGGAAATAGGGTTGAATACCATAACTGATGCCTGAAGAGGGCTTCCCTGGCCTTTCCCAGCTGCTTTCAGAACTTCTTCCTCCTTGCCTTGGCTGCTTGCTGCTATTACGTCTGCCTCTTGCTCTTTACAATGTCTTTGTGGTGGCAATGCTGTCAGTTTCTCTCTCAGTGAAGCTGTTACCCTGCTCCCCACCAAGGTGATGCGTATGTTTTGGAAGCTACAGCTCTGCTAGCGCTTGCGCTGTGATTGCTTTGCTCTCTGTGCAGCTGCTCTTACCTCACTCAGAAAGGTCAGGCCGGGTGGACATTCAGTAGGGAGGAACAGGAAGTGTGCTGTGGCTGAAAATGCTGCATATCGAATTAGAGAGGCTTGCAGGTGAGAAGCCCTGCAAGGAGCGGTGAGGTTTGAAGGACTGCCTGGAAACTAATGTTAGCTTGAAACTTGCATTGAGCATTGGGAGGACTGTCCTGCTATGGCCGGTCACTTGGTGCTGGAGATGGCTAGAGAAAGGTCTGGCTTGATGGGGTAGGGAGGTGTGTGTGAAAGTGAAAAAGGAGGGTAATTCTCAGCAAACATTGGGGAAAAAAACGGTACTTAAAAGAGGGTATAACTGAGATATGAAGGTCTGTATCCCAATTCTGGTCCAGACCTCTCTTCCCTCCGCCTCAGTCCGTCCCACCCAGCAGGCACTGAACCTCGTCATACCTCTGAGGCTTGATTTCCTAGTTCCTCAGTGCCATCATGTCTGCACAGGAATGCCTCTCAGAACAGCTGGATCCCTTCACTGTTTGGTATCCAGCAACTAAGCAGATCGGGTGTAGAGCTCCTGCTCTGATCCATGTTACTGGAGCGCATCAGGCACTGTCAGCATGGCTGGCATCAGCATCATCAGACAGTTGACAAGAGGCAGGTGTAGCTGCTTTGTTTAAAAAAATAAAAAAACCTGGTGCAGACACCCACTTGTATTACAAGTCAAGGAGGGAGAACACCTGCCCAAGTTCAAATTGTTCCCATAAAGAAGTTCTCTGACAGCCAGGCTCCAGATACCTCACCACGTAGGTCCACCGGGTAGAGCTGGATGGGGATGCAGGGGTTGGAGTGGGAGAGGGGCTCTGGTTTCCTACAGAAGAGATAGCAGCTTCTGAGTTTCATGCTCCTGTCCAAAATAAAAGTTCAAGCTGCCCAGTTCATGTCCAGCTCTCGCTTCCATGCTCTTTGGGAAAGCATGCCTTCTAGCTGATGTAAGTACAGAAGCTTATTGGAGATGTTCTACTAGGAGGGCAATTTCTGGGTATCATTTGTTGCTACGAGGAGTGTGTGCGTGTGTGAGTGAATAAAATAAACTCTCTGAGAAGAGAGACCAGAATCTGGGACTCCTTTTTACTTTCAGAGTCCTGCAGTACTAATTCATTTAAAGGCAAGATTTCAAATTCAATGGCAATGGGTTTTTTTTCCACATAATATATTAACACTGCAAATTTGTTTCCATTCTAGCAGACTTCTAAAAATCAAACATACATTTATTGTACTGGTTGAAAGTGGAACCATGCTTAACTCTTTTTTTTTTTTTTTTTTTTTTTCCCCTCCAGTGGACAACCCTGAATTTGAGATAAAGACTGATGTTATTTGAGAACATGGGAAGATTCATAGGATCATGAAAACATGGGATGACTGGCTGGGTAGATGAGGGCAGAGCAGTGGATGTTGTCTCCCTGGACTTCAGCAAGGCTTTTGACACTGTCTCCCATCACATCCTCGTAGGTAAGCTCAGGAAGTGTGGGCTAGATGCGTGGACAGTGAGGTGGATTGAGAACTGGCTGGATGGCCGAGCTCAGAGGGTTGTGGTGAATGGCGCAGAGTCAAGTTGGAGGCCTGTGGCTAGCGGTGTCCCCCAGGGGTCAGTCCTGGGTCCAGTCTTGTTCAATATATTCATCGATGACCTGGAGGAAGGGACAGAGTGCACCCTCAGCAAGTTTGCTGATGATCCTAAACTGGGGGGAGAGGCTGACACACCAGAAGACTGTGCTGCCATTCCGAGGGACCTGGACAGGCTGAAGAGGTGGGCGGAGAGGAACCTCGTGAAGTTCCACAAAGGCAAGTGCAAGGTCCTGCACCTAGGGAGAAATAATCCCGTGCACCAGTCCAGGCTGGGGGTTGACCTGCTGGAAAGTAGCTCTGCCGAGAAGGACCTGGGAGTGCTGGTGGACAACAAGTGAAGCATGAGCCAGCAGTGTGCCCTTGTGGCCAAGAAGGCCAATGGTCTGCTGGGGTGCGTTAGGCAGAGTGTTGCCAGCAGGTGGAGGGAGGTTGCCCCTGGTGAGGCCTCCCCTGGAGTACTGTGTCCAGTTCTGGGCTCCCCAGTACAAGAGAGACATAGCATTCCTGGAGAGAGCCCAGCGGAGGGCTACCAAGATGATTAGAGGGCTGGAGCACCTCTCCTATGAAGAAAGGCTGCAAGAGCTGGGATTCTTCAGCTTGGAGAAGACTGAGAGGGGATCTGATCAACGTGTATAAGTCTCTGAAGGGGGAGTGTCAAGAGGATGAGGCCAGCCTGTTCTCCGTGGTGCCCAGCCACAGGACAAGAGGCAGCGGGCAGAAACTGAACCACAGGAAGTTCCACCTAAATCTGAGAACAAACTTCTTGACTGTGAGGGTGACAGAGCATTGGACCAGGTTGCCCAGAGAGGTAGTGGAGTCTCCTTCGCTGGAGATATTCAAAACCCGTCCGGATGCGATCCTGGGCAATATGCTCTAGAGGACCCTGCTGGAGCAGGGAGGTTGGACTGGATGATCTCCAGAGGTCCCTTCCAACCTAAACGATTCTGTGATTCTGTGATTCCTATTCTGTCAAAAAGCTGTTTTCTGTGGCAAACTACGGAAACATTTGTGCCTCCTCTCCCTCTCCGCAGATCTCCTTCATGGAGGGGAATTATTTTCCATAGCATGAAAGGGTTTATTTGCCAGGGACCAGTGATGACTGCCCAGGTTTCATTGTCTTCTCTTTGATTTAATCAGTGTATGATTTGACCGTAGCTTGAAAATTATGGTATTAAACTGTTCCTCTTATTGGATGTCTAGTGGCAGAAGTTATTGGAAGATTTCCGAGATTCATAGAAAGTAGGAATGCAAGGGATGGCTAGGAGCCCATCTATCTGCCCCAAATCAGGATCAGCTCTACCCACTGCATCACTGATATTTATTTGTCCATGTGCTTCAAAGCCTCCAGGAATGGGACTCATGCTCTGTTCCATCCCCTCCAAACTCTTCCAGTGCATCGCTGTCCTTATCACAGTAAGGATTTCCTTAATGTCTGATCTAAATCTTTCTGGGGACAATGTAAGCCCAGTATAATCACTGTTCTGTAATAAATATTCATTCTAATTCTATAGTGAGTAAAGCAGATCATTATTCTTTAATACAATAGAAGAAAGGCATACAGGAGGTCCATTTAATAATAGAGGTGACTGGTATATAAAGCACTGTGATATTATAATTAATATAGGAGTTGCAGTGTGCTAAGGAAACTCCTGGCAACCAAATGAAGGAATGCTATGAAGTTTTACCTTCCTGCAGTTAAAAAGAAAAAAGTCAGCTGAAGTTAACGGAAATTCTGCATGCATAAGAAACACAGGTGGAAGGGAAGATCGGCGTATTTTAATCAAAGTGAAAGGCAAAAAACTAATTCAAATCATTACAAGTGATTGCAGGCTTAATTCCTTCCCCTTATTAGATTCTTCAGTCCTAACCTTACAGTCCTAAGAGATCTCTTCACATTGGAGAGGTAGAAACTTGATTTGTAGACTCACTGACCCCTCGGAGTGAAACAGTAAAGCCATTCACTCTCAACAGGGTGGCTTTCAAGCTGTGTCTTCTGGTAAAGACGATTATGTTGAAACCATCCTTTTTCTGGACCTTGCTGTGGGCAGGGAGAACCTCCCTCTGTGAATGCTTTTATATAGGTGAATCTGAGGTGCTAAATAACCATTATGGATGAAAGGACAAGGAGGAAATTTTGCTCCTGTTCTGAGCTAGATGCAACGGATGGAGAAAACACAGAAATGCAGATCTGTCAATGTTTGGGCTGAGATCAGCCTTTAAATCCCTGCCATTGGTTACCAAACTACTAACCTTTCCTACAGCCTGCTTCCCTGTTGCCCTGACTACATTGATGATATATGAAAGCAAACATAAGGCCGAAGTGTCTCCTACTCTTTGCAGAGCCCAGTGACAGTGCCATAAGCAATGTCAGAAAATGGCATGCAGAGCACACAATATCATCTGAGGCAGCCAAACTGCTCCTGCTGGGAAAGGCAGTTTTGCCAGAGCCAAGAACGTGTTGATGTAGAGGAAATGTCAATGTCCAAAGAGCTTTCACCTTCCCTCATTTCCTTTTGAGTATGTACTGCAGTTTTGGTGCCATTCCATTTCAGTTCTCATCGGATTGTCTTAAAACATCCTTTTGGGTGTTTGATGCCTTAGATGAGAACTTGTTAGTATTGCCAGAATGAAACTCTGGAGCTATCTTTAAATGCATCAGAGTTGGGAAAACTATGTGGTCCTTGAAAAGTGTTGAAACATCTATTTTTCTTCAAGCATGATCAACCACAATGGCAAATTCAAGGTGGCGCTCATTAGCTCGGTTGAGGTTTGTAGCTGATGCTGAGCAGAGCAGCTGGGCCCAACAGCTTCTCTTCTGGACCAACCATGTGGATGTTGGGTGGAGGATGTTTATTTGGGAATGGCTCTCTCTGCTCTTGCTCCAACTTGTTGGGCTGCTGGCCAGCTGAAAGCTGTGTGCCTGGGATGGCCCAAGTGAATGCTTCTTGTCTCTCTGCAGGATTTATTCCTGTGTGCCCAGCACATAGCTTTCGCGTGACGGAGATCTCACATTCAGTGAGCTCGGCAGGCTGATAGTGAGCGTGCTTCTCTCTCTTCGTCATGCCCATTACCTTTCTAGAAACCCATGTCCCTGTTGTGGTTGAGAGCAGACTGGGAGCCCTTCAAGGGGGGCTCTCTGCCTTCCCTACTTTCTGAGAGAGGCCACGAATCAAATGAAACACTAAGCAATGATGTCTGTGTGGAGCAGATAGATAGCTGTTTCGGGGCATAAAAGGAAAGAAAAAAAAAGCAGAAAATTTACTTTGTTTATTTTTTTAAATGTTTTGTTCCCAAAATGTTCTGCTTAAAGAAAAAAAAAAAAGACACATCTATAGTTTTCTTTTCCTTCCTGCTGCACCTTTTTTATCTGCTCTAGAAATGAGTGAAACAAGGGGAAAAATATGAGTAGATGATGGTCTAGAAGGCCCTGATAAGAAGCCCTGATTTACCTTGGTTGTGGCAAGACTCATCCAAAATTCCTACTGAGAGAAAAATGGAAGTGCATTTTTTTCTTTCTTTTTTATTTCTTCATCTCAAAATGGCACAGATGGAGAGGTTTTAACTAGCCAATTCAAATGAATAAGTGGAGGAGAGACCCCATTTTATCCTGGCAGTCCTTCTGGAAATGAGGCCAACTCATTATCCAGAGATCTCCGCATTTCTCATCAGAACAGCCTGTTCTCCCTGCCTCTGCGCATGGCATATTCATCCCCTTCATCTCATACCATTGGCATAGGTTAGTGCTTGGAGGGAGACACCCTTGGAAAGTTGCAGTCTCAGCACAGCTAAATCTCACAGCTTTATCTCAAGCCTTAAAATATTTATATATATTTGTATTTGCAAAAAATCTCTGCAAACAATTTTATTTTTCAGCCCACCCATCCATCTTCCTCATTGCCAGGAAACATCCAACCCTGCAGGATTCGGCCAAAAAGAAATAGGAATGTACTGACATCTTTTCGGGGATATGTTTGTTGTTTTAGGATTTGCATTTCAACAGAAAAGCAAAAGTAACCCTGAGAAGTGGAGCTGAAAGTGAGCTTGTGTTCCCAGCAGGTAAATACTGAAAAGTCATTTTACCTTTGCTCAGCCTTGTCCCACAGCATCTGCAAGGTGGGGTCAGGACTCGCATTGTAGTGGCACTGCCAGCCGCTGTACCTGAGTCTCCAATGCCATCATCAGCAATACCTGCTGAGCAGGAAAGGATGGCTTGGAGATTTTCCCCGAGGTGGATTTTGCTGCCATCCTGCGGTCACTGCTTTTTGAAGCTGCTGAAATGGTCTCAAGGCAGCAGTATGATGATCTCCATGCTGCAGCAGGTCTTGCAGTGAGATGGTTGTCTTCATCCCTGCTAGGAGCTGTGCAAACTCCCACAGACAAAGCACAGAGTAGTGAAAAGCAAGACAAAGTGAAAAACAGGGTGATTGCTCTTCCTTGCTCCTCATAAAACACAAGGAAATAAAGAACCAGATACTGAAAAGGTGCTTAATCACCCTGAGGCACCTATGAAAATCCCCACGGGACCCTGTTTTCATCTGTAGGTGCCTAAAACCTTTATAAATCTACCCCCAGATTTTTAAAGGACTCAAGCAGGAAGACTGAGGGGCTTTAGAGAAGGGGCTCATCTTGCTCTGACAGCTGCTGCAGCTTGCCTGAAGAGAGTCTGGACTCTACCTGCCTCAGTTTCCCCACATGTAAAATGGGGGTGGTAAAACCTGCCATGGAAGGATGTTGCGGGAATTCATTTGCTCCTGGCTCTTTAGCACCTCAGCAGTCCCTGGTTAAAGCTCAGTCTGCAATGGCCAAACTGCCCAGGGCAGTGTTTGCTCTGAAACCACAGGCTTGCAATGCCTACTGAGTTCCCAGGGAACCTGGACACCCACGACTGTGCCACAGATGCCTTCACAGCCTAGATGTCACCTTGGGTTGTGGTAACCCTTGGGTGCATCCACACCGTGTACTTGCAGCTGTGAGATATGGTTTCATACTGGTACCCTCTTCATCTGGAGGGGAACAGGACTCTACCAGGTCTTGCAAAACAAGACCTTCCAAAATGCTCAGGTGGGAGCATGTGAAGATTATTTCCATAACGAGCATCAGTGAAGCTGGACAGATCAGGTTAGGAGCTCAGCCTCTGCTGTGCCTGGGATACCGTGGACTGTCACTTGCATCCTCTGTTCTTTGATGCAGTGGGAAGCAGAGGTCTCAGGAACTGAGTGTGGCTGGGCTGTTTGCTCTTTGCAGTGAGCCTTGCTCAGATCATGTCCATGCCAGGGCTTCACGTGCTAGCTTGTAATTTTCTTGGGGCGTGGAGTGCTTCTGTGTGGAGCAGAAAGCAGGGAGAACAGAGGGTTTCCCACTGTTGTGGGAAACACATTAAAACTCTAGTGAAATAGGGGCAAATCTGATCTGTGCAGGGAAGCGTGGCCGTGCTCAGCTCTGCAGATCTCTGCTTTCTTCTGTGTCAAGGTGAAAAAATCTCTCTTGGGGCAGAGAGAGTAGTTGGGCTCAGCAACTGACTCTTCTAGTCCCAGGCACTGCAAGCTGGTCTCTAGGGATGCTCCGGGGCTGCAGTCTCTCTGTGGCCGTTCCCTTGATGTCGCTGTCCTTCACAGAAGCCTCCCAGCTTCTGGCTGTGCAGAAGGCGAGGCTGGGGCTGGCTTAGCCCCTCTCTCTCCTGAGAGCTGCAGAGAGCCTGCCGCACTCGTGCCCATCCTCCTGCCAAAGTCCTCTGCCGAACTCACCTGCAGCCCTCCCTCCCAGCCAAAGCCTTTGTATCCTTCGTCAGGGTCTCCAGCTTCCGCTCTCTCCCTCAGGGTTCCTGGGTGGCTCCCACTCTTGTCACCATTACCCCTGTTTTCTGGCTCCTCTGGCTGCTCTATGCCCTCTCGGGGGGTTTCTCACCTCCAAGCCTCAGCCTGGAGTCAAAGCCAGCCCTGTCCCATGAAATCCCTCCAGCACCTCTTCCTCCCTCTGGACTCCGGATAAGCCAAAAGTCTCCCTTTCTCCTCAGGCTCACTCATAGATCGCTGTTTGTGTCCTTGCTCCTTCCTCCCGCTGGACTCTGGATAAGCCAAAAGTCTCCCTTTCTCCTCAGGCTCACTCACAGATCGCTGTTTGTGTCCTTGCTCCTTCCTCCCTCGCACTTTCCAAATTCTCTCCTCATGTATTCGGTCAGGTAGCCACTGCATGGAGCTTGGGCCTTATCTTGCCAATCCTGCGTGTCATGATATTTGCCACTTGACAGGAAAGCCTTTGGGGAGAGCATTGTGAAGTGCTGAGGCATGGTTAAAAAACATCATAGCCCAGTCATTGCAAGGAATATTTGGGGTGTTGGGTGGTTCCCGTATCCCTGAGATGTTGCCAAGCCTGGAAGGATGCTCAGCTTTTCAAGGGAGGAAAGACTGGAAATGTTACTCTGAAATGCTGATCACCTTTGCTCCCTTGGGATGCTCTGAGGTCTTCACTTCCGCTTTGCACCTGCCAGTGGTTCCATGGTCCCCACTCATCCGGGCCAGATTATTTATACTGAACCTTTTTCACTGACAAGCACCCTCTGCCACTTCCTCCCAACTGTGGATTTTTCTATTTCGACACGTTTACTAATGGATAGGGCCAGTCCGTTTCACAGTCTTGTCATTGATGGAGACGGGAGATCTGGGTTGCCACTGCTTATTTATGTGGCACTGAGCAAGTCACTTAATCTCTCCCATTTTTTGCTTTGCTTCTAAAAAGAGAAAGAACATCCTTTCTCTTACCCTGCTGTATTTCAGTGCTTTAATACGGCATGTCTTTGCTATGACACAGCTGTGATGGTGCGGTACTGAGGTGGAAACCAAGCTGGACACTCACTTACCTCAGCACACAGTCTGGATCAGAGGGAGGCAAAGAAATTCAACAGGACCTGGAGGAGAGCAGCCACTGCCACGTCCTGGCTCACAGGGTGACTTACACAGCTTCTCGCTAGCTAGGAAGGGCGATGCAGTGATGTGGGTGCTCGTGCAGGGCTGGGTGTTACAGGGTGGTCATTCCCAGAAAGGGGCAGAGGCATAGCACCTGAGTCTCTACTGGGACTGGAAAAAGGGGTCTGGACAAGGGAGCAGTGGTACTGAGTCAAACTGAAGGACCATCTAAGGCTTTCTGCTTTTTTTGAGTCTGCCTGTGGATTGTGGCTGTATCTGTCAGTAAACTAAGTTGGGCCAGGACCTGTCCTCTGGCCTCAACGCTAACTGATGAGATCTGGCCTCCTCCATTTGATTCAACTCTCTGGACCCCTATTCCATGCCCAAGAATTGCTTGGAAGTTGGTCTGCTGACTCTGACCCTGGCAATTTATATATCCGGACAACTGCTCTCCAGGCACTGCTTGAGCAATGAGTATAGATATAGTGTGTCAGATCTGAGACTCCACGAAAAGCAACACATTCTGGATGAGCCACCATATTTCAGCACTGGGTAAAATTCTGGATTCTCAGCTGCTTTATTTTAAGCAGCTCCTGGGCATCCAAGGAGCCACCTTAAGAGAATACAGCCAGCACCATCCTGTGCCATCCACCTACAGAGTGAGGGATTAGATCTTATTTGCTGGTGCCAGAAGTCTTGCTCCCTTGTTTGTCATTATCTGCAGTTTTGTTAGGCCATGTAAAGAAAAAAAATCAGCAAAACAAAGCTTTCCTTTTCTTCAGTAGAAGCTAAGGTCAGGGAAGAAAAATGTTCTCAGAGAGCAGCAGAGCACCGGTGACAGGGCCCTGCCAAGGAGGAACTGCAAGAACGTGTGGAGGGACAGCTCAGGAAGAGCCACAAGAGGAACTTCTGGCCATGCCACAGACTTATGTGGCCTGGGCTACTCACCTATCCCAACAGGCTGTCTCCAGGGCGTGTGAATCTACCTCCATTTCTAATTGTAATTAATAAACTCTTTTCAAAACTTGCAGTTAGCTTTGGAGTTCCCTAATCTTGCACATCTTCTCCCGCCCACTCCAGGCACCAAAGTTAGGATACTGCAGAGAATGAAATCCTCCTCCATTCAAATTCAAAAGAAAAGTCCAGACAAGAGCTGAGCAGACATATTTTCTCTCTTACTTTGCTATTCTTTTCCCTTCCTTTTTTCCTCCACTTGCTTCACGTCCTGATGCAGAGAGTAAATACCATCAGGTAGACTGGACTTTGCTACTTGGAAGGCCACCTATTTCTAGACACATGCCGAATACCAGCTTTTCATAACCCCCTCCCCCATATGCCGGAGAGCTAATTTTGGCAGCTGCCAAAAAAGTCTGAACCCCGAAGAACCAGAGAGAGATGCTCCAGATCCCTGTAGCTCAAGCAAACAAGCCCAGCACCTCATCCTCTGGGAGCTGTGAAGGGTCATCGAAGTTGTGGATTGCACATGTGTAATACAGCTGTGTATTTCAAAGCCTGGCCAACATTCTCCTTGCTGGCTGCAAGCCAACTCAGAAAGCGAGATCACAAATTGGTAGAAGAAGAGGAAGGATTTCTTCAGCTAAAGGAATTGTGCCATTAGTTCAGGGCCGGACTGAGAGAATTATGATCCATGAAAAGTCAGGGGTAAGAAGCATTAGAGACAAAAAAATGTGTGATAGCCTGAATTTTTTAACTTTTTAGCTGTGTCTCAGCTAGGGGCCAGTGGTTTGGAAAAGGTCCTGAGATAAGGTGTCGCATCGCTGTGTGGACCAGTTCTGCTTTTGTCTCACAGCAGCCTGGGGTTGTGGGGTTCAGGGTGTGAAATAAAGGGTGTTTTTCTGAACAAGAGATTGAGGAAGATGATAGGGGGAAAAGAGGAGAGACAGGGGTAATTGTTTCGGGGAGGGATGGATAGAAATGGTGTTCAGGGAGGTTGTCCTTCCCGGGGAGTTCTGCTGGCACTGGCGTTGTAGGTTTGGATTTGGCAGTGCTTTGGGGAGCACCAGAAGTCCCCAGCCAGTAAAAAAACTGGCTACACTTTTGGGCTCAAAGTTTAGTGGTCAATGGTTCAAGGTCTAAGCAGTGTCAATCACAAGTGATATTCCTCTGGAGTTGGTTTTTCACCTCATGAAGACCAAGGGTTTGAAGGGCAAAGGGCAAGTGCATGGGGTGAGATAAGCCCATGCAGCGGGACAGTCAGGGGACTGAATGGGTGGAAAACCACTTTACAGGAAGGGACCTGGTGTCCTGGTGGACATCAAGTTAAACAGGAGCCAGCAATGTGTGCTCACAGTGATGAAGGCCAGCCACGCAGTGGGATGATTAGCAAGAGAGTGAGCAGCAGGTTGAGGGAAGGGATTCTTCCTCTCTATTCAGCACTTATGAGACCACATCTGGATACTCTGCTCTTGGACTGCTTCCTGGGACAAGACAGACTTTGACAAACTGAGCAAGTCTAGTGGAGAGCATCACGATGGTCAGGGGCTGGAGGACAAGATGTATGAGGACAGGCTGAGAGTGGTGGGTTTGATCAGCCTGGAGAAAGGAAGGGGTGGATCTAATTTGTGTCTATTGCCACCTAAAGGAGAGTTATAGAGAAGACAAAGCCAGATTCTTCTCAGAGATGCACAGAAAAGAACAAGAGGCAACAACCAGTTCCAATTAGATGCAAGAAAAAATTTCATCACCGTGAGGGTGGATCAGGCATAGGAACAAGGTAACAGAGAGGCCGTGGAGTCTGTGACCTTGTAGATATTCAGAACTCAGCTGGACATGGCTCTGGGCAACCTGATAAGTTAAAAGATGTCCCAGCTTAGAGAAGGAAGTTGAACTGGAGACCTCCAGAGGTCCCTTCCCACCAGACTTATGCTGCAATTCTGATATATGCAGCAGATAGAGTTACATTTCCCTGGGATCCATCCAGAGCCATTCTGCCAGAGCACCTGATCTCCTCATGCTCTTTGGTGCATTTCTCCTCTAAAACCCTCTGAAGAAGGGAGATCCTGTCAGCCTGCAGGCTGAGCGGTGTTGCACAAATCACCATGTACATCTACAACCATCTCTCTCCCTGCAGCCCACCAAGCATTTTGATAACAAGGTTTTTATTTCTCTCCTTTAAATCATTAGAAGAATTAATTCACCAAGTCAGTTTAACAATCTCTGCCTCGTAGTGGTGCTGCTATGCAGATGAGCATAGTGACTTTACAGGTGGATCAGTCTCCTTCTCAGATTATTCATGCTGAATTGCTCACAAAGTGAGACGTTGTTAAACAGTGAGTTTGCCCACCCGAATCTAAGCCTGGGATGACCTTCTCAGGGCCATGGTGTGAGGCATTGGCAGAGCTGGGAACAGAACCTGGGTATTTTAATTTCCAGAGTGCTGAAATGGCACCCAGACTTGCAGTAGGATACACAATTGATCTGGATAAAGAACCAGGCCAATTTTAAGCCTGTATTAACATCCCCAACTGCCTGTGGCATATAAGCCTCACCTGCATAGTCTCTAGATCACGGTTTTTCATCGGTATGGGAAGGAAAAACCCACAAATAAAATCAACTTTTTCCTTTCTCACCCCCTCTCCCCAAGGCCAGAAAGCCTCACAAAAATAATAAAGAACAACCCACGCATAGTTCGGGAGATGGACCTGCATTTATCTCTGATGCAGCTGGTACTGTATTAGAGCAAATAGCTTGAAGGACCTGTGAGAGCTACACTTTTATCACCAAAAATAAAAAAAAAAGGGACAAAAGCAGCCTCTGGGTAGATTTAAGTATGGATCGTCTTATTTTGTCTTCACGATCCATTTAAATGTTATTGTATTGAATCAGATAAATTGCCCAACAATCAGGCTATTTCCTTTATTGACCTCTAGGGACCAAAGATGATAAAAGTTCTACCGCTTAAATCAGGCTGTATTGAGAAGATTAATGTGTTTGGAAAGACCTGAAGACTGCAGCTTGGACCACTCTCTGCCACAAGCTCCTGCTTAACAGCCTGTCTTTGCAGGGACTGTTCCTCTCCATCTGGCTTTCCCATTGTAGGGCTTGGTGGGAGCAATCTCACTCCAATCAGCCTCCTGCTGCCTTTGGCCAGTCCAGTCTGGGGCTCTTGGCTGGAGCAATCCTAAATGTTTCCACTTTAAAAGACCACTCTGGCAGTGCTGGTGGGCTAAGATTTTTCTCATAGAAGAAAATGCTCCTGTCCCCAGGGCTTTTATGCCAGAGACTACAAATAACTGCTGGAAAGTGTCTTTGATGATTGATTTTTTTTGTAGTTTTTGAGAAGACAGATGGGAATATCACAGCAAAGCTAAGCAACTCGCTTCCCGGACGGTTGGTAGCTTCAAGGTGAGACCAGTCCTGCCTACTGCCTGTGTGCGGGCAAAGCCAGCTTTCTGCCTGGGTGCTCTCCACACCGTGTCATTGTCCTGGATCTTGTGCATAACATCCAAACTCACCACACAGGTGGATGGAAAAAGACAGGGTCTCGATATCAGGCCAGGGACTGGGAACCATGCGCTTTACTATTACTAGACTGCCCAGAGACAGACATGACCTTCGGGAATGTGGGTAAGAGAGCATTTCCAAGTTGGTGGATTTTCATAGGAACATCTCAGGGGAAGTGCATGAAATTCCCGTCTCTGTCTCTATCTCTATACGTGTATCAGCTCCACAAAGGTTGTATTGCTTCAGTGAAAAGCCAGATAGTACCTTTTAGGGCATAACCAACACATGGCTCAAACTAGCAAGTTTTGATGGGGGGACAGGAATAAAACCTTTCAAGCAAGGGAGTTTCTTTCCAGCCAAACCATTGGTTCAGAGATCAAAAATCAAACCTGTTTCCAGAGGGACTGCTTGGACAAGATTTACTGTAGACACTTTGCTGAAAGTTGGCTTTTCTGACCCATTCAGATTGCTGATTTTGTGGGCAGCTTGTACAAAGCCGCCATAAGGAATGTGCTGTTCCACGCTCCCAAATGTGTAGGTTTCCTCCCACGGTTCCAGACGAGAGCCCCAGACAGGGATACCCGAGCACTGTTGGGTGACTTTGGACATGTCGTATCCTCAGTTTCCGTGCCTCATTTTCTCTATGTGTAAAATAGTGTGAATGAGACCCATTCACAGTGCTTAGAAACCTTCCCTGGCAGGAGTCAGCCCCTTCTGTCCCACAAATGGGTTAGGATAGCGGGATGTCACGGAAAAATTGTCCTTATCACCTTCTGGAGAAACTGCAGAGCAGCAGCAAGAGGAACAGATCTTAGGATCATTCAGCTGTAAAATGGAGCTAGACTTTCTCTCCCCTATCCATGCAGTATCCCTTGCTCCAGGGTCTGGCTGTCCAAGACCTAGTTTGCTGTGGTAGAGCAGGGCGTCTTGGTTCAGATTGACTGAGAAATTTGTTAAGGTGTGAAAAAATATGTGAGCTAAAGCCCTGCAAGAGAAGCATAAAAATGGACAGAAGCATGGTCACTGAGTTGTGATAGCAGCTTGAGGATTCAAGGGGGAAAATACTGATGCAAAAAGGTGTAAAATATTAAGGAGAAAAGCAGAGAATTGGAAGACAACAGCTCAGCAACATTGTGAGTGAGTTTCCAGGAGCAAGGGAGACCAGCCCTTTCCACCTGGCTGATGATAGCAGAGCCAGCAAGGATTCCTGGGGTGTCTCATCACGGATGGTGAGTTTGAAGTTCCTTAGTCTGCTCTGGGTATGAGCCAACATCTCTGAAGGACCAGCTGAGCTCTGTTAAGGCTCTGATGCTTTCATCTCTGAATCTGTGAAAATTCCCCTGAAGCCATATCTTCATCCCAGTGTACGCATGTAGCCCTCTAATACCTTGTTGCCATTGCTAGTAACAGGCCATAAGCTTTGTATAGAGTTTGCAAGTTCTCAGGACTGAGGTTTGTCAGGTCTGTTCAGTGTGGGCTTTTCCGGATCAGCCTGCAGCTTTCTTTTACTTAGTTTAGCTGTGACAGCAATTTCTCTAATTGACCAGGTGTCTATGACTAATTTGTTTTATTTTTGTTTGTCTATCTATCTTTGCATGGTACAATCGTATTTTTTTACAGATAGCAAAAACAGTTCTCTGTAGAGTGAGATATTTTCAACTCTGACACAATGACACAATATAGAGGAATACAGGCCTGGTGCAGAAGCGGAGGCACAGGATGTGGCGTAGAGGAGCATAGGCACGGGGTGATAGGAGATGGGGCACAGGCTGGTGCTGGAGACCTCATGGCTATAAACAGCTCAGCTATGGTCAGTTAAAGAAGAGCAGACCTGGAGCGGAACAAAACTCGTTTCAAGGGTAACAAAGAGAACAAAGAAATAGTATCTAACATATGTAAAAGGCACCGTATATAGTAAATTTGGATGTAACGTGGAGCTGCTGAACAATGAAGAAAGAGCAAAGGTGTAAAAGCATGCGAGCAAACATAAAAATGTCCTCCGTGGATTGTAGAGTGAGGAAGAAGCCGTCTATATGAACATCATATGCTTCCTGGCAGAGGACTCCAGATGGTGATGACCTGCTGCAACACCCCTACCACTGACACCAGAATAAACCCCCACACCTTAGGACCCAGGGGAACAGGGGAAAGGTGAGCATAGCCCCAGGAAAAAGGATAAAAAATAAGTAGGCATAGTTTTTCTGTGGTAAATAGATATGGACTGATAATGATTAGTCTACTAAGATTTCAATTTTACAAACAATTCTTGGCATTAAATGTATATGTAAACGTGTGTGTGTGTGTATATGTGTGTTTATATACACATACATAAATATAGTGTGCTTCCTCTTTGCCTGTGAAACAACATTTTGAGCATAACACCAGTAAATCTGCGTCTATAGAGATTTTACTGGATTCATGCCTTTCTCTAGTGTCAGAGATGCCTCCTTCACTCTCTGACCCGACCTGTTGCTCTGGGCACTGCTGAGCAGCCATACCTCCCACACCAGAGTGGGCACACCACAGCTGAGGGCAAATCTAAACGCACCAAACCTCCCACCAAGTAACTGTCCAGAGACGTTGTGCAGTCTCCATCCTTGGAGCTATTCAGCTGGATTGGATAATGCTCTGAGCTACCAGCCGTAACTTTGAAGTTGATCCCGCTCTGAGCAAGGGATTGGACTAGAGACCTCAGAGGTGCCTTCCAACCTCAATTCTTCAATTGAATTCATGAGTGTTAGTGAAACTAACCCTATGATACTTGGAAACGACAAGGAGGCCACTTAGTCAAGGCCACTAAGGGCAACAAACAAGCAGACTTGCATATTCAAGATTGGGGCATTTAAATCTCTTTGAATTTCTCCAAGATTAGCTAGCAGGTCTAATTGGATCTGCTTTTTTTCCCTCACTTTGCAGCCTTGACTCCTAGAGCTAACTAAAACCACTGGAACTGTTAATTGAAAACTAAGTGTCAACAGCAGCTCAGCACAGAAAGAGTTTCAATTAAAAGCAATCTCTTCTGCCATCCTAAGTAATATTTTCCCTCCTGGCTAAATTTTAACTGAGGCACAAAGTGGTTGCTTGTCATTGCATTAATGCGATCTGAGCTATTGTGCGGGAAAACTTCCTTTTAGTCAGAGGCCAAGGAGCTTTTAATTTATCAGCAGCTGAAAGCAGAGGATTGCTTTTCAATACGATCTGGCCGATTTGCTTTTATCTTCTGGGCTGTGTGGGCGAGGATTGAGGTGTGCTGAAGGCCACACCGAGAAACGTATTTAAAAGTCAGAGCTGCAGGGGAAGGAATGAGGTTTTTCTTACTCCCTGCCCTTCCTGGTTCTCCATCCACCCCTCTCCAGGCTGGCACTCAGCCACCCCAGCCTGGCTGTGATATGTACCCCAGGCTGGCTGAGCAGAGTCGGACCTTCCCTATGTATTGTCTGGCCAAGAGGTCTCCAGTTGCCCACGCACCTTGGCAGTCTTTGGGTTTGTGGCTGATGAATGCTAGCTGCAGTTTGGCCCACACTTCTAAGGTCCACACTGAGGGCATGAACGGAGGGCCTCCAGGAGAGAGGAGAGCAGAGGCGGAAGAGCTGCTGAGAGGGTGATGTGTGATGTGAGAGGGGAGCTGGGTCTGGAGGCTCAGGGAAGGCTACCGTCAAGATTGGCTACATTTCTGTGAGGAAAACTTCTTGCAGAAGGAAGTTTGTTGGAGCAGTTTCCCCTGGAGAGGTCCGGCGTGGAGGCCATGCGGCAGTGAGTCTCCTGTGACAAAGAAGCATGGAAGCAGGTTGGGTTGGCCCAGTTGGGTGGTGCTTGGGTGGAGGTGGATGGTAATGCTGGTGTGTGCATTGAGAGGGAGGGGTGTGGACTGAGATGGTATGGGCTGATAGCAGAGAGAGTCAGTGGCTGTGGTATTTGCAGTCCTACTTTCGTAGCAGAGCAGGGCATCAGCGTGGCCAGGCTTGCTCGCTAAGGACAGCTTCTATGGATGGTGTTGTTGGGAGTAACTGGGGAGCAGGGATATGATCTTGGAGCCAGGGTGAAGAGCAGAATCTCTAATTAAACCATCTTCACAGGCCTCCAATGACCTGGCCTTGCATCCTGCTTCCTCCAAAGCCAGCCTGGATGATCTCGCATCAATTACTTCATGTTCTGGTCCCCAGACGCAGAATGAGGATTTCGCGGGGTGTCACCTTCCTGTCTCAGCGTAATAACCACTAATAAATTGTGCGAGTTATTAAGAGCGTTCCCAGATTTATTTTCCTGAAAAGGTGTCTAAAACCCACTAAAAGGAAGTGATAGAAAGTGACAGCTGAAGAATAAACTGCTCTTCATCATGGTGAAACAGAGAAAATGATCTGCCTGTTGTTTTAGAGCTTCCATATAAAAAGCGTTCAGAGAAGGTTATGGGGGTTATGTCTTTGTGAGTCGTTAAGAAACAGCAGATCATTTTAGCAACAAAAGTACTAAGAGCTTTTTTGTGCTCCAGCTCTGCTCCTCCCTTTGCTTTCTGATCAGCACCGAAACCTGCCTTCGTACAGCATTGAAGATGCAAAGTCCAATCAGCGCTGAGCTAAAGGGACTTGCAGACCCTTTCAGTTGTTTTCTAGCCCGTTTCTTCATGGTTTGGCTAACTCCACTTCAGCCATCTACAAATGACAGGCTCTAGCGGTGGGGTGAAACTAGGCAGAAAAAGGGTGAAAATGTTTATGTGTAAGGGTTCTCGGTCCTTGGAGAGCTCAGGGCATTGAGGATGTTCTGCTGGATTTGCTCTGAAAATTATTAGTTGATGAAACGGGGCTGTGGGATGCAGGTCCAGGGTGTTGTCAGAGGGGTGCCTGCCCTGGCCTCCACACCTTCCGGGAGCTGACGAAGGAGGCACAGCTCAGCAATCGCTTCGCTGCAGCCTCCGCCGTGGCTTGGGGGGCTGCAGATGCCTCCTGTGGCCTCTGGGTCTGAACATGATGCTCATAGGCACATAGCTAAGGAGGCAGGAGCAGCACAGCAAGGCCTTCAAACCAAGGTATGGTAGCCTGTGCCTCAAGCTCTGCAGCCTGTCCCTGCTGAAATAACCCCTAAGTGTGCCATCTTTTCCAGGCCAGTGCAGTCAACACACACAGATTTGGTGTGGCTGTCCAAAACTGTGCTTATCATGATGGCAGCACAGCAAATAGCCAGGGTACATTGCAATGATACTACTGATAAAAGGCCTGAAAGCACCAATGGGAACCGTATTGGCCAAAAGAGCTGTTTGTCATGATGGGAGGCTTTTTGATGTGCACAGATTAGTCAGTGCTGGATAAAGTGAGAACAGCTGGTGTTGCTTTGCACTGAAGGATGTGTGTATTGGCTAAACTTTCCTCACTATAAGAAAGGAGATCCCTAGGGTGGACTTACAAAGACATGGGAACTGGGGCTGAAACGTGTATCCAGGGTACAGTCCCATTGCTTTTTGTTTTACATGGTGAAGGAATCTCCACAACCGTGCAAATATGAGGAAAAGTATTAGTCTGGCAAATAAGGTGTTTTTATTCAGCAACTAATTACTTTTGTAAGCAAGGGGGAACAACATTTCAACTCTCCCTCCCTTTGCTTGCTCATCCGTAAAATGGGTGTAAGACAACTACCTGTTTCTCAAGCAGGTATTGAGGTGCTTCAGAGGATGAGGTACCCAAAGAAAATACCCTTATCCTGTGACGATCTCTGTTCCCTTTTGTGGTTAGATTTTTTCCTTTTTTTCTACCTAAAAGGTGTTCAGGAGATGATCCATACGTAACTGACTGAGATTTACCTCTGTGAACAATGTGTGCATTCATCAGCACCCATAAATCACTCTTGAAGTAGAAAAGTGTTAAGAACAGGAGCACTTCAGTCTTCTTTTGCTACAGAGCCTCCTGGAAGAGTCATGGCGGGATGTCTTTGTGCTAAAAGACACATTGAAGTTGATAAACAACTGCCAGGCGGGGCTGATGTCAAGAGAAAGTTTTTGTGAGACAGATGGGGCTTGGAGCATTGAATGTAGATAAATGATACCAGCAAAGTTCAAAAGCAACCTGAACAGTTGCTGCTTGTGCGTGTGACTCATGAAAGAGGATGATGATTGCTCTGGACATTACCCTCGAGCTGTGTTTTTCATTGCAGAGCTAACACTGCATGTTGGTCTGAGCAGAAAATTATGGGGAATTGGGTGATTCTCACCAGTGTGAGGTGCATCCCCTTGTCCTTAGTGCTGGTCTAACCTGAGTCCCCCTGTGGATTTCGACCTGTAAATCATGAGACGCTTCTGCCTGTTGTTTTGGGCAAGATTCAGCTGTGTCTTATGTCCATCTGTCCAGTATCATCTATCCAGCATCATCCATCCACTACATTCAGACATCAATCTATAAGCAGCGTGGCACAACAGAGAAACGGGCCCTGCACAGAAAATCTGAGCAGCAGGCACAGACTTTAAAAGCCTTTGAGTTTTCACAGAGTGAAGAGCTCTCTCTGCCAAGTCAAGCAGACAGTTCGTCACACTGCCAGTAACTTCCTGTCTGACACCCTCTGCATTTAGTTTGCAAATAGGTACTAGTGGTAAGCTAACCAATTCCCCAAGTTGGGAGCCTCTCTCTCATGATGCCCTCCAATAAAAATCTTTGCATATAAAGGCAAAGTTATTTAATAACCCACTTGTCTAGGGGAAAAAAAGAAATCTGAACCCCCAAGCCCTCAATTATGTATTCCTCAGGATGCTCATTTCCTTTCAGCCTTCAGAGGGCAGCAAGAAATGATCCAACCGTAAGCTGATGATTAACTGATCTCTGGTGCTCACAGCATGGCAATTCTGTCCTCAGGGCCAACGTCACAGAGGTGTAGCAAAATTTGGGACTCCTTTGATTGAGCTGCTGAAGGGCTGGGAGGGTTGAGCTGGGTACAGACTCCAGCCTTGGAGGGGTCTTGGCCAAGTGGTGTTTCACCAGTGTCATTTGACCCTTGCAAATTCAAACAAATCAAGGGTACAGGGGGGTGTGTTTGTCTGAGCATAGCTGGCAGGGGGCAGTTGCTACTTGTGTCTGGCAGGGTTTTGGAGATTGATTTAGTACTTTGCAGACACGATTGCATGTGTCTCCTTCCCTGAAGGCTTAGTCAAGAATAAAAATGGCCTCTGAATGTATAGAAGAAGGCTTGAGAAGGCCGATGTGGTCCCTCCAGCCTTCATATATTGCCGTCCTCTTGATGCAGAGGGCAGGTTTCATCCCTGAAGGGAGGAGATTGAGCTCAGGACTCAAAGACAGGAAAGCTTAATCCTATGCAGGCGTCTGCGTTGGGGCTGGCCATTCCAGGCGTCCTTTATAGCCCATGGAGAGAAACAGCAAACTTCTGCCTTAGGATGGGATGGCTCTAGGGACTGTTCAGGAGCCCAGAGGAGCAGTTCAAGCAGAGATGCTGACCCTTGGCCAGACAAATCCTACCTCTGAACTTTGAGATGAATTGCTCCAGCTCTGAGTTGGGGAGAAGCAAGACAGGCAAGAAAGCTCCTTGTCTTCAGCGTCTTCCTGCTGAGCTGCAACCCTTGCAGCTGCTTACAGGCTTTTATGCAGATGGACTTGCTTAGCATTTCTTACTGGGGTGTAAGAGTAAGGTGTGAGCTGTGAGCCTGGAGGATCTGGGTGTGATCACTCCCCACAAGGAGCGACCCTGCTTCCTATCACTGGGGGTCACACAGTGACATCCAGGCTGCTGCTGCTCATGCCAGTGAAGGGTAGGCAGGCAGATAGGGCTTGAGAGAGATGGGTCTGATCCCCTCCTCTGCCAGAAGTGTGCTGTGTGCCCATCGGCAAGCATGCATGGAATCCATCTCCTTAAATCATATAAAAGTTTTATGTGCATCTATCTGACTTATCTTCTAGAGTCAGTGAAGAGAGACTGACATCTCCATCTCGTCTGGAGGCAGGCACGCGGGTTAAGAGGCAGAAAACACCTTTTAGAAAGGCCAACCCTTCTTTTAGAAAGGCCAACCCTTCACTGACTATGGCAGAGCTGGGTGCTGAGAGTGGTCTAAAATTTTAATGCCGAAAGAGAGCGGAAATTAAAATTTTGGGTGTAAAAAGCCAGTGCTTACAGCTCTTGGTCTGGTGGACAAGGACATGGCAGGTTCAGACCTCGACTTCTTGGAGAACGCCCTAACCATTAGGCTATAAACTCCTCTGAGCAGAGCTGCTCACCAGCCTTCCTTGTCAGGTGGGGCCATTCAGGAGCCTGGAGGACAGGGCAGTGAATTGGCTAAGTGAGCTCTCCCACAGTAACTCAAGTGAACAACTACATTGGCACATCCCAGTGAAGGCTGCCCCTTCCGTTGCAGGTCTTATACTATCCTACTGCCACCCACTGTGGGCCACTGTCAGACACGACATGGGGCTAGGCTGGCCTTTACTCTAATGTGGTGCAGACACTCTTGTGTTCCTATGCTCAGAGTACTAGGAATGGAACGGGTATTTGACCCAGATCCTCATTTCCTAGCAGGGTCCTACCTGAAATAATTTATACCGAACAATCAGGAAAAAAACCCCAAAAACTCAGCTCTTGAGCTCCCTCCTCTTGACTTATCTGTGGTAAGTTAGCTTCCACTGGAGATGCTCAGAGCTCACAAGAGCCCTGCACATTTGGTTGTGTGTATGCACTGAAGGGGGTTGGCCTCTGCTATGAAACTCCTCGGCTGACATCCTGGGGAACTTTTAGCCCTGCTTTATTTGGAGCTTTTATGAGCCTTTCAATCACAGTGATATGCCATCAAATTTTGATGTCTAGCAAAGGAACAATCGTCTATTCTCTTCCCTTTTATAGCAGCTGAGACTTTCAGTAACATTATCCTGCCATGTTTTGACATCTGGCTTGTCAGTGACTGCATTATCTACCACAATATGTTTTTTCCGTGAGCAAAACTTCAGCATAAATTCACTGGCAGGCTGGCTAGATGCTGGTGTGTGAAACATCTACCACTTCCAAATAGTAAATATGTTCCCAGACGCAAACTTTGGAAACTCTGCTTTAATCCCAGGCAAACTGAGATGCGAAGCGTTGCACCAGATGACTGCTCCTGACCTGTGCCATGGCATTAAAATCTCAGAAACTGTATTTGTCCCTTTTAGGTTTAGTATCTGAGGACAGAGTGACTTACTTGGGTGCCATCACTAGCCTTATCAGTGCGAGGTCTGACCGACGTTGAGACACCCACATCGAGGTGTCCACAATGCAGGAGTGTGATTCAGTTGCTGGAACATGATGCCGGGAGCCATCTGAGATGTCCTCAGGTATCTGGGAGGCTAGCAGGAGGGACATGGGACCTGCAGGAGACCAGTGTCCCCTGGGAGAGCAGGTGTGGGTGCCCCAGCATATCTGGTGCTGGATGCTGACATTTAGGCAACTGAATTGAGCCTTTGCTGTTGACACACAGATCTCCCAGATTTCACCTGCAGTCTTGCTGTGTAGATACCTAAGCCCAGGATGAAGGGAGAATGGACTTGCCCTCACTCCCTGCAGGTCTTTGGAAGTGCAAAAACTAGAGGAGGTCTGGTCCAGGATGCATTTGCTGCTCTGGAGGGCATCCATGTACCTCACACTTAATAAATTGCTCTTAGAACAGTTCTATCACCTCCATCTTCAGGTGGAAGAACTGGGGCATTGAAAAATGAAAGGAGAGAGTAACCAAAGGAAGGAAAGTGCCTCTACCTTGAGAGAAGTAACTGATGTTCAAGCCACCTCCTCTCCAGTGACACATCCCAGCTGCCTCACCGACACATGGAGAGAGGTTGCAAAACCCCTCACAAATCCCTCAGTGGAATTTGCTGTCTCCCTGTAAGTCCAACTAGGAACATAAAACTGGAGAAGACTACATAGGCCCTGAGCCCAATCCTGCTACTCTGGACTGAAGGTTTGGTCCCAAGGGCCTCTCAGGATACCAGTTCTCCACTCCCTAACCCTGCTGGCCAGAGACTTCACACTCTCCAACATACACAAGACCCTGAACTGGGCAAGGGAGTTTTCCAGCTGGGATTGCACATCCAGCACCAGCTAGCATCTATGAACTTGTCTGCAGCCATTGTTTTAATCACTGGTTTTCAACCTGCACTCTGTGGACGAGCGATGTCCGTTAGGTATTTCGCGATCTGTGGTAGACCGCCAGAAAAAGACCTGTCTGCTGACTGTTTGTCTTTCTACCAGCCAGCCTGGTTTTACAAACTTAGAGTAATTCTTCCCATTTGCTCCAGAATGGTGTGTGCCGCTTAAGCCCCTTCCCAGCATCAGGCTCACCCATCACCATGACATTTCCAGAGCTTGCTGACATCCGCGTCCCTCTCCAGCAGCAGCACCGCTGCCAGGAAGGATTCAAGATCTTTGGCAACTTTCACAGACTTCCAGAGTGTTTCTGGCCCCGTTCCACTGCTCTCTTCCCCCGGGCTAAGTGCAGCTGAGTCGGTGTGTTTGGTCCTTTGCCACTTTATCCTGGAAGGCCTCAGCGGTGCTGGGATTTGCCAAGAGCACAGATCTCAGGAGCATCTCTGCCAAGCCCAGATGGTGCTTCTCTTTCCCTTTTCCTTCAAACTCCTAGCTGTGCCCTGGCCAGCACAGGGGGGTAACTCCCTCCAAATTCCTTCTGTAGGAATACTGTAAATTCAGGCAAACCCCCTGGTTCTCCCAGAGTAAAATCAAACTCTCCCTCTGAAAAGAAACACTTGGGCCCTCCAGATCCCAGACTCTTTTATTGCTTTGACTGGAGAGTGCTGATCCAGGTTAGTTGCAATGGGGAGGCTTGCTTCACCTGGCTTTATATGTCTACATTGGAAGTACCAACATCTCAGCTGATCATCCAAGTCTTCCCTGCTAGTAAGTGCAGAGGGAGCGCAAGTTCTGGGGTGTAATTCGCCAGCTTTAGACACTAACTGTAGAAGGAGATAATTAGTACCCCAGAAGCATTTGCTATTCTTTATTGACTGTAACAGATCTACCCTGTAGATCTGCTATGGACCCATTCCCAAGGACATCCCATAAAGCTGCACACACTCTTGCTTTCATAAGTTCCCCATCAAGGACTAGCACAGTGTTAGCTTTGTGTTTGGTTGCTGTTGTATAGCAAACCTTACCATTAAACTGTGACACCTCTTGGTGTCCTGACAGCTTACAAAGGAAGCCAGTAGATGCATCTGCTTGGGACCTGATTGTGGGCAGTGGTCCCTTTTTCCAAGTGTCTCCCACTTGGGAGTGTAGATCCTTAAGGAGGATTTCAGGTCCATCATTCAAACCTGACTTCTTCCTCACCAAGTATTTTATCTGAGCAAGACGTCAGACCCATGCCCCACATCGCAGATGTTAAACAACAATTTATTTGGGAGAGAAGAGGACTGAGAATATGTAATTGAAGGAGCACACATTTATTCAGACTACATATGAAAGATTAATCTCCTCCCTTGCTGTTGGAAGGCAACACCCAGTAACAAAAGGTGACAGTGAGCAGGATATGGCAGCGTTGCATATTGCAGCATAGTGCAGACACTGCTACGCTACTTTGAGCCTCACTTGACTTCCCCTGTCCTGAAGCTCTCCTAGGTATTTCTCTACACCATGCCTGAAGAGCAATATGGTTCAAACTCAGGGAAGGTCACAGGCTCCTGCTTCTGTGATTTCTTGTCACATGCAGCCATTATGCACACACACACACACACACACACACACACACAAGGCTACAGTGAGCCGGTGTCCACCCAAAATCACCTTGCAGTATCTCCTTGCTTTCAGCTTGACACCTGGGAGAGGCAGAGAATATTGTAACTGGTTGAAATTTTAAAGGTGACATCACAAAACTATTGAAGCCCAAATCTGCTCAGGACATCTTGGTTAAACCATCTGCTGCTTCATCTTTAATTCTTACAAATGAATTTGGGGGATGGATTCGTGTCTCATTCAGGGAACATGCCTACAACTGGCCACCACTGAGCGCTGCAAAGAGAAGTTGGGTCACTGTTGATAAGGCTAAAATGGAAGCCAGGTTATCATCTATTAATTACCTCTCCCAGCGCATCTATCTTTCTGGCTGCTTCTTATTCAAATTATGCATCAATTTAACTCATCAAGGCTTAAGAGAACTTAGGTAGAAGCTGCAGTGCATATATGCTGTTTATATCATGCTTTCAAAGCCCTTGTTGGATGGTTTGCAAGGTCCAGATTTGGATGTCTGGGCGACAATATTGTACAAATGCACCTCTCCAAGGCTAGAAGGGAGTTTTACATGCCAGAACAAGGAGATGCTTTGCAAACTTGGGGTTGGATTTCCATTGCTGGTGCTGAGATCACCACTCAGCCTTCATCACTGCTCCGTACCACCGTTGTCTATTGCAAGAATGCCAAATCTCCACCCAAAGCGGAGAGAAACCTCTTTTCTCCTCCCTGCTTCCTCCCTGGAGGCTGAACAATTGCACTTCAATCTGACATTTAAACGTATTCAGAGACGGGAAGGGGCCCATGCTCCTCCCTGCATCATGCTCACTGACAGGCTGTCAGCCGACAGACCGTGGTGAACTTGGGGAGGGGGGGCCAGTCTCAGCCCTGCCAGCCTCCCTGGGGGCCGATGGCAGGAAACATCCCCTCTTGGACAGATTGCAGAGGAAAATGCTGCGGAACAGAATTAGAAACATGCTATTAAAGGTTCTTCCAGCGAAAGCATGCGGCAGTTTGGATGCAGCCCATCACAGCACCACGTGTGCAGAAAAGCAGCTGGATTTGTCACAGCCCTGGCTGAGAGGACACGAGTATGACGCTTGGAGCTGGGGACTCCTTCCAGGGCCTGCCTGCAGGGACCAGAGTGATCTCTTCTTCCAAGAAGGCCAGCATGCTTTATGCATGCCTCTTTCAGCATGCTTTACACTGATATTAGGAGTCCTAAGGCTCCTGGGACGGTGCATATCCTGACCGGCCAGGTTACAAGTCACCCTTTTGGCTGCTGACGTTTCCTGCGGTAAAGCGCTAAACTCCACAGGCAGAGACGTCCCTCCTGTGTCCCCCGGGGATCTGTGAACCCCAGGCTTCGGGCCAGAGGACCTTCATCAGTGGGGCAGGACCTGGGGGCAAACCTGCCTGGGGAGGAATCACTGCTCCGCACTGCCTGGCGAAACGCGGTGTGGTGCCGCGCCAGTGCTGTCGGCTGAGCCAGCGCGTGGCTGCCACGGCGGGGAAGCGTGCGCGCACAGCTGTGTAGTCAGCCTGTGTCACCCATTGCCCTCCAGAGCTAGCGGACAGCAATATTTTGTTCTGTCTGGAGCTTCTGCCATTCAGCAGCCCTGAGCGTTTTCTCTTCCTAACGAGATGTGAAGGAAGGCAGGCCCTTCGCTGGTGTGTGGGCTATTTTCGGCTGCAGAAGGACTCACTGTAACTCCTTATAATTACATAAGCATTTGTATAATTCACTGGAGCTGGATTTCATCATTGCAAGCCCGGGAATAGTGAGTAGAAAAGGACTCGTGCACTTCATTTCCTTCCTTTCCTTTCTTTCTAGTGACTGTTCTGCAGGTGATGAGTTTAGTGCCAGGTCAAACCCGCTTTGTCTGCCGTACTTTGTTGGCGGGAAATGCTCTGATTTATCCCTTTCTGGGGTCCTTGCGGAGTTCGGGGCAAACCTGGGTGAATTTGAGAAAGCGTTTCCTCCTGCAGATTGCAAAGCACATACCTTGGAGCATCAAAGGGCTAGTTAAAAGCCAAACGAGCGGAAAGACTCCCAAGGAGGGACTTAAAAAACATGACATGGGCCAGTTACGCGCTAGGAATGACTCACGCTTCCGAAGCTTCGGGATCTCCAAACCCTTTGCAAATAACATGGGAAAACAAACCATTGCCCATCCCTCCCTGCTCAGTGACATGCAGGCATGGGCTGGAGAGCGGGCGCTCTACCTGCTGATGCAGAGGAGGGAGGACGGGACTGCAAGGGAAGCTTTTGGAGAGAAGAGAGTAAATCTACACCTGGGGAACAGGAAAAGCATGAATGCCCTTTTCCAAATCAGAGGTTGGTTTTTGATGACCCTCTCCTCTGAGGTTTCTCTGGTGTTTGGAAGGGTTGGTCTCTTAGAGAGCATCTGAAGATGAGGAAGAACTTGACTGTGAGGGTGACAGAGCACTGGCACAGGTTGCCCAGGGAAGTGGTGGAGTCTCCTTCCCTGGAGATATTCAAAACCTGCCTGGACACGATCCTGGGCAATGTGCTCTAGAGCACCCTGCTTGAGCAGGGAGGTTGGACTAGATGATCTCCAGAGGTCCCTTCCAACCTAAACGATTCTGTGATTCTGTGATCTCTTTGCTCCCTGCCAGCCTATTTCCGCTCCTCTCTGTTGAAACTGGTCAACAGCTTGCGAAGTTACTGGGGGAGGAGAGGGGCGAGCAGGAAGGGAGCGGCAGGCGCAGACACCCTGAGTGATCACACAGGCCTTGTTTCCTTAGGAACCTGGCTAAAAAAATGGATCTGTGATAGCACAGTGCTCCCGGCCCTGCTTTTAACGCCCTGCAGGAGACGCCAGGCCTGCCTCCCCGTTGCACTGTCTGCTGGCGCGACGCGGGAGCTGACAAGTTGTCTTCGGCTTCAGCGGCGAGCTGTAGCCTCCGGCGGCAGCGTACCGCAGCGCACGGAGAAATAGCAGACCTGCGTGGGTTGGAGGCACGCTTGGAGCTAAAACGAGCGCCGCAGCTGTCGCCGCTGCGATATTTCTCGATCGTGTGACGAGCTGAGATTGTCTCTGTAGCGCCTGAGCGTGGAGAGGTGTTTTGCTTAATTAGGAGGTCGCGCTGCTGCCTTGGCTTCACGGCGGCACGCGCGGCTCGGACGTGGCTGCAGCAGAGCAGAGCGTTTCACCTTGCTCGCCCCGGGGGCGCAGCCTCTCTGCTAGAGCCCGGGGCAAGAGGCGGCGACGTGAAATGCAAAGCGTTGCTGCGGCGAAGAGGGAGCAGCCTTTACCAGCTGTCCGGCATTACCCAAAATATTTCCCCAAATATTTCTGCCAAAAAAGCCAAAAATACTGCTGATATAGCATCTGTAGAAATGGGCACTCATGGAGAAAACAGAACTGGGGCTCCTGTTGCAAGGCTCTAGGATGAATTAAGGTAAATGGGCTGAGCCCAGGATTAACACCTGGCTAAGGTGACTGGAAGAGGATTGGGGTTAACCCCAGACTGGGGTAGGACCTCAGGCCAGTCCGGGATCTAAGAGGAGAAAGTTCTGTGTATTTCCCACTCACGAGCACGCAAGCTTTGTATATTAGCTTTCCAAGCCCAGCCTGTGATGCGGGACAGCAGGTTGGGACCCTGGTGTCCCCATTTCGGTTTTACGTAGGAATACGTTTGGTTTTACCTAAAACAATTGGAAACTGACCAAAATTAAACTGAAATAAGGCTCTAGATAGATTTCTGGACCTAGCTGAGACACAATCCATGTAATCCTTTTCTTTGACTTGCTTCATGCTGTAACAGCCACATTAATTTAAAGTGTTCACATTGTTTTAAAAAAAGGAAAATTTTCCAAACCACAGAAGACATCAGGCATTATATTTTTAGGCACCTGAAGCAATCAATTGCTGTGGGAGAAGAGACTTACCAGCATCAGAAAGGGAAGAAAACCTTCCTGTCTCTCCTTCCAGCTGCCTCCTTGTAGCAAGGCACAGCTTTATGCTCGGTAGATCTGACCTTTCCTTCAGTCCTCCTCCACCAAACATACTACTCCATGCTCTAATTGTACCTGGGCCTTGGTCAGTTGGGTCCCTGGCTTCTCACGCTTGAAAACCTTCATGGTCTATTTTTATTTTATTGTATTTTATTTTAAATATACGCACTACTGCTGAAAACAGCCTCTGAACCTTCTCTTTTTTAATTAACTTCCTAGAGGATGAGTCCACATTCACGGAGTGAAAGGAGGTGTCTTAATTGCCTTTCTCATTTCAGAGCGTAACAGGTCTTCTCTGAGCTGTGGCAGGCATCAGGAAAATACCATCTTCATAATTACCTAGGAACAGAGGGCTTGGAGGGAATTGTTACGTTAACCCCCTTTTTGTCATCCTTGAACTGATTTCATCCACCTGCTGGGAGATCCTGACTCATTTAGGGGCTGCAGTGTTTTGAGCTGTGGCTTTTTGTTCTCTCTGTTGTGAGGCTGAAGATTTCCCCTTGGCGTTCACTGGAGTTGGACGGAGCCCAGAAAGTTTGCCTATGTATCTGTGTGGTGTCCTATGCAGCGATTTATCTTTTTCTTACCCGAAAACGTCACTCTCTTCCAACTCTTGCTGCCTGCTGCTGAAGACAAACAGATGGAAAGGTGTCTCTGAGCATGGAGTTTTTCCCTTCCCTGTTCTATGGATTCGTAGATCTTGCTAGACAGCAGGCGTTTACTGCCAAAACCAGCTAAAGATGCAAGAAAACAAGCATGCACTCTGACTGCATGCTCAGTTTGTCTCTAATGTTCACCCAGGACCACGTCCGGTCTAGAAGTCAACCTGGAATTCATCTGGCTAAAAAAGTACCGCAAGTACTGGCCAGACAGCAACCAATTGATGCCACTCAGCGCCTGATGCACGGTAACTGCTTGAACAGCAACTGTACCGTCACGTCCCCAGCCCTGTCAGAGGTACCGAGGCCTCCTTCTTCCCGCCTAACTTCTGGCTTTCAGTGGCGGGGACAACACCAAGTCCCTGTCCTGAGCAGAGTGAGATGGCACCTTCTGAGGGGAGTCTGGTTGAGGAAGGCCCAGGTGGGTCTATGGCAGAGAGAGGATAAGGGGACATCTCTCTTCGTTCCCGGTAGGGATAGCCTGGACCTGGTTTTCTGTACCTCACCACAGCAGAAACCATCACCTCTTTTCAGATTTTAGCTCTGACCATGGCTGGAAGAGGAAAGACTCTTTAGAGATAACACACAGAGGTGCTCTCAGGCTGTTACAGGTCTGGCTGTGTTTGCATGTCACTCCTGCTCTCTGACCAACAAACCAGTTCACATGTTGCCCTCATATTCTTCTATCTTGTCAGGGTATTACGACTTGCTGCCAAGCTCCACAGCTACTGTTTTGAGGGCCTTTTAACATCCTGGCTGCTTTGGGTCACTCACAGGCTCCTCTCTCCATTCCCCTCCCTCCTCCACCCTTTCGCCACAGCCAATAAATCTTGTTTCCCATCCGTTTGACCCCCCCTCTGTGAGGTGGGCAGTCTGTCGGTGTAACTATCTCACACCTCTGCAGGCTGTTTTTTGCCCAGGGAAGTGTGTCTATCCATCTTGGGGAAGTGTCTGTAGTGCTTAGTCTCCGGTAGCAAGCCAAGGAGAGGGGTCATGGCCCAAAAGGCAATTCTCCCCTCCAGTGAAGAATTGCATCTTGCTTACAGTCAGTCCATTAAGTCCCAGGGGAGAGCAGGACAGAGATCTAATTATCCCTCTCCCTGATGGGAGGTTTGAGTCATGCATTATTTCTGATGCAGCTGTTACTCTTGGTGAGTGACACCCTGCTACAGATGTGTTATCATCTGGGATGAGCCACGGTCCACAGGTGTTGGCAAGGCATTGCACCCAAGCACAGCAATCTGGCCACTGAATGAACTGATTGAGCAAAGAGCTGCGGTTTCAGCTGTTGGAGCTAATTTGGATTGAATTGAGTCAGAGAGAGCTTATGGGAGTGGTTCTGCTGGCAGATCTGAGGGGATACTGACCTCCAAGAGCTGAAGATGCTGCTGGCAGTGGGTGTGTGTTGGTGCCTTCCCCTTGCACATGTAGAGTCCCTGTTCTGTTCTGTGGAGGGTGGTGGGGGCAAACAAGGTGGATGTGCCTTCCCCTTGTCCAGAGGACAAGAACGGGATCTCTAGGAATGTCTCTTCTGCTAATATTTATATCACTGACCAACGTAGTCCTGTCTCCACCCATCTCATATCTCGCAGCTCAGCCCAAAGCTTCACATCTGTTTGTCTGATACGAATAAGAACTTCCTGGAACTGATCTTAAAGAAACTAACCTCCTGTCTCAGGTTGGTCCTCACACAGGTATGGGAGAAAAGAGAAGCAGATGTCCAGACAGAGCAAAAGCTAAGAACAGGGAATTGCAGGATCATTGCTGCCCGATTTCCCATGGTTACAGCCTGATTGCAGGCGTAAGTCCCATGACTGCGTCAGGGAAGGCAAAGTTAGGAGGATGCAGTTCATTTCAAAGCGGGGAGCTCAGCAGGCTCCTGAACTGGGCTGGATGGTAGTGAGGAGTCAAAGCTAAGGTGCCAACAGAACAGAAGTGAGATACCATGGGCAGTTTGCTCCACTGGCATAGGTATGGCTGATGAGCAGAGAGATGCACCCCAGATTATGATTCCCCTTCACACAGCTTCATGCTTTCAGGATGTTTTTCATGGGAAGACAGCAAAAGGCTCTTGTGGTGTTAAGTGTCAGGTTCCTCTCTTTGGTGATAATAGGGGGATGTTGAAGCATAGTGGGTATCAAGATCAGCTGAGCTAAGGGGCCAAAATTAGAGCTGAATTTTTGGATGACTCAGTGGGAAATGGATATAAACATGCTGTCCTGAAATCTGAAGAAGGCATATACAGACCCCTAGGTTTGTACAGGAAACAGGAAAGTACAGGAGATTCCTGAGCAAGGACAATAAAGCTGATGGGAGGAGCAAGCAAGGAGCAGAAATGAGCAGTCAATTTCTCCCTAGACAGCAGGTTTATGTTCAACTTTTTTCATTTGCAGTCTCATGACAACAACATAATTCTTTTTGGTGAGACGAGGTCACTCATGGGAATCTGTGAGGAAGATGAGAACCTCCTGGAAAATGAAGAAAACAGTCTTCCACATTGCTGCTTTGCCCTTGCTCCAGTGAGTCCTGGGTGTTTTGGAGACATCCATATTTGTAGGTGTGGGAGGACTCATTAACTGAGTGCAAGGCAATGCAAATTGAATTGACACACTTGGTGTGCATGCAGGACTTCTGAAACCAGTGAAACCTCTGTGGGGGGAAAGAAAATGAAGGCAAAAATGTAGCCATCAGAGCAGACAAGCTCAGTGAAGATGTCACTTCAATGTGTAGCAGTGCTCAGCAAAGCGACAAACACGTTGGGCAGCATAAGAGAGCAGAGCCAGGGCGTTGGATGGGGAATGCAGTGTCCCCTACCCACAGAGGGGCACCTTCACCTTGAATGATGCTCTGTTCATGGCAACAGTCTTCATGAGAACCTGCAGAGGCTTGGAAAGGGCCCATTCCTGGTTGGATCAGTTGATACAGGGAAGTAGGCTGGGGATGAGATTTTACTGTACAGTGGGAGAATAAAAAGATCTATATGATTTGGTCCAGATGTTTGGATAAAACTGAGGATAAAACTGGATTCCTAAAAGAAATATATTGGAGTAACTCCTTTGACATATGCGTTTGTACCGGTCCTTGTCTTGTGACACACTTTGGCTCTTTTAGGGATGAAGAGCTGAACTGTTGACTTTGGGGGCCCATTAATTACACATCAGGCAAAGGGTTTTGCTGGACTACATCCCTGGGCAGTTCTGCAAGAAGCGGTGTCCTTGCTAAGTGTTGTCCATCTAATTCCACTGTAGGTCCTGCTAGGGCTCTGGGCTCTTTTCGTGTCCTGTCCACAAGCGATCACTCAGAATAGAGACATGTAGATCTCTTCAGCAGCGGGGTGGTGCAGTCTCTGCAATCCAAGGCAGGTTGTCAGTAGAGACAGTGTCAGGATTACATGGGCAGTTATCATTCAATTGTCTGATCTCACTGTAGGAGAATGACTGAATATGTGGAAATCTACGATGATGGACGGCAGAGTCAGGAAGAAAAAAGTGCCCACAGACCTTAACAAGCCTTTGGCTCTCTGGTCCTGACAGAGGGGATCAGTCAGCACTAATCCATGCAGGCAGGCTCTGATTTAGTTGTCCTGTTAATAATACCTTTTCTAATTAAACTACAGTTCATTTGCCTGCCTCGTTTGTGGACAGATCTAACAGTGCATTAGCAAACTCTTTGGCTTAATTAATCTCCTCCCTGTTTAAAGAATGCAGAGTGAGTGAGTCTCAGGGAAAGCATGGTCAGAACATCCCCAGAGAGGATGGGAGGGAAATCCCTGCATGGAAACTCCCTTTCAATGAGGTGGGAAGGTAATGGGTGGAGGTGAGGTTGCTTTTCAAAGACCTCCACATGATTCGTGTCTAAACAAGGACTTTATACATGTTTCATTCTGCAAGGGTTTTTACTACGAAGACGGCAAGGTTGTATCAGGTGCTGAAGCCCCCTCTTTGGGAACTGAAATGTAACAGAGTGGTCCCAGTGGTAAAAATGATAGCAGTGATTCCACCTCCAAGGCCTCTCTCCCTCCTTCTGTCCCTGCTGTCCCTTCCAACATGCTGGGCTGCAAATTATCATCTGCAGCCCAGGACAGCCTGGCCTCAGATGAACGCCAGGGAAAGACTCTTACATAAATCTCTTCATCCATAATGGATAAACATCATCAAAATTCAACAGCAGCCTCCGGAGCCTTTCCGGTGCCTCGCCTACAAATTTATCCAAGAAGCTAGAAAGCCCTGATTTAGCACTGCTCATCTATTGGAGGGAAATCCACTAGTTCTGGCTCCCTCATGCCTAGGGAGTCTCAGTCCTCAAAGGTCTTTCAAAGTAATCAAATCCTTCTTAAACCAGAAACTAGGGTTCTGGCCTGGGCATGCAAAAGCCCAGCTCTGGGCTCATTCAGCCCTGGAAGGGGCTGGGTATGAGATTGCCATCTTCATGGGCACCATCTTCATCTGGGGAAGATGGTACAAATAAAACCACCAGTAACAGAAGCTGCTGGCACTTCCTCCTATGTGCCCAGCCGCTGCCTGGTCAAACAGAGGGTATTTGAAACCTGAAATGTTCCTTTATGCTTTAGGCTGAGATTTGGAGGTCGCGGGGGAGGAGGATGGGAATTTCAGTGCTTCAGCTTGAATTGCTCAACTTTGAGAGCACAGCCAGAGAACACTGATTTCTCCTACCTTCAAATCTTTCTCTTCTGGTCAAGGTTTGTAAGTGGAGGTACTATCTTTTGTTAAACCAACTGCAAGAGAAATTAGATAGGCTTTTGGGACTGTTTTCAGGTCTGAAATAGGAACAACAGAGTGAAATTGAGATTATTTGCCTGCAGTTTGGCTAGAGATTTGACAGACCACCTCTGTAAGAAAAGGAAATTGGTACCAATGGGAAGAGGGCATGAAGGGAAAGGGGGAAGAAAAGAGAGAGTGGGATGAAAGGACTGAAGGTAATCATCTCCTTGGGAAAAGAAAAAAAACAGGTGGTTTCTAGTCTGGGAACACCAAGGGGACAGTAGATGGGAGCGAGTTTATAATGAAGGATAAAACAGCTGAGTTTGTGGCATTTCACATCCAGTAAAATTATGCATTTTAGCTCATTGGTCTGATCAGTGGGAGGACCAAATATTTCCCTTTAAAATCACACAGACACAGAATCACACAGAATGATTTAGGTTGGAAGGGACCTCTGGAGATCATCTAGTCCAACCTCCCTGCTCAAGCAGGGTCACCTAGAGCATATTGCCCAGGATCACATCCAGACGGGTTTTGAATATCTCCAGGGAAGGGGACTCCACTACCTCTCTGGGCAACCTGGTCCAATGCTCTGTCACCCTCACAGTCAAGAAGTTTTTTCTCAGGTTTAGGTGGAACTTCCTGTGGTTCAGTTTCTGCCCGTTGCCTCTTGTCCTGTTGCTGGGCACCACGGAGAAGGGTCTGGCCCCATCCTCTTGACACTCCCCCTTCAGATACTTGTACACATTGATGAGATCCCCTCTCAGTCTTGTCTTCTCCAGACTGAACAGGCCCAGCTCTCTCAGCCTTTCTTCAGAGGAGAGATGCTCTAGTCCCCTCATCATCTTCATACCCCTCTGCTGGACTCTCTCCAGTAGCGCCACGTCTCTCTTGTGCTGGGGAGCCCAGAACTGGACACAGTACTCCAGGGGAGGCCTCACCAGGGCTGAGGAGAGGGGCAGGATCACCTCCCTCCACCTGCTGGCAACACTCTGCCTAATGCACCCCAGGATCCCATTGGCCTTCTTGGCCACAAGGGCACACTGCTGCCTCATGGTTAACTTGTTGAAATCCATCAAAGGAAGACATATCCCTGCCAGGTCTGCAAGAGGTGGAGCAGAGACTTGTCTGTATATTCCTTTTTTGGCATTGAGGGCTGTTTCTGTGTCATGCCTAGCTGCAGGATGGTGGTTTTCTAATGCCACGTGGCCTCCACCCGGAAGGAGATGAGTCCTGGCCATATTCAGACTGCCCCTGCATGTACGTCAGGAGCGGCCTGTTTCTCCTTCACTCTAAGAGCTGGGCATGTGGCTGGAGTCTGGCAGGCTGGGAAAGCAAATAGGCTGAAACAGCCACTGAAGATGCTTTAGTGAGCACACGGTCATCGCCTACAGGTGGATGGATAAAACCTGCCCAGCCATGGGTGAATGAATTTGGGTTGAAGCAATGGAGACACAAAGGGCCCCCAGGCTGTGTTAGCTGGTGTCCCTCAAGATTTTAACATTCAAGGATTCCCCAGCCTTCCTGCATCAAAATCTGCTAGCTATGACATTCAGTGACATTCACTTACTACCACATACAAGTAAGGCTCCTCTTCCATGGGTCCTTTATCTTTCTCCATTTTATGTGGTGACTGATTGGCCTGAATGGCACATATTTTTCTACTGGTGTCATGGGCCATGGATGGACAGCACTGTACACAACAGCACTCATTTCAGTTGATGTTTACAGATGCTGCAATCAGTCTCAAGACACTATATGGTCATTCAGTGCCTGCTTAGAAAGTCATGATAATGATCATTTATGTGGATAATCCCTATTTAACATCTGCACCGACTCTTTTGACAAAATACGCTGGTGGGGAGGAGATGATAATTTCTAATGCCCTTTGGCATGAGAGCTCATACGTGTCCAGCCTCCAGGAAAAAGCTACTCTTTTTACTCCTAGTTATGCTGAAGTTAGCTGATTGAAATGTGCCTATCCTTCTATCACAGCCGTGGGGCACACTGTCTCCTAGACTGGACTGAAGTCATCCTTTTGGTGATGTGTCTGGACCTGCTGCAGGCAGGTCTCCTTGTTAATTCCCCCTACTGCATCCACTCCTCTGTATTTGACATTTTCAGCCTTTTGCTCTGCGATAGGCACAGAACCTCAGGACGTGGTGTTATTTGTTCACGCTTCCCCAATACGGAGCTGAACCTGACTTCTTGGTTGCAGAATCGCACTCTAGGACATTTGACAAACGTGCAAGAGAGCAGAAGATAAAACTAGGAATGGTGTGGGTCAAATGGTGTCTCGTCTCACTCAAAATGAGAACTGCAATTGCCAGAGTAGCAGCTCAGATTTACCATGAGGCAGAATCTGATCTGTTCTCTTGTGAGTTGGAGGCAATAGGAGCTAGTACCAAAAATGCTGATCTGGCTTGTCAGAAACATTTCATGAATTCCTGTTAATTCACTCATTATTTCAGTTGAAAAAGACCCTCCAAACGCTGAAACGTTTTGACAGTTGAAACATTTTAACGCTCTTGCATGAAAATGCTTCAATTTTCTCATTTAAAAGTTACATTTAAGTTTTTAAACTTACTTCAATTTTAGTTAAAAAAATCCTGGAAATAACCTTTTGGAAAGAAACAAAATGAAACAAAGTGTCTCTTTAGATCCCAAACTATTTTTAAGTACCTATTTTTCGGTATCACAAATAAAAAAACATACAAAAAAAATTTTTTTAAGTGTGGTTATAGGCACAGCTTTAATAAAAATACACCAGAAGAAAACATCAGATCAGATAATAGTGTTATCTGCCTTGCAGTCAGTGGTTCACTTTTGTTTGTAAGACATGAGAAGACGGTCCATGAAATGATTATAAAATAAACCTTCGCACCCATATGTTCCCTCCCAGGCAGGTGGTTGTTGTGTGTTACTACCCCCCCACCCCTGACAGGGGTGAAAGAAGGTGTCGGTACCTAATTAAAAGTCAAATTGTATCTGTAAACTTACAATTTTGCAAACCACTTAAACTGTGCTTACCTAAATGCACCGTCCCTTTATTTCCCATCCTCATCCAACCTCCTAAAAAGTTAAATCCAGGCAATCTTTACTCTTTTTCTCAAATCATAAAGAAAGGCTGTGAAACTCTGATCGAAGATACCAACATGCCGTGAGGTTATTTTCTATGGAGGCGGATTTAGGCCGTCTGATGTTGTCAGCCATGGATGTAGCTACCCAAGGTTATGCCCATGTGCTGTGACTAGTGTGAAGTGCGAGGCAGCCACCCCTCCCTGCCCGAGATGCACACGCAAATAGTTACAACAGAGCAGCCGCAATGCTATAAATTCATAAATAAGGTTAAGCCTGTCTTAACCTTATTTGTTTGCATGCATAAACTTTGCCAAAACTCTTGTAGGCTCAGGCATTTAATTGCTTTCAGCCAAAGCTTAATTTCTAACAGGATGACAGCCCTGACAGGAAGAGATGAAAACTAGGAGAGCTTGCTCAGTGGCCTGACGTGGGGGTATCAGAAGCTAGTTCGGCTGGGGAGACATTTGTTATTGCTCCGCTAGGCCCGTGCACTGAAAGTGGACTCAGGCAGCCCAGAAAGTAGTGCACACTAGATACTAAGAATTCAACACGCTGTATAGAGCTCAGGACTTTTAAAGCTACTTAGATCTTCCTGTGACCCATGATCTTGAGCTTCTGTGAGCAAGCTGGCTTCCTGGGACTGATGGCAACACAGTGTGAGATGATGAAGTTAAGCCTGAGGAGTCTGGTGACCACAGAGTCAAACTCTGACTGTCTTTCCTGTGAGAACAGGTTTTTCATGGGACCTCTGCTAATCTCCACCTCCTGTGATTGCAAAAATCCTCTCCAAGAGCAAATCCTTTCTGCAGCTTCAGCTTCCAGCTTTTGTTCTTTTTTCAATAGCCATTTCCGAGACCAGTTCAGGATGGGCTAGAATAGACGGCTGCCTTCCCCAAGGAGTTTTCAGCAAGGGAAGACGAGAAACATGACCACAATGGCCAGTGAATGCAGAGCCAGCTCCAGGTCTGGGTGAAGCTAGCAAAAGGACCGATGAGGCCAGTTCACCCAAGCAGTGAAAGCGGGGGGAAGAGCAGAGATCAGACATGCTTGAGAACCGGGCTTGAGGTTGTAAGGGTTGAGGTTCAAGAAAAGGAGCTTAAACAAGACAAGGACTCTAAGATGCTGGTAGTGGGTAAACAATAGAGACTGAAAGCTCCTACAGAGGCAGAGGTCTGGATGAAGGCTTGGGAGGAGGCTGTGTTTGGCCAGACTGGACCTAGTCTTCAGAAGTGGGTAGAATGTAAATGCAAAGATAACAATCACCATAAACGGATGGTGCTGGAAGCCTGGAAATATGACTCTGTGATTAGTGGTTAAGACAACGGAGACGTGGGTTCAGTTCCTCATGCCATCACAGAGTGCGCGTGTCACCAAGTCCGGGTCCCAGAGAGACTAGATCTGGGGAGTCAAAAAGCCTCTGCAGATCAGGGCCAGAATTTCGGTACGTCAACTCTCTCATCTGTAAAGAATGAAACACTCTGTAATTCAAACCCACTCCTTAAGAGCCCAGGAGATGAGTTGCAGCCCCGCCACTGCTAAAAACAAGCAAACAACAAAACCCCAAAATCCAGCAGAAAATGGTAGTTCATTAGATGAACTCCACTGAGGTGCTGGAAAAGAAAAAACAAAAACAGTGCTCCAGGGCCTTGAGATGCATTTTGTAGAATAACTGCCTTTTGAAATGAAAAAAGGAATAACAAGATTCTTACCAGGAGTGTGTTATATTTACATGAAGAGCTGAAGGATTCCTCCTTACCGGTTATACTGAGATGAAAGGAAAAACATTCGCAGTTCAAGAAGGCAGTAGTAGTTAAATGAAGTAGTTAAGATGTTATGAAATACTGTTCAAAGGACCGTGCTGTTTTAATACCACTATGTCCAACCTGGAAAAGAGCTGGTAAGTCGGTTTCACAGACTTGGTATATTAAGGATGTTCAAGAGAGGGGAACCTGAAAGATTTGCTTTGATATTACGACTAGAATTCTCATGAATAACAAAGACCCAGAAGGAGCAGTGTTTACATTTAAAATTATGCAGCATTCATAATGAAGATGTTATATGTCTTGTTTCACCTTCTCCCTGGCTTTCTGGCTAGATTCAGTTTAAAACTGCACAAAATAGGGCAATCTCAAGTCTGCTGTCCTCATGGGATCAAGGGCACCGGTTTTTAATTCTCGGTAGTGGGAGTCGCTGAGGTAAACTCCTTTGGTACAGAACATTTGGAAATGTTAGGGAGAAATAAGGCAGTCCAAATTCTTGCAGAAAACAGCAATATTTGGGATTTTTTGACCCAAAGTTTGTCGTGAGTCTATTGTAACGTGAAAAAGGTCAGGAGTAAAAATACTGAATTAAACCCAAAACCAGCACTCAGCAAAACCCGTTGCTATTAGCCTCATTCTTAAGGAGATGTTTCTATGAGCACGTTGTCTGGTGCGTGTGTGTGAGACCCTGTGTTTGCAGGACTTGCCTCACTTAACTTTAAATGCCTAGTGGGCAGACGTATCCGTTTGAGCTTGTGACCCTGGGCTCCATCTGTGGTCAGTGGAGTAAAAAAGTGACTGAAAGGACAGTTTGTCCAACTTCTTATCTATATTTACTTTACTGTGCCCAAGAAATGCTGATTTCCCTTGGTTGGCTGTTAAGTGAGGTAGCAGCGACCAGCGGAAATGGAGACACCTGTAAGGAAGATGCCTGTAATCAGGCAGAGGGATCCTGCCCTACAGCTGCTGTCTCCGTCTGTGTTCCTGAGCCCCAGGTTTGATGGCATCTCGTGAATTTTTTGTACATGATTCATGAAAAAAGTGACCAGAGAGAAGCTGTAGTTGTGCTTCCACTGAGGAGACGATGCAGAAGGAGCTCAATCAGTCCCAGACATCTGATGATTCCCACTGGGAACACAGAAATACCGCACCCAGATTGCTCATATATTTCAACAAAAAGCAATCATCCATGAACAGAAATCTACAGAAAACTTTTTTTTTTGTTTTTTGGTTTTTTTTTTTGCATGGTGCACACAGAATGATGTGTTTTCAACCAAAGAAGCAATGAGGTATCTTCTATTATAGTTGCGTTGTGGCTAAAAAGCCCAGCTGGCCTGATCTTGTTCACAAGAAAAAGAGGTTGAAGCAGTGGGAACCAGTGTTCCCTGGCTCCAGATTGGGAAAGGACTTTAGTTTGGACCTGTATCTGTTAAAACAGCGGAGTGGTGAAGACACAACCACAGTGCTATTTGATTCTCTAAACATAGATATTCAGTCCCATTTGAGATGTCCTGGGGTATCTGAGCTGTCCACATGGGGCTGGAAGCTACAACAGAGGATTTGTGGGAAGCCCTCACCCTTGTAGAGAGGTCTCTGGAGGTCAGCTGGGGTAACCCAGAACATCTCACATGAGTGTGTGTCTGGGGAGCTGAACCCACTGTCCGTGACTGCTTACCTTGCTATTGACATTATCTTTCCTGCTTATTTTTATGATTAAGGAGTGTGAGACTTTATAGGAACTTGAGATAGCATGATGTGATTGGCAGGGTGTGGGAGATGTGAATCCATAAATCTGTGCCTAGACATAATTGCTCAGGAGAGATTTTTCTTAGCTGCATCCAAATGAACATGTATCACAGCATTTCTTTGTAGGCTCCCTGAGGACTTGAGAAAAATCACTTGCTCTGTACTATGGGAATACAGCACCCAGAGGCCAGTAATCACCCAGGAGAGCCCTGATTCTTGGCGGGGGGACAGAAATACGGTCTTGTGGCAGAAAGAGTGAGATCCTACCACTGACTTTTGGGTATGGATGCATCTTTTGAAGGAATAGACAGTCTGATGGTGGGAGGTGGATGCCTTCAAGCAAGTGCTGTAACAAAACCCAGGATGCAGCATGTTTGGAGGCTGCTCTCTGGGAAGAGGAAAAGCTTTGAAATCATGGTCAAGCTGTTTCAACCTTCCAGAGGAGGCTTACAATTTCTTTTCGTCCAAGGCAGACACAGGAGACCTCAGGATCACCTGGGAACCTGGTGTAATGTGGGATTCGTGCCAACCTGCTTCCTGGATCTAAGCTTTAGACTGAGCTTCAGATAGCAAAGTTCACTGACCAGAAGTCTCAATGAGGGACATGAATGTAGTGTAGATAGCAGCAGATGAACGGGTGGACAATGACACATAAATGTAGGTGTCTGAGGTGAATCACACCCCACGTGGTCTTGTCAATGGAGACAAACTGTTCCAGAGGATGGCTCTTTCCCTTGCTATTCTGGCATTATCTTAGTATGGTGCTGGAGGTACCCACCTCACAGATCCAAGGGCGGTGTAAAAACTCCTGCTATACTGAAGATGCTTGACTGCTCCCTCTGGGACCCAGACTGATGCATCCTTACAGCCTTTGCCTACGTACCTACTGGCTCCCTGTATCAGCTCACGGCCTCAGCTGTGACATGCCAATAGATATACATGGGTCAAACCCCCGGGTGAACTTGGCACCTTAGTATCACTAGGCCTGATCAAGTTATTCTTTATTAGGGAGCTCTATTTCTAGAACAAAATACCTGGGTAAGAATGGGCAAGTCTAGGCTCAGTCCCTCTTTAGGGAACACTGCAGAGCCTGCAGGTTTATGAAACCTAGTGGTCTCATGGGACAGATACTCTGAGGGCATGCAAAACTGCAAGGTAAGACTATGCTAATGCCGAACTGGGCCAGGCTGGGGGTTACAGTTATCCAAGGTCTGGCAGTGACTAACAGCAGAGGATTAAGGAAGAACTTAAACCTGCTATACGAATAGCAGGGTCCTTCCTCATAAATCCTTCAAGCTGTAGCGGAGTAAGTTAAGTATATCTCAAAGATGAAAAGACAAAGAGGAGGGAAGTTCAGGGAAGCAAAATGCTTTTGTCCACCCATTATCCCCGCATGCCCCCTCCTCATCCTATCCCCAGTACATGGTAGTAGAAGCCCTGACAAGTAGTACTGCCAAAATACAGCAGTAAGGGACTCTCAAGAGACTTGTTTCATAAGTAGGAAGCTGTCATGAAAATATCGCTCCTTGTTAGATCGCAGCCCCGCTGCTTGTTGTCCAAGGATGTGTTTGAAAGTTGGGGTGCTGACCTGAACTATGGAGCAAGCCACAGTTCTCAAGCTCTAGCTGTCGAATGGAGACTCTGCATGTCTGACAAAGCTGATGTGGTTACCAGAGTCCCAAAACATGAAGAAACAGCTTCTCAGCTGTTTTCAGCTGCCTTAACTAGGCTGGAGACATAGCTCTGTTCCTTGCACAGTCGTGGCGGATCTGTAAATCATTCTAGACGAGCAAAAGAAGGTTCCCTCTCCTATTTTTGTCTTTCTCCCTGTAGCATTAGTTGTCTGAACAGTAGGTTGCTGTGTTGTTGTTGTTTTATTTTTGTTTGCAGACCCAAACCCTCAGAGGCCAACTTTGCACTATAACACACAAAATCCAGCTGACAGGTAAAGACAGGCCTGGAGAGGCAAGCTGGGTCATACGGGCTCATATGACTCATATTTTGAGAGGTAAAAGCTCCCACACACTCCTTTCCCATCTCATCTTTGTAACAAAACACACTCCACAACATCAAAATAGTCCCAAGAAATCTCGTCGGAGCCACTCGTGGTAATAGCAAATGCATTTCCCATTGGGGGGCCAAGCTTGTCTCAGCAGAGATACTCTAAAAGGGTACAGCTCTATGGGCAGCACTGTGAAGTGCCAGGAGATGTCTAAAGTAGCAGGAAATGTTCTGCCTCTGGAGATTTTTCTGGTGCCTAGTGATTAACGCAGAGCTGGGCGGAGAGCTGGAGTGTCTAAAACAAAACTGTATGGTTTCATAAATGCCACAGTGACAGCAGAGAGGGGCAAGGCTGCAGCATGGCATAACTAGCGTCTGGCCTTTTGTATCCACATTTCAGATGGGCGCATTGATTCCTATGTACCAGGGTCTGAGAGCTCGTGGACCCCAGCTTCCATAGGTTTCTCTAGTTAAGCATAAAACTGGATACCTGATTTCATCCACCTTTGGCCTCTCCTCCTCTCTCCCTCTCGATCGTGGGCCACTTTCAAACATTTTGGCTCCTGGTGCCCTGGGTGTCAGCTGTGATCGAAACAGGAATGTCCAACTTGAACACGGTAGGTGAAGCAGCAAGTCATTTAGTCAGGTCCTGTGATTCTTGGCAAAGGTTGCTAGCCACTAAAGTAATCACGTGAGCCCCGGAGAAGCATTTGATGTACCGTTGCAATGATCTTTTCTAGCCTAAATTTCATCCTTTTTCTGCGCAGTCCAAGTTACAGAATTTCATCCAGTAATTTTAGTACCTGCAGTAATTTTAATGCATGCGGTTATCGTGGTGCAAACCATGCCTCTTACATGGTTTTGGTATCCGTGAGCAATTTGTGGTCCATGGTGACATTTCTTGGGGCACCAGTTAAGTTGGATGAGCAGTTGCAAACACAGTCCACAAAAAGAAAAGCAAGTTTGTGGTAGAAGTAAGGCTGCAATGGATGTGGTGTGAAAGCTATCTTCCTTCAGAGAAAGGAGGTAAGATCTTCTGATGTAAGATAGCTAACAGAACCAGAAGCGATGGGAAAGGGCAGAATGTAATTAGGATGGTGGGATTTCACTGAGTATTGTTGTAAATGAAGCTGTGCATGCAGGAGTGAGCTCCAGGTAGTCTTTCTGGTGAAAACCAGATGACAGGAAAAGCATTAGCTTTAGGTGATTTAGCTATCAAGGAGAACAGGAGCTGGGGATAAAAAAGGAGGCTTGGGCTAGTGACAGAAATAACTTACTTTGTCCCATCTCCTGCCACAACCAGGGAAATAGTTTCATTATTCTTTTGCTTATGTACAAATTTCTGAAAGACTTGTTCTAATAACCCATTTTCCTGCTACTGAAAGAGACAACAAGATCCTGAGTACTGACTAACAGCTTGATCAAGAGGAGTTACGAGCTGTGGCCCAGCTTTCCAGGGAGGGCTTGCAAGACTTTTTGCAATATGCTTTGAGATCCCTAGAAGGACCAGGCTGGGAGAGGGAGACACTAAATGTACTTGGCTAGTTGCCAATGTGGAGTATGAACTCACCTCTTGCTGTTGCCACTGCTTCATTTAGCTGAGATTTCAACCCAAAGCCTTGACTTTTTGCAGTCTGGTAAGTGAAGAGTTCACTTTGGGGAACAGCTTTCAGTCACCCTTTCTAAAGAAGCAGGCACTTAAAATAAGAAATTGGGCTTAAAGATTTCATAGATAAATAGATGCTCTCAAATACAGATGAGCAGCCAAAATCTTGCTCAAGCAGCTCTGAAAACTCATGGCTTCTTTCTCCTTGAGTTAAAGTAAAAAAAAGCAACTTGTGCATGTGAGTAAATTAATTTTACCACTTGCAAAGCCCATGTGATGGATGAATATGCATGCGAAAGTGGTACCACTAGCGAGATAAAGAGAGGTCTCCCTTGACTTTTGGCCAGCCTTTCTGTGCTGCCGGTGTTTTTCTCGTGATTTCCACTGGGGTTTAACTGTTCCAGGGAGAGACTTTGCTGGCAGCTTTCCCAAACCAGTTCCTGTGTGACAGCTTCATGCTGTTGCCTGTCACTGTAATGTGCTATGCCCATCTCTTTGGTTCAGAGAGGGTAATCCTCAGGTCACCTTCCAGATGCTGAGCTATTGCTGAGCCCTGGAGTCACCACGAGTGCTCGTCCCAAACACTAGAAAGGATCAAAGAAACCTACAGCCATGAATGAAAGCCTTCATGGACTTTTACATGTGGCTCTGTATCTGCTGCTCTTCGAAAGCTCATGAAACCTAAGGCACGATTATCCCAGACGGGTCCTACTGAGCTCTGTCTAAGGCTCCTTTCTTCATTCTTAGTAGCACTTTCCTCTTTTTAAAAGGGGGGAAAATAAGGAAATGCAAAAAACCATGCAGCTTTGGGAGAGTTAAACCAGCTGGATTCAGGTACCCACGGCTCTGCACTGCACTCAGGGTTCTCCAGCAAGTGGTGAGGACCTTCCTTTGTTTCCTGTCCTCTGTTTGCTTCCCTACAGATTTCATGCTCCCCTGGTCACTCCAGATCTGCACATTGTCTCATGTCTGATCAGTTCTCCTATGGAAACTGCTTTTCATCTGGAGGCAAGCACTGACAAAACACAGACATCTATCCTTCACCTCAGCTGCCCCAAGCTAGCAGTGCCCGGAGATCTCTCTTATGACTGCTGGCTATTCATGACTAACGTTGGAAGAAGAGTTGACCCTTAGATATGCATAGTCCCCAGAATAATTCATCTCCTTGGTCCTTCCATATCAAAGAGACTTGGAATAGCACCTTGGGAGCTATTTTGGAAACTCCCTTCAAAGAGGGGAAGCGTTCCCAACCTGTCAATGCCAAACTGAACATGCTTCATTTTGAAGACATTTCCCCAAATCCTACAAGGAGGGGGAGGGAAGAGCAGGGCTTGTGGCCTGCAGCTGGGCATGCCAAGGATGGAGGAGATGGGCCTGGAAAAGAAGAAGCCCACGAGACCCGGCAGCCCTGCCAAAGAATCCCTCCTGGCTCCTTGCTGAGTTGCAAGGTCTATTAGCAAGGCAGCGCTCTGCTGTATTACACATTCTGATCCAGTGTCATCACCAGCTCAGAAAGATGCAATAATTTGCTCTTTCCTCTTAGCGTCACACCTCAGGGCCCAGGTTTCCAAAGCGCTGAGCATCTGCCGAGCCTATTAGCGTCAGTGGGAGCTGCTGGCACTTTGCCTTGTTGAGAATTGAGCCCATTTAACATGACTCAACTGAAATTCAGAATTAACCAGAAAGGTAGGGCTGAGTTGGAAGATTTGAGCTGTTCTGCCCTGATACTAACTCCGGCCACACATATCCTTGCAACGTTACAAACGCTATTTTACAGATTGCGGCAGGCAGAGACACATGCACATCTTATTTGCACAGTAATACAACAGACAAAGGGAAGACTGGGTCATACTGTCCCCCAAAAGAAAAGGTTGGCTTCCAAATGACTCAGGAATGTCCTAGAGATCAGCGTTTATCTATTTATATGTTTACTCTGGCTGGCATCCATGAATTACTGCTAATAGCAAAGGGTTGCATAATTGTGAGGAAGATGCTCTGACCAAAGAAAATACACCTGTTTTGACTTGTGTCTGTGAATAGGTACCCTGCTCTGACTCTTTGCATTTGAAAACCACAGATACTACGAAAATAAAATACGATTGGCAGGTACAACCTGATTAGCATGTACAAATTGCTGTGGCCTTTCTCCAAGCAATCATTTGTACAAATTGTTTCCTCTGTCTCATAACTGAAAAGAAGCAGAGCTATTAGGTAAGTAGAGACTTTAAAAGAATCTGCATATGGCTAATGCTCATGACATCTCATTTCACACCCTTTTGAATGTTCAGCTTTTTCTAAGCAATATCTTTTTCCCCTCCTTAAGAAAAAGGGCAAAAAACAGGGGCTTCGGGTGAAGAGGTGCTTTTCCCCTTAAGAAAATCCTTGCTTTTCTCTTTTTTCACAGTTTTTTTTCCTTACAGCAACTGCTCCTAAAATATTTGCTCATTGTGTTTTTCAAACATGAAAAATTTCTGTAACAGTTTTGAATATATATATTTTTAAATCACATCAAAATGGGAAAAGAGGCTTGTAAGAGAAAGAAAACCTTGCATGATAAAAAGTGCTTCAGAGTGGGCTGGGATTAATCCCCCCTCCCTCCCTCCATTTTCAAGCCAGAAATAGGTTTTGTGGTATTTTCTGAGTGAGTATATTACTGCACATTTCTCTTAAGACGTTTGATATTGTCAGTCACCAGGGTTCAAGCCACGATTCAAATATGCCGAACAATTGAGACCAGCTTCAAAGACATGCATACCCCTCTGCCCCAGACAAGCAGAATTTGGCTGTTTTGTTTTGCTTTCTGCACACAGATCCTGGAGACTGTATTCTTGCACCATTCTCTGTAATCATGAGCATTGAGCCACTGTTATTTATATGGTTGTGAAGGTTCCCGTTACTCCAGGAGCCAGAGATTTGTGACGCTCTGAAGACCTTGCCAGTAACTGCAGGCAATAGAAGGGTCAGCTAGAGCGTGAGTCAATGGGACTTCTGTTACTGGCTTCTTCTGAGCGAGGACATCACCCTCCAGGAATTTTATCCTACCCAATTTGATTACAATAACAGCAGCACTTTATAAAACAGCCCATCTAAATTTCATAGCCTTTTGAATCGATAATTAGGCATCTTAACTCTGGTTATGAATACTAGACGGAGTTCTGGCTGCAACCTTAATTAAAAACATCTCGCAGCAGGATAAATAAATAATTCCCTTTTAAGTCTGAGGCCATTTTGTGCTTCAGACTCTGCTGGGCTGCAGGAGGGCTGGTGTGTGGGAGAGGCGTGATAACTCTGCCTCGATGAGATAAGCAGGAGAGAGGCAATATGCATCCTCTGATGTGGTACTAACCACAGGCCTTTCTGAGTTCTGCAAACTTTCTGGCCAGAATTGCTTTCCTTTTTTTACGCTCTCTCAGAGATAATTTTTTCTTTCCTAGTCTATTCTCTAGGGGCTTAAATAAATAGAATGTATGTGGGTGGGTGGGTTGGTGAGAGGAAGAGGCGATATTAGAAAGCCAGGCCAAGTTTGTCACTGTAATATAATTATCATCCTCTATTTATTTCAGCGACATTGCATAGCGCTGTCTGTCCAAATATCACAGGTCACTCTCCAGTACCACCACTGCATAGGAAGAGGTGGGGTCACAGATCTGCTACTTGATTTTCCCACGGCAGAGGAAATCAGTGCAGAACCAATGCAGAAATAACACGGAAATTTTAGATCTTCCTAAAGGGCTCTCTCTGGTCATAACATTTGTGCCAATAACATAGCCAATGGTATAAAAGCATTGGCAGTGGTATTTTCAGTTGAAAAAAGATTACTGGTCTAACATGTAATGAGGCAGAGCAGGTTAGTATCGCAGTGAGCCACAGAGGCAAAGGTATTCTGGACTTCATTTTAGAAAGAAGTGAAAAGCTTTTAGAGACCACGATAGAAAATGACCTTGGAACAAATGTGTACATGTCAATTCAGATCAAGTTAGGTGATGAACACAAAGCAGGACCACAAACTTAAGGTCACCTTTAAGGTTCCTTAAAGGCTCATGAAGTCAGTGAGACCATAAACAGGTTTTGCATGTTGGAAACTCTCTGAAAACGGGTATCCAGGTGACGTTCCAGACTCCACTGCAGAAACCAGTGCTTCGGAAAGGTGATAGGGACTACAAGTGAAAGAATCTCCCAAGGGCATTGTGAGGGGCCCAGAGCAGTGTCTTGCAGGGGAAGGGGGTAATAGAAGAACAGCTACAAACTGAGCAAGTGTGAAACAAACTGAATTAGGCTTGGGAAACCAAGGCATAAAAAACAAGCCAAACCCAATGCAGAGGTGCCATCAGAGGCCTGAGTGGAAATGGAGATGAATAGACATATGGCCTACAAAAACACTCAGCGTTGTCTCTCTCACTAAAACCCGGGGAAATGAGAGTAAGGAAATGGAAATTACTAGTTTCAGCTGAATAGCTGTTTAGAATAGCGAGCCCAGTTCTAGAGTATGGAAACTTCTAGCATCTGAAGTGGCACATGAAATTTAATTAAAGGAAAAGACCAGGATGGAGCGTAACTGGAGGACAGCAAGCAGTGTCTCTGTTTAAGAGAGGGCAAAAAGTGATCTGTGCAGCTACAGGCCTGCTAGCCTGACTTTAATCACTTAGGGAGAAGCAGTGCTTAGGCTGGAAGAGGTGCTAATGGGGGTAAGAGGGATGGAGAAAGGGCCTCAGGAGAAGCAGCCACTCAGCTGCAGCTTTAGTCTGGCACAAGCTGGAGTGAACACAAAGAGGAAGGTTTCCATCACATGTTGCTAGCAGCTCTGTCACCAGAGCAGTTTGAAGCAACCAGGTATTAGATGCATAACCCACAGAACCTGCAATCTATGGTCCCAGATACTCAGTTTTGCAAAAAATAATGCTATGACAAACATCATTCTTCTGCGCAGAAGGGAAAAAGCCACAAAAACATACTCCTTGCCATAAGGATGCAGAGGAAACCAGCACTGTTGCCAAGGTCCAAGGGATAACATTTAGAGAGGACATCACAGAATCACAGAATGGGACCTCTGGAGATCATCTAGTCCAACCTCCCTGCTCAAGCAGGGTCCTCTAGAGCATATTGCCCAGGATCACATCCAGACGGGTTTTGAATATCTCCAGGGAAGGAGACTCCACCACCTCTCTGGGCAACCTGTGCCAGTGCTCAGTCACCTTCACAGTGAAGAAGTTTTTCCCCATGTTCAGATGGGACTTCCTATGTTTCAGTTTGTGACCGTTGCCTCTCGTCCTATCACTGGGCATTAGTGAGAAGAATCTGGCCCCATCCTCTTAACGCTATCCCTTCAGATACTTTACACATTGTGTAAATACATGTTTACAGTACACATTGATCAGATCCCCACTCAGTCTCCTCCAAGCTGAAGAATCCCAGCTCTCTCAGCCTTTCCTCATAAGAGACATGCTCCAGTGCTGTCATCATCTTTGTAGCCCTTCACTGGACTTGCCCCAGGAGCTCCGTGTCTCTCTTGTGCTGGGGAGCCCAGAACTGGACACAGTACTCCAGGGGAGGCCTCACCAGGGCTGAGGAGAGGGGCAGGATCACCTCCCTCGACCTGCTGGCAACACTCTGCCTAACGCACCCCAGGAGACCATTGGCCTTCTTGGCCACAAGGGCACACTGCTGGCTCATGCTTCACTTGTTGTCCACCAGCACTCCCAGGTCCTTCTCGGCAGAGCTACTTTCCAGCAGGTCAACCCCCAGCCTGGACTGGTGCACGGGATTATTTCTCCCTAGGTGCAGGACCTTGCACTTGCCTTTGTGGAACTTCACGAGGTTCCTCTCCGCCCACCTCTCCAGCCTGTCCAGGTCCCTCGGGATGGCAACACAGCCTTCTGGTGTGTCAGCTACTCCCCTCACTTTAGTATCATCAGCACACTTGCTGAGGGTGCACTCTGTGCCTTCATCCAGTTCATTGATGAATATATTGAACAATACTGGACCCAGTACTGACCCCTGGAGGACACTGCTGGCTACAGGCCTCCAACTAGACTGTGCTACGGATCACAACCCTCTGAGCTCTGCCGTTTAGCCAGTTCTCAGTCCACCTCAGCATCACAACCAGTTATCGCATCCAGTTATCCTTGGAAGCGGATCACTCCCTGTGCTACGCAAGGAACCACACTTCACTGGAAATCACAGGGGCCCTGCTGGTCTCCATGGAAAGCTCATGCCTGACCGTACACCTGGTGACTAATTAAAGCTGGAGGTCTTCAGCAAGGCACACAAAGCAGGCATGTGAAGCAGGTTTTCCACAACTGCAAGATGCACTCCTAGCAACATGTCCTCCCTTGTAGGCTAGCAGTAGAGCTGAGCAGATCTGCAAAGGAAGGCAATTCTAGTCCTTTATGTGCCGATTAATCGTGAAACACGGTATCTGTGTGTTTAGCTAGCTGTGGGATTGGTGGGAACAGGACACAGTCTACTGAGCTGATGGAAGAATTGACAAAGGTTGGGTATGTGCACATTGATGCTTTGTGCCCAGCCTAAAGGGACCAGTATCCTTTTAAGCCTTTCTTGCAGGCTGAAAGTGCATGCTTACTCTCCTGCAATATTTAATACCTTACTACAGATCCTGAGGAGTATCTGCTGGCTTGATCATTATAATTAATAATAACACCATGCTGCAGGGGAAAAGACTTGGCTAAATGCTTTCAATTGTTAATGACTCAGACCTTAAGGTTTAATTCATCCTATTCGCTCCTTGTTAATTAAAGGCACTCAGTCTCTCATTGTGTCAGCCAGATTAAGAGGAGATGTAGAACAGCTGTTACTGCCACAGCAGGGAAATTGCATAAAAGTTATCTCAGCCCTGGGCATCTTGGGAATGGAGATCACTGTGGACAGTAGTTTGCTTCATCTGACTGACTGCAAAGATGGAAAATGTGCAATGTGGTGATAAACTTCCTTTTTGAGCTTCTTAAGTCCTTTTCTTTACAACTCAGAGATTATGGCTGTAGCTAGATTTCTGCTCCGATTCCTTGATAGTCAAGAATTATTTATTTTGCAGCTGTCAGATTGTATTTGCCACATGTAGCGCTCTGCTATTTTGTCTGTCTCAGATATCCTGGGGTTTTATACCTGAGTTTACATTCTCTGCAGTTCTCTTAGAAAGGCAACCAAAACAAGAATAATTGTGTTTGTTAAAATTCATACTGAAGTTTTTCTGCCAAGGGGTAACAGAGTTCAGGACCAGGTGGGATGGTTTCCAGGTAGAAAAAAGGGTCAAATGACAAAATCAATACATTTCTAAGCATAGGTCATTTTTTTGCAGTAATGCTGGAAACAAGGTAGTCAAACAGCAGGTGGAAACTGTCCTCTTATAGCACTCAACAAGATCATAACTTCTCTCATCTAGGAAGGAATTCTACCCAGGATCGACTCGAATTAGTGAACTTACTCTAGTTAGAAAAAATAGGGTAGAAACCAAAGACTTCATGAGTTGACAACACCTCCCCTGCCTCCCATTCAGTCTAATGTCATACAGTTTTATTCCTCCCAACCATGCAGTGGTTTTGTGCAGAAGCCAAGATGTCGTTGAGTAAGGGAAGACTTAGTCAATCCCCTCTAGGGAATATATGTAAATAAGGAAGGTTTGGCATAGGGAAGAAATGACAGCACGTTCCTTGGGCAGTGAACAGAGGAGAAAAAAGTCCCAATCAAGTAGTTTTTCTCTGCTTGAAAAAACAGTGCTTTCATGTTAGGCTGAAAATATCCTCCTGGTATTCTCGTATCTCCAAAGTAGCTTGGAAATGAAAGCAGCTTTGCAGAAAGGGTTTCTGAGGAGAATTTCTAGCGGTCTGAATAATCTCCGTTGGTCCTGCCTGGATTCGGGCAAAATTTTGAATTTCTGCTGAAGTTGTTAAATTCTGCTGAGGGATGTGAACCTGCCTCCCTATCCCCTGCTGCCATGGGAGAAACGCACTCCCTTTCCCCTTTAGAAGCCAAAAAACACAAAGCAAACTGATTCATCCTTTGGCACTTGGAGGGGAAAGAAAAAGTTTTTAAATCTCCACACGTTTCACAAGACAATTTCTACAGTCTAACTTACCTCCCTACAGTAAACTCTACTTAAGACTAACTCAAAACAGCATGAACTAAATTTTATCATTGGTTAAGCCTGTTAAAAGGCACGCAAGCTCAGGGGTTTCAGTGGGTTTTTCTTCTTCCCCCTGCCACTGTGTCTGATAAATCATAGGACGCTTTATTATTTCTAAGACTTTTTCCTTGTCTGCGACATTTAGTTGAAATTTTGGCTGGTCACTTGATTCCAAAGTTATTAGGAGAGGGAAAGGACAGACAGATGGACAGAGACGTCACCCAAATGTCATTTCTGCGTTTCTTTTTAAAGGACAAAACAAAAAAAGATCAATGTTTGCATTGTCTGAATTGATCTGAATGCACACATGTACAGGATTGCCTATGTCTCCAACCGACGAGTGTATAGGAGTCTTCAACTTTCTTTGCTTTGGGTTCATCACTCTCCATAAATAGCTTTGATTTAGACAAGACCTTTGTTATCAAAAGCTCAGTTATGATTTGATGCTGTATACCACATTTTAAGTTCATGCTAGCAATCAGAAATGTTTTGTTTTGAGTGCAATCTCATAAGTATACCAGAATCAAATCCAAGGTGTCTTTCAGTCCAACATTTTGCAAATGATACACAAGGCAAATACAGATACCTTGAATAAAACCCCGAGGGAAGATCTGGAGAGTTCAGGGAGTTCAGTAGAGCTGCTATGGGCATACAGAGGTTAAAAGGAAAGTTAGCATCCTGTTTAAGATCTTTTACACTGATCACAAAAGTCAAAGAAGTCCTTTCTCCTGAGGCATAGAAATATAGGAAGGAGTGAGGGTGGTTGGATTTTCTTTATCTGCCTTTCCATAAGAACAACCTGCTTGACCTCAGTGTCCGAAAATAGGGAGGGAAAGCAAAAAAGCCTCCCCACACTAAGCCTTCTCCAGACTTCAGGGTTGATGGCCTTTAATGATGAAACCAGAGGGATGCTTATCCTGTACCTGAGCCCTTGGGACACGTGCGTGAGGGGAGACTTTGGGGGAATGGGTATCTCCCAGCCAGGCAGTCTCTGAATGGGAAGCAGTTGGACCACTGAGGGATCGGAGCACCAGGGTGGCCCTGGATCTTCTACATAAGAACACCTCTTCAGAGGATGCAGGATGCTGCATCTGTGAGTGGCAGCAGTTTTGAGTGATCAGGTGTCTCTATTTCCCACAGTGATGGAACTGGGACCAGGCGAGAGGCAGACCTCAGAGCCACAGACCCAGCCTTTCCCCTCTACTTCACGATCTGTAAGCAGCTGATTATTTAATGGAAAAGGCATAACTGGATGGGAAAAGATAACCTAGGTAGACAGCTGCTTCTTGCCTGGGAGTCAATTCTGCAGAGTGCTGAAAAGCACCCCAGAAACCCAAGTGTCTTTCATATACCTGCACAGCTCTCTATTGGAGATAGAGAAACTAGCTTTGGGAATAAGAAAGACCTGATAAAAATCCAGGGCAGCTTTGCTGAGGGGAGCACCATCGGAAGTCAAGCCATGCCTCAGTTTCCCTAGGGACACAGTTTCTCCAAAATACCACCAGTCACTTCTGCAAGCAGTTGCTGAGGCCGTACAAGCTGTCTGCAGCTAAATGGGACCTTCAGCCCTTCAAACCCACAGTCCCACTGTCCCAGCCATGTTTTCAGGTCCACCACATCCAAACAGATGATGCTTCTCAGAGCGCTATAACAGACATATCCACATGTAACATGGGAGGACAGATGGAAACCCACCCTGCTTACCCAGACCACCAGCCTAACGTGGAGCTAAAGCAGCCTCTCTCTTCAAACTCATCAGTGCTGGACCCATAAAATGCTGCTTGGCAATTCACTCCCCATCCAGCATCATGTCGCGTACACGATTTGTTGCCAGCACTTATGTTTTTAGTGTGCCATGAAAGGCAGATGTTACAATCAAACAATCCCACTAAAGCCCCCAACACTTTGGTATTTGCAGTCATTATAGCATCAGGAATGCATTCTGCACAGCTGTTTCAGTTCATTACAGGGTGGAAAAGAAATTGAGAACGGAGGAATTCTTTAAAGATTTTTGAGTGCAACAGAAAGGCATGCAGAATTGAAGGGAAAGGAAGGTGCATGCATGTGTGTGCTAGGGGTCTCCAGGAGGGATCTGCAGTCATCTCACTCTGGCAGTGTGGATTGGTAGCCAGTCAGGCCTGGTCCCAAAAATGACATAAAATAAGGAAGCAGAGCATCTCAGAACACTCCATTCAAATTTTCCAAAGAGTGAAACCCACAAGCGTATTCAGCAAGCGCCAGAAAGGCATGCATCCAGCATGGGGCTCCCTGCACCTCTGTCCTGGAGGACTCAGCTCAAGGAGGTAGGGAGGACTACCATCTCTTTGCAAGAAGTGCCAAGGGACTTCGTGGAGTGGCGGGTAATGCGATGGGGAGGTCATCACATTGGCTCTTGTGATGGGGAAGATACCACCACTCCTGCCCTCTAGCACTACAGACTCTTTCTCCCTTGCCCTATGAATATCCGTGACAGACCATGGGTGACCAGACAAACTAACCAGCACTATCAGGCATGGGCATCTTGGAGGGGGAGAAGGTTGTGAAGGCACTAGGAGAACTGCGTAAACTCAAACCAATGTGAACAGGAACTGGGACATGACAATTTGGTGCTGAGCTGTTCTACCTGCCTTGGACCAAGAATAGGTGAGCAGAAATGTAGTCTTGGAAGAGATCCAGCTCCCATGTAGGGATGCTAACAGCACAGACCGGGGCAGTTTAGGTCCTATGTAAGGTTGTGAGAGGAGGGAACCACCCTCCCCCCTGCACCAAGAGAAAGGGTTGCAGAAAGGATTCAGTTTCAAACGTGTTCAGCAAGATCTGAAGGCCACGGGCTGTCTCTAAGCTGCTCCCACTTGGGAAGGCATAGAGGCAGGCAAGAGAAAAAAGAGGACTCATCTCTTCAAGGCCAGGTTGTTTGGGGTATAAGCCCTACAAACACCACATTCGCTGTACTGAAACTCTTTCAGGAGGCGTCTAGTGTTGCTCATAGCCTATGTACCAGAAGATATGAGAGAGCATGGCTTCATAAAGCAACTCATCCTCCCTTATCCATCATTGCATTCATCTTAAATGCTTTACCACAGTGGTCCTGAGTTCCCAGCATTGTCAGAATCCCTGAGGCACAAGAATGCTGATGAAGGAAGGAAAGAAGAAGTTTCACCACCATTATGCAATTCTCTCAAGGCCTCTTTTGCAGTCGACTCATTCTCTCTGCTGTAAATATTTCTGGGGAAAGAAAGAATGTCACCTTCTTTAGGACAAACTCTCCCCTTGCAAGAAAGAAAAGCCCTGAAGGGCAGGGAATCTGTCTGAGGAGCCAGATGCTATTATGCCTGCAGAGAATTCACAGTGCCTCAGGCATGCAAAGAAGAGCAGACTCTGCTAAGTGATGGTTTCGGGAATTGCTGAGCAGCTTTTCCCCTTCAGTGCTCTTCTGAGGTTTGGCAGCAGCACTGAGCGGAGATCACATTTTTTTCCTCTGGAAGTTCAGAGCAAGGTTTTGCTTTGCTGAAGGATGAAAAGCAAAAAGTTTCCCGGTGGAATGAATGTCCTGGGGAAAGACCAGCTTGGAAATGCCTTTGAATAATTTCTTTCTGATAATATTTAACTGCCACTGGGAGATATACCCTAATATAGTAATACCGACATCAAATGAGTATGATAAAACTTCCAAGCAGAAGTTGTCCTTCATTTCCTTTTACAGATCCAGACACTTCCAGGGGAAAGCCATCCTTTTTTATTACCTCCCCACACTGAACAATTGCTCCAGGAAAAATGTTTTCAAGTAGCTTTAGCTAGGAAACCTGATAAGCCAGCTACCATACTCAGCTCTATCGCATGCAGTCCTGGGACTCAAAGACACAGTAAGAGCCCAGCACAGAGCAGGTTCAGGGTAGTCGGGAGAACATATACACTTGTATCAAGCCCAGTGAAAGGCAGTATTACTGCTACTTAGGGGACAAAACCACCCTTTTTTTGTTTCCTGGTCCCTTTTCTACATTTCTGTTCCCCAGCATTATGGTCTGGAGGCAGGAAGATGTTGCCTAGGCAGTTGTAGCATTTCCAGCAAGGTGAAGGAAGCGGGGATGCTATTTTACGCGTGAAGGTGTATATACTTGCTTTGCAGCCCAGGAAGAGAAGAGAGGTGGATGAAGGTAAAAGTGGAAGGAGACACATAGGGATGCTGCCAGCTAGAGCTCAGATACTGTGACAGAAGATGGTTTTCAACTAGCAGAAGCATCTAAAAGCAAGACTTAGTGGAAATGGGAGTTCTTGGGCATGCTAGCATTTACTAGACCCCTCAATTGGGTAGCTGGCAGTTTCAGCTACTCTGGAAGGGACTAACCAGGTCATCACTTCAGAGGCTTGGCCTGGGTCTCCTTTTTTCCCATGTAACAGTGCAAAGATATGATTATTGCTGCTGTGTGTATGACAGGCTATAGCATGATGCCACCGCTGCCTGGGTATGGCATTAAGGTGCTCAGGGTACCTGTGAATGCAAAGTGGCTGGAATGGAGGTGGAGGGCTCTGCAGGAAGTCAAATCTGCTATGGCATCTGCACTGCCTGATAAGAGTCACTGAAGGTCCCATCTCCTGAACCACGTGCATGCGAGTTTGTCTCCAGGAGAACTGTCTAACTTACCCCCAAAGACCACCCAGGGAGTGAATTAGAATAAAGGCAATACGGGCAGCTGAGGTCCCAGCTTCCTGGTCCTCTCCTAAGTTACCTTTCAGTGTTAGATGTACCCTTTAAATTATCTGGACATCTGTTGGTAAAACCATCTAGCAGGATTGCGACAGATCCTCCTTCCCAGTCTCCTGGCCAAACAATGTAGATATTTGGGCTGGACTGTGTTAGCTACTCCTCCTGCAGGGTGGAGGTGAGCAGCCTGGGCTGTCCTACACGACACAGAGGACTACCATGGGCTTCATGCTGGGCCAGTCTCAACTGGAGTTCGGTGTCCAGACTTGGGTCCCTTCTACTGAAAGGAACTTAGAGAAACTGAACAGTGTGTTTAAATGGGAACAAGACTAATTAATACATCTAGAAAGCACAGACTGTGAGGAAAGGTTACCGTGAGCTGAGCTAACTTATTTTAGAAGAGGTATGTCTAGGAGATATAGAAAAGATCAGCTTCCCAGTACCTAAGGTGTTATGACATGTAGGACTGAGTGAGTGCTCTTGACATCCACTAAGGAAAAGCAGGACAGCTGACTTCAGAACGAAAAAAAAAAAAAAGAAAGAAAAAGGAAAAAAAATATTTAGTTTGGGAGTTAGGAAGCACTCACGTCCAGGCAAGGCCTGGATTTGGCTCTGAATGTTTAAGGCCTTCTTGGGAGCAGGGATCAGAAACAAGTTTGGCAAAAACCTACAAGGGACAATCTAGGAATTGGGCCTGCCTCTGAGCAAACGCTACAGTCCTTTCTTCCAGTTCTGCATGTCTCCTACGGTGAATAACCCTGTCTTACAAGCTTATCTTATGGTCACTTGTCTTTGGTAAAGGAAGTGCCATTCCCCCTCCCGCCCCATTTCAGTCCCAGCCATATGCAGTTAATATCAGCCCATGGGATCAGGGATGACAGCGGGGAAAAACCTTGCTGGGTCTCAGCTCTCAGAGGAGCTCTTCCATCCCAGCAAGAAACAGTGAGTGAACAGATGCCTCTTCTGGGCCATCCAGATGGTTAAATTATGCAAAGGCATAAAGAAGGCTCATAGCCTACAGCAGCTTTCAATGGCCAAACTGATCTAGAGGAAACCACGACCTCTATAAACCCTCTTGATGAAAAATACATCCTTACAGCAGGATGAAGAGGAGGAAGAATCTCTGACTCTCCTGTGCCACAGATGTTCCAGCCATGCGAATATTTTGGAGTTATACCAGCATGGAGTTAGTACTTGCCACTGGAGAATACACTTCTCCACCCCAAGCTTTGCTTTCTAGGCAGCTTGTCAGGTGGTATATGGCAGCCAGCTCATAAGATGCTGCTCCTAATCACATTAGAGGAAAAGCACTCCCTCAGGATGGAGGCAGGCACTGGAAATCAAGGAGAATGTGGGCTGATCACCAAGGGAGATGGGCAAAAATACCCCGCAAAATTGAGGGTCTGAAACATACCGTAGGAGAAATGGCATTTTTGGTGTCCAAATGCTTATCAGACACAGTAAAAAGATGGCCTGGAGATATTCACAGAAACACTGGATGAACAATGGGACCTCTGTAGGTCTCTAATCCAACCTTCTGCTTGAAGCAGGTCTACCCCAACTCTAGACCAGGTTGGCCAGGGCTTTGTTCCTCCCAGTCTTGAAAACCTCCAAGGACGGAGAACCCACCACCTTCCTGGCGACCTGAAATATGAGACATGGTGGTGTCCTAAATGGCCACAGGATTTTTCATTTCCTCGTGGGTTGTCCTTGGTTGGGGCTTTCCCATGTCATCATGGAAAGGACTCACACCAGCACTGTAATTTAAAAGCAGATGTTAACTCTTAATGCTGAAATTTGCCTCTCCCATGGACCTGTTTGTTAAACAGGTGGTAACAGGTCACCTAAAAATTCCCTACCTGTCTGATTTGGTAGAAGGACTTGCGTTTAAATTTAATAGTGCTATGATCAGTAGCAGCGGATGGGATGCAACTGTATTGAGCAGTGTGTTGTGTCATGAATAATCCAAAAAGCATTTTAAAAATATGCAAAAATAGAACTTTGGAATCTCCTAAGTTATATGTTTAAGTGTCTTCCACATGAAATATTCCTTATTAAAAAGTAATTCTCTAAAAGCTTTTGAATGTAAGCTTTCTTTTATGCAAACCAGCATTTTCTGTGGGAAAAATCCAGGCATTTCAGCGAAAGATGTCCAGCCAGTTCCCCTGTCGAATCTCATCTGAATGGCTCATGGGCTGCAAAGCGCATGCTCGTCTGCAGTGAAGTGCGTGCAAGTGAATTAGCATTGGCAGAAGAGAGAGGGCTTGTTAACTATGCTAAGAATTAAGTTAGCTTTTATGAAGGACTCTTAACTATCCGAGTGCAGGCTCAGAGTAAAGGTGCTCCCTGTGAAATGTCTAATGCTTTTGTGCTGGCAGGGCTCCTAATACAAATGAGGACAGGGCTTCTGATGATAGGTTAGGACTCTTGCTTCTGAATCTGGCAGGAGGTAATGAATGAAGAGGTGCATGAAATGGAAACGACTGGAATGCTCCTTTTTGGAAAGGAGGCGAGAACCTCTGAAGATCTGAGGTTTCAGAGCTTGCCAGTTTGAGGCAAAGCCACCAGATGAGTCTTATTTGATGTGAGCAGACTTGTCCTACTGATGCACTTAAAAGGCAGATAAAAAAAAGTCAGTCCGTTCACTCCCATTTTAAATTATGCATCCTCCATATGCTGACTAGAGCACAGACATGCTTACAGTAACTGCCGTGCTTAAAATAACCACCTTGCTGCAGTGGCTACTTATGGAGATGTTTTGCACATCCCTGATATGCCCAGTCCAAGCTCTCCCAGCTTATCTCTCTTTCTGACCTCCCTGCCAGTGAAGCTTTGATGTGGTTTGAGTACCTCCAGGCACAGGCCAGGCAGGCCAAGATGCTGTCATAGCAATGGTAACTGCCCCCTCTTTCAGCCCATTTACGTCTTCTCCTTCGACTGCTCCAAGAGGTCTTTTCTATTGCACAGATGGTGTGTGAGCACAAAACCCCCAAAACCTCCCTGAGGAATCAGAACCCAAGCTTGAGCCTTGTATTGTGTTTACTTTTGGAAAACTCTAACCCCTGGAGCAGAGCTAGGGGTTAGCATATGAGGAGGTCTCCCTCCGACTTACTCAGGCCACTTACAGACAGCTCTCGCATCCCTGCCAAACATGTTCCACCAAACTGAACAAATTTTTGCCTCTTTCCTTGGGCTCTAAATCAATTCTGTCAGCTCCTTAATTATTTTAATTTTTCTTCTTTCTCCAAATCCCCCAGATATATATTATATATAGGGTACAAGCTCAAAAAAGAAAGCTACTGCTGTGCCCTTGCCTCTGAAATATTACCAGAAAAATGTATGTATTTCATCTCTGACTTTCATTTTTCCAGACTTTTTTTTGCTTTGAAGAAGCTTGAAACAGTAATAGGCTGATGGCTACACGCCAACTCTATTGATTAACAGAGAGCGGTCAAGCTCTGCAGTGCCTTAGAATATATCTAGAAATGGGAGCAAGTGAATTATTGCCATTTCCTGCGAAGGGAAGGAGAGGGGGAAGGTAAGACCTACAATAGGGAGTTCAAAAGACCAGCCTACCCTGTCCAAATTCCAGCTGGCAGAAGTCCTATCTTAGGGAAGAATCAATGATTATTTTAGGAGCTCAGCACAGCATAGGGCTAAATCATTTACAAATAGTGCAACTGCAAAGCATCTCTACTTTAACAAGAGGAGAGAAGAGGAGGAAAGCAAGTGGGAGCACTTTCCTCCAGTTTTATACAAGAGAGAAGTGCTGAGAATAGAAATCATGCCTTTTCCTAACCAGTGCAGTCCTCACCAATGGCACCTTTTTAGTGCATTTTAGGAGAAAAGGCAAAGATCCCTCAGGACAAAGGAAGCGTTGGAGGCTGCAAGATCTGAAGCAACCGAAGGGCTGTGAAGCTCCTGCCAGACAGCAGGAAAGATGCCCTGTGTCTGTAACTGGCTTTCTTATGGAAGAAGAGCTCCTTACAACCCCTGGCAGCTCCTGGAACAGCTGGGCTACTCCCTAAAAAGATGATAGCCTCACAGGATCTTAGGATCATCCAGTCTAACCTCTTACTCAAAGCAATGTCAGCTGTAACAACAGACCAGGTTAATCAGGGCTTTATCCGGTCTGATGTTGAAAAACCTCCAAGAACTGGAGAATGCACAACCCTTTTGGGAAGCCCATTCCCCTTTTTGACTGACCTTGTGGTGGAAAAATTTTTCCTTATATCCAGTCTGAACCTTACCTTTGACTCAAAGGAATCACTCGTGGCTGCAAATGCAAAGGGAACACCATTAAAGCTGGACTTTTTGGCGTGGACAGACTCGGTAACACTGGTCTTTCTCCAAACAAGAAGCAGGTTTAATGGAGGATTACAATCTACAAGTACTTTCAAACTTGAGGCAAAGAAGAGAAGCAAAGCTTGGATGCAAACAGAGTGGACACCCTGTCCCACCAACCCATACCTCATCTGGCGAGGAGGTGTGGCTTTGTACCAAATATCAGAAAATGCATTTTGCCTTCAAGAAGATGGGGGACACTTTTGAAATCATAATTTTTCATGGGATAGCATTGTCCCCTTCTCCCTTTAATTCAAGATCTGTCCCGAGACTGTAGAACAGGTGAAGGCAGATGCCATGGGTGATGTTGAGCAATAGATCACTCCAGATTGCAAGATGAATCTAACGAGAAGTCTTTGAGAAGACTTTGCTCCTTCTCTGTTGTCATCGAGTCCGTGGTCACTGCTGGAGAGTGTTTCTGTGCCATCTTTCAACCAGATGTTCAAAGCCATCCTGAGTGTTAGAAAACTGCCATTTCCAATCCTCTGCACTTAATAGTGAGTGATGCTTGCGTTTCTGATATGCATCATGAAACGCAGATCTTGACAGGATTAATGCACTGTAAAAAAGACTCAAGACCGTCACTGAGGCAAGATGCTCTTTTAATGTATCAACATTGTGATGTGTGGCCAGTTTTGGGGAAAACAGAAATCCTTAAATGAAAAGTTTATTGAAGAAAAGTAGTAACAACAAAAAAATGAATAAGCAACGGTATAAAGTAAGCTATGAAGAAATTTTTTCATCAGTAAATATGCTTATGTCAATAGTTGGATGAGAGTTAGTAATATTAACAAATATCTGAAAGCTGTGAACTCCAAAGGAAAACAGATATTTTGGTGCAATAAACTAAAGGAGGTTACTATGATATATATGTCCAGACAACTGAAACGCTACAAGAAAGCGTAGAAGTAAAGGCATATTCTTCTTCTTCCTACTTATCTTTTTATAAGATGAGATTTAAGTTATATTATCCCCATTAAATTCAAGAGACTTTGCCAAGGGGTTTTCATCTGTTCTGCAGGGATCTAAACTACCATTTCAAGGTATGATGTTTTCCAAAGCATTTCTGCGGTATGAACGATACATAATACCTTCCGGGAGGGCAGGGATCTTAGCATCTTTGTGACAGAGGGCAATTCATTCTTGCCAAATATTCTGACCCCTACCTCTCCTTGTTCTTTCTCGCTTCTCTATTTGCACATCTTTTCTTTTTCTGCACTTTTGTTTCAGCCTGAATTTAATAACTCTTATTTTAAGAACTGTGAAAAGACTATGTATTGAGTCACGAGAAATCTGTAGTCTGCGTGGCTTTCCTAGTACCAAAATATATTTTATTTTTTGTTAATATTCATATCTATAGAAATCAATATTTGCCACAGTTCTACATCATATGTTTTGACTGTACACTCCTTGTGAGGGTACCTACTTGTTATCCATATGCACAGGAAGCGCACTGAGGTCAGGAATCTAAATATTCATTCTGGCTTAGACGCTCTCTGTTCTCTTCATTTCTCTCCATTGATTTCAGCACGATTTGGGTCAAACCCCCATGAAGCCCTTGCGAATTCCTCGCTATAGATTGAGTACTCAGATCTTATTAAAACAGTTTAAAGTTAAGCAATACACAGCAGTAAACTGGCTATACAACTTTAACATCAGTAGTCAAGAAGCATTGCAGAGTACAATTTCATTGATTTCAGTGGAATTATGTCATGCATTAATTTGAGCCAAAACCACAATATATGTTTCGGTGCTCCTGAAAACCCTTTTGGAATTTATTCTCCAGTGGAGGTTCCGTTAAAAGAAAAAGACACTAATTTTAACCATTGATCAGAATATATTGTAACACATCTGAATAGGGAGATTACAAAAGATCTCACTGGAGATAGACCTTTGGATATATGGCAGAAAGACAGCTGGAAACAAGGGAACAATTCAAAAGTTATTAGATTAGAGCACCAAGGGGCATTAAAATCACTGCATTATGGTGAGCTTGGGCTGTCGTTGTGCCCTTTATATACAGCTGAGAGATGCTTGCAAAAGAAGCTCCTCTCAAGAAATAGGTACGATATTTTTGCAGCTGGTGACAAGAGAGCTTTCACAAATTTTAGATCAGCTCACTTGGAGGGAACAAAGGCTGCTGAAGTGAGTCAAGTTCACTTTTCAGTAGTCATGACAACACTTTAAAGAACTCACAGTTTAGGGAAGAAGAAAGGGAAATAAATACTGACTGGAGACACAAAGCAATCCATTATTGCTCATATATTATATCTAAATATCTAGACAGTTCTGAAGTTAAGAAGTCAATGCTTGGTGGCATCCTGGAGGCCAGACGATATACAATATGTCACACTGGAGGTCAAAGCTCAGCAACTACCAGGCAAAGGTAGTGCCGCACAGTGCCGCAAGCGATGCGGAGGGCCCAGTGGTTGGAGTTCAGGATGCTACGGACTAGCCACAAAGCAGCGGAAGAGATGAGCACCAGCTCCCTCTGGCTTTTTGCCTGGCTCAGTCTGGGAGATGTTACAGCTCCCATAGCTGCATCAGAGGAGCAAAATGGACATCCTCAAATGCTTCAGGGCATAGTCCGGGGGGGTAGGTTTGCACTGCTGCAGGAGGTGGCTTAAGCAGAGCTGTCACACTTTGCACTGAAGAGGATGAGAAATGTCCAGCGTGCTCCGCCCTGCTGTCCCTGTGCTGAGGAGGGCATATTCTGGCCATGATATGGCTACAGGCAACTGGAGGACAGGAATATCATAAATGACTGCAACCACTTGCTAAATGGAAGAGCTTCTGTGCAAGTGTTTATCTTGCAAGTCACATCTGCTCTTTGAAAGTCTATTTCCCTTCCTTCCATTCCCCGAGGAAGTTTGCTAGTGTTTTATTATTTTTTTTATATTATTATTCTTTTGGATGTAATAGCTGCCCTCTAGCTACATCTCTTCTTTGCTTCTCATCCAGGCAGCCTATGCCACATGCCACGCTAATACTCATCTGAACTTGGGAAAGCCAGAATCCTGCCTGGACACTAAGGGACCACTGGAAGACAGAGACCTTGCATGGCAGGGGAAAAAAGGCGTGTGATTGATAGTGCCAGTGCCTGGGTTGCTTTTGTAATCACCATGTTGGTTCAGCAGGGCAGGAGGCAGTCTAATGTCCCCTGTGCTTTCCTGAATATGTCTCATCCCAGCCAGAGAGACAGGGGCGGTAAAGCCACACAGCAAGGACGGGTGTGGGATTGCTGGAAAGGAAGTGTATCACAGTGTAGCACTAATCTACTCTTTAGGAGCAGAGCTGAGGGCACCCCGCTCTGTTCCCAGAGTCCCCTGAGAGCCTGTACCCTCCGGCCATCAGTTGCTAATGTTCAAGGAGACCTGGAGGCTGAGCAGTGCCACACAGAAGTAAGAGCTCTCACTCCCAGTTCACAAAATTTGGGATCTAAGTGTGCATACAGTATAGTGGCTGCTCCACTATAGGGGAAGGTACCAGTTTAAAGCAGCAAGCAGGGATAGGGAGCACCAAGGAGCTCAAACAGCACTCACTCTAGAGGGTGGCTGCTAATTCACCTTGTACCCAGAGTCCCAGAAGATCCGTGTCCAGTACCAAGCACATTAGCAGTGAGAGGAACAACATTTTCATGTCACCAATGCCTTCAAGAGGCAGCCAATCCACGAGTATTGCTTTCCTGGGCAACGATGCTATGGCCTTAGGGATGTTGAGATGATAACTACAAAGGAAGCTGAGATGAGATTCATCTGCTAGATTAAAACACAGGCACCTAGTGAGAGATCCAGCACATCCTAAAAGAGCTTGAGCTATTTAGCCATACAAAGGTGTCTGTGGTACCTCCCCAACTTCAGAGGGCTTGCAGATGAGACGCAGGACCTCTAGGAGACTGGTACTTATTAGAGTGGCAACTGGGAGGCAGGAAAGTTACCCTAGCACATCTCAAATGCTCCTCTTCCTGCATATGTGCACAGCCCTCAGGACTGGGTGCCCAACCTGCAAGTGCTGCTCAAGAGTGGGGAAGCTGGCAGTGCTGAGAGCATCCGCAAGCTCCTTCTTCCTCACCAGCAGCTCCTCTCCCTGGTTTCCTGCCAGGCCAGCACTGCACATCTGTCCACGCCAAGCCACTGCTGTTCCCTTTGCATTTACTTCAAGAAAGCCATAATGGGATCCTGTCCCTGGATTTTTGGGAGTAGAATGACTGCCAACCCTTAGAGGGAAATGCCTCCTTTACCTGAGTGCCAACGTCCCTCTCACATCTCTGAGTTCAGTCCTCTGTGCACCAGGGATGTTGCCTGAGCAACTCCTGAGGAATAATTTCCCAGCTCTGAGTAGATGACTGAATAATCTGCCACATCCAGCCAGGTGCTTATCTTTCTCCAAGAAGCCACATCTGCTACATGGCTAGGACAGCACTCCCATAGGGAACACCGCCTTGGCGTAGAGACCCAAATTTGACCCAAAAACCCAAGCTCTGGGGTAGTTTACTAACATAACGCTGCTACATTGATTTCCACAGAAATTTCTTGCCTCCTCTGTCCTGCTTCAGTGAGCACTGAAATCTCCTTTCCTTGCACTGCAGGCTCTCCAGATGCAGACATCATTCCTGTAGACATAAATTGCATTTACTATTGTATTTATCTAGAACAAGAAATCTTGACTAATTGTAAAATATTTACTCACACTGGGTTTTAATCTAGTCCTTAGGCAAACAAACAAAACTCACTTCTCCTGGGCAGTCAGCAAAGTTTGCCTTTAGGAGAAGGTGTTAGTCCCAGGACAGGTCGTACATGGAGGTAATTTTCATTACCATGCTGAGAACTAAGAGGAGCATTATTGCCTTTAGCTGTGCAGGAAATGGAGATTTCAACACACAGTTTTGTTTCAAATAAGATCCAGTTTTCTAGTGTCAAACTTAACCCAGTAACAAAAATGTGAAAGAGTTCTCCATCAGCCCGACAGAAACTTTTCCCATTTCGCTCAAAATGAAATGTTTCATTTCAGTTTCAGTCCTTTTTATATTTTATTCTCTAACATACAGAAAGAAAACACACTAAAAGAGTAGGTTTGCAGTTCTGTAGGGTTTAACATAATAGTAATATGCAGCAACAAGAAAATAGCCAAGGTAAGGAAAGGCATGGTTGGATGCATTTTAACTTCTCTGAGCACCAGAGAGTATGGCCATATCACACAGGGAAAGAAGAAAGAGGAAAGCAAGTGAATCTGTTTTAGGGCTGGTGCAGTCACAAGCACTTTCTGGGTAGCATTGGGGTTAATTATCTGACGTAGTGGCATTTTAAAGAGCTCTTACTCAGTCAAATTTACAGCAGATAAGCCTGCAGTATCAGAGCAGCAGACGCTCAAAGCTGCATCATTTTGCCATCATGAAAAGCTTTCACCAGTTCACCTCAGTTATTGGCCAGCGTCAGCCCTCCAGACAATAAGAAGTTCCCCGGGGGATGGATTTGACATGCTCTGAGTAACCTGTGCTGCTCTTTTCAGATCTGATCTTTCTGTTCAGCTTAGATCAGGCACCCCTCAATGCTGGCTAGCACCAGGAGTTTGGTATCATCACTCTTCTTGTATCTGCACAGGTAACAGTTAACTATTCCTTCTGATCATTGCCTAACATGCTGGAATCCCCATCTGGGAAGATTTCTTCACGCTCTGCCAAATCCCAGACCAGCAGGACCTGCTTTGACCCTTTGGGCCATGTTTGGGTGAACTGATCAGCGCACCAGCTAGGCCTTCCCCACACTATTCAGACACCCAGTGTCATCCAGGGTGGCCTGGGGCTTGAGATACCCATGCAGAATATGACACCGAGAGAAGACCCAGGTACCCTTGGAGCGACGAGAGGCCGGAGGATGGCCTGGTCCCCTTTCTAGCTCTATCGATGGCTCTATCTGGACCTTCAGTGACCATCAGAGGGATCTTAACTGCTAGCTCACACATAGGTGTCAACATGTAGACCCCTAAATTGAAGTGTTTTCAGTTTGAGGCAGCTCCCACCCATTCATGCTTAGTCAGAGCTGAGAAAGAGAGAGGTTGAAGTCCTGTGGAGTTCCCCAGAGGCCAGCTTCACTAGTCTGTGCTCAAGGACTTCAGATATTGGGGCTACATGAGAGATTTTCCAACTACACTCCTATCCTCACAGCCCTGAGGTTGTTTTACTTGGAGAGCAACATGACTGGCATTAGCGCAAGGCTGCTGCAGGGAACCTGGCTGCCGTTTTGCTCATCTCCCCCCTCTCTGGGAACAATCCCAAACCTATATATTAACCAACAGGAATAAAAAAAAAGAAGTTTATTAAGTTTTCCTATCAGTGTAATTGCCAGTTTTGCGTGGAGCTCGACAGCACTCCTCTGTGCCAGCTTCATGGGACTCCTCATGTGTTAAGTACCTCCAAATGAAGAAAAGCTGTGATTTCTTTCAAATGGATTTTTAGGGGGCACCAAACCATTTCCCACTTAGACCTTTTCACAGCTCTTCTTGACTCGGCCTATGCTCAGACCACTGACAAAATTAATTGAGGGGAGCATTTGCTGGGATCTTCGTTCGAAGAGTCATTGAGACTGTAAGAGCATACGCTGGTTTGGAAGAGGGAGTATTTCTGGAGCCTTGACCTTTCTCAGGCTTTTATTTAGGGGACTGGGTCAAACATTTGGAAGAGGGGGCAACGGCCTAAGACCAGCTAAACTTCTTTGAAAATATAAATAAAATAAAGACAGACCTGTTTTTTTTTTCTGGCTTTGAGGCACAGTAGTAATAAAGACCACACCAAATCAGCCCTGGTCGTGCTTTCCCCCACGTACCTAGCTACACCAGTGCAAATGGCAAATACTGTGTCAGTTCCTCCCCCATCCCATTCTATAATCCAATGTAAAATAGAGTTGAAAAGGTGACTAGAAGCCAGTTTGAATCCTGCTTTGATGCTCAGGAAAGCTAGCGAGAGAGGTGGGAAACATATTGGAGCAGAATAGTGATGAATTTAGTCCCTCTGTCTGCAATGTACCCATTGCTTTAAGGGAACACAGACAAACCCACAGGGGCCACGTCAGAGAATCTGGCCCTGCCGACGTGTCTCCCCAGGGCAGAGCACTCATGGCCAAGGCAAACTGGCTCAGGAGGAGGGTTTTAAGAAATGCCCCCAATGGGTGTGAGTCAATGGATCAGTCCCAAATTTCAGTGGGATTGGAGGTCGGCTAGCGTGGAGATCTTATAGGCTCCCTCTTGGAGTGCATTCTGCAACCCGTGGGATGCCTGTCCTTGTGTCTTTCTGCCTAATCAAAACACTGTCCTTCAAGCTCTCCTATGCCTTTGCTGCAAGACGATGAGGCAGCGAGTCCACAGGATCGCTTTGCACTGTGTAGAAACCCCACAGAACCAAAGAGAAAGGAGGAGGCAGGTTGGACAGGTAAAACAAGGTGAAATTTGTCACAGCTTCCCCCCTGCCCCCAGCCTTTCTTCGTGGGATCCTGTCAGCCCACCCCAGTTCCCCTGCCTCGTCCTTGGCTGAAGTCCTCAGCCGCCACTGCTCTGCCTAGGGTTGCATGCAAGTTATCAGAGGATTTATTTCCAAATACCTTTTTTTGTGAAGGGCTGCAGACAATGAACAGGAAAAGCACTAGCTTTGTTAGTTTTAAGCTGGTTGCCCATTTAAATTCGTTGCCTTTCAAGTTCATGAAATGCTTCCACACAGAGCAGGTGGTGGACAGCAACAGTCGATCCTTTTAGCCACAGCTGCTTGTTATTTTGTCTACTTTCTTCAAATCCCCTTGCCCAGCAGCTGTAGCTGCCAGCCTCTTTGGACCAGCAGACCTCTCCATTGTTTTTGGTTACCTTTTTTTTCTGGAAAAACCACGAAGCAGTGAGGGTCTCAGAACTGGCTGTGGGCACCTCCTGTGTTTCAGAAATCAAGACCTATCCACCAACCTCAGTTTGGAAACCAGCCCTCTAAAGAAAATACTCCCAGTCCTTGAAATCCCTCCTCACGCCCAGGGCTCTGCAAACCTCCGCTTACTTTTGGCATCCGGCTCCAGATTGCGTCACTTGCCAGCTCAGTTAAGAATCTGATTTGAATATTGTTTTATCACACTCTGCTTCTCAGACAGCATTGAGTCAGCTGAAAAACAACGCAGTGTGTACTGGCTCCCAGTTAATTATAGTCATAAAACATAATTTACCCCAGCGAAAGGAAATACTTTGAATCTGGAGGGCTCATTGCTGCAGACGCCAGTTCCTGCTAAGGGTATAGTTTTCCCCCGTTATCACATGCGGTATGAGGCTAGAGAGAGGATTTTCTGACGGCAGAGCTGCAAACCATTGAAGTGTCCAGACTAGCCCTGATACATAGGTGATCACAGTGAGTATGTTTTGCAGATAGGTTTTCCAAATACCAGTAATACAGTCCTCAGGAAAGAAACTGCATTATTATTAAATAATAACTAGTATTTGAGAGGGGCCTGCAGGTTGTTTGAGATGTCTTTGGGAAGCACCAAACTCCCTGGGTACCTGTCCTCCCTCTAGCGGGGCTTAGCTCAGTCCCTAAAGGACATCCTTCATAGGGCCAGCGCTTCCTCTCATTTCAGCCTTCCATGGAGGAGATCAGCTACAGAGCTAATGTCCTAATCAGTTATTTATCTTCGCAGGAGCCACATTCTTGAACACTGGCCCTCCCTCAAACAGCTCACAGTGCAAGGAGCTGCATCACGGTAGCCATAGAGTAGGAAAAGTTATCTGCATTGTGGGGACTGAATCTTCTCATTAAAATCACCCATTAAATCCATTTCATTAAATAAATCCATTCATTAAAACACCTGATGGTCTGAAAGTTGAAGGCGGACAGAACTGGGTCCTCTTGCACTGGACTGGGAAAGATTTCTCTTGCCCACCGGAGCGTTGTCCATTATCAGGGTACAGGATCCACCCCTGTCCCTGTAAGCTAGTGAAGCAAAACCAAGGCATGAGCTTACGACCCAGCTGCTGGGATGCTCCCTGGCACAGTTTCATCCATGCCAAGCAGCCAGAAGATTGCTTGGGCACATTTGGGGAATGGTGCAGGCTAGGCACAGCAGCTGGGAGCAGGACGAATGAGACCACCCTGCATTGTGGGGCTGGGAGGAGAGAGAGGTTTAACTGATGGATGCAAGCTGGGGTGCTAGCTCTTAGGATAAGAGACCAGGGTCCTCTTCACTATAGATGTAGCTATTGGAAAATGACCCAAGTACAAGACCCAGTTCTTCTAGGAACTTTTGCACGTGTCAGAGTCTCCCATTGTCCAGGAGGGGATTTCTGGCCCGAAACCAGGTCTGAGGTTTACATAAGAGGTTCAGGGTTGCGCAGCTCAGCGTTTTCTTACTGAAAGGTTACTTGGACGACTGCCCAGATATAGAGAGCCAGCTGGGAAGTAGCTTGGTGGAGCGCATACAGTAGAGCTACAGCCACAGCAACCCACCGTCTTCTTCAAGCATTGGTGGTCAGGCCAGGGGTGGGGAGGGGGAAGGGGGTAGCTTTGCAATCTGCTGTCATGAGCACTTGAAATAGATGGGAGAAGTGTGGGAATAAGCTGGAATATCTTGGGAAGGTCCAGTGGGAATAGCTATTGCTGATGAGCAATGGTATGGTTAACCTCGTAAGGGGAAACTTTCTTCCCAGCAGTGTTTGAGATGTCTGGGAAGGGCATGAGCAAAGTGGATATGCTTTACTGACCGAAAAGCTCATAATCAAATCCTCTGTGATGACCTCTGTGCTTGCTCCTCGCTACTGAACTAAAAAGCAACTTGTCCTACTGATTTTCAGCAGATCTCGCAAGAAATTTAGGTGCTCTCAGGTTTCTTCCCATCAGAGTCCCCCGGACCTGTGGGGAGGGAGACGTGGGGCATTTGTCTGGCCAGATGCTCTCTTTGACAGTGGAGTGGTGAATGCGATCCTATCTAAACCCTTCTCTGGATTCCCTCCCTACTTTCGCTCCAGGACTGATGAAGGAGCAGTGAGTGGAAAAGCAGCTGTACCAGGACTATCCGACTCCGCTTTGGAGACAGAGCCCAGGTAGAAAAGTGAAAAGACTCTGTACAGCATGTTCCTCCTGCTGCTGTATCTTCCCAGCCTCCAGCATGTGAAGACCGAAGTGTCTGTCAATTAGCCTGTCAGGCTAAAAATCAGTTTAGCAACGATGCCAACTGCTTCGTGGCAAGCGGTGGGCTGCCTCCAACTCTCAGAAGGACGCACACGTGCTACCTTCGCTCCTGAAAGGATGCTGTGAACGCAAGGCAAGGCGAGGGTGTCCGAATTGCCAGCCTGCTGGTCCTCTCCTTACCAAAGCGCCATGCATGCTGAGGAGAGAAGGGGACAGGCCTCGGCAGATGGGTGCTCCCGGAAGGGAGGCCCGCGGGGTGCTATGTGCGTGGGCGTTGCGCTACCGGCCTCGCCATGCCTGCCGTGGGAGCAGCTCAGCGTGGGCACAGGAGTCTGCCTTGCTCCTGCCTCCAGGTCCCCTCTTCACTTCCACTCCGCATGATCAGATTATTAGCGACACGGAAAGGAAAAAAAAAGCTCAGTTGCATGTACCCCTGCGGGTGTACAATATCGCTGCGTGAGGCCAAAGTCACTCAGGAGATGTTAGTCTCCCTAGGGAAACAGAGGCACCGGGGTGGCAACGAAGTGGCCCCAAACCTCAGCAAATCCATAACAGGTCCCAGATAACCCAGTAACCGCGGCTGCTGCATGCCACTGCCAGCCAGGCACCCTCTGCTAAATTTTAACAAAGTGCTACCCAACCAGAAGTACGTTCCTGTTCTCCCTCACGTTCATATGCCCGCGTCCCTCAGCCTCTTGCAGAGGAGCTATCCCGATTCAGCATTACTTGTGTGCTCCCCAGGCGTCTCAGTTTAGCCTCTCCACGGACAGAAACAGGAGATGTACCAAAGAGCAGGCCCAACAGGGAAATAAAAACATTTAAAAGAGTAAAGCTCATTGCATTCAATATTCTATCAGGCTTCCACTTCCCTTCTTTAATGTAATATTAGAAGATGGGAAGCGTTGCTTTACCTTCGCGCAGAAAGGACTCTAAATGTGTGGATGCCAAAGGGAAAGAAAAGTCACCCACAGGCCATGGAGGAACTGGCAGATATGAGCAGAAACAAATCAAGGGAAAATAAAAACTCCCTTGAAATGTTGTTTTGTTTCTCTTGCAGTTGCTTATTCTACTGATGAGGAGTTTGAAGTTCTCCATTTCCTGGGTGCGTTGCAGGAGCAGCAGAGTCCAGACACATGCTTTTAATGAAGCTTATGTAAATTTGTGTATGTTTATATTTAGCAAAACAGATTTAGGAGCGCTAATAAAGCAGCAGACGAGGCGTAGAAAAGAGCTGGTGCAGAGTTTTCTGCCACTGTTATTTTTTAGCTTCCTCCCACCATTCCCAAAGATAAGACTCTGCTTCTCTTGCCAGTTTGCCTTCAAAACAAATGATTTTGAAAACTCTTTTATGGTTAAATGCTGCTGAAGCATCTCACAGAGTTGTAGCTCTATTTTTTTGTGAGCAAGTAGGGGCAATTCAGTGCCTATTTAGTTTCCCTTAATATAGACACTTGCATCTGGTCAGCTGAAAGTTTCCTGACTCTACCAGCTGACCTTGGTTCAGTAAATTGGGATCTCTGAGACAGGCCAAAGAAAGGACAGGCTTGCAGGGTGGATGATGAGGGCACAGGATGTGCCTCAGCCTGGGGGAAGGGGACGGAGGAGGACGGCAGACCTGGCATGGCTTGCTGACGAGCAGCAACTGATCCTGTCCCTGGAGCTGTGGTGCAGGAGCAGGGGTCAGCAGGCAAGCATGGTGACCATCACCCCTTCTGCAGCCCTGCCCATCCCCCAAGAAAGCAGCAGAGTCGATGTCTGAAGTCCACGGGGGAAGAATATACAGAGAAGCAGGAAAATTCATGGGTGCCAAGAGAGGAGGAGGAGTGCAGCTGGCCTCAAGGTCCTCTTCTATTGCATAGGAAAATTGGCTAATTAACCATGGTCATTAACCTAACGGCAGACGTGCAGTGCATTGCCTCCTGTCCATTAGGATGCCGTTGCGATCTAGAGGTATGGGGCTGAGAAGTGTATGGATTTACAGGATGAGCGTGCTTGGACAGGGATGGATGAAAGAGAAATGATATGAGACCTCACACCCTGCAGGGACTTGTGTGGGTTGAGTCCCACCTGCATCCCTGAAACGCCATCAGAGAGGTCAGCGGGGCATCGTGGGGACAGTGGCTTTCTACCCTGCCTTTTATCTGCACCAGTCAAGGCTCCAAAGCTACATTTGGCTCTGCTTAAACATCCCCTATAATCGACAGATGGGGAAAGCCTAAGAACAGAGATAAGCAACTCAGCAAATCATTGATAGAAGATGCTTGGGAGCCCCATGTCTCCTGACACCCTGTTCCACCTTCTTAAAAATATTTCCTATTTCACCCCGGTCATGTTTTTATTAAAAAGCGAGCCAGATTTAGGGCTGATCGCCATTCCACATTGATACTCAGTGACCCTAGATGCACCTCAGATGCCTCCACAATGTGTTGAGCATGGGTTGGTGAGCCCCAAGGAGTCCAGCGTGGGACCATCCTGCCAACGCACCTGAGCCAGCGTTATCCTCTCAGACTGTTCCCTACTGCATCTGCATCACGGAGCCACTGAACCCCCTTGGCAGCACCAGCAGGACAGAGTTTCCAAGGAGGGAAAGGTGGTCCTAGGTCACTCACCAGGGCCAGACCTCTAGCTGACAGCAGTGAAGGGGATGGGTGAGGGAAGAGGCACATGGGCTGTGTCCCCCTGCCCTGGTGGCTGTCACATCCTCGCCCTCAGGTGAGGAGCAGGCACTACCTTCTACCGCATCCCCTTATAAGCTTTGCTATAGAGAAGGAATGGAAACTACAGATATTTTGAGCAAACCTGTCCTTATCAGGAAAGATGAGAAGTCCTTTGTACACACGGGAGGGATTCACGCTGAACACAGCTACCGGGTTTGAGATGGAGCATTCCTCTGTCCCCCCACAAATATCCCTCCCAACAAAAAGAAAAGGAAAAAAAAAGAAACAAAGCATTGCAGTTCAGCTGGAGATAACAAAACAGCAGCATCAAACTATTTCCTGCCTGCCTCTTACATCATTGCAAGGCCAAATTCCTGCCAAATAGATAGATAGCCAACAGATGGGGGTCTAACTTCTTGTCTGCATGATTTAACAGGCAGCAGACACACTGCATGAGAAAAACACAGTCATTTTCCTTGAACTCAGTGTAAGTAGCCACTAGGTATCAAGTTTTCCTCAGGGATCCCATTCCTACAACACAAAGAGAGTCCTGAAGATCATGAAGAAAGACCTATATGTTGTCAAGCACACATGATTATTATTATTTTTTCAGGAACCAGCCATCTGTTTTACCAACATCCACTTTAAGGCACACCAAGGAGAAGGCTTGCAGAAGCTCTATGTTAGTAAATCACTACCGTGAAGCTGAGCATTATATCCAGATTTTATCTGGAAGGATCTGAGCAAGGAAATGTGATACTCCAAGATCCATTAATTAGGCAGGCATGCCGAGCAGGGAGTTTTGTTTCTGGCATGGCTTTGCATCGTGCCATAGCTCTTGGCTGCACCTGACACCATCTCCTCCCAGCGAGGACTTCAGAGGACTCAGCACTACAGAAGTGGCCCGTTAATGGCTATAGCTGGTCACCTCTGTTTTGCCTCTGTTTTTCTCCAGCTCATCTGGAGCAGCCCACGGTCCACCTGGATCAGTCACTCTGATGGGGCTATCCGACATGCAGAAACCCCAGTAAAGCAGCCATGAGCAACTTCACCGCATCTGCCATGACACAAACACGTGGGACTCACGGCATCTGAAGGCATCCCAATTTTTATTCAGTGATGTCTTGGGGAGAAAGGGACAGCCTAAAGGGCTCAGCTGGGTAGGCATCTGGAAGGCAGGTCTTGGACACTGGAGGCTTCTTGCTTAATCAAAAATATCTTTGGAAGAAGTCAGCTTTTCCAAACCACTGGCACTCCCATGTGCTCTCACATGCCTCAGCGATCCCATTGAATGTGGTGACACAGGGACAGGAAACCAGAAACCTCTCACAACTGACAGATTCATAACATTTTGACTAAATGCTGAATCTCACTTGAATTTTCAGCTGCAGCTTCTTTTCTCTTCAACCTGAAGTGAATCTAAATATCCCCAATTTAAGGTGCTGGAGGACGGAGACATTTCTGGAAAAGGACTGCAGCGCTGTTTTAGGAGGTCTAGCCTCATGAAAAGAAGACCAGCTGAAAAGCTGGAAACATAGCCCAAAGAGCTATGAGCTGCATTTCCCCCCTCCGTAGTATGGGCACCTCCAACACAAGCAAGCCGGGCACTACGACCACAGATAAGACACACAAAGTTAACGCTATGTAAAAGATGTAAGACAGCAGGAGGTAAGCCAGCCCAAAGCTCTACCTGTAGATACCGCACCCGAGCTTTTGCAAAATTGTGAGCGTGAGCAGGCGCTATCTGGGGCAATGTCTGATTAGGACAAAGAAAATGCAGGAGAGACTGAGCACAGCTGGTAGCTACAGTTGGTCTCACGGCAGCTCAGGGCTAACCCTTGTGCCTGCCACATTGAAAGGGGGCTGCTTCAGAAAGGCACCCTGTGAAAATGCTATCCCTCAGGACAAGCACCAGGATCTCCAGAAGCACAGAGGATGCTGTTGAGAAAAGAGACATTTCCCTGCTCTTCTGTCACTCATCAACCTCTGGACAAGTTGATTATCTCATTAATTGCTGGCCAGGTGTCAGTGTGATGCTCGTTTACCAAAATACGCCTCTCCAGCTGATGGCTAGATAAACCCCACCTGGTGCCCTTTGCTAGCTAGTCATGGTGGTTGGGAAGGGAAGAAGCTGGAGGAACTGTTGAGTGCCTTGATGAAGGGATGGCACCTATTACTGCATCCAGTTCCTGGTATGTTGGTGAGACCTGCTAATCCAAGTTTACATTTTAAATAGAGAATAGGAACTTCCAAGCAAGAGGATTTATGCGCAAGGACTTAACAGTTAAATTTATTCCTGGCTAAACTGAGGAGCTGAGAGTTATTAAGGCATGAAATTGTGCCAGTCAATTAAAGTGTCAATCACAGCCAGCCTCATTTAGAATAGCTGCTTTGATCCCAAGAAAGGAACATTTTTTTGGCCGAGTGAGAGAGCACATCGACTTGAAGTTGGTTTTAGTGAAATAGCTGTTCCTCAGTTACTATTCAAAGATCTGCCAACTTTTTTTTTTTCTGCCACGCTCCTGCTATCATTCCAAGGTGACATGTGCTAGGCTCAAGTAGCAACAGATGCAATTTGAGCTGGAGACGGGGTAACCCTAGTGGGCTGCACAGCGAACAAAAAAAAAATCATATGAAAACTGATCAAAGAGATGTTTAAAGTAGCAAATATCAGAGCTTTGGGATGCCTTTTGCTTTTAAGCATATAACAGAGTCTTATTTTTCTTAAACTCAGCAATTAGATTATTCTGCTTGTCAGTACGTGCAACATGTGTTTGTTTTATTTGCTCTTAAAACCTACTTTTTTTTTCCTCCTGCTTGGCTTAAATCCCAGACTGTCAACTGCATTAGTGATATGTTTTAACGAATGATGACTGTCCTTTGGCCCTAAGTAAAGTACAGCTAAATAGAGCAATTCACATACCTGATCATAATGAATGTTTAGTTAGGAGAAACATCTCTCAGGGGTAATTTACTTCAGAAGTGAATCCGGGCTAGGTGCTCAATATGATCTCTTATTCCTTGTCCACCAAAGCTCATGACATGGAGACAAAACAGCCTTGGGATGGAAAGGCAACAGGATCTCAGGGAGCCAAATGACTTGGCCAAGCTTGCACCGTAAGTTATGGAGCCTGGTAGGGATGCCAGGCGTCCTTCCAATTTGTTTGTACACTTCATTACAATTGGTGGCGAATAGCAGGTATTTTACTCAAGCTGGAAGTATTTTAGAGGTGGAGGCTGCTTTGGGAGCTGTTTCTAGCAACAAAGAAATGGGATGAGAGTTGGCAAGGTTGATGGAGAGGAGGAGGAGGTGGTGGTGGTTAGCCTGCCTTTGTGCTCCTGTTTGCTCATTTTTGTATGCATACATGGTGCCTTAAGACCTTTCCTGGAGGTGCTTTGTGCAGGAAAGAAGAAGGTTTCCTCATCTCTCACTGGATGTGTGCAGCAAGCTTTTCTCCTTGGGGATCTCTCCTTTGCTGGGTGCATGCAGAGCCCTGCTGGTAAGGTACCACCAATGGCAATAGTATCTAATAATGCAGTAAATTTAAGTAGATTGACTTAAAATTCAGGTTCTCAGGGCTGCAGAGGTCAAGCCAGTTGCCTCAGTATCCGCTCCAGGAGCGGAGCCTGTGGTTGAACCTGTCCCATCTGCTATATTATGTATCTCCTCTTCCTGGTTTGTTCTAGGGTCCTGGATGCCGACTGCTCGCTCTGATACATGCCAATTTTCTCCCATGTTCTCTTTCTTTAGGAAATGGCTGAGAAACAACCTAGGCATGGCTCTGGGGAAGTCCCCGTCAAGGACCAGGCCTTTTAGGCAGTATCAGTGAAACTGCACCAGGTTGGGCCACCAATCCTGATCTCCTACTTCAGAGTCCTGTGATGCACCTCAGACACCCTGCCATGGCCTAATGCCACACTGCAGGACTCGCAACATGCACATGCATGCACACGCACAGACTCTCAGGAGCATGTTATTAAAACATCACTCTGTTTGCAGGACAGCCCTCACATTGTTCTGGATCCTCTGAAGATCACAGAAATTATGTGTATGTATTTAAGAACATGTAAATATACATATATGTACCCAAATGTGTATATGTTTATCTTTTTTAACAGCCCTAAGGCTGTCACACGAGGCCAAGAGAAGATCAAAACCAGCAGTTGTAGGTTGGACACAGATGCTCTTACCCAGAAGGGATTAGTCTTGAGCACTAGGGACACGAACCACGCTGTACTGCTTGGTCTAGTGGCTTGAGATGTCTTCCAGGAGCAGGCTTTAACAATGCAGATGTAGCCTAAGTTTTCCTACCTTGGCAATCCCCTTGGTTTGCCCAGGCACAGTGAGCCATTAGGGACAACCCAGATGATCAGGCTTCACACATGTACATTGGCTGGAAGCTAACATGCAAATATAGAAGTAGGTCCCACACCTCCCTTTTCCCTCCTCGTGCCTTACTTCAGATCTTGGGAAGGCCCCGTATAGCAGTATTCATGCTCTTTTAGCTGTCTATGTCCAGCAAAAGAGGTCAAATCGGAACAGGTGAAGGGAAGGGGAAAAAAGAGTTTATCTTATAAGAACAGACAAAAAGATCTTGGCTCACCCACCAGTGAAAGCTAAGACATCATATGATTGCTCTCTATAAATATCCTAAGCAGGGAGTATGAAAGGTAAGTGCTAGAGACAAGGAGCCATTTAATAAAAAGGTCCTGTTGGAAGACTAGAAACTGCATGGATCTTGGTTGTGAATAGATCCAGTCTGAAACTGAGAGGGGAGATCTTGGGTGCTGTAGCCACAAGGGTCTGAAAAGCTCCCAAACTGGCATAACACAGGGGAGTTTATTCTTCAGATTGGCTTTGATACGCCTGTGAAAAGGATTATATAAAAAGGTGTCTGTGAAGACCCAGGAGGTCCCTCTAGTCCTCCACCCCTGCCTCTATAATGAAGATAATAGCACTTCAAGCCTTGCAGGGGGATGAGAAACTAAGTACATTACAGAAGGAAGAGCACTGAGGTGCTACAGTGATTGGAGCATTATATATACCTGAGACAGTTACATGTAGCTGTAATTTGCGGTATTAAAACCAAGCCTATTTAATTACTAGGCTACAGACTATTTTTTCCTGTTCCCACCTGCCGTGAGATATTGTGAGGAAAAAATAGCACATGTGCAAAGAGAGCCTTAATAAAAAAAACTTCAGAGAAATGTAAGCGAGTCTCATCTCTGTAGGTATCGAGGTAACTTTTTTGGGTACTAAGAGGAAATTTTCCAAGGCTGGCTGTTTGATTTATTGTCCAGATCCTAAACTGGAACATTTCTGTCTTAGTTTTGGCTGTAAGAACAAAAGTACTAAGCATAAGATGTCCACACTGTTTTTCATTTTACTGATAGATGGTTTTGACAGCCAAGAGACTTGTCGCTATGATCTCTTTTTTTTTTTTTCCGTTAGTTGTTTTTATAGGACATTGGCGAGGGGGAAGGGGAAGAATTGTATTTTCCGTCAGCTGGTGGCATTGTGTCAGTCAGAGTTTTTTGTTTTTTTTTTTTAAATCACAAATAGCATCTTTTCAGCCTTCTAAAAGCTGTGATATTTTTGAAGTGTCACAGACTTATGGTCTTTGTGGCATTCAAAACTTCATACGTATGTATTTTTAATTGCTGATTTAAAGTAAGGTTCCTCCAGCACCCTGATTTTCATTTTTTGGATGACCTTGTTTGAACCTGGTCTCACCCTCCTGGATCAACGGTGACCCTGACTTGTCATCAGATTAGTGAGGCAGAGTAAGCTAAGTTTGTGAGCAGAGAGAGGCTTAAGCTGAAAAAACAGAGGATCGTATCTTCTGGGTCAATGCACCATTGAAAGGAAGGTTGACATCTCACAGCTCCTTAGGGTGCCTTTACATGGCCAGCTAAGCATTTGTGCCCCAGTCACATTCAAATTAAACTATGAGCCTACACTACACGGCCACTTCAACCCAAGATCTTCAGCAGTGCAAGGAGGGGGGAACCCCACATATTTGGCCAAAACTTCCCCTTTGTGTGTCACAATATAGAAGTAGGTGGATGTGTACCTGGATAGGAGGCCTGATATGTGAAACTAGTGCAGGATTAACATTATAATCTAGTGCATTGGTTTCATACCAGGTCCAGCACTTTGAGAATTTCCACCAAGCACAGAAGTTCTCATAATTTTCCTTTTGAGTTAAGAACTCATCTTAGTTTTCTCTCTACTATTCTGTGGCCTTTACTACCTGGGAGATGTTCAACCCATTTTATTATCTGATTTTAATGGTGCCGCTGACACAGAAACCACAGAATGGTTGAGGTTGGAAGGGACATCTGAAGATTATCTAGTCCAACCCTCCTGATCAAGAAGGGTCACCTAGAACAGGTTGCACAGGATCGTGTCCAGACGGTTTTGAATATCTCCAGCGAAGGAGGCTCCACAACCTCTCTGGGCAACCTGGTCCGGTGCTCAGTCACCCTCACAGTAAAGAAGTTTTTCCTTATGTTCAGATGGGACTTCCTGTGTTTCGGTTTGTGACCACTGCCTCCCGTCCTATCACTGGGTGTTAGTGAGAAGAGTCTGGCCCCATCCTCTTAACACCCTCCCTTCAGAGACTTATACACATTGATCAGATTCCCCCTTTCAGTCTTGTCTTCTCCAAGCTGAAGAATCCCAGCTCTCTCAGCCTTTCCTCATAAGAGACATGCTCCAGTCCTGTCATCATCTTAGTAGCCCCTCGCTGGACATGCACCAAGAGCTCCACGTCTGTTTGGTACTGGGGAGCCCAGAACTGGAAGATATAGACCATGGCAGTCCCTGTATATGTGGGATTTCTGAATCATCGCTAGCCAGTTGTACCAAATTTTTGACCCAGCTTTCCAATACGTATCTCCTGCTCCAGCTGTGGTATAGCTACACACAGATGTGGTAGGATCTATCCATTCAAATGCAGATATCTCCAGTGTAGCCATCTTCTCTGAGTGAGTCCCTGTGAGCGCTCTTTACAGTGCCTGGAAAGAAACGGTCAATTTATGGTAGAATTAGTCTTGCCCTACAGTAAACACCTACCTTTTGTCAGCAGAATCACTTCCTAAAAGTATTTCTCTCCAACGGTGACAACAAAAGCATTTTGTGACTAGCTCAAACATAGAGACGGATCCAAAATGAGGTGACGTGACTCCACCCGCTCCCCTGGTTCCTGGAGAGTTTTAGATTAAACCTTGATGAAGACAAGTGTTTTGGTGACTCTGGGCACTGGAAGAGCTAGTGGAGATAAGCTGCGTGTCTTGACACTGCTAGGGTTAGGGAACGCATCCTTGGTAAACCCTGTGAAAGGTGAAAGAAGCTTCTTTTCTAGCCAATCTTGTTCATATTCTTACATCTCCTGAAGGAAATTCAAAGAGATATCTAGTCTTTTATGCCTAGACACAGTCCCCTATAAAGTTTAGATCCTAAAACGCTCTCCTGGGAATTGGCTGTGGGAAGTGATGTCTCTATTAGGCTGCACTGTGACCCAGAAGAGGAAAGGGAGTGCAAGTTCATCAAAGAACTGCAGCTTCTGTCCTTTAGCTCCTTTTTACCCTGCTGAGTAGTTAATGCTATGCTAGCACAGCCCTGTGTTAGGATTGCCTGAACTATGTCCTAAATTCTCTAATAAGGGAGTGCACTCTGCCACAAGACCTATGAGTTAAGAGCAGGTCGTGGCTGATATCTGGGCAAGTCATAGTATGAGAGTAACTAACTCAGATGCACAATATGTGCCTGCAAATTCTTACGTGGGGATGTTGCCAGAAGAACATCTCCCCAGGCTTTAAGTGCCCTAAATACTGTCTTGCAAAATTATCCATCAGAGAACAGGCTGTTCTGAGCAGCAACCGTCATATGGAAATGGCCATGCCCAAGAGAGGCTGCCCTTTACGTTCGAACAGAACCTTTTTTGTCACTTACAAAAAATTCTCTCCGGAGTCGGGGAAGGAACAATTTTTCCCTCCCCTTCCCTCTTCCTGCCTCCTCTCACAGCTCTGGTGATTTAGGAGCCTGGGTGATGGGATTCAAGCCTAATAGTGGGATCATGTGAATGTATTGTTTTACTCTACATCTGCTTTGTTGTACTGCCTTATTCTTCTCTGAGTTTAGCAGTATTACTAGTAGTTCATCTTGTTGATTTGTTCTTCCTTGAAGCATTTTTAAGAAAATAAATCAGTGAGTGTTATAAATATATGTGCTATATAAAAAACTAGAGGAGGAAAGGTGCTATATCACACTAATTTCCAAAAGCAACACACATCCTGAATTGTTAATTTGCTTCATTTTCTTTCCCTTGTCTTCAGCTCTTGCATTATTTTCTCACAGCAACACTTCTGCTTTCTCTATGGCATCGCTATTACTCTTGCTAACATTTTTTCCAGCCACAGATTTAGACAGAACCCTGAATTCTTTCTGGAAGAGGTGTTATTGGGTGCTTATTAGAAAAAAAACCCCTTACATTATAAATTAGTGGGAAAGGAGAAGTCTGAATTCATTCTTCAAGCGTCTTTGCACTAAAATCTGGCATTCCTAGAGATACTCTGGTTAGAATCAGCTCTTATCACTGTACTAGGCACCCAAGAGAGAGAAATGTTTCTTTCCTTTAATGTTTTTTAATATCCCCATTGTTAAACTAAGGACTCACCATCATTAGACATTTCTACTCAATTTTAATTTAATTATCAGCTGAAAAGCATAAAGAAGTAAGGGTAGGGGGAACATGGTAAGCTAAACTTTAGGACATCTGTCTCCCAAGGGGTTTTATAAATAACCCGTTATTTTAGCATCATGACCCATTTATGTGTGGTGGGCAAAGAAGTCTGTAGCTACTGGGGATGGATACTCCTTTGGTGATTTTACCAGCAATGATTTTCTTTCTTCTAAACTGCAGGAACAGCTCCTTACAGGGCAGGCATTACCTGTAACCATCTGCTTCATGGCCATTTGGAAGGAATTTAGAAGGGTCCCCTGTACCCCAGGGGCCACGTGGCTGCAAGCACCATTTAACACATTGATCTGCTTGCGTGTTGGACTTGCTCTTGCTAAAGGTTGTTGGCATTTCGATGTCTTTTGAAGATATAACAGAGAAGTGAGTCCAGAGAAGTGACAGCACTAAACTCTGATTAATGTCTCCAAGGAGCCAGGTAGTCAACCAGAGCCGTTTTCTGTGGGCAGCATCAGCTTCCATGTGTAGCTCAGATTTTTCTGACAATGCTGCAGAGAAGCTGTATTTGGAAGGAGCGTAGTTCGTTAGGAAGAACAACTCTCCTTCTGCCTTTAAGAAGGGATTCTCCCCCCTCCCCCCGATCTCTATTTAAACATCCCTGGATATTCCTTTCTAAAGTAATTTAGAGGTGACCTGCACACTCCTGTCCAACCCATTCCTGGGGGTTACCAGATCCTCAGCTAGGAGATCTCCACACACTGTGGATCTGTGTGATCTCCACACACTCTTGCAATGGGAAGGAACACAGCAATGTGAAGTAAGATATTGATGGACACCACAAGCAATCCATGTGCTGCTTTACTGGGACATTGCAGGACCACAGTCAGTTACCGCTTCTCACTTGTGGGAGGGCATCTGCCAGACTGGTGGCTGCAGTTCTTCTGGGTACGCTCTCACCAGGCACATAACGTAAGTTGTTACCCAAAGCTTTGGTCTGTGAGTTAAGTGACGGAGGCATTTCAGGATCTGAAAACGTCCATTTGGTGCTCAGATCATCTGCACCCAAACAGAGAAGTCACAGGCTTGGAGCAGAGTCCTTGTGGGCTGCGCTAATCATTCACAAGTGCATGACCGCGCTGTCACAAAGCGCCTGGCGTTTGGCCACCCTGTTCCTCCCTCCTCTCCTAATTGCTGCATTAACAGACGGTTGACTGTGTTCAGAGGGCCAGAGATTTGAAACTAGGGGTGGCAGAGAGGCTGAAACAGAGGATCCAGATAATACTGCTTTTAGATGGCGTTTCTCAGCACCAGTAAAGAGTTAATGTTCATTATCTTTTGCATAGGCTGGAGCAAATTTCCAGCTATGCAGTAACACCCCCCACACATGGTACACACACACACACACACATTGCAGCCTATAAAGATTTTGCTTTTTTAAATGTAATTGCTTGAGCAGTTATTTGGCAAGTTCTGCAGCAGCAGATGAGTCCTGCTGCTGTCCAAGGTTCAGGCACCTGGCAGAGGAGCTGGGCAGAGCAGTCTACAGCCTGCCCACATCTGAGCCTGAGCTTATCTCAGCTCGGCACGGGCGCTTAGGCTGGGCACTTTGATGGGGGAAACACAAGCAGAGTTAGCACATAAATCCTGAAGGGGCTGAGCCTAATGGTGTGAATAGAGATCACTCTGTCAGTGACCATGCCTCCAGCATGGGCTGTTCTTGCTACCTGCCCCCCCCCAGGCAACGTTTTCCTCCAGCACTTGGAGGAAAAGAGCCTCCGCTTTATGAACACCCCTCCTCCATCAGGTCAGATGCCCGACCCTCTGCTAGTTTGGGGGTGTAGGGAGAGAGCCTCTTCCACCCACAGAGAGACACCACGCCATGTGACACCTCCGCTTTCTCCGTGTCCCCTGCTCTTGTCCCTCACCAGTGAATCCTACTGTGGGCCAATTGCCACCACCTATGAGCTGTTCCTCACACCCTGGGGCCAGATGCTTTCCCAAGAGCTCCTGGGTTCACATGCGCTGTCGCAGAGTGGCAGCCAGATTCCAGCTGAGTTATAACCTTTCCCCAGGCCATTTTTCCTCTGGAGATTTTGCCTTTTCCTTGTTTAAGAGAGGTGTAATATTCTTGTCTCGGGGAAGCAGATACCTCAAATAGGAATCAAGAATCCAGATAGGAGTTTTGGTGTGTTATAAACAGGTGCTCACCTGGATGACCCAGAGGCCAAGCCCCCATAGTTCACTCAAGAAGAAGTGCTGATACAACCAAAGACAGACAGCTGTCATTTTGCAAGCTATATTCTGTTCCTTCCAGAATAAGGCCCTTAATCTGTACAACATCGTCTTTCAAGTCCTGCTTTCTTCTAATCTTCTGAATTTGTATATTCTGTGTGAAAGACCTTGTGATCATTTATGGGAAGTGGAGTTGTATAACATAGTCTGCTTCCTTCCCCATATGCCAGTGCTGAGAAGGGCAGGAAACAGCCACACATTATTGTAATTATTTGCCATAAGGTGTCTATATAGCAGTGGTTCACCCATCCATTTGGTGTTATTGGGGTTTTCCATAAGCTGTATCTCAGTGTGCTGCACAAGATGGAGAAAAAGGAACAGAGCCTGGCAAACGAAGATTTTCCATGATGAATATAAAAGGTGTCTAGATTAAAACACAGTAATGAAAGAAACAAAGGGAAACATTTCTTATGTATGAACACAGGTGCCACATGGCTGACTTTCAGATATTAGGCATATAACTTAAACGTTACTAGCAGCTAAGTTGAAAACAGAAGGAGATGCTTCACACGACAGGTAGAAGATCTATAGAATGATTTCCAAAGACTGTGGATAATAAATATTTACATGAATTTGCGTGGGAGACTGGGAAAAATCATAGAATTCATACAATAATTAGGTTGGAATGAGCATGTCTCAGCTCCAAAGTCCTGCTCAAAGCAAAGCCAGCTTCAAAGGTAGAACAGGTTGCTCAGGGCCTCATCCAGTTGACGTTTGAATATCTCCAGAAAAGGAAATTTCCCCAGACCTCTCTGGGTCCCTGGTCTGGTGTTTGACCACCTTCTTGAGGAAGATTTTTCCACCATATCTAATTAGCATTTCTCTTCCCTGCACCTTGTTGCTTGTCATTGTTGTGCTGTGTGCCTCTGGGAAGAGTCTGGCTCCATCCTCCTGGTAGAACCCCTCAAGGCAGTGGCTGGCTACAACTGGATCTCCCCTTTGTCTTCTCTTTCCTAAGCTAACCAATCCTTGGTCTCTCTTCCTGTAGGCATGTCCTGTGCTCCAGCCCCCTCCTCCAGGCTTGCTCCAGTATGTCCATATCTTACTTGTACTGCAGAGCCCAAAATGGGATACAGTCTCCAGATGGCAGGGCTGAGCTGTGGGAGGTCACTCCCCTCGACCTGCTATCTGCCCCTGTGCTAGTTCACCCAAGGACACGGTTGCCTTCATGGTGGCTGGGCATGCTGTGGACTCCTTGGCGCCAGGTCCTTCTCTGCAGAGCTGCACCCTGGCGCCTGCTTTTACATATGGGGGTCCCAAACACAAGACTGGGCCTTTATCTGCAAAAAAGCAGTCCTTTCGGGGTTATTTTGAGGTTTACACAGAAACCATGCCTGAGTAGGCAATTTAGCATGTCTGAGCTAAAAATGGTTGGAGACCGTGAAAGTAGTGGAGCAGGGGGAAAAGTGGAACAAGACTTGCCTTGTTCTCATATTCTTCCCCAGGCATCTCCTTGTGTCTGCTGCTGGAGAAGGACTCATGAGCTTGGAAGAGTTTTGATCTAACCCACTGTGGTCCCTCTTCATTCTTAATATAGGCTCTTAACTTTTTGGTTCCATGATTTCTAGATACATTACGGCAGCTAAAGCAACTCAGAATAGGTGTTGTAACAACATCTTGCTTTATGCCCAGACACACCAGCCTGTCCCGCTTTGCAAGGCTGGAAGAGCGGGTCTGGGAGACATGAACACCCTCAACGTTCCTGGCATCTCAGGGAGTTAGGTGCTTTGATTTGATCTGAAGCCATTCAGAAAAACCAAACGTCAATGCCTGAAGGACTTGAGGTGGGAAGTGGCTCTAGCAGAAATGGGGGGGCTTCCCAAGCAGTTTGTTTTTTTTCCTCCAGGAGCAAAGCACACTGCAAAGAGATAGAGATGGCTGTCATTATAGCACAACTCCTGAGTATAACATCTCACTGATAATGACACAGGCCTTGCCTTAGCACAGTGTCCTGAGAGCCCTCCAGGGAGAGGCAGGGATTCAGTGGTGTCCTTTCCCCCTCCTGGGGACATAACTACATCTGGGAAATCCCAGCTGCTGGGGGACTAAAGGGAGGAGTATGACAGAGGTCTATAAAACAGTACATGGCCTGGAGAGGGTGAAGTGGTAACAGTCCCTCATTCTTTCTAATGAAAGGATTAGGCAGTACCTAATGGGCTCAGCCGCTGGCAGATTCAAAATGAATAAAAGGAGCTAATTCTTTACCTGAAGCCTAATTAAACAGTGGAACTCATTGCCTTAGGATGGCAGGGTGCAAAAAACATAAATAGGTTAAAAGACGGACATTAGTTGGAGGTTGCTAAACATTATGATAGCAGTTCTGGCTCAGCAAATCACCAAACTTTTAATTGCTGGGACAGCAGAGGATGCACTAGCAGTACCACAACGGGTTTGTCCGTTTTAGTCTATTTCTTTAGGAATCCACGACTAGTCTCTGTTTGAGGTAGGGTGCTGGGCTAGATGAACTTCTAGTCTGACCTGGTACAGCTGTCTTAATGTTATGTTATAGTCAGAAGAAAGTAACGACCTCAGGACCAGCCGGAGCAGAGGTGAAGGACACGGTGAGTTTGCCGAGTTGTCCGTGCCAGTCTCCAGTGCGTGTCCCAGCAAAGTGCCGACTTCAGAGAGCTGGGACATTTTGCATTCTTTGGGAAGAGATATTCAGGCTTTCAGTGCCTTGGGCTTTTTGTTATGTCTCTAGCTGATCTCAGACTGGCTTTGTTCAGCATCGTTATCAAAAATTTCCAAATCCCAGCTGGGGTGGTCTTAGGGGTTTGTCACAAATGTCTTCTCTCCCAAATCATTTGTGTATCTGTTTCTGTACATATTTCGTCTGCACTCGGAGTGGAATAAAAGGCTGACTTGAGATCTACTCATTTTCTGCCTGAATTACCTCAATTTTCTCTGCCCGAGGCTCCTGATTCTTTTCCACTGCATTGCTGCTAGTCTTCTGGGAAGTGCTCAGTGCCTGTGAAAGCTTCTCTTGTCCTCCTAAACTGATACTTTTCTTAGTGAGCTCCAATTTTGCCTAAATGCAGACTCTTACTGAGCTAACTTCTCTTAAATCTTATGTAGTTTAGTTAAACGCTTGAGTGAATACGCTTAAATCCATTTTTAAATGGCTCAGATTTAATTTAAGCCATTCTTGAGGGATGCCAAATGCATTGATTCTTTTCTGACTTAAAAAAAATGAAAAGTGTTTTCAGCATGATTCAGTGGTGCATATACAAGGATCTTGACTGGCTTAACTAAATTTTTCATGCTCATTTGTGTGCGGAAAAGGCCTTGGTTTCTTTGGATGCACATTGCTTTATTTAACCTAAATGCAATCTAATCTCAGAAAGATAAAAGGCATCAGTTTAAACTGATGTCAGTGCAGCTTGGGACAATAACTATTGGAATAATCAAGCAAGCTATCTCATTATTTTTTGAGCAAAATGTTTTGTTTCAGCAAAGCTATTATGTTTAGATGTTTTCAGAGGCAAAGTTTTGGAATTGCTCCTGGGAACAAAGATTTTGTTTCAAAGCAGGTCTACAGCTGAAAAGGAAAATATAAGGAAAAAAGTGATCAGCCGATGGTAGAGTGAAATGGAACTCCAGGTCAAAAAAAGATTGCTTTTTAAGACAAATGGACTATTTCATTTCATCCTGAGCTTACAGGAAATATTGTTTTGGATCATCCAGAATTATATTCTTTCCTCTACTCTTTTTCCTCCAGAAGACTCATCAAACTCAGAAATCTGGTATTCACATGACTTCATCTATAAGGCTCAAACAGTGTTTCATAACTCTTCTACAAACTATTTTTAAGCTGTGCTAGAAATACCAACAGAACAGGGATGCTAATAACTTTAAGGGGAATTAAACAAGACTGTGAATTTTGAAGGCAGTTTAAGAACCTACAATACACAAAATAAGTAAAACCATGTCACTACGACCTTATGTGTGTGTGTGTGTGTGTGTGTGTGTGTGTATGTATATGCACACACACACACACACACACGCACACGCACACGCACACACACATTTTTATATGTATATATTGCAGCAGAACAAACGAGGAACCAGGCTCTTGTGGTATGTGCTGAACAGGAAGTGTGCTGTCTGGGGGCTTTCTCATAGACACCATTTGAGTTTACATGGGCAGTGACATCCCTGCCTGGTAGAACAGAGCAGGACAGGCCAGGACTGCTGGCAAACACCATAGACACAATTCAGCTGGGCCGGCTTTGCCGTTGGTCCAGGACAAGCAGCACAGGAATATATGACTGAAGGGATGCCCAGCAACCTCTGAGATGTAAGTGCTAGGGACTGAATGTGACCACGAAGCATGCAATGCTCTGCTTTCAGCAGACACCCTGGCTCTGCAACAGGAGACTAAGGCAGCCATGCACACACCTGACACCAATGCACAACCACAGGTAGAAAACTATGGGAGACAGAAAGCTGTTAATCATAGTACAGTCATTTTCTAGTCTCCAAAAAGCTCCTAGGTAGGATAGCAGGTGAAACAAGGCTCCAGATTAACCTCAGGAACCCTCTTGACTAGACCCTCACTAAAAATCTCTCTACTCCGATCTTTAAGCAATGCCTACTGGATAGACCCACACAACAGCTACAGCAACCTCCTGCTCTTATCTGCAGCTCTAGCTCCAGCTCGCAGGATATGAGCTTGCAGAACTGCTGAACACTTCGCTGTTCCTATGTCCAGCCTCTCTCAGTCCCTTGGGATATTCTCAGTTGGCTTGAGCCAGTTGCCCTGATCATTTGGAAACATGCTGTGAATCACCAGCCTAAACTGGAAACCCTGTTGGGCATCTGTACAAAAAGCAAATGGAAAAAGCAATGGAAGAGAAATGTCTTTAAAAGGAGGAAAAGAGAAGAATGACAGATTTCACAGAAGTCTTGATTACTAAGGCAAGCCATGCCAGAGGTCAGCCAAGACATCCAACAGCCAGCTTAGATGTGTATTTTTGGAGATGTACTGAATGACTTTGCAAGGGATGGGCAGATGGGTGGAAGAAGCAGTGTAGGCCCTGCTTGGGTCCAGGCCACCACCACCAGACCCTGTCCTCAGTCTTAAATCACTACCTACCATGGAGGCACCAAGCAGGTTCACACCAGCAAAGAACGTCCTGACCACAAACTCTGTTGCTGTCAGAGAGCATAATCTTCATGTTCATAGTATTCATGATAAAATCGACAAACTGCAGTCAGGGAGGAGAGACATCAGGCAGACCCTTTAATAGTAAAGGTGGGGTGAGCACTGGAGAGTGTCCAAAGAGGAGCTGTGATATGTCTCCCCTGTGCCTCTGCACCACGGACACATGTGGCACAGCAGGCTAGGCAAACACCTTTTGGAAAGGCAGAGGTGGATCTGATCTTGGTTTGGGACGGACAGATGGACAAGGTGACCTCCTAATGGTCTTTTCCCACCCTATGCTGCTTGTTATTTCTGGGAGGTTGGATCACCATCGTTCACAAGGGAAGCTCACAGCAATGACCGTGGCACTCTGGATAGGTGTTCTGGTTTTGTAGTTTAGACATGCCCTTTTTTACTGAAATTGTCTTTATCTTGGGAAGGTCCTGAGCCAGAAATCCTGCTAAGCTGAGGGAGTGCTGCATAAAAGCATCACCCCGGGCTTATTCCGTTCTTGCACCTTTCCCAGTGCAGCAGACAGGACGCGAGGCTAGATAGACTGACCCACCCTGCTACCACCATTCTTAGGTTTCTGCTTGGTAGAGAAAATCTGAGGTGAAGGAAGAGTCTATGGGTTAGAAAGCATCCTCCTTAGCCTCAGTCTGAACAGTGCTGCTTTAGGAAGGAAACCCAGATAAGATTCAAATAACTAACCCCATGCAGCAGATATTATCTACAGATGGACAAGGGTTTATGTAAGTGCAAAGCAGCGCTGAAGCAATGGGGGTGGTCAGGAAGAGAGAAGAGGCCTGGAGGAAGACAAGTCCTGCCACCACATAAATGTAAAGAGACACTTTAAAGCCCAGATACCCAAAGAATCTACTCCAAAATAAGGAAACCAGAGTGTTTTAAAAAAAAAAAAAAAAAAAGGGTACATCACTTTTAGTGTATTTTTTCAAGCTTGCTGGATATCATACTGAAACACTGTAAAGCTGTCAGAGAATTTATATACTCTTTTCTGTTGTCAACCAAAGCGTGCTTTTATAGAGTCAATTAGCCACAAATTATGAACACACATCACTTCTCTGAGAATGAATTGCAGTACAGCCCAATAGACATAACAGTCTTTGCTCACTGGTCATCTCGCTGATGAGGAGCCCATCAGACTTTTCTAGCCAACCATAAAGAAAAACTTTGTATTCCTTTGTGTTTCGTTTTGCAAGTGTGCCTCTTTCAAGTGCTGCCGTGCCACAGTGTGAAGGGAAGAGGGTCATTGGTATTACTGCTCGGACGTGCAAACCTGGAGTTGAGCTCAGTGTGGAAAATGCAATTAAATCAGTGGAAACAGTTCATATAAGCTGGGATGGCATGAGTGCATGGCTCTACGATGGTGCTTGTAGCTGCTGTCATATTTGACAGAGAAGTGCAGCCAGTGTCGTCTTTACATAGTGTGTTATGTGCTCCCTCCACAGACCTTAGAGCCCTTTTCGAAGGTGGAGAGTCACAGTCTTATGACGTTTGTATTTTTTTTTTGTTTGGATGATTTTTGTTTGTTTGTTTGTTTGTTTACAGATGGGGAAACTGAGGCACAGAAAGGCGGTGTGACTTGCCCATAGTCCTGAGACAGTTGGTGGTAAGCCTTGGACCACCTGGTCTCGCTGATGGCTGCTCAGCTGCCACCTGGGAAGTGGTAGGAAGGAAGGATCGCCCACTTGTTCCTGCCGACAGCAAAGGGAACCGAAGCTGCTCCCAGGGTGAGGGAAGGGGTGGTACGCTGAGCGGCGATGTCCGGCTGGGGAACGATGGCACGCATGGTTTTTGCCAGCCCCGAGAGGCAAGAGAAGCAAGGAACCTGAAATGGAGAGGCAGGAGTTCACTGGATAGGCACTAAGCTAGAGGACGCGGCTCTACAGGATGCATTCGTGCCTCTCTGTGGCTTTCAGGGCCTCGTGCATGCTGGCGGCGGAGAGTCTCCTATTGATGTTCCTGTATCTGCACCTCAGGAGGTTCCAGAAAGTAGTCCTCAAGTCTCGGTTAAAGAAAGCATAAATCAAGGGGTTGATGAGGGAGTTGGTGTATCCCAGCCAGAGCAGAGTCCTCTCAAGCCGCAGAGGCATGCAGCTGCACTGGATGCCGCAAATAAAAGGTCGAGCTGTTGACATCAGGAAGAATGGAAACCAGCAAAACGTAAAGGCCCCTACAATAATGCCAAGGGTCCTGGCTGCTTTTTGCTCCCTTTTGAAGATGGAAATATTCTTTCGGTCTTGCCGGAGCAGTTTGGAGAGCGTGGCACATTCCTCCACGGCTTTGGTGCGCTTGGAGCTGTGGTGGCTCCGGCTGGAGGCCTCCAGGCAGTAAACACCCTCCTCTTCATAGTGTTTGGGGAAGTTCATGAAGCGGTGTTTCTCAGCACTGACCTTGGCAGCTTTGTAGATCCGGCTGTACATGACAAGCATGACTGCCATGGGGATGTAGAAGGCAACCCCCGTCGAGTAGACCGTGTACCCAAAGTCCTGACTGATGAGACAGACTCTTTCCACAGTGACGTTCTTGGCCCAGCCAAAAAGAGGAGGAAGCGTGATGGAAGCAGATAGGAGCCAAACAATGAAGACCATCTTGGCCATCAGCTTCCCATTTTGTCTCACAGGGTATGTCAGTGGCCGAGTGATCCCCAGATACCTGGAAAAAAGAAGAGTTTCAAAGCTTATGAGGGTTGCGGATGTCGATATTTTGGGTTGGTGTTGAGTGATTTTCATTCCTAAGCAGCTGTTAATACTCCATCACAGGAGAATTTCAGCCTGGTGAGAGAACAAGAAACAAGTTCCCCAAAAGAAAATGTTCCCGGGGACGTGCAGTTGCAGTGTCTGTGAAACTGTTTCATACCCCTTCAGATCTTTTGCCTAAATGCCCTGTTTTGACTATTCCCTGCAGCTTTCTTGCAACCACTCCACGCATGACAGGAGATGTGGTCTAACTGCTGAGTGCAGTCCTGGTCCCATGTAATTTCTGTGGGGGAAAAAAAAAGTGCTTAAAAAGTTTCATTTTCCACCAAAACTAGTTTGTACAGAGAAAATGCAACAGCTTCCAGTCATGACATGTATCTCACTCCAGCCTGATACCCTCCCAGGGAAACACCCAGGGAAAGAGAAGGGTGATCTACGAACGAATACTTGCACCAGGATATGTCAGAAGTGACTGCAGATGAAGCAAGTAGACTCATACTACTGTTTAACAGAGGGCGGGAAGGACAAAGTCGTTCTCTTATTTGGCCAGGGAAGAGATCACCTTTCAGAAACTTGGGGATAAAATTGCAGCCTGCAGCTCAAGTGCCCCTGAGGCAGCGTGCGAGGAAGAAGCAGTCTCACCTTTGGGAAATGAACAAGCAGACTTGAGGATGAGTCTGGAGAGGTACCGAAAGCAAAGCTACTGATCAGATGATGGACTGTGGTGCAAAATTAACCGCTGTTAATTTGCACCCTCTTTCTGCCAATTGACTTGGTGACCATGTCTTGCATTACTAGCACCCATATGAAACACCGCAGTCAACAGCACACCTTGTCACTCATTTCTGGCTATCCTGCAATATTAGTACAAACTTAAAGGTTCCCACAACATCTGATGGAAACAACCTCTGGAAACTAAGGCAGGAGCGAGTGCTTACTGCAGACAGCTGGAGCAGCTGCCCCCCTACAAGGCCAAAAGCTCCTGAAGCGACAGTGTCCAGCCTTCCAAGGGGAATAAAATGAGAGGAGCTCCAACTGGGAGATCCCAAACGCTTGTGGCGACCCAAGGTTTCACAAATCCTGGTGGCTGAAGCTATTACTACAGTCTTTTTAGCCTAATTGAAAAGAGCTGGAGACTGCATCAACCCATCAGCTCCTGGTCAGACTGTGGTATGTAATTCTGAAACATCCCCAGTCTTGACCAAGAGCGTTCATGGGACTAAGAAACTGCGTCAACTGCTAGCTGGTAAATTGCAATTGTACAACGATAAGTTGGTAGTTGGCCATTGTCAGTCAAATTGCCCATTGAAAACTTCTGCCTCCTATTCAGTCTCAAACAGCCTAGCAATAACCTCCAGCTGTCACACGGATATTTTTAGGTTACAGCCTCCTTGATTCAAATACTGCCTGCTGTCAGGATTTTGTAGGCATTTTTAGGCAGGATCAAGTTACCTCTGAATTGTCTTGGAAAAACTGGGTCAATCCAGGGGGGGAAGCTAGGACAGCATCTATATAGACACTTTTTGCTAGAAGCTTTTTCAAGAAAGAACAGGCTTTTTTGCCCAAAGGAAAATTTCTGCAGAGAATTTTTACCTCTATTGAATTATTTTTTTCCAACAATCAAACAATCTCATTGTAGATGTTAGAGGATTTTTATTCCCTGCTTTTTTTCCCTTTCTTCAATTCCTCCCCCGAGAGTGGAAGACAATGAAAATGAAAAAAAGAAACTCAATTCCCCCAGCCCTCAAACTCCTAAATAAATTTGCAGTCCAAAGTACTCTCCCCTGAACACCAAATAAAATAAATTTGAATTCATTCACTGAATTACACTTTTCTTATTTTCTTCTCCATTTTCCTCAGCTGGCCCTAGTCACACAAAAAAAACAAGTGAAATGACACATAACCACTTGCGCTCCTTGAACATCCAGCAGTGGTACAGGCTGGAGGACAACATTTGCGGAGGCCAAGGCAATGCAGCCTCTCGAAAAAGGGCTTTTAAGGCCGTTTCCCCATGGGTCCATTACTCCTCTCTCTCACCCCTGCCCAAAACACTTGTAACTAGATGAATGAGGCAGCACCGGTTTTGGTGCTGTGCTTCCAAAAAGCACCATTGCCTCCTTACTGCCTGTGCTGTACACAACGAGGACAAGAAGTGGTGAAAGACTGGGATGTGGAGGGATGGGTGGGAGCAATCCTACCCAGCCAACTGGGATGGAGGGAGGCTGTCGGACACCCCTCCTGCTGTAAGAAATGGCTATGGAGGGAGAGCAGACTTGATCTCCTGCCGTATCCTCCATGCTGGGAGACTCATTGGGGTTCACCCCGTCCTTAGTACCAAAGATCTTGCCTAAATGAGGCCACCCCCATGACATGGACCTGGTGTTTGCAGGGTTGGGAGCAGCTGGAGTCCATCCTCTACCACCCTGCTCTTCATCCTCCAGGGAGGGAAACAGGGGAGAAGGTGTGGAGCTGGGAACCCAGCCATGGACCCCCTTCCCCTTCTCTCACAATCGCCAATATGCTAAAGACCAGCATTATCCAACAGCACCTACTTTTGGGGGGCTGCCTAAAGGTATTTAGAAAAAGGATAGAGAGCACATCCTCTAAAAACCGTGCCCGTGCCACTCTCCGAGTTCAGCATCCAAAATCACTTCTCTGGTACATCCAGGCCAGGAACTTCTCAAACTAATATATGCTGTGTTGTGTGATATTCTTTTTTTATGCTATTACTAGGTTTTCTTTAGAAGCCAATACGCTCGGGATTTGCTGAGAACTTCAAGGAATTTTACGTGCTAGCTGAGCAAAACACGCAGTGACAAGATGTAAAGAGCAGGCGAAGCTGACACATTTCATCTGTGGATGCCTTGTGCAGTCGATGCTGGAGGAAATGCGGCCGTTTTGAGGTCTTTGCTTAATTCTGATGAAAGTGGGAAGACCTCAAAATAGGCCAGTGTTTACGGCAGCACGGGAGGCCCGATTGCACAGACATGCACAGAAATTCAAATCGAATTTGCCTGCTTTGATTTTGTTGCCGTTGTTGTTATTAATCAAGTTTAGCAGTAATCAGGTACCAAAAGTCAGTTCCCAGAATAGCAATTTACCGGCAGTTTGTGTGACATGGCAGGACCCCCCCCACCCCTTATTGCAGAGCCGGTTGCACAAAACCTTTCCAAAGCAAAACCAAAGAAAAGCAGAACCTTTCCAAGGTGCCCCCCGCCCTGCTCTCCCCGTTTGGCAGCTGGAGAACCAGGAGAGGCGAACTGCGGCTTGCACAGGTCGGCTGGGCCCAAAGGAGCCCTGAATTGAGGTTTCCTGGACCCCGCTGTTTTACCAAGAGGATGAGGCCAATCTCTTCTCCGTGGTGCCCAGCAACAGGACAAGAGGCAACGGGCAGAAACTGAACCACAGGAAGTTCCACCTCAACCTGAGAAAAAACTTCTTCACTGTGAGGGGGACAGAGCATTGGACCAGGTTGCCCAGAGAGGTAGTGGAGTCTCCTTCCCTGGAGATATTCAAAACCCGTCTGGACGTGATCCTGGGAAATATGCTGTAGAGGTCCCTGCTTGAGCAGGGAGGTTGGACTGGATGATCTCCAGAGGTCCCTTCCGACCTCAGCCATTCTGTGATTCTGTGATCTTTTATACACAGGCTAAGCAAAGTGAGAGAATACTTCAGCCATCAATAAAAACAAAAGCTCCTCTTTGGTGGAGACAGGCAGGTGCCCAAAGGTGCTGACCAAGTCAGAAGTCACAACTGCACTAGAGGAAATATTTCTATTTCTTCAAATAGGCCAAGGAAAGGAAGCACTGCTGCTGGCCCTCTTCTTTCTTACAGGAGAGGAGGAACAGCCAACGTGGCTGCTGGTGGTGATTTCAGTTAAACCCTCATTGAGATCTATGGGCAGCTTATTGCTTTCAGAGCGTTTCAGGCTCTCTGCAAACTGCAAAGCTTTTGCTCTGGCTTTGCAGTCAGCTCTGATTTTCATCAGGCTAGAAGTCGGAATGCATGCTTTCGTATATATTTCCATCAGAGGAGGATAACCGAAAAAAAATCTTGCCCTGAGCACCCCAAGGCTGGTGGAAGATGGAAGTCCAGACATGATAACATCCAGAAGTGGAGCAGTGACCCTGGAGATAGCTGAAGGGGAAAAGGAACATGAGGATTAACCCACCCTGGTGACGGGCAGTGCAGGGCTGTTGTACCATGAAGATGTGCCAAGGTCAAGGCCAGCAGCGCAGAAGTAGAGCAAGGGACCTCTGGAGACGAGGGGCCTCAGGAGAGGTGTCAGATGGGAGCTCATTCGCTGCAGACAGCTGCTCTCCCCTCTCCTGGGGTTCAGTCTCCTCCAGACCTCATTCACCTCAAATTACCACCTTTGCTCTTTTTCTCTTTTGCTCACCTCAACATGCTTCTCAGGCAATTCTCCACTTGCTGCTCAACTTCTCAATCAGGTGTTTGGCTGGGTGGTGGGGTGAGGGATGAAGACCTGAGAGAAAACAATGCCCATGTACCCCAGCTGGGTACCCCAGCTGGGCTCCTAGTGTGCCGCCGTCCCTGTGCTAAAGTGCCCCGAGATGCCTTCAGTGGAGCAGACAGGTGCTTGGAAGCTGCATGAGATGGGGACACGGGCGGTGTCCCCGTGAGATGGCTTTTTCTCACCCCGCAAATTCATGCTGGCAGCATGAGTTTAGCTGAAGGGTCTGGAGCTGCCCTGCTCCCGGATGCCCCGAGCCCAGGAAAGCTTGTCCTGGGTGAGCTATGCGGAGAAGCTCCTGCAGCTACACGGCGGGGGTTACTCAGGAGCAAAAGACATTGTCCCTGGTGATGAGTGCTCCCCTCACCGGACGATCAGCCCATGCAGCTTAGAGCATCCTCAAAGCTGCTCCCACGGCAGCTGGGGATTTCGGATGCAATGCCTTATACATCTTATACTCAGCCACTGCTTCCCCTCTGACCCCACTGCGGACGCCCAGCACCACCTGGGATTTGGCCTTGGCGCACCAGGAGGAAGCACTTTCTGGGTAGCACAGCCCATACCTCCCCCAAAGCCGTGTGCCCCTTCCCACTTCAGCAGTGAAAGTGCACAAGCCAAAACCAACCTGGGCCACCTGCCCTCCTGGGGCACTCGGATTTTTGTCTGTTACATCAGCAGTGAAATTAGGCTAGGGAGACGTGATTAAGAAGTGGAATAAATTGCAGTGATTTTCATAAAAGGTCTGTCCTTGTTTGTATCTCTTGAAGAGTATTCCTTCTTGCTGTGTGAAGGGGAGAGGAGACGAGAGGAAAAGAGAAGGAAAGGGGAGGGAGAAAGGGAAGGAAAGATAAGATTTTTCAAAGCAAAACCTTTCCCATTAACATGCAGGTAGCTGGGACCTCACTGCTTCTCTGCACCTCACTCATCGAGAGGAAACATTCACATACCCCATTCCTGCATTTGACCTCTTTCCTCCAACAGAGATGGACTTTTCTTCTGTCTATACTGAATACATCTGGTTTTTAGGAACAGGCTTTTTCTTAAAACCAAGTAAAGTCCAGAAGCAGAGCGGGACCCGTCCGTGTGCCTGTGGGTGACTTTGTTTCCTCACCAGCATCGGTGAGCTGATCGGGGGCACGGAGCAGAGGGTGATGCTATATCTGCAAGAGAGCAGCTGGCTGACAAACGGAGGCTGCTCCAGAGCATTTGTCGCTGTTTAATTGCCTTGGGATAACGTCAGTTTAGCTACAGCAGCTGGCTTTTCCCCAAACTTTCTGCTTTTTCACCTGGTCCCCTATGTGGGCAGTTGGCTGAGGTGGCCAGGGAGTCACTGCAGCTGGGACGGGGCCGTAGGTGCCTCCCGAGTGGCTCTATCTCCTGGTGCTGGGGGACCGGCATGCAATGTGGGCTTGCAGCCGCCACCACGACCACCTTTGCTCCTCGCCGGAGCTGCTCATTGTAAACCAACCCATCTCAGCGATGCTAGCATAAACGCGGCTCAACCTCCCGAAAAAGCCAGTGTGCACGTCAGCGCTGGATCCGGCCCACCGGCTCATCAACACAATGTCCCTTCTGACGCAGACAGCTATAATTAGACCCATGGGGGTGCTGACTTGCCTGAGCCTCACTGCTTTGCGAGATGGGCTCAGCCTTTCCCTTCCGACTCCAAGTGTGGGGGCTCAAGCCAGCACAACCACGCAAATACAGGCCCTGGGCTAAAATAGGATTTTCCAGGATTTAGGATGGGCTGGAGAGGGAGATACTGCCTTTCTTAGCTAACGCAAAAGTCTGGGGCTCTGCAGAGCATCTCATAAGATTGGGCTCCAGCAGCTCCCAATGCCCAGATTTTCAAAGTGCATGTGTTTTTTGTTGTATTTAATAATTGTACGATCAAGCCTCCTTTCATAGAGCTGGGGATGGGCAAAGGTTGGGTGACAGGCCCATACTCTAGGCTCTGTTCCTCAAGCCAAGGAAGAACAATGTGAGTCAGCTGCCTGGAGAGGGAGGACTAAAGCAGCAACTTAGGGAAGTTACTCAAGAAAGCAACTTAAGCCCAGCCCCTCCAAAAGGACTGGGCCATCTAGTTCATACAGAAAGCCCTCAGACATCTCATTCACCTGGAAAACGCATGCATCAGCTTTCACCTAACGGGGAAAATCGTTCTCGTGGCCCTTAGACTCCAGAACCGCCCCTGTATTTGAGCCCACCTGAACACATGTGGCCAGTGCCTTGGCCTCCCTTACCTGTCCACGCTGATGATGCACAAGGTCATGATGGAGGCGGTGCAACACATAACGTCCATGGCGATAAACACATTGCAAAACACCTTCCCAAAGAGCCACTCGCCTCCCACCAAGTCCGTGATGGTCACGAAAGGCATGACAGCGAACGCGACCGACAGGTCGGCTGCCGCTAAGGACACCACCAGGTAGTTGGAAGGCTGCCGGAGCTTCTTGACAATGCACACGGAGATGATGACCAGCCCGTTGCCAGCGATGGTCATTAGGATGATGATGGAGAGCACCGCTCCGATGACAATCTTCTCTGTGTCCCCATAGAGCAGGATCTCCTCGCCGCAGTCTGTCGCGTTGGTGAGATTGGAGGGCGGCAGCTCTGGCTCGGCTGGGATGGAGGGTTCCTCAGTCATGAATGGATTCGGGAGCGGTTTCCAAGCTGGGTACTGCTGCTCTGCGTTCTCCACAAAGAGAAGATGGTGCTCCAGAAATCGGCTGGGGCTGGCCCTTAGCAACATGCTCTGAGCTTACCGCAGCAGGCAATGGCACCAGTTTTCTCCCAGCAATGACACCTCCGGTGACAAACCAGAACATTTTATCACAAACGGTCTAAGAAAATAAAGTACGCCCTCCCCCCCCCCCCTCCACCAACCCTGTCTCTTGCCTTGCAAAGCTGCAGCTGGATCTCACGTGCTCAGTGAGAAGCAGCTTCCCAAGTCTGCTCAAAGACGCACAGTTTGTCAGAGGATGCTTGGACAGAGCTCGCCTCCACTTTTAAAGGAGACCAAGCTGACCAGTCTGTCTGCAACGACTGTCTAATTGCCCCAGAAGGCCAGATAATGGCAGTCGGTCATAACTGTCCTTATCGTTAGGCGTTGCTGCCAAGTTGTTGCCTCTACTCTTGCACGTCTCTTGTGCGTCCACGCATTTAAATCGCATGCAACTGCATGCACATGCCTGTGTGTGAATACACAAGTGTTATGTGATGCTACAGATCAGATCCACAATTGCGTGCGTGCACATATCCCCAGCTTTATCTCATGCATGTGTTAACATACAAACTTACAAAGCATAACTACACACGCATGCACGCGGCGTGTAGCTGCAACATGCAATGCGCGTGACCATATAAAAGCAAAGGGCTGAGTTACAGCTCTTAGTTTGAGCACACGCATGCTGCTACATTGCATGCAACCTCCCCCCCACCCCCTTCACCCCAGGCACTCATTCACATCCGGATGAGGGATGGGGTATCGCAACACCTGCCTAGAGCCGCCAGCATTGCAGCCCCGCGCACGGGAGCTGCAGCCAGAGAGCGGCTACTGCATGCCTGCCCCCGACCCTCATCCCTACGCGGGGGCAGCACAGCCCCCTGCCTCCATCGCCAGCTGGGAAACTTTGGGGCAGGTCGCATCTGCAGGGCTCGGAGCAGCCTGCGCAACCTGCATCCACCTATTTTGGTTTGAAAGGGAGTTTTGTTTCAAGCAGAGCATGATTGCAACCCCCCCCCCTTTGCAATGCCTTTGCAGTGCCCCCCCCCCCTTCCCCGGGCTGGGGCGATGGGGGTCCCCAAGTTACCTGTGCCGAGGGGGCGAGACATCCTCCAGGCGAGCCCCTGCGAGCGCTGGGCGGCTGAGAAAGCAAAGAGCCACCCTCGGAGCATCCTTCTCCCCTCCCTGCCTCGGCGGTCCCTCCTACCGCCCTCCCCTTGCCTCTCCCGGGCAGGCACCCAGATGCTCCCCGCTCTGCCTGAGCCCTTGCAGGCAGCGAAAACTGGGGGGGGGGTTTCCGTTCCCGTGGGGGGCCAAGTGCAAAGGCTGGGTCCTGCGCCCCCCAGCCCTGCAGGAACGGGTCGGGGGGAGCGTGCGATGACCACTTTGAAGGAAAGGCTGGAAGTTGTGAAAAACGCCTCTCTGCGAACGCGATCCTGCGGCGCAGCGAGGCAGGCGCCGGAGGAGCCGCGTTTCGCCTCCGCGCCTTTCAAATCCAGCAGTTTGCCCAGCCTGCCGGCAGCCCCCGGCCCCAGGGTGGGCCAGCCCTGGGAATTGCCTGGTTTTCACCCATTTACTCCCCCTGTGATGAGCTGGTGGCGACTGCTGAGGGTGGGAATCACAGGGGCTAAGAAAGGTCATTTTGACAGTGGTGTTTCCCAGTTTTTAAATGCCTGTGGAAGGGATTCTTTTGCAGGACAGGGTTTTCTTTCCCAGCTCCATCCCTTTTTTTCCCGCGTTCTTGCAGAGAGCAGCAAACAGCTGGAGCCTGCTCCCCAAAGACGCATCTTTAACTTAGCCTGACACACAAACTTATAAGGCATAACTACACATGCATGCACGCAGCGTGTAGCTACAACATGCAACGCGTGTGACCGTCCACGTACAAGCAAAGCAAAATGAAACAAGGAGAACAAACAAACCAGGCAGGAGCACGCGGCGGTTCACATCCATGTCCCTCCCTGCCAAATTTTCCACGGGTGCTTGGATGCTGGGATCAGGGCGACAAGCCAACCCAGGGCATTGGACGGCTGTTGTTTCACCCTTCCGCGGGCGAGGAAGAGGAGCTAAGCCGTCTCCAGCGTCGGCCGTTCCCGACTTCCCGGGGAGCTAGGTCTGGGAGCGGGGCGCTGCATCGTGCTGGGCTGGAGGCAGCACCACCCCGACATTCGCTCCAAAAAAACAGCTCTGCAAGGAAAGCTCCAGCGAGCTCAAGCGGGGCTGTTGAAGTTGCACTTGAGCTCGGGTTTCTCCTTTGCTGCTCCACCATCTCGGCGGGCGTGGGAGGCCGGCTAAAATAGCTGCCTTGCCAGAGCAGGATGTGCTGGCGCGTGCCTAAAGCTCTGTCTTTCCTGCTCTTTGCATTACAGGCGGTTTTTACAGCCACCTCCCTCCCCCCCAAAAGTGATCCCCAAATCCTGCAATAACTGCAGGGAGCAGAAAGATCTTCCCTCGCTCCCATCCCAGCCCCATTCCTCTAGGATCCAGCCTCCATCTCCCCCCTTCCAAAAACCCTGCAGGGACTCTTGAGGGAGGTTTTTCCCTTTCCTAATAGCAACGAGCTGCTCTGGTAATTAACAGAGCCGTTAAATCCCTGGAAAAGCAAGGGGGAAAAGACACCAGCCAAGCTGTAGGACATGCACCGAGCGGCTTGATGGCATGTTCTCTGCACGCTGTGATTGCAGCTTTCCAATCCTGTAAAGCTCGTGGCTGCAGCAGGCAGGGCCGGGACCAAAAAAGGGACACAGATGGAGTAAGATTTATTGCTATTTTTTCTGAGTGCAATTAAAAAGCACCCGGGGAACCATCAGCCACAAGAAATCTCCCTGTGAAACACCTTGGCTTTATTAATGAGGCTCCGTTTAGTCCAGCTGCAATACTAAAACGCCCCAGTAGATAGCGGAAAAGGTCACAGTGTCTCATATCTCTGTTTACAACGAGGGAAGGCCAAGATGTACATTTCTGTCTTGAGACACCCCCAAAAAGCCCAGAAAAGCATCTAAATCCAGTGATTTAGATGCTTTTCTGGGCAAATTCAAAGGGCACCTGCTGCTGCCACACCATTACCCCCAGCTCAGCTTCCCTCACCTTCTCCATTAACCATATCCCCCACTACCTCAGATAACACCAAGCCGAACGCAGAGCGGGACAGGCATTACCGAGCCCCCTGCTCTTCTTCACTTGGGGAAAGGTTTTTTTTTTGGGGGGGGGGGCGGGAAGCAAATGCCAGTTTTTGTGTGGAGGAAGGATTAAAAGCATTAATTAAGACTTCTCCTCCCTAAAAACCTTGGTGCAGCATTTCTGCAAACTGCAGGCCGTGATGACCTTGCAAAAATGCCTGCTCATGGGGCCACCCTGGAAAGTGCTAATTGCTCTTAATGGCAATCAGGAGAGGAAACGGGGGCCAGAGCTGCTGCCGTGGCCTCAAAGGCTTGCAACCGGCAACGACAGCTTTCTCTCTTTGACCGGGAAGAGAGCACAGATTTAGGGGAGCCGCTGCTGCTGGAGAGAGACCGAAGTACCCAAAAGAAAATTGTCCTTGCCAAATATCGCTGAGAAGTTAAAGAGGCAGATTAACCATAGTGCAAGTCTGTACTCAAGCCCTTCGGGGAGAATAAGTAGGACTTTGGAGAAGCAAGTCAGGATCTACCTTCTGTTGCTAGGTGGCGTCCATATCGCCGTAAATGCACAGCTTGACAAGCCTCTCCAGCCAAGCACCCCAAAACGAGGGTGCCAAAATAGTCTACGTTTTGTCCTCAGCTCTTGCTAATTTACTCCAGGGAAATCCATGTAAGTGGGATATTTCTGTGCAGCAGTGGAAAATATGCTGTTTTCCCTCATCTATCTGCAGGTGGACAGTAGATGAACCAAGTCCTCCTGCCGCATCAGGAGGGGACAGTGTGAATCTTGGCCCAGATATATACTTCCGTCTTCCCGTACAAATAGCCGTTAAAGTGGCTATTTTGCTAACCATTAATTGTTAATATTAAGCCCTATTAACTCTAATGGCAATGTAATCGGCACAGTTATTAATATGCAAATACTGAGAAATCTCATTAACTCCAAGGTCTTCAACTGCTCAGTGCGTTTAGGACTTGTCTCCCACAGCAATCCTCCTTGTATCGCAGCTGTTGACGTTTCTCCCTCCGAGCAGACAGAGCCTGTCCAGATGGGCCATGGATAAAATTCATCACTCCACACTCGCTCAGCTTTCTGGGACCATCATGAAGGGCTGCTCTTGCCTCCAGAGACGCTCCTGATGAACCGGGCTGGTGCATCAGCAGCCCCTGATCCAGAAGAAAGCAGGGCTGAACCCACTTTCATAGCGGGCAACCAATAACCCAGCTGCATGCAGACACAAAGGCGCTTGGCCAGAGGTTTTGGTCAGGAATGACGCCGCCTGAGGTGTTTCAAGGACCACTCAGGGTCTTATCTCCACTCTGCGGGTGCGTGTCCTGCTTCCCTCCGGAGCTCCCGCTTCCTCGAAGCGACCTGAGCCCACAGATAGCCCTGTCTCTTCCTGACAAACGTTGGAGCTCCACAAAGACACCGAACCACCAAACACCCTCTCATTGCAGTGGGAGCGCTGTACCTATGAGATGCATGAAACGATTTATGTCGCTGCCCCGATCTCACAGGCTTTGGAGGGAGAGAAAAAATAAAAAAGTTAAACAGATGGTGGGATCAGCTTCTTCATTTCTTATTTTCCAGCCCAGCCTCCTTACTGATAAAATACTCTATAGAAATATAGAATATAGGAAATTACATAAACCCATCAACTGGGAAGGAGGTGACCAGCCCTCACGCAGCAAGGGGATGCTCTCCAGAGTGCCCCAGAGGGATCAGTCCAACAGCAGTGACATTGGTAGCCCAAGGATTTCAGCGGAGGGGTCCAACCAGCAGAGTGTTTTCTGCATCAAATCATTTTTCCATGTGAGGAAAAGCAAACGCGGATGGGGGAGTTTAACAACCTACCTGTGAGAGTGACTGAATTCTCTGAGTTGGGGCTTCAGCTTTCCCCCCGCCCGCCCCGGACCAAACGTCAGAAAAAAATGAAACTTTTTGACTGCTTATAGAAACACCCTGTGAATTTTGCTCTTGGAACAGATCCTTTGAAATTTCTTTGAGACTGCAAATCCTAAAGAGCATGTTAAGCCCCATCTAAAATTATTTTATTCCTAGGCAAACTAATGCACCATTTCATTGCTTGCAAATGCTGCCTCTCTTTCCTCTGGGCCTTTGGAAGAGCCTCTCAAATGCACCCAGATTGCTGCATTCTGCCAGGGGGCAGAAATCTGGAGTCTCGTGGGGAAACAAATCCTGTTCAAAAGGGAATTCCAAATAACTCTACCCCAAAAGATGCATTGACTGAGCAGAAATGGATATTAATGGTATCAGAGACAGCCAGGCACACTCCCTCTGCTGGAGTGAGCGTGGACAGGCAGGTTTTAGCATTTAAATCGCTAACGAGCAGCAAATGATTAGCAAAGGGGAGCTCTCAAGTCCCCTCACGGCGAAACCCAGCTGCGCAGGGACGACCAGCCATAGACGTCCGGCTCTTAGGGACATGGTTCAGCAGCAGGGTGCAAAGATTGACGCGAAGCTGCTGGCAACCAAGTCCGCAGAGCACCCCGTTGACCTGCAGACCCCAAAGGGTCGTAACTGTTCATGGTGGGCTCCTGCCTGCTGAAGGGTTTTCTGGTGACCCTGGTGGAGAAACAGCAGAAAGCCTGAAATTGCAGAGGGAAGGGTGAAAAATGAGCAATCTTGCTGGGGTTTCCAGCACAAACCCCTCAAACCCACAACTCCTTGGGGATGCAACTAAGAAGGGACAGTCACCCATTTGCCATCTTTTATGAGCAAGCCTGTATCTCTGGAGCACGTTATTTTCTCAAAGCGATGGTGAAGTGTTGGCCATGCTGTGTTTCTGCCTTTTACATTCCCAGCTCTCCCATCCCCAGGGATCCACCATCTCCAAGGATTTGAGGTCAGGCAGAGCCTAGTTTTAAATATATGCAGTGAGGTAGGTGCTGATTTATTTATTTCGGGCCCAGATGAAGAGGATGTGCAGCTCCGAGGTTGCCCACCTTGATGCCTAGCTCTGGGGTTGCACCTCTGTAGCATCCAAACTTGAGAGAGAAAGAAACAAGAGCAGAACAAGCTCTCCTGACCCAACCGCCTAAAAGCAGGCGGCAAACGGCCCTGGAGAGGCCGGTGGGACTAGGGAAGGTTGTTTAGGGATATCGTGGCAAACTTAACGCTGGAAACGTGAGCCGTGTCTGCAAGACGCAGGCGTTCAGCGCTCGGGCTCGCTTGTGGTTTCGCAGCATGCTAAGAGCAAACCACTGAAGAAAAACGTTGTTGCAGCCTCCGCCGGTCCACAGGGCCGGCTTTTGGCATGAAAGCTGCATTAACAAAGACATTTTCTGCTCGAGACTCAGGGTCTGGCTAACCTCACATCACACTGCCCATGCACCAGCTACTGGTTGTGAGCCTGATATGCCCAGAGCTGGACTCCAAAGCAACCAGGCGAGCATCCTTGGGAGCGGTGGTGTGCGGGGGCCCTTTGGCATCTGCTGGTAGGTTAAGCTGGTGGAGCAAATCACGCAGGTTTGAAAAAATGAAAGTCCTCCTTGTCTTCTTTTTTGTGTCCCCTAGATGGCACCTGCTCTCAGCAGATTAAATCTCTGATGAAAAAATAGCAGGTTTTGGTGTTCAGGAAGGCTCAGGACTGCAAACAACTGCTTGCCAGAGAAAACAAAACAAAAACCCTAAACAAACAAACAAACAAAACAAGCAGAAAAGCTACAATTAAAAGCTCTTCTGCCTCTTACACCAGGCACTTTGCATAGCTGACACCTTGCTGACTGCAGCGTTTCTGCTGCTTTCCCTTCTCAGCCTGTCCCTCGGTGCTCATCCCCCCGAAATGCCGCATACAGCAGCGAAGGGGTCCTTTCTCGCAAGCCTTGCTGCAGCGACAGCCTGCGGCCACGTGTGGCCCTGTCCACACCGGGATGATGTCTCTGTCGCTGGAGAGATGCTGCAAGGATGGGACAGGACGGGACGGGACGTGCGTACAAGGGAGGAAGACACCAGCTCCCTCCACTTGCTGCTTTAAATCAAAGCAAGACAGCAAGAAGGGACTCGTGCTTACAAACTCAGTCTGCTTTTGAGAGTTTGAGGAAAAGACAGACAAAGGCGCAGTAAATATCCCTTGTTCTCTGCCCTCTGTGGCACAGGTGGAAACTAGCACCTGGAGAGCCGGAGATTACACCCTCAGGGCCTGCCAGCTCTTTGAATGGTTTATCCATGTTGCTCTTGGTCAGAGTTTAACCCCCTCCTACAAAGCTCCTGGCAGTGCATTGCATTTGCATCCCGGGGGGGGGGGGGAGAAGGATGGAGGTGGCGTGGGACGCGTCCCCATCCGACCCCTTCTGTCGCAAGCTCAGAGCCACAGTGAACGCTGCTGATGTTTAAACAGCCTTATTAACCATCTGCTCCAAGTAGGGGCACTTCGCACCTCGAGGGGTTATGGCTGCGCCAGGCTGCAGTGTCAGGCAGATGTCCATCAGCTAACACTGGACACGGTGGCAGCCAAAAAGGCAACACGCACGTTGGACAACGCTCGCAGAGCTGCTCTCCTCCTGCCCGCCCAGTCGCCGCTCCCTGGAGCCTGTCCCGAGGAATGTGGTTTTGCGCAAATCACTGCGGCTGGGGACCCTGTGGGGCAGCTCCCAGGAGCAACCTGCACTGTGGGACCTCAGGGCAAGATGCTGTGGGAGGGCAGCTCTTGGGTTGTTACAGTCATAGGCTGGAAGAAGGCAGCTGCCACAGAAAAAGCACAGGTTTCCCGCAGATCTGGTGGGAATTAGTGACATGCCCTCAAGCTCTGCCAGACAAAGGGGCTGCATCTGTTGGGTCACAGCTGGCTTCACCTTCCCTGCCACCCCCCAAGCCCAGATGTTCATCTTTCATGCTGCCCTCCTTCCTCAGCATCACCCACAGCGCTAGGGAAACCTGCATCCTTAAAGGGCTTCAGCTGTTGAACCCTAGCTCTCTGAAAAATATTTAGCACCTGTTCAACTCGATTCCCCACATTTCTGCAGTCCCAGGGTCTCCCCAAATCTCTTATGAAGCTTTCTTTTATAGGTGCACAACCATTTCTGACCATCTTGGGACCTCCTGCCTTAAAGATGTACCCAGACCACGCCAGCCCTGGGTAGAAACAAACTCCTGCTCTATGGCCACCTTGCCAGAGGTTTTCCAGATATCTGGGGTGGCTGCCCCACAGTCCTTTGTCACATACAGAGACCACAAAGAGATATTTACCACCCATCCCACTCTTCCCCCAGCTTTTTCCTACCTCCAAGCAGGCGTGGAGCAGCTCTTAGCCCTTGCACTGGCTTGAGAATCTTCATACTTGGTTCCTTGCATGCACGGTAGGTAAGACCTTACTGTGAGGGGCACAATACATCTGCTTGAAGGCAACAAGGACTTGTGAAATTTCCCCCCCACCCAGCTCCTGCTTCATCCTGTTGCGGAAGAGGATATGATGAGGCTGGCACAGCAAAGGCAGTTTGAGTGCTCCCAGTGGGCAGCTTCACTGCCCCAGGGACTGCCACATTTGGAAGGTCTCCAGACAGCTCTGTATTGCAACACAGTCCCAAAACCTTGGGGCTGTCCTCATGCTAGTCATGGGACCAAGGGACCACCACAAGGACTGTTTCCAGGACTGAGACAAACAGGTCTCACAAAGCCTGCCACTGAAGTAGGCTCAAAGGCTGCTTAGCCATTGCTAAGCTCTCGGATGCAGGAGCATACAACATAGCCAAAGAGTCCTTGGAAACAGCTTTCAGCTACAGGCAAGGTAGCACCTATTTGACTTTTGCGTACATGCAATGCAGTGCTGTTACTGCGCTTGCTTGTACTTCTGGTGAGGTGTCATCTACTGCATACATGTGTTTTGTGCTTTGAAGTCATCTAGTCCAGGGGCAGATAGCTAGTGAAGTTATTCCTGAGAGAAGTAGATCAGTCTCAGACTCCTGCATGACATTAAGCATGCTAGGTTTTGGACTCACCTCTGGTTTGAATGACTCCAAGGAAGCCAGAGCCACACTGGCAAGACAGCTAGACAGGTACAGGCACTCTGAAGTGCCCTATGTCAGGTAAAAGGTGCAGTTATTTCTTACTCATCCCTGTTAAAGCATGGAGGAATCCCATTTTTGGCTATCCAGATTCCCACAGGTGAGACAAATGTCTTTACATTCATGGTTCAGATGCTCAAGCGCTACAAGCATTGGGGACTACAGAAGCATCTCAACTACAGGGATCACCATCAGCCACCACAGAAACGTGCACGTGTGCACTACGATAGTCCAAGCTCTGTTGGGAGCTAAAGGTTAAATGAAACACACAGATTAGGCACAAAGTAGAAATATATAAACAGTATATTTCTTTTTATTTATTTATTTTTTTAAATACAGAGTTCCTTATACAATAAAGGAATTCCCTCCCCCCCCGCCCCAAGCAACTCTTATCAAAAGAAATCATTCACTGTAAAATCAACACTAGAGAGAGGCATGCGCTTTAGGAGCATATTTAGCAAGTGCAATATCTATAGGCCGTATCTCCATAAACAGGAACATGTGCTTTCCTCACTTAAAATAGTTCCCTGGCAATCTGTGACGGAAACCTCTTGGTCACCAAATACAGAAACATTAACCAGTTACATTCCATGTGACATGTAGAAAAATAAACCCACCGCTGCTCTTTCCCCAGCAAGGTACAGACTGCCGGAGCTCGGCAGCTCTGCTAGTGTTAGCCAGCACAGAAACAGGATGCAGGATTTAGACAAGATGGCTCTGTCTTAGGAGAAGAGAAAACCTCCCCCGTTATCACCTGCTCACAGCTTATCCTGCATTTACAGCCCCCCCCCCCCCCCAAGAAAGCAGGAGCAGAAACTAGAGAGTCTTTTCAGGTCCAAGCTGCTTCCTTGAGTCAGACAGAGGCAAAAGAGATTTGGTCTGCATCGCGTAACTTCCAGGAGCGAGTACTTTAGAGGAGTAAGGGCCTTGGAACAAGACAATCCTTGTTTTCCGGGGTAACCCCTGTGCGGGGATGAAGTACAATTTCACATCAATAAAGAGGAAAGGGAGAAATCAGGGCTGAACATTTTCTGAAAAAAACAGAACACCAAGTCACCTCTTTCGATAAATCAGAGCAACTCTGCCAGATGCAAGATGCTGAAGTGCTCAAAAGCTCAACAGTGAGATGAGACTCTCGCTTTCCCGCAGCTGCTGTGCCTCACAGCTGAATTATGCTTTCTCCCATGGGAACAGATGCATCCACACTTAGACCTGCTAGGCCTCTTTCAACCAAGGACCACCACCTGTCAGAGGTGGACACCTCTACCACACATCCCAGCTGCCACAGCTTCCTAACTCCAGGCTCCTAACTCCAGTTTGGTACCTCAGGTCTTAAAGATGCTAGGTATCCTGCTAATACTTGCGCAGGCAAAGGAAGCTCAGTGTACTCAACAATAAAGATTTGGGCACTTAAAAGCCTATTTGTGCAACCTGGAACTCCACTGGGAGGATAGTTTAAATCTGTGGCTCTGGTCCCATATTCAAGGTGTTCAGAAATGCATGATGCTGTTGATTGAAACGCATGCTTTAAATAATACAAAGGTGTCTAACATGACTCCCAAGGTAAGCAGTTGACCAAGATGAACATACACTGCATGAACTCGGTTGCATCACTCTGATGTCAATCAGCCACCTCCTGAAAAGGGATCACCTACAAAACAAGATACACTCACTGCAAAAGGGCTACTTCCTCTGCCCCAGCCATGTCTTGCAGAGCCGAATGCAGCCATGCCACGTTGCCATCGCTTGTAGGGACACTTGCGCAAACCATCTAAGTCATCCAATCACGTGAAACTTATCTAAATTAGATGCTTGGAAAAAGCATGCTGAGACACCAATTCTTGCTGATATGCACAGAAAGAACTGATCTCAGCCCTTCAGCAAGCCCTCTTAACTACTGAAACTGATAGTCCAGCTGTTGAATTTGATATGCTGCTTTTCTGCAAAACCCTAATCACATAACAAATAATTACAGCCAGAGAGCTCTTTTTTTTTCCCCGCATGCTAAAAGCAAAAAGCCAGCATAGCTTAGGTCAAGGAGGAGATAAATTTAATTGCAAGCTGAGCAGCTTGTTCCAACTCCTTGCTATTTTGTTCATCTTTGGGGGGTCCCACCTGAGGCGGAGGGATGGTGACGGTCCGATTTATTGCAGCAACAAGTGTCTGCCATAGAGATGACAGTTTGAGATGCTGCATACGTCCCCCTCTTCTGCTCTGAGAAGAGACTTCAGCTTTCAAAGTAAGCAGCTCTTTGCAGCAGAGATGCAGATGGGGAACAGAAGGCAGCATGTCCCGCAGGACACAGTCTTAATATTTAATGCAGCATCAGAACCGTGCCAAGTGATCCAAGCTCATGTAGAGTTTTCTACAAGGCAAAAAGGCACAGCCAAGGATCATCTTAGTTTGAAAGGAAAACATACAAAGGCTGAAGAGAAGTGCTAATTTGTATTTCTGAAGCATGTACTCTGGCAACTCCCTAGTCTGTCTGCTCTTTACACAATATTGATGGCTCTTTCTTTGCAACCAGATCTGCAGCTAGTAGCGTAATGGACAGGACTTGGTACTTAAATGCCTTAATTAGATATGAAAACAATTACAGAAGACTATTCTAACATCCACAGGCCTCAGCACAGATAGAAAATGGGGCAAACCCATCCCATTATGTTTATTTAAGTTGTTTTGGAAGCTTGACAGATGAAGAAAGGACAGCCCAACTGAAACACTGTGCCATAAAGTAATCATCTAAAGAGATTCAGAAGACAGTGCAACTGTATGACAATTATGAATCCTTCATAATGGCCTGTTATGGCAAAGCGAACCCCAAGAGAGCAACTGCTGTCATGCCACTGCTCAGACACAGGCTCAAGCTCTCCAGAGGGAGATAAAAAATAAAAAATAAGAAATGCTAGTATTTTGGCAGCATTTCCGTGATGGGGAATACAGAGTCAGCTTCAAGAGAAGGGCATGGGGGAAGAAGAGAGCTGGGTCAGGAGGTGACACAGTAAGTAGCTTGCACTGAAGTTGCACATGAGTGATGAGTTTGAGCCAGCCTTGATCTCGCACCAGTCACCATACAGGTGACTGGAAACATTACCAAGGACAGATACAGAACACAGCAGACAAGAAAAAGGCTTGATCAAGGAATAACATGAACGTGTGTCAACAGATGCAACAGATATATGACCAACCGAACAGAGGCTGGAAAATTGTAGGTGCTTTTGGTGATATGACAAGTCTCAGGTCCCTTTTTTGTTGAGATAACTCCCCCTTCGTCCCTCCCCGCCAAAACCAACAAAACCCCCCCCACACCCTTCCCCCACCAAGTGATCTCCAGATATCTCCAGCTTTTGACCAACTTCGTGTTTCTTCAAGGAGTGTCCAGAGAACACAGTTCAGCAGCAGTTTCTAAAGCAGCCAAAGGCAATATCAGGTTTGCAAAACAATTACAATCTGTTGCTAGAGCTGAGGACATAGGTCAAATAATTGTCCCCAAAATACCTATGGTATACAGAAACATGACAATATTTGTTTTCAGACTATCCTAATTCACAAAATTCATCAGGAACTGTGCATCATGTTCCACAGTTATTGGCTTCATCTTGAAGCTTTTCACCAGATAGCATCTCTGAAGCACACTAGTTGCATTCATTTATTCCATCCCCATCCCTTTGCAGTGATGCATATCCAACTTGAGTTTGACATTTATTAATAGCTTCAAAGTTGACACCAGAGTAGTTGTGGGGCATGTTGTTACTGAAGTTGTCAGATTTGCTTTCTAAGCAATCCAGAAAGTGCAATGTTGCCTGCTCAGCAGTCTGTATTTCACCAAGTTTCCTTAATTTACACAGAGAAAAATATTTCCATACATAACATATCATCAGAATTTTGAAGGTAATGAAATAAGTCTCAGACCAACAAAACTATTCAGGTATAAATCCGATTTTAATTGTCAAGCTAACTTCTAGCTCCTACATTCAGTGCAAGGATCAAAACCTAAAGATTTGAGAGTATAAATTTAATGTATCCCCAGTTTCTGATAGTTTTGGCAACTGTCAAAGGTCATTTCCAAAATTCACTCATTTCAGCAGTATTTTACTACCTCGTGGTTCCAGGTGAACATGGGCTCTCTTAATAGCAATTAACATCTTTCAAATCCAATTCTTTGGCAATATTTATATATAACATTGTGCGCATATAAAGAGCTTATAATAAAACTTTTACATTCCAACTGTCTCAACCTTTACAGAACTATTAAAGTGCTGAATTAACTCTGAACAAACTCCTTCCCCTAGGTAGCCTACCTCCTGGAAACACCTATACTTAAGTCAGCAAAACCAGAAGCAAGCAAGAAGATAAAAGGTATTTTTATGAAAAATCATCTGTGGAATCATTGCAATCCCTTATAAGCCGTATGCGATCCAAGAGGCAGAGGCATCTATTTCCCTGCTACCATATGTTGAAACATAGGTCAAAACATTCAACCAGTCTAAGTCAGCACAGCTTCTTTTCCTGAGTTGTACTGACTTTCCATCAGTTGATTCTTTGGCCCATGATTTTTGTAGCTGCAAAACAATCCTACTGATGCTACAAAGAAAACACAAACACTAAACTGATACTGATAAAGCAACAACAGTTATTTATCCCCCTTAGCCACATGACAGGCCCAGCAGTCTGGATTTTAAATCAGATCATTTACCAGCATTGGACAACTACTCAAGATTGATGTTTGTTTTCAAAGAGGCTTTAAATGGAGGCATTTTTTGGTTTTCCCAGGGGAGAGCCCATCTCAAAACTATTTCTTCTGGAAAGACCTACATATAGTTACCTCCTCCCATGCTCTGTGCTGCAAGGAATTTCACCCAGACCCTGGGCTCTTCCTCAAAGAGAACCACAGCTATGTTCCCTTAGGCATGCCCTCTCCTTCCTGCAGCCATGGGACCACAGTATGATTTAAACAAGCCCAGTGTGTCACTGCTTTGGTTTGCCAAGAGTGCAGGCATCCCCAGGACACCTGTATTTAACAGTTTACTCAGTCTAAAGACCCCACTTTCCATTCAAGGACTTTCGGTTAATCCTTTGACATCCGGCTAAGAGCATATTTTTTAAATATCATCATGCCTTTGCACTCCCTGTCTTACGACAAGTATCCAACTGTTTACTGTCACCTCTTCTCCTTCTGTTGGCTGGAGATCACAGACATACATTCACCACCTCTACCCCAAACCCCATCTGCTGACTGTTCACCTTCCATTTCTACACACATACCTTGGCAACAGCTATTAATGATCTCACCATGGATTTGACTCAAGAACTAGAAGATAGTGGCCAAAGTGCTTAGAAATCGCATAACAATTTACACCTTCTGTCACGCCACATACCAGACATGGCACGAGTTACCCCTGCCACCTCCAAGACTTTTTGACCAAAACCCAAATGCCTGGCATTATCTGCTTTGGTGTACTTTGGTGGCCACCCCGATGCACAGCCTTCTCAGTCACATGAGCGCTAGCTGGTGCAAGATGAAGGTCATGATTTCAAGGTCATACAGTGCTGCTTTGTTTGCTAAAAAAGTTGAGAGACTTCTCCTGTGACTGCTCTGCGACATATTAACCATGGCCAGAAGGGCACGTTCTTGGGAACACTCCAACTGTTCCCCTTCATTAAATGTCAATACAAAGATTCAGAGTTTCCAGCAGAAACTGAAAATTTCATTCCTGATACATGGTTTAAAACTGCAGGTGACTACATTATGATGAGATACCATCTGATATTTAGTGCAAATACACTAAGTCTTCAGTGGCTTGAATCTGGTTTGGTTTCAGCATATGAGCATTTTCCACAAAGCCTTCCTCTCTCATTACAAAGTTGGTCCTCTCCACCATGCAGAAAAACACTTAATCCCTAGTGCACATGCTGACAAGACTCCACACCATTTTCTGGGCAAGCAATTGGCAAGAAAAACTTCTCTGTGCTAATCTGCCATATTTGCATTTCATTTTATATTCTACTTTCCTGACTTCTGCTGTTTTGAAACTTCCTTATCTTCAGAGCTCCATCTTTTACTTAACACTTTACCTGTGATCTGTAGTGTGCAGCAAAGGGAAAGCACTGAACTAAAAGACAGCTTGTTTCACAGTACTTCAAATAAGAAAAACTGACCATGGTACAAGCAAAATTAAACTGAAATATAAAAGACAGCAGAAGTTAGATTCATCCAGAAATATAATATAATGTCTGGGAGCATGGAAAACACAGGAGATTAGCTACAAAACAAACAATGAAATGACCAACAGATATTGATTAGGCAAGAGGAAACTTTCATTACATGCTGTACATTAAAATTAAATGCAAAATTCACATGTCGGAGCATCAAGACAGAATGATGGTCTCAAAAGCCATGGGAAGAGGAAAGTAAGAGAACACCTTGAATAAAGCAACATATGAACAAAAACAGTAACTGAGCAGCTTTAAGGGGGGGGGGAGGGGGGAGGAAGTGACCATATCTCAAATGAGAAAAAGCAGCACTGAAGCAAAGAACAAAGTATATGGTCAAGACATCACGGGTAACACTGATTGCACAAAACACTTGTGATATTTTGAAAGAATCAGGCCTATTTGTTTATCTATGCAAAATATATACACAAATCCATATGTATATATGTACACATAGGCACTACTGTACATATGTATATGCAATCATTAACACAAACTGCACTTTGACAAATCTCAGCATCTGACTCAGGGTGCAAACAAGAACATTGCAGTTGTGCAAAACCACACTTCTGTATTTGATTACTGAGCAGTAATGGTAGAAAGATTCAAAGTAATTCCCAGTAGCTTAGACCCAGATGCAGTTTCATCAGCATCACCATGTGAACCCGACACCTGAACACTTCCAGCTTCTTTGTAGGAATTAAACACTCATCCAAAGCTGTGGATTTTATCAGTACAAATTAAATCAGTTTCCAACCCTTCCACTACTAAGTCCGAAGAGGTGGCCACACCTCTCCCGACATCAGTGGCTTACCATGAGGCTAGCCCACCCGGAATACCAATCTGGGAATACTGGACACATGGGAAATTGAATTCAAAGACCAGAATAGTAATGGCATTCTTTAAAAGAAGGGTCAGCTGCTGTCCTTATACATCAATAGTGTTTTGGAAAAGAGGGATGTGGTGCATAAAAAGGGGATTTCCCCCACCCCTCAAACAAGGGAATACATGACAACTCTAGGAATGCATGCTCCAACTGCATGGACACGCCGATCTTTGGGGTTTCCAGTTTTGGGATGTGGAAAGTAACATTTCCATAAAGCTTCCTTGCCTCAAAGCTCTGAAAATTGGCCTCCAAGTCCAAGGCTGTTTTGGTCTGACACTTCAACACTCAATTGGTCTTTAATATTTGTGCATTACCAATGCCATATTAGGGCAGAAAAAGTGATGAAAGAAAGAACTGCAGATAGATTGTTCTATGCCTCGGCAAAGCTGGCCCGTTCCTTTCAAATCTGAAAGAGCAGTCTTCGCGGTTCTGTGCGCGGTGGATCCTGTTTAATGCTCTGCATCCATAGCATCTAAGTACTTGGCTTCAATGATCCTAGGGAGTAGGTTATACCTAAGATTGAACCAAAGAGACAGCATTAGTACCTGGTTATCATTGTGTAAGATTTTATTTGTTCTTTCTCAGATCAATTTGTTCAAGGCCATACATGCAGATTCACCCAGCTGGAGCAGAGGTGAGGAGGGGGAAGATGAACAACCATTTTTGCAAGCAAATACAACATTTATGGAAACAGCAGTGCAGAACTCCTCCTGGAGCAAACCTCCCCACGTCAGTTAAGGAGGAAAGAGATTGTCCTCACCACAGCGGAGGATCGCTTTCCAAGGGAACGCCATTACAAGGTGGTCTTGAAGAAAGAGCCAAAAGTGTGCAATCTTACTTGACCTGCAGTTACGCTCCTGGTTTGTACAGGACAGGTAGATAGCCACCTTCCTGTTGTCCCCAGTTTCCACACGGAATGGGGTTACTTGGACAAGAATCACCACTTATGCCCAATTTCCAGTATCCTTAATGCTCTCCCTGTAGTTCCCCCCCCCCCCCCCCCAAACCTTACTTAATACAGCCTTCACTCTCATTATGACGCTGCCAATACTGGGCACTCAGAGCTCACAGGAGAAACCCTGCCCCAAAGCGACAAGGCTGGCTCAAAGTCCATGATATGAAGGTTGTTTGCCTTACAGCTTCTCATTCCTTCAGGTACCCCCGAGTCACTTCTTCCAATTATCCCTACAACAAGGGCACTTTAATAAGCAGCCAGGAGCTCTGCAGCCTTTTGAGAAGTGGAAATGCATCAGCAAGACTTAAGATCACAGCAAAAGACTATGCAGATCTGTGACATCCAGCCCTCCAGCCGCTGGTAAAGCTCCATCCCTACCTGGTGTCTGGCTTTCATTGGATTATGAGGACAGCAGCTCTTGTTTTTTGCAAGAACACCCTCATGACATAATGTATTTGGGTGAGAAAGGCAAGGTACTGTAACAGTAGGCTATAAAATTGCTCTCCTTATTAAATCCTACTGCATATTTATAGTTTGACAGACACTTCGTTTGCATGAAAAGGAAGTTCTTCAGCTGTTGAAACAAGACAAAGTACTAGAAAGTCGGTTTAAAACGTGGAAGAGCCTTTTCAATACTGGAAAAGGGATCTCAAACAGCATTTACTACTGAGGAGTGCCAGAACCTCCTCAAACTGATCTGTCATGAAACAGAAAGATTAGAGAGCCATAGTAAGAACTTGAAAAGAAGGTATTCCCCCCCCCCCCCCCCTTCCCTGAACATTCAAAATACTCTTTGGAACAGGGATTAGAGAGTAACCAAAAACTAGTCACCCCAAAGCTCTGAAACAAAGACAGGAATTGGAGATATCTGTAGAGATTACATTTCCTCCCAACAAGCTGTTCTACTGCAATAGCGAGAAGTTTTTGAAATCCAGTATCTTTCATGTTGACATTGCACCAGTAGAAAAAGATGGTCCCTCATTTCATCTCTTCTACGCCTCCTCGCCTCATTAAAGTGCCAAAAACTTGTAGAAGAGTCATCATTAACTATAGCACCTTGCATTGCGGTGCTGCCTTCTCAGCTGATGCCCCCAGACACTACACAAAGGTGGCAGAAGTCAGAACGAAGGGAAGCTGAAGGCATGTTTCTGTATTGTGCCAGGCAGCATGCCTCATGTCCTCCTTGCAGCAGCAGGGCTGATTACCCAGCCAGTAAAAAAGCTTGCTCAGGAAAGAGCAAGTTGGCAATAAACAGCTGATAGCATCTTATTTGCTCAAAAAAGATGTATTGGCACCACTGAATAATCTAGTTGCTGTCACAGAATCAGGTTATTTGATACAGCGCACTCCACACTAACTTGGCCTGTTATGTTACATCCAATACTTGCATGTTTGGCAAACAGCTTTGCTTTATCGGGCTGCTCTGTTTGGAGATCTACAGTTCCCACAAGAGTCAGTCACCTGTCACTACACACGATCCAAGCGTTTACCAACCATTTAACCCCACACACCAAAGTGCCGTCTATGTGATGGGAGGGTGAGTGACTCCTACCATAGGAATAATCAGCTTGGTGTTTTCCAAGATTTTGTTTATGGCTGGCAAAGCATCGTGGTATGGTTTTAAAAACATGCTTCTAGTTCTCTCTCGGAAAAAAAAAAAATCTCAAAACAGCAAAGATACCCAGGTGAATCCTGTTACCTGGAATGCCAACTCTGTTGCTCCTATATCCAAATTCACCCTTTGGATAGCTCTGCACAAAGGGGAGTCAGTCCCACAGCCAGACCATGAGCTCCCTCATCCTAGCATTAAACACGTCTTGCAAAAACAGGAGAATTCTCCCCCACCAGCTCCCCTGGAAATCCTCATGCTGGCTGCTGCCTAGTTCAGATTTTCTGCAAGCTCTGGCAGAGTGAGCAACTTCTTGTCTCACAGCAAAGCAAAAAATAAAGGAGTGGCAAGAACAGTATAGCTACTTTGGGATCAAGTTTTATTGCTAATGGATATTTAGAAGATTAAGTCAACAGGTTTCTTCAGCTACTCATCGGTAAAACCCCAGCCCAAATAGCTCTAACCTGATCTGGTTGGAAGTCACCGTATTGACATTTTCTTTTGTTTCGGAAAGAACTGGACCCACCTTCACCACCCAAGGAAAACTTTGCAACAGCTGCCTTTGAAGATCATCACATCAATAACCCTGACCTTTCAGATCAGATGGAAAGACTGAGATTGCAAGTTCAAAGACAACCAGATATCACTGGATGCCGTACTGGCCTAAAAATAACTAAATGGGCTGAAAACAGATCTGTTCTCTCCAAGGTCTTATTATGGCTTCTCATTATATCCAAAGGATGGAGAGCATGAATGATTTAACTGGAGAATGATGGACAGTCGTTGTTTAATGAACATTCAGGAAGAAACTAATATAATTTCTCAGTGACTCTCTCCTAACACAGCAAGATATTGCAGGATCCTCCCAGTTTTACAGAGGGTATATTTTAAGTCTAAACATGGCCAGTTAGGTCAAACTGTGATCATTTCCTACGGTATTCAGAAGCACAGGAGTTCTGCAAGGTCACTACATCCAGTACAGAGGCAATGATCCCTCCCTTACATTCACATGGCATAAAGTGTCTATCTCTGCTCTGAGCACAGGTCTTAAAAAGCCAGTTTGCAAACCAAGAGGGAACATGATTAAACACGTAGCTGCTCAGGCCGCAGCTTCCCAGGAAGAACGGACATCTCAGAAGCACTGCAGCAGGAGACCTATTTGCCTTTCTGCTAGCTGGGAGTGAGGAGTACCTGCCAGCTCACATCCCTTCACAGATCCCAGCATCAGTGAGATCACAGTCTTTGCCCTATGTATCCTCAAGCCAGAGCAGCTGATGAAGAGCAAGGAAATCCAGTGAAGGTCATCACCCAGTCCCAGGATATGGTCACTCAGAAATCTACCAGGTGCCCTTCTGGGACTGCTCAGACCACCTGCAGTCCAACCCCGAACACAAAAAGCAGGGGAGATGGGCAAAATGCAGCCAAGCTTTGCCATGAAGAACTTCATACCTGATTGGGATCATTCCTATCATGATGAGCGGGAAGATCATCTTCATGTAGGGTAACGGTGACATGCCAAACCCACAGAGGATGAGGAGCTGCAGGACCTGCAAGCCTGTGAAATAGTGGATCTTCCTCTGGGGCACTCTGCGGATGTAATGTGTCGGAGGATAAGCAGTCTGGGAAGATAAGAATTACACGTTAGACACAGAGCAACCCAGACTCATGACTGCAGGATACAGCGTGCGCTTGTGAACGTAGGGGTCTTAAGGACGTCAGATTTACACATAAACACATTGTGCATCAACATCACAGTCTTTGTTAGGTCCAGCCCCCGAACACAGGTTTTATAGGGTTAAAGCAAGTGCCTTAAACCACAGCACCGGCAACAACACACAACTAAGATGACTGGGCACTAGAAACCTAGGGGAAGAGAAAAACCACACCACAGTTAAGATTGCCTTGGGGAGTGTCTGGAATGCAAGAAAATATATTGATAAACACAGTAATGAGATTCCCCTGAGTAGGATTATCAGGGCTTTGCAGTAACACGTGAAGTGCCTGTAGGGGGGTGATGGTAAGCAGATGTGTTGGGTGTTGTGCTGGCTAGATGGTTTCTCTACCTGAATCCCAACTTGTCACTATTTCATAGCCTTCTGACTTCTGCTGATCAGACCCAGTACTTGCACTCATGGTCCCTTATTCCAGCTGAACCCTTGTAGGGGAACTGCAGAGGATCAAATTAAGATGATAGGAGAGGCTGCACTCAGATTGCTTATGCTCATCCAAGCCACTCATTTTTGAGAAAGAGGGGAAAAAAATTGACATTAATAGGCTAAATATTGCTCGTGGTTTCATTTGACAGTTACGTGCTCGTGTCTGAGCACAGGCTTTGACTCACTGTCTATACATCAACGAAGAGTATGAGCGACTGTCTGCTGGCACTGATACAGACTCGATGGATTTCAGATTGTGCCATGACTCATTAAAAGGTTTCCAGAAAGAGGAGAGATCCATATTTGAGAGTATTTTTTAATTTTCCAAATTGAAGCTTGGAAAATTCCAAGCATAATTCATACTAAAACCAGAAGTAATATTCCACATACACCAGTAACTATTCATTCTTCATTCAAAAATTGACATGACAAATGTAATCTTTCCTCAGATTTCACAGTTCTAACCACTGAGATGTAACATTAGAGATCAAGAAAGATTAGCAGAGGTGCAGAGCCAAATGCTGGGCTTATTAAGCCCTTGACCCTTGTTACATAACAGAAGGTGAGCTGGAGACTTGTTATTGCTCCCAGGTACTGCCTACACTGCAAACTATTGCCTTCTCTTGTAATAGAGATGGCTCAAAAGCAAATCTTCCAGATTTGTTTTCATCCCACTCAGAAAGGTTTCAATAATGCCAGCCATTTGGTTTTGACGAGAGTCACATGGAATTTAACAGAAGTCAAAATGAAACTAAAAGACAAAGAAGTGACCTGCTTTGAAACTTTGTTTGGGGAAAAAAAACAAATCACCATTTTGCTGACATTTTTAATAAGGTGCACGTACTCTGCAGCTGACAGACCTACAAAAACCCCACGTTCAGTGGGCAACAGTACTTTTAAACAGGAATTGTTTGAACGTACTGTTGGTTCGTATGCTACAGTTTTGGGGATGTTTTCTTTGGAGGTAGCTATTCTTGCTCCTCCAATGCACTCTTTTTTGTCTGCTGGAGGAAGGAGCTCCACAGCTCTTGTGAGCAGACTGAAGAGAGAAGGATTATCCAAGACACCACTCTGAACAAGAAAATCCAAAAGTTTTCAAGGCAGGGAAATACAGAAAACTGTTTATGCAGAATTTGAAGGGGAAAAAGAGGCAGTGTGTTTCTATGAACAGTTCAGTTACCACCTTTTTTTAACCCATTAACAACTGGTATGGTTAATATTGCCTTATTTTCTCATTGATTTTTCCACTTTAACAGGACAGGCTTCTTGCTTATGTTTCAGGGGCAGTCGAGCTAAACTAGAGACATTAAGTTTCACTTCCTCTTTGCACAGAAAGAGGAAAGTGATACGCAAGGCACGGGTAGGAGGTGGAAATCAGCCTCCTGAGAACGAGGCTTCAGAGGTAAGCCCGTTCCCAGCACCACCAGCTTCCAGCATTAGCTCCTCATTGGACCCAAGGTCATAGGGCATCCCAACAGATGTACCTGTTCTTTCAGCAGGAGAGCCACCCTCTCAAAGAGCTGGTTGCCATCAATAGAGGTCAGCGCGATGTATAAGAAGAGACCATAGAGGACTGGCTTCGGGATCCACTGAAGAGGGAAAGGGAGAAGCAGGAACGAGAGGCCAACCAAGAAGTTGGCCACTAGGCTTGTCAGTCGGGTCTCCTTCACGCTCACAATCCTGGAGGCAAGATGATGGGAATAAGGTGAGGCTAACAATCAAGTACCATGCTTATTACTGGAGCTCATAACTCGGAGGCCATCCAGGACACGTCACCCAAGAAAGGACAGCTCATCTCTACTGCACTGAGATCAGCATTTCTGGCCCTGTGCTGACACTGAGAAGGCAGAGCTCTCTTGGACCCAGGCCAGACACTTAATCCACAACTCAAACAGGGCAGCTGGAAAAATGCCAAATCCCCCTTCTTTCCTCTTGTTTTCTTAAAAGCTGCACAGATCCTATCCTGAAATATATTACCCTCTGAAGCGATTGTTGAACACACTGCAAAAAAAGGCAAGAATCCTCTTTCTGAGCATTAATCCTTTCCTTGATTTGCCCAATGCATATGAAATTGGCTTTTATCCAAAAGAAAGCTCATTGACTTCTACAGGAACTAAAGAACTTCTTGTTTAAAAAAAAAAAAAAAAAGTCTGCAGTTGTGACTAAGAGTCAGCATTTTTGATGTATGCGAGGATCTCCCTGTTTATATGGGGGGAATGCCAAGACCACTATGCAGGGAGTTAGAAATTTAATTCTGCTGTGGATTATAGCAGTTGTGCTGCAAATTGCCTATTACCATGCAAAACATGTAATTAATTAATGCAAATTTTCCAGAGTTGACAGACCACAGATTCACTTTTTTTTTTTTTATTGGAGGGAAGGGAAAAATAACAGACTGGCAGGAAATCATGCAGCAACTTTCACAGCTTGCTTTGGGGGTGGTGGAGGGGATGATTGTTGTTTTCCATTTTTTAAATTTCAACTAAATCTGCGAGCATCTCATTCTAGTTTGAGAAAGCTTCCAGAAACAGTAGGAGGAAAGAAAAAACCCATCTCTCAAGGCTACCGCAAATAAGAAAAAAAGGGAGATTCTTACATGCAACTCTGAGAACATAAATCCACCAACTCAGTGGATAATCTAGTAAGCAAATCCCCCTATATCAGTAGAAACATGCTTGTCCACAGGCTGCTTTAGTATCATCTAGTAGTCTCTTCTCCCTGGATGTGAAACCTCATATTCTGAACTGACCTTTCATGCAAGATACCCTGATTAACACAAGAGCCAGTCTTAAGACCCAACAGAACGTATTTTCTTCTTTTATATATGCACTGCTGGGACTTCATAATCCCTTCTGTCCTAAAGAACATTGCCAGCTGCTTGCATTAAATTCTTTCAATATTAAGTTTTTCAGTCTTGTTTACAGTATAGTCAGGTTGAACTTCAAATCTCTTATATTTATACATTAAAGAATGCAATGAAGTTGTGGGGAGACAGATGAAGTCTTCCACATCTTCTCTATTTAGAGAGAAAGGGTAAAAGCCTAAAGGCTCTCTTTCAAGATCTGGATAACGTGATAGAACTAACACTAGTGGTCTCAAGACCTAAGCAATAGCCGTCAAGTGTGGCAAACAGAGTGCAAAATCTGAAGACGAGATTTTCAATTCCTTGGTGAGTAATGGAGAAGATTGTACTCGTTACCTGGTGTTACCGAGAGAAGATGCACAGAAGAGACACTGGAGCTGTTAACCTCTAAATAGCCCCCACCCCTTTCACCTCAAGTTAGATTTAAATAGGAGAAACTACAGCCTTTGTACTTCCAAACGTGCTTTGTCCAGATCTGGTGTCCAGAGGTTCTTGCCAATGCCTGGAGAACCTGGGGAGAGCTGCGTAGCTCTTTCCATTGTGTTATCTGCAGACTCTTCTTGCCAGCTCTGGAAGCATTATGATTTCAGTTAGATGGATATAATTTGGCATCATTTGCACAGCCTCCAGGCCTGGATCACCGCAGAACAGAAGTCTGAGATGACAGAGCCAAGCAAGCTTAAAGTGCAAACGCTAGGCTAATTCAGACTAAACTGATAGCCTAATAAGGAAGGGCCCGACCACTTTAGAGCTACCAGAACCACCAGGCTTTTACCTTTTAGAGCCTCTCAAATGACACAGTAAAAAGAAGGAAAGCGATGCACCTATAATTTAGCCCTGTCCTGGTACAGTAAGAGTTCCCCTAGCTTTGTCATTTTGCAAGCTACAGAGGAAGCACTTGAGGCAAAAAAAAAAAAAAAAATGCAAAGCCATTTTCAGGGAAGCTCATTACCTGCAAGCATCAGCCTGAACATTCACGAGTCCACTCGGTTCCTTGCAAATGAAGTGATACAAACCAAAGAACTCAGGATCAAAGTTAGGTATGAAACCACATTTCAATCAGATGCAAGTCCGGAGGGACAGGACAGCTAAGAGTAGCAATCCTTTGGTAATGGATTTTAGAGTTCATGAGGTTTTCTGCCTGTCATCTCTTGGGGGCATGGAAAACAGCACTGGAGACTTTTTGGTCGCATACAAGTATTGCGACTACCGCTTCCACCCCTGCTAATGCTACTTATTAAAGTTGCGTGAAATTTCTCACCAGAACTTCATCGCAGTTGCTCATAATTGACCAAACTTTAAATCTTTTGAGCTAACGGGCCCAGGCTAGCCTCCATTCTCAGACTGGTCTAATTTGCCCCTTTTCTGAAGATATTTTAGCAGGTTTACTGTTAGAAAAGGGAATGATAGGGTCTGCCACTGTTCCTATTTCCAGGGTAAGGACGTAAAGGGCAGTCATGTTAAATCAGCAGAAGGAACCTGGAAATTTAAACGTGTTCAAGAATCTGGTTTGGCCCTTGAGGAAACAGCTCCAGAAAGCTTGCGCTGCAATGGAAATTACAGAAGTAATTACAGAAGATTAAAGAGCCTAATCCAGGCTCATTCCCCTCAGAATCCTTTAAATACAGATAGCATAAGATTAGCCATTCCCGACTTCCTACGCATGCCTAAAGACAGCCTATTTGCAGATTCCAAGGTCAGCCCACATCAAACTCAAGTGGTTACTCTACAGGGGAGAAGAAAACTTTGCTTTCATTGTGACAGATCCTTATTCTTGTTTATATCATTATGCTCACTGAGTGCTTGGAGTGCAGGAAAGCTGCCTTCCAAGGGGGCCAGTGCAGAGAGCTTTTTTTTGATTTTCTAATTGAGCTTCAGTCTATTTCTCTTTCAGCAAAGCTGGCTAAGACAGGGAGGAAAAAAATTGCACAGAGCCTCCTGTTCAGAGAACAGGTAACTTGCATCTGAAAGGGAGCTCAAATAACTGAGAAATACTGACTCTTTGCTCCTTCCAACATCTAGTTCAGAGCACTCATCTATGCACCTACTTGACTCTAGAAAAGCAAGAGCAGTGCTGTAAGGGAACATGCTCAAGTGTGGTCAGATAGGGCATCCCTCCATCCTTTTGAGCATAATCACCAGAGGCAAATCCATACTAATAAGGGTCAAAGAGACCTCCTATGCTCCTTTTGGACAGCCGGGTGAAGGAACAGAGGAGAAAAGCAGAAAGCAGTCCTCCATAAAGGCAGGAAACTGTACTTTGTCAGTAAGGAGTAATCAGAATGCAGCATAAAGACCGTGGATGGCAAGATAAGAGAAAAAGAAAAAAATTAATAAAGAGAACACGCGTGCCAGCAGGTACTAAAAATCAACAACAGAAGATGTGGTAGGGAGGCTTGGCACTCATATCAAAAGGTAAATTCTCTATCTCAAAGAGAAATAGAGAGAAGAGGCATCTCGGAGCAAATTACAGATACAAGGAGCAATGGCATGGATTAAAACCCTACAGAGTTGTTTAAAGCAACTCAAATTATAAAGGGCTTTCTGAGGTGGAGTTTAGCATTTAGTCAAGGCAGAGATACAGTTACGCCAAAACCTCTCTAATACCAACAAATACTAATGGGAACCATCAGTGCAAGGGGCCGATCTCCCAGGAAAAGGCTGTAAAAGCACTGCAAGGAACAGCAGGGCTCAGCTGTTCCTGGATGTGATGGTGAAGCCCGTCTGTCACTGACAACGGGCAGCTATGCTGTGTTGGACCATGTCAGTAGGCACAGAGAACAGTATAAAGGCAAGATCGAAATTAAAAGGCAGATCAGCTCTATCCCCCAAAGTAAATGACCACTTAGTCTCATTTTTGATAAGTGACAACTCTGAAAATGGAACAAAGATAGGATAATTAAAACTAATGGCATGCAAGTGGAAATTACCACTTCTGAGGTAAAAGCACTGAAGTGCAATGTACTGAGATCAAACAGACCAGATAATCTCTATTCTGGAGGAGTTTTCATGAGAAATTGGACTTCTTTTTTAAGTAGGTCTCCGATAAAAGACAGTGCTGGACAACTCAGAACAGCAAAACTCTATTTTTAAAGAGAAAAGCAGGACCTGAGCATGGTTTCACAGACACGTTTGTTTAAAAACAAGAAAAAATTTAAAAGCCTTTGCCTTTCTGAAGTGTGGTGAAAAACTCTATGGATGCTCTGAAATAAAGCTGCATTTTTCCGGCCCTTTGTAATAACCGCCAGACAGGTTTCAGGCAATGAATCAGATGGGATGTTTTCTGGCAAGAACATCTGGAAAGATCTGGTGAGAACCTAGCCAAAGCATCTTAGCCTTTCACATGGAGATACCTAACAAAAGGCCCCTAGTAGCCACATTCTTGCAGAGGAGAAGTCGCACTGGAGCAGGCTGACCGTCCCCCAGCATGCCTCTATCTGCTGAGAAGAGCAAAAAACTCATGCCTCTCCTAAAACAGGTGCCTTGATTAAGTGGGATAAAGCCAGGTCACAAGCTAAGTTATGCTGAGGTGGCTTCACTGAGTATATCTTCCCCTCCTCCTTCATGCTGTAGGTCTTTGCACAGAGACAGACTTCCCAACCACATATCCCACTGTATCCGAAGGATTAGGAAACTGCAAATCAAGCCTAAGACAGAGGACTAGACAGCTTTGTGGTTATAGGACATTTCCTCCACCCCAGCTACAGCTGAGTTGGCAGGCTCAGCTTGATGGCTGCAGGCTGGGTTAGCAGAGGCCATTCCTACAACACGACATTTAAGTCTGTCCCATCCACGCGTCACGGAAAAAAAACTTAATGCTGCATCCATCTTTACCCTGCTGTCTCCCCTGCAGACACGTCATCCCATACTTACGTCTCATAGATGTGTCCATTTTCTACCCTCTCCTCCACATAGGCCAGAGCACGGACGTGCATTGGCGAATGAGGGAAGGCAGCGTGGATCCAGGGCAGGCCAAAGATGGACAGCCCCGTGTTGATTAGTGCAACAAGCAGGAGGTCCCAGTGATAGGCTGTTCCCTTCACCAACCTGAAACAGAGTGAGTTAACAGAAGTTATATGTGTTTCTAACAGTAACAGGGCTGCCCTTGCTGAAGCTGAGCTTGAACGCTAAATGTTGAAATGCATTTCCACACACAGCATAATTTCACACATCTCCTGCTTTAGAGTCTACACTATGTGAACACGACAGGGAGTGAAACTTAGTCTCCTCCCAGAGCAGCTATCATCTCCTCAAAAGAGCAATCCTAAGCAGAAAGGCAACACACTAAAACAGCCCATGAAAATGTTATCAGCATTTTGCCACTACAATTACCACAGCATCCACCCAAAATACTACAGGTACATCCGCTGGCAGAGTCCACACAGACAGTAGCTAGAAATCTGGGCATGGGTTGCAAAAATACAGACACTGAAGTTTCCCAGTCGTCTTGGTTTTAATCCTGATATCCATCCTTCCCCAGGAGCAGACCCAGAAGCAACTGAACGCATGCTCTGTACATCAGAGTACACAATCCACAATTACATAACTGTTACTGCATGGTAAGAAAATAAGACGTGAATTCATTAAGCTCCATCTTCTCTTTGGCAGTCAATCAAGATGACATGCTCCTAACTTTGGTGAATACAGTGTAGCTTCCCCCCTTTGTTTGTTAGGGGACATAGAAACTGACAGCCTTCACCAAGGATTTGGCCATTTCTCATTCACTGTGTAAGGAGCACTACTAGAAAAGTGGCTGCTAACATTGAACTTGTATCTAGCTTAACCTTCCCATTTTTGCAAAGCCTGTCCCCTTCATGAACATGCCCAGCTGGTAGCAACCAATCGGATGCTTTGAGTAAAGTTTAGAAAAGCCCCGATGAAGGATTCAGCTCCTAGACTTTGATACCCAAACTAAAGGTCTACAGCCCTGTTCCTGTCCCTGCACATCAGAGCACAGAAAGCAATTGAGCTCACCCCGATGCAACACCCACAAAGGATCAGCTGAATTGATCTTTAGGCACAGTCAACTAGAAGGGGAGCTCAGGCAGCATTTAGGTGGGTTAATCCCACCCAAGCAGGCTCAGCTCAGTATCCATGCAAAGCTGTCTGAGATTACCTAGGCCATGAGGCTAGATGATGTGACCCAGGACATAAGAGATCTTATGGAATAGATCTTATGGAATACACAGGGTATCTCAAATGGCAAAATTTGGGCAGATATCTTGGGTGGAATTCAGTTTTAAAATAAGAGGACTCGTCTCGCAGGGAGTGCCCATCTCCATTGACAGAAGAGGCCATGACTAGAAGAGGGGTGACTAGATCAGAGAGATGTCTATATTGCAACATCTCTGAAGCTGAAAGATGCTGACAGGAAGGGTGAGACTCAGTGTGGTTGTAGACATGCTTCCTGTGTTGGCTCATGCTTTGAGAGCACAGCCCAAACTCACATGTTGCTTCCGCAGGGCAAAAGCATCTCCAGCATCCCCAGAGGATTCCCTTATTGTTCGATTGCCCTGTCTGCCCTTTTTGGAGGACTGTATGTACAAAGGTCATGAATCTAGTACCAGCACCATTTTAGTTCCCCTGGGACATTGCTTGGTCTCAGCAGTTTTGCAGTACTGACCACATACTGCTCTGACCACTGGATGGAATCTACTGAGCTTCTGTCTAGCTCAACACACAGAACAAGAGCTCCACACTGCCTTATCTTGAATTATCTACACACTCCTCAACCAACCTAGCATTCCCTCCGACTGTCCCATATGCTTTGCATTGATTATTCTTTAGCAAAGCACACGAGTGTACATTTGGACAAGTATAATCTTTTCCTCATTTATTCTTGAGGAAGAAATCACTTGGTAGGACACTAATAAGCGTGCTTTCTATTTGGCTGATAGCTAATAGAGGACTAGAACTGCAGATGGCCCATGGTGTTTTCATAGTGTGAAGGTACCACAAACAGAGGATGTCAAGTCGTCTTTTTCTTCTCTGCAAAACCACGCTCCGATACCTGATCGGGCACAAGCTCAGCCCCATTTACAGCATTATGAAGAATACTCTAAAAACTACAAAGTTGACTTTATATTCTTTAAAGATACACTAGTGGGAAAATAGAAGTTTAAAAAACCCATGTCAGAAAAAAGATAACCCGTTTATATTGCAGATTTATGCAACATTTTGCTCAACTCCAGTGGTCAAAAAACCCAAATTCGTATAACCAAGTTTTGAACTTGTCTCCCCTCCCCCAACTCGGTACAACTTCAGCTACAACATGGAGAATGCTAATGTATGCTTATGTAAGAAGAAAACCCTCCCACATATTAACAAAAAAAATCCTGAGACATGGTAGTTTCCCAGGAAAAAAGTCATATATGTTCATTCTTGATATCCCATCTGATTGCAGTTGGTACAAAACCAAAGGGAATATTTTAAAACTGCAACATCTCATCTCAAGTTTGCACATAAATCAGACTTATCAGATAAAAGCAAAAATACATTAGACATACTGTTCTACTTCGCTTCTCTCTTCCAAATTAGACAAACTAACAGCTCCAAACACTTTTCTGATGTTTGAGCGCAGCACATGATATTACAACATTGCTACAGCTGACTGACTTTTTACAATAAATTCTCTATACTTTAAAAGCAATATAAGTGACCACATCAGTGAAACACTCCCTAAACAGCTGAAGGTACATCCATACAAAATATCAACATAACATTCCCACGAGGGGCTGAGGTGATCAGCTCATTGGTGCTTTGTATTTTTGACTCATTGCTACGCTATTGGCCTTCAGGTACGGTAAGGAGTTAAACTGGCGAGTTACTTTTATCTGCTACAAGAGAAGTTCTGAAGAATGGTCACTGAATCTCTTTTCTGATCCAAAACCTGTAGACAAAGCTATCAGCTCGGAAGGGGATTTAGTAGAGGAAAAGGAGGGGAACGTGGTAGTACAACAGCAAAAAGAATTCTCATATTAGCCAAGTTGCCATTGACTCATCACACTAGATTTATGCACCGTATTCTCATTCTACCAATCTATGAAATTTATTTTTTTTCTATAATAGCAGCACACCCACGTTGGACTCCGCAGATTGCTGTTCCCAGAGACGCGCAGAAGACGACTGAGCACAGCAGGACCTAGAATAATACAGCTCTCTGGAGAGACCAGAAGCAGGCACCTCCCCCAGATTAACATTTTGTCACCTTTTTCAATTTTGACTATCTTCAATCAACCAGATTTCAGCAGTAAAAATAGAAAACAAAGACCTGCAGTACTTCCCACTGAGCAACACGGAGGCACAAACACTGCGCCATACTAACCTGTTTTGATTATCAAGAACATCAGCAACAGTAGTGATGCTCAAGACCTGCCCTCAGTAGAGGGAGAGGCACACCAAAAGCATTACCTGTTCTCCGGGGCGTTTGTGAGCGAGGCCACGATGTTCTGCTCTATGAAGAACAGCATCGAGAGAAGGAATCCCAGCCCCATGGCGCTCATCACCGACCCAATGGAGAGGGACTGGACCGGGGCCAGCACGAACAAGCTCTCAGATGGGTTGTAGTTAAATTTGGACACTGGAAAGAGGAGGGGAACGATGTTAAGCTGCACCTTCTTGTCCAACTATCAGCACGGAGTCGAGTCACGGTTTACCCACGCCACGAACTATGGGGAAGTCAACACAGTAAACAAGACATGATGTTCTCTGGCACATGGGAGGCAGAAGACCACAGAAGATGGGCCCATCTGGCTTTTTTAGGTTAGTTTTTCCCCTCTGCTCTCTTAAAATGTGGATACCATCCTGATTTGACAGATTATGGTTAGTTCTAGTGTGGTGTTGCACGTATTAGAGAAACAAAAAAGGGAAGCTTGTTTTCCACAGATGTAAGGTATTTATTAGAAGTCCTTAATTTGAACAAACTGTAGACTCCTGCTCAGTTAATTTACTCACAGAGGTATCTTAAAAACTTCCCCATATCCAAAAGCTGTGCAAGGCACCTCAGTATACATGTGCCCCTTTCTGCCAGTGGAAGAAATCCATCACTAGGGACAAATTGCACATAGCCTTGCATCATTTTACAATCCAAGTGGATGGAAAGACCATTAGAAAAAAGTAATTTCTTATTTGTTTCCATACATTTCCTCACATCACCCATTCACGTCATCACAGGACAATGCAATTCCTGTCCCTATTATCGCTTCCTGATATGGAAAAGTTGATCTATTTGGCCAATGAATGGTGTATCATTTTTAGATTTCCTCGTGTAACTTAGAACTGCCCAGATGCTCTGCACCATTTCACCTAAATTAGGAAAACGTAAAGTGGAGACAAAGAGGACAGACTGGGATCATCAACCTTACATCTGTATGACTGGCAGCAACCCTTCCTGCCTACTAATAACCCTGCCCTTTGTTCTTTGCCAAAAATTGTTGATTCTCTTTATTGTAAGAGATACACATTTTAGATTACAATCAAACGAAAAGACAGGCTTGAATAATTTATCTAGAGGAGAAAAAACTTACTCAGCCCTATTTGATTAGGGTTTTGAATGATTTAAATTAATATTGAGGAAATCAGGGCTGTCTTTTTTTCTTTTTAAACACTGTACTTAGGAAGTTACACGGAAGAATTGAGGGGTTTTTTTTGCATAGAGAAAACTTCCTGGCAGCGCTTTGCGTGTTTCCCCCCTCCCACCATTTTCATACACCTTAAATGCCTTCCCCCAGAATTTCAGAGAATAACAAGATAACTTACTTTCTATTTCCTTGAAGATATAGGAGCCCACAATAGAGAAAGTCAGAACCGAAATCGGTAAGGCACAGTCAGACAGAATTTCACGGACTCTTGCATGCAAATATGGGCTGCAATTTGAAGACAAAAAACCTCATCAACATCACACTGATGGCACAACTGCTCAAACCAGACAGTGCTAAAACTAACAAATGAGTATTCAGTCCAATCCTGCCATTCTAGAGAGATGCTGGGAGTGAAGAATTAAAGTCTTTAATTCAGCCCCATGTTCTTTAGAATCTAGCCTTTGAAGATTGATGAAGCTATAAGCAAAACCTCAAAGAAACAAGAAACCAAGACACAAGCTAGAGAAAAGTCCTCCAGCACCAATGTATTTGTGCCTAATTTCTACTATTGTTTAATTGCTTTACTCAAGCATTTCAAGTGGAGAGTTTTAAAGACAACAGGAGTAACATCCACATTAGAGGTGGGCATGCAGCTCCCAAGAGCACAGTGAAGGTATCTTCCCAGGAAACCTTCCAACATCAGCATGGATTTCATCCCTGCCCTCTCCCATCCCCCCCCGCAAAATGAACCAATGCCTAACTGGGGAAAGCTACAAGAGTTCTGATGCGAAAAACATGGTTCACTCAAAGCGCTCTACAGAAACACTTGTGACACCAAACCAAATATAGAAGGGCATCTTAACTGTGATCGAACATTTTGTTCTGCTACTAACATTTTCCAGGTGGCCAGCCAAGTTCATCTCTGGCCTCAGCTTCCATTTCAGCTAATGGAAGAGTTCCACCTGATTGCACTGGGGTCCAAAATTGGGGTCTGAACCACTAGCAATTTCTCATGGGTTATATGAAATCATCAGTATTCTGAGCTCTAAGACTAAAGTAACTCACCTTTTCTTAAACTGATAGAGCGTATGACCAAGCCAAAGGGTACCCAACATCAACATGAGACTAAGGACGGCAGTTTCACGTCCATAATGCACATCATGAGTGCCTGTTTGATTCTCTAGGGACATGGATCTGCTCACTGATGAATTCATCAAGAAGGTGGTATTGATGCCGAAGCTTGGAATAGCATCAATTCGTGCTTTTTCCAAGTAACTGTCTCCTGTGCGCCCATGGTAGTAATATTTCTTAAAAACTGTACAAACAACCAACAGGCAAGCATTAGGATAAGTTTGTGACAATCAAAGCATCTAAAATAAGTGGTTCTTTCTTGCTTGATCATGCAGTATTATTAATGTTCAGCTTTACCAGTTTTATAGCTCTACCCCTCAAACTAGTAAAAACTCAGGAGAGCTGTTCCTCTTACAAAGCCAAAGCTTTACAAATGTAATTTTCAGTTACTTTAACAGGTAAAATTGCACTGATCTTAAGCATCAGTTTTGAACTGTAAAGGCTTACAGGGCCCCATTATTTATGCGACTTTGTCCCCAGCACTGGAATTACTGCTCAGAAATACAAGTTTAAGTAAAACATGTCCTTTCTGCAGCCTGCTAAAGAAATCACATCAGGAGCTCTGAAAAAAATAAGAACAGGTAAGCTACCCCGATCCTTAAGTAGACTGTACAATGCACAGTAGTTACTTCTCTTCTGAGGCTGGTCCAGACTTTAAAGACAATTTAGTGTTTATGTTATGCAAAACCTGGCAGAACATTTAAGTTTACACTGCAAATAGTTACACAGCATCATCTGTAAAAGTCTCAGTAATGCCTCTGGAACTGTCCATAAATGCATTAGATTAACTCAGTTAGAGACTCATTTATACAAGCAATTAACAGTTGTGTAAATACACTCTTTCGTTGAGCATTTAAAGTGTAGAAATCTGTCACGTTCCCATTTCTATGGCATTGGATAGCTCTAAGTATACATAAATGTCATTGGGATGGTTTCACCTCTTTTGGGAAAGAGGAGTCTGAGGTGCCACAAGGAACAAGCGCATCCAAAAGATGCGAGTAGGGCTTTGCAACCTCGATACACCCAGGACTGTATGATCAGATAGGAGCAGACAGCAGCCCCTCTGCCCCACGTCAACGGGAAGATACAGGAGGTAGGAAACAAGCAAGTTAGAGCTTTGCAGTTCTTTTAGCTTTCTTTGCTTTAGTGAAGATATCCCTTCAAGCTTTGCAGAGGGGGAAACTCAGACTTTTGCCAAAATTGTCGTCTTTAGACGGAAGTTGAGGAAACTGAAACTTAGACTGTAATGCTCCTGGTAAACCTCCCCCAATCCAGCTTCTGAAAAACCCGAGCCCCTCACCTTTCCCATCAGCAACTACAGGGAGAACAGGCAAAACAAAGTCTAAACATTCTTGCAAAGCACAACTGATATTTGCAGCCATCTTTGGTTTGACAGTGAGGGTGACAGAGCATTGGAAGAGGTTGCCCAGAGAGGTAGTGGAGTCTCCTTCCCTGGAGATATTCAAAACCCGCCTGGATGCGATCCTGGGCAATATGCTGTAGAGGTCCCTGCCTGAGCAGGGAGGTTGGACGAGATGATCTCCAGAGGTCCCTTCCAACCTCAACCATTCTGTGATTCTGTGACAGAACCACAGAGTTTGCGTTACTACTGGTTTGGAGCTCATCCCAATGTAAAATTCCCTATGTTTAGGCACGCTAACACTAATAGCGGTAAAAACCTCTCTCACGGCCCTCTCGTACCATCTCCGTTTTTTAAAGAAGTCTAGACATTCGACAAACAGTTGGGCCAATGAGGCATTAAGCTTACAGGAGAAGAGACCTGCTACTGCACATTCAATATCTTCGTATATAAGTTTAAACATCACTGAAGAATGCTCATGGTTCAACCTTTACGCTTTCAGTCTGCTCTCAGAGGCAGCTAGAAATGAGGAGATAATTGCATTTTTAATCACGAGAAAGCTTCCCTCAGTGAGGAACAATCCCATTACAAACTGTTAGCACCATGTATATTCTGTATCGCGTGACACGGAAGAGGCCATGCTGTTATTTCCTCTCTTCATCCTCCCAGCTGTGTCCAACCAAGCAGTACACCCACGCCTAGCTTGCAGAAAGGTAAGCTGAGGCACAGAGCACTGCTGTGACCTGCACACCAGCATATAACAGGCTGCTGGAGGATTTGCCATTTCCTGCTCTTGACATTAAAGGACACTTTTGTCATAACAAAAAAACAACAGTAATGGGGGTATTTCCTGGGGATTAACAGCTGGCCAGGGCTAAAAACCTGTCCACCGTCTCAGCTGCTCCGAAGCATTACTTAGTCCAGAGACATGCACAATTACCGAGTGTATGATAAACTGACAGCATACGCTACTGTCCAGCTATACAGGATGTATTTTCACGCCTTTGTATTTAGATTTGGATTGAAATGAATACAAATGAATAAAATCAGTTTTTATTCTTTTGAGTGTTCTGAACTCCCCACTTCAAGCAGTCCAGCAAAGAGATTTAAGCCTGAGCACATCTTTGGTGCCCTGCATTTAGGCATGACCACAGCTACATACACTACATTTCAGTCTACACTTCAGTTCACACCACTTCAAAAGCAGGTAGGTTGCTCCACTCGATCCTGGATCTGGGGAAAACCTTCCGACTTATTTACTGCTTTTAGTTATTGCAATGAGAGTGTGTCAAGATGGCTAGCGGGGACCTTTGTCCTGCACCAAGGACTTGCTATAAAAATATCCAACTCCTGTAACTTTTTTTTCCTCCCTGAAACACAGTCATCCTCGAGCATAGCGTGTTCAAATCCCCTCCAACAACATTAGCCTGTTTTGTTTGCTTCAGCCAGTTCATAGCCGTTTCCTGTAGAGTGCAGATGTCAAGATCAAACACACACAGCTTAGGTGGCTGGGCCACAAGCTGGAAACAAAGTGTCACTGGGAGAGTGAGAACACACATGTCCACATTCCTCTGTATGGTATTGCATCCCTTCCCCCTTCTTTCCTGCACATATACGGACAGGTACCTTGCAGACCAATGCTATGAACAGACTGAGGAAAACACATCCGAGAGCAGCGTGTCCCCGGCACTGCAAAGAGAACCTGAACTTCACCGGCAGCTGGCTAGCTGCTAATGGGACGCCATCTGACAGCATGAAGAAGGTACACAGCTTTCTCCTCCTTTAATTGTTCAGCCCAAGTTTTGAGTGGGAAGGGGAGTTGGCAGCAGTATTACCTGCTGCTACAAAATGGGAACAGAAATAGAAAAAAGAAAGAAAGAAAAAAGAGTGTCATGGATAAACCAGTCATAGGAGGCTGCATTGGAGAGCCAGATCGTTTGGCTTCCAGTCTTTCAGCCCTGTCTGCTCCATGGGCATCAATGGTCTTGTCTGTTCGAATAGGAGCACTGAAAGTGTTTCAAAGTCCTCTTTCTGCCACCTTGGGCTTCCCCCAGCATTTTGCTGCTGGAGCCTTACTGCGTTCACTGCTCAGTGCTGATTGCTCTGGCAGTGCACCACAAACACCCAGCTCACTTGGGAAATCACAAAATATCTTGCCTCAGTGACTGTGCACCCATCAGAGGAAAACAGCTCCTCGATGTTAAGGGCAAGTTCCATGCCAAAAACAGTCTGAAGAACCAAGTTCTGGCCCCATCTCTACCATATAACTCTCATATGACACTGGGCACGTCATTTAGGATAAACCCTAGGTGTGCCAGCATCTGCACCCTTCTGCATCTGAGGACCTGATTTGACCTTGGGTTTCATTTGCTGATGTGTTGAGCACTCACAGATGCAGCTCAAGTCAACAGGAGCTGGCGAACAAGCAAAATATTGACATAACTTTATTACCGCTGTTCTCCGTAAACGGAGCCCTGCCCAAGTAACAAGGGAGAATTATACCAACTACTTCCAGGCTCCTCTCCCGTCCCCACTGCAATATTCTCAAAATATTACTTATATACTCCTGAAAGTCCGGCAGCCAAGACTAATGAATGCTTTCTGCCTTTAACTTGCATCCCAGGGCCCTGCTATAGGACGGCAACTCTCTACTTCACAGAGGCACTGTGATCTTTTGTAATTTTTAGAGAGTCCTTCAATATTCTGGTGAGCAGCACCTTAGAGCCACAGAGAAACTGTTCAGTATATCCAGAACAGGGCACTAATAGCACACCCCAAGTAAAGCACAGAGCTACATATTGAGCACTGAGAAGGCAAAATATTGCAGAACAGTTTCTCCTCCACCAAGCTTTGTCTGGAAAAGATATTTCAGAAACACAGGGTGTTCTGTAGAAGGAAAAAACACTGATTGCACAATCAAAGCATATGCCCAAGAAGCCAATTGAGGATGATCAGCACAGTCAGGAAACATCCCACTTAACCTGCTTTGCCATGTTAAACCTGCTCTTTGAAGGTGCTCTCTTTGCATGCAAGACACCATGAAGAGCCGAGCCTGATGATCCTGAAGATTTTTCTCAATATGCTTAGGTACGTCACGATGGGTTCCAGGAGACAGCCCCAACTTTGGGCTTTTGGACAATCAATCATAAAACAAGGAACACAGACTCAACCAGGTCCTTGTCAGGATGAGCAGAGACACTGCCATCTGCACGGCATTGCTGCTAATGCTTTTTATCTGTCTTCACAAATACCTCCTGCAATTCCTGATTAGAAGGCAGAAAGTTGCCATAGATTAGCATATTAAACCCCAACTGTGCTCAGAGGTATGCACCCAGAAGTTAAGCCACAAATGGGGACCAAGCGGCTGGAAACAGCATAATTGCTTCACAACCATGCTGGTAGGCCTCACTGTCCTTACACTGTCTTACAGGAGAAGTTTCAGAGCTTAAAAACGGATAATCTCAACCCATCTCAGCTCCCCTATGCATACTGCCATGGATTTAATAATCCAACAAGGAAAGAGGTTTGACCTGCACGCATCACATTAAATCAGACTGCATTTTTTGTCAGGAAACCAGGTGGGTCAGCAGCACAGATTAGTATCAGGGAAAGATTGTGACAGCACCATTAATATAGGTTATCCATTTGGTAAGTTAAGACCTTATCTCAGCTAATGAAAATTAGAGCTAATAGGAATTCTGCATATCCAAGTGAACTGCTGCCACAAGGCTGCTTCAGTCTCATGCACTTTGATCTTTTCCTGAAGACCCTGAATGAACATGAAACAAGCAAGCATCACATGTATTTTTAGCCTCATGTTTCCTTTTAATAACTAAGTTAAGCAGGGATCTGAACTGAAGAACACTGTTGCAAGACTTACCTTTAATAATGCCTTTGATAGCATCAAGCACAAATGTGATGGATATAAAAAGTGCGATTACTTCTTCTATTGACCTGTGGAAAAATCCCATGAATATAGCCATTAGCAGGATCTGCATTCAACTCCATTCTAAGGAAATCAGCATATTCATGCATTGACATGAAAATACACCAATTTCAGTTAGACTCCAACTCAAGAAACAAAAACCCAGTGAATTTTTAAAAGCTTCTTTCAAGCTGGAACAATAAGCTGAAATGATACTAGCCTCGTCTCGTAAAACACGTTTTGTAGCAAATTTATAATTAAGAAGCTTGTTGGAATGTATAATTTTTCCATTTTCTGAATAATCTGATCAAAATATGACTTCTTGAAAATAGCTACCTTTTAAAGAGCTTCATCAGAAGACTGAAATTAAAGAGGGAGTACATCACAAGGAAAAAGCTGTTCCACAGTCCAATCCAGGCATAGAAAGCACTAAAATCCAAGTTGTAGTCATCACAAATTCCTCGGATGACTGCAAAAAACAATGACGCATTCATGTGTCAGATTAAGCTTTTGTCATTTCCATCCCTAGATTCCTATCTGCTTGACAGCCAAAAGAACCATTTCAAGACTGAGCCCTGCTGCACCATCCTATTCAATGGATATAAGCAAACCAGAGTCAGGAAATATCCTAGGCACCAAACAAGGCTTAGGATTGAACAGCGCCAGCCACATCCTCTGCATTTTACTTGCACTGCATACACGTACTTGCACCGCATGCATGGAACAAACACGGGACCAACCCAAACAGATTCCCCCCCCCCCCCCCCCCCCAAGAGAGGGGGACAAGCACTTGGAAAACACTCCCCTCACAGCGCTCAAAGTATCTCTTCTAGGGAGCAAGGCCATGAAATTAGCTCCTGGAATTTGCTTTGCTGGACCTGCTGAGATTTCATGGTGCTGCTGATCAAGGGTTTTCATATCTGCTTTTGCACTGCATGCAATTAGCCATTGCTTTGCTGGCTAAGACCTCATGTCTTAAAGCTCCCAAACTAGCTAGAGATCATCTGACTTGTTCTAGAGATACTGATTGAAGTTCGCTCCTTTACACCTCTGGTTCACAAAACTCAGCTTGCAACCGCTGGAAATCCACCTTATCAGACCAATAAAGAATCCTTGTTTCAAGGCTCCTATCCTCAAGGTGGTTAAATGCAGCCACATGAGAAAACCATCAGATGATAAAGTTTCCTCTGTGAAGCAGGAGAAATGCTTACTGTCACGAAATTGTTCTGTACAAGATGATTTCATTAGAAACCAATGTTCTTTAACTAAACCTGTATCGGATTCTTCCCTTCTCTCTCAGCACCAGAAGCAGCCCTTATTTACTAAGCAAATGCAACTAAAGCTCTCAGGATCGCAGAGTTCTTGCGCAAAGTCCCATTCCACTGACTACAGTCACGCCACCCCCCAACGTACAAATTTAGGAAACTCACCATTAATGTAGAGTGCTAAAGGAGCTGTAGTTAAGAGTACCACTAAAGGTTGCCCTGAAAACAGCGCATAAAGCAGCCCTCCAATACACTGGCCAACGATTGTCTTCTGCACATCTACGAGTAATTGGAGAGGATGGTAAGTACATAGTTTTTAAACAATGCTGCTCTGACTGAGAAATATTGTATTTGCGGGGCATGAAAGCCAACCGCTAACGACTAACAGTGATCTTTAAAGGCGAGTCATTCTGAGAATAAGAAGTGACCCTTCACCAGCAAACCTGCACCAACAGTTTAGGACGCAGTCAAGGTTTGCAGATGTTGAACTATGAAAGTTATTTGTTCCAAAACAACTATAAAACCTTAAACAGGCTTTGTGAAGACTTTCACAATACGTTTTCAACCAAGAGTCCTATGAACTCTAACAGCAACATAAACAGCTTCAGTGTCACAACTGGGACAGCATAAAGCATCATGCACCATACCAATCGCTTGGATCTTGGCTCTCAAATTCAGATCAGAAGCAGAAGACCTACTAGGAAAAAATTGCAGGTAACTCCTGCACAGCTATAAAATACAGGAATTTAAAAAAAGAATGTACATCTGTACCTTTCCAGTCAGATAATACCATGAAAAGTGTGTGTAACTTTAAGTCATCTGAAAGAGTCATGAACGTAATAGTGAGAAGGCCATTGGTGATATTTACTTCAAAAAAGTTATCAAAACTTCACGGGATCCCAAAACAGACGCACAAAATAGATCAACTTACCAATAGCTCCTCTGGTGTTTTCATCATTGAGTGACCCAAATGCAATAGATGGAAGGAGGCAGGCAAAATAGAGAAAGATCATGGTTGTGATATATTTTCCTATAGCCTTGTTGTTTCCAATAACACCTAGTGTAAGCCAAAACAAGAACAGTATTAGTACTGCACACTTCCCCAGCACTAAAACACTGCTCAAAACAGCCACATCTACCATCAGTTCTTTTAATGCTGAAAGGCAGAAGTGTAAATTCAGTCTACGCTTTTGTGTAAAAGATTGCTTGGACACATGGTCTATAAGCAGCACATATACTGACAGCATTGATGCAGCAGCTGGGAATTTCTCTAGGCAAGCAGAATAATTAATACATAAAGCATCTTGCTGCATATCTCCATCTAGAAAATATTGACAGATATTCTTGGTAAGGAGAGAAGTGATTCAGCAAAAGAAAGTGAATCAGAGATGAAATAAGAACCGACTAAAACCTAAAGATAGAATAGCTTTTATTTGGGGATGGGGGAAGGGTAGGGGAAAGTCTTAAACATATGAGGCAGTTTTTAACATTTGCTTTTGCACAACCATGCTCTTTTGTTCATCCGAGACCAGAACTGGAAGCACCAACATGCCACCAGACAGACATTTATGGAATCATCAAAACAGGAAATACTGGAAATCTTTTGTTAGGTTTTGAAAGCCCAAAAGGTTTGGAAGAAGATCAAAGTGGAGGCCATAAGTTAAGGATTTATAAAACCCCCCGCCCCTGCCCCCGCTCCCTGCCTTTTTAATACCAACTTCGTAGGTATTCTGTGCTATGCTCCTAATTAGCTTTGTGATGCTTGCTCATCTTCTCAACTCGCAATGCTCTGGGCAGCAAAACATGAAGTATTTCATTTTCCCCTAGGCAGAAATCTGAGGTTATAGGCTTGAATCAATAACGTGCGATGCCGAGCCAATTAGGGCTAGCAGATTTACAAAAACAAATAGCCCAAGAGGTCAGGAATGCGTACATTAAGGGTTTTGCTTTAAAAAAAAAAGAATGATTCCTTTCTTTTCCATCCACTCACCCTCTCATCTCCATCAGAAAAACACACCAGGCCAAAAGAAAAGTAGCCAGAAAGGGAATTCAAGTGTCATAATATGAATTTAAGGGCCTCTGAAGTAGCTTCTCTTCCCTTTACTGTTTTCAGGCTGATGTCCATCTCCAGTGAGCTCACATGACATTGCAAGAGAAAGGATGTGAGATGGCAGCAGCTGATACTGCCCAAGGAGAATGAGTTGTTTCACTGAACAGCCTGTTTTGGAGGATAAGGCAGACAGACCTCCTCTTCAAAAACCCTTGTAACAGCCTTCGACCTGCCTATTCTACCATCCTTGATGGTGCTCCTTCCATGAGACTCTTGGACTCTTCCCTTTTTGGGAGCCACTGGAGCAGATGCCCTTGTGGCATCTGACCTTACTCCCAAATGCCTCCCAAGCCTTTGTTAGCATGCTTCAATGTGCTGAAGTGGAGAAGGAAGGGCATTGCGTCCGAGTCCTTGATGCAACACTCAGAAAATCTGAGCATTACCACAGCAGTGACTGTATAGCTAGAGTGAAAAGCAATCACTCAATGACTTTGGGATCTTATCTAATATCTATTTTCTGCACCATCTGCAGTGCAGAGATAAGGACATCTAGGAGGACATAAAACCCAGAATCAGAGGGTTTTCAATGATCAGCCAGTCAGATGAGTAGGACATGTTGTGACGGCTCCCATTCTCAGACATGAGAGGAACAGACATGGATAGGACTTCTCATGCTCAGTGTCCTTGAGAAAAAGAAAAAAAAAAAGAAGGGTTTGAAACATCACAGGAGACATCTGAAGCATGCAAGCGTGAGCCTGACCTTCCACAAGTCATGGGACCAGTTGTTGCAAGGCAGATTCCTTTCAGTTTATTGTGAAGATTCAGAAACCACAGACCACATTCCTGACCGCTCTTGGCAACCACAAGGCCTGAAATTTACTTCTTACAGATGGAAACTTCTCATGTGAGCTCAAGTCCAACAGCTGTGGGCCCTTCCCTCACACTCCCAAGTGCCTAGAGACCTTTAGAGAAGATGAAAGACTTGGCAGAGCCAGCAGTGGACAAAGTGGTACTTTTACAAGTGGAGATTGTCACATCCTTGTTCGAGTACTCCAGGCAGCTCTGCTTGGTGGACAAAGGACTCTTTCCAAGAGGAAAGGTCAGAGGCAGCAATGCTGGAAACCTTTGAAAGCATTCGTAAAAAAACAAAAACACAAAACAACCTCCCCCCTCCCCCCAACAAGCAACTGGAACAAGAGAAGCAACAGGAAAAGAGTCAATGCTTGTTTGCTGACTATAGAATGTTTTGTAAGAGACTAGGTGCTTCCTAGAAGCCATGCAGGTAAATGCACCATATTAAGAGAAGGTGGGAGAAGCCTTGAAGTTATTCATAAAAGCTCATGTGTGGATTTTCATTTCAGCTTCAATCCTCAAAGTATTACAGCAGGAGTCATCACTGATCATGGATGTCCTTATGTAATGTCATGGCCAGGCCCCAGATTTTCCAGTACAAGCCGTCATTTTTTTAGTCCGTGACCTGCTGCATAAGATCAGGGGAACAGAGTCCTTTCTAGTAGGTGCTGAAACTCACTTTGCAACGAAGGCAGTGACTGTGGCAAATTGAACATACCTTTAACAAACATGAGGAATCATTCTTTAATTACAGTTAAAATAACGAGCAAACATGAGTCTTACAAAGACTCACCTGGGCCTAGCACTAGATTCTAGTGTTAATCACAATATACCTTTTGCCTTCTTAAAGTCAACGTCTGGATAAATATTTTCAAGGTCTATTTGCAATCCAGAGATTGACACTACTTCATTTAAGAACAGGTGGGATGCATCATGGCAGTTCATCTGCAGCAGGCTCATAAAGCCTTTGAAAAAAATGTGTCACTAACTGCACAGTGTAAATTTGTAGCACAAAAATCAACTCACAGTCCAGCTGTGAAATTTGAGTAGCTGACTATTCCAGATGATATCCCTTGAAATTAAGGTACATCTACACATTGAAACGGAAAGTAATTATGTTCATCAGTATGACAGTTCTATTTTACTTGCTTTAATTTCTGAAAAGCCTTAGTTTTTAAGAGGTTAGAGTCTCGGAGAATAGTAGAGCATTACTGGCCTCGCTTTGCTTGATGTTCTACACCAATAAGTTAATGACCAAGAGACTCAGCAGCTAGGACAAGAGTTCCTCGAGCCTATTAATTGTACATTTACTGAATCAGAATTGAGACAGACGTTCTGTGAAATGCCTGACTATTAATGTTCCTTCCCAATTCTCTGAAATATTCAATGCAAAACGACCTTAATTATACTGATAAGTACCACACTGGCAAGGCTACGCCTATTAAAACCCTGATTTAAAAAAAAAAACACAAAACCCCCCCAAATATACAAAAAAACCACACACACCCTACACAAGAAACACAACCACACATGAAAAAAACAGCCTCTCCCCACAGCTTCCAATGGCAGAAACCTCATAGTAAGAATAGATGTTCATAGGTTGAAAGCCACTAAAAAAACGCAGAGTTACAAACTTCTGCTAAAGCTTTCAAGCTGGGCTTTCACATGTTACTTGCTGCTGGACTCCGCCCAATTTTCTTAAGATGAACAGAAGATTACTCTTCCACAAAGTACTGTGGAGAGTAAATCCCTGAATAAAACAGATGAGACTACTTAAAGAATTTATGCAGAAAAGGAAATCCCCTCTTACTGATTTTTGGGCAGAGAAACCACGTATGTGCTCAGACTCCGGAAGTCTGAAGAAACAAAAATCAAGGGCCCAGATATTCAGCTTCTTCCCTTGTTTCTTGCAGTTCATGGGAAATGAACTGCTATTCTCTTGGCAGCATACCCACATAAAAAGGAAAAAAAAAAAAAGCTTTTATGCATCTTCAATGCATTTTCCTCCACTTCTGACAAAAAAAGACTTAAAATAGAACTGTGAACCCAGGTCACGATGCCACAAAGCATCCAACAAACCAGTCCTCAAATGAGCTTTGAACCTTTACACCCAGATGACATTCAGGAAGGAAGGGCTGCAGAGTGATGCAAGAGCTTGCCCCATCATCTGACCTAGGGCAAGAGAGGCCCAAGAGAAGGGAAAAAGGGCTTCTCCAAATGCTTTTGTTTCTTGTCTGCCCACAAGAATGTCCCCCTGCCAAGTAAGGCAGTCACAGCAAATGCGTCAGGAGAGGTTCAGGATACACCATAGCAGAGCTGCAGTCAACATTTCTGCAGGTTTAAGTCCCGTGTTACTCAGGTGGCCAGTAATACAAAGCTCGCCTTGCAAATCGCATTTACCCCAGCACCTTTAACCCTTCTAGCCATGTCCACATTACAGGGTTCTTCAGAGACCTCCCCTCCGCAAACCACCAGCACCACCAAGGTGCAAGGACTTTACTAGCAGATGGATCATGTTATTCACATGAGCTAGTTACAGACCCTCTGCAGGACCAAGGACAGAGAGGAATTCACATTTCCAGCTGAGCTATTCATGCACCAAGACAGACAGGCTGAGGACAAGGGTGGGGGAAGAGTACTGCGCAAGCCTCAGCTCTCCTTTCAGGCAGAGAGGGTGCAGTGAAATGTCCAAACCCAGAAAGAGCCCAGTGTTGAAGCTCACCATAAAAAAAAACACAGACACCTCAAAATTTTCCCTGGGTATTCCAGATGCTACATGCATAAGCATTTATATGGTGTATTCCTCTGTGTAGTAGCAGGAAAAATGCAAAGAGTAAAGGTAGTAACTTTAAGCAGTTGCAGGAAACTTGTAGCAGAGCCCAGGCAGATTCTGCACCCTCATTCAAACCAGTCTCTCAAAATCTGAAAGTTTCAGAAAGCTCCTAGTGTTCAATCTAGTGTTGAAAGAGTAATAAAACGTACAAGTGTCCTGTGCCTATTGACAGGCTCAGGATGAAGCGCTGCACAAAAAATTTAAGAAAGCAGAACCTCATAAACAAGGGTTGCAGCTGTTACTAGGAGACTACACAAGTTGTCTTAATTCCAACTTTAAGGGAAAATTACAAGTTCTCTTAGGTTCAGCACAGTCTAACTTCTTATCTTCAGATGCTCCTGCTAAGAGACACCTCTCACAAGACACCCACACCAAAGTCCTGCAGCTAGAGCTTAGAAAACTTTCTTGATTCTTGCACATTCAGTTGTGGAAGCTAAACTGCAGGAAGAGGGGAAAAACCCACCACTCTCCACCCAACAAAACTTCTGTAATCTAAAGCAGACCTAAGCTTGACAAAAATCTTAACCTGGATGGAAAAACAACAAACCACCACACTGCCAAAAACACATATAAGTTTTAGAGATGACTCCTTTTTTCCTCCCAAGTCACAATGGCTAAGGATAATTTAATAGCCAACTTTGCCTAGCATGAATAAGACCAGTGACACAAGAGCCCAACTGACAAAACACTTGTGGCCCTACAAAACCTTTGCTATTTATCTCCCTATTTTTAATTGGTTTATCTGTCCAAATCAAAACCTGAGGATGCTTCTCAGATTGAGGATTTAGAGACTCCAAACATCTAAAAAAAGCATCTTTGTAACTCAGATCTCTGATGATGCATGTGGCTGTCTGGAGCGCATATATTTGGATTGCTCAAATCCCCATTGTTCTGGTACGCTGCTACTTTGAAATGGTCCAGGAGTTTTACATTCCTGACCACCTTCATTCTTGGTGGCTTATGGCAGATGCTTAGCCCTCCATCTGGTTTTCATTCCATGCAGATCCTTAAAGAATTCATCTTACTTTCCAGCCTCTGGGAAGAAGTGGCACATACTAACTTTCCCCCCCTCTCCTCATTCTGTGTGAAAGAGCACAACGGCTATAAGGCGAGCATTTCACACTAAGTTGTGCTAGTTCTTGAGTTTGCATCTCTGGTTCTCCAGAAATTGTATAATGATGCACAGACACCTTTTAATATACTTTTGCATTTTATACCAAAACAATTCTCTGGAATATTTGTCATACTGGATCCTCAGTATGACAGCATTTCATCACTTCAGTGCAGATGCAACTGAGAGGAAGACTGGAAACAATTTACAAGTTAGTCAGTTCGTGCACTTCGTTTAGGCTAAGCCTGGTCTATATACAGTGGTTCCTGAGAGCCCTCTGGGGAAAGCTTGCTAGCCTGGTCATAGCCAACAGTCTCAGGGCTGAGTTAGGCATGCACAGGTTACTTAGGATGTCTGCAGACCCAGAACAAGGACCCTGAAATGTATTTCCAACTCTGACAGTAGGACTGTGGCATGACTCATTCATGCCTGCAAACCTGTTCCTGCTGAACATGGGATGCTGACAGCCAAAGACAGATGCAGATACTGCGGTCTTGAAGTGCATGTGGGTCCCCATAGCATGCTACTCCCTGAGAGGTGGTCTTGCAGCATTTCCCCTCTGAACTGCTTCGCTATCCCTTCACAATGAAGGGTTCGACAGTTCAGCAGCCTTACAAAGCAATAGTTGTAGAGATGAAGCATCCTGAACTCATTCCAGAGGTGTGCAAATTAGGGGCTCAAGTCCCATGCCAGATTTGGTACCAACAATGCACACGCTATGAAACAATTCCCCTCCCCCCCAACAGGCTTCTCACTGCTATCCTGAAAATAGTTTCTTGTCCCTTTTCCTCCACAAATACAGGCCCATAGTCCCGAGAGAATCTAGCTTTAAGGGCTTGACCTCGAATGGAGGTTCTCCTCCTTGCACACCAGGCCTCTTTGAAATAGTTTCACTCCAGTAGTTACAAAGAACCTGCAGAAAGCATCCTGCACTCCATCACCACATCCAGTGAGCAGCGTGGCCTGTTTTACTCTTCCCAGACTAGATGCTCAAGATCCACAAAAGCATTGCAGACTGCTGACTGCAAAACTCATCAAGGTGGGTGAAGTTGCTACCTCATGCGTGCTTCCAGCCAGTAAAGCTGACTTTGCATGTGAATCGACCACCTTGGGACAGAGCTCAGCAAGTCCCCCAGACGGGCAGAGCCTCTCCTTCAGTGCAGAAGCCAACTGCTGCACTCCATTGGCGTAGCAGGCCATGATGAAATGGATGAGTCAAGGACACATATCCATGCCCCAAACACACTGGCTCTCAGCTTGGCACATGAGCTTAAGTTGCCAAGGAAGGTGGCTTTATGCTAAAAGCACTTGTCTGTAAACAGGGTTTGGGTATGCATCCTATTTTCTCATGCCAACTCCAAGGGTCATAGTCCTTAGAAGAGGTGCAGTGACAATCACATCTTGAGCTATGGAGGATTTAACAGCAGGAACGTGTTTGACAGAGCTTGAGACTATCCCTGCCTACATTCTACATTATTATTTTATGCAAAATTTTGGTTTCGATTCCAGATATTGAATTTATTAACAAACTCCCAAATAAGCTACAAGAAACTGCATGTGCTTTGAAGTCAGGCTGAGGCTTTGTAACCATGGTTTGCCCAGAGGACTTTGTATAGACTTTAAACTTTTGCTTGCAAAAATTCTTAAGTGGACAGGGAGAAAATGACTCTTAAAATTGACATGACCATAGCAGGAGCTATATAAAACCTGAAGCCTGAGGCTCTATATAAACACTGCATTGCTGCTTCTGTGTTCTCACTACAGCAGACAAGCTATATCCGGTTTTCAAAAGGCACCAAGCTGAAGTTACTGCAGCTCGGGCTTTGTTTGAGCATCACCACCACCGCTATCAGCGCTGGCTTGCAAATATGGCGGGAAGGGCCTGTTGGGCAAGTGCTGACTAATTAGGTTGTAATGAGCTATTCTGTGTCTGCATATAACTATAATCAACCCATTGCTTAATGAGAATTAAAGTTTTCTACATACAGCGAGCGTCTTCACGAAGGGAACACCGAAAGCTTCTCGTCTATGATGTGCCATGTTGGCTATTTATAGGCTTTTATCAACATATTCTTTTAAATAAGAAATGAGCGTGCTATTACACATTTCAAAGAACATGTTCAATGCACACTGTAAACAGGACATCATATCACAAAAATTTTAAATCAGGCCAAAGCTTCCATAAACACTGGCCAACATACCGTCAGTGAAGTCCAAAGCGTACACTGGAAATCTTCGTGCAATGTCATCAGAAATCCCCTTGCCAACATTGAGAAACTCATGCAACTAAAGAAAGGAAGGAAGTGCTGTGTCAGTTTAAAGGCTCATGTATTGTTAAAGAGATTAACCTCCTTATTCAATACTGATAGGAGAAAAACTGGTCATTTTGAATAGGGCATTCAAATCAGGTTTTGTAATGATAATAAAAATAAACCCTTTTCACTTCAATAGCAATTTATACCCTCTGAAGCATTGTAAAAAGAAAAAAAAAGAGTCCTCAGACCACTGTATTTTCTTCCCTTCCTTCCCTTCTCCCCGTTCATATCCCCGCTTCACAGGTGAGGGAGCTGACACAGAACATGGGAATGACCATCCAAAAAACCCTTGGCCAATGACAAGATTAGACCTCGGGTGCTGGGTAATGCCTAGGTACCCGCACCAACAACATCAGGTCAGAGCTGCCCTCCCACCCCCTCCCAGCCAAAATCTCTCTCTTCAGATCCCACCAGGAAAACTCTTCCCCAGATTCATGCAAAAACTCTGGAAGGGGGTCTCTATTAAGTGCTCTCTTCCTCAACATCTCCAAAGGGGAAAGACCTCAAACCAAAATAGTAAGGAAACTGTCTACACCTCAAGCTCCACCGAAAGGAAATAGCCTGGAATAACTTCAGACAACCAAGTCTTCTGTCCAAAAAGAAAACAAAAACACCACGCACGGAGTAAGGTCACTGTGAAGGGGTTCCAAAAACCTGACACATTTCCTTTCATTTCTTGTTTGGGGACCTGCAAGGTGCAAGGTATTTGTTTACAAGATCTGATGTGCACCACAGGCAACACAGAGCTTTTTAGAAATACATGACAGCTGTTATTGACTTACATCCTCCCAATTTTCACAACTAGATCCTTAAAGAAAACACATGGAAAGCATCAGAGTAGGCAACGCTTGCAAATGAGACACCCGCTAACTTTTTTTTTTTTGCCATCTTCAACTCAGAGTACAAATACTCCTCCAAAAATCAAATGCACCTTTTTGCAGCGCTAATTACCCTAGCCAACTCACGTGACATATTTCACATGTTTCTTGCAGACTTGGACATAGAATATGCACTACCTCTGCTAGAGAGTGTAATAGGAGGGAAATAAATAAATCACAGACCCAATACCTATCCAACAAACTCAACACAGCATAGACATTTTCCTAAATTCTTTAGCTAGCCTATGTGTTATGAAGTCTGACAGAAACTACTGCTTTACGAATGAGTTAATGCTACACTGTTCATTTAACAGGTAAACAAAGCTTCACCTTCCCTCATGGGACTCACCTGCCTTGCAGTGCCTATGAATTCAGAGCCATATCACAAAGTAAAACCTCTAACCCACATCAAAACAAAATCTCTCCTTTAGAGAAAATACACGCCTGCCAAAGCGATCAGAACTTTAGGTGCAAAAGATCGTTCAGAAGACTAACTCCTTTGTCAGTCACTATCACATCTCTCATTTCAGTTAGAGTCAATTCTGTTTCCCTGAGCATGTTACCAATATACCTGTATGCAGGAGAATTTTAAGTCTCTATCCCGAACAGTCAGAAAGACAGACCCCTGCATATCACCTGCATTTTAATCATCTGGGAAAACTTCGAACTTAAACTATATACAGCTTTGTCCAAAATGTGCTTATTGGTTTGAAAGGGATTTTTTTTTCCCCCCCTCACGTCCCAGAAAAATACATTCCTAAAGGCACGAGTCAGAGAATCACAATAGCTTTAATGAGTGATATGTTTACTTGTCTCGCCGCAGCACCAAGCGGAGGGGAAGGATGCTCAGTGTAGCTCACTGTCAGGGAAAGAAACGATGGCAGGCACACGCTTGCTGCTGGCCCGGGGCTGAGCACTGGGTGGGCAGGGAAGGGGCATATTGCCCTTACTATTTTAAGCAGCAGTGACCACGCAGAAGAAATTAAGCATTACCCGTCTTCTTGCCCTGCAAGGCAAGCTGAGGAAATTTGAAAGGAGAGACAACGGGTTATGTTTGAGAGACCTGCTCCCTTCATACAGTTATTTTACCTGTGCAAGTTTAGCTTGGCAGTCAAGTAGTGCTCAGCAGTGCTGTTTCTAGAGAGATCACCAACAACAAATTTGTGGCTAAATACCAGGGAAGGCCATTTCTTCTTACAAAGAACACTTCCTTTTACCTTCCTCTCTGCTCAGCTAAAGCTTACACTCAACTTCGGTTACACCAAGGAGAGAAGGGAGCCAATTTACCAATCTGGGAAATTACTGCCCTTCTACCTTTACTTTTATCCCTCAACCCATTCACTATGTGTCTTCATTGTTTGATTCTATCCCAGACATACTCCAGTCTGGCTTTTGCTTCCTGCCCTCTGAGCTTGCGCCTCCCATGATTTTCGATAATCTTGGCAAGCAAAACACTGTTGCCTCACTCTTACTCCTCTTCATTTACTTCTCCCTCATTTGGGAGAAGTTTGGCTGGTCCTCCTTTCCTCTCTTTAGTGGTGGCACCTCTCTCATGGCCCCATCTGTAGTCTTCTCGATGCAACATGCTAGTACTGGGTGGCTTGATTCAGAAGGCCTCTTTTCCAGAGCTACATCCCTCCACACTAGGCTAAAGTCTGATTAGCCTTTAGAAATAACAGCTCAAGTACACAACACAACCTCCTTCAAGCTCCTACTCTCTCCTTCTGCAAGTCCTTCGAGTACTTTGTGTTCCCCCTAATAGAGGCAGGGGTAAAAGGCAGCAAAAAGGAGCGCACACATACACAAAAAAAAAAAAAAAAACACCTTGCTCAGAATCCATGAAACCTCCACTTCTCCACTTTCCATGTTACAAACTCCTTCAAGTCTCTTGCCATAAACTGCTCTTGTCAGAGCAAGAGGTTAAGACAGTTCTGAGTTACACAAACAGAAAATATTTGATCCAATGACACCAACCCCTTATCTCAGGCTTCACCTAAAAAAGCAAGGGCAGTAGAATGCTTCACATAGCACATGGCCACATCATCCTCTCTCCTGCTGATAGAGAGCCTTCTCAGCAAATTCACACCTCCGTCACACACGCAGGTATAACATGGACACAAACTGCAGCTAGAAAGCATTAAAACTTCTCTACTAACAAAAGTAGAAACACAATAGCCCAGTAAGAGGGCTTCAGGCTGATATCTTATGGCTGAAAGCACAGTGTCTTGACTAAATTGTCCTCCAAGATGAGCCAAAGCAGACTTACCGTTTGCTTGTAGGCACAGCACAGTATACAACTGTCTCATACCCCCTTCAACATTTTAGGAGAGGTAAAAAATGAGCACTTGCAGAAAAATCTCACTCACTCACATGGCATTTGAGGTCTATTTCTCGCCTGTCACCGCAGGATAAGTGAAAAAAGGGAGGCAGAAGATACATCTTCATGCTACCAATAGACTTGACTCCCATGCCCTCCTTTCAGGGGGCTTACTTGTATAATACAGTAGCACCACATTAGGGTATTTTTTTTCACTTGGGGTGGTTCACAGGTTGTAATTACACTCTTGTCTCATATGAGTTAGTTATCACAGTAACTGCTCCCTTTCTTGCAGGCTATCACATAGAGCAGGCAAAGGGGGAGGACTACTGGAGATGGTGCTCTCACGAACTGCTGAATGCAGAACCACCACCCCAAATCAACCTCACTTCTCCAGGCAAAGGTTTGTTTGCCAAAAATACGGCAAGATATCTCCATACCAGCTCTTAAGATCTATGCTGGCAAATCCACTTAGGGCAGTGGGAGCGTTCTACCAAGAGACACCAGAAAGCACAATTACTACCATGCCTGCATCTCCTGAGAGCTGAAGGACAAAACATCTACAAAAACAAGGACTGACCAAGTCAGTAAGACTAAGAATGGCCAAGAACAAGCACTAAAGAAATAGGTACAGCTATTTACAGGACTGTCTCAGAGCGGTCAAAGGTCTGCCTGGCCAAGATTTCTTGCCAAGCTAGGCGCATATAGGGACCACCACTTCTCACAGCTAAACACCTAATCAGATCAGCACTGCTAGCATGGAAACCAGTCGTCTTGCTCACAGAATCAGAGAGCAGAAATCTCTATACAGACTTTTGAAAAAAGCTGCTTTTTGCTGAAGACCAAGGTGTTCTGCAGACACAGAGCTAGTGCTCTACCAGCAGTCCCTTTGAGGTACTGAGATCAAGGGGTTAAACCTGCTTCACTTATGGTGCAGCAATTAGTCCAAATATCATCACTCTGAATGACTTCGCTTTAAAGAACATTTCCGGACTTGTCCTGCAAACTTAAGATCCAGTAGGTATGGGGGGGTTTGGGGAGGGGGGAGGGGGAGGTCTAGCAGAGTTCAAACCACTACCTATAAGGGAAGATACTCTGCTGAAAAAGCCAGCATGGGCTTTGCTCATTTCCAGATGTGCAGATCAAACCCTGAATTCTACTCCAGGAAAAATAAAAGTGGTAAGTTACCAGCCACCACACCACAGGCAACCCAAAGCTTTACGGTTATTTGTAATTTAGGAACAAGAGTAGCAGGCTAGAGATGGCACAAACCAGTTTGTTTTTCAGGTACATCGCTTAGCTAAAGAATGAATTTATGAACGGAAAAGAAACGTAGTGACCAATACACAGGAAATTCCAGAAAAGAAGGCTGAGTTACAGCATTTCCCTCAAACTTCAGAGTACAAAGCCAGTATGTTTTACAGAGCTACAGATCAAACAGCAAGTCTGGTGAAGTACCAACAGGCAACTTTCAAGTGAAATTACCAGTGGGGACAGCCAAGAAGTCTTTTAACTGTAGGAAAGACAAGCAGCAGCTTCTTCACAGATTTCTCCTAATTGTAAGGATTAAATACCTCGGGTTGACAAGGTGCAGTGACCGATTAATCCCACTCTCAACTAGGCATCTGGAAGCAAAGCCTTGCAACCATTTCAACCCCTTGCTGTTCTGTCCTGTCAACATCTGCACCTTTAAAGTGTCTTCCTTAGATTTATGACAGGAGTTGAACAATGTGAACATAGAGCAGCTGTTTGTAGAAACCTCTGTACAGAGTTTGCTAGGTGGGCCTGATGGACACAAGCATCGCAACTTCTTTGCCTCCTTACCCACAAACCCTTGCGGTTACGCGTTTAGGCACCGCTGTAGCAGAAAGATAGGAGATGTTGGCCAGTCTTACCTTGAGCGGCTTAGGACTGTGCGACTTATGCCCATCGCTCATTGCTGAGGGTCTCTGATTCACCACCGTCAGCAAGTGACGTTGGTGGACTAAGGCTTCCTTGAACTCCTCTTCAGTTTTAGTTTCTAGAAGTTTCTGTCGAAAGGTTATGTCTGAAAACATTGTGGCAAAGGTCCGGCCCACTTCTGTGGCAGTTTTGGTACTTTTCTGAGGAGGAGATGTGGCAGGGAAAGAAAGATGAAGAACAAGTTAAGCTTTTTCTTTTCCTCCCCTCTCCCAAAACTTTTCTTTCACTCCCAGAAGGGAAAGCTGCTGGCTTGTCCCTTCCAGTACCATTAGCTGAATAGCAAGTCATCCCATTGCCTGGCTTTCAGGACCCCAGAGATTCCCAACAGAGAAAGGCATACGTGGAAGTTGTTCCGGATTGGAACATACCAACCACAGCAGCAGCTCCATGCACACCTTGACATACTGGCCCTGAGAAGCATGGATCAGTCTGTCTGTCAACTTACCAGGGCATGAACCAAAACTGAATCATGCTGAGCACATGTTTTTATCCCCCTGGCCTCCCTCAAGGCTACTAAGACTAAATAAGGGTCCGTGCTATCCTACAGTGTCTCATGCCTTACTGCTACTGCAAAGACACAGTAGTCAAGGCTCCTGCAGGGTGGAGGTGTCTGGATATAGTTTCCAGGAGACTAGGATTATTGTGCACACCTGCTTCACCAGCTTTCTATTTTCTGGGCATTAAAACCCAGTTTGGTTGGTTTCTCTGGGGCAATTCTGGCAGAAGCGGAGATTTAGAGCTCTCAGCTAAAGTAACTACAGGCACAGGGAAAAGCAGAGGAAATAAGCAGCTGGGCATGCATACAGGTAGCATTGTCTGTCTTCACCAACAAATGCCTGGAAGGGCAGGAGACTCAAAAGCATGGAAAAAAAAGAAGTGCCTATTCACAGGCTTTAACATTTCTGTGAGCTACAGGCCTGATGTTTGAGGGTACAGCTTAAACTGTACCAAAAATCACTTTCCCATTACCCCAAGCACATTGTAAATTAGATACAAAGGCAACAGTAAGGGAGATTGAGTTCTCCACTCCTGCACAAAACAGCCAAGTCCACCCACTTCAAATCCTGACCTGTTCAACTGCTTGCATCACTTTGGTCAGGGCAGAAAGAAGATACCTGCCAAGGCAGCTTCCAAGCTGCGCAGAATCAGAGCTAAGACTAAGAGCTAAGCTTCTGATGCAATGCTTTAAACGCTCTCTTTTGCTATACTCAGCATCCTTCCTACAGCCACTGCTAGAGACACCCAAACAGTCACCCTCCTTCAGAAAGCCTCCAAATTCCTAGCATTATTGTGAAAAGTAGTAGTGAGCATACGTTATTGATCTGAATTAATTGTCATGATTCACAACAAAGCAGATGAACCATTTCTTCATGAACACAACCAAATTAATTCAGTACTGCTTGATGCAGAGGCATGGACATGTGGGTGGCACTGCACTAGTCCCAGAGGCAACCTTTAAACACTAATTGCTCTCTCACACTGATCTGCCTCCTCCTCTCCATCACACACTTCCCCTCTTCTATGACAGCCAAAGTCACTTCAGACACGCTCGCTTCACTTTCAGCTTCCAGAGAAGGTTTGGATTGAAGATCTGCTAGAGAGCTTGTTTTGAGGGCTTTTAAGCTTGGTCCATCCAGATTAAACTAGCCTGGATCTGTCAGCAGGGGAAGCGCAAAGGCTTCATTTCACCTCTGAGAAGCAGTCTCCTTGGGCTGAGCACTGCAAAGAGTTACTTCAACTTGCCTAACGCTGCTCACTTTCTCTGCTTTCCCACTTTAACTTGTCTTTCCCAGATACAGGCAGAGATCAACTGTTTGGAGGAAGAACATAGATTTACACAACGCTCAAATCTTTCTTTCCATTCTCTACGTTAAAGATCAAAGAACTGTATTCCTTAGCACAACAGATGCCCATTCTCTTGGCTTTTTTCCTCCCTCCACGCGGGGCTCATTTAATCTGTTACTGTCAGCAGGTTAATTATTTTAACTGCTGTACCAGAAATGCGCACTTAGAGCTGGCTAGATCATCTCATTTAAAGTGAATCATATTGGCAACTGCAGCTCTGCTTGGCCTCCACTCCCTTTCCTTAATTTGATGCTGTCCATTAGAATTGCAAACTTTCAGGATACAAGCGGATGCAGAGCTGTTTGCTGGGTGCTTTGCACGTAGCTGGCTGGAGATAAGCTAACTGCCATACAATGAGAGATCAATGCAATTGCAAGCCTGTTCAGTTGTTTGCTTGCTCCTTTTCATAGGGGACATCAATATGTTTTCAGGCTGTAGGGTTTAAGATCTATGCCAAAAGCATTGAACCACTCAGTCTGGAGAGATCTGCCAAAAATCCTGGGAAATAAGGAAACATCAGTATTTCCATTTAAACAAGGGTGGTGGCGGAGGGGGAAGAGACAGACTAGACTAGAAGGTCCCAGGGTCACATAGATAGTACTAAGAAGCAGGATTTCAATCTGCATGTCTCACATTTCAGAGAAGCTCTCCAACCTCTCCAGCACCTCCCAGGAGCATAGATGCAATAGCCCCAAAGTGTAACCAGACAGCTTAAGTGTGAAAACGTCTTGAGCTTTGAACCGCTCAGCCATTAGTTAGCAGGACACACACACTCACTGACACGATCAAGTCTGCGCTCCAGTGCTTTCTAGAAAGTGGGAACAGTGATCCCCAACTGACCTTAATATTCACCACCTTATTGTGAAGAACAAGTGCGTGACTAGGTCATATGTTGGCACTGTCTACACTGCAGAACAAGCAAGTACACCTAAGCAAGCTTTAACCTTGTTGTTTCAGGTAACAACTACGAAGATGCATCCACAAGGACCTCAGAACAATCTAACCTTACAGTCTAACCTTAGCCTGCCCTGGGTCCCAACTAGCGTCACCCTTACTGCAGTAGAACTCACAGAACCACATCTCCCCGTTAGCTAGATCAAGGAATCCACAACTGCCACAGCTGCATCTACACTGTAGCAGAGTTTGGTCAAGAGGATTTGCTGGGAAACAACGCAAATATGGAAGATCAGCTGCAGACCTAAAAGAGTCTTTTGCAAGGATGGCTTTAACCAGAAACAGCCTCCTTTACCTCCAAAACAGGCAGCTAAGCCAGTAAAGCTGGTGGAAGAAAAGTCTAGAGAGTATTACACGCAGTAATCACAGATTGTAGTATTTAACAAGAGTTGAGTGTATGGAGACTACAGACACTTGACTTGCGGCGTTCCATCCCCACGTCAGGATAGAGGCCATTCTCCAGTATACGACAGGGATGCAGTTCATTGTAATCTATCCCTCCTGCACTGTTACAATACAATCTTCACAACTGCTGGGAAAGTCTCAGACCTTGTCACATCCCATTACGGTTTTAAAAAGAGTGGGTTGTCAATAACCTGCAGAGGAAACCATGGAAAAACAGTCCTGGGAGAATCCTCTGAAGTACCAGAGCAAACAAGAGAGCAACACTCACCATTTTAGGAGGAGCCAGGACTAATATCACAAATCTCACTTCGCAGGAATTTTCACCCCAATTCTGAGGCCTCTCCAGACGGCTGATGCAAACATGACGTCGCTGAAGGGACTTTATAGTGCAACTGTCAAGGGAGAGAGCATGACTGTATCTCAAGCATTATGAAACACACTGTGCTTCTCCTGGTGTGCAAGGTTTATAAAGAAACATTTCAGTTGTGTGAAACACACAATATGCTGTTGTGAAAGGTTCACTTCTTAAGTCTCTAACAGTGACTTTAAATTACTTTCAGCCTGATTAGCGCTTTTGTAGAAGCTGACCTCCATGCTTTTATGGGAAATAGCTTTCAAAATTAAAAGGCTTATTCTAGTTCTTCCCCATCCGCTTTTTAACAGCCAAAAAGAGTCCAAAGGCAAGAACATAACCTGCATTTGCAGTGCTACAGAGGCTCCTGCTAAAAGGCCCTCTTAAAAAAAAAAGCCAAACACCAAAATTAATGGTAAGCACTTCACACCTCCAAAAGCATTTCGGGAGATGAAATGAAATGAAACTGAAAAAGTTGAGGCAAGGTGCCAAACCAACACGTTTCAGTTTCTTCTTGTGCTTTGGGTGGATCTCAATATCTGTTTCAATGGCTTTCCCCTTTTGCTCTCAGCTGTTTTCCCCTTTCTGTTAAGGATGTGTTACAAAAACCAAGCTGACCTCCATGCTTAATGCCTGGGTGGGCTGTAGCAGGCTGAATTACTTCTCAGATGTAAGTCTCCAGTTGCAATCCAGGTGACTGCACTAGGCACAGAAAGGCCATTTGATTAAGCAGGACTCCCATAACTAAGACCAGTGACCAGTTGTTTGAAACTGAGACCATCTTTTAAGACCGTGAAATGCTATGTCTGTCTCCACACTGGGACATTTAAACAAAGCTGTGGTCCTCCAGGAGACCATCATCTTTCCTGTTGGAAAGTCAAGAAAAGCAGCAAAGTGACTTGGTGCAGTTGCACAACGCCATGGCAACAGCAGCAGGTTAATACCAGCCTGGACTGCAGCCTTCATTCCCATAAAAGCCTCCTAATACTGCACAGCTCTTCTGGAAAGTACTGGCGAGACAGGTGCACAGGTTTTGCCTAGACACTGAAGGTGGTATAGAAGCATCTGTTCTCCCACCTCAGAGTGCTTTTTTTGTGGTTCAAAATCACTTGAACTGTTTGTTCATTCCTTTTTTATCCAGCAAACACCTATCGCAGTAAATCATCGCTCATTTAATTTCTTCTCCAAAATTACAGCCCATCTTTCCTTCCAACATGTATTCTCAAGCTCATGCATCCTGAAGGCCATTCCAGCAATGGCTCCTGAAGCTAGAGACGTACTACTTAGGTGGACAGGACATGGAGACATTACGGAGAACTACTTTAAAAAAAATGTAACTTGTGCATAAAGTCATCCTTACCAAGTATTTCCTCAGTGAGTTTCTTTCCAATAGGCAATCAGGAAGTCATCTGATTCATGCAAATTAATCTGACAAAGCCACTTATTAAGAAAGGGGAACTTTCAAACAGCTTTATTGGCATGCTATGGGCTATGAGGAAGACGACAGTATTTCATGCATTTCTTAACTATTTCTTACCACAGCCCCTTGGCCTTTTTTTCTACTCAAATCAGTCTTGGAAGGACAGAAGAAAAAAATACTACACAAAAAACTAGGAAAATCCTAAAATTAGAAACTACAGTGACTGAAAATACAGTACAAGCTATCCTCTTTCTCTAGGCTTATAACGCCTATGGTTTGGAGGCTACAGTCAATACCTGATTTAGTTCAGAACCTACAACAGTCCCTGTCTGCCTTTCCTTCCCAAAGGATGAAATAAGAACAGTCAACAGCAGCTTTCACAAATGGAGCCCCTTGGTAGTGATCCTGCCATGGCTGGACAGCATGCAAGTTACCTCTTGATACAGCAAACTGATAGGGCAAATACATTAACTCTGGGCTTTAGACTAATGGGAGAACCATAAAGTTGGCCAATATCTTTGGTCATCTTGCCTTCATCCATCTACACCAATAAACCACGTGAACAGGGCAGTGAATAGTTAAGGCAGCAACAGGAAAACCACCATTGTATTCTGCTCTGTTCTCAGTCAGCATTTTCATTCCTCAGCCTCTGAGCTCACCGATTAAGTTACTTGCTTTGAAAAGGAGGGCTTTCTGGCATTATTAGCATCACTCCTATTCTGGAGATGGTCAGAAGCAGATACCTACTGCACAGAAGACTGTACTAACACTTTCCAAACGCTATCCCTCTCTGAGCTTGTCTACAAGTCAGGGAGCATGTAACCTAGCAAGAAACTATTGAACTGCAAAGCATAGCCAGATAAGGCTTATTACAAGGCAAGGACTGGTCACATCAGCACATGCCCCAGTGCTGGAAGTGGGGAAGGACATCAAGGCATATAGGTGAACAAAAGCTCGTACTCGTCGCACAGGTACAAGTTACCACCCATGTCTCAGGGATACTGGTTGGCAGTACCTCTGAGGTGCCTACTTGCCTGCTCCTGCCACAGTTGAGTAAATCCAAGACCTGATACATCACAAAAAAAGGAATTTCAGCTTGCTCCTACCTGATACCAGCATGCAGGAACCTTTCTCCCCTTGCTACAGTATGTGAAGTCATGTTGTAATGCAGCAGTTATTTGGAAAAATCTATTATAATAGGGCTATAATTAATCAACCTACCCATTCTTCAGACTAGAGTTCTGCAGCTAGCTTTCTCTGAAGTGAGACTTACGCTTTAGCTCCAATAACCGAACTCAAAGGCTATGCTTTCCAGAGATGACAGTACTGCCGACAGTGCCAGTCTACAGGGCAACAATATCACTTCAACTTTTTAAGAGCTTCTTGAGCTAAGGGGCAAGGGGGTGGGGGAGAGACCTAACTCTTTTAAAGGTTGTTCGAGACCTAACTCTTTTAAAGGTTGTTCTTTGTCACTGGCTCCCTTTCACATACAAGTCAAAGCCTGCCACTTCTCTCTAGAGATGTTCTCTGCGTTCTTTACGGCCACCCCAAACCTTTTCATTTTTCTGAACAAGAAATTTGCAATTTCCCTTGCCTTGAGGGACTGGGAATCTTAGCAATACGAACACCTCATAATACTCTTGCAATACTGAAAGATTTAGCAATGCTGAGCACAGTCACAAGACACCAGGAAACCCTCTACCATCGTTATCCTTTTATATCTGGAACAGTCTTTTATCCACAGAGCTGCAGTAAGAGACTTCAAAATTATCATGAGACTGTGGATTAAAGAGACCTTTCTATGGTTTCTTCCAGCTCTTCTAGAAAGAGCTTTACTGGCACTGATACGCACATCTAAATTCCAATATTACTTACACCAATAAAATTGGGTGTTGACCACTGAAGATGGCAACTTAGGAATGCAATATAAGTCAATATATCTGTCTAAATCAGGCCAAGTTGGTAAGGAAGGGTCAGAATAAAACCAGATTTAAGCAGGTGCATAGATGCCTCAGAGCTGCTCTCAGTGGCATGGCCACATGGAGAAGAAAAGCACAGCCTGGGGAAGGAACTGAGCTTTATCTGTGCAGAGCTTGGCCTCACTCTGCTAAATCCCTTTGGTTCAAGCAAAAAATGGTCTCAGTATTTTCAGTGCCACACCAGGTCATGTCTGCACAGGTGTAATTCTGCATCTCTCAAACTTTTCTACAGATTTAAGCTGTCAGCTCATTAAAATTCACCTACTCCCTGGTCTAACACTACTGTTCCCACTGTTTTAACTCCAGAAGTCAGATACAAACACATTATGAACCAGAATTCAGGCCCCTACTAGACTTGTGCAAATATCTGTAGAAGACACAAGACTATCTGGTTCACACGGAGAAGCTCCAAGCTGTTGGAGATTTCAGTTAAAAGTTGGCCTATCTCCGGCCTAAAAATGAGATGCTTTTTCCAAATGGAGCAACTGTCTTAAAGTGAGGATTTAAGTGTTCCTTGAAAAATAGCTAAATACCTAAAGCCAAAATGAAACTCTGGACAAGTAAGACATTTTCAGCTGACCTTACAAATCATGCCTTGTTTTGCCAAAGCCTGCAAGTTCCCTTTCGGGTTGAGCTAAATTTGGTCCTCTTCTAGTTTGGCCAGCAAGTTGAAAAAAAAATATTTTCACTGAGTATTAGTCATATAGGGAAACACTGGGCTCTGATTTAATGAAATAACAAGTTGTATTTTCAGCAACTTTATCTCGATCCTCCAATAATTAAATTCATAAAAAGGCCATTTCAATTTTAGCACGCATTTCTGCTTCGCTGTCCTTTTCTCTTCACAGGCTGCATATCTAGTAGCGTTCAGCATGGCATTCAGAGGGTGAGAACTGGCAACGCTCCACTGAAATCACTGATACACCATGTCACACACGCCGAAGATCTGACCTACGCCCAAGATGTTATCACACTAATAACACATTTCTCAAACAAGTCATAAAAAGGGTCAAATTATGGAGACCCAAGAGAAACAGAAACCCTCTTTAAACAGAGCAAGAAAGGAAGTTAATTCAGAAACAAGTTATCCCCTGCAGTAAGAAAAAATGCCCAGCAGAGGTAATCAGCTAGCCAGCCTTTTCCTGTGCCAGTGCAGAACAATGACACTTCTTGTTCTTGCACACTGCAAATAAATCTTCCTCCGTGAACCAGCTCCAGGCACAGGCTTTCAGAAACCAGAAATTCACTTTCGACAAGCAGGACAGTTTACCAGGGCACCAACAGCTTGGCACATATTGTTTTCAGCAAGACACAGCAAAATTCCCCCTAGCTGGGTATAGTTTGAGACTGCTAAATGCACTTTGCTGCACTCCAGAAAGACTCATCCTCTCTAGCAGTTAATGTCTCTAAGGGAATTGGGGAGAAAGCATTTCCGACAGGCCAATACACAGGGGAAAACCTCCTCCTGCCTCCACACACACACACACAGCAGGCCCTGAACGAAGGCAGTCGTCATGCCAGCTGCTCTCCTCTGGGGGACTCAAATTCCCAGTTAAGGAAGTGAATTTGAGGATTCCCTTCCGTAACAGGGCAGCTGTAAGGGCTTTGGCTGTGCAGCATTACCTGGGACAGTCTGACAAGGGTGCTATGGACACCTCTATTCTTAATTCTTTGAACCCAAAGAACGCTTGAGAAGTTACATTTGTAAACTTTTGGGGGAGAGGCTCTTGTTTATAAGACTCCTAATTCTGTAATCATTTCTTCTAAAGGATAATATTTGTTTTTGTAACAGTTGAATTGTTCGATTCCCTACAGCATCCCCTTTTGTCATTTGAAAGAAGTGGCACTTTTTGAGGAATACACAGTAACTGAAATACTCTATTTGAAATCTACTCAACACCTAAAATAGCAGTAATATGGCTTTTTCTAGAGCTAGCTTGGAACACACGTACCTCAAGGTCTAGGCAATTTCTTAATCATGCTAGAAAGGCTTTGCTTTTACTTTTTGTTTAGAAATGCATTAATAACACGTTCCACACAATGATCAATTCTACATTAAAACTGAAGTTACTACTCTTAAACGTTAACTCAGACAGCAATTTTGCTTAGCATCTATTATAACCCCACACTTCCTGTTTTTGAAAGGCTACCTGGGTTTTTTGCATTATGCTCCTCCACAGGAACCATTGCAATGACACACAATATTAGAATAAGCAATTTTATAGCAGCACAGACCACATGAACCACTGAGCCACCCTCTTAACTTGCAGAGAGGCTTCTTCCCTTCCTTTGCCTGTTATGGCAGCTTTAGCAAATTAGCTGAACGCACTGAAAATAAGTCCATCGCCAATCCGTGTGCTTTATCAAGGCAACCAAAGAAAATGGCTCTTCAGCTACTCTGTACAGTTTATGAAGCAGCCTTTTTTTTTTTTTTTTTTTAAAAAGACTCAACCTATTTTTTTAAATATATATAAAGAGAAGAATATAGCTCTAAGGTAGTGCTGCCCTAGGAATTCCATTCAACTCAGCCAGCATTTATTAAATGATCCACAAAGCTGCTATTGCTCCTAGGAGGACATCAAGGAGAGATGTGCACTAGCAGTCAGTTGTCAGACACTTTAACATTCTCAGCATTAGGAGCTCTTTTTCCTACCCAAGGTGAGGGGGTGGGGGGAACAAAACAAAACACATACAGGCATTTGCACCTCTACTTAATAGATAGTGAAAGTAGTAATTGGGTTTGATTGGACTGTGCTTGAGAAGACAGCCACCTCTCTGTATATGCTCCACTGGATAAGGGGTGCTATCCTTGGGCTACCCTAGCCAAAAAGCTGTGCAAGACCAAAAAGCAATAGCCCTTACAGACAGGCTCCTTCCCTGTCCTTCCTTATCCAGATACATGAAGCACCCAGTCTACCTTCTTTAGGCTCTGGGTCATGGTGGACCTGGCTGGTTCCTAGGGAATTTAAAGCACTCTGCTGGTAGTACTTGTACCTGCTGCAGTCACTGCGTGCCCGAGGGGTAGCAACGTGCCTTCCCAAGTTCCTTCCACAAAATAAGTTAAACCCGAATCAGCCCCAAAGTCTATCTTGGGTCAGAAGCCAGTCATTTCCTGGTCTTCAGACCTTGAGATCTTCATTTCCCCAATGACTTACTGTCATGCAGAGAGAGCCCAGATCCGCATGGGAAATCTGACCTTACTAGTGGTTCAGTAGATTCGAAATTGTCAGGAAGGAGCCCATTCCAGCAGGAGCTGAATTGCTGTTTCACCCTAGGTTCTCCCCCTCTACACCCCCAAAACCACTCTTCCCACTGAAGATGAGCATGATAAGAGTCCTCTCCCCAGCATGGAGGAGAGATGGGGCCAAATTCGCATTACCATTAAGGCGGCACTTCTGCAGGCAAGCATCTGCAAAACTTCAAAAAAAAAAAAACAAACTTACATAAATTTTTCTTTGTAGATTGAAGCTAACTTAGGCTTTAACATTCCCCCTCAAAATCAACACAGAAGCAGCACTACCAAAACCATGTCTCTGAGCTGTTCATCCTCATTAATATAATTCTACCATGATACTCAAGCTTATCTCACTCGTTATGAATAAGCTATAGTTAAGGCACACACAAAACACCGCAGTGCTAATGTACTCTTTGCTAAACTTTAAGTGCAAGGATAAAGAACAGTACAGAGAAAAATTAAGGGTTCTCCCCACTTACAGGAAAACAATCCTTCACCAATAAACCTTTCTTTTACTTCAGAGCTCTGGAAGCTGTGTTTTGCAATCTGACTTCAGGAAAAATGTAAGTTCTAAAAATATGGTTCTCAATCTGTTGCGCAATAGCTACAGCAGAAATACAGTACAATAATTAGATAATTATATTTAATAACTCATCACTGCTTTCCCACCACACTTTTCTCTCTTCAGAGTAAGAAAAGGAAGAAACGAGGAACACTCTGCACAAGATACCATCAGGCTGTAAGCTTTTTTTCAAATCATGTCTTGTTATGGAAGCTACTATTACTCACATGGGTGTATTCACAGCTTTGGCTCGCTTTCTACAGAAAGGCTGAACTTAGGCTACTAAGCTTTGCTCATGCAATCGCAGCATTTGTATCATGACCTCTAGAAGAGCATTGTTATAAAGTCAACATGTCTCCAAACCCTTCAGAGCCATATAACATACTGGGGTGGAGGATGCCAAGAGACAGCCAGTCATTCCCCTTCTCCCTTCTTCCGGTAGAGTTTTCAGACACTCAACTTCAGGAATTCTAAATTCAAAAATTAAGATCTTAACATTCATCTCCAGATTGCTAGACAAAAGTCCAGTTCAATTTATGCAAGATTAGGCTAGGAACCAAACTTTTCCAGTGAGAAGCTCGCACCCTCTGCCCTACCCTTATTGCCCCTAACCTGCCTATAGCATCCAAAGGGAGAACGCTGCGTCAAAACACCGACCGACTGGCAGAGAAAAATCATTTTGCTATACGAACTCATTTTCTCATTTGTGTAAGGCATTTTGTATATCCCAGGTGTCAAAGCACAGCTGAAAGTAGCGTATACACAACGGACATTATGTGGTTTGCTTAGCTCATAGAACAGAGCCCTGATGTGCAATAGTTAACCTTTTAAATAGAGATTGCATCTTTCTCTTTCATCAGAGATCAGAAACAGAAATAGGAAAAAAAAAAAATCAATCTGCAAGGCAGAATAATCACCCATTTGTTCCAGCAATAAGCAGAGGATAGGAAAAGCAGTGCTAGGAGAAGGAAAGCTATTGTGACAGTTGTCCTAGCAAACTGGCTGTGAAGACTACATTATGCTCATGCACTCTCAGAGCCCTGAAGCTCTTATCCAACACATGTTCATTCCCAGAAAAATTACTAGGCTCTTTCTTGACAACTTGACTTAGAGACTACATGTAGTCACACGTAGTCTATGCACATGTGTACAAACTACCTTTCTTTGGTTGGCCCAGTGACTTGGGTCCTAGCCTTCACCTGTGAAGGGATAATTTGGCTCACCCAGCCAAACTGCCTCTGCACAGTCATCTCAAAATGTAGCAAACTGGTTTTGGTGAAGCAAAAGCTGGGGGGAAGCCACCATGCCTTATAAATCCCAGGTGACAGAGTCCTTTGTCTTAAGGGTCTGCTCCAACATTTAATAATATTGGCAATTAACCAGAAACGTCATTGGTGTCTGAATTTGTGACTTCATTTTCCAGTTGCAGAGTACAGTTTAAGCCCTTTTCAAAGGGCCCCAAAAAGCTTTTGATACAAGGTGTCTGTCCTTGGCAGAGCAAAGATACTCCACAAATTCCCTTGTCCTTTTCAGAAGTACCTCATTAACATTTCTCAGCACTTAGCATTTTCAGGCTCTGAGTTTTTTTCAGCATTCTTAGCTTGTTAACACCAGATTTAGGTAGTACTCCAGCAGCTTACTGCCCTGCACAGACTGTGGCCATCTCTGCCTATGCTGCTGCTTCCCCATCTGCAAAAAGGAGCAGCCTGATCCGGAGACAGAGCTCCCACAGACCAGGACAGATGGCCAGACAGGGTATTACCACCTTGACTTGCAACAGCATATTCAGGAGCACCATTCTTCCACACAGCAAGAAAAGTTTAAAGTCTTGAGCAGTCTGTGGATTCTGCTAATTAACCCAGGTACTTACATGATACAGAGCCAGGACTGCTGATACTGCACCCCTGTGACTGTTGCTGTGACCCCTTGAATTGTATCTGATAGAAGATGAACTAGGAGAAGGGAAGGGGAGGAAAAAAGAAACATTACAGGTTTGTACACACTTGGCCTGCAACAGCACATTTCCTTTCCAATGGAAGCTAAGTGCTAACACCAAGCATTCCTATTTATCCACATACTGAATTGATGCAAGGGTGGGGAGTGACAGCAGGGAAAGATGGAAACATTTGACCTGATGCTTCTGAATTCTGTCTTTAAATCTTGCACAGCTTGAAAAGGCAGCTATTTTCTCCTCCTAACCTCATCTTACTACTATGTTAGATTATTAGGTTAGCATTATTCAACACACACACAGACAGGAATTGAAGAGATTTCATCTTCCGATTCCCCTGCCCTCTCTCCCCTCTTTGTAATTACTGTTCTCATAGGTCATTTTATGGAACTGCTCAACTTTTCTCTTTACTGGCAGAAAGCCTGAATTAATGAGATTATAAATGCAAAGCTCTAAGACAGGTAGCAAGAAGTAACCAAAGCATGAACATGCTTACTACATGCTCAGGACTTGACATATCTGTTAAACAAATTCACTCAGGCTGTGACAGTTACATTTGAGGTGCGATGTACATGTTTGTTTATTCATTCCTGTTGGCTCTGAAACGTCATGGGTGCCTACAGAGAAACAACGCTTAGTTAAGCTTCTTTACAACTTGGGCTAGAGGGCAGTGTTTTTGTCTATGCTATGACATTCGCTTGTAGCTTAAGACGACACTTAGGCCAATAGCGTTGGCTAAAGCTGCGCCAGTACTGAATTTCTGGGGGAAAAACAAAGCACGTCTCACTACTTCCAGTTGGCTGGAAGTGATGCGAAGGCTCGGCCCTCCCCAACCAATTACTCTGTACCAGGCAGGTGGTCAAAGCAGCCAACTTCCCCAGCCTGTGTGAATTCAGATGGAGAATCACAAGGCAAGGGAGCAGTTTCTGAAGGGACACCAGCAAGCGCCTCTTTGCTCAAGAGCATCAGCCACTTGTCTGGCAAGGACAAGCACGTCAGCCTAGTGGGTACAGGCAGACAAAACACTCCAGTGCTGGAGACTTCTCCCTCTGGAGAATACCCATTAGTCTCATCTTAGTGAGACAGAGATCAGGTTCCACTAAAGTATAAAAATCCCAGAGACACAAGACACTGCAGTGCAAGTGACACAGATAAATAAACCCCCAGGGTGACAAGCAACGTGCACGTTTGGGGACTGTGCGGTAGCAAGTGTTCAACACACCACCAACGGAAAGGCTGACAAATAACTTAACAGTAACACGCAGGCAAACATGAATCAAGAGTTAGTTACCATTTCCTTCCCGGGGGGTCCCTGAATCCGTGAATAAAGTGCTCATGATTTTTTCAAAGTTGCAGCTTGGCTCCATGTTATCAGGATCTTCAGCAAAATGTTTCAGCATCTCTCGGAGAACATCATCCAAGGAGGTTGCAGTTTCATCAAGGATGATGCTGGCTCTGGCCAAGAACCCATCCAGGTCTCGGTGGGCTCTGACTTCCTCCTCAAAGTTCTTTAATTTCAGGTACTGTGTTAAGAAGAGGTCAGAGCATTAGACAGCCCTACGCATAAGCTCACTGCACAGAACTAGGATCTGGGTAGTTCACAAGAAACAGTTTTGTTCTGGTTTCTACCACCAAACCAAAGATTCTGGACTCGCTTTCCCAGTCCAGATTACATTTTTAAAAAGAGATAGTTTTATGCATTATTACTACTGTATCGAAGGCCTACATTTTCAAGGCTTATGCTAATTTAGTCAGCATAGGTGAATGCCTAGATACCATTTAAATCCCAATGTAGAAAGCAGAACTAACAAAATTAGTTTCATCCCCTAAGATGAAGCACAAAAGTTAGTCTAAAATCTTAAATGCTTAAGGTAGCGTTTAAAAGCCTCTTTTGGTTTACATAATTCAAGATGCTTACAACAACATGGGAAAAGTTATTTTGAAGAAATATACTTTGAGTTCAGCAGCATGAAGAATTACTAACATGCATCTCTGCAACCAAAACCAGCTCTTCTCAAACCAGGAGCTATCTCTCCCCGTCCTCCCACTTAGGGAGTCTGGAGAAGGAGATAGGGAACCCTATCTATCTCACCCCCTTTTCACACTCCCTATATCCCCCTCCCACCCCTAGTTCCACTTCCAAGGAAGTGGCCTTTTGCACATAGCATTTAGCTTTGAACCAGTGCGTGACAGGAGATGGCAGAAGACAGACGACAAAGGCAGAAGCTGTCAACTCTGCTGGTTCCCTCCATTGTCCCAATCACAGGCTTGTAGACCTCTAGAGATGGGAAAAAACAGCCACACTGTATTACAGTCTCATTTCCTTTCTGCATTTGAGCTGTGAAGTTTAGTTGAATTATCACACTCCATTCACAGTTCTTGGAAATCCACACATGCAGTTAGCATTCACAGTAGCTGTCAAAAGTGACCAACAATCTTGTCCTCCTTCAACAGGAGGAGACTGAAGAAGGAAATAGGATTTGGACTTCATTATACAGATCTTCCATCCCACCGGAAACCAGTAAGGCTTGATGATGCTGAAGACCAGATTTGAAAGATGCAGTTACAGTCCTGGGCAACCTGCTTGAGCAGGCAGGTTGAATCAGATGACCTCCAGAGGTCCCTTTCAACCTCAACTATTCTGCGATCTAAGCCCCCTGCTCCCCTTAAGCTCAGTAAGGATCAAGCTCTGAATTCCTTTTACAAAGGACTAGCAGGTTGGCACATCCCCCCCACATTACTGAACAGTCCCAGAACCTGAGCCAAAAGATTCCCTCCGCTCACACATACCCCCTCTACCTTTTCCATTTATAGCCTAGACACAGTGAAGAATGCTAGCATCTCACTAATTACTGTAATTATCAAGGCAACTATCAAGTTGTCAGTACACATCTAGTGCAATTAACACTGTTTTACTTTGCATCAATCATTTCTTACACAGCATCATGGAGACAGACGAATCTCAAGGATTTCTGCTTCCACCCCCAAGCTTTTGTTGCCATCTGTTCTTAGGAGAGGAGACAGTGAAATAGTTGCATTATAATCCCAGCTAAATGAGGCCACATAACTACAAGTGGCCGAGTGAGTCTCACGCTATCACTGCACAAGAGCAGGTTAAACACACTTAAGACCATCTTGCAGCAGCAGCTACAACACAGGGGTATGTGGGGTCACCACATGACCAGCAACCATCTCTGAGGAGAAAACTTGCTCCAGGAAAAACAGCTTGTCTCACGTGCAGAGTCCAACCAGCAGTGTAGGTTCAAACAGCAGAGACCAAATGACCTAGAGAGGATTTAACAAGGTGGGTGCCACAGATGGTAGCCAAGGAGATACTGGGAGAATTAAGAGCATCAAGAGTGCCAGCCTGCCCTCTATGGGTACCCCTGTGCTCGGGAGGTATCAAAAAACCAAAGCAGTGGCTTTCTACCACCAACTTTCTCAACGCACAAGAGAAGCCCCCAAAACCAGAACCACAGAGGGGAAAAGTTGGCCTGAAGGATGACAGAAATGAATCAGAGACCTTTAAGTATGGCACTATCACCCGCCTGCGTTATCTCAATCAACATTGATTCTACCCAGAGCACCATGCGAGTCTGCATCATTGTCCTGCTATGGAAAGGCACTCCCATCACCTTGCGCCCCAGCAAAAGCTTGCTGAGGAAGTACGCTCAGTTCAGCGGTGACGGCACCAATCTCGTTCCCTGTGCGGGGTGGAGTTTGTGGAACAGGACAGCACTGTCAGCAGCTTACTGCTACTTATGAGGATTTGGCTCCAGCTTTGCCACCGATTCCTGGCATTGCTTTGGGTAAGACATTTTCTAGACTTCAGTCCTGTTTTCTTTCCCCAAGCCTGGATAGGAAATAGAGACAATGCCTGTCCTTACTGGCATGCCCACAGCGTCAGGGGAAAATACACACGTTAAACATTCCAAGGCAACTCGCTAGCACGGGAGGATATAAGTACCTTTTTCTCTAGCTGAGATATTAAGAAAATTAGTTGGAAGTGCTGGTACAGCAACACCTGGGAGATAGCTCAAACAGAACCTGCTCTACAGATCAGGATACCCACTGCTTTAGAGAGAAATTAATGACTGCTCCTTCACAAACTTTTAGCTAGAGAGTCAGATCACACTAGGATATGTGCTGCCGCAACCTACTTAGCAAAAAACCCAAGACAGCTACTCAACAGTAGTTTTAAAAGAGCCAAGTATCCACAAATACAAGGCTGCACACTTGTATTATGGCAGGAAGAACAAAGGCTATCGAGCTTACAGAAATGAGAATGCGCTGGAACAGCCTCCCTCACTTCAGGCAGGCAGGTCTACTGGCCAACAACTATAAACCAAAGTTGCACACTTGATCCTTAAAAAAAACCCAAAGCTCTCAACACTCAAGAAGGTCCAAAAGGTGAGTTATCTGGTGGGCTGCTGCTCTGGATCACATCCCTTTCCAGACACTGCAAGCATGTTACAAGAAAGGTGCTAAAGTGGGTCGTCCCCAGCACCACCTCATCTTTGCTGCTGTCACGGACACTCGGTGGGTTTCTGAGGAAACTGCCCTGAGATGGGGATGAAGCACTTCAAACCCTGACAGCAGCTCCTCTGGCTTTCCTGTTCTTGTGCCCATCAAGCACAATGGTAGAAACTCACCCAAGACAATGGATTGCCTTGCCAGTGCTCCCAGAGAGGCATAAGAAACATGTGCCTCCAGAGATGGGAACACTCTGGTAGGGAAACACCTCCGGACAATGCTTCCAACTCTACCACTTTTCTTCTAGTGATTCCCCCTTCCCAGTCACCTGGGGTCATCTCTCCAACAACCCATACCCATGTCCTAGCTAAGTGGGGCAGTCCCACACCTCCCCCTATGAGGCTGTTCCCACTAATCTCTCCATCCTGCTGATCCTCTGTCCCTGTGTCTTACACACAGCTGCCTCTATAGAGGGGAGACAACAGCAGCTCATCACCTCTGAATGCGTTATCCACAGATATTCTGGACTGGAGACGCAAACAGTAGAAACTCCCCTCCAAAGAGGATTTTGTGCACAAAATCCTCTTAAGTCCTCAGTGCAGGACTAGCTCTATACAGTCAGTGTGGGACCAGTTTAATTGAAAACCCATGTGTCTCTGTAGATGCCTCTAGTCCCAATTTCCTTCACATTTGAAGCACACAATTTCCACCTGTCCTCCCTGGGGGACAAAATTGGCAGTAGTATCTTTTCTCAAGTCCAGCTAAAGCAGGATAGCTCTCTGGTGTTTGTTGTTCAACAGCACACTAAAATGCTTAAGCATAAACCATATGCCAAAAAAGCATGAATCCTACAGAACTGAAAAGAAATTAGAAAAAGGCCACTTGTGTTAGCACCTCCCATCTATTTCCTATCAGATTTAGATCCTGCATTTGTGTTTAGAATTTGCATTCGAAGTCACCAAGTTCTTACGTTACTTTACATCTAGTGCATAAAGCTCAAAGCAGCTTATGCACTAGTATTAGCCAAGACAAATTATTTACAGAGAGACTTCAGTTCCTGAGCACGGTTGTTAGAGACACAGAATAGCAAATTTGAGCTTTTATGACTTAACAGCAAACATCTCATGTTTGGATTAAAAACAACCACCACCAACCCTCTTTATGGGGAGACGTGTGTGGGGCGCAGGGCGGGGGGGGGGGGGGGGGGGGTAGGATTTACTTCTCCCAGAAGTATTTTTGCATTTGCCTCCCAGTACTAACTCGGCTAGCTGAAATACCTTTTCAGGCTTTGAGCCTAAATGTTAGCTTAGAGACCTAAAAGCAAAGCAGAGCCAAAGAACCCTCAGGGATTCCCTTAAAAAACCCCATGGCTTTGGTGCAGAGCATTATGAACCCAGCTTACAACCTTAAATGAATCCCTGCAATAGTTGATTTACCAGGATGAATGATGCTAAATTTTCATGCAGGTGGCTGGCCCCTCCAGCCAGCACACTAGGCAAGAGGCAGGACAGCTTAAAAAGCACTACAACCCATGCCTCAAACCCCCTGCAAAAAAAAAAAAAAAAAAAAAAAAAAGACTGCAACTGGTATTAAGTATCAATCCATATCCACTGCTGCATGCTTTTGGCATATTTTTATAGCTGGAGGCTTGCAGTAATACCGCCAATATAAGGCCTTCGCATTTCCGCCTTATCGTGTTATCAATGTAGGGTCTCAAGAGCAAGCATGAACTAAACGCCGTTTCACAATCGTCCTTTCAGAGTGCCTGTTTCCAGGCAGTTCATTCTTGCTGAACCTTGTGAAGGCAGATCTGATTAGCTAGGATAAACAGGAAACCAAATCACAGCAATGTCTATTGGGTGTTTTTGTTTTAGGCTTGAGACAAGCTAAAGCAGCCTAAATCTCTATGGTGTATGCTTGGATCCCTTCACAGGCAGCTGCAGAAGAGTGATGAATTAACGTGTCAAGGAATTGTCTGGGACAAAAAAACCAGTGTAACAATCAGAATTACAAAGCGATTGTTTCGAAAATGAACAACACATGGCTTTTAAGATTTAAATGAAGACAGAAGAATTTAGGGAAAGAGGCATTACTGCCTTCTGTTTAGATCAGAAAAAGCAAAACAAAGAAAAAGCACTACTCCCCCCCAAGTGCTTCAAGACTCCTTTCTCTGCTTCCAAATTACAAAAAAGAGTTAATTACAATTAAATTCCTACTTACCTTTCTTGATGTGTGTAGTAACACGCAGCCAGCACTTTCATTTTCAACTGGAAAGAAAAATTGAGGAAATGTTACTATCACAGGTACCTGACAGGCAGCAGGAATCAAGCAGAAGGCTCAGAACAAGGTGGAAGATTGTTCTCTTGGCAGCAGACATTCTCTAGAGAAAAGCAGAAATTCAATTTTTACAACATTTCCAGTTTTGGAAATGCAAAACAAGCACAGAAGCGGCCTTTTGTGCTATCCGATCAGCTGTATGGGCTGGTTTTTTTTTTTTTTTGGTCCTGCAGCTTTTGTTTTGTTTTTAAAGATTTCACATGTATTTTTACTCTTCGTTCCCCTCTTGAATAGAAGATCCTAATAGGACTCCTAATCCTTTAGGTAATCGTTTAATCCCATGCATCGCTGTTTGATAGATTGAGGCTAAAATTGCATGAGTCATCCTCGTGTGGAGCCCATTCTTGTACTCGTTTAAAAGTCAACAACAACAGTCAGGCACTTCCAAGGGAGCAGGCTGCGAGAGATCACACACAGCAACTGGAAGAGCAGCACGTTAATGTCCTGTCAACTCACCACACTGCCTCCATAAATCTAACCGTAAAATAACAGAGCTCTTGAGAAAGAAAACTGCTGTTTAGAGCCTATTAAGCATCATTTAATATGCAGCTAAGTTGCAAGGACACGGGTACCCAGGAAGTTCCCGTTTCAAACTTCCAAGCATCCAAGTTAATGTTTTCCTCAGGGTATCTGTGAAGCCTCTTAATGGAAGTTAGAAACAGCCTTCAAGAAAGCCCAGCAGCTTTCGCCACAACTCACTCTATACTGCCTTCATCAAAACAGCCTCTGTGCAGGATCACTAGTACCACAGATGGACGCCTGCCCCTAAAGGTACAGTCTGTGCATCCTTCTTCCTGAAAGTCCTCATCTTTGCCCCCTCCAAAAGCACAAGCATTCAGCTGCCACCAAAATTATACAGGAAGCGGGTGAACAGTTTTCATTCAAATGAGTGTAGTGACAGCATGGAAAAAAACACCAAACACTAGAAACGTTTCCACAGGCCAAGCTGTGGAAAAGTACAGAGATTTAACACAGTCACAGATATTCAGAGGAAGCTTTCCCTTCCATATCAGGATTTCCAAAACCTAAGCTGTAAGGACTGATGCAATCCCATTTCACAGGCTAGCCCCACAGGCAGGCACCTATCGCCTAGCTCCACTACCCTCCCCAAAAAATAAGCTACCTGCAGATACAATTCAGTCAGATACAGTACGTCATTGCTTTTTTGCAGCTCTGGTGTTGTCAACTGCACATGAAAAGCTGTGAAATTTAGGGGTTTTTTTTGTTTTGTTTTGTTTTTTTAAACCTAAAGCATCACTGATCAACCAGGAATTCAGGTCATGTTCACATTTGGGTTAAAAAGGCTGGGATTCGACATAGAGTTGACTTTGCAGTCATCCCCCATAAAACAACTTAAGACGGTTCAGAGGCAGGGTTATGTCACCCAGCTTCTGCCAAAGTTCGCTTGGATGCTGTACATGTGATTAAAAGAATCACTTACTAGGCGAGTCCGCCTGGTGCAACAGTCCTAGTTATTATTGCTTTTGACACATCCTCTGGAAAACACAAGCTGTTTTATCTTGAAAACGCTATTTATTATTAAAAAGCGAGCACCCAGCTAAACCAGAAACATCAAGCGTTTTCCTCGGGCTCTTACATTTGTAGTTCTCCAATGCTCACTTACTCAATTTGCAGCCTAATTACATATGCAGAAGTATGCTGGAAGATTTAAAAGCCATAAATATTCATTCAGGAGAAAACATGTTTTGGTTCTTCAGCTTTTGCACGAAATACTTCTGGAGACAAAAAAACACCCACAAGCCTGAACAATAGAGAGCATGTGTTAAAAACCGATATCTGCAACCTGTCCTTCACTCCACTCTTACGGATACACGCAAAGGCAATAGAAACTCATACTGTTGTTTTATCATGCAGCATCTCATCAGTTTGAAGTGCATACCAGTCTCCTCCATTGACAGCACTCAGGTACTCATCTTGGATGAGCTCTCAGTTCTGCTTTATCAGCACAAGCAAAAACATGTAATTACATCTGTTGGACCAAGGTCTTTCAAAGTTCTCAAAAAAAGCCATTCCAGGCAGGGAGGTGACATTTTAGGAGGCCCCATTCATCATTTCATCCAAGCAACATGCCATCTCAGTCTCAGTTCAAGGGAAGGAAACAGCTGGATAACGCCAACCCAGCTGGGCTATCATCTCAAAGGCCACCTGACGGCTTATAGCATGATTAACGGACAGCAGCAAACAGAAAATGGGAAAACAGACTTCCAAGTGCCTTTTTACCTGGCTTATAAGTTACCTGTTTGCCTACCACCAGAGAATCCCACTAGCAGGTTGCCAATGGCATGTCCCTTGAGTCCATTAGGACCAAGCAACACCTCCCTCCCCCTTTTATTCGCAACCCTCTCCTTCCTGGCATATCTCTACTGCTTCCCTCCAGGTTTGGAGGAGCTGGAAAGAAGTGACAGTGCTCAGTCTCGCACCTCATGGGGTAGCCCCTAACAGGGCAAAGGGGATACAGAAAAATATGAATTTACCCTCAGCTGACAACAGGCAAGTATCTACAGAGGAACCAGTAGTTATTTATTGCTACCAGGCCGAATAATCCTGACTTTCAGGTATGAAACCTGGTTAATAAAACTATACTGGAACAGAAAGAGGTCAAGAACATGTCATATTTTCATTGCTATTTTTGTGGTCCTCCTTGCTGGACAAAACACACTGCAAAAGTCTATTTTGGGCAAGGCTGCTAGTTCTGAGCCTTTTATTGTCTCATCCTCACACAGAGTTAAAGGAGAGCTGCTGGGGGCAGCTGACCTTATCTGTTAGGCTATGCTCCAGGTTCTATCCAGAGGAAAACTAAAAAGTCAGCAACACATCTCAGATGCTCCCTGGAGCCCACATCAAGGTAACATGTGTATCCCAGTTTTCTAGGACACACGCACGCGAGTATGCGGCATTACTGAATATGCTGCAAGCGGCTCACTGGGAGTTAAATTCAATTTTAGCAACAGTGATAAATTGCCAACATTAGATTTGCTCTTACAGTCTCATGTCAGCACACTCAGAGCCCTGGCGGTGCACCATGGCATGCCTCCATTTTTTTCTTTCCCACCATTTGCAGCAGAGCAGGACCAGTCAGCTTCTAGACATTAGCAAAGAGATTTAATACTTGGAAGCGAGAAATGCGCTGGGAAATTTATCTGCTGTACCCTAAAGCAGTTTCATCCCAACTGGCCTTTACATAACATTGCTGAGCACAGCAACCCATAAAAATGAAGTCCTCTACTTGCTTTTTCTTTCTCTTTAGATAAGGAAATTCACAGCATTTCCTATGTAAAGGCAGCCCTGAAAACAAACTCACGAAAGTCATAAGCCAAAGTTTAAAGCTTCTCACTTTCTGCCTTAAAAATCTTGCTTCACTTGCATTTCCTTTTACCCGCCTTCCCTGCACAGGTCCCCAGTAATGCTCTTAACACCTGGGATAAACAAAAGTCTTTGGAGTGAGACAGCTCTGCAGTGGCTCAGAGGATGTATGCAGTATCTTAAGACTATTTTCTTTGGGATGCAGGGGTAGAAACTAGAGAGCAGAGACTCTGCAGCTCTCTGTACAGGTGTCAGTGAAAGTTACTTTAGATCTATATATAATCTCCAGCACATCAAGGTAGTAAATAGGGTAATAAATCATCATACTAGCACTTTCATGCTTTTCTCAGAAAAATATCAAGAATCAAGCTCAAGTGAAAGCATTTGAAAGTTTTTATAAAAAAAAAGGCTGCTTTATCTGGACACTGGTGATTTCTCCAGGGCCCTGAGCAAATCTAACCCTCAATTGCTTATGTTGGATCACACTAAGTGGCAAAATTGTTCTGCTTTTACAGTCTCGTAAAAGAAAAAAAGTCATACACATTGACAAACAGCACAAGCTTGTTAGCAGCAGCAATAACGCTAGCTCTTCGCTGGCAACGAGGGATTGCACGAGCAGGAGCTCAAGTGCATCCTTCGCTTTAGTGGCCTGGCACCGCTGCTCCGGGCCTGGACTCCTCCCCATCAGACTTGGGGTTACTTAGGCTAGAATTAGAGGCAGCTGAAAGTTAACAGCTAGCTGCAAATTTTTGAAGCAGGTTGGAAAGGGGCAGGCAGGGTGGGAAGGAAAGCCTCACCTGAAAAATACTCAGCACAGACGTTGCAACAGTTCGGCCAGTGGAGAATTATCGGCTCACACCACTGTTGGGCCATTGCTGAGGGATTGGAAAGAGACAGACCAACCAGGGCTCTTGCACATAACCAGGGACAAGATAAGAGAGCATCGAGCACTGTGTCACTCAACGCACCCCCCCACCCCACGCCTCAAACACGCACACACCGTGACAGCAAGTTTTCAACTTTAAAATAAAAGCAGCACTAGGTTTTACCACTAGCTTTTGGGAGGATAAGGTGTGTGTGTGGGGGGGGGGGGGGGGGGTGGTGGTCAGGGCAAAGATGTACTACTTTGCACACCAACCGGCCCCGAAGCAAGGGTTGGGCATTTAAAACCTTGGGGAAAGGTTCCCCGAAGCAAACGCAAGGTGAAGAGCCTGGAATAGAGAACGTCGCCTTCTTGTGCAAACGCCTGCGTTATCCACGCTCCCCCCCCCCTCCGTTCGCTCAATAAACACCGCTTTGAAAACACCCTAATCAGGAAATTCGGACAGAGGCCACCCCCCCCCCCCCGACAACACAATCGGTGTATCCACTTTCCATTAGAGTATAGGAAGCTTTAAGAGTCCAACATCCCACACTGACATCAAACTGCTAAAATAGGAGTTATCAGATGGAACGCGTTGGGTCAGTATTGTGCCGCGAGACATAAAAAGGACCTTGGTATTAATGTGAGGAAATGTGACTATTGTGTGCAGAATGATACCCATTCAGGCCCAGACCACTTGTCTCTGGACACTACTCTCTCTGGAATATCCTTGGCGCCAGCATCTAGCATTTCTCCTCGTCCCCTTAAAAAAAAAAAAAAAAAAGAAGAAGTTATCTCCGCAGCGGCTGGGCTGCGAGTTAGAAAGTGGTGTTTTGCTGGTAGCAGCAGTGGGCGTGCACGTGCGTGTCTCTGGAGCAGACTGCAGGAAACCGTCGAGTCTCTGTATCTAGGAATGATCAATTGTCCAAGAGGGTGGAACGGCCTTTAATTTCTTGTGAAGTGTAAGCTGTGCTCCACTATTCTCCTCTTCTCCTCCCCCCCCCCCCCCCAAAAAAAAAATAAAACACAAAGCCACATCCTGCCTTCCGATTGGTTTTTCGCTAGCAATCACAACTCTTCCTCCTCGCCTCAAAAAAGTCCTTTTGCACCGCTTCGGGCGCCCTTCTACAGCTAAAGCCACCAACGCGAGCGTTGGCTGTAAGTGGCAGCACACGCTGCAAAAAGCTTAGCAGCTAAGCCACGCTTAAATTTAGAAAAAACTGTGCAGACCCCTCTGTTGCTACCTGGGAAGGGGAAGAGAGGGTGAAGTTGACAGACACGCTGCAACCAGTTAAGCTTGCGACGGGAAACCTGCCAGATCTCAGGCCCATCCTGAACCAAATCTCCCTATTGCTGTATTCATTTGCAGGGATTCATTTCAAAGCCTTCCACAGATAAAGCTGGAACTAACTGGTTAAACCCCATAGAGCTATTAGCTACTTCTGTGACAGGCTGAGAGGATGTAGTATGAATGCCCACAGTCTAGGCTCCAGAGGAACTTAAGCAGAGCCCACATATAAAATATAAAGTCACATAAAATTTATATCCACATAGTGCTAAGACAAAAGGGTTAACACTTCTAGATAGAAGAGAGAATAAAGAAAAACACCTGTAAAGCCAGGTAAGGGAACCTGCAAGCCACTACGTAGCTAACAGTAGCTATTAAGCAAGTAGGAGCATGTAGGACATTGGTCCGGAGAGAAAACAGGTCCCCTCAGGATTGCCAGGTCCACTGCCCACCCAGCATGTGATCACTGATGCCAAGGATCTTATCCTCTCCCCAAAACACAGGGCAGCGATATGGCTGGAGGCAAGTGTTTAAACCCAGTGCAGTGAGATACCGTGGTGACAGGCTCAGAGATGCAGTTATGTTCACTCACAGCCCAGGCTCTAGAGGATTTATGCACTGAGACAGTTTGAACTAAGCTCTTTGGCCCTGCAGCAGCTCATGCTCAGTGGCTCACCCACGCACCAGGGTCCTCTGTCTAGCAGGAGAGGATCGGTCCAGCTTAGGGCTGCCATGTGAATGCAGCTTTGCCCTCTACCTTGGACAGGGATGTAAGGGAGGGGATGAGAGGGAAAAGAGACTTCATTTAGGGCAGGAATGCAGTACCAACTCCTGCAAGAACACAGGCAACAGGGCACAGGCTTGGTATGTTTTACTTATACGCATTTACTGCAGCTGCTTCTAAGGCTTAAGCTTAAAACAAGACCCCAAAAATGACTAGCTCTCCTCTGGAATGCCCCACAGACCCTCACCATGACCCAGCTATTCCAGAACATCTGTCTCTTGAAAAGCTTGGGTTTTGCTTAAACCCTTATTTTTAGGTACAAGTCTCTTATAAAACACCCCAATCTCTCCCAAAGGAGACAAGCAATCCCAGGCCCCAAAACATTAACTACAAGACATACCACACCTTAAACCTTGCTTTTCTTGAAGCTATCTCCTTTTACATACATCTGTACACACAGTCCAACACGTTATGACAATGGCTAACTGTCGGAGTTTTATGGGCTGTGCTATGTTTTGACGACAATGTTTAATCCTACGCAGGGATCTTTTTAAAACCAGAATTACAGTAAAGTGCATCCAATTATGCTTGTAGTGAGCTGTACATCCATCATAGGGAGATTAGCAGCTCAATAGGATGATAGCAGAGCTGTCACCAAGTCCATAATTCCACTTATGTTGCCTGCCAACGCCCATCCATCCCCTGTGGTACCAACTCTTCACCCTCCCCAGGAGGATTTGCTAGCCCCACACTTTAAAGTGGGCAGCAACCTCACAGCAGCTGGCCAGAGGTGGTCTCTTGCAGAAGATAATTTGGCCACACACAGAACAAAGAACAAAAAGCTATGGTGACCAGAACAGGAATATATTAGAGGCTCACAGATCCCTCATAACAGCTATTTATTTTGTTTTAAGTTGCCTTATAGTTTTTTTTTTTTTTCCTCCCTGCTGGATCACTGAGGGCCAGCGATCAGGCCCCCTGAACAGGCAGTGTTCTGTCCAACCCCAGGCTGTTTTTGTGAAGGCTGCATGACACAAGAGGGCGATATTCCCTACTGAGTCATTTGGCACAAGGAGGCCCTTGAGCTCAAATCCTTCACCCAGCTTGGAGAAGGCAAGGAAACGAGATGGGGAATGGAAAGACAGTGTTTCCACACTTGCTTGATACTGTTTAAACAGCATCAGAGTCTTACGCTGTAGGATCGTGGTGCACTACATCCTCTGGAAGTGTTTGTAGGGTCTTGGTTGCCTGGAGAAAGCAAGGTTTTTTCTTCCCCAGGGCTGGAGACAAACACTGCAAGTGCTCAGCTCTACAGTGCTCGTCTAGGAGCTCAAAGCCTGAATATAAAACAAAATGTCCAGAGAGCAGCAACAGTGCAAGGACATTTCTGAAAGCTGTCCCCTCGCATGGCTGAGGGAGGAGCAGTATTCCTAGAAGTACCTCAATCATGAGGAATTTCAACCACAATCTTTAAGCTCTTTCCAGAAGTGAGAAGGGTTTTTGTTTTTCTTCCCCAGGTGATTCCAGTAATTCAGGCTAGTTCCATTAGCAGAAGAACTAAAGGGACTCATCTCAGCCTCTTTCAACCATCTGAGAAGTCGACTCTCCCAGAGAATTGGCTACGATTCCTCTACATCCAGAGACTGATCTGGCACGTATAAAGTCAGCTCTAGAAGATAGTTCAGCCAAGCTACCTTTGAGAAAGTGCTGAAAGCCCAGAGGACTCGAGGACCTGAAGTGTGAAGCAGCCCACACCTGAAACTTGGGAAGAAACTGAGTTTTGGCTGCCCAGTCTGCTTTGATACTGCTTGGGGCGGGGCAGGGAGCAGGTGGTGGACAAAACCTCACCTCACACCTGTCCTCCTGCAAAGCCTGGACTACATCCAAAACCTACATCCCTGTATTTGGAAAGGGGACTCCAGCACTTCAAAACTCCATCTTCCCTTAAGCATCTCAAACATCTCAGCTGAAGAAAAAGGATACAACTAATACCAAACATCACTGCTTGAGGGAAATAAGGAAGCCTTTTTTATCCTATTTTGAATAGGAGGGAAAACTTTCATAACAAGCTTAAGAGGACACACACGAAAAGATAGCTTCTTCAAACATGGAAGAATCCACAGCACTCGCATTCCTCATCCCCAAACAATGCACCCCACGGCATTAAGCCCAGACTTGTCATAGCAGAGTAGTTACCCTTAAGTCTTTCAATTAAGATGGAATCCGTAAAACTGCAGGCTTAAAAAAAAAAAAACACTAGATGTTATTCCTACATTAAAGTCACCATTCACATTCACAAAGCAGAATTCGAGATAGTCATGCACAAGTCTGTGTCACGTCTATTTCACGTTGCCGTTTCCAGCAATTGCTTGTTATAGATTAATCAGGATCTGCTTACAATCTAAAAATAACTTCTAGTAAACTTAAAGGCCTCTCTACTACTGGGACATTAAGTATAATCCAGAGCCCTCACATTCAGTTAGTGCCTACACAGACAGGCTTCAGACTGCCTCCAGCAGCTGCGATGAAACCAAGGCTTCTGGCTTGTCCCGAAGGTCCCATTTTCCTAAGCACGTACCATTAGCACCAGGTTTATCAGCCCTTTCTCCTTCACCACGTAAGCACAAGCATAGCAGAGCACATTAAAGCAGTAGGCCAGAGTCAAATGCAGCCTCAGGAACAGCCTAGGGATTTCATTCCTCGACAGCAAGCGTTTCAGACGCCTTCACAATTCACTGTAAACTAGTCTGCTCAGAAGTCCTCTCCACCGCACACCCTGCGTTGGGCAAAGCTAAAGGATGCTGACTTGGCCAGGTGGACACGATGAGCATAGCTCCAGGCAGGCCTGCTCACCTGCAGTAACTGCACAGCAAGCTCGTATTCACAGCCACCTCTACCCGAGGACCAGCACCACATTGGTGCCTGCAGAACAGGGCTGAGAAGTGCAAAGTACCTTCACCGATTTCCACAGCGCTCTGTGCCACTCGCGTTTCAAGAAAAGCTCTCCCTCACCCAAAACGCTTGGCACAGGCAAGCCAAGCAACCACTTAGAGCTGGCAGGGTGGCTTGCCAAGCGTAGACATCTCAGCAGTACGTTTAGCTGCTCTGCCGTCCCCCATCTCGCCGTGCTGCGTGTGACACCGCCAGCAGCGGACGCTGTCCTCCACATCCTCCTCCACCGCGTGCAAAGCCAACCTCGTAGCATTCCCAGAAGTTACCAGCACGTGTTTGTGGAGAGCTTGACACTTGAGCCCTAACATGGAGCAGGCACTTTCATATTTGTAAACAGGGTGTAATATAACCACGTACTGTGGCTATACCAAAAATAACCTAGTCCCAACACCGGATGCCCACACGCCATCAACACTTTGTGCGTACTTTCATTGATAAACCAACCAATTTAGGGGTACGCAGCCGTGCGGCTAGGGGTAAGAGCCGTCGGGCTTCGGCCAAAACCACGTTATTCTGCAGCTCGCACCTCCTAGGAGTCAGGATACGGACTGGCCCGGACAGAGACGCTTATCATGGCAAAACGCGCCGCGGGCTGCAGCCCCACCGGCACATGACCGCCCCGCGCAGCAGGAGAGCCACGCCGGCCCCGAGGCGGGTCCCCGGCTCCACGTTCAGGAGACCTGACTTCCGTTAGACATCGCCAACGGACCGATCTCTTCCTCTTTTTTTTTTTTTTTTTGGGGCCACCTGTCTCAATACAGAGGGGCCGATTGCGACTACGAAGCGCAAGAGGCATAAACACAGCTACAAACCTCCCGACGCGCTTGCTCCTCCTATTTGTTTTTCTTTACTGTTCTTCCTTACTTATTTTCTTTCTCTTCACCGCCCGCTGGAGACCAGCGGCCGAGCGGGATGAACCCTGCCGACCTGACTCAGCGCGAGCGTTTTCGTTTCCTAAGGAAGTTTAAAGCGCAAATCCAAAAAGAAACACACCCGCAAACCCTCGAAACCCCAGAGAGCGCCGACACACCGCAGCTACTTAGAGGGTCTCCCACACGCACACACCCCCTGCTCAGCAAAAAACAAAAACAAAAAAAACCAAAAAAACACCGATTTCTCAATTAAAAACAGCTCTTCTCCAACAGCCGGCCTGCAACAGCGGCGCAAACCGCCAGGCCCCGAGCGCCCGGCTCGGCCCCTCCCCCGGCCCGGCCCAAACCTGGCCGCAGCCTCGGGTTTTCTGCGAGACCTTCGTTTGGCACCCTTCTTTCCCCCTCTTTTTGGGGGGGGGGGGGGGAAGAGGATGGAGGGGGGAAAAAAAAAGAGGCAGGATGTTTCATACAGGTGGCCGAAGGCCGGCTCGGGAGCCTCGTTTCCTTCAGGTTTTTCGGAAAGCGTCCCCAAAAAAGCTCACCGTTAAAAAGTTAAACGCAAGGACAAGTTTTTTCTTCCCCCCCCGGCCCCCTCAGAGAAACTACACCATCAGCCACTTTATTTTTTTTTTAATTATTAATTTATTTAATCCCCCCCCCCCCCCCCCAAAACCGCAGGCCCTACTCACCGGCCACGTTAGGCGGCACCTCCAGGTTGACGTTGACGAAGAAGCGGATGCTGTCGCCCGAGACGATGGAGGAGTTCACAGCGTCGAAGAGCTCCTCGCCCCCTGCCTCCTCTTTGGCCTCGCAGCCATCGTCCGTGTCGCACTTGAGGTACCCTGCGGGCGAGAAGATGGCGGAGGGAAGGAGGAAGGAGGCGGCATGTGTCGGCCCGCCGCCGCGCCCGCCCGTTTACGGCCGCGGCGCCGCGTCCGGAAGGGGCCACGCCAAAATCGGGGTGGGCGATACCGCGTCGAGCGTCGCCGAGGAAAGGGGCCCCGCGGCGGCCTCGCTCTTGGCCGACGGCTCCAGCGGCACGGGGAGCTTCGGGGGGCTTGGTCGCCAGCCTACACCTGCCCCTTGGGCACAAAACATCGACCTTTAGAGGAACTGCTTTAGACTTCAACTGCGAGATGGTGGACAAAACCCTCTAGGTTGTTGTTTTTAAATTATTTTTTTCAGGACTGTGGAAGACATGGAGGCCCCAAGAGGGTGCAGCCACCCCACCAAGTCAAGGACGCGGCTCACGGATCCACACAGGGCAGACATCTCGCCCCGCTAAGACCAAAAACCCCAGATGAAGGCTCACGCCACAAGCCGAAGGGGCACACGGCCCGGAAGCGAGAGCTGCGTCTCGGCCCACCCGCTCCCCTCAAACTCAGCTCATCCACCAGCTCCAGTTACTAGCACCGAAGTCCTTTTCCACCGCAACTTGGCGATTCGAAACAGAGAAAAAGGTTTCCAAGGAGACACCTGATACAGACAGACTTGGTGGGCCGCGCGGAGCCGAGGAACAGGTCGGAGGAGGCAGCGACACAGAGGAAGCCAGACGGAGTTTGTTAATTACAACGGACAATTCTTCATCCTTCTGCAACGCCTGTAATTACAGCTTAACCTAGTCTTTCTCCAACAGCAAACTGGCACGCTGCGACGTTTTATTCCGAAGCAGCTGGAGGACCTTTGTGCAGTGTTCATGTATCATGTTTAATTAGAAGAATTAGACACGTTATAGAATGTCAATTTTTACATTACCAGAATTATTCAGCAGCTTCTACCCATTTTCTGACAAGTCTTTTATGCCTAATCTGAAGCAGGAGGGATATATTTCATTAGCTTGCTTTAGGCACTGTAGCAAAATGAAAAGGATGAGCTTCAAGGCACAGACCTGAATGGAAACTCTAAAATATTGATGATTTAAAAAAAAAAAAAAAAAAAGAAAGAAAACCTCATACAAGCAAATATAGCTGCAACAGCACCAAGAGCAGCAGTTAAAGGCAACACTCATTCTTGAAGGGATATCAAGCCGACAGCTTGACGCTGCAAAAACAAGCCCTGAACAGAGAGGCCACAAACAGGAACTCGATGAACCAGGACACAGACTGCAGCGCTTCCTGCTGCAAGCTACGTCCTGACATTTGTACTTGTCCCCAGTGCTGACTAATAACGCACACTTGGCATCTCTCAAGGAGGTCCCTGGCCTGTCCCGGGTACAAAGCACTCAAACCTTCAAGTGATTTCTGCTCTAAACTGCTTATCCAAGGAACGGAGAAGCCCAGCAAAAACTCAGCTCATTTCCCCTTCCCCACCTCTACCTGCCAAACAGCCTGCAAAACGCATAGAATGTGTGGCTCTGCCCTGAAGACAGGGTTTAGGCAGTATTTTCATTTCTGCAACACAGAAAGTGGTCTAAAGCAAAGGAGTGGGATGATGAGAGCATAAGAAATACCTAAACATAAGTATCATGACACTGGAGGCACCACCCAAGAAGGTCTTTCCTCCATGGATAGCAGTCACTTGAGGACAACTGATCCGTTTCCTGTCCTTCCCTAGCCACCCTCAGTAAGACAGGTAGGATTTGCACGCAAAAATGTCTTTAGAGGAGGTGACAGTGGCCATATAATAAAAAAATGAAGCATGAACTTGGTGGCTCTGGCAAACCCCTCCCCCCGAGCAGACTCAGCCCCTCCATAGTCATGACAGCCAAGTACCTTCCTCATCCCTAACCCTGACCAGGCTGACTGGCACAGAAGTTAGCCTTTCCAGCTTGGATCCCTGACCTCCCCTGGCTGTAGACAGCACCAGTTGTCCCTACAGATATTATTAGCGCTCTCAACTAATACCAAGGTTTGCTGAGCTCCCTTACACACTGCAGTGAATCAGGCCTCAGCAACTCACAGCAGTGCCCATGGGGGCAGACAAGGATGCCCACCACCGCCTGACCTTTTAATCTTAGGCATATCCAGGATGGTAGCTCCAAAGTAAGCTGTCACAACAGGTCTGCACATCTCTGTTCTTCCTCCTTAGCCAGTCAGACTAAAGGCATGCGGGGGCTGAAGTGGTTTAAGCATACGATACTGCTTTATCCCAGCTGCAGAGCTGGCAACTGAGTCTTCCCAGCATCCCAATGCATTTAAGACACAGAGAGGTAAAATCTAAGTCATGAGAAGGCTATCCATTTGCTTCCCAAGCCCTCTGCAACTGGCTTATTGAAGAAACGTCAGCAGTGGGTCCTGAAAACAGAGCAGGCTGGAGACGGGAAGAAACTGTGCAAGAGCTAGAAGAAGGGCAAGGGTGGAGTAAGATCACTAGGTTGGGCAGACGTCACTGAGGACTCTGGCAAGGGAAGCATCCTCAGTTCCTCCCTCTTTAGGGGAGGAAAGAGCAGAACAAAAGGCAGCCAAACGGTTTGTCTCTTGGGCAAGGGACAAAACAAAACACTTGCGTTGCAAATAATCCCGAACTTGGGCTGTACAGGAACCGAGCTCCCAGACAGGTGTCTGCTTTGTCACTAAACCACACCAAGGTTTCAAACCACTCCTATTTTTGAATCCTTCAGCCTATGACTCTGGCAGGCATTTTAAAACGCGAGTCACTCACTTCTGTCAAGTGCGGGTCACCTCAAGGTTTAAAAGAAAAAAAAGAAATCCCCCCCCCCCCCACAACTGCCTTCTGATGTGCCTGCCAGATGCGTATTCCCTTCCCTCTAAGCATAGTTCAACAGCCACCTCCAACCCTGGCAACAGTTTTTCCCCACCATCCTGAGGTATAACGGAGCGTCACCCTCATGCTACTCGACTACCGCAGACGCCGCTGGCGACAGCGGCATCTGTTCAGTTCTCCTGGAGGTTTGAGCTGTGTTTTCCAGCAGTTTGAAGCAGGATCCGATGTAGACATTGCATAACTTGGCTGCCTTCAGATGCTTGTATTTGTGAACTGATAAATATTGATTAGGTTTCCATATGGAGGAGCAGTCTTGGCAACACTTTTTAGCTTGTGCTAGGAACAGTTACTTGGTGGTGGTGGGGGGGAAAACACCTTGGCATACTGCCTGAAATTGGCTGGGAGAAGGATGCTGCTATAAGATCTCAAGGTGGTGACCACCACATATATTATTGCACATTGCTGTCTTCACTCAAAGCCAGTATTTGCCTAAGTGACATCAGACACACCACAGTAGCGACTGACCTCTGGACGCAGAGTGGCACTTCAGACTATAATATAGTCATTTTGCCTGTAGAAAATAATTTTTGCTAAGTAGAGGTACCAGGCAGTGGCTTTTTTAAAAATGGGAAAGCCCTTGGAAGAAGGCACAGGCAAACTGCTAACGCCCTCTTCTTTGCTTGGCACTAAACTCCACAGACGACAAGTCATTTACAGCCAGGGACCAACCTCATGTTGTGAGCCACCCCACAGGGATTAACTCCATCTGCAGGGTGCTATGGGAACTATTTCTTCCAGGCCAGCAAAGAGGGATGGAAGGAAAAAGCTCAGTCTGTACGTGCACACATGCGATTTATATTCTAGAGAGAGGCAGCAGTGCAAGCTCACAAGTGAGAAAACACAGGGTTACAAGAAGTTGCCAGCACCCTCATTCAGTGCTGCAGCACTAAAGGACACCAGGGAAATAAAAAAATAATAATAATAATAATAAAACCACCCACCCTCCTCACATGGGGTTGACAACCACTGCTTTTGACTGACCAAAGTCTTGTGCCTCAACTCCCCTTCTATAATGTCAAAGTAAACTACCACCTCATTTTATTGGGGTGCTAGGAAGAAAAATGCAAAGTTTATGAAGCATTCCCCTCTCAAAAGCAGAGGGCTGAGTAATAATTCCTCGTTCATTAACTTATCCCCAAATTTGAAATCACACTGCAGAACAAACTAGATTGCTGTTATGTTGAGGTGCTTCAGCTATGAGCCTCAGCAAACCTCAAGTCAGGCTTCGGAGCCTGACTGAACAGCTTTGGCCTTGTTATCACACTTCATAGGAGAAGCACAGAAGAGCTGCTCATTTCACATGTGCCACCTGGGCTCATACAAGGACCCTGCTGGCACAGATGTCCCAGGTGGCCCCATACATGGGGGCAGGGTGCACCAGAGGACTGTACCTTCTCTAACTCATGCCTGGCCTGGGTCTGTCGTTCCCCTAGTCTCACTGTCCATCTCACCTTTCCCCCATTACTCCCACCACCTTCAGATTCTTCTCAGAGCTGCTTCACACCCTTCCCTCGCTAACAACACTCTCCTGACCTGGACAAGATGCTTCCCTGCAGTCATTATGCTTCTGAGTTGTGTTTTAATAGCCCTGGGCTCTGATGGAAAGAGTAGCAAAATGAGCTGCAGCAATCGAAGGTGGCATTACCTCTCCCAGCTCTGCCTTAGCAGTATCTGGCAGCTGCAGCAATAAAATCAGCAGAGTAATGGTTGCAAGGAAGCACAGCTCCAACCCTATACACGTTCTCCAGAAAAGCTTAATTGCTCTGTGGGAGCAGCACTCTCAGCCCAGGGGCTGCAGATTTCTTCAAGGAAGCCAAATTCTTTAACTCCCAGGAAGCTGAGCTTGACAGAACTAAAGTATACTCCTGATGAACACTTTTCCTGTCAATTTTTACAAGTCTTTCCCCCAAACTGTCAAACAATACTATAGGCAGAAAAGTGGGTTATGTTTTCACATGGTTTGCTTCTTTCTTGGACCCTCCTTCTAAGCAGGAAACTATTTTGGCTGAAAGAATAGCCCACGGTAGAGTGGTTAAGCGTGCAAAAATCATCCTCCCAAACCATTAGCCTAGCAGAAATAAGCAGCTGAGAAAAAAAAACTCAAGTTATCAAGAATCCTGAAGGTCCTCCCCTCCCCTTGCCCCTTCAGCACAGGGGCACGAGGTCAGCAGCCAGAGGCATTTTTTTCCAAGGACACAAGCCAAGTGCCCAGTACCTTGGCCATTGTGGTTTCAATCGCAATGGCAGGTAACTTCCTTCTGCTCATCCAAGCCTTAAAAACTCAGGCTGAGACCATCTGTAACAACATTCTCTCACATCCCAGGTTACGGAACTCATGCCAGACAGAGCCCTGGCATAACTTTGGTGTGCCTTGTAGAAGGAACAAAGCCAGGCGCTGTATTTTAATCAACATTTGAATCTGCAAGCATGTGCGCTAACCAGGTTAGGAGTACAAACGCATCTATCCACGCTTTGCTGCGTACATAACAAGGCAGATTACACATCTGAGGAGTTCTTTCAGCAGATCAGACGTTTCTCCTTTTGGCATTGCCCAGATGTTGCACAGCTCTGGGCATGTGCATGCTACATAAGCATTTTTCATTCAGAGAAACTATTTCTACCGTTTTAGCAGTAGTTGTTACATAGATAAGATTAAGGTACATATCCATGTAGCTGGATTAGCAGGGCAAAGCCGAAAAGTTTTGATCTCAGCTTCTCTCAAGTTATTGATTTCTGTCAAGTCTCAGGAAAGTTTGCTGGGTTTCTGAAGGGCCATATATACCATGTTAACACTACCAATACTCAAAGCAGCTATCCGAAAACACTAATTTTACCCTCAATTTCCAAGGTAATCTAACTACAAGTCCAGAAAAATGTTCTCAATTAGAGCACTTTTGCTTGCACAGCAATGCCTATTCCCACAGCCAAATCAGAGCCCCGCAGCATTTGATTTCCTTAAAGCCTCAAAAATCTAGAATCACGTGATAGCATCTGTTTAAGAAATTGTAGTTCCTCTCTCCCATGAAAACTCTTCAAAAAGCCAGAAAGCTAAAATCCATTAAGAGATTCTTTTGAGCACTTATGACTGGCAATTCAGCAAGATAAGCTAGCTGTGTTAGAAGACATCTCGGGTTTCTTCAGCGAGTTTCTAGGCACAGAACACAGCGAGCTGCAGGACAGCCCCTTTCATTGGCTTTGCAAGAAAGCACTTGTGGTCACCCTGCCAGAACATGAACGTAACGGTATGGCACTGCTCCTGCTGGATTCAGCAGCCCCAGTCATTTTCCCCTGGAAAAAGTAAAGGCTTTCTTTCCAGTATCACTGGAAATGGTCGTCACTGATCCTGATCCATTCAAAACAAAAATCCAACCATTGGCCTCCCTCTTACTGTTTCAAGCCATGCACCTCACATAAGCCAAATAGCTTAGCTCTGTAGCAGTCTGACTTACCCAGCACAAGGGTTCGCAAGTTCTGGTTTTAGAACAGTCCAAGACCTATACGCATCCACTTTCTTCAAAGAATTACAGGTTAATTACAGAGGAACAACAGGATAGGAACAACAGCTTTAAAGGCAAAAGAACATAAGCGGGGATATAGGCATTGCCCTAAAGCCAGGTCTGGTTCTTCAAGTACCCAGTACTCTGATACAATGCAATGTTATGATTCTCGGAAGACCTTAATTCTGTCTTGCATCAGCCTAAAAACTAGTTATGATACAGGCATTTAGCTGCTTTAAAAAAAATTAGTTGATTTTGCCCACTCCTGTGGATTTCGACTTGCTTTACCAAAAATAGACACTAATTTGCAAGAAAAGCATGAGGTTTTAATTAGCCCGAGCTAAAGTGATCAGCCTGAGCTGCAAGTTATCAGAAAGTGCACTCTAAGCATCACGGGCTGGTGGAATCACTGCACCTCTCAGGGAAAACACCCAAATTCCTTGTGTTAGGTGCAAAACAATCACAGGATTCCTGAGACAAGGAAGAACCTCGATCAATCATCACCATTTCTCCAGTCTGCACAGTACTGCAGAAACGGGGGTTTAAAAAAAACAACAAAACACACCCACACCCTGTTCACACACATCCCAAGGCAAGCTTCTGGTCACATCTCATATACAGATTTTGGCATCATCACTTAAACTCATTTTGAGACAAAATGAGACCAATTATACAGATAGAACAGCCTTGCTTTTAGGTAAATACTTACCTAAATTTGCACCTGCCTGCAGAGGTTAAACTTAAATAGCTACTGGAGTGGGTAGTTTTTCTTATCACAATAGTCTGAAAAGCAGTCATGAAAAAAATTCCCCTCTTACTAAGAAATTACTCAGTGTCAGAGACAAGAACAAATTGCAGTGCTGTAGCCACAGGGCAATACTCTCCAGAGGCTGCTATCAAGTCACATTTTGCAAGGCTGTCTCCCACAAAATTAAACATTTAGGCCATGCTGATTAAATAAAGCAGCTCTGCATACAGCTGGGTGCTTGCTAGAATTTTAAGCTCTTACTTTGATTCATGGCTGAGAGATTCCCTAAGCAAGACTATTTTTGCCCTAAGGAGATTTACCAATCCTTCAACAGAAAGCCATGTGGACAGAGTTTATGCCAGCCCAAGAGAAGACAACCACAGGCTAGAGTTGTCGAGCGGCTGAGATTGGTGCTGACATTAGCAAGAGGGGGTCCAGTGGACTTCCCTAGTTTACCTCCCATACTTGTGTTAGATGACCTCCTTTAGGAAGCCTTACAGTATGAGTTGACACCTGCTGATGAATGACGACTTCTCTTAGTCATATAGATGGGTTTTACACAAACATCCTCTGTCTCCAGGCCCTCCACAGGTAGTTCAAAGGTCTGAAGAGCCAGGGAAGGGTTAGGTGATGCTTCTAAGCTGCTGAGGAGTCACTGCAAGCCCATCAGATTGGGACTTTCTGCCTTCTGTAGGAATGGCCACCCGCGGTGGAGATGTCAACCTACTACCTAAGCTTTCGGAGTGCTCCAAGACCACCAATTAAATCAGCAGCTTCTCCTTTTTTTTTTTTTTTTTTTTTTTTTTTTTAGAAAGGGAAAGTGTTTAACAGTCACTAAGAACAGATGTACCTCCTTGAAGTAACAGATACCTCTACTCCTAGCCTGCCCTAGCTTCTCAACTGTACGTTTCTGACCCTATCTTGAAAGTCTGTTGTTATGAAAAGACAGATAGAAATATAAACTTTCCCCTGCCACTTCAGTAATAATTCATAACAGAACTGAAAGAGCTGATCTGCTATAAAAAAAACTCCAAACAAAAACACAAAACACACCCAGACACTTTTGAATTAATTCCAGTATTGTATTTTGCAGCCAGATTTCTAGGAAATCTTGCAAATAATCCAAGTAATTCAGTGGGGCTTTTTGTTTTTTCTTGTTTTGTTTTTATAAAACATAGCAGCACTGGAATTTCAGTTTTGTACCAGAGTCCACAAAAAAATTAAAAGAAATCAAGAGAGTTCGTTTTAATATAGGCCTCCTGACAGACAGTTCTCAGAAATAAAAATCTGCAAGAGACCTGCAAGCTGTCCCCTCCAGCTCTCCATACATAGCAGTAGTGGATCTCCTGCTGGTAAACTGGGCATCGCATTGGGGAAACCCATTGTGAAAGGATTTCTTTTACAAAGACATCCAGATTAATCTTCTAGTCAGGCAAACAATTCTAAGACAGATAAAGGCAACTCAAAACATATATACACACCCCCCACATACCAAACTGAACTGCAAACTGAAAAACAAAAACAAGTAGATAAAATACGTCCAAACATCCCAAGCCAGACTAGGGCCTTGGGGCCCTTCAGCACAACTGCTATTTATTGTGCCAGCAAAACCAATTAATAAGTCAGAGGAGACCAAGCAGTAAGGGATTTGCTCTGAAGACCAGATTTATGCTGCAATATCTGTTGAGCCAGCTTTAAAACAGTGACACAATTCAGATATCACCGATCTATATTGGGATTCCTTCCTTCGGATTTTGCAAGAGGAATTATAAAAGCCTGCAGCTCTGTATCTTTTATCATAGAAAGTTCTTGGATCAATTAGAAAGCTCATCACACATTGCGAAAATTTAATCACTTACAGCTAATACCAATTTCTTTGGAGCTAATCCACTTGCAGTGAGCACAGGATACGTGCCCCTCCCTTCGCCATGAGAGCACAGGAGGTCCTGACAGCCAAGAGACAATGCAGGGCTTGATGAGTTGCTTTGAACATTGATTGCTGAGTTACATTTCATCAGGGCTCCAATTATCTTCAGGTTTGGACTGGGTCTATAAAATCATCTTATTAGTCACTTAAATTTGCCAGGAAGAAAACTCATTTGACAGGCAACCTTGCTGAAGATTCAAGTGACTTAAACGCACTGCCTGCGCATGGGGCAGGGAGGGAACGCCACCAAATACTACTGTGCTGTGCCAGACTTTGGTCATTTGCGTGTACAAGAGACTTGTTCCACTGACGCAAAAGGATGAGATTAAAAAAACATGCATTTTAATCAACAAGGTTTTCTTGGTCAGAGGACAACTATTAAGTCTCACTAAATCTATGGGTCAAAACAGAAGGTGGCTAACCACCATCACACTTTCCATTATCAGGAACTTCTAACTGAGCAGAAGGACTTATTCCCTCATTTTTCCTCTTGCTATTGGCCTCTACAGAGCAGCTGTTAAACAGAATATTCTTCCAGTCATATCACGTGAATCTACCTTTTGCAACACCCTAAAGACCAAAGGTGGCTTTCAGTCAAGTTCTTCCAGCAATAGCTGAGACCCGGAAGATGCCAGAAACTTGAAACTTGTGTCTGAAGACATGGGCTCTGGTTTACTTTCATGTACTCTTCTTCACAAGAAGATAAGCTTCTCCTTAGATAGACTTTCCAGATTTTTAGCTGGTTAAGTAGGTTAGTATATTCCGGAACACCTTAACAACTGTCTGAGCTTTCAGAACGGTCATATTAGCATCCATAAACTGAAAAATCCTATCCGGGTTTTCTTCAGCTCCTCCATGAACAGAGCTACAAATTATTAAATACTTCAGAAGTTCTTCTGGATTATAAATATCCAGGAGAATCTTACAAAACACCACTTTGGCACTGCAGCAGTGACTTCAATTTTAACCAAAACTGAAGTTTCAGCTTTAAATTTTAACCTCACTGCAGCTGCTCTTGAAAACATAAGGGTAAGAAAAAGCTAGCTGACAAAGACAGACATGCTCTTAGAACAGAGCCTCAGATTTGGTCAGAAACAGAGCATCCTAATTACTACAGATACAGAAAACCATATGCATACGTGAGATTTCAGGAGCAGATAAAGAAGAGTTTGTGCAAAAAGCAGTAGTATGAGAACACAGTTCTCTACTGGGCAAGAGGAGAATATAAGTGCTAAGGGGAAACAAGAAAAGTTGCTGTTTTACAGCCTAGGGAAGGTGCTTGAAGTTCTTTTTATTTTAAAGGTGAGGCAAGAGCATCTATCTACATCTCCATATTGAACTAGCTGATCAGAACAGCAGCACATGGTGCCAAGAAAGAGTTTAATGATTACGTAGCTCTGTTTCAAAATGGGCAGTTTTGAAACTATGAAAAGGTAGCTTCTTTCTCTATACTTTCCTCTAGCCCTGACTAAGTTTTTGGGCAAGTCCTCAAGACTGTTTGAAACTTCTATACATCAAGAGCCAAAGAATTGCCTTGCAGAGTGTTGCGACTATCATCTTGGCAACCCCCCTGGATGTGCCATTCCTAAATTCTGCGAAGAAACACATGATCCCTCAGTGAAATCAGGTAATAGAAGGTGACTCATCATCTAACACCAACTGAACTTTTCAAAAAGGTCAGTTTGTATAACTAGAGGGCTCTGAGAAATAAAAGTGACAGCAGATTTAAGGGCAAGCCAACCAAGGAATCCACCACATTCTCAATTACAATTAAGTGTTTTTATACTGCACATAGACTTGAGGGGAACTTGTAAGCAACCTTCCCTTCTTCCTCCAAACCACACAGAAGCATAACGGGGTGGGGGGGGGGGCCAAAACATGTACAATTTCATGAAGTTCTTATTGGTAGCTCTAGGGTACATCTCCTTACAACCAAGGAGAAAACTAGGTAATACAATTAGGGCAAAATAAATCATCAAGACCACAAGGTGACAAAAAACATAGCGAATAGGAGAGCTTTGCACAGGGACTGCCACAACTGCAGCCATGTGCTCCAAAATATCCAGCTGTCCACTTATTTAAAACAGCGGGAGGAAGATTCAAGACATTGAGTTGATGTGCTTAAAGGCAACCATGTCCTATAAGGGGGCACACAGAGCCTTTCCAGTATACAATGCTAGGACAGACAGCTGCACTGGCATTCCTTCTAGCAGAAGGGCTAAGAACAAAGTAGGTAGCTCTAGAAGATGATGACCTTTGTCTTTCCTCCAGACTCTACAGTGGCACCTTCTCCCTGAGTCCTCAGCTAGCCTTACACTGCTCTCAGCTAGAGGCTTAGTCATCTCTCCAGGTCCCAACCCAGAACATCCTCATTCATTCCCATTCTTCAAGAAAGCACCAGCCGTACCCAGAGCAGCCACTAGCAAGCCAAAGAGGGTAGAAGCAGGGCTACCCAAGCTTCGTGCCCCAAGAAAACCTGCAAAGAGCAGGGAAACAAAGCCTTCCTGCTATTAGGCACTAGTTCCTGCCCTTCTGAGACTAGATCCACGTTTCAGAAAAAGACCTGACTAGGGCTGAGTGCTTGCTTCCAGTTTCATCCTTTCACTCCTATAAATTGGCTCCATATAGTGCTTTCAGTGAGGGCAAGGGAGCCAGTGCCAAAGGAAGCGCTGTCCATAGTAACACTGGATCTGATGCAGCTGCATCTGGCATAGATTCATCTTCCCCTTCCCAAATGTTAACCTAGAGGCGTAGCCCCCTGGAACAAGACAGATCAGCACTGTGACAACTACAAGCATCTGCAAGCCTAGATAACTGAAGCATTTTAGTCCTATGCTCATACCATTTGGAAGTTCTGAATGCTGCCAGCACTGCATGTTTCTAAGGGCAAGAAATCCCAAGCCCTTAGAGATAACATCCTGAAGAGGTTAGTCTTGAATTAGTATCTCAATATATCTCCCTAATACCCCTACACATGATTTTTCCTCTAAAACCAGTAAAGCAATTGGGACTTTGCTGCACTTCTAGCTCAGTTATATGATATCTTGCTGATAAAGGGCAGAAGTATCTGTAGGAGCTCAGCCAACTGTATCGATACAGACAATACAGGTTTCCAAAGGCCACAGCTTAATTTTGTTGCAAAGAAAAATCCTTGAGAGCATTTTGGAGTAAAGGGTGCATTTACCCGAGCCATCCAACATTTGCCTGATGCTCTCGGCAAAATCTCCAAGAGGGATCTGATACCTACACGTTGTCTCAATTCCAAAAAAGAAAAGCACACAAAAACAATTGCCAGTCTGCATGACAGGAAAACATCCTGAAAGAACTTGAAAAACAAGGAGCCACCCAGGACAGTCACTGCTGGCAACGTGAAGATGATTACTTACTGCTTTGACTATCTAGAACATGTACAGAATTTAAAAATGCAGAGTCTGCTGCCAGTACTAGATTACACAACTATCATGCAATCCTGCATTCAAATGCTCTTTAGGCTCAATGGATCTTGTATCACCTGTTTCAAGTTCTCAACTAACCCTGTAGCCCGGTTCATCCTCTGTAAGGAGATACAACACTCAAGTCAGTCAAATACTACTTACCACTCTCTTCAAAGAAGTATCCATTTCTTGACATCGCTGCTGGTGGAGACTCTAAAAAGACAGAAAGAAACATGAGAATCATGATGCTGAATGTAGTCACCTTACTGCTATATGCGTTGTAAGCATGGAATATGTCAGAATCCCAGCCCCAAAGTATTGCAGGCATCAGGGATTTTTCTGAATGTGGCAACTTTAACCTTTTGTTTACTGACCTTAGCATTTACCGGAATGTCCTATACAGTCACAACCACTGCCTAAAAAAAAGTTAAAACATCTCAAGCATATGGTGTTGAGACCACAAAACAGCAAGACTAAAGATCAGGACAAGATCGGTCAAATATTAAGAAACGTTGTGCACAAATACTAATACAGACTAGGTATTTGAGGGGCCCCTTTTTAATAGAAGCCATAATGAAATCCAGGTTGTATCTTATGCTTGGACAAACAGAACCCGTTTAATGTAGAAAAACAACTCTTGATTTAGATGAAAACTGGGTTTCACATCCTATCCTGCTGCTTCTAATCATTAGGATATCCCCATACCAGTGCTTGGCACTTGAAGATAAGCACAAGAACACTCTAGCCTTCCCTTGCCAGCTTCCTGAGCTAGGGTTCTGCGGCAAACACGCGCCATCTGCACCAACAGGGTCTCACGAGGAAGCCACAAAAAGAATATCTTGCTGACCACAAGTGACCCCACAAACAGAGCAGTGCCAGGACCGAGTCCGCATGCTCCGTTGTGGAAGATGTTTTATTTTTTAATAAGCCAGTTTTACAATCATTACTGATAAATTGGATATGTACAGAGCAGACAAAAGGATGCTCAGACAGCATAGAAGCACACATACTTATTTCAGGTATGATCAAAATCTGATACCCACACCCAGCCTGGCTGTTTTTAATACTAAAAGTATTTGACAAGTCAGACGGTTGGTCTTTCCAGCCCACACATTTTGTTATAGGTATATGCTGCATCTTATGGTCAGCTAACAGAGCTCTGCTTCAAGCCCTCAGCAAGAGGGTCCCTGGGAAAACAGCTACTAGATGCTGTCTTTTTATATGCTTCTTCCCAGCCAAAACACAATCAGAAAGAGGAATAGGTTTGATTAGCCTAATGAAGTGGGGAAAGACAGAGCAAACATTACCTACGCAAGCCTGGGATGAAGTTGGGCCAACAAGGAAAGAGGTTTTGCCTGCTTTATTGTTCTACAGATTGGGCTTCCTGCTTTTAGTTTGAGGTGTGAGAGAGTAAGTTTCTCAATGATCCTTTCTCTACCCCATAACTTCCTTGGCTTACAGGTTATAGTGCTTTTTCTTCACATCATGCCACACTTCCAAGAATCATAACTCATTCTGGTGCACCAGGAGACTTTGCATGCCAGACAGATGCAAGTCACACCCAGGGCAATAGCACCATTCCCTAACTTCTAGCCCTCACAGTTGTCACAGCTGAAAGTAGCCAAAACTTTGCACCAGCTCAATGCAAACAGCATTCGGCTGCACAAGTTCCTGGAGAGGATACCCTGATGACTACTTGAAGGAAAAAAAAAAGCACAGATCAGGACAATTCAAGTGTCTAGTCCAAGACAGAAACATAATGTTCCAAGTTCATCCCAGAACAATGAGTTAGAGGAACAAACGCACCGTGCACCGATTACACGAGTCAATTGTTTCCCTCCACCTGGAAGGGAAGGAGAAGATCCATCCACACTGATTAGCAAGTTAATGATCAAAGGAAGGTTTTTTAAGAAGCTCTTATTGTGTAATGATTGCATTTACGTATTTCAGAGAAGCAAACAAAATATGCCTAGGCAGAAGGATTACCTAAGGAATTGCAGAGGCAGACATTCCCACCTGGGATGGTATACCAGTTTCCCATGTCTACTGCAACTTCTGAGGAAGCACAAAGCAGCATGTTCATCCCTTGCTAGGCAGAATAAGGCACTGTGTGCTTGCTTTTACTATAACTGAATGCACACCTATTCCTATGGTTTAGATAACGCCCAATTAACAGATATCTAGAGTCCATTGCTTTCTTCATTAGAAATACCTTCTAATTGTAGCATTGCCTAGACTGACATTACTCCTTTACAGGAGACTCTGGCCTGATCACTGCTCCGATGAGACATGAAAAGGGCAAGGTTGGGGTATTGCAGCAGGTAGCAGCATTTCATTAGGTGGCACTGTTTCCTCCGAGTCACTAATAAGCCACGGTCCCCTAGGCAACATGCTCAGGCAATTATGTCGGAGGTGCTGTTTTTTCAGATGAGTCATAAAATAGAGGTCTTAACCTTGTAATTAAAGACGCAATGGCACATTTAGAGAATAAAAGGGAAAAAAAAAATCGGGCGTTCACCCTACTATGTCCTGGCTAAATTCCAGCCCTGGTAATTTAGCTTCTCCCTATGTAACACTGCCCCATAGCTCTGACTGAATTCAGTCTTCAAAACAGTTGTGCTGGAACTTTTCAAAAAGTTCTTGCATCCCCCAACGGAAGGGACTAAACACATTAAGAACTGACTGTAACTTGCCCAGGAGGTAAAAGGTGATGGGGGTTGTTTATACACATCCAAACACGTGCACAGAAATATGGCACTAGCTCAAAGGTTGACAAGTTTGTAGAAGTGGTGATAGCAAGGGCAGAATGGGGGCTATACCCTCTGTGTCTTGTTGGAGGCAATCTAGAGAAAGCCAGATCCATATAACTGAGCAGGATGAAGGAGACACAGATTTGAGGGGAAGGAGGTGAACACCTTTCCTCCTTCGGGAGGAAGAGGACTGATGTGTGTATTTCCCCAACAGGTATGGCACAAGCAAGCTAAGCTTATTCTTATGGGATGCTAGCTAAGGGCAAGGCCAGCTAGACCATGCCTAAGCGCATGCTGAATAGCAGGTGGCAAGTCAAGCATCAGTGAGCTCCATGTGCCCGCCCTTTCACAAGGCTTATGGGAACTTAATAGCTGAGGTCTCTGCTCCTTAGTCATGCTCCACTGAAGACTGGACCAATGGGTTCAAACTGTGCAGGTCTCACAGCAAGTCACAGTCCTCTTCCCCTTAGCAATATAGCTGCATACCCAAAAGCTGCTGCATTTCTCCCCATCTGCCCTCCACTCTTGAAATTTAAAGACCCCCAACTGGGGCAGTTATAAGACACAGCAGTAATCGATGCATGTCTTTAGCTTAGGGAAGATTGGGCAGAGATACAAGGCTGCACGTGCATTAGAGATCAACATTACAATGCTCCAGGCTTCACCCAGAGTTGCAAGAGAACCTCCATGAAGTATAAATCAGACCCCGCACTTAATTTTGCGGCCTGGAGGAAAAGACCTACAGTCTAGGGGGCAACTCTACTACTGCAGGGTAGGAGATCCTTTCCTAGACCAGCATCTCCACTTCTTGAATCCACAGAAAGCAGAGTTGTACATTCCTTTCCACAGTATTTATTTCCCCCCCCAGGTTCTCCCTCAAATTTAAGCAATTAAAATCCAGCAAAGTAATTTCAGTAAGACACAAGGTCAGGCTTCTAGAGATAAAGTTGGAAAGCATTACCCTGAGAAACTAAGATTCGCAACGCAGCAAATTTTCCCCTTCCTTGCCTCTAGTATCTCTCACCCAGCTGTGTCCCAGCTCTTCAGGCTGCTTTCTCCTTGAACACCTGTGAGGAGAACCAGACTCTCCAATTGCTTTCCCTATCCAACCAGGCAAGATAAGATGCCATCTTCCATCATCTGCCAGAAAAAAACCTATGGAACAACTCTTTTGACAATTTAAGCAGTGTTCTTCATCTTATAAGAGTTAATTTAGTTTCTACTGCCAGCCCCCCCTTATTCCCCACAGGGATATCTACTTAAATGACTGGTCCAATTTAGTCTCATTAAAAGTGCCAGCACACAGTTACTTCTCCAAAAAAATATAAATACAAAAGCTTTTCACTAGCCTTTTTCATTCCTTACGCGCACTCAGTTCAAAGGTAAAGCCTGTCAGGTCGCTGCAAAATGAGAAATAAAGCATGTGTCTTCAGATTCAGGGATACAGTTTAAGATTTTGATTAAAAATAATAAGCCACTATCTTTTGACTTGAAGCTGTTTAAGTGACTCAGAGCCACCAAGGGGAAGACATATGACATTAATAGTACTTAACTGGTGGGACAGTCAAGTTGTTGTGTAAGGTGCTCAGTTTTAAGACTAGGACGAAACCACCGTTCCATCGTGGGAAGTATCAGACAATGAACGTGCTTCCTGATTTCTTACATTCTTACCATTTTTACATTTGCATTTAACAACAAAAACAGAGACAGAATCCTTCCATTATTAAATTCCTTCAGGAGATGCGTCTCAAATCTCCTAATAACCCATTTTAACTCTCTCGTTTTAAGGTTAGTAATAAGCTCTCTTGAGCCTTACAATATTAGTGGAATACAAATAAAAAACACATTCTCTGGATACTTTGGTAACTTGATTAAAATGTTCTGCTGCTGGCGTCTTCCAAGTAAACAGACCTCTGCGGCTTATATTGAAGCAAAACAGCGCTCTAATAAGTTTACAGCATGGACATTTCTACAAGTGATACTACAGACTTCTGCATCTTATGACCTCCTGCCAATAAAGCTCTCCAAGTTCTGGTATCTTGTTATTTAGCAGAAGCTTACTTTGAGGCAATATTGTTTTTAAACAATTATCTGAAAGGAATTTTTGCATTTACAAGCCTTTCTTGATGGCACCTCTTCCATTGTGGAGGCTGCCTGCATTCACAAACACATCTAAAGTACATAACGGGCAGCGCTACTTTAGTTACCCTGCAAGTATCATTTCAGGATCAGAGGCATTAGGTACCTTATTGATCTTCTACCCAGGGTGTGTTCCAATATCCCATTTCCTGCATCACTTGCTCCTTAGCAAACCTTTCTTCAGCTCTGCATTACTGGAGCTCTGGGAACAATTCTGAATCTCATCTGCACATGCAACAGCTGATAAAGCAAACGGCTTGAGCCTCTGAGCTAGAGGTTGCAACAACAAAAAAAAAAAAATCTATTCAGCTGAATAACTTTTCAACTTTCCCAGTTGCTTTCAGGAGCAATTACCAGTTGTCAGCATGACCCCAGAAGGAAGAAACCAGCTCTCTGAAAAGAAAAACGTTCTTTCAAAAGACAAGCAGGTCTTCAGCTTTGAAGCAAGGTTTTGGTCATTTCAAGTTGACTTCCAGGAACTTGCTGATCAAGACCGAAAGCGTCTGTCACCATTAAGGAAAGCAGTGCGGGCTTCCCTGCGCAGTGGGAACACTGCAGTCGCTCATGCTACCTCAAACAGGGCTTGGCCTCAGCTACCAGTTTAAATAAGTGCAAGCCCTCACCTAAACATAGGAAAAGCTAGAGAAAAAAAAAAAAAAGAAAGCTATCCCTATCTAGGGCTCCACCAGACCTGGTATTTTAATATTCAGCTATAGAGTTGCTTCCTATTCTATGCCCTCCCTTCCCCTCCCCGCACACACACTATGCATTAACACTGCAGGACAAGGGATTTTGCAGCTGTATGCGTGACCAGGGAGCTACACCCAGGCATTACTAGGTTCATGTGATTTGGGGCAGGGATGGAGCAACAAGTTTTTGGTTTTTTTTTTTTTTTCCCCCCCTCCTCTTCACTCACATACCTAATAACCAAATTGCACTGCTTCCCTCCTCCACCCAAGGTCAGCAGAAAACCACACAGACACAAGAAAAACCACACATGAGGAATTATGTCCCAAGGGAAGCCTGCAGGAGAGGATTTATTTTTTAAAATTATGGGGAGCATTGACAGAAGGGAGGTTACAAGTGAGTCTAGAAACCTCTTTATGCAAGAGCTGAACAACAGGAGGAAGAGGAAGCCTCATACTTCATTTGAGACGCAGAACTGGATAGCCTTAGAGGAATAGGAAATGAGCCTGACTGACAGCTAATAAGAATCTGCTGACCACATTAACCTGCTGATCAGGTCTAAAGATATCAATATCACAGGATTTTCTCAGGTAGCATTGCTCATGTTTATAACACAATCATTTCTGGTAGCGGGTGTTCAAGAAAGAACCAAAAAAGCAAGGTTCCCTGGCAGAGGCATGTGCTGCAAGTTATTTAAAACTATTTGAGTCAGCAAGAATTAATGGACAGCAGCATTCAAAAACCTTCCTATTTTGCCTTAAGGTGTAAACAGAAATGATGAGTGGCACAAGTAACTTAAGTAGCTGACCCATTCCCACGGCACTGCATACTTCAACTGGAAAGCTCCGGTGAAAACACATCTGTCACACAGGCACAAAGATAAGAAACAGACCCTCACGCTGCCATTCTGGGCGATAATGATTCAAGCTCAAGAGACAGACTTGAAATTTTACCTGTTTTCCCTACACCCAAAAGGTAGGACAAAGACAAAAAAAACCAAACCACACAATTCATGGTTTCAAAACTGATCGCCTTAATTCAAGGAAGTGTAAGATGAGTAACGTATGCTTGTTGATACTTGGGCAGGAAAGCTCTGGGTAAATGCAAGGTACTAGCACTCCTGTACATGGCAAACCCAAATGCAGACCTCTGCCCAGAAAGCAGTGTACATTGATAAAGGAAGTTTTTTTTCTATTACATGTTCCTCTATTCTTCCCTCGGGGAGGGTGGGGTGGGGGGACTTTGATAATTTGTTAAATGGGCAATATCAGCGCTCTACTACCCTCCAGGGAGTTTTATCACCAGGGGAGAAAACCAAGATCAACTAAAGGCCTCATCTTCACTGCAATTTTGCAACCTTATTTCCCCTTGGAAACACCATACATGCCTTTTTAATGAAGATACACACCCATCAGTGCCTCATGCCTCAAGCAGAAGCTGACAGGAGTCAAGTCTTTTTTCCCCCTCTGAGACACGCAGCAGCGCTGATCCTCCTTCCCTTGCCCGTTACTCAGCCCACAGCTACGGCCGCAGGGAAGGGCAAAGCGGAGCACCGCAGACGAGCTGCCCGACGGGTGAGCTGTTTGGCTAGGCTCCACAGACAGCTCACTGCCTTCTTCCTCCCAATTAGATATGCATGGTGCCTCTCCATCACACGTATCTAATGAGGTGCTCCTAATGCACCTTTCTACCAGCATTATTTGAGTTGGTAAGATACTGATCAGCACTGTGACAGTCTAAGGATATACTCAAGCTGGTATTCATGGGAAAGGTAGATTCCCTCTGTCTACATTTTCCTCACACACCACTTCTCCCCCCCCCCCGCCCAACATACACTTTTCTTCATGGCTTACTGTGGTGAAGCTGTTAAGTCTTTACAAAACACTGCCTGGCGCTGAAGGACAGCCACAGTGCACCAAACCCATTGAGTCTCAGGTACCTATGCACATACAGGCATGCCCAAGAGTTCAAAGCTGGTACTGGTACGCTCTTGTGGGCTTTGGCATGACTTCATAGCAGAGCATGGATTTCTTTGGAGACCATAAACATAGATGGGCTGTTTAACACATCCTCTATGTGCAAATAGCTACAGAGCTCCCAAGAAATCAGCCTGTGAGGTTTGCAAGGTAGCCGAGACAACAGCCGTGACCTGGTGAGATTTAAAGCTACTACAAACCCCTTCACCTTGGTTAGCTTTTAGAAGATAAAACATTAGCCAGAGCCAGCATTGAGAAGGAAAGTGCTTTTAAGCAGCTCAGTCCAATAGAAAATTACTGTAGCTGTGGCTCTAGCCAAGAGACTCGGATCTGCAGGGACACCCAGCTTGCCTCTGCTTATGCGCAGTAGTGCTGGGGACATGGCCTAATCCTCTAGCAGTCCTTACAGGAGGAGGATGTTTCTGTTAGTCAAAGGCACTTTAACTTCACAGACTCTTCTTGCCACAGAAACAGGCGTAGGTGCGTTTCCCCCACTGCCACCAAAGTATTCCTAAAGGCTTTTCACCCAGTCTTTGCTTCCCAAAGGGTCTCATATGCCCAGACTTCCCATTTCTGGGATGGGGAGAGCATTTTAGTTAATGCAGACCCTAAAACCCCTGGGAAGTGTCCTGTTTCTGGTTTTTTTGGAGAACATAACACTAACCCTCTAGGGTAGCCCAGGAAACGTTAAAGCGCACAAGAGGTTACACAGACATGAAACTTTGCTCCATGGATCTAGCTAAACAGTATCCTTGACCAAAGCAAGGGATGTCTGTCCCGGGATGCTAGTCCGGATGCAAACCCTGCTGACACAAAGGGAAAAATAAAACTTTAGTGCCTCTCAGCTCAGGAGGCACTCAAGTATCAGCGCAGAGATTATATGCAAGGAGCTGGATATTCTTCAGATCCAGAGAGATGGAGTAACGAGGTCTTAAATCATGCCATGGTCACTCTGGTAAAGGAAATCCCAGCCTGCCATCAGGAAAACTAATTTTCACAGTAGCTGGCTGTGAAGAGAGAAAGCATCATATTGAAAGGATAGAGCAGGAAGCATCCCTCTGCCTGCTCGCTCCCAGGCAAACATACACCCACGCACGAGCTCAGGCACCAGACGCGTCTGCTTTCAAAGCATTTGCCTCAGCGTATTGAATACCTCCTTCTCTTCAGCCCCACCGCAGCCGCCTCTAGAGCGGCCAACACCCCGGTAAAACCATTTAATAAAGAAATCACCAGCTGCAGCGGTGACAGCTGCCACACCAGACCTCAAAAAAGAGCACGCACACAAGAAGATGGCATCGGTGGCATTTGAATTTAACCAGGGGCACCGGGCTGTCCAAGTTGACTCATCACAAATTAGCCCACCCGAACAATTAATATGCAAGGCTGCCTCCCAGAGGTGATTTGGGAAAGGAAGCAGCCCTGTGAAGGGAGAGCCGTGCAGCTGCTTTGCTAGCAGGATACGGTCCCCTCCTCGGCTCCATCTCTTGGCCAGCGTCACTGTACAGGTGTCACGCTGGAGAGGACTGGTCCCCACGTGGCTTCCTGTGCTTTGCACAACTGCCTTGTCCTGCATGAAATTGCACGGGGTTTACGCATGACAGCGGCCTTCAGCAGGCCATCAGGAAAAGCAGAGGAGCAGTGAAACTTCGGGATTTGGCTGGTGGACAACGAATTTGGGCAATTCGCATTTTTCAGATTGAAGGGGGGGGGGGGGTTCGTTTTGTTGGGCTCGCTTAAAAAAGGTAGTGATTTAAGACTTGCAAGGATTTCTTGCATAAGTGCTACATGGAGAGGAGAGAAAGCAAATACCTCCAGAGATCCCAAAAGCTGGCAGAGACCCAAGGACAGCCTAGTTGAGGCTTTTCAGTAGACTTTTCCTGAAACCTTTAAATAATTTAGAAAGCATTAACTCTTACTGACAGCTTTTCAGCCGGCTATTTTACTTGCAGGGCCCTATCAAAAAACCTCATGACTCTTAATTACAGGAGATACTTGAATAGCCCCAAGTCTTGGTCAGGATTGGACTGAACTTCCAAAAGGTGCTTTGGATGTACAGGCTGGGCTTCCAGAGGCCACTGCCTGCCGCTTATCTGCATTATTGCTGGGCAAGACATAAAAAAAAAAGATTGGAAGTCTATCAGCTTGCTCAGGGCTATTCAGAATAAGGGAGGTGTTCCCTGGAAAAGTTCAGCTGTGTTAAGCACTGCAAAAATTAAGCAGCTGCAAAGTGTAAAATAGTAGATACCGCCCCCTTGTTTAGGTTTTGAGGGAAAGATGCTCATTTCCACCAGCAACACCAGCTTCACACTTCCAGCATTTCCCCAGGGCCCCCAAATCATGGTTTTGCAACATCTGAGCCTTTATTCTCTCTCTTACTGCCACAAAGAATGCAAACAGCTGTCAAAGAGGCAGCTGTGGCTGGGCCAAGCTCTGCAGCTAAGTTAATTCTGCACCCCTTCCCTCCTTACCTCCCCAAAGGGCATCCGGATGGACCAAGAGGCCAGCTTTAATTCATACGAAACCAGAAGTTAGATCGAAAAAACCAAGTTCTCTACTAGAAATACTGAGAGACACGGAAGTACAGCAACCAACCCAGTCACCTGACCACCAAAAAGTTACGTATTTTCAGTTGTGGCTCCAGACAGCATAGCGAAAGAAGAAAAATTTCTCCCTGCCACTGAAAGTGAAAACAATCCAAGCAAATGGCAGCCCAGCTGCCCTTCCCAGTCTAAACCCTCCCCCTAGAAACAGGGATTTCGGGTCAAGATAGGCTTGGCTAGATAACATAAATCTTAACCCCATACAGTTTCCATATCGAGGAGCCACGAAACAGCAGCAACAGTGATGACAACACCACAGGTGGGAGGAGGACCAGGGATGGAGCAGCACCAAATCTGCTTTTGCTGTCCATCATCAGCCCAAAATAAAAACGCCCTGGTCCCGCTGGTGAAATAATTGCAGGCTGACAGTACAGGTTTGAGTGTTATTCATTAAAACAGTGTTTATGGTTCGTCTACGTGGCTTCCATGGCTACAGCAACAGGGATGATGTTTGCTAGCGTTTTAGGCAGATTACACGGATGCGTTTTATTTTCACCGAGCAGTGCACTTTGCCCACGTGAAACCCCTTTGCCCATGTAAAGCCTATCCGACAGGCTGTTAGAATGTTTTAGCATTCATTTAAAGAAAAATAAGAAAAGAAAAGAAAAAAGGTAAGCTCTCCCCAAGCATTTCTCGAAAGTAAATGCAAATTCTGAAAGACAGCACTCTGGTGAATTTAAACCGAACCCAGAAGGTATTCTGCCTCCCTAAGCACATCAGCACAGAGACGAGACATCAGGCACAAGCAATAGATATCACAAAGCAGCAAAGCCTACTGAAACCACACCAAGTACTGCCTTACTTTAATAAATAAAGAGCTGACAGCTGGTTTTCTAGATTTCCTGTGCAAACGCATCACCCAGCACCAGTAGCGCTTCAGTAATTTTTTTTTTTTTTTTTTTAGACCACAACTTACCTCCTCTACTTCTTTAATAGAGATGCTGTTCAAATGCAAACAGCCTCAGAGGTCCCTTCCTTGGTGCTCTCCCCAAGCCAAGCACTCGTTCCTGAAAGCCACTTGCTCAGGTGGCCGAGGAGGCAGCGGCTTGTGGGTTTTCAATGGCTCCAATATTAATCCATCCAGGGCATCTTTCTCCCTCACTTCCAATTGGCGCGCGGCGAATGGGTGGAGAGAGAGCGCGACCCATGAGATCCCAGAGGTGCCCGGCCAATTCGGCTCCCCGGCAAAGCAGCCTTTGCGCCGAGTCAAGCGCCGGGGCAGCAAAGATGCTGGCGAGCCGCTAAGCGCGGTAACGGGGCCGCGCTCCGCATTCCAGCGCGGACCCAGCCGGGCTGCAATTTGGGCTCGCGCTCCTCCAGCCACCCAGCTTTGCCGTCTCGCAGCTATTCGCCTCTGGTAGGAAGGAGGGAAAAAATAGAACAATTAAAGCGACCCCGTGCTTCCGAGCGAGCGCTTTTTGCTGGCTGCCGCGCCGACAAGGCTTAGGTGCCTCCTTAAGAAAGCTTCGTAGCAGCCAGGCGCAGCTCAAGTGAGAGGATACTATACCTTACGGACAGAAGTACAGGGAAAACAAGAGGATGTGAAGATGCAGGAAGAAGAGGGAAAACTGCTGCCGAGAGGTAGATAGAGCAAATCTCTTAAAGACATAGCTGCTGTATTCTGCAAGCGCCCTGCCTGCCCGGTTGCAGAGCTGCGCTCAAATGCTTTGCACGCTGCCCGACGCGACAGCTCAGCAGCGTGTGCAACAGCAACACAACAGTTAATACAGAAACTCAGAAGCAAACGAGAAGCCTGCACGAGAAGACGAGGCAGGGCAGCACGTCTGTAACGAAACAGCAAGTTGCAGGGAACAGAGCTGAAGAGACCTCACCTCATCCAAGCAGACTTATTTCCAAGTCTGTCTGACCAGCGCTCGGCTAGCCAGCTCCTGAAAGCCTTCAGTGGGGGGTGGGAGAAAATGCCACATCCCCTTCCCCTGCCCCAGCCTGTTCTACTGCTTCACTTTCCTTATAACTCAAAATTTTCATAACAATAGCCCAAGTCTCCCCAGCTGGATATTTAAAGCCTGCAAGAATGGTTTGTGTTGGCCAAAAATAAAGAAAACCACCCAAAAACACACAGCAAAAAAAAAAATCTCCCCACTTCCCAAAGCAACATTAAGTCAGCCTTAAAAAGAGGCAGAATCTTAAGTAAAATATTTAATTGCCCAAGTGCTGGAATGACTGGGTCACTTCCAACTCTGAGATCCCTTATAGTAACTGGGACCATTATTGTGGCTGAAGAAGAAATTTCCAGGTTTCAAGTCTACCAGTAGACAGTTAATGTCCCCTGTCACGAAGCAAGCCAAGCCAAGGCACCGTTCTAGAAAAGCTACGGTCTTTAGCGGATGGATTCAGTCAAAGCCACATACCCCATGTTAAGTCCCTGCTGCAGACTTGTTTCCGCTGCATAAAACCACCGGCAACGCGTGTTTTTAAATGCCTCCTACACATTTTCTCTGCTGAGACTGCTCATTCGGTCCTCTCTGTTTTCGTGTGCCAGCTGACTAGCTTTTCCAGGTAGAGCCCATCACAGTCAAGGTGTTATTACTGCATCAAGGAAGTTCTCTAGAGTTATGGAATAATTGAGGTTGGAAGGGGCCTTGGAAGCTCTCGGAGCAGGTCTGCCTTTAACATTAAATCAGATTGTCAGGACCTCGTCTCCGAGAGTTTAACAACTTCTCAAAAGAGCTTTACAGAAAGCAAGAAAATCCTCAGGATCAGCATTTAAAACAAGGCTCAACTCAAGAGCAGGATTTAACCAAGCTTAGTATCTTTCTAACAATGTAACCTGTAAAACTCACTTCTGAACCCAACTGAAGTGTCTAATTTAAATTCTTGCAGCAAGACAAAAAAACAAACAAACAAAAAAAAAAATCTGTAACAGAGGGTCTTCTACCCCCTCACCACCAACCCTTGATACCCTTCACAGCAGTTTAAACAAAATCGAGCTCAAATCTCCACAGTCCTAAAGGCAAGCCGAGTCCGCCCAGGCTTCAGCAGGTGCTTCGGGTCTTTAACACTACCGGATTTGCTTTGGCAAGCGGACAGCCTTATGAAGCAAAAGGTTGGCTATGATCAGTTTACTTGTTTGAACTGAGGTTGTTTATCAGCCTTCTCCAGGGATGGAATTGCTCAAGCGAGCATCAAGAGGTCCAGAAAGGAGAGCATCAACCCAACCGCCCCGACACACCTGCCAGACCCAACGCGATGCCCGAGCATCACGCTCGGGGACTCCCCAGCTCCAGCCCCGCCGTTCCCGAGCCCCTTCCACCCCAGCACGCACCGTCTGTGGCCCCGGTCCACCTCGTAACCAAGCGCTGGGGCCATGGGGCCAAGCTCTGCGCAGCGTCGGTGCTGGCCCCGAACTGGCCGTAGGGCGAGCGGAGAAACGTGAGCCGGGGGTAGCAGAAAGGCGCCGGCTCCATGAGGACGGAGAAGAGAGGCGAGCCAGGTACGAAGCAAACCGCGTCCCCCTTCACCTCCTTGAGCGGGTGCTCTTGGGACATGCAGGCTTGGAGCCACCTCGCTGCAAAGCTCCTTCCCGGAGGGGGATTAAGGGAGAAAGCCCTAAAGAAACCCCGTCCCGGTAGTCGCAGCCCAGCGGAGCACACTGGAAAGGCTGCGTCTCCAGCCCGTATTTAAACGCGCCTCGCTCCAAAGGCAGAGATGCAGCACAGGAAGAGACAAATTCCAGCCCTGCGTCGGGCTGATAAGCCAGGTTTATAATATTCAAGAAGTATTGGCATTACTACAACTCCTCCTCCCCCTCCCTTGAATCTCTCGAGCGGTGGCTTGTTGTGCACAATAAGCAAAAAAAAAAAAGCCCAATCCCTAAAAAATCAGCCTGTTCCGGTGGGAACAGCCAACGCGTTGAATAAAACAAACACACGCGTGTTAAACCCTGGGGACGCAATTAGGCTCCGAACAGAGGGAAGAGACGTTTAACTGCCAGAGTTGGAGATGGCAGCAGGCAGGAGGAAGAGGAGAACTGGGAATAAACCTGGCGCCTGTCTCAGTGCCCCCGGGGGTGCTTTTGGGTTTTTTTTTGGGGGGGGGGGACACAAGCCAGAGCTGCAGCCCGCACCTCTGTGGGCCAGTAGTACATGCCCCGACACCATGCCCTTGGCCAACAGGGGAAGAAGGCCACCTCTTCCTCAGGCCCAAGTGTCTCCTGCTCTGGGCTTTCTGCTCCTCGAGCAGGCAGCCTCTTGCCTTACCTCTAAGGGAGTTCACATGCACCGATTCCCCCCTTGCTCTTGGGCATGGTGGGAATTTTTTGGGGTCACCTTGCTGTTGCTCCCATGTGAGGGTCTTCTCAGGCATTTCTAGGTCTTCTGAAAAGCCGAGGCAGAAGAACCCACCCCTCTCAAGCCATGCAGAAACTGTACAGCAGGGACTGCATGAGCTAACCCCTGCAGCACACCCCGTGGGCACTGTAGCGTGGCGCTGAGCCCGCCTTGGCCAGACGCTCGTCACCCTTGCTGCTCAAAACCCACCACACATGCCAAAGGCCACCCCGCCAATCTCTTCTCTCCACCTGCTCCACAGGGCTGAGCTTGCTCCTTCTCTCACACCCCCACGCTATCACCAGTGTCCACTTGAGCTACCCCCCTCGGATGCAGGGGTGCTCCCCAGCGTGACCACCAATCCCGAGAGCAGCTAGCAGGTCTGTAGCTAAACATTAGGGTCCTCAAACCAAGGCTCCAAGCAGAGTCCATGCAAAAAGGCTCCCGGCCCACCACCTAAGCCTGGTTTGGTAATTGGCATTATCCCCACTGGTGGTCAGGTTTTTGGGCTCTCCTTGCCATTTCTATGATTACTACAACCAGTTTACTATTCCTTGCAGTGCTCTACCAAAAGCATGGCTCCAACCAGTGCACAAGAGCTTGCAGAGACCCTTCTCCGCCAGCTCAGCAGCAGGGCTGGACTGGCCACGTTAGCCTGAAGCCCTTAGTACTGCTTTCCCCGCTCCCCACCCCACTTTTCTTTCTTTGATTGTCTATGACAACCAGGGCTGAATTTACACAGGGAATTAGAGCGGGAGAGAAAAAAACCTCACAGGAGTTAAGTGACAGCTAAGTTCTTTGCTAGCACAGCCAGCACCAACAGATGCAGAAGCCTGCAGCGCTCTGCTTTGGGGCCAGCACATTGCTGGACTCGCAACAGCTTTAAGGGGAGCTTATGCTAGAGCATGTTTAGAAATTTCTACTGCATTTAAAAATTGTTCTTCAGTTTCACCAAACTCCTTCAGGTTTCTATAGTGGGATTTGGATCTAATGTATGCTGTGTATCTGCTGGTGCATTTAGCGATAATTTGAATATTTACAGGGTGGATGACAGTTTCATGATGACGAGTCATTAAAGTGTCCCAGAGAGCTGTTTACTCCTAGAGAAATCCTGCATAAAGGAATGGGACGTTTCTAGAAGTGGTTTTGCATTAGGAAGATTCTCAGTAGCTTAAGTACCATCCCAAATAGAGTAATAGAAAGGTTTTGGATAGTAGTCACCTTGGCTTCCAGAGCCACCTAAAAAAACCAAACACACCAAAAAAGCATAGTATTGGGGTAGTTTAATGACAAAAAGAGCAGCTTCCTCCCTAGGCAATGTGTCTTTATGCATAAATACACATGTGGAATATCACTGCAGCTCTGCAAGCCCAAGGTTTGAGATTTTAGTATCATATAGGGTCTAAGAGGCAAATACAACATCAAACTCAAACTCTGGACTAAAATCAAACTTTGCAAAAGGGAGCTTGGCCAGTTAGCTGCAAGAAGCATCAAGCTTTTTACTAACACTTTAATAGAAAGCTTCTGTTTCTGCATCCCTTTGGTTTTAAAGCCAAGACATCTTTGTTTTCACATTCACTCAACAACAAAAATAAAGCTTTAACAACTACTTACAGCCTCAAATGATTTACTACAGCGTTACTCAAAGTCAAGGGACTATGAGCTTACAGATCGCTATCTTATGCCGCTGGATGGGGTATCAAGTGAATGCTGTGCTTAAAAGCCAAACCCATATTTCTAGCCGTGTTCATTTAGACAAGCTGAAGTGCTCATTTTGCCAGGGAACGACACGGGAGACAGAGGAACTTCCTCCGTGGTGCCTAACTCTTACAAAGTGGCAACTGCGTAAAAGCCACACACGTTTCAAAGCTGGAGGACTCTGGCTGAGCTGCCTTAGCCAGCCTGTCTCGACTATAGGAGGAAAGCGGAAACACACAGCTCACATCGGTGGTAGCAGGCTGAAGCGGGGACAAGACCAAAGTTTTGCATCACTGGTTCCTTCTGGCATCCAAAAAACCCCTAGCCACGATCCACCCTGAGAGCAACCCAAGTGAGAAGGCTCAAACACTGCAGGTTTTGCTGGGTCAAGTGGTTTATCCCATGCTTTGGCTCCAGGGCATTTGGAGCAATAGTTCTGCTCAACAGGGACAAGGTTCCTTCTCACACCTGAGGAAAGCCTCCAGGTTAAAGAGTCCTGCAAACATTACATATTTCATTGATAGGAAAATAAACACACGCACAGAACAAAAACCAAACACCCCACACAACACACTGTTCTCATGCACACCACTGACGGCAACCGATGTGCCAGATGATAAGGCGACCAGCCTACGCCACCGGGTTTTAAAAAAGAAAAGCCCTAGACATGAGACAGCAGCACAGAAGAAAGCAGAGGAACATCAGATCTGCAGCAATTACAAAACAAATTTTGTTTTGAACTACAGTGGGACAAGGCAGCAGGGGCACTCTCCTCACCAAGAGCACGTCCCAGGGAGAAGTTTGAGGACCAGTTTCGAGATTGCCTGCTCTACAGGCAGCAAAGCTGTTGTGCCACCTACAGTTGCTTTCACTCCAGAACAAACTTTCCCAGGCAAGCTGCTGTGAAGCCAGCGGCATTTAGTTTAGCCTAAAAAACAGCCACCAACGCAGCCATGCTGATTAAGGAAGCGCTTCCTTTTGGAAGGCGGAGGGGAAGAGACACTTCAGAAGATAACTTTCCAAGTTCAGCAGGAATCAAGAACCATATTTCGCAGCGCGTTTAAAGATCCAGCCTCCTCCCAGTCTTTGGGAACGAAGATTTCAAAATAAAATAAAACAAACACTGCCGTGCTTTCGCCGGGTCATACTAGCACCCAGACCCTTTATACCGGCTCGGTTTGAGCCACGAAGTTTCACCTCTCCGTTGCAGCTTTCGCACCGTTCCCAATGTGAAGTCGGACAACGCTGCATCCGCCAGAAACGCAGCGGAGCAGAGCAAAACGCCTTCCTCCCCCCCGGTTAGGTATAAACAAATACCAGAGCGCAGAGGAAGGAGAAAAGAGGGGGGGGGGGGGAAGAAAGAACAGAAAACGCAGAGTTTCAATTGCTTCTATATCCTTTGCTGGTTCTTTAACATCGCATCTTGCGCACTGGGTTTAAACAGCTCGCGGCTGTCAAACTCGCCCAGATTTGCAGCCTCTCGTTACCTCCCAGCAGACAGCAACCGGCTCCTAAAGCAAAAGCTTTTTTTTTTTTTTAAAAAAAAAAAAAAAAAAGCGATGCAGCTCCAGGCTCCCCCAAGTCGCTCCCCCCCCCCCCCCCCCCGCAAGAGGGGGAGGAAATGGGAACCCAGGATACATCCCCATCCCCTCCGGACCGCGCTTTTTCGGACCGGTCCAGCCTGCCATCCCCTCGCATCCCGGCCCGCGCTCCCGGGGCTACGCGGCAAGGGGGACCCTGGCCCCGCGCCTCTCCGAAAAGGCCCGAGCAAAAAAAAAAAAAAAAAAAAAGGGGGGGGGGGGGGAGGGAATCCCCTGCAAGCTGCCGGCGCAGCTCATCACACTTGTGGCTCCCCGCTCGGGCTAACTCTGCCTCTCACCACATGGCTGGAGGTGAAACACCCGTCTCGCTGCCATGGCTGCTGGGGCCGCTTCGCCTTTTCCTCTCATCCCGTCTTCACCATCTTGACACTTTCAGGTTGGTTGTTTTTTTTTTTTTTTTGGTTTAGGGTTTCAAGAAAATTTTTTTTTTAATTATTTTTTTTTCCCCCTCCTCTCCAAAAAAGAGGCGAGCGCGGCCAAAAATGAAACTCCCTCTGCATTAGTGCAGGCTGAAAAGGGGAAGGGACTGTGCAGTGTCACACCCCTGCCTGGGTCCTAGCGCCCTCCCCCAAGCCCTCTGCCCACTCGCGCTCGCGTCCGGCCGAGGCCGCGGGGACATCGGGGCGACGCCGGCGCCGAGCCCCCGCCGCCCGCTCCGCCCCGGGGCCCCCGCTGCCGCCAGCGTTTTCTTGGTGCACTGCCAAGAGACTGCCAGGACACCGGGGGGTTTGATGGCAGCAGCCTAAGATGCATTAAAAAAAGAAAAAAAGAATTTAAAGTGTTCTCTTCCCCACCCCCCCCCATGCCAAGTTTTAAAGTTTTAAGTGGAAAAATAAATCCCTTTGTACTTTTCTCACCAAGGAAAGGGTGCAATGGACAGCATGCAATTGCTACTAGAAATCGTTGCTAGATGAGATGCAGCTGAAAGCTTCGGAGCTGGGCAAAAGCACAAAGCTAGCAAAGCCTGGTTCCCCTCCATATCCCCCGAGGACGGGCTGACACCACGAGGTCTCCTCATCTGGACCAAGTCTCTTCACCTTTGTCTGAAAGCGCCTTCAAAACCTGGTTCCTTTGAGATAACCTGATGCACGTACATTTGACTCAAAACCCGCCAACATGGTTTCAAAAAAAGAATCCCTGGGGCACAGCACAGCAGCGCAAGTTGAGTTTGTTCACAAAACCAAGCTACAAAAATAAGTATTCTGCATCTTTTTTTTTTAAAAAAAAAAGCAGGCACACTACTTAAGTTACAGGATACTTTACTTTTTGTGAGCTTCTCCCAGCTGCTGCTACCTTATTTGTTTACAACCTAAGCAACGCTTGCTGTTTTGCCACCCTGCGTAAAGCACCCCAAAAGCAGGTAGGTGCTGACAGCAGGAATGCAAAACAGAAATCAGAGAAGGGGAGCAGGGACTTGCAAGGAGCCCGCTGCACGTCAGCACAGTGTAAATATCTGAACACAAAAGCAGCAAACAAAACTTAACCGCTCCTGTTCAAGCCAAAGCAAGGTGACAGAGACTGGCAGGAGGACATCAGCGTTACCACCAGTATATACACTGCATTGCATTAGGATAAATACTTAATGTCCTAAGAGCTGAACCAAGACCACTTTATCAACTCCCCCATTTTTTCCTTCCTCCAGGAGGAAGGTTCTTTGAGCTGAACTAGCTGCAGCAATCAGTTTGGGAAATTTGGGGTGTGTGGAAATAGGTAAAAGTAGTAAATCCAGAAATGTCTTAGAATGAAGTTGCTACGGAAATTGGTCTCAAGACATTATACCTAGACTGAAATTTCCCATCCTCTAAACTACCAAACCACATCCAGAAAAGGAAAAAAAGGGAAAAAACCTGAAAGTCAATTCAATTAGAGGTAGGAATCGGATTCCTTAAGACTTGAAGACTTGAACTAGTGCATAGGTCCAGGTAGCAAGTACTGCTGAAAAGCCTTTATGCTTAATTAGTACTTAGATTAGTTTGGAGAAAAAAAACACCAATCAATTTTCTATTTTCAAATGTTAAGTGTAACAGTCTGCAGCTCACAAGAAAAATCCATCCAAAAAAAGTCACAAGAAGAGTGGGGAGGCTCTGGTTTTAAACTGATTAAAATATATTGGTCCTCCAAACTAATGTAAAGTAATGATTTGTGGTTCTGCTGAAGTTTTGCTTATGTTGCATAAGCTGATAGCTGTTTTAATGGTTTAAACTGTGCAGATTTAATACAACATTTAACTCCTTGCACAAGTTGAGACACTGAGTTCAGTTACACCGGGTGATTAGATGGAGGCTTTTGCAGTTGTCCCTTTCTCATGTCCTACAATTTCAGCCTTCAACTCGTTGGTGTTGGGGGAAGCCCTGTGTGATGTGGGTCCCGTAATGCCAGGCAAGCCCTCCCAAGGACACCTGTACCCAAGTGAAGTGACAATATGGATTTTAGAAAATACAGCAAGGAAGGCAAAGCAGAAGACTAATGACATTTTGATGCCTTTTCATCCTAATCTGAACATCATAAACATTTCAATAAGGGGGAAAACGCATTTCTAGAAGTGGAAGTCTGTTTTTGATGGGACAAACAGCTCTTCCTCCTGCTTCTCCACAGGGATAGTCTGGAACAACACAGGTCATGCAGCTACCCCAGGACGTCAGCTGTGGTCACGGTGGGGGCAGACGAACCCTGGCTGGTAGCAGAAGTACATTCCCCAGCTTGCAACAATGGGCCTGGCCACATGGGGAAAGTATCAGATTTAGGGTACGAAAGAGAAACATAAAGAGCAGCTGGAAGAAGAGTTGCCAGAACAAGTAATAATAAAACAGCAGGGGCGTTTGTGGGCTTGGAAGAGAGATGCTAAGAGACCACAGTGTTTCCTACCACCCCATCCTACAGTTCTGCTCCCGAGACCCATAACTAGCAATGAGTTAACCAGACTGGTAGGAAAAAGAGCAGATACAATGCTGAAGAAGAGAAATGCATGCAAGAGCATGCAGAGACAGCTTTAACAGGGCCATCCCCTGCCAGTCTGGGAGTGGAGATCACATGGGAGGAAGGAGAGGGGCTGCACGGGAGCTGCATATTGAGAAGAGGCTAAGGAGCCAAGCTCTCTGCTTCCTTGTGCTCCCTGCTGTTCTAGGGGATTTCAGGCCATATCCCAGTTTGGTTTCGCACAAATCTCCCGGAGATTTGTGGGGGACTCCTCAGACTTATATCCTGTGGGCAAAAAAGCCTGAGCCCCATGTTAATTTCCTTTTCTACCTCAGATCCAGCTAGGTTTCACCATGAAGAATTTTTATACCACCAGGTGTCTCTTGCTAGCGATTAGTCCCACTGCCAGTATAGCTTTCTGAAAGATGAACACAGGTATCAGCTGATCCGATTTGATGTGAGGCACCAGAGTAGATATCAAATACCTTCTGTCTGGCTCTATCCGGACTCTCCTGATGGCTCCAGACCTGCTCATTGCAGGCACTTGAGACAGTCTTCATTGGCATATTAAACACGGTCACCCAGAGGGAGCAAAATACAAAAAAGCAAGAGTTGCACCCTACCCTGAGCCCTTCGGCTTCTGAGGATCCTTATCCTCGTATTTTTTTCTGGCAGATAATTAACTTTATGCACAAACAAGGAGGATGGTCATTATCCTCTCTTGGCAAGTCATTTCAAGGACTGTCTGATTGGCATTAAATAGGTCTGTCTTTGTACCTAGACTAGTTTGGTGCTGAATCCAACTGGAAGTGGGATTTTTGCTTCCCTTCACAACCAAATCATACAGGACCTGATTCCCGGTGCAGCGAGATCAGTCACACATCTGGGTTTCCTCCAAGCCAGGCACAGATGCCAACTATACTTATTTTTCAGTATGATATTACCATCAAGACTATAATTTTTCTGGTGGGCTGGTACCGCAGGCTACAAGAATTTGGAGCCCAGAAAGAAACACTAGGTGGACCCAAGCATTGCAGAGAAACTTATCCAATACTAACGCATGAGGTAGTGCTGGGATTCCCATGCCTGTGACAGTCAAGACATTTAAAAAAAATGCAAGAGTTGCTCATGGGATCAAAAAATGTAAGTACTACCCTACCTGCATTCAGAATTGTTTTATTATGTTTTGATCATACCTTGAACTCCTTTGAACCTCTCTCAACTCCTGGTGCTTTGACTGTAACTCAAGTTAAACATAAGGTTGCTTCACAAATCAAGCTCTGTCAAACACAGCCTGGTTTGACCAATTGGCTGCTAAGGGCCAGCTCTATTTCCAGGACAGTGCAATAAATGCTGCAGCACAGCAGAGGGAGCACAGAAACCTGCTGGGAATCCCCCCGCCAAGGGGGCCAGCAACCAGATTACAGCTCCTTTTTCAAGCTCTTGGCACTAGGAAGAGTTTAAGCGTTTATCACATCACCACCGTTTGCTTTGATGCTCTTCCAGCACACCCCTGGACCTGGATTCCACAGGTCTCTCTCCCATTCCCCACCCCAAGGATCCCATTTCAGGATGCACATTTGAAGCTGCACTGGCCCCCTGGCCTGCAGAGGCTTTTTCCCAGGTTGGTGTTGGACACCAGACTTGTTTTTAATTAGGGAGAGGAAAAAAAAGTCAGTATGAAAGGCCAAAGTGACCAGTGATCCCAGTTGCAGCTTGCAGACTGAGAGCTCAGTTTGCGTTTAGCAAATGTCTTCATTTCTTGTTGGCTGTCCTACAGAGAGACAGACTGAGGCAGGACTGAATCAGTCCCCCCAGATGCAAGGGAGCAAGTTTCAAGTTACCCTTTAAAAGCCAAGACTCCTTTACTCTTAGGTTCCCCCCTCCCACCAAGAGGCTCATCCAGCTAGCAGATAAGGACCACCGCAAACAAAGTCAGAGGGAAAGGGAGAGGAGGTTTTCTTTTAAAAAAAAGAAGTAAAGAAAAATACACAAAGCAACAGCCAGTTTAGAAGGCAGGGTAGTCCCTTTGAGGACAAGGGGAGTTTAAGAGCTGGCAGCACAAGGAGACAACACAGAAGTTTGATGCTTTAGAGACACACCGCAGTACTTGACTTCTTACAGACCATACCTCTCCTCACATAGGTTCATATCTAAGATAGATGAGAGCCATCATGTCCAACAGGTGAAGGAGAAGCAGTTCTCTTTGACCAAGACGCACAAGAACACTCATACTTTTGTCCCTCTCCTTCAAATCTTCTTTCTGAAACTTCCTACAGCTGCACAAGTACAGCTGGCTCTCGCATAGGGATGCTGGGAGCTACATGAGGCCAGCAAGGACAGGGCCAGCATTCAGACTGTGGGCTGCTGGGAGGGTCAGACTTCCTGTAGACAGATTCAACCCAGATGACGACTGCTTCCAAGGTGCTGTTAGAGGATTTGGGGAAATCAGCCAGTCTCTCCAACAGACTGTGCCAGAGCCAGAAACCCCCTGGCAAAAGTCACATCAGCGTGCAAGTTTTGTGAAGCCAGGACTGTCCAGCTAGTATGTTACCATCAAGTAGACCAGGGAGATATAAGATGGAGTGATTAGGCATATTTGCTACATAGTCCCTATCCTGAATGCGACTTTCTCCTTGTGCTCCAAAACACAATTCCGTTTGGCAGAGAAGGATGTTCTCACCTTCCAGAGGCATTTAAGACTCCCCTTACAAAGCAAGTGACTGACCAAACTATTGCCTTCCTGAAGGGGAGCTGAACTCCACCGGGGGAGGAAACCACAGGGTAGAGAGGAGCTGGCTGCCAAGTTCCTGCAGCCAGCCCTCCTAAGGGGCTCTAGGTAGAGGGCAGGCAACAGCAGCAGGAACAGACTCCTTCCTCTTTAGGCAGTTTTCCAAGCAGGTGTCAACTCTGCTGGAGCAGCAAGAGTAAGGACTCTCTATCAAAACCTAGCCATCCTGACTGGAAGGTCCTGTAAGTGTGTAGATCCCATCCTGCAGCCAAGCAGGTACCAGCAAGGCTGGACACCAGCAACACTAAGCTGTGGTTCACGTAACTGACACCAATACTGCCCTGACATGTATCTCCTGATCACATTGGCTAGGAGGTACTGAATCAACATCCCATCATTGTCCTTTTCAGGGGTCCTAAGGGTATAGCTCCAGCATTCTGCTGGCCAGGACAATAAAGCACCACCAACAAAACAAGGTACATTGGCGCTGCCCTTGGACAGAAAGGTTGCCATGCTCTTGTTCATACCATCAGCACAATTACTGCCTGGATATTACCATGCACACGGGAAAATGCAAGCGTAAAGCTTAAAGTTTAAGCCAGCAACAATTTATGTTAAGGGACGGCAAGTTTCTTCACTTACAAAACATGACACCAGAAACGCTCAGCTCTTCTTCACTCTGGATGCTCCTCTCCCCAAACAGGTATTAACTAGGGATTGCTTAGCAGTTCCTGCCAACTCATAAGACAGCAGTGTAGTTAAGAAAGCCAGTCCCTTCCTACCTGTCTGAGAACGGGGAAGGCTCAGGCTTCCAGTCAGCCCTCATCCGGTCACTGATTTGCACAAGGCTTTTACAAGCCATAGTTGAGATCAAGGAGTCTGACACTAGCCAACAAGCTCGCACCTTATTTGAAGCGTGAGGACACAGCACTAAGACAAGACTTGATCGTGCCTATCTCCCCACTAGCTGATCTTTTGAAAGTAGAGCTAGAGGGACGTTTGGGTGGTCTCTAGCTGAAGTTTAGTTAGCTAAAGATTTATTTGAAAATCTCTCCATGCTGCAGCCCGACACAGCTTTTGCTACATTACTAAAACACATGCCTCCTATGACCCACATGTGCAGCAAGTTATAAATTTGGCATGAGCTTGCAGCAGCTGAAAGCTTTCTCTAGACAGCACAGCCCCATGCACTCCTCTTTGCTGTCTCATTAAAGCACCCTGTACAGTACACTATATAGCAAGGCATCCCAAACTCTCTGGTAAATAGGTAAAACAAAGCTAGAGATGTTTCCCCAGGAAAGTGCCAAAGTCTTCAGTCTAATCCAGATCTTTGAGTCCTACCACATAGGCAGTGTCTGGAGTCTTTCCATCTCTTGTGGAAAAGGAGGGGAGCAGCATGCTCTAAGAGGAAGAGGAATGAAAAGGGAAGAGGAAGATGAAACTAAGAGGACAGCTCAAGAAAAGAGCAGTAGCAGATAGGCCTGCAAAATTCATCGCTCCTGCGGCTATATGGTCCGTCCTCTGGCACTTGAGTACCCTCCACCTGAAGGCAACCTTTGGGAGAATTTTAAAAAATATTGCTCATGGTTGTTTCACTATCAAAGGGAAAAAAAAGTCTGCTGCTAAAGGAGGGAGCATTCAAATCCACCTCCCTGCTAGTAGCTTAAGTTACACCCTGCCACTTTAACACCCGAGTGTCAGTTTACCTTCCCATGGAAATTAAACAAAGGGCATCTCCATGGAGCTCTCGAAGCATGTCTACATTTCATGGATCATTAACAGGTCGAGATGTTGTGTCCTGTTGAACGGTTGCTTCCTAGACCCCACTGCAGCAGGTGACCAGGGGTCGAAGCACACATTACCCGCACACTAGACAGCCTTGGCTCTATCTCCTTTCTGCTGGTGCGTGCCTGAGAACCAGTGTCTCACCATTATGGGGTACGGTATCAACAGACATAGCAGGATCGCCAAGATCCATCTGTACCAGTGAAGAGAGATTTTAGAGACAGCCTAGAGCAAGGATGAAAGTTAGTCTTCCATTGCTTCACTTTCTAGATGAGGAGGATTGTGGGAAAAGGAAGGGAAAGAAAGATGCCCTTAAATGATGTTATAGCTATACAAAGATTCCTACTAGCATAATGAGTAGGTTTTGGGCTGAGATAAAACAGAGACTCATATAGAGCCACAACTGAATAGCTGACTTCAGCCTTAGTTTAGCCTCAGAGCATCAAGACACTTGTAATTCTAGGAGAGAACACACTTGCCAGCCTTTTTTGTGCAAGAGCACAATTTAAAGGGAAAAATCTTGTTAACTAGTCTAGCCAGTGGAAATCCATCCTCTCTTGCAGAGAGTAGCAAATAACGTGAACATTTTCACTATTGCTAGAGACAACGTATTGCTGGAGATAAGGAGTTTAGCAGGGCATTTATTTAGTTATTTTCAGAATGCTAATGGATTTAGAAATAAATGATGGTCCTTACCCAAGACTCAGCTGAACTTGTTATGAAGCTCAATGAATAAACTAGTGCAGCAGATCCAAATGATGTCATGCAATGGAGCAATAAAGAATTACACAACAAGGCAAGAGATAGAGAACAGGAACACTCAGCAACATCTAAAGTCATAAGATTTAAGGTTATTTCTTACCAAATATGCACATTTGCAAAGCACCCCTTGCCCAACATTGAGTTAGATCACACCACATCTACAGAAGTAAACGTTTACCTGAAGCTTTCATGAACACCAACAGAAGGGCACCAGCGCAATTTCATACCAAAGGGAAGAAAAAAATCCACACAAAGCAATAGATATGAAAACAAGCCTAATGAAGGCTGACGTTTTCCAGGCAAAATGTCATTTTTAAATGTCTCAGTAGCAGGTTCATGAGGACCTACAGAAAGAAGCTCATAGTCAAGAACTGGAAAAATTCTCAGACAGGCTAAAACCTTGCTTCTGAAAAAAAAAAAAAAAAAAAGAGGGGTCATATGCTGGGATGCAGCTGTGAAGATTCTTCACACTTTGGGATGATGACTTTCATCTCCCTGATGAAATACAATTGCTGGCAGCAAACACCCAGGAACAGAAAAAAAGCTCAAGTTCCACAACAAGCTTCAAAGCCCAACAGTGTTTTACTTGCTGCTCAAAAAGATTCAATTTGCTATGCTTATTTAATCTAATTTGTGCTGCATGAAAAGCCTCTCGCTTCTCCCCTCGAAGAGCTACCCTTCCCCAGCAAAGGGACAGTAGAGTACTGTAAGTCAAGCGATTACATCTTGACACCTCTAGGTTTGACAGTGCACAGACCAGGATCAGTATTCTGGATATTTAGCAGAATTCTGCACTAGTAGAGGGATTTAAGAAAGATGACAAGTCCAAATATCTTGCAGAGAGATAAGCGTGATGTGCAGCATCCCCATTTGGATCCCTTTAGAGAAGGGATATCTCCATCCTCCATGGCAGGTCATCAGGAATTGAGAAAACCCAGTTATTGTACCTGCTCAAGGTTTTCAAGCCATTGCTTCAAAAAAGGACATCAGTTTTAACAAGACATCTACCCTCCAGAATCTGCAAAATCAGAGCATCACAACCCAACAGTGGAATGACACTTCAGGACTCTGCTCACGTATCAGAAAGGGAACATGGATGCCCAAACCTAGTCTCTACTGGGACTGAAGACCTTTTTGGCCAGCCAGGTATGGGACTTCACTGTGAGCTGAAGGCTCCACAGGCTCCATCAGCTATGGGGCTATCTTAGGCATGTGTGTGTGTAAGCTTGGTGCCCAAATTAAGCTGGGCAATTTGGCAAGCTAAGCCCCATCTTTGTGGACAGGCCATTTCATGGCTTTCCTTCCCCACCATTAGTACAAACCTAACTTTCAGGCTACAGTAAGAAAGGGCCACTGTTCCACTCTTCCAGGATTAAAAAAAAGCCACAAGAGTTACTAGAGCACCTCAGTGACAATCAGGCAAAACCCATTTAACAGCCTTTTCAATTTAACAGGGATCACTAAGGGAGAAGCACAGAGCTGTCTGGTTAGCAGTCTCCTACTCCCACTAAGTAATGGGGGCACACGTGCTTTAGTCACCAAGATCATAGATCTAAGGAGATATTAGCCACTTTCACGACCTTCCTTGGGAAGGAGCACTCCAGCACAGGCCAACTACATAGCATTGACCTCCTTGAATCACTCGAGTCACAACACAAACATTCCACCCACTTCCTGTCCTCCAGATACGGGACAGAAATACTCCCATTTACAAGTGAGCCTTTCAGAACTAATTAGAGTGTGAAAGCAGTAGCTGGGTACATACATACCGGACCATTAAAATAATGTTCTTGCTAATCAAGCTTTTGCCTTATTTGCACACACATAGACAGTTGCAGAGGGGCTGTCACCTAGGGCCATTTAGCATATCATTATGCAACCCTAACGGTCACTACAGCATAAACGCTGGTTTAACAGCAAATTCAAGAGTTCACAATCCAACTCCCACACAAAGAAAGTTACCCTACTGCCAGATTAAAGGAAACCAAGCTCTTTTGATGTTAAAAGCCCAGCTGACCCAAATATACAAGCTCTTAGATAGCACTTGTTCTTTAAAACTTGTTTGGACCAGTAGTGTTCCTCCTGCCTGGAGGACTGGCTAAGTAAGGCCCTTGCTGCCATTTGGAGGCAACTCAAATTACTTTTTTTTTTTTGCTTTGAACACCATAGAGTATTGATGCCATCAAGGGCTTATCTCTTCCTTCTGTGAAGCCTGGCAAAGCACAGGGCCATGCGGGAGTGACGGCTATTTGAAATCTTTTAGGCTGTTGCTCAAAGGCTGGCTTGCATTTCTTTTAGTTAATGCAAATGGTCATGCCATTAAGCTATAGCTTAAGCGTAAGGCAGTTAAAGCCTTGCTTCTCTGCCTTCATTTTAGTCCGCTGTTTCCCTATGAGCTATCCACGGCCCATGTTCAGCCAGGCAGTTCTTTTCAACCAGAGTTTCCCTAACTGCTAAGCAACGGGCTTGTTGTCAGCAGGTAGATGTTCACTTTCACAAGAGCCCCTTGTAGGAGCTCAGAGGGTCTACAGACACAGAAGTCACTGAGCTACCTGAGGCTGGGTCATATCCACCTGCACTTTTCCTCAGCACTAACCACTACCTCACTGGTTGCTTTTTTCCCCCCTCCCCTTCAAGCACTAGCCATAAATCTCCATTTTCCACAGCAGGTCTGCTCTCAAGGATGGAGAGAAAAAAAAGAGTTGGATAAGCCATTCTTGAGATGATTCACAAGTGACTGAACTTTTCTACAACTCTTCACGAAAGGAAGAAACTACTTTGAATTGAACAGGAAGCTTTAGCATAGTTTTCAGTCTCTGCAGAAAGGAAAACTCTTAAGCATTTGGTACCAGTTTAAACAAGCTTGGAGTCACCTGCCAGTCTAGAAAGGGTTCAGAGAGACATTGCTCCAAGAAAACTTCCAGGTACATTGGAAGTCTTCCATTTTACAGGTTATGGATACAAACCAGTCAAGCATAAGCCATAAAACATAAGCAAGCAGCTTAGTGTCAATAGTCAGAACTTTAATAATTCAGCTCCGTTACTCAGCATTAAGTATTGGGGCAGGTAGGTTTAAAGACCGCAGCTGGAATTTCTCCCCTCAAGGTCGTTGGCAGAACTGACAGGATCCTGACAGCAAACAATACAATTATTACTGTTTCTCAGAAAACTGACCTGTGAGGAAAGCAATTGTGCATAGCTTTCAAGACAGAGGAACTGGAAAGGAACAGAACAAAACTGAGCAAGGTAATTTTGGCTGACTAGCAGGAAAGTTTTCAGTGATTAAGCCAGTTAGTCTATAATCTAGTCATCCTCTCCCAGGAGAGTATTATTCCTGCACAAACTGGAAAAAACCCAGAGGTTACCATATAGCAAATAAGCCTTTTGGTAATAGAGTTAGAAGAAAAACAAGTGGATTCTTATCTCCCAGTTCCGTGTCTTACCTCTAGTTCTGTGCCAGGAGAATATAAAACTACTTCCTTGTGACAGGAAAGATCTTCACATATAAGGAGATGCAAGACATTCAGCGTAGGATTCTTCTCTAAAGCCTGGGGGTCTACAAACTGCTATGCAACCATGTTCAAACACAGACACTTCAACCCCCCTACCAGCTCTTAGGGAAGAGAATAGCAGCTTGAAAGCTGCAGCCTGATGTTTCTGGGACCCTGCTTTTTCTCCCCCCCCCCCCCTTCTTTCTGGCATTAGCCCAGCCATACCTCATGGGTTCTCCCCTTCCTTCATTCTTCACTTTTAGTTGCAGAATTATATGGAATGTCTTAACACACCACTGTTAGCACAGCATTTACCTCAACACACAACTGAAATAGGTTTTAAGCCAAACTGACAAAAACAGCCCACAGAAGCCATTTGCTGCTTTGAGAGCCATATTCAGAAGTGTTCACCACAACAGACTTCTGCACAGCAAGCTGCAGATCCTGTTCTGCAGACAGTTGCAGTTACAACACCCATCCCATTCTGCATTTCTACGTTTTCAGGTGTCCTAGTTGAAGATAATGACCAGATTTCAAAGAGCCACCTACAGAAATGCTGGCACATTACCATCCATTCATATGGTTTCCTCTCGCAGACAGACTGGCTCCTGACTAGAAATCCTGAGGAAGTAGGTAGATGGGACTGAAATTAAAGCCGAGCGCAACTTGACAGTAATTTGCTTCTCCAGGGAGCTCCCACATGCCCTGCCCTTTTACTAGCCTTCCAGCGAGCAAGAAGGTCTTGCAGCCCCAGGACGCTGCTAACAACTACCCAGAATTTGAGTAAAGTACGTCTGGCAATCTAGTTCCTTTGCCACAAAAACTGTGTCCCTCCTTTTTTTTTTTTTGGGGGCGGGGGGGGGTTGGTCGAAGGACACAAAAGTTCAACTAGGTGGTGGGGCGTCTGCAAAAGGAGCCTTGATATCACTTCTGATCTGACAGCACCAGAACAGCCAAACCAGGTGCTTTGTCTTAACACCGGCTGCAGAACAGCCATGTGGCTTCTAAAAATGATTGAAATCACTTAGAGCATTTGATATTGTAAAGGTTTTCCCAACATTCCTGATGAAAAGCATACTTTGGGGGGTGGAGTGGGGGGAGGAGGTGGATGGCAAAAATCATGCATCTTAAATCCCTTGAAGACCTCTAGTATCAGAGACTAACTTCAATAAACAGATCTGCAGAAAGGAAGGTGCATTCAGCTTACTGGACTGACCTGCAATTGCTGTTCCCACTAAGGAATACTTTTACACACCAGTAAGTTAGACAGCTGAACTCAAACATTCTCCCCCCCCCCCCCAAAAAAAAAAAAAAAGCAAACAGACCTAGGAACAGCTTCTCTCTCTATTCACAGAATTTTGTTTCCCCTGAAAAAACCGCTTATCCCTTCCCAGCTTTCTCAGAAGTAGCGCCAGCCTGATTTTTTTTATCCTGAGCATCAAGAACTTGAGGCCCATTGGGAACCAGAACAGTAACTATAAGGAAGGTCAGAGAGCTTGCATTATTAAACCAACTGATGCACGATATAGCCAAACAGAGCATGACCTTAAGTGGGTGAGTCTACCGTAACTCCATCCTGTGGTAGGCTTTCTGGAAATGGAGGGTGTGTGGCCCAATGAGGCAATTCTCACAGCAGCCGTCCTGCAGGGTGACAAGGAGGTGACCTCCCTTCACCTTCCAAGTACCCAATATGCTAGTCAACAAAAGCTACTTTGCAAAAAAAAAAGCCCGGAGTTTCTACAAGTATTTGTCTAAAAAACAAACCTGTCAAGCGTTCATGTTTTATGTTAAGGAGATAGCAGGCCTTAGATTCCCTAGAACAATGCAAAAAGGTTTGGACACGAAGCTGCATATACTCCATCTCTTTGGCCACAAGGCTATTTCAAGATGGTCATCTGTCTTCACCCATCCTGCACCCACCCAGATCACAGCATTACTTTATTCCCTCAAGGCTTTCCTCTCACTTTCAGTCCAAACTACCAACGGCTTCTCTATTGCTGTTAGCTTGCAAAAAACTGAGGGCAGCAAACCAAGGCAGTGTTTTAAAGGAATGACTGCATTGCTCAGGCAGACTGTGGCTTTCATGTAGTACTGTTTGCAGCCTGGAGATATAAAGCAGATACCTCTATTCAAACACACCGTGTTTGACTTGTCTGCTTACCCACTGCCAGTACTTTACTGCCTATATACACCAGGGAACCACATAAGACACAGCTGGCAGTTAACTGCTATCAACACATGCTCCAGAACCCCCTCAGTTTAACCAGGCCATTTTAATAATTGCTATTTGAACTATCATAGCCAAAATCCTTTAAAGCACCGCTACCTGAATTACCGAGTACTGACAGCCCCAAAGCGGCCATATTCTTAAGCCAATACCACCTTGCTGGGCCTTTTTGTCACCTCCTTAGTACAGGAGGATTCAGTACCCAACAGGTCAGGATGAAGATATCCTTTTTGGTTCACGTTGATAAACTAAGTGCTCTTGTCCATCTTACTTAGAGACCGCCCTCAAAGGGGGACTCGAGTTTGCTACCTAACTTTAGGTAACCTCACTATGAGCAATCCTTCACCAGACAGCCTGCCTAGACATCATGTCTCTGGTTTCCGTCCCCTGGCAGCAGACTGGGAGTAGCACTCTGTGCCCTCACTGGAGACAGACTGGTTCTTTCCCAATACCAAGAACAGCTCAGGCTTCAAACTGTACCCCAAGCCAGGAAAATGAGATCTGACAGCTCTTGGACAGTTCAAAGCCTATTTGCCTTACCCTTATTGCCCAAGGTACATGCTCCAGCTCAGAACCATTTAGCACAATTTCCAACTGATTTCAGACTCTGACTTATCACTGCCTTGATCTGGTGCGGGTTGAGTCAGACTGCTTTCAAACTCATTTGTGAAAGATGTTGAAGTCACTCAGTAGCAGTGTCCCAGTCCCACAGAGCACATGCAAATGCCAAGCACCATCTGAGTCAGAATCCTTCAGAAAGATAGGTGATAAGAGGTTCACCTGGTACATTTCCTCCATAAAAAGGATTAAGGTCATGAACAAGTAAGAGGAAAAAAAGACGACACAGTTTAGGAAGTCCTGCAAAAAAAGAGAAATATATATACACACACACGCATATATATCCAGAAGCAGCTGAGTAAGAACTGGGTTAGATGTAGAGAGTTAAAGGCTCATCCCACCTCCTTACAACATGAGCACAGTAGTAAGTGTTTCTGGCTACACTTCCCCCACACATCCCATTAAGATTTCAGTCCTGCAAGAAATCTAGCTAAGGCCCAAGACATTTGCTATAGGTACGTTAGCTTTGAATATAACTGCAGTTCTCAGCGGTATGTAGGGGCAAAGCCAGAGCATCAACTGCTTAAGAACCCCCCCATCCACTGATCAAAATTTCTTCATCCAGCCTAGTATCCTGGTTTAGAAAATAGCTACCAGGAAATGCCTAGAAGAGAACTTCAGCACTAGTCCAGCCTATAGGGAGACCGCCTATGATATTTTGGGCTTCCAGCAACTCTGGACTCCAAGGTCTTCCCAAGTTAGGTGAGGCTGCAGCACTTCTCTTCCGTGATAGGACCTAGTAACTCCTTGAAGCCACTTGCATTTTAGCGCCAGCAAAGTCCCGCAACAAGGTGACCCATGCTATGCTGAAGGCCTCATGAACAGCTTGCTTCTGCCAGATTAACTGGCAATTTGTCCAATGTGCCTTCATTCCCCACTTACTTTGCCGGCACTCTTTAGTCTCATGGTCCCTTCCAGCCTGAGAAACCTTAAGTTTTAGTCATTCCTCATACAGAAGCTGTTCTTCAGCTTTGTTCCTCATCTCACCTTTCCGACAGTGCAGCAATGCCTAGGGCTACTGGGTGGGGGGCAGCACAGACCTCTACATTTTGGAGTGCAGTATTTTACAGGCAGACAAGGTAGGCCTGAGCAACAGGTGAGAACATTTGGAAGAGGATACTTCTCAGTTCCTAGAGCTCAGTGCTTTTCCTCCATTACCTGATGGGTAAGCTACATATTTCTCTCTCCACTTCTAGGAACCAAGTGATTCTTTTAAAAAAAAAAAAAAAAAAGAAGAAGATCAGATCATACAAAGCCATTCAGATCTGCACAACTTTGAAACAGAATTAGCAGTGGCCTGGAGGAATACATCTTTGACAGGCTATTTTAGGTAGGTTAAACAAATTGGGGTAAGTAACACAAGTTTACATTCCACTTCTGTCCATGATTACCTCTCAGTAATGACAGAGGCAAGCATAGTTTAGTGAAGACTGAACTGATTAACACTACAAAGGGGAGCCATAGAAACAAAGGTAATGGGTTAAATTGCCCACCCAATGCATCCTAACAGCATGCTTGCTGCTTAGAGGAAAGGATTCAAAACCAGAAGTTTGGTGTCTAATGAAACAGTAGCACCTCTGCTCCAAAGCCCGCTGATTTGCACTAGTGATTTCTGCCATCTGGTCAATTTGTTTGACAAGCACAAGCACAGCAGCCAAAAGGGACAGACCCGGGAGTCCTGGGGAAGCAGTTGAGATGCCTGGGGGAAGGTGGCTTCCTGCAGGTACAGACCTCTGTATCAAAGGGAGGTAACAGACATCCTTGCAAGTAACCCTCCAAGAACTGGCTGGGCAGGGAGGTAGACTCAGGACAGGAGAATCAGCAAGTCTTCCCACACCATACATTTCCTAAATTTAGCAGCAGGGATACTTTCTGGGTGAAGACAGTGCACTTGAATGGTGTTCCCATTACACATCGCACATCAGCATTCAGTGTTTGGCACTAGAGTCCTGCTAGGCAGCTGGGGACTATGAAAGTATGCAACACAGCCAGGAGTCCCCTAATAGCCAGGGACACCAATGTTGCCATAAAAAACCCCACTTCTTAGTGCTGTTGAAATTTTGGAACACTTGGTTGGCACAGTCAGAGGCGGCTGCAAGAACAGCCCTTTTCTACCTGCGTCCTCCAGCCTTTGGAGCCAAATCCTCTGAGCTAGATCTCAATAAATCTGAGACTCGCAGTGTCTGGGTAGGTTCCAAACATTTTTCATATTCAGCTCTTGGCCAGCTCAGTTCCAAGACACAAGGGCTGCAAATCTCAGCCATTGCCAACACAGGCTGCTGCTCGCATACTTGTACTAAGAGCATTATTACGAACCAAGCTGCTACTTCCTAGGAGCCTGAATGGGATCAGCAAGTGCAGGAGCTATCCAGGGTATCCCAAAACACCTCCTCCTCCCATCCACCCTGCAGCACTGCAGAGCAAGAGGTCCCTGACTGCGCATCCCACTGCACGGCACCCTAACTCATGGGGCGCTCACTGCGGATATCTCATTTTGCATTTTATCTTTGGTAGCACAGCACACTTAACAGCGAGTTGCTGAAAGAAGAGAGTCAAGATAGCTCTCACCATCTGGTTCATGGCTTGCTCAGGAACCCTTGTCCCAAGCAGGAGGCAGGAAGACACAGGCTGTGGACTTCCTAGGGGTAGTCTTGCCACCAGGCTCACCATCTGAGGTCAGCACTATTTGTCAGCTCTGCCATCATCACCTATCCCCAGGGAGCAAGGCCATGGCTGCAGGCCAGTCCACAGCCTCACATCTACAGACCCACTGGCCAACCCAGAGCTTTCTGGTCATTTCTTGCAACAGCCCCACGCCTGGACTGATGCTGCAAGAGTTACGGCAGGCTGGGCTGCGTGGCTCCTCCAAATATAGCTGTGAAAGGGCATGCATTCTCCCGGGCAGGAAGGCCCCCTGCCTCAGGAAGCAGCTCAGAGGGGAAGTGCTCGCTCAGCCGCTTCCTGACTCGGACAGCCGGGGAAGCTGTTTGTGCTGGCAGCCCCAGCGAGGGAGATGCCGCATTCAGCTCAGCTTGCAACAATTACCCGATTCCAGGGACTGCCCCTCCAGCTGCGCTCGCACATCGGGAACCAAGCCGCAAGATCGGATAACAATGCCTGAAAAATTCTCAGCCTTTCAGCATCTCTTGGGGAGGTGAAACCTAGCTCCTGCATGGTTTTTCCAGCTTCGAAGGAGGAAAAAAAGGGGTTTAAGCAGATCAAGGCAGAGATAAGAGCTGCTTGCCAGAGTTCACAAGGGGAAGAGAGCAAGACTTGGGTCTCCTCTGTCGCAGCCTGGTATCTGGGCAATCCTTCCTACTTTTTCAACTCATTGTGGCTCATTCCTTATTCAGATAAGCCTAACATTCCACATCCCTATTCCTTTATAGCCCACAGAGGAGCTAGTGCTGGGACAAAGCCTATCCCTAGCAGGAGCTTCAGGGAAGAAAGCTACAGCCAAAACCAGCATGTTCACTTTAAGCTTCCCGGCTCATGGGGAAGAAAAGAAAAGTCAGGAATTGTGTACAGGAAATGCTGCACTTAGAAGTATTACAGCAGCAGGCAGGGGAGCAGGCCTTCAAAGTCTGCTCTCTAGGTTTTCAGATACCTAGAGGAAGCCATAGGCACACATACCTGCTGCTTGTAGGCACATACATCTGCAAGAGACTTTCTCTAGGTGCCTAAAAAAACAGTCAGGGCAAGCTCTAAATACTTCCTAGCTCCAAATTGGTCTAACCAGCTGTAGACATAAGCAAATGTCTGCAGAGAAGCATCTATCACCAGTTCCTCTGCATCCAAAATTGCTCCCCAGATTCTCCCCAGCTTCCACAGCCTTTAACTGATTATCATTGCAATAGCTGGGTTGCTGAGGAGTCCTCTGATCTTCCTTCATGTCCTCCAGGGAGGGCTGCCAGCACCTTTCTTCATTATAAACCTCACTTCCAGATGTGTCTCATGCCCCTCCACTGCTACCTCATCTCCCTTCTGGCTGGAGGGAGAGGAACTACCTAGATATTTTCCTCTTGGTAAGATCTCCAGAGGAAGCGAGAAGCTTTTTAGCCAAACTAAAAGATTTTTTTCTGGGAGCAGGAATCAACACACAGCCCATTTTGCTCACACCATCCTGGCACATGCATCCTTGCTGCTGAGCTGGCCAAAGCTGAGCCTGGAAGCACACTCTGTACAGGACCCTCCGACCCTGCAAGCACATTTCTTCTCTTCTCCTGGTTGAGCGGCAGCCCCTTGCTGTGCTTTCACCACCCTTTACTCCTCCACACTGTCGTCTCAATGTAGACTGCTTCTTTCCAGGCATTGCCCCATCTTTCATCCTGCTCTGCCTGACCCAGGCGGTCCCAGGACAGAGCCCTCACACACGCTCCCCTCCACTTCAACCCAACACATGGCAAGGGACAAAGCCCAGGTCTGTACCTGCAAGGGCTCCAAAATCACTACTGCCCTGCAGGAGGCAGGTCACCACCTCCTCCTGCATCAGGCAGCTGCTCAGATGTCATTGCAGGAGCAGACCGCTTCCCTCTGAAACACCCACAGAGCAGGTAACCAGCATGCACGCTATCTGCCACCCCATGCCTGGGCTCTGTCCGAGCACAAGGAGCCACGTGGTCTCCTGGGACAGTTGCACCACTGGTGATCAAAGCGGTTTCTGTAGGTAGCCGCATTTTAGTGCTGTCCAAAAAGGCAACATGTGATAAATATCTTTTGTTTGTCAAGATGACTTGGCTACATCTAAAAAGTCAAGTAGCAGAAGCATCTCTCAAGAGAGAATCACTGCAAAACCACCAAAAAACCCACCATTTAGCAAACGGATTTCTACAATATTTTGCTCACTGCAGTTGCTCTGTTGGGCCAGATTGTTTTTTTGCTGCAAAGTTAACTCTTCCAGACAAAAGAGGGAACACTGAGCGGGTTATGACTTCCTTCTGTTAAGTCATTTAACAAAAAAGGAAACCCCATCAGAATACACAGCACAGCATGTCCTGCTTTGTCCTGCACCATAGGATTCCTGTTCTGCACATCTTGAATTTGACTGAATTCAATTGCAGAGTTGTTTTTTTTCCCCCTCTGAAAGAACCTTTTTAGAGAGTGACATCCCCCAGCATGAGTGCCTTTGAGTGTGAGGCTTTTCTGGCTGTACAAATGTGATGTCCCCAGAAGAGCCAGAGACAGCGTGAGGAGAAACCCCAACCGCCATGTAACTGCCATTCTTTTATAAGCCAACAAAATAAGTCCAGAATAGGTATTTATTGTCTACTCTGCTCCACTCTTCTCAGCCTTGCTATGACATTTATTTTTTTCCATAGTGAAGCGTCCTCTGCCTTTGGGGATACACACAGGCTAGCCTTCACAACCTTGCCAGCCTCAAATATTCATCACAGCCACTTCTCATATCTCCTCTACAACACCAAAAGCTACTAATTTGCAGCATGAATTGGCTATCAAATCAATGAACAGGACTACTAGACAAAAAAAAGAAAACCCCCTTTGAAGTGGGCCTGAACTCCTGCTCTTTTGAACTGCAGATGGGCAAATTCTGAGGTTTGTTTTCATAAACCCAAGTTAGAAGTTTGTCAGATGTGAAACCGCACATTCAACCAGAAGTAGCTGCTGGAGCTCAAGTTCAAAAGACTCTCAGATCTGCTATAAATTGCCAAGATGTCTCTTAAGGGAGAGAATCTTTAAGGATTAAACACTCGATGCCTCAGAAAAAGAAAGATAAATTTGACCTCCAGTTCTAACATAAGAATGTTTATCCCAAGGGTTAATTCTGAATTTTTAATAGGCAGAAATTACTCACATGGGAGTCTTCCTAGGTCTGTGCCTGTAAAACTGCCTATCTTGCAAGCTGGCATGACTTTTGCAGTGCTTTAAGCCTAAGCTTTTTATTTCAAAGAGTTTTGCATTTCATCTCAGTCAAAGTTAATTTGGAGTGAAACACACACCATTACCAGAGAAGACGGCGGGAATGCTTTAGGCTAGCAAGTTTGGGTGCCCTGGTTAGCTGGAGGCTCATGCAAGACACAGCCACACTCAGCTCATCCCTCTCCTACCCCAAAGCAGTTGCCCTGTCACTGAGGGCTCTTCCTCAGCACAGTCATCCCCCTCCTTTCACAAGGTGGGGAGGTTCCCAGGCAGAACAGAGCATCCCAAGGCACATCAGCGCTGATGCAGGAGAAGGCACGCCAGTGGGAAGAAAAAAAAGAGAACAACAAAAAGCTCTAGTCTGCAACGTTACAGTACCGATAACCCATCTCCAGCCACAGTCCAACCCAGACTGGCCTGTCCCTCAGCGTGAGCCACAACTCTCATTTTTCCCCTGGCTTCCACAGGAAATAAGGAACCAGAGGATGTGCCTATTGAAAGTGAAGAAATTCAAACCCCAGATGGCTGAGGGCATCAAGGGAAAAGTTGATTGGAGTGAATTGGTCTAGTTTTAGTTAGCAGACTCTTGCTGGAATGGCTTATGGGGCTAAGGTTCCTCCAGGGAATTTCACACCCCTAAAAAGAGATTTTAAATGCTAGGTAATAAATATATGACCATTTTTAAGCCCTTTAGAGCACTTGCAATTAAATTTTACTTATGATGCAGCATTTCTATATTAGGATAGTACCTGATAACATAAATGGGTATGAGAAAGCTACTGTATTAAATGCTCCTTTAAACTCTTCCACTGGCAATTTTAACCACATTCATTATGGAGGTTGCCACTACTGGTCATTTAACAAAAACCTCGCTGTAGCAGCACATGAAGGGTCACCTTCCTGGACCATTAATAGTCCTCGGGGCCTTCTGTGTCTGCGCTTCAGGATTGCAAAAGAGCGGTTTTTGAAGGGAGTGCATTTCTGCATAGCCACAGACCTTGCTGCAGAGAGATCACAGGGTAATGGCTATGCAGTTGTGTATGGAACCAGGATGCCACGGTGTATCATTACAAGTGGCCCTGCCTGCTAAACGTGTTTACTGCCTTAGAAACTTGTGACCCAGGGGCAAATACAGCTCCCAAAATCCACAGCCATTTGTTTCCTTCACAGCTGGGAGAAAGATGCAAAGCAGCAACACACACTGGAGACAAGACTTTACTCCTCCATTACAAGTCGCGTTACCTAACTCCACAAAGCAGGACAGACATGGGACTAAGCGTTTATGTTAACCATGAACAAAGCGTTAGTGCTAGGTAGCCTCATAAGCAGGCTTGCTTCCTAGTTTTGGAAGCCTTATTACCTCAGATGCAAGCTTTTACATGAACTATGGTGTTTTTACCTTTAAACAGCTGTTAAGCTCATCCTTATGAACGGGCCTACAGGCAGTGACAGAGCTGTTCAAGGAGGCAGGCTAGCTGGTGGACATTATTGGCCTTCTCATAATGAAGACATCCATGGGTCTGCAGCTGTGCGCACTCTGCCCACAGGCTGTAAACAGACCAGAAGTCAACCAGATATTAGTATCTGAAGACGTTTTTTCTTCTCATCCACTCTCTTCTGCAGTGAAAGCAGACCTGCAGCTACCTCAGTCCATCACATCGTAACTTTTAATTCATAAGTAGTATTCAGGCAAGATAGGCTGGCTGTTGGCTTACTGCCTCTCCCATCCTGTTTTTGGTAGTATTTGAATAGAGAAAGCTATTATGTTCATAGACAGCATACAAAAGCACTACCATAGGTTGTTTCAAACTGTCAGTGCTGGAGGGGCTTTTAGCAGGGTTTCAGAGGCAGCTAAAATTGCATGTATACAGTATGTTTTATCTGAAGCCATAATGCAGATGTACTTCACATCACACTTCCATCTGGTCATCCAACTCTGTGCTAGATAGCATCCACCCCATTACCTAGCCTCCGAGGTAACGATATAAAGAACTTCTGGATGGCTTGTGGAAGTGCAAACAATACTCTTAGCAGCTTTTAGACACCTGGGCAACAACTAAAGCTTCAAAAGGCTTCAGAGCCTATCAGAAGTACAAAGCAAGGCCCTTCAGAGCCATGCTTGCAGTGCTTCTTGCCAGGACTCCTCACCAGGCTGTTTTCAAGATTCCCCGCAATTCCTCCCTACAGAAACCTTTACAGCATAGCTAAAGCTGCAATTAAGCAAAATAATCTAACAGTCAAAGACCTCCTAAGGGTTACAGAGGATACGTACGCATAGTTGTGTTTCTACATCCATCCTTTAAAACAGAGCTCGTTAAATACACAGAGACAGACCATGCCCCACCCTACATCTGCCTGCAGTCACTGGAGCCATTCTATTAGTTGTTCTCCAAATTCATATTTCACGCTACAAGTGGTGGTTCAAGCAGTCATCCAAGCAAGCAAAATTTGCATTCTTCTCCAAGACACACAGCTACATGCCTCTCCGGATGCATATTTAAATATTAAAGCAGGCTATCCTTTAAGACTCTTCCAAAAGGATGTCATTCTCACATTCTCTCATCTGCAAAGCTGGACAGACCAAGTGACCGTGACACATTTATGATGTTTGAGTATTCTCTCGTTAATATTTATCTGCATATAATTTTGACTCTGTCCCAAAATTCTCATACACAAACCCTTATTTCAAGGGTCCTTGCATTGCTTCACAGCACCTACATCGGTTTCCACCATTTCTGGTGGAAGAAAACAATCCAGCAGCAGCATATCAGGATCCACCTAGCAGTTCAGTGTCAGATGACAGCCATCTCTTACCAGCACCTCCAACAGCTTGCCATTAGGCAGAGCGCAGCTGGAATTTGACCAAGGAGTAAGTCAGCCATCTCTCAGAACAAGCCAAAGGACTTGTAATGATTCCAGAAGTTCTGCAAAATGCATTTTACTTAGGTACACTCCATTTCCTCCGTCTCATAGGGAAATGCTTACTGGCAGGGGCCCTAAGTCCTCTAGAGAGACATTGCTGAACTTTAAGAACACAGTATCAATAGCATGGGCGATATCCAGTGCAGAGTTGAGAAGCATTACTCGAGTCACTGCAGAATAGAGGCACTGGGTTTTTCTGGTTAAAACCTGTGACAGACCTGTCACCTGTTGCATTTCCAATGTGAAAGTCGACTTCTATTTCTAGAGCAATTAGGCTTCCCTGAAAGGCCCAGCTTCCAATAGCTTTGTCTCCAGTGCCAATATGCTCATGGGTTCTCATTTGTGAGGGTCACTATGCCAGTTCTTAAGGAACTGGCTCACACCAAAGACACCATAATTAACAAGTCTCCCATGTGAGGTGGCCATATAGCAAGGGAGAAGGACCATAAATGGATACCTAAATATTAAGGCATCTAGATCAGTAGCCAATCACCTTCTAGGGGATGGATATGGGGAAGAGAGGGAAACAAAGGCTGCATCTCAGAGACATGAACAAGTTAAGGGAAACCCACAGCACATATAGGAAACTCTAGAAGTGTCAGAAAGGAGAGCGCCCAAAGTTGGTGCATTTGACAATGAGAAGTGTCAAGCGGAGATGAAGGTTCAGCTACACTGAGCTTGGGTTGATAGCTAACTTCACTACTGAACTAAAACTCTGCCCTGACCTGTGTTGAAGTGATAACTTACTGATGTATCTGTCAGCATGAGAACAGCTGAATCCATACTTTCAACTAATAATAGCTAAAAAACAGAGGAGGACTTATGAGTGCTCCACAGAAATCAGCCTGGGAAAAATACACCTGAGAGGTGGGAATCAATACATTTCAGTACATAAGAGATGCTGAAAAATAGATTTGCCATTACTTCTTGTTGCCAACTAAAGGAGTTGAAAAACGTAACGTTTTCAGAAAGGGAAAAGAAACCAAGATAACAAGGCAGTAGTATCCAACAAAAAGGTTAAGGTCATAGGGAGAGAGAGGGGAAGGGAAAAAAAGAAAGAAAGAAAAGAACAGCAAAACAACCGCTACCCACACCATCCTTCCTTCAGGAGGAACACCCACAAACACAAAGTGCTGATGAACTGATGAAGATGCCAGTTAACTAAACCTTGGCATTTAAAGCAATCTATTCCTCCCCTCCTTTGCCAAGCAAACCCCAAGGATTTGCTTAAGTGTTTCCCCCCTGCCTCTGCCCCCTTTTTTTAAGGGCAACTTGTTCAGGGGATAAAGTTAACATCCTTATAAGGCTAGTCCTCTTCCTTTGTATTTTGCCTTATAATTATAAACCCTTACTTGCTGGGGAAGAATACGCATATTAGCATGGATACCTCTTTTGCTGTAGCACAGGTCAGTCTCTGGTACACTGTGTACTTTACTATTGTTGTATAGAAAAGTCAAACCATAGCTACAACTGAAAGTTACTCCAGCTCGAGAAAGAGTCATGTTAACAGAAACCCACCACAGAATTAGGACTCATCATTACAAGCTTCCTGTGCTCATATTGGTCTCTATTTGATATCTGTGTCACTCCTGGGCTACATAGCTGTGTGCCAGACTCCCATCTTCTTGTATTTTAGGTGCAATGACTCAAATACTGAAGCATCACATTCCTTTGCTGCCAATAGCCCTAGAGTTTTATTTCCTGATGGGTACTTTAATGCACAGTCAGTTCTTTCAGGATGTAAAATGTTAAGTGCCACCATGAAGTACTCCAAAAAAGACATTAAGAAAAGCTCAGATAATCTAGAAAAAATAAGATCAGTTATGCTCCTCAAAGTGTCTCTTTTCCAAGCGCCTTTCAAAAAGATGATTCTTGTCTGTACAATTTCTACTCCCTAATCATCAAGATAGGAGTCATTCATACACTTCAACAAGATACAGTGGGGAACATTATTATGGCTTGTCACAGTTCCTCAGGTAGTAGAAAATCCTTTTTACCAGAAAATTCTGACTTGTTGGAAACAAGTATTTAATGCTTGGTGAGTGGCATTACTACTGTTCTGGCTGACTGTTTCCTCTACTCAGCATGGACAGAATTATCAAATACAACTTAGCAACTGAATTTTATCATTGCTGTTAGAGATTTAACACACAAAGTTTTTTTTTTTAGTTGTGTATGTGGCAAGAGAATAAGAATCTTCTAGGAGAATTAGCCACACACAAAGCATGAAATGTACCACACTAAGTAGCCTGTGAATAATACTCTTAAATAGTCCTTTTTCTTGTCCAAACTCATTCTTGACCTTCTGTCCCTCCCCACATTACCATGCAACAGGGAACCACAGCCAGATGTGCCACATGGATTCTCTATACATCAAGCCAGCCAAGGGGTTGAATGACTTTAAACAACTTCCATTGCCACCAACAGCCAAGCATTTATTCCTGAGGCATACTCTGAGATTAAAGCTAAGTATTGCTCAGTAATTGTGTAGTTACAGGAGCTGCCTCTTCCAGAAGGCTACAGATTCCTAAATTTAAAACCAGTAATAATGGGGGGGGGGGGGGAAGTGCCCAAACCCCTCCCAGGCTGATCCTACACTGCTTACCCAGAACCCACCATGAAGCCAGCCTTAAATTTCAGCACCATAATTAAATGATTGCTGAGCTTTTACAGAATCACAGAGTGGTTGAGGTTGGAAGGGACCTCTGGAGATCATCTCGTCCAACCTCCCTGTTCAAGCAGGGTCACCTAGAGCATATTGCCCAGGATCACATCCAGACGGGTTTTGAATATCTCCAGCGAAGGAGACTCCACCACCTCTCTGGGCAACCTGTTCCAATGCTCTGTCACCCTCACAGTCAAGAAGTTTTTCCTCAGGTTCAGATGGAACTTCCTGTGGTTCAGTTTCTGCCCATTGCCTCTTGTCCTGTGGCTGGGCACCACGGAGAAGAGGCTGGCCTCCTCCTCTTGACACTCCCCCTTCAGATACTTGTACACGTTGATGAGATCCCCTCTCAATCTTCTCTTCTGCAGGCTGAACAGGCCCAGCTCTTGCAGTCTTTCTTCATAGGAGAGGTGCTCCAGCCCTCTAATCATCTTGGTAGCCCTCCGCTGGACTCTCTCCAGGAGTGCTATGTCTCTCTTGTGCTGGGGAGCCCAGAACTGGACACAGTACTCCAGCTGTGGCCTCACCAGGGCTGAGGAGAGGGGCAGGATCACCTCCCTCCACCTGCTGGCAACACTCTACCTAACGCACCCCAGCAGACCATTGGCCTTCTTGGCCACAAGGGCACATTACTGAACTCATGGTCACTTTGTTGTCCACCAGCACTCCCAGGTCCTTCTCGGCAGAGCTGCTTTCCAGCAGGTCAACCCCCAGCCTGTACTGGTTCATGGGATTATTCCTCCCTAGGTGCAGGACCTTGCACTTGCCTTTGTGGAACTTCACGAGGTTCCTCTCCGCCCACCTCTCCAGCCTGTCCAGGTCCCTCTGAATGGCAGCACAGCCCTCTGGTGTGTCAGCCACTCCCCCCAGTTTAGTATTCCCAGCAAACTTGCTGAGGGTGCACTCTGTCCCTTCCTCCAGGTCATCGATGAATACGTTGAACAAGAGTGGACCCAGGACTGATCCCTGGGGGACACCGCTAGCTGCAGGCCTCCAACTAGACTCTGTGCTACTGACCACAACCCTCTGAGCTCGGCCATCCAACTAGTTTTCAATCTAGTTTATGCAGTTTTCTGCGCTTCTAGTGCGGTTTTCTGTACTTCCTGAGCTTGCCTATGAGGATATCACGCGAGAGTGCCAAAAGCCTTGCTGAAATCAAGGTAGACAACATCCACTGCTCTCTCCTCATCTACCCAGTCAGTTGTCCCATCATAGGAGTCTATCGGGGTTGGTTAAGCATGATTTCCCTTTGGTGAATCCATGCTGACTACTCCTGATCACCTTCTTGTCCTCCAGACGCTTAGTGATGACCTCCAGGATGAGCTGTTCCACCCCCTTTCCAAGGATGGAACTTCGCAGCAATAGTTCTTTTCCCATTAGATTAATGACTGTATGCTAGAATGACATGAATTTAAGAGATAAGCCTGAAAGCCCCTTTCCTTCGGGGGACCCCCTTTCCTTCGGGGGACCCCCTTTCCTTCGGCCTCTAGGCTGAAGCAACACAATTTTTCCAGTGCATTGTTAGCAGAAAGCCTCTGTGGAGACTGTGACCTAAAGACAAGCTCTTTCACAAGGAGCAGCTGTCAGGTCAGCTGAAGCCCTAGCCAGGTTCGAGCTGAATAGTGTCTTCATTTTACAAGAAACAGTCTCCTCCAAGCTAGAGGTATTCATCCCCCAGTAAGGATCTGTCCATATATAAGAGTAATCCTAAACTCTTTCAACACAGAAGTTAAAGCATATGCTGGAAGACAAACCAGCAGCACTAAGAAACATGAACTTGGACTACGGAGAAGCCAGCTACCTTCAGAGTACAATACTGCTTGTAGCATTTGAAAGTCAAAGACAAGATTAAAAATCTCACCAACACCTGCTAACCGTTGCCACCCTTTTATAAGAAGGGGTAGGAGTACATTGGCTTGGGGTGGAGGGGGATTTCTGCATACTGTCCCACCTCCTCCACTTCCACACTGACAGCAAACCTCTCAAGACAGCCACGCTGAAATCCAGACCAACAATGAGAACAATTTTTCTAGCAAAGCTGGTACCAAGTTGTCAACAATTTCTGGAGCAGGTGCAAAATACATCCTCCTCCCTGCACTCAGACCTTGCTCTTACTTGGTCCTTTTCCGACCTTATGAACTTAATTTGGCTCCAGAGGAGCCTTGCAGAGCATCTTCAACCCATCCTATGCCGAGATTGTTAGAAGAACAAAGCTCAAGTTGTAAGACCCATCAACTGGCATTGATGGTGGTAACTACCTCAGGTTGAACCCAGGTCACACCTGATCCAGGCACATGCTCCAGCTCCAAGCCTTTTTGTGAGAGCTAGTGAGCAGCAGAACTGTCTATTTTTCTTGTTAATCCCATTACTTTTTACCCTGGCACTCCATCATAAGTTCAACATTGTTCACCCATGCCGAGCACTGAGAAACAGTTACAAGCAAGAAACGTTACAAGCAAGACCGCTCAAGGGCTTGCTTGAGGAGGAGCCCACCCCATGATGCCAAGAGTAACTTAAATCTCTGCCCAGAAGCGTAGCTTAGATCTGAGGTGACAGGAGAGGTGCCATACAAGAAGAATTACTTATGTCAACCTCTTAGTAAGGATATAGGAAGGTAGAAAGCCTTAGCACAGAGGTGGTTGTGGATAGGGGTCTCATGCTGTTTGAGTAGAGCTGTGGCACAAAAAAGCTGCAAGGGCGGACTGGGAACCTCTAGTATGGAGAATAGCAGATAAGCATCATGACCACAAGACATTTCTTCATTCTTCCCCTTTCCCCTCCAGGCGGAAGGGAAGATCCTCCGGTGCCTGTAGGGATTTTGAGCTGCAAGAGTCATTAACATGTTACAGCTGTTCCACTAATGGTGGCCAAACTGAGGACAAAAGCAGTGTTCTGTCAAAGAGCTCAACATGAAGCACCAAGCAATTCACCCATACTGGGGCAGGCAAGCAGCAGACATCCCAGAGCGTGCTGCATCTGTACCCCCTCAGCCCCCAAAATACAGAGATGCAGCCCCCTTGCAGCACAGCTAGCCAAAACACATGCATCCTTGCCTGCTATTGCAGAGCTCGCACACTGATGTCAGACCAAATGTCACTAACCTTTCAGAGGAAACATCTCCATTGCAAGGCACTTGCTTTAATAGGTCAGATGAACACACTGCAAAATTCCTAATAATAGGGAGGCCAAAGAGCAAGTCTCCAGAGCTCAGATACTGATGTAATATTGATAAAAATACATTCAGAATAGTCAAATCAGTCAACTCTGACCTTCTACTTGAAGGATCACTAGATCAACACCAGGCTTCTTCCTTAAGATATAGACAGTAGGAGGTGAAGTTTTTTTGTTTTTTTTTTTTTAAGAGCTGTTGAATCACACCCATTCTTAAAAAACAAATCAGCTATTAAAAGACACACTGCTTTAGAGATACTTATTCCTCATTGTCCTAATTACAGAGCTGGCTGAATGAAGCTCTTTGAAAAATGAAACATGGCTGTTGCCATGCTGTTTCAGCAGGGTGGTGTGTCAGAGGAAGTTCTCCAGCAGACAATGTTCTTTCAGGGTCTGATTGTATATCTAAGGGAGGGCCACATGGCCCATGACCCCTGAAATGCATCTACTAAAGAAAATAGACTCACAAGCACACAATCACTTCCATTTGTCTTTTGTACTATTGTGGTGACACAAGAATACTAGGCTATTTAAACAGGAATGTGGGGTCTGTGGAGGTCTGTGCGAGAGCGTGGCAAGTTAGAATTAAATCCATCATGTTCTTGGGGGAATTCAGCAGGACTTGATTTTTAGGAGACTTTTTAAAAGATAATCTTCCTTCCAAGACTTCATCTTTAGACAATGTTATTAAGGCTGCCTAACCCTTCCTAGTACTGTTTTCAGTTGCTTAGAAATTCACTAAGTCCTGGCTGTTGAAGATAGGAGTTTGCATGCTAGTCGGGTCTGCCTCAGGCAGAGTTGTTTTGGAACATGTGAATTCAGCTGCTTCTCAGAAAGCAGCATGGGAATAAACACATTGTTTTGTTCAACTCCTGGTGGCTTTTTTGAAATGCCTTAGACCCATAATTTAGAAATGAGACTTTAATGACCAAGGGATAGCCTTTTGTGTCAAATTTAATTTTTGTCATCACTGAAAATCTAGGCAAATTATAAGCCTTTAGAGGGGAAGAGAAAAAACAACTAAGCTGCAAATGCTCAACAACCCTTAGACTTTAGGATTTAAGGCTCGATGGTTTTGGCTTTGCTGAGACAAAAAAAAAAAACAAACTTGGAAGCACGCTTGGGGCAGGCAGGAGGTAACTAGGATTAGTAGTCAGTAAGGAAAATTTGTGGCACATTTGCTGCTGCTACCAAGATCAGCAAACGAAGAAATCCAAACGTAAGAGTTTAAAGCTAGTTTGCCTAGGAAGACCAAAGCGTTATAACAAGCGATAGTGTTAAGGTAGGTATGGAAAGAAATCCTTTCCTGGTTCTACCAGAAAACATGCCCTTCTACATCTTGAGGCTCTTCCCTGCTTCCTTCCCATTTACTCCTCTCTCCCTGTCAGGAGATCCTTGTTGACTAAAGTACATCCTGTATCTAGGAGTGCTCAGAGATGCCATTTGCTGTTGTAAGTTGTCATATTAAGGAGCAGAGTCCACCTGGTAGTGCTTGAAACAGGAACCTGTTGATGGACCACCCAGACACCAACAGAGGCGCGCTGAGAAATGCTTTCACAGTAGCAGGCAGGAAGTAACTTCTGCAAGTTTTTCCTATTTTGCGAGTGAAAGAGTGTAAGTCAGTCTTTAATTACTCAACTACAAAACAGACAGCATTAATTCCATCATTCTGTGCTTTTGAGCACTGGTTTGTGGCCTGAACATTTTTAGCAATTTGGCATGAAGTTGCGCCTCTTAGGCTTTATGCTCAAGAGAAACTGATCTGAAACAGTAGTGTTTGCTGAGCCTTATTTAACATTTGCATAACCTTATAACTGATTATTATTCTTCTTGTCTTTAATGTTTTGGAACAGAAGTCTGAGCTATAGCCATATGCTTATTCACCTGCCTTGTATCAAATCAGTTGCAGCTAAATCTACCACCATAGCTACAGACTGGCCCAGAGATTCCCAGCTCTAGTGAGGGGGTCTGCATGGTACCACAAGACTGAAAAAATCAGTGGTGTACTAGTCAGGCAGTATGCAGAGGTTTTTTTTAAAAAAAACCTGGATACATCATCCTCTGTCTGGGGTCTACAGCATTCATATGAAGGAATCATCTCCAGCCCTGAGCTCCAGTCAACACCAGTAACATATGCACAAGTTTCAAGTAGTCTGCTATCATGTTCATGGTAGAGGCTGGATGAAGAGGCAGAACTTAAGTCTCACCCTTTTTCTCCAAAGCAAGAAGCCTGGTAACACCTGGGATACTACATAGTTAAAGTTAAGACTTGATTATTGCTTTACGGTTTTAATTGGAGCATTTAAGAAGATTCATTCATTAGGTAGAAGACAAGTATGCCCATTTCTGAGTAAGGACATATCAAATCTTTAAGCAGAAAGATCTATGCAAGAGCAACACCCCACCTCTTCCCGTAGAGAGCTAGATTTCCTCAGTGTATTGGATCTCACTTTTGAGCTGAAGACTTTTCTGGAGTGCTTTAAGGTTTATGTTAGAATCATAAGTAACTGGACTTTAAAGAGGGGCAGGTATTACGCATAGTTAACCTCAGTTCTGACCCCAGCAGGTCTTTCTTTCCCCTCCATCAGCCCACACGAAAAAGGCCAATTTCATATGCTTTTCTCATTTAACCCCTGCCAGCTTTCCAGCCACACAAAGTTTTTCATACTTCAGGGTAAAATGAAAGCATATGATAGCATCTGAAAATAAGCTAAAAATGGATCTATTACATTACTTTACCATCCTGCAGGCCATTAATTCAATAATCATGCCTGCCCAGCAGAAGAGTCTATCCCTAAACCTTACCCTGTGCAGTTCAGTTTCACCATTTGAAAGTTTACAACATTTAATATCTGTTTACTGAAACTTAAAAGCTTATTTGCAATGAGATTGCTTTCATAAATGAGGCTTTCAGATTCCTAACCTAGGCAGAGACCACATTAGCAATTCTGTAATCTTACTATGCTTTAAAAAGCAGTACTTTCAGCACAAGGCAGGTTGAAACAATCGTTCTCCCAGTCTCCGCAAAGCTGAGTGCTCCTTTGGGATCTTAGCTCAGACCCAAAGATGTCAACCAACTTCCGCTTGGCTTATAATGTCATCCCTTAACTACTGCTGGGCACAGCAAGCACCTTTTAAAGTCTTCTTTATTAATTTAAAGCTAATAACAGGACTAGTAGATATCAAGACAGAGTATGTTGTGTCCAAGACCAAGGATCTCTTGATTTTCCAGCCATTGAGAGTAGTTGAGATACTCCTCTCACTCCGCAGGACTTTCCCACAAGTTATTTCCCCACAAAATTCTGAAATGTTGTCAGCTCAAAAAAACCCCCCACCAAAACAAAAAAAATCCCCCACACCTCTCCACCTGCAAGTCCAGGCCCCTCCTCAAGGAGGGCAGTAGTTCTCTACATGCACACCAGATTTAAGAGCCTTCTAATTAAGCTTGAAAGTCTGTAACATAGGTACCCCGTTTTTGTCATGTTTCTCTTCCTCTCAAACTTGATCCCTGCTTTAAGTGGAAGTGCTCCTCTCCTCAAATCAAATAGCTTCATACGAGAAGCCAAGAGGAATTCTAGGTCCACACCCTCACCCCAGTATGAGCCACTATCAGCCTATCTTCCTTACTGGAAGGGGAGCGAGCAGCAGGTCCCAGTTTCTACTCACTTCCAGCTTTGCTTTGTTTAGCAACATCTCAAACCTCTGCAGGTCACACAACTAATGAATAGATGCACCAAACTACATTATCACTTCCTCTATGCTTGTACAGTCAGCTCCTAAAGGCATGTTCTCTCGCAGACAGACAGCTGCACAGCTCTTCCTTTGTTTTCCTATTTCTTAGAAGTTTGCTGCTGCAAGCCTGTACTAATTTCCTAGTTACAGAAAGTTTTCTTAGTCTTAAAAATAACCTCACCCACATCAACTTTTTTTTTTTTAAACCAAGGTAATATCAGTTTGAATAAAGTTGAGATACCAAACAGCACCAACAACCTTGGGGAAAGTTTAACTCCTAGCCCAGGATTCCCAATTTTATTACTTTTGTCTACATAAAAAGAGGCTTTGATTCAAAGAATACCAGCAAAGCCTGTCTCAAGCCCAGAGATTTTCTAGGGCTGATCCATCCACCTTCAAGTCTCAAATAGCCTGGATGTATCCCATTTTCTTGGGGCAACAGGAGCACGGCAGTCTGCGTCCACCAAGACATACTTGTTCCAAAGAGCTTGTTAAGGTTATTGGTTGGGAAGAGAACAAGCCCAATTACATAACTGCCTCATGCACGTGCTCCAGGATCAATATTGGAACAAATTCACAGCCAGGATCACACCCACTCCTGGTGTAGCCTAATGGTCATCCTGACCATGCAACACTGCAAACTGGTCTTACTATCCCGGCCCACGTACCATCATTCAGCATAAAATATGCCAGCCAAGGGAAAAAGCTCAACTGTGTAGGATTGAGTAGTCTGTCAGAGTAAGTTTAATCTAGCCATCTTCCCTCCAGCTAGGCTCCAGAGCTTTGCATGTTCAGAGGGAAGCCTCTGATTCTCCCCTACTTCAAGGAAGTGTGTGTGTGTGTGTGGGGGGGGGGGGTGTTATGTAAATGAAAGCAGCTGCACAGACCAAGTTGGCCATGATTCTGGCATTTGGGACTTGCACTGGACAAACAAGTCTTTCCTTGAGAAGCAGGATAAAGATCAGCCAACCTACAGATTTATCCTGGGATCAAAATCACTCACTTTTCCCATCCGCTGCAGTGACAGGGAGCTCCTTCAATAGAGGTGCTTGCTATGCATTTTACTCCTTATGCCCCCTTCTTCTTAGTCATATAAAGGTCTTCAAGTCTGTGAAATTGCCCAAACCAGCATGTAGCTGGTTATTAGAGGAAGGAGACATGGTGCCATTACATAAAACCTAGCTTCCTTAAGGGGAAGAAAAAAAAAGCTAAGAACACCACCTACATAGTTATTAGCCTACTTCAAATACCCAGCACAGAGACTACAATAGATCTCAGAGTGAGAAAACCTGGATGCAGACAGAGCTGCAGGCTTCAGTCAACTTTGATTCTTCAAGGACTGTGACAGCTCATGACATACAAGTCCAAGGGAACATTTCTGAGGACTAGGTACCTCATTCAGTCACAGCAAAGGCTTGCAACGACTTTGAAATTTATTCTGTTTTGGCCTGAAATAAGAGGCACCCCTAGGCTAAGCAAACTGTCAGCTACAAGCTTCCAGGACACAAAGCAGCCATTTCATCTCCTCTGCACAGGGCATTACAGCACTGTTGTGTTGTTACAAAAACTCCCCTATCTCAGAGGGGAGGGAAATGCCAGTGGGCTGAATGACCCTCCTGAGGAAACACACATATCGACTGCTCCTGTATTCTTGTCACTTGGCAGTGATTACATGAAAAGCAAGTCATTTGTAGTCATCTACAGTCTTGTAAGCGGCATGCAGAAGCAGATTGGCAGGAATTGCCATTTATATAAACTCTTTCATAGTCTAGTCTCTAGATTATGGCTAGTAAAGCACAGCAGCTACTTGAATTAAGACATGCATACAATAACTGCAAGAATGCAGGAATCCAGGGATTAGTAGTATACAGCTTTTAGGATTTGTCCCAGGATCATTTTGCACAAGCACATTCACATAGATGCAGAAGGACTTTTGCTATTCAGATGACAATATCTTTTTGCAGTAAGAACTTGACCGCCATCACCACCAGCAGATCCAGATGCATTTGTGTGGGGGGTGCCGAGGGGGGAACTGGCATCTCCCACCGCTTCTCCCCCCAAGAGCATCAACTGCAGTGCTCTGGCCCATTACCAGGAGCAGAATTGCAGATGAACCCGTGGATCAGGGACAGGAAAAGTAAGTCTGGGGATCACAGCAGTGTTACAAATAGACGTTAGAAAGAACTAACAGCAGCTCTGCACTCCAGTAGTCCAGTGTGATCCATTTGCAGGGACAAGGCAAACACCTCTAAGTCTGTATGTCAGAAAAAAATGAAAATCCTGGAGCTGCTTTATTTTACCTTTGGCTGCCTAGGCTGGTTTAGCAAGGAGATGCACACATAGCTTTCATAATCCAGACAGTCACGAACAGCTTCAGGTGACATCAGCAACAGCCTTTTATAATTGTTCTAATATAGAGCATACTGCATAGCATGCACTAAACCACACAGACCCATTTTGAAGCCTCACAGAACTGCATGCATGCAGATACGTAGTGCCCAAAGTGCTCCCAAAAGCCAAATGGGACCTGGAGCAAGAAGCATACTAGTTTGACTTCCAGACAAAAAATGAGCACAAGCAAACTTTAGACCTCATGCATGGGTTCAGACATCACATTAGCACAGCACCAAGCACTTACATAAGGCTGTTGAAATCCTAATGAGATTTTACATACAGACACTTGTACTTGAAAGAAGTGTCTGTCATTCCAAAGTTACCACCACATCAGGAAACAAGGCAGGGCCAAAGAGTTGCTACATTAACAAGCTAGTCTCATAGAGGAATCCAGGAAGTGACCTGAGGAATCCTATCCTCATTGTCTGTGCAGGTGAAACCCTTTAAGCAATTAACCTGTTGATTTCGAGTTGGAGAAGGTAGTTTTTTTAGTGCTAAACAACCAGCTGGTGCATGAAGTTTTACTCCTTTCTATTATGAGTAATCTGAAAGCTGACACCAAGATACAGGCTGTTTGTTGTAGACTTAAACATTTTATCACCTTAATGCATGGCAAGAATGAGCCTGAGCATCAGTTTACCTCCCTCACAAGCAAGTGCATCATCTCTCCTGAAGGAGCACAGCAGGAAGTGATTTATTTGAGGAATTGCCAATATTTGAGACAATTGAAAGACTCCAATGATGCCAGAGATGCAGCGTGGTTACTGTTACTCTTGAAATCTTAGAGGATGCCATAGCTACTTTCCTGATCTAGCAGTACCTAGAGAACTGGCTAAAGCTGTGGGTTCACTAATCACTTACCAAGGGTATCTTAATGAGACATCTCCTTTAGATATTGGCACATATGAACTCATTTGTGATCAAGAACCCATGGTGTTTATCACTAGGTCAAGGTCAGACCAGGAAAGGTAATGTCACTAGCATTCCCTTTTAGAGTCACAGCAAGATGTTAAGTTCTTCCTTGTCCTACCTTATGCTATTTGGAGTATTGCATTTTCTACAGCAAGAGGAATAGGTTGACAAGATAGTCAGCCTATAGACAAACATACACTCCCCCTGCACAGTATCAAGAGGCTTTTAACCACTGTATTAAAGCAAGTAACTGTCAGTCATTACAAGTTGTCAGAGAGATTTGCTCCCCAGCATCACAATCAAGATGAAATTAAGTTCTCCTGTCTGAGAACACGGCAATTCTCACCTCCAGAGCCAAGAAAGCCTTCTTGCCTGCTAAGGCTACTGAGCTCTGGTTATTCTGACCACTGATCGCCTTTTTTCTGAAGGTCTCATGCTTTTTACCCCCCAAGAGAGCCAGCAGAAACACGGGGCTGAAGTCCACAAGGTAGTCAGGTAGGAAGCTTATCAAGCACCTCAAAATGAAGGTGGAAAAGAATCCCAGCAGAAGGGTGGTGGTGGACCTTTTACAGATGGATCCTGCAACCACACTGAAGTCATCCTGGGAAGCAGATGGGAAGAGTAACAGTGGAAGCTTCTCCATCTTGCCATAATACGACATACAAGAACAGAGACCACAGCAACTCCTAGACTTCCTTCTATGCCTCAGTTAGAGCCTAGGGAAGCACCTCAGACACACACCAGCAGTGATCAGCTTGAACCACTGCTGGAGCAGAGGACTGCTTGCGTGCAGAGCCTCCTACCAGACTTCAGCACAGCTCTTCTGTCTGGTAGGGTACAAGCACCACGTCGCTTGGACGCGCTGGGATGCAGGGCATAGCATGGTTGAGAGGATTTAGACCCAACTGTTTTCTAGCCCACAGGCCCAGTAACATGTTGCAGGAGGTACCTGGAGCTGGCACACACAGCTGAGAGCGAGAAGACAATAGCAATGCCCCATTAGCTTTGTTAGCTTTGGTCAGCACAAGCAGAACTCTGCAACACTCAGGTTTCAAATTTCTTCTCCAACAGCATATATTAACATTCCTCCCCCACCCCAATCTTGTGCCCATAGCTGGTCCTCTGTAGAGAAAGCAGCTACATTATTTAGTACTAAGTGAATATAATTTCCAGCAAAGTCCTGCCAAATATCCTGTTTTGCTGTACTCGCATCCTCCTAGTCTTTTATTATGGGTCACTGCCTTATGAGGGCTACATACAGCTACAACAGCTTGCACACACCTTCCCATACCAGCTTCTCTCCTCCAAGTTCTCTGAGCGTTCGGAGAAAGTGGCATTTCTGACAGCTATATATAACAAGCATTCCTTGCAGAATTAGTTTCTAAATGCAGCCAAATCAAAGCAAACCCTGACTTGCTTGCCAGAAGGAGATAATGATCAGAGAGATACAATGCACAGTCCTCCGAGAGGAGGAAAACCAGTCCATTCGCAGAGAAGGTGTAAAAATTGTTTGTCTCCCCCACCCCCCCAAGATGCAAGTGTCCAATAAGCAGTATTGCCAGCAAAGATGCGCATGCACCCCTTTGTTTTGTCACCTTTGAGGGTCTGCGACAGTTTCTGCTTAGGCCAAGAAATTCTTGGAAGAGGTGAGCACAGCTGGAGTAGAAAACAGGGATCTGAAGGAATTGCATTTGCTTACTTGAGGACCTCAAATCCAACAGCTAGACCACGCAAATGGACTGGCAACACACCAGCTTCCCCAATGGGATTAAGGAACAAACAGCTTCCTTTGTCATAGTGCTCTTATCCAAGGCATATCCATGTAACATCTACTTTCCTACTGTTATCATAACCATTGTCCTTTCACAATCCTTGTGAAAGGACAAAGACACTCCTCAGTCTCACCTCAAGGCTTTAACAAGTGCCAGAAATGTAAAACAGCTCCAAAACACTAATGGGAAATAGCCAAGTCTTTCAAATAACGAGCTACGCACAAGTTGCCACTTTCCTTTGAAGTGTCTCTTTTTAAGATCTGGGTTCCATTGAGCTCCTACCAATAGGACATCCCGTAGACACCAAGCTCAGCAGCAGTGACAAGGTAAAAGTACTAAAAAAAATAAATGAACTAAATAAAAATTAACATTTCAACCACCTTCTGAGGCAAGAAAAGGACTGGCATCGAAAGATGAGTATGGTCATGCTGGGAGTGTCACACCTTCAGGTCGGAGATTATGAACAGCAGCTCAGTTGAAGACTGCCATGAACACAGACATGCAATAGAGCAGTGTTAACCAAGGCTAGACTGTGGCTTGTTCTATCCTGGAGCCACAGCTGACTGGTGTCTTGGGCATTAGTTTATAGGGCTGCAGTTTGCAAACTGGATGCCAGCAAAAGCAGCTAGCTAGAACATGCTTTAGGGTTTCTGGAACCTACTTAATCTTATCACCTGAAGGCATCAGTGGAGACTGGCTCCCCAGCCAGAAGAAGGATTAAACACATCAGCTTAGTCCCTCCCTCCAGGTGGGAAGGGGATCAAGACATTTCTCCACCATCATGCAAGCCATTTCAGGAGGCAAGAGTAGATTATATCTGCATCAAGACTGTGAACGAGCAGGGCCTCTTCAGGCTCCAGCTATCACATAACCCAGTCCCCTCAGCCTGGGAGCTGATGAGATGGGAGTTGTGAAATACAGTGTCTTTGTTGTCAACAGATGCCTATTCCCAGGTCCATGTGACACCACCATATCCAAATGGGTATCAGATTCAGATCTTTTCAGACTCACTATGGCAGCACATAACTACCCTGGCAAGAGATGGGATGTTGTCAGCACCTCCTATCTCCAGCCTTTGTGTACGCTGCAGAGCTGTCTCCAACTGATTCCAGAGGCTGTTGAGCAGATATCCTCTGAACTGAGAATGCCCAGCCCAATTCAAGTTCAGATCTGCGTAAGCTAGCAAGCAGTCATGCATACTCAGTAATATCATCCTGACAGCTTCATCTCAGAGTGCTTTGTTGGCTCATCTGCTCACAAATTATTCTCTTTTATAAGATACTAGTCTATTCAGAATGAAAGACATGGATTTTAAGCTTATATTTTAACTACGGTGGTACAAAGTATATCCACAGCAATAAAACAGCATCCATACTAGGGGCTACTTGTTAAGTTCAGTTTGATTGACTCAATCTTTCCCAGCTGGGGCAAAACACTTGTAAGGTACTTGTAAAGTCTGACCAGAGCACTCATTGTGCCCGAATTTCAAGGGCTCCCCTACAAGACTTAAGACATGTCCCATGCAATGATCTGCTAGAGAAGCAGTCAGAGAGAATCAAAGAGGATAGGAGAGCTAGGATTTGCCCTAGGAAAGCTTCCATTACACTTATTGTACTAAACCGATTCTGATTTTAGAACTTCCAGCTGAGAGCACATGACAAATCCTGCTAATCACAATTTGTGTTACGCTCAAGTAGAAGAGAACAGGAAAAAAAACCCAGTGGTTCATTAGAACCTGGCTGGTACTTCCTTCAGCACTGCACTGAGCTGATGCACTCATGCTAGCCTTTTTGTCCAGGTGAAGGCTGCGAAGAGAGCCCTCAGCAACAAGCCATCTGCTGCACTGGTGATGTGTGCTGTGTGCTGACTTCAGAATAGCTCAATACCAGCTGAAATTGAACAGATCAAACAGTCTGAAACTCACTATTTTCTTAGGATGGGGTACAGAGGCATATGCACTGTTTCACAACCTTCAAGAGGGGGAAAAAATAAAGTGTTTCCCCTTCACGCTAAGTCATCTTCCTGTCTTCCCTCCATTGCAGTTTCTGTATTAGCTGGACACTTTAGGTGAGATTTCACATGACAGAGCAGAGCGAATACCTAAACTTCTCCCACTGGGGCCATTCCCCTCAGCTAAAGGGAGGAAAGCACTGTAGGGATCTGGGAAATAGAAAGTTTATTCCTCCCTCCTTCCCCCGAGAATTGCTCTAAGTAGCTAAAAAGCCAGGAAGCACAAGCAGAGCAAAGACACAAAGTCCAACTCCTGCTATGTCCACTTGCCAGTAAGATACACATCAGGCTGAGCTAAGACAAGGTTGGGAGCTGCATCACATCAGACTCACGTTTGCACCAACCTTTGGCCTATGGACTGCCTCGGCCTAGTGGAGAGAGAAGCTAGTCACAAAAAAATTCTTGATACTAGACAGTTGCAGACCATGAGCCCATAACCAGATGCCATTATGCCAACTGCAGCTTCGCAAAAATCATCCAAAACAAGCATCAACATGCCTTTTATTTCATTTTGTAATAGAAATGCTTGCTGTATTCCATAGCATTAAGATTCCAGCCACGATTGATGTGAATCAACCCCAGCAACAGAGCAAACAAAGCTGAAAAGCACATATTTTTCAGCCCTCTCAGATTTAACAACTGCTCTCAGTTTACATAACAATTATTCAAATTTCACTTGTCATGCTGAAAAGCAGCAAGAGAGAAACAACCTGGGTGCTCACTCTCCGCAGTAGGTGCGGACCAGTCTCCTGGTGAACCTTACCAGGATTTGAAGCTCAGCTGGCTTTTAAATCCATTTTCAGTGCAATTCTAACATGCCATGTCACTGTATAATTTGTGCAGCATCATTAAAGAGGAAGACAAGTTTGTTCTCTTAAAAAAAATTCCAACTTTAATTAGATGAGCTTTGATATCATGCTTAGCAGGGAAGCAGAGATAAGCTGTGTGCTGGGTGAGAGATCTGATTATTTTTATTTTTTTATAAAGCATCTTTAATAAGGCAGCAAGGCAGACTTTAAACAGGAAGTGTTTATTGACTTTATATTCACTTCATAAAGCGTTTACATGGCTGAGAAGAGAAACAGGAGTTCCCAACAAGGCAGTTTTGAACAAGGATGAGCTCATGCATTGTTCCAGCAGGCAGGCTATGTCAAACATCAGAAAGTTTGAGCTTTAAAGCTGCAACACATTCCCAGAAAAATTAAGATAGAGCTATCCCATTCAGGGCTTCTTACAGCTCCAAGGAGGAGGTTTCTGCAGTTCTTCTTGATAACTTGGAACACTGCCAACATTAGGGATAAGAAACTTGTACTGGGAAAGAACCAGTACAGAAAAAGCCTGTGCCATTATCAGAGAAGTTCATAAGAAAACATTACAACAGATCCAGAGGTCTATGTGAGCTGGGGGAAGGAGCATCAGCACAGCTGAACTGAGAGGCAGCAAGGCAGCACTGTCCAGGTCCGCTCATCCACAGCCTCCCAAGTCCCAACCACACTGCCCTCCAGCCCCTCCACCACCGCAGCATTTGGAGGAGCTGTACTGCCTGCGGTACCCCCCAACACAGGCCTTAGTCCTGGGCAACAGAGATCAGCGTTTCTTCCACGTGCTGGTTCTACCACCCTCAGCAGAGGGCCAACATCCCTCAGTCCCACATCAGGGGTCATAAGGTGCAGAAGCACTAAGAAAACCACACTTACTTCTTAATCAAGAATCCCATGCCCAGTTACTTATTTGCATGTGTAGTTGCATCAGCTTATTAGTTCAAAGCAGGCCCACGCAAGTTCAATTTCAGCTGGTATTGAGCTATTCTGAAGTCAGCACGCATCACACAGCCCACACAAGTTCAAGCTACCGGGACAGATGCAGCAGGGGCAGTTGGCTAAGGTGTTACTGGATGTGGTGCAAGGGCTGTAGATAGCTCAGCTCTCACTCAAGCATCTTGTCCATCTTTCCAAGAAGAAGGAATTACTTAAGTATATAGGCATCCTTTCCCCTCACTGTGGCAGAGCTACCCTTGACTTGGGGTAGAGCCGCACCTCACCGCTGAAAAGACTTTTTTGAGCTAAGATGAAGCCTCAGTTTCCTTCTACCCTACAAGACGACCAGAAAAGCAAACAAATCCTTCTGCAACGAGGTATCTCATGTTTTGTCATACAGTTAGGTGCCGGGATCAGCTCAGGGTTCAACTGGCAGAAGTTAGATCCTTAACTCATAGTCACCAGCAAGACTTCACTGACCAGGATATTTGAGTCTCACAGCCTTCACCCTCCTCGTTCCTCTAATTCTTAGTCAAGCTCCTCTGATTTCAGCCAATGCTATGGATGGAAGATCACCTCTCCCCCTCCTCCTTGAAAAGCCTCTTAATATGGATGCAGTAGCCCTGTGCTATGAACTATGGGAATTTTTTTCACCGCCAGTTGTAACTAACTCTATCTTAAGAGGTATCACGAAACCAGCTATGGATTCAGCAGAAGGCCTGGCCAGGCAATTTGTACCAGCTTGACAAAGGAGATCTTCCTTATCTGCGTCAAGCTGAGCTACCCAGTCCCAATCTGGTCAGAAAGTGTGGAAATATCCCAATCTAATTAAAGATATTTCCCATTAAATATAACATTCCAGGAAGTGCTTCAAATGCTCTTGCCTGTCACATGAATTGCCTCCTTACCACCTTCCAAGGTTGCTGACAGATGCCACATATCAGATCCCTCTTTGTTTCAATTAAATTAAGCAAAGAGCGTGAGTTGATTAGCATGAGGAAGCTAGCAATCAAGACGTTCTCACAGCAGTAACAGTGGGTCCTGACCAGCCCATTAGCTAAATAGGCTTAGGCACACATTGTGTTGCCACCTTACAAGCAAGAGCAAGGCAGCGTGAATACAGCCTCCAGGAGGAGGGTTACGATCAGTGAAGATATTCCACACACTCTGAGAAAGGATGTTCAGCATGGGATACCTATAGGCTATTTTTAATTAGTCTTATATGCACCACTTATTGTGACCATGTGTTGTTAATATACCCCTTGCCTAGATGGATACAGTCACAAGCCTTAACACACCCATGTCAACACGCATTACATTTTTAAAAATACATTCATTTCTTTATAACCCAGTGCAGATTTTTGCATTTTGTTCTATTCATTAGCTGCAAATTGTTAAGGAAGTGTTCCTATAGTCAAGTGGAGATAAAAAAACAATGCATGACATCTGGAAGCTTTGGCCTTAATTCCGTTTATGGGAATGGCTGATGTCATTTTTTTTTGTTCTGGGAACATATATCCATTAGTTCTAACTGCACAGAACTTCTTAGAAAGAGCCACACAAAGATCAGAAAACCCCAGACATGAGAATGACTCGGCCCCTTGCCAGGGCTTAGGGGAGATGCACAGACAGCTCTCTTCAGGCTCCAGTAGACCTTTCAAGCCACAGTACCATAGTATTTACACGGCAGACTCAATTCCCAACAGCGCTATATCATCTTGTCTACACACTAGGCATGAGGCTGGAGGCTCCCACACCCACATAACTTCCTCACTGAGGAGGATCCCACATGGCACTGGTGCTGCTAAGCCACAATGCCAGGTCCCTCCATCCCCACTCCACAGGTTGGTAGAGGTCAGCAGGTAATGGTTATAGCAGCCTACAAGAGAGCAACCTACCTTCCAAGGCAGATCTCCCCTTCTTGGGAATAAGTATTTATTTGTTTTTAAGAAAGATCAGCAAGACAAACTTGCTTCTCTCAGCAGCAAACAGTAGGATGCAGCTTGTTTTGCTCAAGAACTATCTGATGTCTCAAAAGAACTTTGCCCTCCATCCTGCACCCAGACAGGCCTTAGAGATCCCAGACCACAGGCTTCCCACTGTTATCACATAGGGCAAGCCACCCTGCCCCTGATCCCCTCCAAGCTGTGAAGGGGCCACACATAGTCCAAGGGGTAACACCACCAATGTCAGGCAGATAGAGTTATCTAGGATAAAAGGAAACATCAGCAGGAGATAATAAATAAGAAATGTCCCAGGCAGCGTTTCCACTTGATGGCAGTCCCTCCCATCCTCTTTGTTATAGCTGCTTTATCCCCCCCTCCCCACCCCAGACTAGGAGAGGCCTTTGCCTAGCTGAAGCTCACTCCATGTCCCCATCCCATCTTGCAGTCTCCTACATTGTCATATATATATTTTGCTGCTGAAGAAGTCAGCGTGGCCCTTACCTTGATTCCCGCCACAAGCATACAGCCAGGATAATTATGTTATACTCTACTCTACCTACTTCTGACCCTCTGCTCTGCTAGGGGAGCAAAACTTGAACAGTCAGTTCTACTTCAATACCAATAAATTACAGGATTGAAGAAGGGCTTGGCAAAGCAGCTCATTCCAGCTCTCTTTGGCCAAGGTTTTAGCCAAGTTGCACGCACATGTGTGTATGTGCGTGAAGCAGCAGCTTTTGGCAGGTGATTACAGCTGCCAAATCCTCCAGGGCACTATTTAACTAGGGATTTATATTTTAGATTGGTCACTGGGATGAAAGTGTTGGAGGCACAGCAGCGCAGTAACACTGATGAGAGGGTTTTAGCACTCACCCATGGTTCCATCAGGGGAATCCTTTCCTAGCTTTGCAATCCAGAAAGAAATTGAGACACCGGCTCCAAGTTTCCCCCTTTACTGATAAGCCTTACAAAAAAGGCCTCAAGCATGGGGATTAAACATTCCCTCTTTACAAGGAATAATAATTACAGAAGTGCCTGCAGTAAGTTATCACTGGATACTGTAAGACCTAAACACCTTTGAGATATCTACTCCTGTCAAGTACAGTTAAGTTTGTTTAGTGGATTAACAAGAGTCTTTCGGGGGCAGAGGGAGATGAAGAGGGAGCAGGAAATCAAAACTGAACAAAGTAAATGCACAGGCCTTATTTCCCCGAGACACCAAGGTTAAGAATTATTTTTAAGGTCTGTATTTCAAATCTGGATTTTCCTTTTTTTAAAAGGGGATAGCGGGACAGAAACACACTAGACAAGACCAGACTTCTAGATAAGGTCACTCACAAATGCCGGAACTGAAGTTCAGAGTCAAAAACTGTGCTTTGAAGCAAAGCTTTTTCAGGGAGAGAAGCCCAGCTAGGCACACTTAAATGGAAGATTCCCAACCACTATTTCCCTGCAGGGAGCTCTTCTGTCATGACCAATTGACTTATGAGAGGGAAATATCTCCTTTGCTCACCAGAGCCTCCCTTAGGGCTCCCATGTGATTCCTGCTCCCTGCACTTGATGTGCAGGGACAGCATGCAGCATCACAGGAGACATTCATCAGCAGAGAGCATTCATCATAGGAGATAACAGGGGGCTTTGGCTTACTGTAGCTCTCATTCACTGCAGAGCACAGAGACAATCCAATATTTTGGGTTAGTTCCCTATCTCACAGCTGTTCAGCAAATTAGGTTATTGCTTTGAAGATTAAACCATAGGGAAGTTCATTTTCCTCCCAGGGTCATTCAGAGAGAAGACTCTCAAGCTCCAAGTGACACCCGACCTGCTAGGAAGGGAGCATGTCCTTTGGTAGGCTCCCCCCAGCAAGACCAGGAAACCCAGGGACAGATGGAGGTCCCTCAAGAATATGGAAAAGCACGTCCTTTTCACATAGGTTGTCTCAGACCCAAGCCCTGAGCAGCAGAAAGGGTATGAAATAGCTAGCATGCAGAATATATCTTAACCCAGGAACAGAAATGATCAGCTGGGGACAATAGACAACCCAATTGCTCTCTGATCATCAGCTACCTGATGAAGCACACCTGAACTTCTCCCACAGAGGGGCCCAGCAGCCACAACACCTCCTTTTACATAGGGGAGCACTCCGCAGCTGACAAATTCAACCTATTTCTGCTCACCTTGCCCCCTCCCCCTCATCACACAAACACAAAGCAAACCCTGAGAGAAGAGTTAAGCGCAGGGAAAAGCCCACTGCAAGCTAAGCCCAGCAACTAAGACAAGGACACCTTTGCAGCAGATCAGAGGGAGCAAGGAGAGGGATGCATGCTGCCTCTTCCACACAGGACAACATAACATCACCAAGGAGGCTCAGAAAAAGAGATTTGCCACCAAGGAGGCTGCTTCTGTTTCCTCACAGCTTCAGCAGCTAGAGGAGGGTATTCCCTGGGCATCTAGTCTCATGCTCAGGAGCATATTTCATTGAGCTCATCTCAGCTGCCTCATTCTAAGGTGGCTCTTCAGCCAGAAGCAGTATGAAAGTAACCTCTAGGTCTTGCATAAGTGGCTGGAGAAATGAATATTGCATAGGGTCTGTCCTGCAGTACCTTCACATCTATCACCCAGACCCCTCTGAGGGAGCTGGGCCAGGTCCCTCAATGTAGCATTACACAGGTTGTAGCCATGTCCCTGCTGACAAGAAGTTCACAGCTTCTTTCATGCTCAACTTATTTCACTCCCTTTCAGATCAGGCAGCCGAGATTCTCATTAGGAATTAGCTAAAATCCCTAGGCACAATCATTTCCTAGTCTCCTACCCATATGCTTAACTTCTCTTGTAGAGGAAAGTCTTGCTGCATTAGCTCAAAGAACTCGTATATCACCCTGTCCACAAGCTTACGCTACCACAGGAGGCACAAGGAGCTTTCTTGGCTGCCTCTGCAAACAACAGCAAAGAAATTTCTTCCCAGCAGCTATTGGCAGTAGCTGCATTTTCTCCTGAAGAACACAGTTGGAGATGCCAAAGCTTAAGGGAGAAGAGATGCTTCCTTTCATCACCTCAGCTTCCTTGCTACCCAAGTTGTGGGTTAGTCTCTCTGCTAATGTCTCATGCTAGCTAGAAGCATAAGCTGGTTGTGGGATGCATGACATGGGTTTCTTGATACTCTTCAGGCAAGAGCTTTCCCCCAGGCTTTGTACTGAAGGGAAAGAAACCTCATTTCTTATCTCTGTCCCTTTCATTGTTTCATATAGTCCCACCACACTGCCCCCTTTTAGTCACTTATGCAGCTGTGCTCATTCACCCTCTCTTTACAGTAGGGCCCCTACAGACTTCTCCACTAAGCATTTCATTTCTTAGGAAATGCATAAGAGAGCCAAAATGTCTCAAGAAAGGATGGAAAAAAACAAAACCATTAAAAAACCCAGAAAAAAATGTCTTTTAACCCAGCCCATCAATAGCTTTCCCCTTTCCTTACTTTAACAGCCTACACAAAGCCCAATCACTCACTGCATCACCTAGATTGCCCTCCTCACCCCCCCCCCCACCCAGTTCAAATAGCCACAGTAAGACAAGAAGCCAGCAAGAAAGAGAAGCCACATCCTACCTTGCTTGACAGGGAGCACATTTCCATTATTTTCAGCAGCCTTTGGCTCAGCTGTCATCTCTCCAGAGTGTAGGGGAAGGAGGGCACTACTGCCTCCCTCTCCTCCCTTCCTGCTGGCTCGCAGATGGGCCTTACTCCACACACCACAAGCCTCAAAGGATCTGCTCCCCTCCACTGCCAGGAAGAGAAGAGGGCACACAGCAGGGAGGCTGAGTCCTCTAATAAGGGTGGGGAGGAAGACAGCCTCCCCACCCACCCTAGCCTTTGCTCTCAGCTATTTCCTATAGGCTCATTTATGTTCTTGGGGGGGGGGACTCTGCAGCTCACTGGGTTAAAGCCTAGTGATTTAATATGCCAGGCCTGAGCTGCCTGGGGAGCTATATACTGCCTGCCCAAGCTGCCAGGCAATATTTCTCCTCCAGCTGAGGAGATGGATCAATGAAGGGTGATGGTGATGGTGATGGTGATGGTGATGGTGATGGTGATGGTGATGGTGATGGTGATGGTGATGGTGATGGTGATGGTACTGCCTCCTGGAATCATCCCAGGGTTTGAAAATGCAGATGACTCTGGGGTAGGAGAGGGAGGCTGCACAAGTGATGCTAGGCAGCCTGATGGGAAACCAGGCCCAGCTGGAGAAGAGAGTCTACCTCCCAGCTAGAAATGGGCTCCGAAGCTCCTCTCAGTTGCATCTCCTAGGGATTAGAAAGACCTAGAGAAAGCGGGACAAGGAATAAGCAACGTTAAAAACTCTCTAAAAAAAAATGGAATTCGTGTCTGTGAGATATTTTAGGGACTCTCAGATGAAGAGAGCTTAGACTATGGGACTAACTTTTCTTTTGGTTCTTACTCACTTTCCTATTTTTTTCAGTGTTTTCCTCAAAGTATGTTTTTTGTGGGAGGTAACTAGGTTTTCTTATACAATCCCACACTCCTGGTATTTCTCCAATTGCACATCCTGGGGTCAAAGCACTATTCTATATAGTTTCCTCATATTACTGGGCCCCTGGTAACTAACATGGAAAATGGCAAGAAACCATACAAATAAAAGAATTATGAGCTCATCACTATTGTTACAGACTCTGTATCTTAGGCAGATTTGAGGCCTTAATCATGATTTCTGAGGAGAGAAAAAATATACACCCAAACACCTACTCAAGTGACAGTAAATGACACTTTATCATGCTCTTTTGTATTATATGACCTAAGGCTGTGTCACACAGTTCTCTTATTACCAGATGCAAACGTTTATCACTTATTCCTTATATTGGGTCTGAAAAAGTTATTGAAAAAGTGCACTGACGTCAAAAAGTTATGGGCTTTGTCACAACTGTATTTTACTCCATCTTTTCACTTTGTTCTACTCAATCACATTTATCAGGGGTTCCTCCTCCCATTAGACTCTTTCACCAGATGGAGAGTTATCTGCTATTTCTTTTTATCCTCCTTACTCGGTTTGAAGCTTAAAGCCTGTCATCCAAATTTTGTTCTGAAGATGGCATGGCTTTTTCTTCCAGAGTAAACTCCATGATGGCTTTTATACTGTTATATAAAAGGACTTGCAAAAGGCTCTGAAATGGGCTTTGTACAGCTACTGCAGCGAGCCTGGGAGAGTAGAGAGAGCCGCACATTTGAGCCTCTGTTTTGTGCAGGTGACTCTCTTTTGCAGCCAGTTGCAGCAGGGAGTGATCCCTACTTTGAAAAGTGCGGTGCCCTGAATGTACATCTCTTCCATGCTGCCCAGGAATGGAGAAGGGATATCCTCCAACCCATTTTCTTTGCAGAATAACTCATAATTAATGAAATGCAAGAATTCCACTGTGAAAATGTTTCCACCCAGCATGGAAATTACCTCATCTCTCAAACATGCTTCTCTGACAGCTAGGTTATTCTACGCATCACAACTGTTGCCAGCATTTTGCAGTGATTGGACTCAGATCAGAGAGCAGGTCACCCATCCAGAGGGATTTCCTCCCACTGGTCTCATTTACAAGCAGTGATTAGGACCTGTCTTTCCAACATCAATAATTTCGTGGAGATGCTATTATCACGAACGATGAAGGGTCTTTCATTCAGGGACCTCAGCAATGAAGACATGTGCTATCTCAAGAAGCCAGAACAATATTATTCTGCACATCTCACCAACTAGGTACCTGTACCACTAAGCAGTAAGGTTCTTGCATGGCCATCTACATCCAGAGCAGAGTCTAGCATCATTACATCCTCTTTCTCATGTAAACTAGACTGAAAAAACAAAGAGTTGCATCAATAATTGAACACAGATATCTGCTTTCTTACAGGTTTGAGGAGGGGTAGGGTGTTGGTTCAGATATCTACATGGACATGAGACTATCTGTAGGTGGATGGGAGATTTCTGATGTCTCCCTTCTCCGCTCGAATGTCCATTTGCACGAAACTTAGTAATTCTGTAGCTCTGTCAGATTCGGTTAGAACGAGCCAAAGGGGTAAAAAATTATGCCAGCGGGGAAGGGAGAAGGAATAAGACACATACAGTGCTCCCGTACACCCAATTTCATGAGAAAATCAGGGTAATGCTATGTTTCTTATTATCCATTTTTGATACGAGAAACAGCAACAATTCCTGCTGGAGATGCCAAAGAAACTGTTGCTCTTTGTTACTGTAGTGCAGAGGAGAAATACCATTACAGCACAGAAATGCTTGTCAGGCGGAGGCATGTTTCAAGGCAGGCATCTTTAGCAGTTACCCTCACCAACACAGCCCAGTCCCAGCTCAAGCTGAGCCCTGCTCTCTGCAGTGATTTTGGCTTTATTCAGTGTGGCCTGTCAACGCTGATATTGTCCTTGCAGTGATTTTATCCAAATATAAGGCAGCCTTTATGTTCATTATTCTCATTTAGTTATTCAGGCCCAATGGATTTGGCTGGTTTAGCTCAAATTTGTGACCAGGGAAACAACACATTGTTTCTTTATTACCGGAGAAGGAGAGAAACAGGTAGAGAATTTTTGTCTGTAAGTGAGTTGCCTAAGGAAATCAGGCCTATTCCTTTAAGCTGTGTGTGAAGCAGGAGGTCAGACAGTCAGGCTGTTCGGAGAGTGCTGTCTACTCAATATTACACATTTTGAGGTGAAGGCTGGTAGCATGAGCACAAGGTCTGGGGATGAGAACAGACAGGGTTTCACTTTCTTCCATCTCCATCTGAGAACTTGTAAGACAGAGCCTGAGGGTATGGAGAAAAAGTTGGTTGAAAACTGTAGGTTTTAAACATACAACAATCCTTACAGCCAAACAGAGATGACTGAGATACTGAGGAGCTCAACACTTTGATAGGCACTAGAGAATCCACAGAGTTGTATTATTGTGAATCATAGGAAAAGCTTCCTTTGGATTTCTCATATAGGTAGACATGAAAAGTCAGCAATGAGACCCAAATCCATATGGAGATGGAAGACCTTAATATTTCTGCAGTTCCCTGAATTCCTCATTTTCTTCTTCACTTTCACCATGCTGTCCTGGAATGAATGAATTCAGGCAGCTAACTGAAGGATACGTGCTGGAGCACTTAGAAGCGACGCACATTTGCAATAACTGAATCATATAATAGCTACCCATGCATCCAAGGCCATAATCTCAAATGGCAGCAGCAGAAGACAAGTTAATAATAGTCATTGTTACATGATTAAATTAGGTAGACAGGAATAATTTTTGCAGGATTCATAATGGTTTTAATGATATTATTTAGTTACTAAGAACAACATATCTTCTCTGTTCATGAGTTCCTGGAAATCAAGGATGTTGAGCTGTAGAATACGGTTTTAAAGATAGAGTTGCAAGCTACAGCCTCTCTGGAAGTTAGTTGTGTACTATATTGCAGTCTTACAGCTCTGAATTTTGCTTATCCAGTAAGTAGATGTGAGGAGGGCCTTGAGTGAGACTTCAGTGGGAACACAAGGCTTGTGCATGATGGTTTGGGCAAGTGTGGGTTTTGATCCTGGAGTCAGACTCCGCAGAAGGATTTCAGAGTGGGTCGAAGCCCAGAGATAATTTGCATCTACCTCACTGACGTTTATTTAAAGGAAGCAGTACTGTCCTAATATGGTTTGAAGTTGACCTGTATCCTGCTCTACGGCTGCACCATCTCCTCATCCCATTCACCTGCTGACCAGCCCACAGGTACTTTGTTTCTCCAAGACGAAGTGTAGTTGTGTGCTCTGAGGACACCCTGCATGGTGTTTCAGCAAGATGGGGTACAGGCTAAAGGCAAGAGAGAAGCGTGATGCACACAAACCACACTTCCCTTCACGGACCATGAGAACTGGGACCAGGGAATTTTTCCTTCCCACTGGTCCCAGTGAGAGCCAGGGTCCAAATTCACAGTCTGCTTGAGCTGGACGGTACCAGCAGATACATGGGGTATTTTTCCCTCCGCCAGTGCGAGCCCACTGGGGTGAGAGCTCAGGAAGAGCAACGGGGAAGCAGAACGGAAAGTCTGCAAGAGTAGCTCACGTGTGTCCCTTGACAGGACCAAAAAGTCAACACTGAAGCCTAACTTCACCGGTGCTAACAGGAGGCCAGCAGACACTTCTGCTGAGAGACTAGTACTGTGCAAGTGAATTTGGAATGGTAGATATAATTAGGCAGCTGAGCCTCCATGCTTGAAGAAAAGTGCAGGAAGAAGAAAACAGCAAGAGAGAAAGCAGCTACTACAGCTAACGACTGGCAAGTTGCATGGGGAGGTGTGCACCAGATTACCTGGCTTTTGAGTAAAGAAACAATCTCTCAGTGTGGTTATAGATCATGCCATGTAGTCTACTACATTTGGAGAACCAGTGAATGACAGAGAAACTTTTGTGGTTCCAAAACTCTTCGTCACCTTTTAATATGACTATATTTTGACAATAAGCGTCCCAGCTTGCAGCCCGGTTAAGGCTATGAGTGAAGACACCAGGTTTTCACCTCTTTGTGCAAACTCATACCTTCTCCTATGAGGAAAATTAACTTGCTTTTGTTATATTAACCAAACAGATGTTCCCTCATTGAGCAAGGCTTCTGACTGAATCTATCAGTGTGGACATCATCTCGTGCTAGCCTTCACTACAAGAGAGGTCATATAATGCAGATTTGTCATCAACTTTTAATTAGGATAACTGTTTTTCCTAACTACCTACTTAGATTTAAGTGTATAATTGCAAAGCCATGTATAATAGGAAAAACAATCAAAACAAAGAAGTCAGAATGAAAATGGTCTTAGCAACATTTGCAGATGTCTGTTACACCACAGGATTAAACCACTCCCAGTGTCACCTGCAGAATGTCATGAATTAAAGAAGGAGTTCCCATCTGCAGCAGTTTGCAAATTAATGATGTCCAAATATTGTCAGTTGATTGTCAACCAAGGTTACAACATAAAGCCTGTGCTTTTTATCTGAATCCAGGCAAAAATTCTGTATATTCATCCATGGCCAAGAGATTTGTCTTTGAGAAGAACAGAAATAGCTGCATTCATTAACTGCTAAGTCCTTGCAGCATCTCCCACACTGAGCAATTTCATCTCTGTTCCTGCTTGACTTAAAAACTGATGTTATTCATCTTGTGTATTTTAAGAGCTTCCCCTTTTTTCCAATAAGGACTGAACCCCCTGTTTCACCAAGTAGTGTAAAATGCCAGGGAAGACACAGTTGCCGCCTCCCAGGGGACAGCAGGACAAGTTACTAAATGCTGGTGTGAATAGCTCTGTATTAGTTCTGCCCTTGAATTCACTGAGGCTGCTGAAATGTCAATGCTGAAGAAGGCGTAGAAAAGGAGACAGCTCTCATTCTGATGTGGGTTCATGGGGTACCCGTTGCAGGCACAAACAGCTCATGGAAAGATGCCTAGATGTCACACACATCTCATCCCACCACGCTTGCCCTGTGCTGACGTGAATCGGGGATGCAGCTGGAGCTGAACTTTCATGCAGCTGCTTGACTTTGCAGCTGCTAGTTCTGTGTGCCTGATCCCTCCCTTTAATGCCGAATGCATGTTATCATGCAGTGGGGTTGTTACGCATTATTCATGAAACCACTTTTCCTTTGAAAAGAGAAGGAGAAGAAAGAATTTGTCAAGCAAATCTGGATCTGCAATTGCTGTCCCTACTTGAGAAAAGCTTGAACAGACAGCTAAAACCCTTCAGGTGTCAATGACAAGAGCTCTTTTGTCATGTTCCAGAATGCAGTGACCACCAAAAAAATTGCATAAGGTTCAGGAATCAGATAATGTTTCTATTTGATGGTGTATTAATCTTCCTGCAAGCAATAATAACATTCGATTTCTCTCCACTGTTTTTCTGTCCATATTAGGTCTCTTACTGTGATCTTACCTTTGCTATTTATTTGTGAAATCGCATATATCAAGCTGATGGCCAGGTAGAAGCAAATGCGGTCCCAGCAGGGGTAGAAAACAGTAGCCAGCATTCCCAGCATGTGTTCCCGTGATCTTCTAGCAAGTTAGCACATCCGAATCTAAAATTTATTGGACTCCTCAAGGTCCTATCATCAACTTTGGTATGCTTTGCGTGAGGCCTCATCCTCAGAAAAATGAAAAATTACTGCTCAGTAGTACGAGGTTCACTCAGCTACAATGAATTAGTGGAGTGAAAACACTTTCTTAGGCCATAAAACCAGGTTTGCCTCTGTGCTACATAATAAAGCAACACGACAATCAATTGCATGGGGAGTTCCCAGTTGCATATAGCAATCAAATGACATTTCAGCATTTTCAAGTCTGCTGTATTTTGGGTTGTGTTTTAGTTTTAATTCCCCTCCTTTTTTTTATCTTGCAATAAAGCACAAACTGAGTTAACCACATAGCGCTTACCCTTTCAGCAAAAGTGACAATTGAGTTTATGCTGCTGAACACCCTCTCTGGAGAATGACATCCTGAGTGCTAGAGAACATAGTGTGGTCTTTACACTCATTCAGACCTTAGCCTCTCTCATGACACTGCCAGCAAACTAGCTATTAGTAGCACTTTACCTGAGCAGAGACTTTTCCTTTGGCAGAGACTTCTCCTTTGGCAGTGTGTCTGCCTGTCTATTAAGGACTGAACAGAGTCATTTCACAGTTAATGACATCTGATGGTAACAACGCTTGCTCACTTCCCATCTGAACTAAGCTGGAGCAACTCCTGACCATCTTCTGATCTTGGATAAATTGAGAGCTCCACCCCCGATTTTACAGGAGTGACCCTGGTTTTTCACTAGTGCAAAGAGGGACAGGATACTCTACTTTTGAGGAGCTGCACTCCCATCAACAACCCAAAGGGAAACTGGCTAGGACTCACTGCAGTTGGTATTTGAAGAACACTGCACATTCTCAACAATTTTTAGTGTTGAATTCTTCTCTCTCCGGAAGGCAAAAAACATGCCACGAATCATTCATGTTTCTTCCGTGACCATGCTCTCTCCATAAGAGTCCTTGTGCATGGAGTAGGTGCAAGTAGCACAAAATCAGAAGCGGATTGAGTTACCCAGGGCAAATGCCCTCTTCTAGGGAAGCTGAGGAGCAGCATTTGGTGCTCATCAGCTCCTTGAAGGCACAAGTTCAAACATTAGTGTGAAGTTATGGCTTATTGCTTTCAGTGCCAGACCTTTCCTTGTCTAACAGACAGGTTTTGTGGTGCTCATTTTGTCCTGATGTGGGAGGATGTTCTTTTGACGTAATGAGGTTTTGCTCTATTTCTCTTGATCTCTGCTAGCTCTGATTGATAGAAAACACATAGGAGAAAAGAACTGATTCCCTTCCCTACCAGTAATGGAGTCTAAGAAGGTCAAAAGGGAAGGGAAACTACCCCACAGCATATGCTGTCCCTTCAAACTGATGCTCTTCCTTTTATTTTTGTAGGATAGTTGCATCTCCCCTTCCCAACATTCAGACAGAGCCAATAGCAAGCTGTTGTTCGACATGAACCCACAAAAATGTTTTCTTTTACCTCCCCAGCCCTTCATAAATCTGTTTCATGGCTCTCATGCGCTTGGCCTCCTTTTGGGCAGGGCAAAGCTCTCCTCTCGAGGAGGAGAATAAATTTCTGCTATGACTCACGTTGTAGTTGGAGGTCACAGAGTCTGCTGCAGTTCCCACCCCGCTGCCTCTGAAACACAGCAGAAAGCATGCTCTGTCTAGGAAATAATATCTCCACCCCCTAATTCTGAGGCCATTTGAGATGGAAAATCACGAATGCCATAATGAATAACCACAGGGCTGAAGAAACCTCCCAGTGGAGGCAGGCTCCGCTGCTCGTTAATTAGTCCGATCATTAGGGTAAATTTAATGCCTTTTCTGAAATCCTGTTCCCTGGCACTTCCAGCTCTATTCAACTGAGAGCTAAAGAAGATATGTTTCTCCAGATGAAGAATCTGAGACCAGGTTCCTTGTGAAAGGAAGTTTCCTATGTTAAGGCATATGTGTTAATGATGCTACTTTGGGCTAGTGGCCTTTGCAAGAGCTTACTTGGACAATGATTCTTAGTTCTTCTCCAACAAAGATGATAAGAGCCAGCATGGCACGGTGGCACAGTGCACTGTGACTTGAACACAGGAAGGGGGATTTTTCTGGGGCTACACGGGCCACTTCACTGTTCTCTCAGTAGTAATTAAAGCCAGACAAAGTGGAATGGGAAACGGAGTCTAAATTTTTCACAGTGGAAGTGAAATTCTCCAAGGGCAGTGGAGACCTCTGTTGCTTCACTTCGTGAGATCAAAGCTGAATGTCCTTCTGCAAGAAATGCCTTGGACAAACCCAAGCTAGCAGCTCCCTTACCGGGCTAACAGGCTGAAATGGTCTGTTCTAGGTAGGAGTTCTAGCGCGTCTTGTTAATTTAATGCTCTTGTCCAGCCTTAACAATTACGATTCTACTGATTTAAGGAAAGTAGCAAAAAGCGTGACACTGTCCCACGCATCACTCAAAAGGTTAATTTTCATTTGTAAAAAGTGCCACCTTAAAAAAGAACTATAAAAAAAAAAAGAAAAGTCAGGAACATGATAAAAGCAGGAAAGACCCTTTTACACTAAGGATCGCATGGGTTCTGAAGATCTACTTGCCGACTTTCAGCTGTTCCTTCTACCCACAGATTTGGAGAAGGTTTCATGGAGACCATATAGCTCAGGGGCAAGGTTGCAGGCATGAGGTCCTGGAAGACAAGGCAAAGCATGAAATTCCTGCCAAGACAAACATGATCTCTTCTAAAGGATCTTCCAGCTAGGGTGCGGGATGTATAGCTCATTCCAAGGTAAAAATCAGATGAGAAAAAGTAAAAAGATGACAAATCTCACCCTCAGGCTGGTAAAGAGAAGTCTGAAAAAGAGTCCTTCACAAATTTGCCACAAATTTCCTCTACTACAACTTCCTCAAAGGAAGGGGGTGATCTCAGAAGTTATTTAACACTATGAGCTTCAAAAAAAAGTACGAAGATTAGAGGTTTTTTGTGGGAAACACTGAAGGACACAAGCAGTAACAGTCAATAAATGTACGTCAGCATCACACAATGAAGTGCAATGCAGAGACTCTCTCAGTTATATCAGCTAATGTAGTATACTCACACAAGATAGTATAGCATGACATAAAGAAACCAGCTTGGAGCTCAGAGCATTCTAGTGCTGCTAACATGGAGCTCCATCCAAGGCAACAACATTATATTCGGCCTCATGACCCCACCTTGCTGTGTCTGGGTCTGCAGCAGCAAAATAAGGAACCTCAGCAGCATTGTATACACCTACCTGAAAATAGGTGCATACAGACCTGCACCCAGTTCCTCTGTGCTGGGGATCAGAAGGCAGTGTCGGGCTCACTGCTGAGTCCTGTGATAGCAATGAGCTTCACACTCCTCTGTTTATCGGTCTTCAGGATTTGTCTGCCTTTTGCACCTACGATTTCAAAACTGTGGTCCCCAGCCATTGCAGTGCGCAGAGGGGTCCAGCCTTTGAGATAAGAGTTGTGATCTCAGATGACGAGAAGCCTCCTGGGAGACCCTACCTACCTTTGGCAAGCCCAAAATAAGGGAAAGATTGAGAGTATTGGAAAGGGAAGAAGCCATCCGGATTCCCGAGGAGGAGAGGAGAAGCAGTGTTTGGGCAAGAGGAGATAGTGGTAGTGAGGAGTTAGCAAGTCCAGAGCGAGGAGAAAAGTGAACAGAAAGTTAGCCGGATGTCAAAGGGGTCAATCAAAGGGGAACCACATCACTGTTGTATCTGAAAAAAGGACTGCTTATTTGTTGGGAATAGATGTATAATTGGCTCTGTTAAAGGTCCCAGGCAGCACTTGAGTGGAACTTCTTGGAATCAGATGATTCTCACAGCAAAAGTGCTGCACTGTGACCTCAGGTCAGGGATAGCCCAGGTCAGAGCACAATCTGTCAGAAATGTGCTGCTGCCCTGATTTATCCCTTTGATGTAGCCCAACTGTCTTCAAGAAAGCTTATGCAGCCTTCACATCAGTGGTGAACAGAAACCTGACGAAGAGGGTAACAAGGCCTGCTTATTTTGCCAAGGTTGCATGCTCTTGCTGGTCAGCATCTCCTCATCTGGTCAGGGAGGGCAGCTGCTGCCTGATGTTCAGAGATCAGGAGATCGGGACATGGTCAGAACCTGGTTCACACTGCCGCAACCTCCTTATGATTTATCCCAAAGTAAACACGCTTCGCTTTCCCATGGCTTGAATGAAAGAAAAACTAGACTGTACTGAACACTGATTTTGTCATTGGGAAACAGCCCTAATGTCTTCTCTATAAGTTATTGTGACGCCTCTCGTGGAGAGCCATCGATACCCCGGAGAATCAGTTGTCGTGGTCCTGATGCTCAACACTGTGGCCAGCAATATTTGATCAAACATTCAGTACTGTCATCTTTCACTCCTCTTCTTTCTTTTCATTCTTCTGGTTGTATTGCTTGACTTGCTATTGCTATTTTTGGAGGGACCTTCAGAGAACTTTCCTTTTGTCGTTTTTTTCACTTCTTCACTACTTTTTAATGGTTTACACTGGAGTCATTCTGGTCAGCAAGGATAGACACACCTGGGATTCTTTCAGAATTAATTCATAGATTCACAGAAAGCAAATTTGGCAGCAACAGCTTGGTTCCTCCTATCTAATCTCCTCTGAAGCATGAAAATTCAGTCTTTTCTTAGTTCACTCCTCTCTGAACTGCTGAACATCTTTGAAGGAAACAGATAAACTCAACTTGAACTTTTTCTGTGATGAAGAATACACACAGCCTTTGGCAACATGATTCAAAGGTTATCTCCCATCATGGCTAAACATGTGTCCCTCACTTCTGGTCCGAGTCTGCCTATCCTCCAGCCACTGTGTCTTGCAATGGTTTATTTATTTATACTGAGGAGACTTTTACTGTCAGAGCTCGCTTCGCTATGCCACGTGGACATTTATAGATTATGACTGAGTCACATCTTCACATTCGCTTTAGGGTAAAGTTCCCATTACCTAACTTTAGGAACTCCATTGAAATACCTAAGTGAGGAATCTTAGAGCCTCTACGATCAGCTGAAAAGGACAGGTGCCTCCAGAGAATGATCCAGAGCAAGAGTCCACCTAGCAACCCACATTTCCTGAATACCTAAAATGCCTGAAGTATGAAAATGCCTTATTTGTTCATTCAAAGTTGAGCTCCCGCAGTCTCAAACTACAAGACATGTCTCCTTTTCATGAATCATGTCATGACTCTAGCAGTCCTTGCTGTTAACTTTTCAAAAACTGTGATTCCCTGAGCCAGCCGCAGACAGTACTTCCATGCATGTTTCAGCAGGACTGAACCCAGAGGTAACACAGTTTTCCTATGCCTGCTTTATATTTCCCGCTCTACTGCCCTCTGGTCACAGAGCTCTAGTGGGAGCCTAGGCTGATGTGGTTGCCACCGCACGCCCAAATTCCCAAAGCCTTTCCTGGTACAATGCCCCTTTCTGTAAGGCTGGCCCATGCTCATGGATCGCCACTACCTGCACGCTTGGCCGTGTTCAAACACGCTCTCATTGCGTGGTAGTGAAAGAATCAAAATCTTTCGGCATTGCTGAATTCTTTCCTTCATCATTTACGACTTCCTCGCTCTTTAGGTTATCTGAAAGGTTTTATCAGTGATGAATGTGTGTTTTTTTCAGGCCATTAATTCAAATGTTAAATAACATGGAAATGCTTTCTGCCCAACCCCGGTGGAAACACAGCCACTACATTTATTTCTGTGTTTACAATCACCCTTTGAATCCTATTAATTAGCTAGTTTGCAAGGCATTTAATGTCTTCCGCACACGTTTTGTACCATTCTAACTCTTGTTCAAACTAAAAACAGGACTAACTTGAAGCACTGCTTTCTACAATTTTTGATGAAATCTATTAGATAACACTGTCACACTTCTTTAGAAAATTGGTAAACTTATTTTAAAAAGGTATCAAATTCACTTGACAGTATTACTAGTTGGCCTTCATTATGTTACCCTCCTTTAATTTCCTTCCTCTATTAATTATCCTCTTTTAATTTATTGCGTCCTGTGTGAGATTCTGTGTTATTTTGCCTGGGATGGATGCCAGACTAAAGGACTTACACTTTCCTAGGACATCCCAATTACCTTTTGAAAAACACAGTTATAATGTTAGCTGGCCTCCCGTCTTTCAGAACTACCCAAACTGACCAAAAAAAAAAACATCACTACTGTCCCAGAGACCTCCTCAGGCAGCTTTTTGAAAACTCTTGGGTGCAGTTATCTAGACCCCGACATGTCAAGAATTAATAGCTGCTGCCCAAACCCCTCTTAGGTGGTTACTGTTGGAATGGAAAGCATTTCACCATCTACGCTATGATTATATTATCTGGCTATTCCCAACCAAGCAGCAGAAATATTTATGGAACTTTTCTGCCTTCATTATTATCAACACTTTTTCCTTTTCGGTCTGGTAATGGCTCAATACCATTGCTAAGATTTCTTTTTGCTTTTAATGTAATTTTAAAGCTTCCCATTGACCGCAGCCTTCCTAGCCATGGATCTCTCCTTGCATCCTTTCTCTCTGGCTTCCTCAGTTTACTGCATGTTTGCCAGCCCTGAGAGCAAAATGCAAGATACACAAGGGGCATCAGGATCATTGCGCAGTGGCTCTGCTCCCCACTCCCCCTACATGTGGACCTGCAGCACCATCAGTTCAAGAAGCTGAGAAGGTTCACAGAATCACAGAATGGCTGAGGTTGGAAGAGACCTCTGGAGATCATCTACTCCAACTTCCCTGCTCAAGCAGGGTCCTCTAGAGCATGTTTCCCAGGATCGTGCCCAGGCAGGTTTTGAATATCTCCAGCGAAGGAGACTCCACAGCCTCTCTGGGCAACCTGTGCCAGTACTCTGTCACCCTCACAGTGAAGAAGTTTTTCCTCATGTTCAGATGGAACTTCCTGTGCTTCAGTTGGTGCCCGTTGCCTCTTGTCCTGTCGCTGGACACCAGTGAGAAGAGTCTGTCCCCATCCTCTCGACACCCTCCCTTCAGATACTTGTAGACATTGATCAGATCCCCTCTCAGACTTCTCTTCTCCAGGCTGAACAGGTCCAGCTCTCTCAGCCTTTCTTCATAGGAGAGATGCTCCAGTCCCCTCATCATCTTTGTGGCCCTCCGCTGGACTTGCCCCAGGAGCGCCACGTTTCTCTTGTACTGGGGGACCTAGAATTGGACACAGTACTCAAGGGGAGGCCTCACCAGGGCTGAGTAGAAGGGGAGGATCACCTCCCTCGACCTTCTGGCAATGCTCTGCACCCTCAGAGCTGCCTTCCAGCAGGTCAGTCTCCAGCCTGTACCAGTGCGTGGGGTTCTTCCTCCCTAGGTGCTGCACTTGACTTTGTTAAACTTCAGGAGGTTCCTCTCCGCCCACCTCTCCAGCCTGTCCAGGTCCCTCGGAATGGCAGCACAGCCTTCTGGTGTGTCAGCCATTCCTCCCAGTTTTGTATCATCAGCACGCTTGCTGAGAGTGTACTCTGTCCCTTCCTCCAGGTCATCGATGAATACCTTGAACAAGACTGGAGCCAGGACTGACCCCTGGGGGACACCGCTAGCCACAGGCCTCCCACTAGAGTTTGCACCACTGACCACAACCCTCTGAGTTCTGCCATCCAGCCAGTTCTCAGTCCACCTCACCGTCCACTCATCTAACCCACACTTCCTCAGTTTACCTACGAGGATGTGATGGGAGACAGTGTCAAAAGCCTTGCTGAAGTCCAGGGAGACAACATCCACTGCTCTCTCTTCATCTACCCAGCCAGTCATTCCGTCATAGAAGGCTATCAGGTTGGTCAAGCATGATTTCCCTTTGGTGAATCCATGCTGACTACTCCTGATCACCTTCTTGTCCTCCACATGCTTAATGACGACCTCCAGGATGAGCTGTTCCACCCCCTTTCCAGGGATGGAGGTGAAGCTGACAGGCCTGTAGTTTTCTGGCTCCTCCTTCTTGCCCTTTTGGAAGACTGGCGTGACACTGGCTTTCTTCCAGTCCTCAGGCACCTCTCCTGATCTCCAGGACCTTTCCAAGATGATGGAGAGTGGCCTAGCGATAACATCCGCCAGCTCCCTCAGCACTCGTGGGTGCTTCCCGTCAGGGCCCATGGATTTATGGATGTCAGGTTTGCACACATGATCTCTAACCCGATCCTCCTCGACCAGGGGAGAGTCTTCCTTTCTCCAGACTCTCTGTCTTGTCCCCAGGGTCTGAAATTAAAAAAGATGATCTTCATTGAGGAGCACGTGGGGAGGGCACGTACTTGCCATAGGGCCACAAGAGGTTACCTGAGCTCCAGAAGCAACTGGGTGGATTAATGGAAGATCTTTTATGCATTCTTAAAGCCAAAGACATCACCTCTGGTTAACAAAGTTACGCTGCAAATTGCTGGAGGCAGTGGAGTGATATCTCTCTGTGCTGGCTCTGTTTTTATGGAAGCACCTCCCTAAACGTCCACTACAGACTGCTGTTAGGAGCCAGGGTATTGGCCTTGCTGGAAGTTTGCTCTGATCCCCAAGAGCTGGCCAACTTCTTTGCAAGAAAAAAAGGAAAAATTGCCTAAGATTCACTTCAAAGAGTAAATATCCTCCACTGATTAATTTTTTACACCCTAGATGGAATCTGATATATCAGAAAGAAACACAAAGGCAGTACTGGAAAAAAAATTGCGCTCAGTGTTCAACAATTGAGTAGGTGTTTTATGAGTAAACAGGGTAAGACTATGGATATTAAAAGGAACGGTTTATTTGTTTTCAAGTAATATTCGATCAAGCCAGCAACCAAATTAGCTTCAAAGGCCTTGGAAGCATTTCAAGCAAAAATCCTTTTACATGTGGACGCTGTTTTTAAATAATAGCTGCTGAGAGTAAACAGAAGAGCTGGGCTTTCTCAGTCTGTCTCTTCTTTATTTTTAATAACAAAAGCACTGCAAGTAATATATGGAAAGCTCAGTTCTTCATCTGTACTAGAACTCCTTAAAACTCTCACTATATTGCAAGGAAATAAAGCACTGCACGCTCTTGCTTTAAATCCTCTCTCATGTATATGGGTTTTTCTGAGCTCTTTAATGCTCAGATAGAGCTGTCTCGCCTCTTGCACAACCGTTTGGCCTGCTAGTCCCTTTCCTGACCCGCATTAAAGCAGTCTAGAGCCTCCTCTTGCAGTATCCCTCAGTCAGTGCTTTTACTATCATAAAGGAAAGAGATGCTAAATGAAAAGAGAGCAAAACAACAGCCGTAGATAAAGTCATGCATCTCACCAAGAGCTCTTGAGCTGTCCCTTGGCTGAAAGAGTGGCTGGCGTATTAATGCCAGAATATTTCCTGCAACCTCTGAGCTGACTGGCGTGTGGGAAACTTCAGCTAGATGAGGAAACGAACCCTTCAGTCACTCGAAAAAAAAAAAAAAAGACAGGCTAAAACGGTATAGAAAGCGGTCTATAATTTTTAATTGGTTTTCTACTTCATTCAGATTTATATAACATTTTAACTTTTTGTAAGATTTTCTACTTTTTGTTGCAATTGTTGCTGAAAAACAGGGCTTTTGTGTCTAGTTTTGTGCTGTACCTTCTTATAGCTAGGATAGCTGTGAAATCAGAACTACAATAAGAGTGAAACTGCAATAAAAAGGTATGAGAAACAATTTCTATATGGAATATTTATAAGTCTCTGTTTCAGCTCATTCTGCATTTCCTCAGAAGTCTTCTTTAGGAGAAAGAACTTTTTTTTATTAATATAACATAGCTCTCCATTCACCTTAGGGACTGAAACACTTTCATTCCACGTCAGAGCTAGAGAATGTGACTGGAAATTCAAATTCCTCCTGTTTCTAACATTAAACAACAAACAGGAAAAAAATATCTATGATACAAAAACAATAGACGATATCCACCAAGGCACAATACAAATACCAAACAACATGAAATGCAAAATTTTAATCTTTGACCAAATAAGCATAAAAGAAAATGCACAAGGAGAAGTCTTTGCTTCCATGTAGGTCTTTGCAAGCCACTTTTAACATACCTGTGAAGAGGCGCAGGTCTATCCCTGACCATAAGGACAGCCACACCAGCTCGGAGCCAAGACTGACGCAGCCCTATATCTTTACTTCTGGCAGTGGCTATAACAGCAGATGCCTAGGGAAGAGTATAAGAAAAGGGCCAATATGTAGCAATACTTCCTCGCAATACTCAGTCAGGCTTTAATTTACGGTTCAGAGACTTTCTAAGCCAAAAGTGAGGTCTTTGTATTTAAATCTTCAATGGAATTTTCTTCTGGTAGTGTGTCTAGTTGTTTTTGCCCCCGCAAAAAAAGCTACAGGGCGAGTTATGGAGATTGGGCATCCTGCCAGGACCTCTCACCTATGGTGAGAAACTGACTGACAAAGACAGGGGAAGGTTTCTTGCTGGGAGGAGGTAAATCAAGGAGAAGATTCCCACTGGCTGGCATGGTTGTCACTGCACATCCTGGCGGGGTATTTGGCTGAATGATTCTGGGCCAGCCAGGCAGCAGGGAGGAGAAAGGATGGAGTGGACATCTCCAAGGATGGGAGAACCTGCTTTGCGTGTTACCTGATGGACCGGACAGACCCGATGACACCAGTCCTTGGTGAGTCCATAGCACACCCGCACGTTCATGGCTGTGGCGTCCAATGAACCAGATTCACATCTGGCTCTTCCTTTACTGAGGCAGAAAAGCCAGGCAAGGGGCACTATTCATGGGTTCAAAGAGTACATGCGACCAGCACGTCTGCTGGAGGGTTGTGGAAGAGTCTCCATCTGGTTTAACTCCCTGACCCTGATGCCTCAGGGCAGAGGACTGTTGTGAAGGTGAGCAGTGTCTTCCTGGGCTTATTTCCTGCCTCTCCTAAAAGGAGGAGGTCACAGCACCGTGGGCAGGAAGGATGGCTCAGGTGGATGCAGCAGGACTCAGCACCTTGGCTGGCACAAGCTGTATTTACATTGGCAAAGCTTTTCAGATGGGACAAGGCCTGGAACAAATACCAGGTTGGTAAGAAAGCCAGTGCATTGAGTAAACACTTCCTCCTTTTGACCTTCCCACTGGAAAAGCTCAAAGAATAAAATGAAACTGCTGCCATGCAGGTGTTTGTTCCTTTTTTAGCATGCAAAGATGAAGGAGATAGCGAGGTTGGAAACACGCAGCTTGGTAATGAGCTGGTTGCTTTGAGCAATATGCAAAACTGGGAGACCTTATAAACATGTGGCTACCAGCCCAAAGAGAAATCAAAGCATGTAGATAAAACCCAGACTCCAGAAACACTGGGCTGATGCGCTAGGAGGTGTTTTCTGTGATATGCCACTTAACCTGTTGTAAAGGGACAATTAGGCTTGAAATGAACAGAAAGGAAATGAATGTTCAAAACCTTTTTCAGTTTTACTGTCACTCCATCTCCAAACTTCATAGTGGACTGGACTGTGAGAACCCTTTTCAAGCCATGCAACACTTAAACTGCACCAATTATGTTTTTAAAGGCTGGTCAAGCCCAAAGGAAACTCGGAAGACCTACTTTTCCCCTGCTTATTCTACCAGAATCATCAGTAGGGCTGGAGTTCATTCCACTTCTGTTCAAGAGAGAGCACTGCCTGGCAGGGCAGTTTTTTGGCTTCCAGTGAGACTCTAAATCTTGGTTTTCCTGCACTGTCCTCCCTGGATGTGAAATCCTCTGCATTTGTGGATGTTCTGGGAAAGTGGCAAAAGACATCTATTCACAATAGGATTGCTGGAGACAGCTGAGGGACTATTTCTTGGAATGATGGAAAAGACTTCTTTGTGGATATCTGGCTGGAGTGTTTCTCTTTGAGCGATGATTTGGATGCTCCTGGGATTTTACTGAAATACTAGCTATATATTAAGACATGCTGACCCTCATATGAGCATGTTTTTAGTATTATTTGAATAGAAAGAAGCTGATGAATGTTTGGGCTGAATAAAGGCAGCAATATGTGGCTGAAGGCAAGTATATTTGGTTTGGGGACGGTATCTTCCAACCTAAACGATTCTGTGATTCTGTGATTCTATATAGTCATTCTTTTAGTGGCTGAGTTTGGAGATACCTTCCAGGATGTTGCTACAGTGATAAGTGCTGGCGATGTTGTTTCTGAAGTGAATTGGAAAACACAACCCAGCTTTCCCTAAGGGGTGCGAAGGCAGAGCCATACCCACAGGCTGTTCTGCACATGTAGGTACTTGCTGCATTTAGGGAACCCGTGGGTTTCTCTCATCCTTCAGAGAGTTTCAAGCAGCCTGTTTGAAGCAGTAAATCTAGAACCACCTCTCCCTTGCTGCATCCTAAATTGGGGAGGTTTCCTGCTTGCTGGGAAGAGAAGAGACTCAAGGGCTCGCCTGTAGACTTTCGCATGTCATCTCCTCCCCTTCCTTTGCCTTCCTTCTTTCCCTTGTGCTGTCTCTTGCTCATCTCCTCTTCCAACATAAGTGACTCCCATTCCCATCCCGGCTGCAGGCTGGTGTAGCACTATCCTGTCTTCATCTCACTTCTTGCTGAGCACTTCAGGCACCAGGTCCAGCTCACCATAGCTCAACCTGAGCTCAGTGTGGCCAAGTCACCTCCCTGCAATTTTAGGCCATCACCTCAGTGCCAAGCTGTGTCAAAAACTCACTACTCCTTGCTACTTCAAAAAAATCAGTTTTTTATGTATTGGTGTGTTTGGGCCGGTCTCACTAGAGGCCTTCGCATCCTGTACCTCAGCTGCTAGGAATCACTTCTTGTCTGGCCTTGCTAGCAACATCTTATTCCTCTCCAAATGGTGTTTCCAGGAATATCTTTCTGGCTGAGCCCTATCACTACCTGTTTATGGCCCTCCATGGCCCTCCTAAGCTCATGCTCCTTGCCTGGGATCACAAGACGTCTGCCCTCAGTGTAGCGTTGGCTAAGCATCTCTTCTGCCACAGATGGCAGAGGTGGGCACCGTCTCCACACTTGACCACCTCTGTGCTCCCCACATTCATGTCCTCTTCTCCCTCCCCCACCACCTCATCCACTAGGATCTAGCAAACAAACAACCAGTTTATGAAAGCCAAGAGGGAAAGCCAACAGCAGCTGCTTTAAATCTGTTGTAATGCTGGTGGCAATTGCATAAGGCAGAGGTTTTGTTGGTGTCCCCACCCCATTTCTGAGAAATATTTAATTTATTTTAGTGTCGCTGTGCCCACTGCCCATGCCCTCAGCACATTCGCAGCGCTGGAACCACCCGTCCACATTTGCAGCACGCTGCCAGCGAGTGGCAGCATCAAAGACTGTCTCTGGATTCACTTCTTCCCTGACACAATCCCACAAGAAAGAGGCAAGATTCAAAACAGCCTCCTCAGCCCAACCCGGCCAAGTTCCTTGTCATGCCCTGGACATGCAGAGCACAGTAAACAGATGGGTCTCACCGTGCCCAGGGGACTGGTGGCTTTCGGCCCTGACCAAACAGCAAGTTTCAAATTAAGTGACCCTTCAGCAAGAGCGTCCTGCCCCCAGCGGCTCTCGCCTGCTAGCAAGATGCACTGCTCGGCCTGTGGCGCGGCAGAGCGCGAACCTGTCCCCCCAGCTCTGGCGTGCGTTAGACCTTGGGGCGAAGCAGCTGCCCTGATTCGAAGGTCTTGCCTGGCCTCGTGGACCTGCAGCAAAGTCAGATCTCATGTCTCCAGCCCTGGGAGCTGAGATCTGTCTTCTCAAGATCTGCTTTGCACCAAAGACATCCTCAGTATGAAAAAAAAATCATAAAAAATGCCAGCAGTATTTAGGATCCTGCCTGTTATTTCTGTAGCATGAGCTGTAGGCCAGATCTTGCTGTATATGCCGACATATAACAAAGCACAACCTTTCCTTTGGGAATCAGGTCTGCACACGGTCTGGGGAGAGGAAGGACCCACATACCTGAGACATTAGCGCAGCGAAAATCCTGCAGAGCGAAGAATAATTTTTTGAGATGGAAGTGGTAAGATCTGCGGGGAACACGTAACAAAGTCAAGAAAGTCACAAGAAACTAAAAAAACCTAATAATCTAAAGCAAAGAAACATCCCAAATTTCCCTTCCCATGCTGCCAATTCCCATTAGGACTGCAGGGCAAAAATGATCTCTCAGCATCCCAAAACTCTGTGCTCAAACAGATTATACACGCCTCACCGTTTTACCCTGCCCTGGAAATTGTAAGGAAACTGCCAATAAAGGGTTACCAGCTTGGAACAGATGAGAAATACTGAAAGAGAAAATCTGGTTTACTCAAAATCTGCTGCGCTACTGGTCTCAGCCCAAAAGGCTATTTTCCCCTGCCTCCATTCCCACAACGCCTTTCTCTTTAAGGACTTCGTTCCCATTTCAGGCACTAAACACCTCAAAACAGAGTCATGAAGTACTCAGGATCATGATGTTTACATCCATGTTAGGATTCGTTGCCAAATTGCTTGTTCAGAGCTGCAGAGGGGATTTGTAACCATGCCAGGAAATAAATCCACATTCCCTGAGCCCCAATATGTTTTCTTAACCACAACATAATTAATCCTATCTCCAGATAGGGACATTTTGAGGCTTTAGTACGGGCTTACTAGGGAATAGGGGTTTTTGTTTCTCCAAAAAATTTAAAATTTCTATCAAAAAATATGAAATCCAAGCTGGAAGTTTCAAATCTCTGATGGATTTGTGTTTGTTTGTTTTTTAAATCTCATCAACTCTTGGGCTTTTTTTAAAAAATGGTTTTAACTTCACAGCGTTTTGATTCATCCTGTTTTGACTGGGTTTAGCGCAGAAGTCAAAACAAAACGAGATGATGAAATTTGAATGAAACCTCCCTCTCTCTCCTCCCTCTTTCAAGTGAAATGAGAAAGCCGCGAGAACAGGTCTTGACTCCCCCGTGGCAATCACTGTCAAACCTCATGCGCCCCCGTGACAAGCACTCCTACAACACTCCTTCTGGAGCCACGAACAGTTCTGCTGAAGGTATCTTGGCCTGCTCCACATCGAGAGGAAAAAGTCAATGTGTCATTTAAGCCTACTTCCCTCTGCCTGGCAGAGTTCCCCAGCCTCCCCGGACCGACGCGGTGGCTTCGAGGTTTCTACCTGATGACAGCGGGAACCCGAAAAGCAAAGCACGCGTCGGATATTTTTTCTGGCTCTTCTGAACGTTCATGTCGCTAATGAGAAAGCCGGGTTTTCTGCCGAGAGTTGAAAGAATTTCAGATCACACAGCAGAGAGAGACTTTCCCCCGCCTCAGGGGATCTGCAGCTCACTGAGAGCAGATGAAGGAGAGGTGACATGAGAGAAGCGCAAAGAATGATGAACAGTTCTGAGAGCAGGCTGGGAATTCCTTACTGCACTATTTTCCTCATATCTGGAAAAAAATAACCCACCCAGCTCAGTTAGAAGGCAAATAGTGCACCTCATCAATTTAAAATGTGGTATGACAATGACTAATTAAGCTGTGGAACTCATCACCAACAGACATTATGCAAGCTCAGGGCTTAGTAAGACTGAAAAAAAAGAAATGGAAAGAAACTGGCATTTGTCTGGCTAATGGAGCATCTTCTGTTATGTTAGATCGGTTTGAAAAGGATATCAATTCTCGTACTACAGAGCACAAACAAGCTACCAACAGCCCATTAGGACGAAATTTCCCCTGTGGGAAAATTGCATAATTTATCAAGTGTAGTGTTTCTTACATCTTCCTCTGAAACAGCTGGAAACGATTAATGTCAAAAGCAAGATCTGGAGGAAGATCGGCCACCGATTCCGGCGCGCTCTGGCAGTTTCTGTGCAATTGAATAATTGAAGCTCCGAGGATATAAGCAGGCCAGGATAGAGTTAAGTCATTCTCATACAACTTAAGGACTTGCCATCTGGGTCTGGAAAGGAAAAATGCCTTCTCCTAAGCCTATCCCGGGGAAAAGAGGCAATCAGGAAAGTGTGGGACCTTCCTATGATGTGGAAATAGATCGAAGGCGGTTTTACGAAGTCTTTCAGAGCCAAGAGGCTACGCCGAAGCTATGTGTGCTCAGATTCCCCAAGTGAGTGCTGTGGTTGCCTTGGTGACAACAGGATACAGTGATTACTACTTAAGAGGATTTTAGCACAAGGGAGCAATCTGACAGCGGAAAAGAGGGGTTCATCTTAGTCATAAATATAAGGAACTGCAGGTCTGTGAAGATGTTTGTGTTTTCCAGACCGTAATTACCTAAAAGAACCTGGGTCATCCACCGACAAAGGTGTTAAGCCCATTATCAATGGTACCAGTCAGGAACCTTCCTGAAAACCATTTTAGTGTTCCTCATCTTACACATCAATGGTAAGCAATTTGGGACAGGGACTGTGTTCAGTTCTATACACAGCACTTAGCACAACTCAAGCCATGTCCACAACTAGCACTTGGAGTTTCTACAATAATACAAATAACAAAACTGGACCAAAAATAATTACCTTTTTTTTTTTTTTCATTTCCTAGAAAAAGTGCTTTACTTCTCATTAAGAAGTCCTCAGCCAGACAAAAGCTTCCCTAATGTACCACAGCCACAGAAACTCATAATGCACCCTGAGGGAAGAGTCTGGTACATGATGGGAAATGCCATGAGCCCCGGCAGTAGGATGGTGCAGAAGGCCACAAAGGGACAGCTTACAGTGCTGTCTCCAAAAGAGTTTTTTTTCAGTTTTCAATTAAAAATACTCATTTTTCAAATTTTTAGTTGAAAAATCAAATTTCCCACAGTGGAAACTGTCCCACCAAGTCATGAACAAGATATTACTGCTCTTACTTTGGTTTGTTGTTTAAAACCAATGTACCTGTGGACTAAAGTTGCCCACTAGAGTTACTGCTTTCAGTTATCAAAACCCATCTCTCACGGAATTGATCTTTTTCTCACTTACATATAAGTGAGAGCATAAGTCAGAAGCAACACAGCAGGTTCACTACCGGGGCTGCAACGGATTTGGAAATCCATGCAAAATTGCAATCCTTAACCATCACCAGTGTCACCTCATACATAAAGGGAAAACACATGGAGATGCACTCAGTTCTGCGACCATGACGACAAAAATAAAGCAGTATCAAGATGCTACAGACTCTATCAAAGAGGCTTAGGGGCATCCTGACAGTGTTACAGGAGACGAGTAACCATCCTCAAATGCCAGAGATGTCACCAGGAGCCATCCGTCCAAGACATAAGACTATGGCAAAGTGGGAAGCACCTATTTTAATTTAATTCAAAGATGCCAAAGGTGTAGCACAGAGCAAAGAAACACAAGTAAGTACTACTTTCACATAATGTGTGCTGGAAGCTGATGGAACTCAATGCCTTGGATATTAAGGAACACAATTATCAGTAGGTTCCTGATTAGCAAATTGCTAGAGGACAAAGCCACTGGTGGCAATGAAATGCGATGTCCCAGCTGTCGTCTCTGGCACAGAAACTCTAATCTACTAATCACTGGGAGCTTGGAGGGTGTAGCAAGGGGTGGGTTCCCCTGCACTCGTCATCTTTCTTACACCGTTTATCTAATCCTCTCCTCCTTGCCTCTGCAGCGGGTGGAGACTGGACTAGATGGACCTTGGAAAGACCAAGTTCCAAGATTCTCTTTCTCGTGTCCCCTTGTTTGTCACTAGCCTGGAATTTCTCAGGTATATTAACTGCTTTTTTTACACCAGGTCAAGATCTGTTTGCTTTCCTCCTTTCTGCACTCTGCCCCGGACACCGAGCCATGCTTTCCACTTCTCCTGAAAATTTTGATGTAAAGCCAAATGTCATAAGCCTGCTGAAAACCCTGTCCTCTTCCTGTCCTTTCAGTCTCCGAAGGCCTACACTGCTTCTTGGATGAGCGGGCACAGTCCCATGAAAACCTGTGTTGCCTGCGTAGAAGAGCCCTTGAACATGACATTCTGGACGCCTCAGAAAAGGAGAGAATCACTCCAAGGTGCCTGCTCCTGCCTGAGACCGTCATCTCCTGATCAGAAATATCGAATGCAGCTGATTGCTCTAACAATATTAGCATGGGCACCTACTCCAGCTAAACAGGACACTTCCTTCCCATTAATGTTAAAGTAATTAGAGCATCAACCACAAAAGAGGCAACACAATCTTTGTAACTGTGTAGAACTATTCATGACCTTCCATACAAAAATAGGCCATACTTTCCCTCCTCAAACTCAAAGAAGGGTATAAATTCATCAGCTAGAACAACTAGCAGTAGTCCTCAAGATTTACTCTTTCATCTTTAGTTCAGGGATAAATTTATCTACAAAGAAAAATCTGTCGAGATTCATGAATGCAGACAAAGACAGTTGCATTAGTCAAAAAGCCTGCATTGTTAAATACAATACCTGTACTGAGAATGACCTAAATATCTATAAAATTACCCTGTCTAATTTCAAGCAAGAAAAAGCTACACAGAATTACTTTAATTAGCTTAAAAGGATGCTGTCAGCCACTTTCTGGGAGCATATTTAATGCTCCATGTTATTCATTGTATGTGGCATCCCATGGTAGGAAAACAAAATGTTTGTCTTCTCACCGTTACTAGTATCACCATTATTCATTCTTATTCAGGTCTCCTTAGAAAATGCATATTGTGCTGCCTTGTGCGTTTCATCTGGTCCCTTCCCCACCATGTGTTTTGAACCCAGCTGTCAATTCTAAGTTAGCCTCAGTCTGAAGAAACTTTCATTTCCTTAAAGTTTGATGTAAACAAGCAAGAAGCTGGTTGGAAGTAAGAGCTTCTGGTAGGGTCCTTACTGAAGGAATCACAAGAGAAATCATCCACTGTAGTTGGCAGTGAGAGGCCAATCAGCATGTGTGGACTGGCTGGCCATTCAGCACAGGCATGCTTTTGGGTGAGCTACACAGGTTTTGTCTCTTTTCTAGCACAGTTCATGTGCAGGAGATGTGCAGAAGAGAGTCACCACTGTCATGAGAGTGGAAGTTTAGGAGACAAACCCATGGGAAAAAAGGTTTCTTCAGTTCCAGAATTCACGTGATAGCTCCTCTGCAACCCCTGAAGACAGGAAACTGTGTGTGGAGAGGAGCTGGGACCAGTAAGGAGCTGGAGGAAAGCAAAGACTGGTTGAATTCCATATTATCTTCCACAAAAACCCAGATCCTGTTGACTGCTCTGCACCACGGTGGATTAAACCTCAGCATCTCAAGCTACATTCATTGAAAATAAGAATTCATGGCCCTATTGGGCCAAGTTTGTGCTGGCATGCCTAGTATCACCGCGGAAGGCTGTGCAGAGTCTGTGCATCTTCCTACATTTTGGTCAAGAGAGCTTGTCCCCTCCTAGGGCTGGGTTCAGATTGCACAGACAACCTTAAGTCTGGCATTTTCTCACTTTTAAACATCCCGCTTAGGAACCCAATTGATGTCTTTTTGCTGTCAAGAATTCTTCAAGATGGAAAAGAGAGAGCGAGAGATGATAAAAGTCTCCAAAATCAGCAGCGGCCTGGAGAAGGGGAACAATAAGTGTGCAAGAATGAGGGAGTATCATTTGAAACTGTTTAGTGACAGCTTCCTGCAGCTGAACATTGCAAATGCTTTACATATGTCCAAAATGGCAGAAATTCAGGGATGAAAAATGCATTACCGGGTATTAAATATAAAGAGACCCATAGTTTAGAAATTTCCTAAACTGCCAGTTTTTAGAGGCTGAGAGAGAGTGCCAGTGGAAGTACCACTACAGCCTTGCCGACTTCTTATACTCTTCCCATGTTTTCATTAGCAGTCACTGGCAGAGAATGGACTAGATGCACCTTTAGTCTAGTCCAAATGCTCACTTTTACGTCCTTATTTTCAAATACTTCCTTTTTCATATGCTAAGAACATTGCACTTGGCTAGAGTTGGACCTCACTGGATGCCAGCCATTTCAGATAGACATACAGGCTCTGAGGTCAAACCTAGCAGGTTTTTTTCCCAGGGAAATCCCTCAGGGAGGAAGCAGGTTTTTCAGCTGATCCCAGCCCTGTGATCTCAAGGCACGATAATGGTGAAGCTCAGTCTTGATAACTGCAGGCAAAGAGGGGGAACTGCAGGTGGAGAGGGAAGCCCTGCTCTGGAGCAAGCCCTCTGCTCCCATCTAACAGTGAGAAAGAAGATAGCTGTGAGGTATCATTTTCATTTCAGATATGCAATAACTCAGTTAAGAATCTCTTCATTTTTGAGTTCTGGAAGGAGAGGGGATGATTTGTCTTGGCTTCCCCTTTGGCAAGGATCCAAGAAATTCCTCTAATGCATTTGGGGAGGCGGTGGTGGGGTGTCACACTGATCAATTGCAAACTGGAAAAGGCTGGAAAAAGAAGCTTCAAAGAGAAAGGTTTAGCGCTTCAGTGCTGCCGAGATATGGAGCATCCTTTATAACTTTGATCTGTTTCCTGAAATGCAGTGCAGTGCTGAAGACAGACAAACCAAGGGCAGGGTCTGGGGAGCGTGAGGCTGCTGCAAACAGCAGAAATAATCCGGTGAGACCCTCCCTCTTCATCACCAGAGCTTCATTTCAGCTGAGAGAATAAAAGAAACCCAAATCACAGTCTCTGTCAACCCAGACAACCCAGCAGGATACAGCGAAGGAAGGAGAACTTCACCTCCCAACTGACTCCCAACTGCGAGAGAAGGGCTACGTCTAGGCATCTTGCCAAGACACGGCTGGGTTTCCCAACCTGATCCTGTTTTCCCATCAGTCTTTGCTCCCAGCCACCTCCAGTCTGCCTCAGTTTCAAACACAATTATACTCAAATTCAGACCTTGCCCCTCAGCTTTTGCCCCTCAGAAAAATCCAGGTCAACAGCTTCCCTGGTCTGGACTTGAGCTGATACATCCTTCAAGCTTTCTGAAGATGCTCACTGGCTGTTAAACCTGTATTTGAGCTGAGCTGAGGGGTGCACAACGACAATAAGTGCCTAGGGCATTTGGTCACCGTAAGGAGACGAGAACATTGCACTGAGCTGATCACGTAATGCGTGGATGGAGGAGAGGGGGCCCCACTTCTTAGTCCTCTGCCAGGCGGCCCGATAAATGTAATAAGAAGCTGGCAGGTCCTATCTGGGTAGGTGAGGGACTCACATCTCTGTGATGTGGCATACCAAACTGTTGATTTCCCATTATACTTTAAGCACCAGTAGAGTGTAAAAGTAGTCAGCTCACATGGCAGAGGACAGCCCTGTGACACAGGGCTTCGTCTAGGGTGATGTTAAACATCACATAGCCCCAGCACAATTGAAGCACTGGAGCTGGCTCAGTTCCTCCCCCATTCCTTCAATTTAGCTTATGGCTCAGGAAATGGGAAGGAGGTATGAAATGCAAGCAGGACCAGCCCCGTGCCAGGCCTTTCAGAGCCTCCCCATCCCAACACTCACCCACCTGCCCTCCACGTCCATGAGTTTACCTGCTCTCAGTAAGGACTCTGCAGCAAAATAAAATGCCCTTTCAGATCAAAATCTCTCCTTCACTGAGACTGGTGCTTGTTTCCCCCCACACACCTAGGCCCCTAAACATCCCTTTGACTTGGCAGGAGCGGCCAGCAGAGCTGTCACACCAAACGGGTCTGGAGTATTTTGCCCCCTTTGTGAAAATGTGGTTGCTGTAACTCACCCATAATGCCTTTCTTGAGAGTTTCAGGGAATGAATCAATCCACTACCAGTTTCCTTCACCCTTCACTTTCCTTGTGACGCCTCCTGCCTTCCAAAATTAGGAAACCTTCCAAAAGGAAATGTAAGGAATGTAAATTGATGCCTTCTCTCCAACATGAATTATCTGACTCCTGCGGCGTCTCTGCGAGATTATTTGAGCTGAACTTGACTGTTGCAATAATTAATTTCCAATCAAGCAAATTTGCGTAAATCTTCCCTTTAGAAATCTGCCTTAAATCAAGGGTTGAGGCACTGCATTCCAGCTTGGTTTCATTAAAAATAGATTGCTATTGAAAGCTGCCAACACTGTAAATACAGGCACCACGCCACCCTGCAGGATGGCTTGGATACACACTTTCCACATAATGAAAACCTGCCTTAAAAGCCATCTCCACAGCAAACATCCTCCATAACCCAGCAGCCCAGGGTTGCTGGGCTGCTATCAGCAACCCTGTTGACCTTCTCTTGTTGACATGTCTAATCTTGCACGGGTGACTTTGAAGTGACCAGGATAAGCGAGACAAGGGCTCCAGTAGGACTTGGGGAGGGAAGGTCTTGCCGGCTTCAGAAAACTTCTCAGAGATATTTTGTGTGCAACCCACAAACCAGAGAGCAGACTCGGCTGCTCTGAGAGGAGAGAAGATGAGGAAGCAAATCCCCTCTCTGTAGGACACGAGCGGCATCACAAAGGCCAAGTGATGAAGCGATGACAGATGCTGAGAGAGAGGAGAGACGAGGAATGATAAAGCTACAGCCCTCCAAAGCGGTGTAATTCACACACGGTAAGGAGCCGTGGCTGCACAGGGAGAGGATTCAAAGCACAGCACTCCCGGGACTGGTGCCAAGCTCACCACAGCCTCCATCCCACAAAGGTGCTGTTGGGACCTGGAGGGGCTTGTCTTCCTGGGTCTGCCAGGCCCTTGGGCAGGGACAGGTGGAAGCTCTCTCCTTCCTCCTCAGTCCTTACCCCTTCATTGCCCTAATGCCAGGCTTAGGTATATGCCCTTCACTTGGAAGGAGCTCCTTCACAGAGAACGAGGTGTCACTGACCAGTTCTGGTGCTTTTAAAGGACTGTGGAAACTCACATGGAAGAAAATGAACCTAACGGTATGGAGAGATCATGTCAGCCATCTCTGGACACTGAGGCTCAACTCATTAAAGCACAATGTGATGATATGCCAAGTGAAGCTGGCTCCATATAGGGCTGCTGAACCCTTCTTAGGGTCAGGTATTACGGAAATTCCAACAAGATGCCCAGGAAGATATAAACTCATTTTCATACTGCTGTCCAAACCCTCACCATAAGTTTCTGAGGTGAGGTGTTCTCCTTCCTACAAGGACTCCAGCCAACAGTGAGGTCCTTATCTCTGATCTGTCTCCAGTCAACACCAAGGTCCCTAAAAGGGTTGTTGTCTCCAATTTGGTAGTGATGGTGTCTTTTTTTTTTTTTTAAGGAAGAGGCCACTGCAGAAAAAGAGGAGGAAGGTTTAGAATCGGGCTAGAGAATATCTAGTAACCCTGTTTCCAGTTTCCTCAGCCACCAGAACCGCAGGCAGTAATGAAAAGTTGATAGTACAAGCTTGTCTGGTAGCTGAAGCACACCATGTATTCTGGACCTGTGAATGAATGAGAAATCTCCCGGAGAAACTGGTGTCTCAGCATGCTATTCTGAGACCTTCTACTGGTATTTTGTCAAGGGAAAGAATTCATCATCTTTTATCAACACCAGGATACAGAAGAGGAACTAGCTTGTTTCTGGAGGGCCCTTTTTTTACAGATCTTGTGCACAGTTTTTATTTTATCTTTTTTTTTTTTAATGAATCATTTAGCTGCTACTGTTTAAGGAAAAAATGGAAGACAGAGATGCCTGCTCTTCACTTCTTCCTCGCCATGGTCTCCCATCCTTCTCAGACCCCCTAACTGATGCTTAAGCAGATCACTAAAGAAAATAGATGGATGCTCTGTGCTGAAATCATGACTGACTGCATGCGAAAAGGCAGGAGGCAAAAAGCCAGCACCTGTTTTTTCTTTTTTCTATTGTAAGATGCTAAACTCAGCAATGGGACAAGATATTAAATATGTTCCAAACACACCAGGCTTTGTGGTCAGTATCTATTCAGTGCCTCAACTTAAACATTCAGAGGAGTCCAATCCAATGGAAAGTTGGATGATTTTATGAAGAGTTCCTCTATTTCCCTTTGCTAACCTTCCCCTAGCCACCGGATGCTCTCCAGTGATTAGGTGTATGATCCAGACTATGCCACTTCAGGCTGCTGGTTGGCCAGCCAGTATCTTGGGTAAACACCAAGTATGTTCCTTCCAATATATTTATGGTCCTCACTTAGCCCAGAATATAGCTCAAGGATCCAACTGAGGCTGGTCTTCTCACCCACAACATAAAGGATGCTAGGATCCAACTTTAGTCCAGCTCTGCTGTGAGACCAAGGATACTCCCTGATGCTTCTAAGGCTTCATGGGCCTGCGAGAAGACAGATGCTCCCTTTCACTCTGCCTCTCTTCAGCTCTCTCTTCCTTATACACCTGCAAACCAGGTCAGAGGTGGTGCCTGCAGACAGAGAGCCGTCCAACTCCCTTACTTTCTTGTGCTGGTGGTCTACTCTCTGACTCTTTCATTGCCATCCACTCCAGTTCTGACAGTGGAAACTGGCTCCAGATGGACAAAAGCAGGTCACCCCTTACTCAGGCTGTGTCACTAAGGGCTTTCTGCTATCCCTAACATCATCTCATTCATTGCAGCCTGAAATGGGCAGATGGAGGAAAGATCAGCTGAATTGATCCTCAGTGGCACAATTTGATGCCAAGCCTTTTATCTTTGTTGTGTTTTAACGCCACAGCTACCTTCTTGAGAAGCTTGGCAGGAGAACAGATGTGAGGCAGATGCAATATGACCTCGGTCTGTTATCACCCCATGTACTGCAGTGGGATGCAGGAAACCCAATGTGTAGCTTCCTTGCTCAAAGGAATGACATAGAAAGATGTCACTTGACCAAGGAGAAACAGGACAGCAATGGCAGAGCTGAGCACAGAGCTCAACTCCCCTAACTCCTAGTTCAGTCAGGACTACTAGACCTGTCCCTCCTATCCACTGCAATTGAGGCATGAAGTATCTCCCCATGGAGGAGCCAGAGAAGGCATGGACTGAAGGTGAACAAAGCAGTTATGGAGGTGCGAAGGTATGTTCTTCCCTGTCACAGGCAGGACTCTTTACTCTCTCCAGTCAACACAGCATTTCTACTCAGGCTGCTGGGAGAGGGGGATGGAGAAGAAGGGAGAAAACATCGGAGAAGGAAGAGGGATCCTGGAGGGGTTAGCTTTTCCAAAACTATTCATCACATTCAACACTTCCCCTGAAGCAGCCTGGCTTCTAAGAGCTCAGTTCTCACTGAACTGAGAACTACAACTTCTCCTCTGCCATATGCCTATCTAAACCCACTGTCAATGCTTAATAAATAACGGTGATGTATGCTGAAGCCATTCTTGCCATTAATCACTAGCAAACCCACATCCCCAGTACGTGCATTGATAGCACATCTGGAATCCAATTTCTGTTTCAAGATACTTAAAAAAAAATCAGACTATTAGGTTTCTTATTTTTCTTGCTTATGCCTGACTGGCTGGTTTAGGGGGATGTTTAAGAGACCGCTGTAAAATTACTTTCATCATCTACTGTTCGGTTGGTCTCAGAATCTATTTTCCAGACTGCAAAGCAAAATTACAGTCATTCAATATTAAAGTATTTGCAGAATGGTATTAAGCAGGGGTGCTGCTGTATTATTTACCATGGCAACTCAGGATGCTAATTTGTCTTTTCCCTAAATGTGGAAGAGACAAGACACTCAGAAATACTCTGCCCTTAATGTGACAAAATGCATTTATGTTGCGTAAAGCATTTTACCTACACAGAGAAACCTCCCTGTCACCCCGAGGAAGGCAGAGCTGGGGATGGGAAGGGTGTTTGTCCACTGATTAGATGACGCAGAGCTGCCTGAAGGGGTCAGGCCTTTTCATTCATTAACTTCCCTCCAGAACTGGGTGGAGAGGCCTCCAGGAGGGTCTGAATCTCCTGTAGAATAAATATGGGGTACTTATGCAGGGAACCTTTCCCTGGCTTTTGTTTCAAAGTGGGTCATTTTCTTTATTCAGCAGTGGTTGTTTTCACACTCATAATGTTTTTCATGAGTTCTCCTCCGCTCAGATAGGTCCTAAAATAACATGCTCTGCTGCCTACATTTCTTTTCATTTGATTTAGCTCTGTTGTCTTTCAGTCGCATGAGGTGATCTGTTGCTTTCCATGTCTGCTGTCATCACTTGCACCTTGTGGTGCACAGCGTGGCACGTACACATGGAAACGCTGACAATGTTGTTGAAGGACGCAGTAATGTCCCTATTCTTCTGATCTGCCACAAAGGTGAAACGATTTGTCCAAGGTTGCGTGAGAAAGCTTTAGGAGAGCCTCTAATTCCCAGCCGAGTGAGTGAATTAGTCTTATCTTGTCTAAATATAATCTATCATTGACCCAACAAGCTTCCTGCTACTTCTTCACCCTAAATAATCTCAGTCTCTCCAATATCTTACTATGAAGGGCTTTTCCCTACACCTGCCATTCTGGCTGTGTCTATGTTACAGGATGGGAGTGTGTCCCAGGCATGTCCCAAGTGTGCTTTAGAGTATGTCCTAGTCCTAGGTCCCTTCCTCTAATTACCCCCACTGGAGGATGAACTGCAGTGTGCCACATCTTCTTCCACACCCACACACTCAGATCTCCCTTGGAAACTCAGCCATGAGGGGGAATGGGACAAGGCCTGGTCTACTGATACAGAGTCAATGCATAAAGCTGAGCTGTTATCTGTCCCGCAGCCTTCCAACTAGAAGGAAGACGGATGGGAGTTGTTGAATCATATCAAACAGAATCTTTTACTTTCCTTATGGCCGGGGCCAACCACACATCCGTCACTGCAAGGTGACCCTTTGCCACTCCTGAAAAGTTGCAGGAGTTCCCTGTGGTCGTGAATACCCCAAGCTCGTTACATACTCTCGTGAAATGCATTGCATCTTGTCCATCAACATAAGACTCGCTCTCCTAGGAGCCATTCAACCAATTCACAGAATCACAGAATCGTTTAGGTTGGATGGGACCTCTGGAGATCATCTCGTCCAACCTCCCTGTTCAAGCAGGGTCCTCTAGAGCATATTGCCCAGGATCACATCCAGACGGGTTTTGAATATCTCCAGCGAAGGAGACTCCACCACCTCTCTGGGCAACCTGGTCCAATGCTCTGTCACCCTCACAGTGAAGAAGTTTTTTCTCAGGTTCAGATGGGACTGCCTGTGGTTCAGTTGGTGCCCATTGCCTCTTGTCCTGTTGCTGGGCACCACGGAGAAGAGGCTGGCCTCCTCCTCTTGACACTCCCCCTTCAGATACTTGTACACGTTGATGAGATCCCCTCTCAATCTTCTCTTCTGCAGGCTGAACAGGCCCAGCTCTTGCAGCCTTTCTTCATAGGAGAGGTGCTCCAGCCCTCTAATCATCTTGGTAGCCCTCCGCTGGACTCTCTCCAGGAGTGCCATGTCTCTCTTGTGCCGGGGAGCCCAGAACTGGACACAGTACTCCAGGGGAGGCCTCCCCAGGGCTGAGGAGAGGGGCAGGATCACCTCCCTCCACCTGCTGGCAACACTCTGCCTAATACACCCCAGCAGACCATTGGCCTTCTTGGCCACAAGGGCACATTACTGAACTCATGGTCACCTTGTTGTCCACCAGGACCCCCAGGTCCTTCTCTGCAGAGCTGCTTTCCAGCAGGTCAACCCCCAGCCTGTACCGGTGCATGGGATTATTCCTGCCTAGGTGCAGGACCTTGCACTTGCCTTTGTGGAACTTCGTGTTCAATTCCCTGTTGTTTGTTGTCCAGCATTAACTCCAATGCCCTATTCCTCCCACAGTATCTTCAAAATTTTGATGTGCTCTTCCCTTCTCCATGTTCCTCTCTCATCCAGTCTCTCTTCTCCGAGGCCTTTTGCCTCGGTCCCTTCATCTGCCTCAGATCCCTTCACTTCCCTCAAGTTTTGTTGCTGTAACATCTATATCTCCCAAGGCCACAGCCTCTCTCAAGCCTTCTCCTTCTACTTCTGTCCTCTCTTTCCTCTTCTTTTAGCAAGCAGCCCTCTTGCTACTCTGCCCTTCTCTGCTCCACTCTCCCCTCTTTAGTTGTCTCTGTCAATGTCTCTTTCTCCCACCTGTGCATAATAATAACATCTCACCTGTCCTGAGCCTTTTTTTCTCACATCTCCCACCACACCCCTGAGTCCTTTGCTCCTTTGATGCCCTTGACTATCACAACTACCTGCCCAGGTGTCCCTGGCTCACACTCCACATCCATCTCCACTGCACCTGCCATCATGCCACTCATTTGTCCTTCACCCTGCCACCAGGCTGTTTTTTCCTTCAGCAAATAGGTCTTACCACCTCCAGCTCTTCCACCTTCCTCACTAGACATCACAGCTTCCACCTTCCTCACTAGACATCACAGCTTCTAAAATTTCTGTTTCTGTTCTGTAAAGTCACATTACAGCCCCAGGCTTCTTCACTGACCAAATACAGCAGTCACCTTTGCAGCTGCTTCTTTGCTGCCTCATTTGTACTCCGTACCCACCTCGTCCATGCCCTTTTCAGTCTCAGCTGGAGCAGTCTTGCTGACAGGCAGCACAAAGCCCTTTTACATGATACCATGTGGTGGCCAGGAGGGCTTTACTTGGGAGAAAGGCAACAAAGTCCTTCTTTATGGGATCTGCATACATATGGCCCTCACAGCACTGCGGTGAGCACTGCCAAGTGAGTGATCTGAATGAAGATGCCCCTTGTTGAATCACAACGGCACTACCAACCCCAGCCCACGATGTGTAATGTAGTATAAATGTCATCGTCTCTGCAGAATGAAAGGCACGTTGCCAGGCCGCACACGGCTTGGCCCTGGACAATAAAGACATAATTATGGCTTTAGTGGGTTTGCTTTGCTTTGAGGTTTCCACCAGTGGTTGAAATGTTGTTCCATCCTAACCTTAGGGAAGCAGATGATCTCATGAGCTGAAACTGCACAAGCTAAACTTACCAGAGAGCATGTCGAAATGGGAGAGCTGATAGCTCCGGTCCCTTTCTAGTTGGCAGGCTGGAGCAAGGAAATACATGATATGCCTTCCCCTTCAGGTAAGAGAGAGTCTGCTCAGGCCTGGAGTTATTTGCTAAGGTCTGGGCTTCTGGTTGTTGCTTTTGATTTTCCCCGAACCTCTGAAGGTCAGAAAATCCCACTTCCACTCTGCTCAGGAGAAAAAGAGAGGTTCGTTGCAATTCACCACTAGCGTCATTGCAAGGTATCGCTTCAGTCTTGTGTGTGCATTCCCATAGCAATGGTCTCCTGGAGCAGAAAAGTGCTGTGCTCCCACCAGATGATGTCTCCATCATGCAGCGGGTACATGCTCACACTGGGCTCCACACACAGTTCTTGTCTCTGATTGCCCAGAACAGCTCCCTTCTGGTTTCTGTGCCCATGTTTCACTCCTGCAAAATCCAGGACACAAAGGAAGGGAATACGTTTGGCATGGAGCTATGGAGTACACCAGGAGTTGTTCTTCATCTTACAAGTTAAACAAACACTCAGTGTTCAAAGTCAAACCCTGCAGACAAGTACAGGATGAATACTGGCACCACAGAGCTTTTCCTTTTGGAGGAAGCAGGTGAAAACCGGGTAGTAGCAGAGCTGGCATGCACCTCTGTGTCCACTCGAGTTCTTTCCAGCCTGGTCTCAGATCATACTCTGAGAGACAGATAACAGCCCTTTCATGGTCATGGTGTTAAAAAGCCACCTTCTATACCTCATCCAAAACCTATTTCTCAGCAGTTTCTAGCTCTAGTACTTGAGTAGATAGTCCATTATCTGTCCATTATCTATGTTATATACCTAAACATATCCTGCCAGTTCAACCAGGCTCTACTAAGACACCACATTAGGCAGGAGAAATATTGATTACTAAATTAATAGCCAGGCTTTGTTAGGGAGAGGACTGGATCAAAACATTTTGGAGAGGTTAAACCACTCAGATGATCACGGGGCAGTTTTTGAACCCATTCTCTGTCTTATTTTGTTTACTAGTGTAGTTATAGCCATTGCATCTACTTAGTGGTGCAGCACACCTTGCAGGCCAGCCAGTTTCTGCGGGAATCTCTCAGATGGCCTTCTGCTAGGCAGGATAGGCTCTAATCTTATTTTTTTGAATAGGCTCCTGTCATCCTATCACTTGCTCTGTGTCCCTCTCTCCATCTTGGTTCATCTTCCTTGCACGTGGAGAGGAGGAAGACAAAGGGAGGAAGCAAAACTTGATGAAGCTCTTGAGATGGAAGGGTCTTGGAGATGACCTTGCTTGACACAGTCAACAGTTATTTGCTGGTGAATGTTTATGAGGAATTGCTACTCTCTGCAGACCTATCAATGTTTCAATGAGTCTTAACCTTTTTCCCTTGTGCCTTCTGCTACGCTTGCCAAGAGTGAAGGTCTGAGCCAATGGCTTGGAGAGATGTGCATTACACTATTTGTTTCTAGCACAGCCCAGGACATTTTGCACTTTCTTAACATACCATGGGATTCAGCCATGATTGACTTCATTGTATCACTAACACATTTTGTTTCTGTCTCTGCAGCTGCTGTGACCTGCCTGAGGTGGTCTCATGTTCTCCCTGTGGGGAAAATTGGATAAAGTAGCTGGATTTCATTGCCTGATACCTGTGGTGTTGCATGGAACCAGGAGTTGGAGTCCAATTTTCTACCGTGAGGTATGTATCCTGAAAGACAGGATGGTGGGACACGCTGCATGACAAAAGTCATGCTCTGAAGAATGGTTTTGTAACTCAATTCAGGCAACTCTAATTTGTTTCTAAGCTCTACGTTCATTTTCAACTCTATCCTAAAAGGTACGTTTTACTGTAAAGCTCTCTTCTTTATAAGACATTAGGGGCTCTTAAGAGACTACAATTAAACCCAGCTTTTATCAACAACAAGCTATTTCCACAGCACGTTTGTATAGTCCAACAGACATTCCCCAGCTCCAGTCCTCCGCACTGGCTGCTTAAATTTAGTCTGAAAACAATGTATTTGTCCTGGTAAATCATTCCCTAACTCTTCACTTTCCACGGATTTGAATACTCAAAAAAGCCAAAATGCCAGTATCAGAATCCCCAGACACAAAGTGGGCTGAACAGAACATTTCAAGACCATCAGTCTAATGAATACATTTCCTAGCCAGAAAAGATATTTCACAAACTCAAACTTCATATCTAAACTACCTAGGTTGATGATGAAGAAACCACGGTAACTGCACAATTTAATTGAATGTTTTGTTGGCTAGAGAGAATGGGAAAGATTGCATAATTGGTGCTTGGGAGTCTACACAAACATGACGTGGTTTGGAGAGCCAATGGATTCCACTAGAGAGGAATGTGATATAGCACATCTGGCACTGGAGTGTATCTACTTTATGTAACACAAAATCAGAGGGTGTCAGGAGCTTTGTAGGGCTCCTCCAAAACAGCACAGTGCCTGATGAGTCAGCCATTCCTCACTGCTCCATTAGCAGCCTGAACCTGGGATCGGACTGGAAAACAAAAAGGAATGGCTTCTTCCAAGGGCCTCCCGTCCTCTGAGCCCTGCTCACTTCACAGCAACGAGATACAATGCACCAGACAGCACCAGCACTCAAAATGCAGCTGCTTTGTAGTTAGATTCAAACTATTGCCAACGGATCCTGAATTTCTTACCAGTGTAAAATGAACCGACAAAATTCAAACTTCAGCCCATATTTCTCTGATGTCTTCCTGAATATTTTGTCATTGGCTATCTGGCTAAAATACAGCACTTAAGATGTAACAGTAAGATCTCTGCTCCAATTCTTCCAGTTGCTGTACATCACCATCTTGCTTGTCACTCACACCAATAAGCTAGGCATTGCCTTCAGCTTGGTCATCACCTCCAAGCTGTGTCTAAGTCTTGGGCATAAGCTATACATAAAAAATATCACAGGCTGTATCTGCAGTGCTGGTTGGACCATAAGCCCCACCTCACATACTGAAAAGCTAGTAGCTGTCCACACCAATGGAGGAATTCTGCACAGAAGATCTCCCAGCCTAAAGTCACCCCTGGGACTTATTTGGGTAGTGCAGTATTTGGGTATTTGACTACAAGAAGTCCAGCAATGACAGCTCTACTGCTTGTCCTTTGGACACTACAGCTTGTCCCTACTTCCTATAGCCAGAGGCAACTCCACAAGGAACAACGAGAGTGCAGCCAAGCAGGGCTCTGCTGCTGGAACAAGCAATGCAGGGAGGAGGGTTTTGTGTACCACTCCAAATAACGTATAGCGGGGGCGGGTGGCATGAGCAGCTCAGATCGGAGGAATGTGACCCCTCCGAGCCGACCCTAAATATCTGTGTAGATCTTCTCAGAGCCTCAGCCTTTCAGTTCCACCTTCACAACTCGAGCTTCTCTTTGGGCTCTCTGGGTCTTTACAGCAATAGCCTGGTGTTTAGGTTGGACAAATGTAACTTCATCTTCCTGATAGGCCCCAAAAAAGTACAGAGAAAGGCAAAATGAAACAAGAATTATATGATTCAACTGTTGTTTCTAGAATCCCAAATAGAATGAAAAAGTGGAGTTGATAACACCAATAAAACAAACTGCAGCACACCCCCGACCTTGACACAAGAATCAAGCCCATTCGTGTTCTTGGATGGTGTGCAGGTGCACAGCCACCCTCTAAACCACTTGCAACTCTCCCGCGGTGCTCACTGTGCTCTCGGCTTGAGGAGCCGTCAGAATGGAGCTGGCGTGTTCGTAGCCAAGCTTTGCGTGTTTGGAGAGTTAGCAAACCCTAAATGGAATCTGGCTGTGCTGTTTGTGTTGCTAAAGAGTAGCACATGGGCATGGATTCATTCGGCTCCGCCAGTTGGTGAGAAAAGGCTGGAACCCAGCTGCATTTCGAAACACGAGACGTAAACAATGATTTGCCAACGACAGTAAAAGTCTGCCTCTCAGCAGACGCTATAAACAGTCTTGCACATTGTATCTGGAACCATAAGGCCATTAGCCTTGCTATCGATACCCCAATAATGTGAACTGGGGAGAAACCAATGCCAAATCGCTCTGCTCTATGGCTCCTCTCACATGTCCCCTTCTTGTAAAGGCTGCTCCTCTCTTCCTTGCGGTAGACAAAAATGCCCTTCTGCTTTCTCTGGTGCCTGGGAATGGCCTCTCCCATGCAGTTAAAACCCTGGCGCAAGCCCTTATTTGATATACAAGGAAATTGAGCCTAATGGAGGCATCCAATATCTGTCCATGGAGGATCTGTCTCATTTTTTAAGGGCTGAACCCCTCCACACTGCAGCAGAGCTCAGGGCATATTCTAGTCCATGCACAGCAGAGCCCACTGCTTCCTGCCTTTCTGCAGCGCTCAGCTGAAGCCACAAGCTGCGTCCTTACATAGTCTTGTACTTGGCTGTGCAGGACTGATTTCCTTCCCAGGACTCACCAGTCTATCAATAAAGGTGACAAGGCAGGAGGGGTTTTCACAGTTGGATGTCCACCTCCATGCTGAGCCCACGTGCTGGAACTAAGGATGATCCTGGGCTAAAGAGAGCTGCTGAATAGTCCTGATTCCTGACAGCTCTCCTCTTCTTGGCCTCTCCTCCCCTGTTGAACCCTAGATCTTTCTATCCAAGTGTGAAAGCATCCTCTCTCATCCTCACCTCTGCCTCCATGTCAGTCTTTCTGCCTCATTTCATCACTCTTCCTTGGCTTCTGGCCCCATGCATCAAGGTAGGCTGCTGCCAGCCACGCATGGGGGGACGAAGAGGCAACGATTACTGACAGGGAGATGTTCGGCTGATTAGAGACCACCAACAGGAGGGACCTCAAGGGAACCTTCTGTCCATTTCCCACTCCCTCTTCAGCACGTTCTCCATCAGAGCTGGTGAATTTCCAAGCCTGGCAAAGAGCACACAAACAAGAGGGCTGTAGATACATTTAGGAGGCTGAGAAGCAATGGGTGAATTGCTAATAAAGCAATGCAAAACAGAGAGAGACACATCAGTAAATCCCAAAGCTCTGAGCAGCTCAGAAAGGGTGGGTAAGGCTTGTGCACATTTACTTATGACCAAGCATATCCCTTCTTTAAAAAAGTTTGCTTTTAATTCTTTGCAGCAGGGCTTCAATTAAAGAAGAAAGAAAAGTAAACAACAAGCCAGACATGACTAAGGATTATCATCCAAGAGGAAAGAGACCTGCATAAATATTTCCCTGCACTGCAAGATGCAATGCACTCTTGTACCTAGCCTAGAGGATGGAAAAGATTAGAGAGAAAAGCCACCTATTTCCCACAAGCGTAAGACACTCACCCCTTGCTGAAATCTCACGGGTTTGGTTGTCTCAGTCCTTCTGTTTAGCAGAAGTCCTTCTTTAAAGTTTAGTCCTTCTTTAAAGTCCTGTTTAGCAACATAACTTTTAACGTTGCGTCAATATAGGCCCTATATTTTCTTGGTATTTGTAACTCCAAATAAAGCCAATACAACCCTTGCACTCAACAATTCGAATTTTCATTGTCTCTCGTAGCTTAGAACGTCAGGCTGAGATCTCAAAAGGTTTTTTAGCTCCTAGCATGTGTTGATTTTGGTGGGAGAGGGAACACTTTGCATGATGAACCTGCTCTGGCTGAACCTGCTCTGGCTGAACCTGCTGCTGGGAGCCTGGGAGAGAAGAGCAGCCCCGCAGAGAAAGTGCTGCCCAAGCAGAGAGGGCTGTGCCCAGTTGGAATTGTAACCTGGGAGAGGTTACAGAGGCTGCTGATGGTCAGACTGGTGCTGGGAAGGCATCAGCTTTCGCAGTCACGATTCCTCCAGTGCTTGCCCGTGCTCTGATACCCCTAGCAGAGATAGCCCTGGGAAGATACAGGCTATATCTGCTCTGGGATGGGAAGAGTGTCCTTGAAAGTAGAGCTGTGATGAAAGTGCTTTCTGTCTGTATTATCTGATCTATCCCAGGTATAGACCTGGCTTGAAGGAGCCATAGCATTCCCAGGAAGCTCTTGGGACGCCTGTGGAAGATGCGGAGAAGTCTAACAGAAATATGAACTCATGAACCCCTTACATGTAGAGACTATATGAGTGTATTAGGTCTCCTCAAAAGAAAAGAGATGATAGAGAAGGATGCTGCAGAGGTCCACACCTCTGAAAGTGGCCTGGAGACTCTGGCTAGTCTCCTTCAGGACCATGACCTGACGCATTGCGAGAATGGGCAATGCATCAGGTGAAACCAGCAGGACAACAAAAGCCCGTGGAGGCAGTTCTTCACTTCTGGGCTTTGTATCTCTCTGCCACATGATCGTGTAGATGCTGACAGCTTATGTGGGCTCACAGGGAGATCAGACAGGTTAACGGAGAAGAAATTAACTGGAGCACCAGGCTCTGGTCTTCCACTCTTCCCTAGGAGTCTGCTTTGGCTGTTGTCAGACACAAGACGTGGGGTGAGCTGGATGCTCTGTATGACCCAGCACGGCCTCTCTTATGTTGTCCTGCATCTGTCCAGATGGCTCAGGCCGAATGAAAGAAAGTGTAGATATGCTTGGGCTTTGCTTCTCCAAAGGATTTCAGACATTATAATGTATATGATGAATAGCAAGCAAGAGAGCGGTCTTGGGACGATGTTTAGCCAGTAACACAAATACGGCCCCTGGGATTATGGCACTGAGAGGCCTCAGAGACAAAAGACAATTGCAAATGATCAGTCTTAGGCTGCTGGTGCAGGAGGTAAAGGATTTCTCAACGCAGTGAAGGCAGGAGCAGACTTGGTGCACAGCGCTCTGCCTGGCAAGTACTTCGCAGCTAGCAGCTGCTTAGCCAGGGAGAACAGTAAAATAAGAGATCATTTTGGAAAATTTAGGAGAAATCCAAACTCCAAGAGAATTCAGTCCATTTTGAGGGTTATTTCCATGTGTATATCGCAAGGCACTCTGTGACCCTCACCTGCCCTGACCCACTGCCTGTCTCTGCTGTCATCCTTGATAGGGCCATGCCCCTGATTCTGGGCAACAGTCTTTGGTCTGCAAACCCAAATGAGAGGAGGTTTGTGTAGAAAATGATGATGTATCTAAAATTTATATTTCTTGAACTGGGGATGAACCTCTGTTCCAAGTACAGACACAATCTCACCTTCCCACTTGAGCTGCCCCACCTTGCACATACAAACAAAGTCTTTGCTAACTTGGTCATAGCATCACATGGGAAGTTTGGACGTAATAGAGCAGCCCCCAAATCCTTTGCAGTCACTGCTTCCCAGGCAGCATTCCCCACTGTATGAGCATAGCCTACCTGATGTTCTCCTGGATGCCCAACACCACAACTGACTTATTGAAAATTCACTCCTTTGGGCCACAAGCTTTTATTTCGGTGGCTTTTCTGAGGTCTCTGAGGCCAGTCTTCCACGTTCCTTCATGTTCTAATTTGTGTGACACCAAAATCTCTGTCAAAAAATTTTTTTCACTCCGTTTCTAGCATGCTCCTCCTCTGACTGGCTCAGGCACCTGCTATGAAAAGTAGGAGCAATAAATACATGCTATGGGAGTCCAAAATGACTGAGGATTATTATATGTTTCCTCTGATTCTTTCATTTTGAGTCATAAGTAAAGCAGAGAGAGTAAGATAGATATATACCTTTCAAGTGGATTTGGTGTAGGAACAATGCCACAGAAGGCAATTGCTGCTTTAATACCTGAGCCGGGATTATCCTCTGCATATACAGTGCACATGCACACATTTCTTTCCCCCTCCACGTTTTCTCTTCACTCATCCACTAGCAGATATGCCTCCTGCTCAGCAAGGACTAAGCAACGGGTTTGTGATCCCCAAAACATGCAGCCATAAAGAGATTTCCCAAAAGCCACATCTGTTCACAGTGCAGCCCTGTGTCTTGTGGGCCCCACACTGACAATGGGCTTGTTTTGCCAGGGGTTACTCTGTTGGCTTCTTCCTCTGAAATCCCTTCCCAACATGAAGAGCAGGTTGCGTACTGCCTTCTGGGGGCTGATGAGACATGGCCGTCCCCACCCTACACAGCTGCCCAGCCCACCCACCGCCAGCTCCTCATGGACCTTTGAGGGGCACAAAGACGTTCCACACCCAGGGAGATGCTGCCCATTTTCAATGACCAGCCTCCCAGACCCTGCCCCTTGGCCTGAGCTCGTTTCTGTACCCTAGAAGAGTGAAAGGGTTGTACAAGGAGGAGAAATGGGGAAATCCATTCACTGATTTCCCCATCTGAAGTATTCAGAGCCCTGTGGCACCGGAGCCTCAAAGGAAAAGGAGAACTTTTTTAAGTTCTGCTTGATGGTTTATCGTTTGTGCCTGGAAAAAAAAAAAAAAAAAGAAAACAAAAGAAAATAAGAAACATTATTTTCTCACAAGGAAAATGGGTAATTACAACTCTAGAGTATGTGCAGGCTTGCCAGTCCTAGGTGGAGACTGTGGTGGGGCTCTGCCCTGGATTTCTTTCTTCTTTTGAAATGCCCGGTGCTCGGTGATATCTGGGAGCAGCAGTGGTGCCTCAGTGCTTGCCCTTTGGGAGTGGGCATGAACCCCGAGTGCCACTTGCTCAGTAGCATGGATGTTGCAGAAACTCTCTGTCCTCCACCTCCTGTGAGCTGCAGGTGCCCAGGAGAACGCTAACACCCTGCCGACAGCGGCACGAATTCATCAGCGGCCAGTTAATTAACTGACAGCCAGCCAGCTTCGTTCCCTTATCTCACAGCCCACAAATGAGGCTGGTGAGGCAATTCTGCCTGGGAGTGGACTTCATTAATGAGACACTAAGAAGTCAGCCCTGGAAGGAAAGCATCTGAGGAAATAGAAAATATAAATTCTTACCCCGGTGTCTGCATCCTTTCCACCTGGAGCGGCAAAACACGGTTACTCACTCACCAAAGCCTGTCTCTGAAAGATTTTGTAGTACAAGAGACCAAAGATTTAGGAAAGTTCCTTTGTTCTAGGAACCTCCTGCCGAGAAAATGTCAGTTAAAGCAGTTTTGGTGCTCTGAGAAATTCAGCAAGCCTTCCCTAACTCTTGTCTTGCCTTTAATAAGGGGTTTCTGACTCTATAAAGTAGTTAATCTCCCAAACATTTTACCTTCCTTTCACACACGTACGCGCACACACACTCAATATTTCAACGTTGCTCTGTTTCTGGGGCCACAGAGCCTTGTAAGAAGGGTTGTCTGGGGCCTCAGTGTAAGTCTAAAGTTGAAAGACAGACAACGTATGGCTACATAGCATTGAAATGCTATGAAATGCTATATATTGCCTTCTGTTTTTTGAACCCCAGCAGGGCTAGCTGGGCACGGAGTTCATTCTGTGGACTTGTGCACACTTTGCTAGCTGCAAATGTGTCCCACTGGCCACCTCCCATCTCATGTCCTGTAAATAAATAATGACTGGCTGGCTAATGTGGGTTTTTCCTTTACTTTTCTTCTTTCGTCTTTTTTTTTTTTTTGATTTATTAAGTCATCTTTGAAACATTCACACTCCAAGATATTTGCCAAGATTTAGCCTGAAGCAGTTCCTTCCCAGCAGCTGCAACCTTAGCACTTGTGGGAATAGACTAATTAATCTCTGACATCATGTCAATAAAATCAGCAAGCGACATAGTGGGCCCAGACTTTGACCCTCAAAGGCCTTGCTTCTGGAAGATCTCTGAGAAGATGACTATTCTGCGACTCGTTGTCAGGTCTACCTGTGCAAAGCCACAGCAGAAGGCTCCTAACAGTAGGAGCTGCCTCACCAGCTTTCCTCCCATGCCTTCTCCTCAACTCAATGACATAAGATAGTAATTTTCTAGAGAACTTTTGTCTCAGAACCTCCCTGATCTATTTGTTGATGTCATGCCTAGCATCTTATTTATCTAATTATGTCCTGAAAAAGAGGATTCATTTGAAGATTTTAAAGGTGGGTAACCACCTAGCTGAGGATGGCAGGGGAGACAACAGCAGCTTTTGATGGAAAAGGAACTGATGGATTGGTAGGAAGTTACCAGTGGAGTTCAAAGATCGGCCGTATGGACCCTTTTTAAAAATACCTACAGTGATGGCTTTGACTAAAGGAAGAGTAGGGATGTTCACTGTGGGTGCAGAGATGAAGACAATCTCTGCAGAGGGAAGAATTGGAAACACCACAAAAGACAAAATGTCTGCGCTTGAAAGCCAAAAGAAGGTGAAACTGAATAATACAAGGTATAAGAATGTGCGCTGAGGGATCGGGCAAAAGCTATGAAAGCAAGACATCCATGGAAAAATAACATCCTAGGAAGTAATAGGCATGGAATTTCAATGCTGGTGTGGAAATCTTAATGCCATCGCGGTAGACGTTAATGAGACTGCACGTGGAGGATCCTGACTAGTTCTGATTATACTTATAACTGCCCAAAGACTTAGACAGGACCGCTCTTTACCAGCACCCTGTAGGGATACAGGCTCTGTTGGTAGGAGAAAGGCTTGTCTAGGCTGGGGCCAGGCAGGAGAACAGCGTGCTAAAAGGAGGAGGAATCTGGTCAAGAGTACATGTAGGCAGAAATTTAACTGCTCTTACACAGAAAGGAGTGAGGGTGCCTCCAAACTCAGTGACTGTGGCATGGCCAGGGGCAGCTTTCAACTACGGCTTGACAGAGTTCAGTCTGCCTAGGACGGTTACCTGTGACAGCAGGGTCTCACCCAGACCTACACAGTCCAATGGTTCCTGTGTTAGGCCAGGGATATGGGATCAATCCCCGCTGCCTGGAATTGCAAAGCTATGACTTTGGCAGGTCACTGTACTAATTTCTTCTTCTATCCACTTGAGTCACAAGCTCCTAGGGGCTTCTTTCTAGGATTTCTGCAACTTTAAAGGTGGTTTATAGGGAGAGCTCCCATAACAAGGCTTTGTGATGATTGTTTGCAGAGATTTATACTCATTCCCATACAAATGGCACTGTTTCCAGATACTGTGTCTGTCTCTACCATAAGGTTTTTGCCACTGCACCTATGTCCCGCTGTTGGAGGTATGGGAAAAAAGGAGATTAGGGCGTTATTCAGTCTTTCACAGGTAACAAAACAAGGCCCTGAAGGAAGGAGCAAGACAACACTATAAGGCAGCCAGATAAGGAAGTACCCAAATAAGCCCGAAGAGAACAAAAACAGTTGATAAACAGCAGAGAACTACTTGAACTACGGGTGAACTATCCGAATTGGCATAATAAAAACCGCACCCACAAGCAGGGAAGCCCCCTGCTGATTAAAGCCCCTTCCCCATAGAGCATGCGTAGTAGAAAAAGAGGATGCTGTGACAAAGACGAGACCTAGCAAAACCAATGGGAACAAGGATAACTTAATGTAGTTGTAAACTGTAGTGATAACTGTTGCTTAAACTGTATAAAGTGTAAGCTGTGCAGTAATTAGGTGTGCTAGCTTTGTGGAGTTACCACCCAGCAGCCATCTCCGCGCGTTAATGAATTGAGCAAAATATCTCGACTCTCTGTGTTTCTCAGCTCATTGCACACCGGGTGAAAGAACCCTTCTTTGGGACAACACCACAAGGGTACGATTTTTGCAAACTCCTAAACCAATAAAAGTGTAGCCTGCTCCCAGGTGTCTGAACGAGGCACTGGAAACAAAGGTTAAGCAGTACTGAATTCTGCTGCTTAGGGTTTATTTATAGCACAGATGTGATATCTTGAAGAATTTGGTTGTACACTGGAAGAAAGACATCTCTAAGCACCTAGCAACTGGTGAAGGGTCAGCGAGAAAACGGGTTCCATTGAGCAAGTCATAACGTTGCATGCGCTGAGCCTTCGTAGCAGAGGAGCTCTCAGGTCGCCCCACCTCACAAAACACACACAAACTGGAGATGGCCCTATTCTTTTCCTCCTACCATGAAAGGGAGACGGCCAAAAAGGGTAATCCTGTACAGATCCCTGGGCAGAACTGGTCACAGCTTAAATAATCAGTTTGGGTAGCAGTTCCCACAGGCAGAACCACAGCAGAGGACTCCACAGGAAAGACAACAAGATAGCTCCCTGGGAGTGGTAGGGAAGAGAGATTACAGATACTTCCTCTGTTTGTTACTCAAACAATATACAGAATTCACTTCATTCCTAGAAGTGATGCAGAACTGCCCTCTATTTACTATGTGCACTATGTGCTCCTCACTGTCCTCAGGCCCCCAGCTGTCCTATAGGGCTGCCGCAGCTCCCAGCAATAAAATGCAGCTCCTGCGCTCATATTATACCGTCTGGCATAGCAGACAGACTCCAAGCAGGGATGCAGAGGACCATAGCTTGTGTGTGACGAGTTGTTGTTGCTGATCCAGCAGACACAGAGTTGGCCGGAGCTAACAGCTACCTTGCAAACACCAGCTGTTATAAGCTAAGGATCCACAGCCCAGCCTACAACAAACTTGTCTTTGTGTACCAGACCCAGAAGAACCGTGAAACAACCCCACACGAGGAACGTAGGAAAACTCCTCACCTCCTTCCTTCAGGGGAGAGCTTTCCAGCTGGCCTCTCAGCCTCTCTCATAACTTCCAGCCAAATCAAATATGCGTGTGCTGCTTCCTCCTACCTTTTTGTGCCCCAGTCTGCTCCAAAGAACCATCTGACCCTTGCTGCCCACATTCCCTATACAAGTGGGCAGAAACTATTACAGGTTGGAGTAGATCAAGAGTCTCTCAAATAATTTTGTTGACAAAACCTCAGCTTGTCAAAAAAAAAATTAATTGGGAAAGTGCAGGCCTGAAAGGAAGGTTTCTCAGGCTGTGAGAGCACTTCTGATCAAAGCCATCAAGGCTGCTCTTCCACCCATGCCCTGCCTTCCTTCTCCCAGCTCACCGCATTCCCACCTCTGATGGCTGAAGCATTCACTGGAGACCAAGGGTAAAGTCCCAGTTCCAGAGTGGAGGTGCACGTTCACCTTAGCAAACACACATCTAAGTTGTAGTTTCAAAAGAATATCTGCTGTATTACTGTACTGGAGCAAGTCACACCTGGCTTGTTCCTTCATCTGTAAAATGGACAGAAAACTGATTGCGCTCTCCATCTCCCAGGGGTCTGCCAAGGGGTTGCTTGTGCTTGGAATAAGGATAAGGAAACAGAGTAACAGAGTATGTGCATTCAGATACAACACTTTCTCCTTTCCTTTGCTCATTTTTGACCAAAAATCCCTCTTTAACACAGGAATGTCCTGCCCATCATTTCTAATTAGAGACCAAGGGCCCAGCCCAACATGGACCCAGCTTCCAAGGAAGTCACCCTGTTCACTTTGAGATGGTGATTTAGGAATAATTGTGCCCAGTAGTTGAGGCTTGAGACCAGTATTAAGAGGTGTGGACGAATGCTACGAGTCAAACATTACTCACAAGTTGGCCTGTAATGGTCACCATGGACAGCATGTATTTTAGTGGCATCCAGTGCTCCCCATGCAGCGGTGTGTTAATAGCTGAAGGCAGCTCCAGAGATGTGTCAAACCTCCCTCTCCTACAATCACTGGTTTTCTCACTGAACTGGCACCAGGCCTCACCATTACTCCAGTGCTTTTACTTGGCCTTTCCGAAAGCAGCCTGGAGAATCTTACGCAAGCCAAACACGCCTCCTTTTTGGGAGCTGACTTACTAAGACATCATTGTTTAGATGGGAGCTGCCATCAGAACCACTTGGCTGGCTCCACAGGTCCTTTGTTTCCTTGCTGAGCTGCTTTCAAACCCACAACCTATCTCCTGGCATTTAATTCCGCAGGGGCCTATGTCTTCAGCTGCAGTCATGCCGTGCATGGCCTTCTGGCATGCTGGTCCAGACTCATCATCTCCAAATGGGAACAAAATACCACCCTTCCCTTGAGGAAACCCTTCTGAAGGTACAAATCTTAATGTCAGTTATTGGACCTTGGGGGGGGGGGGGCTCTCCTTACATTCATGTGAAGGTTTGAGTAGCAAGCCTCAAGCTGTTTTAATTGTACAAATCATCACAGTTTCCATTTCCACTTCACTCAGAAAGCCAAGGAGTGTTTCATTTAGTTTCACTGCAGATGGAGTTTTACTGCTGGCTTCAGGTTCATCAAGGCTACAGCTGCTCAGGAAAATGAAATTTTATCAAGACTGAAATTTTCTCTTGGGAATCAGTCATTTTGCCAGGAGGAAAAAAAAAAATATCTAAAGGAAGACTTCAGCACCTAACGGTCCATCTGGAAAAAGGGCTGGGTGCTCACTTCAACCAGGACTTCTCCTGCCTACCTGGAAGTACGGCTCCATATCTCTCTGCTTTTATTTTAGCCTGAGATCAGTTTTCCACAATATTGAAAGCAGCTGCTGCTCTAATGAAACATCTTATCTATTCGTCTGAGGTGTGTCTTGCTGCCGGAATGGAATTGTTTGACGTGTTGAATTAGATGGCACGATAGGATTTTTTTTATAACATTAAGTAAATTAAAAGAAAATGCAAGGCCGATCTCTTTTAGAGAAGCCTAATATCAACCACCCAGACAGTCATTCAAGCATCCTAGGATAATTTCTGAATTTTAATTTCAGGATTCCTGTTTTCCTGATAAGTCTGAATCACTGTTTCCCAGACAATCAGACTTTTCAGCAAAAAGGAATTTCTGAGTTTTGCCCAGTGCTAGTTTTAATGCATAGGCCCTGCTATTAATTTTCCTGTGCTCCAGGGATCCTACAGATTACAATGGAATTTATGGGTCCATGGAGATCCATGAACAACAAGAGTTAAGATCATAGTGTTGCTTGTTACACCAGCAACAATAATTAGCCAAATGAAAATAGTCCTGGCATGTGTATATTGGAACCTCAGTTGATGCCAGCTGGAATCAATCTTTTGCCTTCACGCAACATGCACATAGTCCTGACAGAGCCAAAAATCCCTGGAAAAACTAAGCATCATCCATGGGTCCTCACAAACCATATATAACCCAAGAGAAGAGCAAGGCATTACAATAAACTGAACTTTATGCCTGTGTGAGCAACAAGAAAAAAAAAACAAAAATCTCTGCTTGTTGGCCACTAGTTCTCTGTGCCAGGTTTTCTGAACACTAATGGGAACACCAAGTGAACATCGTTTTGGACACATCTCAGTCCTACAACATAAAGGAGCATGTGTGCTATCCTTTATCACTAAACCAAGAGCACGTCTCTGGATTCAAAGCAAACAGCTCTACGACTGCTGAGCAGAAACCCCCCCAACCACAGCCTTCATTCTTCTCCAGCGTCCAGGTACAATAGCAGCAAAACACTCATTGTTAAGAAATTACTCTGTTTCATTGCTCCATTTCCCATGAGGGCTCGACTAAGGTGGTAAAATTCCCATACTAAAGGCTGTACCTTTGCCCTATAGTTATACAACAAAGAGAAGGTCCTTGATTGCCCACTTGCTCAAGATGGCAGTGAATTTTTGAACTAAAACAGCTAGTCTGTTTGCAGTGGTATATAACCCAAGCAGACAAAGCCAGCTCTTCTCTCTTCCTACAGCTCTCCAACAGATAGCATCCAAGGTCTCTTCTCTGTTATTTTGGGACCACCAGGTCATGAAGGAAACCCAAAGTTGACATCACAGTCCCAGCACAGCAAAAGCCTACCGTATTAATAGTTAAGCTCCTGAGAAAGGTGAATCCCTCTTTGTAACTCTTGGAGAAGGGCTGACAACCTGTCTCAGAGCTCTTCCCCTGCTCAGTAGAAGCTGCACATTTTGCTTGCAAAGCCATCTCTGAACTCACTTGTCAAGTCAAGACCTAAAAGCCAAGCTTGCTGATTTTCAAGTAAGCTCTCACATTAAAGTATTGCTTATTTTCTCCCTCCCTTCAAATCTGCAATAATAGATCATTTGTTCTTCCCACGCACTCCATCCTTGCAAGTCAGGGACAAGTGAAAATAAACAAGAGTGGAACTTTTCTAGGAGTACACATCTTGCAACAGTCTACCCTGTCTGTTATTTTGGGGAGAGCTCTGTGACGCAGACATGAACCACAGTGGGCTAAGAAAGGGACAAGAACCAGTATAAAACCAGAAGATACAGCACAGCAAACATTGCTAATGCAGACTGGAGATGTATTTATTGTTATGCACCTGGGAGTATCATATGGCCTCTTCTACTAACAGATCTGCCAGCAGTGATGCAAATCATTTGATTTTATGGACTTTCACATCCAGACACAGTGTCCAGAAACCTGCTGTGGGATCCACATTGACCCCATGGACTCTAGGCCTTTCCATCAGGAACAGACCTCAAGGACTCCCAAGGTTAAGTAAGTCCATAATTTTCTCCACCCATTCCCTGGGACTCACTTTTGGAAGCTTTTCCAACACTGAGAGCCTTAATAGATATACAGTTCACTCTGTGTCTGTAGGGATACCACACAGTCCCTCACAAAGTGCTTCATGGTGCACCAGCTCCTACCTGGGATTTGAACTGGAGATGAACAACCGTTCTCCCTGGTGACCTTAGCATGTTCCTATGCATCAGTTGACCCACGGCAACTTTCGGTGCCACCAGGCAAATGATCACAGTCGAAACAACCTTACTGCGGTGTGTATTAGCAGACCTTCAGGAAATCCCATGGGCCAATAGGGTCGTATTGCAGGGAAATGCACCCAGGCCTGCGCATGCTGTAATCCTCAGCTGCATTTCCTCACTGTTCCAACCTTCTCCAAACAAAAAGGTCACTTACATTGTTCCCTCACTTTGTCTGCAGCAGGCTGACAGCCTCAGCACGACGATTCCAGGCCCATCTCAATGATGTCAATTAAATACTTGCCCAAGCTTCAAAGATTTTCGTGTCAGATTGGTGCCAGGAGGCGGGGTGCAAGAAAGGACGGCTCTTTTCAGCTTTATTAAGAGCTCATCAAATCAAAGACACTGTCACTGCTGCGAGATGCCAGTGCCGTGAGTTCATAAAGCAAAATGTGCCCAGTCTCTGTGGGATTTTTGTGCTTTTGATCAAAAAAAGGAGTTGACTCATTTCTGGTTCAAGCATTCACCTGAAAGAAACAACAACAACAAAAAAAGGAAACTGTGACGGAAAAGAACTGTCAAAAGCCCTGTGTTCTTCCTCAGTCTGCAAGAAATAACTATTCATTAAAAGAAAGCACTTGAAAAAGGTCGTCAAAGACAGTGATGCATAAGATGAGGCAACTTAGTGACAGACACGTCTGATGTGTTATTTCCTCTGTTGTTCCTTAAAATGTACCTTTGCACCATAGCAACCCCAGCTCTGCGCTGCAGATGGGTGGACTCTACCCAAGAGAAGCACAATCTCATCGATAAATCTTTCCATGACATTGTAGATACGTTCTGGGTGCTGTAGTAGCACAGAAAGGTCTCTCCTGAGATCAGGGACCCCATGTACCAAGTGGTCAAAGGCACTGCCGGAGACGGAGCTTGCAAGCCCGAGCCCCAGCAAGCTTGCAGCAAGAGCAGCTGAGGGACAAGGGGCATTATCAACTGTCCTCACTATTTGATTAGGAGACACCACGTATTCAGGGTTTATCTCACAGGTGCAGTCATGAAGGCAGGAACCTCAATTTTCAATTTTTTTTTTTCTCCTCATATCTTGCCATCACAGATACTGAAAGAAAATTTTAAAATACAATGTTAGAGAGACATCCCAACCAGAAAACAGGCTGAAACATCATCAAAAATATAATGTTTATCTCTCTGTTTAAGATCTCTCATGATCTTAAAGGCAAGGCTCTGAGCTCTCGGAGCACAAATCCTTCCCCAGCTGGGATTGCTGTAAACTACTTGGATATCAGCAGCATCGTTCTTGGACACTAACCCCGATATTAGGTGTTATACAAATATAGGAGAAAAAGATAGCCTTGGTCCCCAAAGAGTACACATTTAGGTCTACGCCTTTTGAATCAAGCAGCTAGATAAGTAACCAGTGTCCCACGGCAGTACATTGTAGACTAGAAATTTGCAGACTTCTAGTAAAGCACAAGTTTTTAGCAGCAAGAACAACTCAGGGTTAGTTTCAGAGTGGCTGGGGTGAATTCAGCCCCACCTGGATGCTCTGTTTTGAGATGAGGTGCCCTCCTGAAGGACATGCGGTTATCTGAACACTGTAGCTAGCGCTGTGCTAGCTGCAAAAACTGCTGTGAATTTCCCTGCCCAATCTATGCTTAAGATCTGCTAGGCTGTGAAGGCTGCTAGCTTGAAAAGCCAGCCCAGACCTAGGCTAGGTAAAGGTGCTTGTCTGGATGATTTTAAAATGCTGCCTTAGCTTTATTTCCGTGTATTCACTCCCTCTTTCCAGGGAAATAAAGTGGAAAAAGTGGAAAACACCTCACAGCCAATATCTGGAGAGTGAGCAATTCTCTCTTGTCTCTTAAATTCTGGTTTCCTGCTGAGTGCTTTCTAAAAAAACAAACAAACAAAAAAAAAAACCCCAAAATAACCCCAAAACCAGCTCCCAGCTTTTGAGCCAAAAGACTCCCTGAGTCTGAAAGGCTTCACAAGTAAAATAAAAGATTACAATGAAAATTACTTTCTCAACCAGTCTCCGCATGAGAAGGCTGCAGGACTGCTGCCACGAGCCTTACGCTTTGGTCAGGAGCCTGTGGCCGGTCCCTTCTGGAGGCAACACACCAGACTCCAGGCTTGCAAATCCCAGGTTCCTCACAGCTCTGCAGAGGTGAAATGAATGGCATGAGATCAGCCCTATTTTAGAGATATGTACTTGTAAGGCAGCCTGAATTTTTTCCTCACTCGGCAGTATTAGCAATGCCGTGGCCCGGGGGTGGGTGCCTGAGCATTGGACCAGGTTGCCCAGAGAGGTCGTGGCGTCCCCATCCTTGGAGACATTCAACAGCCATCTGGACAGGGTCCTGGGCAATGTGCTCTAGGCGACCCCGCTTGAGCAGGGGGGTTGGACTAGAGGTCCAGAGGTCCCTTCCAACTTCATTCTGTGATTCTGTGATTACAGTAGCCTTGGGGCTGCACCCAACCCAAGGGGTAGTTTCATCTCTCCAGGCAATCGAGCTGGGGGACAGCCTGGCATGTAGCTGGAGGGAAGGTGCAGCCTCAGACATGTTGTAGTAGGGCACAGCACAGCACAGATACATCTGTCGCGGCCCAGTCTGCAAATATTCACCAGCAGTTAGCACTTAACATAGAAATTGGCCTTTCCTGCCATAACATGGTGAATAAAGATCAAAATCATAGCAGCTTTAGTTGGTGTGGGCAGTTTTTCTTAAATAGCTGGAGCCTGCACTCTTCCTACATGGCATTTCAAAGCAATGCCCTCCTCTGTCCACCCACACAGCCCACGGGCTCAGCAAAGCCCTTGTTGTTTCTGCACAGGGTTACTGCCACAGCCTCTCTTCTTCGCTTGGCTGATGCAAATTTGCCTTCATTGCACATGCAAAATACCTCTCTGGAAGAGTATTTTTTAGCTCCTTGCATGGGTCAGGTCAACTCTCTCTGCATCCTGATTTCTCTTTGTGCTGATTCTCCCTTTGGAAGGAAGGGATAAGTGATTTGCCCCTGCTAAGGCCTCCATGCCTGCTCGCATCTCACGTCCTAACCCGATCCCATCTCCAGGCTTACCTGGCTCATCCTCTGCTTGCTACTGAATTTCCAAGCAAACAATCTTGTGCTGCTTTCCCCTCTGTCTTCATGCTGAGAGGAGCCCCCAAGTACGGTCGCGGCACAAACGCATCCTTCTGCTTTAAACCTTCTCGGCAAGCTTGTCCTTTGCTGCGACACCTGCCAAAAAAGCTTTGCCTCTGTTAGATGGTCAAGACCGCTGCCCAGCCACAGTGACTCATATTGGCTTGTTGCTTTTTCGCGACTCCCTTGGTCTATCTGTTGTGGATTTTCTTCTGCTATTTCAATTGCAAACAATTTTGTTCTACCTTCAGACAGCACCTAGCAAAAGAGTCCCGCAGCCAGGACACTGTGATGTCTTACTACATATCACAGACCAAATTTCAGCCCGAATGCAGTTGCCTCACTTGGTGAGCATGGCTGAGCTGAACCTGCTTCTGTAGCAAAAGTCCTGGAGGGGACATGGCCAGCACCTAGGTGAGATGTCACTGATTTCCCAGCCTAAAGAAGCAGGGTCCCCTTTACAGTGGGCTCAACCAGGGTCAGACTGCCGTCTGGAGAGAAGCTTGAACTCATGCCTTGGCTCCAAAGACAGAACTGCGTTAGCCAGGGGGGTGTTACAGCTGCTAATGTATAAAAAATAAACCAGCGAGATGAAAGGCGTAGAACATAGCATGGGATTAATCAGGTATTGCCAGAGGGATGGTGCCAGATAGACACTTCTTGTGATCCCTTGCCTTACAGAGCCTTTTTTTGCAGCATTTCAGTAGGTCTCTGGATTGGGTAGAGACCAGCGGAAGGTCACTAATTGCAAAACAAGAGCCATTAATGGTCGTAGACAACTGGAAACATCTTTAAACTGCAGCATTTCATGCTCTCTCCCCAAAGGCCCACAACCTTCCTTTGCCAGTCCCTTAGTGCCAAAACCCAGTCACTCTGAAATTTTCATTTTGAAATCATTTTCTGCAAACTAGAAAGGTCTCGTTGCTCTGACCCAAATGACGCAACGTGCTCTCCAGCACCTGGGTGTGGTAGGCACTGCGTCTGTCCGAGAAGGGAGTACTGGGGAACCTGCGATATCAGTATGGTGTGATTTCCCTACCTGGGGAAAAGAAAGCAAACTTGGGGGACTAGCGTCTGGGCAGCGTTTATATGACATGTTTCACTCCTCTTTTCCACAGTAATCTCTAACTCTTTTTTTCCTCTCCACTTTCAGCCAAAGACTGGGAAATTTTCTTCCAAAAACATTTTCCCATTCGGTTGGCAACTATTTCCCTCTCTTATTCTTTTCCTTTTCGTTTGATCAAGAAAATTCTCAATATTTTGAGGCGGAGTCGAAAGGAGTGAACAGAAAAAAGGGATATGATGCCACTTAGTGGAACACAGTTAGATAATAATAAAGCACAATATTCCAACATCCGTGTTTCACATTTTTGGTCATTTCTACGAGAGGTCGTTCTTATACCTGGTGTGTACTAGGGACTTCACAAAGTACCAAGCTACAGACAAGGACTACAGCTGTGGCCTGCACTGCATGAAGCTAAAATAAAACGTTCACTTTCATTTCCTGCAGATGCAGCCCTATGGCACGCGGGATTTTGCAGAAGAACAGGAAAACCAGGGATGCAATAAGTTCAGGGCAGATGCAGATGATTTCAAAGGGGTTATGAATTGCACAATGAGCATCTTGCTAGATAGCAAGCCCTCGTGCTCTGTCAAGCAGCGCTGACGAGCAAAGGGGGAGCGAGAACAACCCCTACCGTGCCCCCGATAAACCTGCTCTCGGCTTTCCCCACCAGCTCCCAACTAGAGCGCAGCCAGGATGGTGAAATTCAAAGGCCGGTGACAATTCAGGACAGCGCAATTCATTCGTGGTGAGACGGTGCGGAGAAGCAGGGCGAACAAGCAGGCACCGGCATCATTTTTAAAAGCAACGTGGGAGCAATGCCCAAACCCACAGGCTGCACTACGTCCCCCAGGCAGCTCCCCTTCCCCGGGCAGGGGCTGACACCAGCCAGCCAGGCAGACCCCGCCGGCGCTGCCCTGCCGAAGGCTGGCTGCTGATAACAGAAAGTCTCTTATCTCTCCCCTCTCCCTCCTGTAAATATACCCATACGCTCTGCAGAAGTGCCAGGCCCGCGGAGGCTTTGGTCGGCAGCGGCGATGTTACCACGCTCGCTGGCACTTCACGGTATTTTTAGCCCTCCTGACATTAGCAAGGTGCAAAAAAAGACAGCGCTGATTTGGCAAGCGTATAAAAGGGGGTCTGCAAACCGCTGGGATATGCCTGCCTGTTGCAAACAGCGGGGAGCCGCGGCGGTATGGTGAGCAGGGTGAGTAGAAACGATCCCCTTTTCCAAATATTTCCCTTGATCTGCCATCAGCTCATGCTCGCGGTGTTTCCCCAGGGAAACCAGGCGCCGCACGGACCCACCTGAGAGCATTTGTCAGGGTTTGCTCACTCTTCTGCCTGTATCCCCTTGGCTCCATCCGTTTGCTTCCCAGAACGACGCCAGAATGAATTGCCATGTCCACATGCTGGGGTGGCTGGTGTCCACAGCGGGTCTCCTCCGGTCCTCCTCCATCCACTGGTGACCTCCACCCTCTAGCGTCAAGCCCTCTGCACCCCAGCAACTTTTTTGCCACCTCTGGGCTCCTCATTGCATTTCTCTTTCCCTCTCCACCTCCTGCCAGGCCAGTTGGCTTGGGAGAGATGCCACAGAGATGCCAAATGGTCTCTTTGCTCATGCTGTACAGGTTTTGCATTTGATCCTCTCTGCTTCTGAGCTGCCACCATTACAGTGTGGAAAGGAGAGCCACTTTTCTGTGCTCCCGATATTGAAACTGCACATAGCTGCCTGTGATAACGTTGCCTGGAGCGCTTCAAAGTTGTATGGGGATGTACTAAGCTAACGGTCTGGAGCCTCCTGTTTAAGGCAGGGGGAGAGTCCATGCTGTTTCAAGGTGACTGAAATTATTCCCAAATCTGGGCTGAGTTCAGAGATTGGTTCCACCACCACCCCCTACCACAGGAAAAAAAGATAGGAATATTTTTAACAAAGAGACAAAACATTCCATGTGAAAATTTTGTACAAGAACCCCAAATTGTTTAGGCTTATGTCAAAGTGGAGCTTTTGCTTAAATAGGAGCTCATTTTTTTAAAAGGTGCAAACATGGAAGTGATACAAAGTTGAAATAAAGCATTTGGTCTGAACTAAAGGAAAAGTATTCAGATTAAAAATATGACTGGAGAAGTGAGGACTGTAGCGTTGTCAGTCATCTGAAGTGACCTCAGTTGCTCCAATGTCTCTGACACTGTGGCCAAGCGCCGAGCGTGCAGCTGCCACTGCTTCCCTGAATATTCCCCTCCCAGTCAAGACATGGCAAAGAAACACGGAGATGTGATCAGGATAGCAAAGCAAAATGGGGCTTATACCCGCCCAAACCCCTCTGCTGTAGGGTACGCTTTGCAGGGAAAAGCCCGGGCAAAGCAAGCGGAGAAAGGCTGTGATTCCCAGGGTTCACAGGGGTTTATTTTTCAAGTCACCAAGCCCAGTTCATGTCAGGTAACGACCGCAGAGGATGCAGAAGTGGCCTCTTGTTGCTCACTTAGCAAGTGGCAAGCAAAAATCCCTCTCTGCCTGCTACAGCGGGTGTCTGTGCCAGGGGATGGGAGAGCAGCCCAGCAGCGACCACAGCTCACATGCACAAGGACAACTTGAATGTGTCAACAGCTGGGCATGAACAATTCATCTCTTCGTGCTCAGAAGTGGTTGGCAAGTAAATATAGATGGTACGTCCTCCGCGGGCTGCACAAAGAACCAACGATGACAACGCGGCTCGGGGTCTCTTTGCAGGCTGCCCTGCGAAGAGCAGCATCCCTCACACTCATGGTGAAGGACCTGCCTAGGGAAGGTCCTTGCAATGGGGCGCTCTCCGGTTATTGAACCATCCAGCCCAAGATTAACTCATTGGTGCTGGGTGTAAACACTCGATGTTTGTGCATGCACGTATGTGTTTATGGAAAAACATTTTGGCGACTTGGGGGTGGTCACAACTTGTCTTATCTCCTCCTGGACAAGGCTGTCCTACCCCTGCAAGCCTCCTCCCCAGCAAGGAGGCAGGGAAGCAAAGAGGCAAAACAGGGAAGCACAGAGAATGATGAGTGACATCCTGCTTTCCTGGAAGAGCGAGGCAAGCGCCCCTGTGCAGCTGCTGAAAACCCAGCCTGCCTCTGCCTGGGAGAGGCTGGGTGAATACCGAGAGTGACATTTCTGGGCTATGCTAAGTGGCTCACAGCAGGCTCTGCTATTTGCATTACACAAATAGTCATTTTATGATTAAAAACAACAACAGCAAATAGAAGCTAAACCGAGATAAAACCAGCAAGCGCTGTGCAGATGTTCAGGGCATTCAAGAGCTGGCTCTACCCATGGCTTTAACCCAACAACCTCATTAGTCCTGAATTGTACCTTTCCTTCTCCTTTCTCACCCTTTTCTTCCTGCAACCTTTTCAATCAACTCAGCTCCATCTCAAGTGTAAAGCAATAAAACAAAGAATGACATTTTCCCACAGAATCCAAACAGCAGAGTGAATCTGAGCAACAAAAAAAAAAAAAAAAAAGAAAGAGATATTGAATGTGAGGGATGAGGCTTCTGCTAAAGAAAACATTTGCCTTCAAAACTATCTCTTTGAAGCAACAAAACACTAATTATATTAGCTCTCTGTTCTCCCTGATTCCTGGTTCTGACGGTGAAGAGAAATGCTATGCAATTTGTCCTAGCTGCATGTAGGGAAGCAGAGGCACTCATGCATTCCCAATACACAAAACCATCTCTCTGGCATTTCTTCATCCTGATTTTTTTCCATTCCTTTCCAGTGCAGAGATGCAATTACTCATAGTCCACCAATAAAGCTGTAATTGTTCAAAAAACCATATTTGCACTTGGAAATAGTACAACTGAGGGCTTCTCTGTAACAGTGTCATCCCACCTTTCTTCTGGAGCTGGTACTTTTGGCTAAACTCAGTTGACCAAGTCCTGATTTGCTGTAATTAACCATACAGACAGGAAGGCTCCAAAAGAATGTGTACAGAATATGTTCTTCTTTTGAAAAAAGCATCTATCTTTCCATCCACAGACCGCCATGGTTTCTTCACCCCCTTACCAACTGCACGGATGAAGACCAGCTATGACAGAGGCAAGTCATCCAAACCCCAGACTATCAAAGCAAATGAACCAGTTTTCCCCTGTTACTTTAGGAATGCCAACCACCACGGAAAAGCAACCCACCCAAAGGACATCGAGACGGGCCCATCACAAGAACCACGGAGAAACTGTGATGCCAACCCATGCAGATAGCATCTTGCCTGGCCGGAGGGGAGCTCAGCCCTCAGATGTCTGTAACGGCAACTTTTCCCTGGGATGTGCTTCTGAACAGATCGGCCACAAGACCTCAGAGAAACTCCTCCACCGAGTCACCAACATAAACGGGAAGCACAAGCAAGGCGTGCTGGAGAAAGTCTCAGCAATGCAAAGAGTAAGAGCTGACCCCAAAGATTCTTCCTCCAAGGACCTTTTCCTGTTTTGGGCAAATAAAATTAACAACAGCAGCAAAAAGGCTACTTTCCAAAAGCTACTGCAGAAGTCATCCAAGACTGTGGAAAGCCATTCTCCAGTCCTTTTTTCCAAGGAAGGGCGTAGCAGCTTGAAAGAAAGGAATCAGGCCAAAAATCCCCAGAGAAAAAACAGAAGAGATCTCTTTTCTGATTCAGAGGTTTTCAGCCACGTAGATGCCCACGTCCTATGTGTGAGTCAGCAGGTAGGTACCGGTGTCCTTTAATATGTAGACAGATGGTATGTACACACATCAGCAGATGCACCTCCTAACATTTAATTTTTCGCCTTATGCTCTCATGACAACAGTGGCAATGGGGCGACTGAAAGCAAAACTAGAGGACCTCCCGCCCATGGGGTGTGAATTTGTCCTCACCATGGCCAAAGACCCCTGAACTATGCTCCTGCAACACTCCCGCACTGCTGTAACATGCGGTGCTGGCTGGTAGGGAATGGGGACTCACTAGGCAAGATGAGGCAGAAGGGCTGGTTTCCAGGGCTCATCATGGGACAGGGTTTTTCAGAGACCCAAACAGGACTGCAGTGGGTAGAGGGATCCTGGAGATGCTTTTGCAAAAGGTACTGGGGCACAGAAAAGGAATCAGACCACAGGATGCTCCGAGGCACCACAGCCTGTGTTTGGTTAGCCTGGAAGCCAGCATGCTTCCTGCCCAAGAAAGCATGCAGAGCCAACAACAGCCACAGAGTTTGGCCATGTCCAGCGGCCTCAGTAAAGAATCCGCTTCGTATTTGTTACAGCCCTGAGTCTTGCTTTTCCTCAAGGGTGAGGTCTCTGCTGTGCCCTCTTTTCAAGCAAAGCCGTAAGCAGGCAGTCTCAAACCAAGGACAGCTAGCTAGGTTCAGCTACAGGCCAGCCCCTTGCTCCTTTCGCAGCAGCAAGTGAGGCCCTGTGGAGCAAGAGGTCTGTCTGCTGTTACTCAATGCTCCGGCTTTCTGGCTGCTCGGGAGTCCAGGAGGCGAGTGCCTAACTTCATAATTCCTTCCTGTTACCTGAAACACGTACCACCTCTGTAATTCTCCCCAAGGCCAGCGCAACTTGTCTAAGCTCCAAATGCTGAACCAATGCAGCATTCGCTGCTTACACGTCAACTTGTTAGAGGCAGTGAAGAGGCACAGGCATAACTGAGCTCTCCATTAGGTTGAAACCCTTAATTCGTACCTAGCCTGAGGCTAATCTCCCTTGGGAATTAGGATGCTCCAAAATTTCAGGGTCTACCTGAAAATTAAAAAGGAAGAGAGGGGGAGGGGGTTCAAAAACTTAAGAAAGAGGGAAATAAACAGCTAAAAATACCTCCAAGGCAATGGGAAGTCATGGGAACAACTTGTTTTTCTGTTTATTCAAAGTGCTAAGCTATACTAAAATCCAGTGGACTTAGTTTCTTCCCCTTGGCCATGAATTATTAGTGCCAAGAGCAGCAGCAAAGCCGTTTACTGACTGCCTATAAAAGTGGGGTATTGCTTTTATGGCGGCAATTGCTGCTTAGACGATGAAGCCGTGGAGATATGGGATTTCCCCTTCTCCCAGGCACCAAGCCCTGTCAGTCCCCAGGGACCCCATGAGAGAACCCCAGATAGCACAGGTTCAAAGCTGAACATGTTTCCTAGCTATTGAGGAGTAGTCTGGGAAGTGCTTGCATGCACCCAGCTTGAACACATAAGAAAGACTTGGTAGGATCATTGCCTGGGTGATTTTGGAGGACACAGCCCCATCTACCAGCTCTGAATACTCCCGTGGAAGAACACAGCTAGTAGTGACCCAAGATGCCCCGACCCATTTCGTCAGGCTCCGCAGACACAGTCAGGACCTGGATTACATGAAAATGTTGCGACTCCCTGAATTGCTTTTTACCACCTTTAACTGAAATAGAAGCTAAGAGTAGAACTGGGCTGCAGATCAGCTGGAAAAGAGCTGGCAGAAGCCTGAACACTTTTCACCACTGGAAGAGTCCTTTTGTACTGAACTTGCACCAAGATTGCCAACAGGGAAGCAGGTAGCTAGATATTTAACGGCTGCGTATTTTCTTTTTTTTCCCTTGGGAATAATTGACATTATTTGTTTGCCTAGCAGCTGCACACTCATAACAGCCTCATGGCAGAAATGCAAGGCACCAGCAGGAGCACCATAATCTTGACATAGATGCTCTCCTGGCTGCACTGTATTTTTAAATGCAGCATCCCAAGAAAAATCTTTGGCCATTACAAATGCAACATCTCCCACAAGTAAAAAGAAAGAAATTTCCATCTACGTGAAAGAATCTGACAGATGGTTTAGGGCAGGAAAATCATTAAGGAATGAAATAGCAGGGGCAGGAGGTTGAAGAAATGCGCTGGACTAAATTTAACCCACTGAAAGAAAAGCCTGCTGCCAAAAATGCTTGTGCTAGCACAAAAGAGGGAAGAGCCCAGAAATGGCCATCAGTGAATGAAAGGAAAGGGGCAGGAAGGCTTTTTTGGATCAGGGATGAACTAAAAAGTTAGAGACATTTTAGTGGTCGGAGCAAAAAAATCTTCTACCTGCCCATCTTGGGGTGCAGGTTTGACTGAGGTTTCACCTCAGTTAAACCAGCACCAAGCTCTTACTTTTCTCCCTTGTAAATACAATCAGTGCGTGGCTGGAAACCCATCGTCCCCAGCTGAAGCGTCATAGAGCGGCTCCCTCAGAGACTTACCTCTGGACAGAAGACCTTCTGGGTGAGGGGACACACTGATCCAGACAGAGGGAACTGGAGTGATATGCACTCTACCAGCTCGATGTGGGAAATGGCACCTTCAGGCCCTCAGGTTCACAACTCCAGGCCTCTAGCTTTTTATAAAACAGAGCTAGGAAAACATACTCAAGTGGCCCCCCCCATGCTGAGCAGTCACCCACTCGCACAGCCCCTCAACGGCACGGCTCTGCGGCAGCAGTGATGCCATGGTCCATTTAACCTCTCTCGTCCCCTCCATTCCAGATGAAATCCGGGCAGGACGGGCTGTCCATCCGGGCCATCGTACGCCTGATCACTGCCAAATCCCAGAGCAAGCTGGAGATGGTGAGGGCAATATGGTTCTGGCTCTGCCACAACATCGGTAAGTCCGGTTCGGTGGCTTTGTGGAGACGCAGCAGAGCTGAGGCACCTTTCCTTGGGCCTTGCCTATGCCATATGCTGGATTTTTTTTTTCTCTGGCTTCACTTCTCATAGCGTGAGACTCCCCAGGCAACCTCCTGTAAGCCCCATAATCCTCCTCATCTGCAGTCAGTGCTGAATTGTAATATCCCCCTCTCAACCCATCGGCAAAGAGCCTAGGGCAGGAACTGGTCCCCGGAATGGGACCCTCCGTCCTCAACATTACACCTGTTTCAGGCCAAATCTACAAAAGTATTTCGGTGCCAGACCCTCCCTCCCCCCATGGACACTAGTAAAGGCCACACACCTTGGTTGCACTCGGCTTTAACACATCAGAGGCTATTTCCCTAATAACACACGCACGGTGCAAATTTGACCAAGCCAGACTATGCCTTGCCGGAGTCATCTGGGGATACAGGAATCTCAGCACGATGCAGTTGCTTCGTGCTACTTTGCCCTGCTACGTCCATGTGTGCGACACAATATGAATGTCCCCGTATCTGACTGAATGGCACAATAGCTATTTACATGCACTGAGAATGCAATTCCCCCAAGGCTTTAGCCATTCTTTGCTCATATGGGGAATTGTCAGACTCTTGAATAATGAAGGATAGAAGAGCTGTCATGGCTTCCACGGTGGGTAAGCAGAGAAATGGGGTTGGGTAAGAGAAGGCATGAGATCGTTTTGGAAATAATAAGGCTTTACACTGGCCTGGAATTGCACGCTTTTCTCCCTTTCGTAGAATATGATGTGGACGGCTTCCTAGGGCTGTCTCAGAAGATCCACATGCCAGAGCAGGTCCTGCAAACTGGACGAGCTGTGTGTTCCGGTTATGCCCATTTATGTCGGGAAATGTGCAGGTAAACCTCACCTTGCCCTTGCAGCTCCTGCGCCCTTGAAAATTTGAGCGGGGGAATACAAAGCCGGCACAAGGCTTGCCACACAGTTGGCATCATTTACCCACCACATCCCCGGACACAGCAACTGCCCTTCCCTCACTCTCTGCTCAGATGGGGGGAGTAGATCTGGGCTCAACAGACTGCACTGCCGTCTTTCCCTAATTCACACGTTAGCCAGAATCAGGGATGTGAGAGCTGAGGCTTGGCAGTGGCTCTGTTTGCTCTCCTGGGGAAAAAGTAGTAAGCTGGATAAAAGCTGAATTTGGCCAACAGCTGGCACAAGCAGAGGGGGCAAAGGACCATGAGAAGAAGTGAGTGATGCAGGTGGTGGGGTCCTGGTTTTGAGGAGGAGAAGGTTGTACTGACTATGCTGGTTGGGGTGGTCAGCAAAAAGTAGACACAAAACAGTGTCCAGTCTGTGGTTACCCTCCCTGTTGGCTCTCCCTGGGCAGGGAGGCAGGTTTGAGCTGTGTGGAGGTCCCAGGATATGGCCGGAGCCCAGGCTCACGCGGAGGCCGGCAATGCCAGCAGCAGAAGTCCAGCCACATGTGGAACGCAGTGGAGCTGGAAGGACAGTGGTGCCTCCTGGATGCCTGCTGGGGCGCGGGGACTGTGGATGCAGAGAGCAGGTTGTTCATGCCCAGGTGAGACGTGCCGCTCCCCACCATCTTGGCGGATGTGCTCCTCAAGACAAGCAGATGAGGCTTAGCCTGTCCTTGGAGATATCCCAGAACAGACCTCCAACCCCTCCAGTAAACCCCTTAAAGTGTGGGGTCACCAGGCTTTGGACCCTCATTTCAGCTACACTCCCAGAGGCCATTTCCAATGGTCTAGAGAGCTATTCTGCTCACATTCAACTAGAGCGGGTGCTCACTGACCTCATGCAAACGCAGCCCCTCTGCACATAAATGCCTACACTCAGCAGCTTAATCCATGAGTTAGGGTGATAACTTTTCAGGTGACAACCCTCCATCCCCCCAGCTTGTATAAATTTGCAATGAGTGTCACTTTTTAAGTAATGAATACTTATTTCCACAGTAACTTTGCTTTTAATGTGGCTCTATATGTAATTACTTTAGATTTTTCAGCCCATGCTAATAATAATGACTCTCATGAAAGTTATTTGTACAATTTATTAATTTCCATTAGCCGTATTATGGGATTGCCTTTTTAAATTTTTTTTCTCTCTAATAATGCATAATGAAATAGCCATGGAATTTCTAATGAGCTAATTTTACTGAGAATAGTTTAAAATACCAGTGAGTATGCATTTTTTTTAGTTGTGCATGGGAAAGGAGTAGCAGCAGACTGAAAGATCACCGAAAGCAAAAGGCAGAGATAACAGCTTCTTGTGGGTCCAACTCAGTGCCCACTGGCTACTTGATCCTTGCTGGACAGGCCCAGCGAGCCTTATCCTGCAAGGTGCTCAAATCTTCCAGGTGAACAGGGCTTCACAGGATCATCTCAACACAAGGTTGATCCCACATCTGCAGCTTGACCCAGTCAGCAAATGTCTAAGCAGGGGCAACGTTTAGAAACTCAGGCTAGATACATTTAAACTAGAACCAAGATGCATTTTTTTTTTTTTAATCGTGAGTAAATTCTCAGAAGAGCTTAAAACCAAGACCAGAAGCCATATTAAAATATGTAACAGGCCTTTGATAGAGGAATCACTCAGTAAAATTATCTGCTGCGCAGTGTATGGGGCCAGCTTAACTAGTCATAAGAGGTCTCTTAAAGGGCTGTGAATAGCCGTTTCAGTTCTGTGCATCTCAGTACTGGAAAAACAGAAAATAAGAGGAAGCTGAAAAGGCGTGAGCATGAAAAACTGAGCAACCAGATGTACTCATTTGCGAGGGAAGAATGAAATGTGAAGGAAGGGAGCTCTGAGTAGTTGTCCCTGGTCCCAAGAAGGTGAGGAACTAGTTTTAGGCAAGTCACAGCACTGGGAGTGAGGAGAGCTGGCTATAACATAAGGAAAAATTGCTTGTGCATGCACCTGGGCTAGACAGAAATGCTGAAGGATCCTTCTCAGTGCCAGCCAAGAGCCCCTTCCTCCCTTCCTGAAGTCGGTGCAGCTCTGATGGGATCAGCAAAGCATTACTGTCCGGCATGCTAAGGGTTTTCCATGATTCTCACTCCTCTCGTCTTGCAGGTATGATGATTTCTTCTTCCTTACTGACCCTGAGCACTTCATTGAGACCCACTGGCCGGAGAACCCCGAATGGCAGCTTCTGCAGCCCTCCATCTCGCGGGAAGACTTTGAACAGAGAGTTTTTAAAACTTCAGAGTTTTTCAGGCTGCAGCTCTCCCTCCTTTCTCCAAACACGTCCCTCCTCAAAACAGGTAAAAGCAAAGCAAGGGCTAAATCCTAATAATATTGTTCTTGCTTGTTTGCTCGCTTTAAAGAAATAAGCCTGGGGTTGAGGAAAATATCTCTCATTCAAAAATGGCCCATCCCTCTATTTGTAAGCACATGTTTAACATCCAGTAGAGCAAAGGCACATATTTAAGCAATTTCTAGAATCACAGCCTTCATGTGATACTATGATTAATAAACTGGGAATTAGGATTCATGAATTGCAGTTAATTGAGCCAAATCACTTAAGTCCTTTTGTGCCTTGATTTTTCCATCTTAATTCACCAACAGTAGCAAAATAGTTTCAAGGTACTTGAGACACAAGCTTCGTTGCATTAACAATTTTGGGAGGGAAACTATCAGCTGAAGCATGGTCTGAAACGGTCATCTCCTGTTTCTAGAGAAAGGAGGAATGGGAGTGGAGCTGTTTTCCTTGGTTGTAGTTTTATGAAGGTTTTTCAGGTTGGATATGCCACGATCTTTATTTACCTGGACACCCTTTGTACATCCATCCCCATGAATGGTCCCAGTAACATATGGATTTTTTTTCTGCAGTTTATCAAGAGGGCAAGCTAGGACATAAAGCTGAAGGGAGTTGTCAGGATTATTTCATGTGAATGGATAACAGACAAGGCACAAGGCACACCACCAAGCTTTTGACTGAGAGGGGTTATTACTTGCTCAGAAATCAGAACCCTCCAGTATTTCCAGGAGGCTGGGGCTTTGCTAAAACTGGCTATAGTGCACTTTTTGAGGAACGAATGGCCGGCAAAAATCAAAAGATGTTTGGGAACAGCTTGAAAGCCTGTGCTGCCTTGTCTGCAGGGATCTCATGGTGCTTTACCAAAGCGGAAAGGCACAGCACCCCGGGGAGGGGACTTCATGCACTTCTGCCTCAAGGTCACGCAGCACCTATGTGGCAAATGTAGGAACACGGACTTTGAGAACCGCTTTCTGGCCCAGGCCACCAGTGAGGCTCCAAGGCATACAACCAAGTAACGCAATCTCTGCAGGCTCAAGGAAAAACAAGAGATCTATAGTCCAACCCCCTTCCTTTAAACATGTGCCAAAGTGATAAATTGCAAAATACAGACTCCCACCACATAGCATTAGCATGGCACAAAAGCCTAAAGGGAAGAATGAGATACAAATAAGTATTTCATTATTCCTCCCCACTCCCAGTTTTCGATAGCCAAAAGATACAGGAATAGAGCCCAGAAGTAGCTCACTTCAGGGCTCTGAGTCCTTGCTGGACCTTAGACCCTAGCCAGAGGCTGCCGTGGGCCATTACCTACCTGGGGAGAGACGCTGGTGAAGCAAAGCAGCTTGGCACGTACCTTCCTTGCAACCGCTTGGCCAGAGGAACACGTGCACCCCCAACCACAAAACTTGCTAGGTGACCTGGACTGCAGGCACAGTTTTCTTTTTCCTCCAAAACTGAGGTGAAAGGAGAGTTTCCCATTAGAATAGAAAAAGAATTGCCAACTTTTTTTTTTTTTTTCCCTGTGTTTCTCATCTTGAGGAGGGAAAGAACTGTATTTCTGGGCCTGTCCTGAATAGTTTTAACTACTGCAATTAGCCTCAACAGTCAATCCTGTATCAGAAGTGTGCTTAAAACACCAAATTGCAAACCCAGATTATGAACTAAACCAGATGTCTATTTTTGTTGATGCAAAATTATGGTTATATTAATCTAGCTCGATGGACTGAAGCCAGCATCTGACAGGGTGTGTTTAAGCAACTAGGATAATCTCAGTGCAAAAGCACTTGGGATCTTTGATACAAAAATCAGCCCATTTTCCCTCTTGGGCTACTGCGGATCAATTCCGGTTCTATTACATTTGAGCAGCTCCTATCTGCTTAAAACGCTTAAAAGCTTTCGCTCAAGATTCCTCCCACAAATCACGGTCTGATGGGAGCTGAACGTGGGACACCTTGCAAAGGGATCCGATTTTCCAGGAAATATCTGGCATCTGAATTTCCGAAAAATTCAGCCCTTTTAAATGGTAGTGTTGCCTGGGCCGGTAAGGGTTGGTAAGAGCAGTGACTGGCTGCATTTAGTCCTACGGAATTAGGACTTTGTAAGATTTTTTTCGATAGATAGCCAGTCATTGGGGGGCATGCTGTAGATACAATAGCAAGGGTGGGAGAGGGGAAGGGAAGACTTTTAAACAACATTTTGAGAAATTAGAAGCATGTCTGTATTTTAATGGTGCTTTTTCCCCCCCGAACAATTAATGTAGCATGCACTGACCTCCTGCAGCATTCAGCGTGCTGACCTGGGAACACGTCCCAGCTTCACCTGGCCTCCCTGAAAAAGCAGGAATCTTTAGCTCATGGCTTGAGCTAACTCAATAAAACAAACAAATGTTTGTTTTAAATGTAGCCATCAATTATCTCCTCGGGTCTCCTTCCCAAGGCGAAATGCATTGCTGGCTTCCCTATCTCATCATCGCTGGCTCCACTGCATACAATGTTCTGTTCTTTTCTTTCTTCCTAAAGATCCTAATATGATGCAGCCGGCCAGGCCAGCAGCTTCGGAAACTAGCATAGAGGGAATTTAATAACAAGCAAACCTGCAGTTAATAAAGTCTGTCATCAGTAATGTCTCCACTGAACACTTGCCAGGAGAGAATTGTTTGCACTTACTGTGTGAGCCAAGTCACAGCTTTAACAGGCAAGGCACAAATAAAACCCAGCCTTCCCATTCTTTTCACGTTGCTGTTTCAACCTACCCAAAAAGAACTGTGGGGCAAACAATGAAAAAATCCAAATGTAAACAGGGAAAAAAAAGTCCCTCCCCCCCCCCCCCCCCCCCGTATTCATTAGATTATGAAACATGTTCCATAATCTAAAAATTAGCAAGGGACAATTTTTTCAGTATGAATCTGGAGGCTTTTGCCGTTTTGTGTTAGCACCCAAAGCAAATGAACGTTGTGCACAGCGTGGGTGCTGATACCGGTCGCGGGCGCCTGCAGTGCCATCACTCGGTGCTGTGTTCTCTCCAGCAAAAACGTTGCTGTGAGACCGGGATACTGCAGAGCAGCCGCACTCTGAACGTGAGATGAACAAACCTCGGACACATACCGTGGGCGCTGGGTAATGAAGAGCAGGCTTAACTTCAGCAGCTCTTGAGGATGGTGGGTTTAAGCACGCATTTCAGCACGTCTGTGTGCCAGAGTCGGGGTCTGTGAAGCACCCTGAGATCCTTCAGGGGTAAAAGGACCCCAAGTCTTGTTCTCCATGGCCATTTTTTCCCGTGCTTTCACCTATATCTGAAAAAAAAAGAGTATAAAATGCCTTTATGGCAAGGGGTGTCCCAATACTTGCAACTCCGTATGAAATGATGTAGCTCAGCATGTGCCAAAACAAACTGGCTATCTGCTGGTTAAACAATCCTGTCTTCTTCAGTGCCAGGGTTTGAAAGTTTGCAAAACCTTTGTCCATCACAAAATCAGTCAACAGTCCCTTCTGCCCAGGAACAAACGGAAATCCCTTGCAAAGTTTCACTTCACGGAGAAACGCTCTATCTTGCTGCAGTACGGACTCAGAAACAGCAAGACAGGGCACGAGGTGGGGGTGGCGAAACCAGGGCTGCTCCAATTCTTCTCCTCCTTGGCGACCTCTCTGACGGGCGTCATTTCTCGGTGTGAAGGTGGGTTCGCCTCAGCTTTAAAGCTGCCCGCTGCAGCCAGGCTGGGGGAGCAGTGGTGCCATGCCTAAAGCCAAGGGCCAAAAGGGTCATTGGGAAGGAGCCCTGGACCTTATCTACCAGCCATAGTACCACCATCGGGTACCAGTAACAATGCACCCCCGCCTTGCTCTGGCCCTCCTGCTCTCCCCTCCTCCCTGGTTAGGACACACTCCAAGTCATAGCATGTGGCTTTTTTTTTAAGTTATGGTAAGGCCAAAAGTTAGAAAAATTCGGTAATAATAATAATGGAAAAAATTAAACTCATTTCTAAAATCTGGCAGTGTTGTGGGATCTCCTACCAGCCAGGCTGGAATATTCTGATCCTCCCGCTGATTTGATACCACAATAGCACACCTTCAGCCTAGAGGAATGACTCCAGCTCAGGAAGCAATGCAAGACTTACCTCTGTATGGGAGATTTGCTTTGTTTTGGGTGTCTTGGTGCATCGAGGATAACTATATGTACCTATCCCCATCATCCCCAGATCTAAAGACATCTGCAGAGGGGTAGTGGTATCACATCGCTCCACTTTCACAAGGAGAGAAAACAGTAAAGGGTGCGGAAGGGTCTTGCTAAGGTCCTTCAGCAAGCAGGGGCAAAACTAGAGGTGGAATCAGATCTCCATCTCCTGCATAGACATTTTAGGTCAACACTGCAAAAGGTCTTGAGCTGAGAAGCAAATGTATTACCCCACCGATGAAAGAGTTGTAAAAGGTTTTTTTCACCCTTCTACAGTCCATGGAGAAGCATCCGTGACATTGGGGAGCACTCATCCAACAGAATTCACCTACCAGTTCTCCAAACTCCAGGGCACAACGACCGGAGAGGATGTAGGTGCAGTTCATGGGATGATGACGGTGTCCGAGAACAGCACGACCATCAAGGTGACTCCCCCAACTGAGGGTTTATTTGATCTCATGATCTTTGCACGTGATGCTGACTCTCAGGCCCCCTACAACTGGGTGTGCTCCTATCAGATCCAATGTCTGGAGCCACACAGTCAAGAGAACCTGCCTGAAAACCCTTTTCACTTCTGGGGCCTTCACCAAAAGGTGAGAGATTTTGGCATCACAGATAGCAGCCACAAAGGGGAACTGCTTGTTGCTTCACAAGGCACTTTGCTGTTGACTCTCCAGACATCCCGACCCTTGCTTGCCACGTATGAGCTGGTTAATAAAGATTTAGATACTGCTCTGAGTGAGAAATGCCTGGCCTCTCAAGCTGAGGAGGAGAAGCTGAGTTGCCACGTGCTCTGTCCTTTCCAGGGTTACTACCGACTGTCTGTGTTCGTGAAAGATTTGGGAGCCAGCACCTTCAGGAATGCAGCCAACTTCCTCATTCACTGCTTAGGGCCCGTCAACCAGAACGAACTTTTCCCCTCGGGGCTGAGCATGCACTGTGGGACCGGGATCAGCTCCACCAGCAGCGGCCTCTTCAACCCTAGCCACTCTGCCCCCATCATCACCACCAAACTGGGGAAGTGCAACATCACTTTCCACATGCGTGCTGACATCGAAGTGACTGCCAACTTGAGTAAGGACAAAGTCACCAGTGCCAAGTACCCCCTGGAGAGATATGTCCTCGTTACCCACCTGAAAACTAAAGTCAGCGTGTGCATTGTACTCCCCGAGTCAGGCATCTACAAGGTAGGGCTTTTTGGGAGAAGCAAGGATGGCAAGGACTTTGTCCATATTTGTGACTACATCATACGCTGCTTCTCGGACCCCAGCTGGCCTCCTTTCCCCAAAGCGTACAGCCTGTGGAAGAGAGGGTGCATATTGCTAGAGCCGCGAACAGGAGTGCTCCAGGAGCAAAGCTGGGTCCGGTTCAGGATCAAGGTTCCCAAAGCCTACAGTGCTGTTGTCCTTGGGCAAGAGAAGGTGGTACTTCAGTTGACCTCGAACATGGTATGGGAAGGGGATGTGTTCACCGGATCTGCAGGGACACAGGTCAAACTGGCAGCCAAATTCAGCCAGCATTGCCCTTCCCTAGAGGTCATACTGGCATTTGAGGTTGGAAGTGGCGCGCCTGCATCCCTGGTGTGTTCAGGGTAAACCCCAGAGGAGTGAGGACGCTCTGGGAAGAATTAAAAGAACCAGGGAAGGAAGCAAAAGCTCTTAAAACTGAAGGATGTTGAGGAGACATGGACAAAACTCCCAGAACTTTATGGCATGTCAGGGGGAGTCTGGGTCTTACACACAGAGCTTTTCTTCCCGCAGGATATCCAGATATTTACTGGGGCCTCCTATCCCACTCAGAGAAGATGCCACTGTTTAAATCAGTACATCATATGGAAGGCTCCTAATATTTTGCTTCTGTCAGAGGGAACCATTGTTCAGCTTCTCTACAGGAAGGATGTCTCATTGCTTATTACCAGCTTGAATAATTGTTTGGAATGTTTTATTTGACATCTATTCAAGAACTTGGAAACCCACCTAGTTTCTTGCTTTTGAGAGGATAACAAAAAAAAAAGCCCAAACTGAAGCCAACAACATCAGATGGTAGCAAGACTTTAAAAACGCAAAATATAGTAAAGCAAGTAAGACCTACTTGCAGAGGAAGTCTGTTCTTGAGCAGTGGAGAGGGGAGAGGAAGGAAAGAAAAGCCATATTTTATCAACTGTATCTTTAAAATATCTTCCAGGTTTTCATTATCAAGGATGACATGTAGATAAATACTAAAGAGCACTGAGGGTCTGAAGCGAAGAGATGGAACGGGCAAGGAAGCAGTTCTTTAGCCAAAGCATCTAATCAAAGAGCAGAAATCACAGACAACTAAGCTCTCAAATTCTGGCACATGCTGCAAGGCACCATAAACAGGAGATAGCAACACTGTGCAGCACCCTCACAGCATCTAGAAGAACGGATTATACTTGCTGTTTGAAAAAAGGTACTCTAAGAATCTAAAGTAAAAGGCAGGAAAAGTAAATACATCATCCGACACACGGAAACGGTGCCACTGTTCGGACAGATTTAGACAATTTAATAGACGTATTACACCGTGCTTGAAAACAGTGAGATGGCTGTCTCAGGAGAGGAATTACAGCGCCATCTCTGCCATTCTTGGAAGTTCTCTTCCAAGAGATGTTGTGTTTGTACACAGGGTTTTCAGGCTCTTTTGATTAACGGGCTTTATTTTCTGTGAAAACCTTTACAGTACTGGTTCAAGACCTCCACAGAGTGAACATTGACTTACTGAAAACAAACTCGATTTTCATGGCTTAGGTGGAAGAATGTAGGCTAAAAAGATATATAATGGAAATAATTCTCCATACCTGCACTGGACTGATGCTGGAAATGGAGATTTTGGCTGCAGTAACAAAGAATAAGAATTGTGGGTTATTTTTGGGTGCTGCACAAGAGACACTAGGGTAGATGGTCTGCTTTCTTCAGGTTTGGCAATTTAAATTTGTTTTGTAGCAGAAATTCTAATAGATTTGAACCTTTTCTGGGCCTGGAAATATGTTAATGGAACTAATGTATCAGGATTCACATTTCACACCAAACTTGCTGGAACTGCACTGATGTATTGGAACAAATGCACCGACATGTTGGAAGATCCCACTGAAGAACAAAGTGCAAGGACTGTTCTTGACCTAAGGGAAGTGCTTGCAATGATAGACAGATACCAAAGCTCTTCATCAAAGATGATAAACAATAATTTAAGGAGTGTGGAACCCTGAATTTCTCTTACGGCCCATGTTCAGACTACTCCAAATTGGGCTGTCCACTTAGATAAATCAGGGAAAGATGTAGGACGTGACCCGTTTCCGTCTTGCGTGTCATTTAGAATAATCACAGACAAAAAATTCTGCTCTCTGGGAAACTGAGCAGAGAATCCAACCCAAAAAGGCAAGCCCTGAAAGCTGCCAGCACTTGGTGTCGTCCTCTAGACTCTCTCCCGCCAGCTGAGTACTTTCATATCTCCCCTTCACATAAAACTACTGTCTTGACCTCCTCTGTCTGTGCCTTGTCCACAGACACCAGTGGTAGCGAAAACACATCTGCAGAACCAGCAGGGTTCCTAAGGTTGTATTTTTGTTTGGTTTTGAGGAAACATTTCAGCTTGACAAACAAAATGACTGCTAAATGAAATGACTCTCAGTTCCCATACCCATCTTCCTGTCCATGGGTTTTTCTCTGTCAGTCGCTTTTTTTTATTAATTTTGCTCAGCTGTGCCACCCTGACCCTTTTGAACGTTGTCTGTTTGTACATGCTCATTGCTAGCTGGAACTGTCCCATCTTTGCCCAACTTTAAGCTGGCAGGTCATGATCACATGCCTCCAGAGAAAAGCCAGCTTCCAGCTCACTGATTAATTCCTCTTTATGCATCATAATGAGGTCCAGATTAGAGTTACCTTGAATTTGGGTCCAAACAACTTATGTCAGAATATAATTACCTGGAGGTGCTGAGAACTTTAATGATACTCCCACAGAGGATTTTTTACTTCAAGGATCTGAAATCAATCTACTCATATTTCCTCTCTGGGTAGGCTTGGGTAGAGCATGCAACCTATTTTAAATGTCATTCTTATTTAGATTTACATACCTCAAAGAATGCACCCCCAGCTCTAAGTGCCTTTGCAATAAACACAAGCATCACCTCTCCAAAAATAACAGCCCCGAAGCAAGTGTCACTCACGAAAAAACAATGATAAGCGAATGAACAAACCCGTATGTCTCTCCCTCTCTCACCCCCTCTGCCCAGCAGGATTAAATTAGGTAAAGATATATTACAACACATACCTGCAGCTATAAAACACACCTAGATCTGAGCAAGCTTAGTTCAAAAAGTCATTAGGAGGCTTCCAGGCAAGCACTGCGCTGTGGACAGCCAAAAACCAAATAGGAGGCTGTGCCCAGCATTAGGTGCCATCTTGATTGAAAGGCTTTTACAACAAAAGTCAAAATATGTAAGACCAGGAAGGGCTGGATCAGAAACTTCCACACTAAAAATATTGGCCTTGCCTAAGCAAGGTAAAGCCAGTCCCCACCCGGAGTGAGCTTTTATCTTCCTCCACGGAGCTATATGCGATATTCAGTGAACACGGAGACCAGACTCCTTGGTTTTACACGTTTCCCTGTGCTATGCCAATGCATGTCTTGCCGTTAGGGTGAGTTATGTTAATACTTGGATAGGCTGAATTTATCCGCTGAGGCTGTAACATTAACAATACCTATACAAACTGTGCTTTCTTTGGCTTGTTGTTGTGCTTCTTCACTTAAGTGCTATTAAAACCTGAGATGACCATCCTTTTCAATCTGTGTTTGGACTTTGTTGAGTTTGTATGTGTCCCTGGGTTTTTCATGTCAGGAAATCACGCTGAGACTGCAGCACAGAAAGTTAGTACAAAGCTACTCTGCTGGAGGTTCTTCCTCCCTTGGAAGTCATGGCTGTATGTTCACTCCTACACGTGCATTGCATGTTCATGCCTGTCACGGACCAGCCTGGCTCGGCTCCAGCAAGGATGTCCCTGCACTCTGTACCCATAGAGATCTTACAGCTTAGGTACCTAAGGCAGCATCCATCTGTGTGCATACCTGCACTGGGATAGGATTCACTGACTATGGAAGGCCACAGAGTGACCAGACCAGACGATATGCCTATATATGAGTAAAAAGTCCCACGACTAGTGTCATTATCACTAAAACTGCTGGGTCTTGATCAGTCAGGTCAGAGAACATGCCTGGAAAAACAGGACTTGCATTGCCAAAGTGTCTTCAAAATACAGAAAGACGAAAGATCTATTTTCAAGTATTTTTTCAAAGTTTTCTCTCTTTGCTCTGAAAACTGGGGTCTCATGGCTAAGACGTATTCTTCTTTCTATACCCAGCTTTTTCTTATATGAAGAAAAGTATTTCTCAAAGTGGAGCTAGGCTTTCTCCTACAGTCACAAGAAAGATCTTGCTCAGCATGTCCCCAGAGATCTGGCTGGGAAGAAGAGCGGGAGGGAAGAAGGGTTAAAAATATTCTTCAGAGGAAGCTTGGTTGCAACTGCGTCTCCACAGGCTGGTGTACAGGAGGGACCGGAGTCAGCCAGACCTCTGCCAAAGGTACCATCTACCTCTCTAGAGCTGCAATGCAGTATCGATAACGCAAGGCTAAGCAGAAAAGACGAATCAGGAAACTCTCTGACGAGGAGCACACGCATAAAGCATAAGAGACTCAAGCTGTGGAAGTCTCCCAGCCCCTTTCCACAGAAAAGGGAAGGAAATGATGAGCAGGCTTTTTTTTTGCACACAGCAAGAGAGAGAACTTCCAAAGCTGAACGCTGGTGGGAAAGCTGCAAAAGGGCATTTCTATAACAACAGAACTGAGAGATTAGCTCCTTGGTAGGTTAAGCACCAGGCAAACATATCTCCCAAATCCCGCCTTATTAAGGATTTAAGCTACAAACCCATTTTACAAAGCTATCCAACCATGGACACCTCGTTAGCATTTTCATGACTGCAGCCAAAGATGTTTCATGTCTAGGGCTGCAAAAAAAAGTCACCATGGGACATAAATTTGAGAAGAACAAAGGAGAGAAGGAACAGCTTCTCATTGTACCAAAGTAACAGCCAAACTCCTTAGGAGGGACTCAGCCAAGAGCACTGGAGTGATAAAATCATGACATCACATTTACAGCAACACACTTACTTGCTGTACCAAAGTCTTCATTGCCTTGGCTGTGCTGTTTTCCATCCTTGGGTACATTGCGTACTTAGTACATACATAAGAAAGGGACTTTGGCTATCAGCAATTCTGTTTATCATGAATAGAAGCCTGGTAACCAAGGTTACTTGGGTTTTGCTCCTGTGATTTTGTTTCCAGAGAAAGCAGTATTTTCCCTCCCCTTTTTGGTGGTGCAGCAACAGCAACTCCTCAGAGAAAACAGGGCTCCATTGTACTAACCTCAGAGCACAGCAAGACGATTCCCACTCAACAGACCTTGCAGCCTCTACAGAAAGCTCTAAAGACGCTATTAAAAACATGATACAGCAGGTACCTTGGGGAGACATGCTCTGCAGGTTCGCAGCCTTCACCTTCACCTAGACCGAGTGGCAGCCAGAGCCAGTGCTAGGGGAAAGATTACAACGATACAATGACGGTGACCTCGTCTTACCATTCTAGTTTCCAGCAATCTGCAGTTTAGGGCCTGTCAAAGGCAGAGTTTGCCTCTCTGTTATTCTGCTTCATGGCTCTTGATGGAATGCTTCTTCTATGAACTGGGCTTTCTGAATGTGTTCATGCTTTTGGCATTCCCCTCAAGAAAATATAGCGAGGCGCTCCTGAGTTTAGCTGCAGATTGCACCAAGAAGATGCCACAGTTTCCCTAGTAGCTAAACCCAGCCCTGCTTGGAAAAACTGCACTGCTTCTGCGGATCGACTGCAACAGGGTCTTGCAATAAGAACTGACTTTGTTCCTGCATGTAATGCCACTGATGGATTAACAGCAATGACAATTACCTGGCCAGGAGAGAACATGTTTTAGGACACCACCATTCTCATTATTGGCATAGCGATAAGCTCGGTTAGTAAGGGCAAGTGCATGCTCGCCAGCACACACAAAGACATTCGGCTCTGCGCAGCCTAACATGATCTAGTTCATAAGGACCAGGCACCCATGAGCCAGATGGAAGAGGATGGCAGATCTCAAGCAGCACCAAGGGAGCTGGTAGGGAACACACATCCTCTTTAGGCTAATGGATCCTTCCAAACCTTAAACTCCAAGGAACATGAGTGTATCTCTATTTCTCCCTTTCCAAGGGCTGAGAGAATGTAAGGGAGCATCTGACTTCTGCACACAGACCTTTTGCTTACCTACGCTTGATAAAGAGACCAGAAAGGATCTTTTTGCATCAGTGGTGTTAGGTTTTTCTTGCCCAGCGATGCTCCTTTTCTGGGGAAACTCAGTACACTGTGGTGCAGGTCGGTCCAGGTCCCATCTGAAGTTGGGACATCCAGGTTTAGGGTCCATTTTCGGATCATGCTAGCATCACATGCGCAGATCCCGAGTAAAAGATGAGCTCAGGCTTTTTTTTTTGTCTCTCAGCTAGAAACGTGCTTGATCAGTTCATTTTTTCCCCTAAGCCCTCCCCAAAGAGAGTTTGAATTGAATTTTTCAGGTATCCCAAAAGGAGAATAAACATAGCTCAGATCCCCAAAATAGCTGCCGCCAAAGCAGCAACACAGAAGCCAGGAAACAGCTGTGCTTTTGCACTTTTTGTTCTCCTACCTTGTTTTATCTTCCCTTGGGAGGAGAACAGAGAATCACCTTTGCTCCTGTCCTTGCAGTACTCTGCTAATTTGGGGGAAGGGCTCCAGGCAGGGATTCGCAGCCCCAGACGACTGCAGGCAGATGTTGGTGTCTCTCAAGTGTTCTGATCAGGATTTATCAGGCTGAACTGAGCCTGTCCCCTCATTACAACCTCTCCAGGGTCAGCTAGATAGCAGGGTCTGGTACAGGGTGTTTGGAAAGCCTGGTGCCTCGTCAGGAGGTGCTGCATGTTTGTTGGACAGCCAGGAGGGCATCTCTACTGACTCAGCCCCTCGGTGCTGGCACCCACAACTCAGAGGGAAGAATGAAGGCCCCAGTTTTCCTGGAGAGAGACACTGCGAGAGGGGTCACATCCTGCTAAGAGGGTTGTGGCGTTGAGTTTGGGGAATGATTGCACACTGCTGCACCCATTCCACGAGCCAAGGGAGATCATCCAGAGAGGAGACCTTGAGGTGAGCATGGATCACACACTGCTCTCCACAGAAAGGGCTCATAGCTCCCGCTAATGCCCCATGAAATGTGGAGAACTGAAGTTGTCCAGGCAAAAGGCAGCCTTCGCTCTGAACCCCACTGCCATACCACAGACGCCCCTGTTCCACTTACCAGCTGGCCTTGGGGTTGCAAAGCCACATGCAGCCTCAATTCCCTCGCACCTTCCAGAGACACGACTGGAGGCACCAATGGCAGTGGGTCGCCCTGTCCATCCCAGAAGCTCTTCGTTGTGACAGCTACTGAATGACTTGAACGCAACCAGTGGCCTGAAATAAGGGGCAGCCTGGTTTCCCTGCTCTGGGCAGAGACCGCACTTGTAGAAGGCCTTCAGATCTGACTGAGCCGCTAAGCACAAAGACGATGGGAGGAATATCTAAAACATCCTCCCAGATATGTCTCATGTAAACCCATTCTGTGTCGCACACCACATGTAGAGCAAGGCTGGGGTCTCCATTAGCAGAACTTTCCTTCCAAGGCAGAGACAAGATTTGCTCAACATCTTTTCCCCATGATTTTGCTTTCTTTCCTTCCTTCCTCCTAAGGGAGGCAACTTTACAACAGCGTTTGGGCTAAGAGTGTTTTTCTAGTACAGCACAAGTGATCAAAGCCATGTCTTTGAACTGCACAGCTGTCCAAACACATCTGTGCAGAGAAGGATGAGTCTTCACATGCACCACAGATGGGAAAAAGCTGCCAAAAGCAAAGCCTTGGAGACTTCACCCACTTTCTGCTGCAGAATGCAGATATGTTCTGAGCAACCTCACCACAAGCTTTCTCCTGCAATATTTCTGGAAGCTGACATGGAGATATTACCAGGAGCAAGAAGGCTTTCTGGTCCCATCCTGCTCTCAGTTAATGGTCCCTGCTCAGAAATGCTGATGCAGCTTTCTAATGCAACTAGCTAGAAAGTTGAGTCCTCAAATGCCTGCAAGGAAGCATAATGCCCCAGAAGCAGCATGCAAGAGTCCCAGTGCCAGCTAAGCAATGGCACGGGCTGGCCTTAAAGTAGTAATTCCTACTTTGAATGGGTCACGTTAGAGGTGTCCAGAGGTCCCTTGCCAGTGGCACTTCCCAGCTTAGTGCACCTTGCTGAATGTGCCAGGAGATACGCCATCCAAAACACCACTAGCATGTCAGCTCCTTGCCGTTTTGAAGCATTTCCGTGTAGCTGGTGCTGCTCTGGCAGAGAAGGGTGAACCTAGAGGGTGGCAAAACTGCGTGAGCTAAAAGCAGCGTTCGGCAACACCAATGATGAACTGTACGAGCCTCTTTGTAATGTACCTTGCAAACAAGCGAGCGAGGTGAGAGTCAAGAGGCCAGCGCTAAAATGAAGGTACCAATAACAGACCGCCAGGATTGCACCTAGCATCAGTGAGCGGCATTTCCCCCTAATCCGCATGACTTTTCTTTCTAAACAAAGTTCCACATCTCCCTTTTCTTCCATTAGAAATGAAAGAGGAAATCTGGCTGTGCACGATACGTAATTAATTGAAAGACTCTGACTTATAAGGACAAAAACAAAAAAAGTAAAAAAAAAAAAAAACCCAAAACAAACCCCCAGTTCAATTAAGTTAAAAAAAATTAAGCTGTGGCATAATGGCCTGCCTGAACAGCTGAGATCAGCTTTCTGCAAGCTATAATCTTTCAAAGATATTAGTTAACTCTTCAAGGGCTGATGGACAACCTCAAGGCTTGCCGCAAAGCATTAAGGAATGCCTTTCTCAGCTAAACCCCTGCACCCCAAATGATTTAAGGAGGAGAGAGGTAAAGGTAAGAAAGAGCATCGTTCACATGAGCTGAGCTTCCCTTCTGCCTTTAAATGTGGCAACATCTATTAACCCACGTGCTTCAAGACAGGGCACTCGGAGGGAGAGGACTTAGGAAGGAGAACTGGAAAAGTTACACAAACATCTGGATTCTGGATCTGCCTCTTATTTTTAAAAATCTGTCGTTAAAAATGTAGATGAAATGCAGGTTTTAAAAAAGTGCTTTCAAGAGGAACAAAGCACGCAGGGATGGTGCTGCACGGAAAACCTTGTCTCCAGAGCAGAACATCGAGGAATTAGCTAAATAAAAAAAAAATCCTCAAATCTCCAAATCACAAAGAAAATACTGATTTTCTCCTTACCGTCTTTCAGGTAGGCTACCGCTGTAGATTACTAGTCCAAACAGCAATGGGGAACCTACTGGGACAGCCTAGTCAGAAGACTGTGAGCTCACAGTTAGTGGATACATGACTCGGGCTTAGGGCAGGCTTTGAAGGCTGCGTATCACAGTGCGCGAACAGCGCTCGATATGTTAGATCAGAGCTCACGCAGGGCTACCAACTGAAGAAAAGGGATGAGAGCATCTCTGCGGCGAACAAGAGAGACTTCGGCCACGGCAGATTAGCTGGAGATAATCAGAAATGTTCTCTCACAACAAAGAGTTGACCCGGGGCAGGGGGAAAACGGCTTTCTGCTGCACTCCAGCAGGCTGCCTTCCCCCGCTGCACGATTTGCCAAAGGAATCCTCAGGGCTGCTTTTTGCATGCATTAAACTTTGATTGAAAACGATCATTATTTTCCTGTCCTCACTTGGCTGCCAAGAAAGCAGCAGATGGGTGAACTCAGCACTGCTGTCTGCGAGCCAGTTGAATCAGAAGCTCTCCAAGATGCAAACTCCTCCGTCCGTCCCAGAGGGACTGGCGAGTTCAGGGCAGAGTTGAACATCTCCTGGATGGTGCTGATGTCTCTCTCCTTTGTTACCATGTCACACGGCATTGGGTAGTGGGCTGCCATCTAGATCTATAAGGAAGGAAACTTGCAGTCTGAGTCCATCTGAAGAGGGGAGAAAGAAAACTCATCGCTCTAGCTACACGAAAAAAAGGTTCATGCGCTTCTCAATGTCTTAAGTCTTTCTTAGATATAAACACACCCTGTCTTTCAATGTCTCTGTTTTTTCTTCCTCCTATTGGGAGATATTTTTGGAGATGAGCTCTGCTCTTCAGCTCTGCTTTCGGACATCATCACATCCACCCCAGCAAAGCATCGCCGAGGGGTGCTCCCACCAGCCCGATACCACATGCTGCAACACTACCGGGAGTGAATCCCAACACCTTTCCTCCATGCGCCCAGCAAAGAGGTTAGGCAAACCAAACAGGCCACTTCCTGCAAGAGAAACAGAGCTCAGGAGGAAACAAGGGGGCAAATTTCCTCATCTTTCACCACAGCCAGGATACGCTGATCTGGGCTTGCCCTCATGCTAGCATCATTGCTAGGCACCAGGTAGGCACAGCATGCAGGCAGTTATTTCCAACTCAGAGCACTGACAGTACAAGCTCACGTTTGCTTAGAGAAGAGCCTGAAAACACTGGTCCCTCATATCAGCACATTACTCCAATGAATCCTAGCAATTACCTACACCCGACCTGCTGTGGCTCATCTGCCCCTATTCGCTCCAGGAATGCTGCTCTCATCCTTCATCCACTTTGGCAGATCCGTGCCAGCCACGTTGTCACATCTGGAGCGCGTTTCTTCTTCGCTGCTGAATCAAACCATGGTTTGCTTGTTTCCTGCTGCAGTTGGACTGGAGGGGGAGAACAGTGCTCCTCAAAGACTCCAGCAAGTGGAGTTGAACCTGATGTACAGCCCCATCACTGGGGGCTCAGAGAGATCACACCATCCTTTTCCAACCTAGGTAGGTGATATTGCCGCAGGGCTGACCTATGGATGTCTTTCAAGGTTTGACACTGTTTAAATTAAGCTACTGGTTAGCAGGAGCTACGCTGCTGTATTTGGTGGGGTCTCCCTCCACGGCTTCAAGCCAAACTGCTTAGATTTATCAAACGGCGTTCCTCTTGGGGTCTCCATTCAGTTTTATCATTCAAGAGAGATTTATGTCAGACACCAAGAACAACTTTTTGCTGGGAAGAATAAGGAAACACGGGAGCTGCTCAGGTGGGGAGGAGAAATCCTCACTGCTGGATGTCCCGAGAAGCAGGCTGAAAGATGCCTCAGGAAAGAGCGACCTCCTGCTGGGACAATCCTGGGAGATAAACAAAATGACTTTTCATGGGTCTTCCCACCCTTCTCTTAATTCTCTACCCCTTCCTCCTCTCCAGTGCCTTAAGTCCTGTAGTAATCATGACCACTTAACTTGGGAGAAGATGCTTACAAGGCTCAAGAACCAAAGCAATGCCCACAGCCGCTAGCAAGGAGGGGCGCAAGACCACATCAACAGCAAATCGTAGCTCCAAGTAAAGCCAAGCAGTTCCCCTTCACACATGCCCTTCCCTTCAACTGAATCCTTTTTGGGTAAAAGCTATTTCTCCCTCAAGACCTTTGCAATCTGGTGAGCCTCATACTACGGAGAGGGGCAAGAGACATGCCAAGAGCTCACGGAGATGGCTAAGATGATAGAGGACACACAAGGACGAAGGGAAGGAGCACACCACGCTCCTTTCTGTCCCCACCCCATTCTCCCATGCTTCCCCACAGTGTCCTGCCCTATAACTGGCACTGGCTTAGTGCCTGACCTGCCAGCCAAATTCACAGGAAAGTTTATTATTAGATTTTACACCCACCCAACTTAACCAAAAAAAAGGACCATAGCAGAAGGGACACCCTGCTTAAGAAAAGTTTGCATTTTGTTTGCTTTTCAGCAGAGATTTTAATCCACAGACAGAACAAGTGAGCACAGCCCGGTGATGAGGGCTGGGAAACAGGAGCAGTAGTGGGAACACTGAGAGACCCTGTTACACAGTAACTGGTGAGATTAGTAAGTACGGTTCATGTACGTTCAAATAAAAAACCCACATCTTCTCCACTTGTTCCCTCTCAGTTCTGGTTATTTTCTTTAGCAGCAGTTGCTTCCCTGCTCCCCTTGCCTATTTTAGAGAAAATGAATGACATAAGTCAAGGAGCTTTTTAACCCCATCTCCTGAAAAAACAAGGCTAGATTGATAGCAGGGGGTGGTCTGTATTTTTGGTGCTTTCCATTAACATCTTTTGAGCTCTCGGACAACCTTAGCTGGAGCTGAAGGAAGGGGTCAAGTCTTACGTAGCCAAGCCATTTCTGCAGAGGGATGGGAGCTGCTGAGATGCGCGCATCCCTGAGGGGCTGTGTCTCGTTAAATACTAGAAAGCCCAGGAGTGCAACAGCCCTTGTGGTGCTGCTCCGGGCCAGGCTGGTAGCCTGGAGATGGAGGAGGATGCAAAGAGACTTCTCTTGAAGCAGAACAACTGCTGGCTCCTCTGTCTGCCTTCTGAGGACCAGCACGAGTCCGGGCACAGCAAATGATTTCTTCTTTCTCTTCCTGAAATATAAAGCAGAAGTCTTTCATTCCCTCCAAACTGGTTCTGGGAGTACATCACTGAAGTGGACCTCAGGGCTTGCCTGGAGCTCTAGCTCGCACTCCTTGCCACCAGACTCACTGGCAAACTCCCGTGATTTAGTCGCTCTGTAACTACAATGACCTGCCAGCTCGGGCAGCTTCAGGGTTCACCCAGTGCCTGGATCAACCTGTCTCCACCACCTAGAGAAGAATAGGGAGACTACATGCCTAACTTCAGCAAGACTTCCAGCCTGGGTAGATCCAGGCCTCCCAAGCATACCTCTGTGCTAGGACTAGCACAAGGGAGCCCTGGCTTAACAACATCTCCTAACAGCATCTTCAAGCACTAATGCACATGAAGATGTATATTATACGGATGCATTTCATCCTGCCGGTACATTCTGGATTAAATATGCCGAATATGAGCAAGTCATCCCCGACAGCGCAAGGCATAACAGAATATAAGAGGCACCATAATTTTTAATTTCTGTTCACATTCTTCTTTGTGCCAACAAAGGCAGAAGCGACGCGTCTGATGGTACAGGATGAACTTCAGCCCTTATCTCTAGAGGTTCCATGGGGAAATAAAACAAAATTCTCTATTGTTGCACAGGAAACGCATCTTTCAATAGTCTTAGGCATCAAACCTGCCTCTGGGACCTCCTCTGTCTGGCTGTGACATCCCTCCTGACCTTGAGCAAAACACTTCCTCTTGGTTTCCCTATGATATGGTGAAAGCATGCAAATAACCTCACAGCTTCAAGAGGGCAGCTATCCCAAACCTAGTGCTGAGGCAGGGAGGGAATATGAAGGCTGCGATTCCTATGCTGTGTCTCTAAAAAGAGGACACTGATGTAGACAGCAGGCACACCAAGGTTGGGACTGCTTTCCCTCCTGTGCCTTGAACACCGCGGTGCCTCCCCAGCACCAAGGACTCTCCCTGTGAGTGGAGCCAACAAATCCAGCAAGCAACACAAGCAGCAGCACGTTGAGCACAGGAAGCATCAAGAGCAGTGCTGCTTTTGTGCTGACTTCAGGCCAGGAAGTTTTTGGCCACGGTGTTTTTGCTGCCCCCACTGTGATGAAGGGACACAGGCTCTCACGGGCTCCTCTGTGGCCCATACGTTCCCTATAGCCTCCCCTCTTTGCCAGCTCCCGAGTGGAGGGGAGGCAGATCAGCTCCCGAGTTATTCTTTCTCCATGGCTTCACAAAGCAAGTAGAGGTAGAAGAAAAGACTGCTGATAGAACCAGCTCTTAAGCTGACAAGATAAAGAGTTAAAGCAGGCAAAGCAAAAGCTTCAGAAGAAAAATGGTTATGTAATAAATCAGATATTAGAAGGCAGGAAGGTGTACTATATAGAGGAATCAAAGTCCGGAACAGGATGTATATAAAGCAAATATTGAACTAACTTTGATAACACAGAAAAATAGAAGATTTTTGGTGGGGTTAACTGAAGGCTCAATTTTAACTATTATAAATTTCCTGTTTTACTCGTGTCGGGCGGTTTTACAGTGATCTATACAATACATTGTGTGCCTAATGATTTCCTAGCCATGAATGGGTCACTCAGATTTTACTTTCCATGCTTTTTTTTTTTTGTCTGTCCTGGAGCATTAAAGCTATTGAAATCCTCCAGGCCTTGCCCATTGGGTGTTTTCTTTCCTACCAAGACATCAAACTAGCACGAAGGTTTATTTTAAGCAAATTCAATAGGAGGTATCATGCAAGCACCTTGTTCAAAGTGTACAATGGGAGCCGAACCCAGGCCTATTCAATTAACAAGCGTTCCATTTTCATGCAATTCCTGTTGTGAATTCATTACTTTAATGAGGCTAGCAATTTGTGAAGCTAACAAGGCGCCATTCGTCTGCAGACACGTAGGCTAAGAAATTCCAGATCGATACACGTTGGAAGGCAGACGTGTTCATGGAAAGTTAAGCAGAACGTAAACCTCTGCAAATACTACCGGACTTGCCAAAAGGAAAGAGACGTATAAAAGAGAGTAAGGAACATGACTAAAAATTCTGTCTCAAGGGATAGGTTCAGATTTATCAAGGGGAACCTAGCTATTCTCTCCTAGGAAATGAAACCTGTATTGTAGGCTTACAGTCAGCTATTCCCTTTCAAAGCTTTTTAAGCTTAACAGTAGCTGAGATTTTTGCTCTTCACCTACTCCTATTGGTAAGGGAGCGTGATGCTCCCATCGGCTATTAGAGGCCTTTGTCCCAGCTTCTGCTCTGTATTCATCCATGGCCACTGCATGCCCGTTCTGTAGTCAGGCCAAGTACAACTCATATTTAGAGCCCCAGCATGAGACAGGATCCACCCTGATCATGCTGGTACGTTTCTGAGTATTTCTTTCGTGAGCATGAGTGGCTGGAAAAGTGCAGGCTATGCCACAAAGATCTACCAATGTCTAGGTCATCCCCTTCCACACTGAAAACACCCCACCACTCACATCCCACAGTCCAACTGTGTTTCTCAAAGATGCTTTGCATTCACGTTTTCTTCCTCACTTCTTTCCGAGTATGTGAGCTCATATCCCTCAGTCAATAGCCTCATTAATTGGTTTTTAGTGCTTCCTCCTTTCTGCTACCTCAAAGTCCTCCATTTCATTCCCCATTTCTTGACTCACTCGTGCATAACGCTCCTCTCTAAATTCACCAAGGATGTAAAATAATTTATGAATGATCTTAGTTTACACAAGCATCTACTACACTCATTCCTCATGAACCCCAAGAAGGAACCTTCTCCCAGCCCAATTAGTATCCTTTCAACATTAACCACTGCCACCTAATCTTCAGTTAATTCCTTACTTTGTGACTCTTTCACCAACCCGCATAGTCACCAATTTAATGACTTCTCATCTTGCAAGCTTACCAAACATATTGCCAAGTCTAGGTAGACAAGATCTGCCTTTTTTTCTTTCTTTTTTTTTTTTGGCTAGTAAAGGAATTCTCTTACTGAAGTAGAATATCAAGTTGATGGGACACAGTCTGTCTGAACAATAAGGGGGATGAAGAAGCCAACTTGTTGAGGTCCCTCCAAACCCATCTTCTGTGGTTTCGAGGATAATCCATACTCTTTCAGACACTCACGTGTGCATCCCTATCTGAAAATGATAGTTTTCTCTAGAAATTTCCAATTCACAGAGGGTGCATTGCTTGTCAGAGCTTTCCTCTTTACATGCCAGCTAAATGGCTCTTATGAACAAAGCTCTACGGATGACTTCCCCCAGCCACACTCTGAAGAACTGTATGTATTAAAAAAAAAAAAAAAAACACAGATTTCTCTAGCTCTTCCCTAAAAGCATTTCTTTGCAAAGAAAATCTCTTAAAATCCTAGCAAGATGATGATTTTCACATTTTAATGATCAACCACAAACTGACCTCAGGTTAAACCTTGAAAATCCAAACTGAATGGAAGAACAACAAGCAGAAAACACAAGGGAGCACAAAGGCAGCAAGCAGAGTTACGCACCAGAGGAGGAGCAACCAAAGCACTATTTAAATCCACACTTGAAGGATAACTCAGATGGGCTTAAAAAAAGTAATAAAGGAAGCAGCTTTTATTTCTTTGACCTTCACACCAACTTAGCCGCATTTGAAGAGCATTTTAAGAAGAACTGTTTGGCAAGAGATGAATAAAGCCAAAAGCTGAGATGGTAGATTTCCCTATGCAAGCACCCGGGGCCATGGTGGAAAGCCTTCCGAGTTAACTTGGCTTGCACCAAGATCTAGCCCAAAGGCTCGAATTCAGAAGATATACCCACAGGTTGCTAATAGCAGGGCCTGAGCGGGCTCAGCAAAGCAAACAAAAGAACCACTTCTGGGTTCCATAGTCTAATATTAAAGTGCTAATCAGCTGCTTCTCTCAGATGAAAAACATACAGTGATACGAAAACGGTTCGGTTTTGTTGACGGCACCTACCACAGCATCAAAGGAAACTGCATATACACAACCGTTAAAAAGAAACTGATGCAGCCCAAGTGTATCTACAAATGAAAGTGTTCATACTTTCAAGGGAAAATTCCTGGATTTCTGTCAGAAGTATATACAACAGAAGCTGCTATTTCTTCTCTGAACATACCTGGAGTATGCAGAACATGCTGAACTTAAACATGTTGTTTTTGCAGGAACAGTTCATAAAATTATCAAACTGCAAAGCTATACTATAAAAATTGCAAGAGAGTTAGCCAATCTGAGACCCAATTCATTTATAGATTCAGTTTAATCAGCGAACTGATCTGACTCATGCAGAGCCTCCCACACAGAGATCAAAGCAAAACAAGGAGGATAAGGTGGGGTCACCCTCTCAATGGCAGTCTGATTTCAGATCAACAGAAGCTGATCTTGAAAGTGCATCCTCATTTATATGATTTCAAGGAGTAGGATTTAACTCTGGCATTTACATGTATGCAACTACCAACCCCTTTGCTATAATAAATCCATATAAACTTTCCATGATGAATATTAGTAAGTGAATAAATACTGGGTGGGGTAGAGGGAGGGGATCCACCTCATGCAGGTGGATCCCCTGAAGGGGGAGACCCACTCATCTCCACCTGAAGGATGGAGACTGCAGGGGAGATGCTTCACACTCTACAACCTGTTTTAAATTTTGTCCAATTAGAAGCCCATGCAAGAATGTCTAAAACTAAAATAACAGCTTAAAAAAAGAATCAAATTTCCTTATATTGTTATGCCTTAGTTTGAATACAAACACAGTAACCTTTCTTATCTTGCGTATTTCTCTTTACTTTGCCACTTCAGAAAATTAACCAATTTTCAAACAAAACCACTAAATGCTTAAAAATTAATTAGCTTATTTCCTAAGTTTGAAAGAAATCAAAGGATGACAGTAGATGGATAACTGTTTATTGGTTCTTTCCATCACATCTGAGTTACAGGTGTAAAAGTCACACAAACTACAGGTATAAACATGTAAAACAATACAAAAATAAATGGAAAGGTAATTTTATATTTACTGAATCAAGTTGTGTAATAAATACAATAGGCAAAAAGCTTCAATCACACAATTCAGTTTAACTGAAGTTACAGTAGTGTTTGTAAATACAAGTTTTAACTTAAGTTGCAAATATTAAAGCATTGAGAACTAGTATAAAAGTGAATTTTGGCACATTGTAAAGTGAGAAGTGTTATATTAATATCTGACAATTGTGTAAAAATGAAGCAATTTCTCATTAGCTTTCTGAGGTACATTTTTAAACAATCTAAAATTAGATTAACGATGCAGTTCTAACTCACAGTTTACAATTCACTATACTAGTTACATTTTTTCCCTTTTAAGAATACCAAAGTATTCTAGAGCTTAAATCTGTGCAAATTCAGAAAATTCTCAATTAAAAATTAATAATAATAAAAAAAAACTTGTTAGGAATTTTTACCTGCAACTTAAATCCTCCCTGCAATCAGTTTTGCTAAACGCAAAGTGTAAAATTGGACAAATACCAAATCGCACAGCTTAACAAAAAACACTCCTAGATCACAGCGCAGTTCAAGTTGCAAGCATTGCTTTCCTAGATTTATCGCATTTTTCTCCCCATAACTTCAGTAACTTTTGATCACACTCATTCTCTGTGAGGAAAAAAAAAAAACAACCCACCACAGCTGCTAACATGAAGGTCAGCAAAGCAGTAAACCCCTTGAGGACTCTCAGCACTTCACAATATCAGAAATGCCTGGACACAAATTTACTGTTACCAATTTTCAAAATACACTAAAAGATAATGAAACAGTGTAACGGCACTTTTTAATGTATCCAAACATTTGCAGTTCAGAAATGGTGTTTTTTTTTTTTCTTAGTTTTACAGTAGCTAAAAAACTAGATCATTAGAAGCAACTTAATCCTCACCTCAACTTCAACAGAGTGAGAAAACCAGATTACCCTACAGATGGGTTTCAATATGGTATAAACATCTCCGACCAGAGTACAAAAGTCACGCTCTTTTCCAAAAAAAAAAAAAAAAAAAAAAAGTGCTGCTGACTGTAAGAAGTGACTCCAAAATAATCAGCAACTGTATGAAACTATCAGCAGCATTAGGTATTTACACATTTTAGTCCTCAAAGAGTTTTTTTTTTTAAACAGTTTAACCGTTTGTGCTAATATCTTTCACTAGGCTAATTTTAAGTCCTTTCACCAAAACCGTTTTTCCTTTAAAAAAGAGGGTGCAAGCAATACAACCCATGACGTCCATTTATTTTATGCTTAGTGCATTGATGGCGTCATTTGCAAGGCACTACTATGTTTAAAGGATACTATTGTCACAGTTTCACTATTTCGGCAACTTTTTTTTTGTTTTTGTTTTTAAGTCACAGTTAAAAATTAAAAAAAATTGAGGTAATCAAATTATTTCAATACCAAAATATATTAATTGAAACAGTACCAGTATGGTGAAAGGTCTTCATATTACACAGTTATTATCATATAGCATGCAGTACAGTATATAAGTTTACCTTTGTTCTGAGCTCTTCCGATTCAGTTTTTAAAAAACTGCTCAATTTGCACAGTAGTACACCAAGCTTATATACGTATTTCCTTTTTGCTCACAGGGCATCTCAGTTGTAGTTACAACTCACTGTGCCAACCCCAGATGAATTAGCTCCACTGTCAGTTATTTTGGAGAGCTGCACAAATTGGAGTTCTTAAAAAGAGTTCAGCAGAGCAAAATAAGCTACAGTATCTTCATCTATCATTTAATCAATTGCACTTAAATCTACACTGTTATTGACTTACACGTTAAGACAAAGCATCAAAGCGCCATTTGTCTTAAGCACTGGTATTTCTTCTGACGTTACATAGTCATACCACTATTCTAGAAATATGGCTTTGCAGGTTAGATAACTTGTACTGGAAAGGAGTACACTGGGTTTACACTAAGTTTATTGGCAAAGAACTACAACTTTTTAAAAATTTCCTAATGCGCCTTGCATTGCAGTGCTACCTCCAGAAATCGTACTTTAATAATCCTGGTTTGACCTATAGTTTCATGCAACCAACGGTACTTAGTTTGTAAACTCCTGCTAGTCCCCCAGGATCCACTGCTAGCTACATTTACTCTACCAGGCACTACAGTATATTAAGACTAAAGTATAGCCATGCATAGATAACTCACGAGCCTTATCATGATGCTCTATACCTGTAATATGGGTTACCCCAGAAAGCCTAAAAACACAAACTAATTGCTGGCTTTTATTGTACTTTAACAGGATACAAGTAGTTTCATAAAGTCTCGTGGTGTGCAAAAAAATTCTTAAATTCAGATAATTTAAGTCTAGTAGGCAAGCTATTAACGAAACCTTATCACATTTATATCCCGAACTGCAGCACCTGGAATTCCAAGTCTATACTGTATAACCACCACAGCACAGGCACCAAGTCAGCTAGAAGTAACAGATACTAAAAGCCTATCTAAATGGTGTTTCAGTTACTGATTAGGTTTATTGAAATTTCAGCCATTTAAGATTCCAAAGGTAAAAAATATACTTCCTAAGGCATAAAATTGTACAGAGCCTTGAGGTTGACAGTAGGAGTTAAATCTCATTTTCCTTCCACAAAAAGAGACTGCATAGATTTCAGTTATGTGTAAGTATTTCAGGTACACTGCAAGAAATTATTTCCTCAGTAATTTCTTACTGCATTACATACATCTGGCCAAAAAGAAGGAGCACAGCTGCATTAGGAGATCAAGCTGTTCCTAAGGCAAAGGAATCTGAAAAATCAAAAATCCCTCCTGGACTGTTTTCGCTTCACTACATTGGGAACACATAGCACGTTGCAGTAATCTGATAATTCAAATAAGCTTCAATAATTATGTTTAAGTAGCTGCTCAGGTACTTTATACTGCTTCATCAATGATCTATACAGTCTCACTCAAAATTGCATTAAATTAAAAAAGGATGAGTTGCCATAATTCCTACTGCAGTACCATTTTAATAGCTGTAAAGTTTCTGTTGCAAGTACTTAAAACCTAGTGTATCAGCTTTCTAAAATGTTAGTGTGCAAATTCTTCTGAAAGCTTCACAAACAAGGTCCTTCATAGTTGAAACATTTATTTTGATACTTTTCACCTTTGGAAATCAGTCATTTTAATGAAGAGGAATTAGTCAGCTGAAGAATCCTGGCTTTTCATGCTCTTACCCTTCTCTTGCTTTACTTAGTTTTTACTACTGAAATAAGAATCTTTGAAGATAATCTTTATGCATCATCAAGTCACAGATTACAGCAATTTGTGTAACATATTGTATAGAACTGGGAAGAAAGAAAGCTATCTCCCCTCATCTTGTTTCACCCTGACATGTATAAACGTCTTTTCAGAAAGAAAGAAAAAAAAAAATGAAAATTTTGACCGCAGATTCAAACAGTGCAGAGGTTTTTGAGACACGCTGTCCCCTTGGAAAAAAAGGCAGAGGTGCTAAGTGTTCCCCCATTTCTCGCTTTAGGAACACCCTAACAGGAGTAGGATTAGGCACTCTCTTTAGAGTTTTTAAAATGTTCCCCCATTTCTCGCTTTAGGAACATCCCCCAATCCTACATACTGCAGTACACCACTGCTGATTAATGCTCCAGTGCAACAAGTTTCAAGGGACATCAAGAGAGTGAACGGGTTTGATTATCTGCATGACAGACCAATTCCATAATTACATTCCGATCCACTAGAAAATATAGTTTTGCTTCTTTTCTTCTTCTTCTTCTTCTAAATACATTTCCACTACTAGCCAGAGATTCCAGGTGATGCTTTTTACAATCTGGAATTAAGGTGAAGTGGAAGCAAACCTCACAGTACAAACAGCTAAGCAGTTACCAGATTAAAATGCCAACCTTACAGGAATGACCTCTTTGTTTTAAAAGGAGCGCTGAAAACTGACATTTCACTTATTTTTTAGTTAACCAGCAAGGACAACAGCATTTTTGGTTACTGACAGTAGGTGGTTCAGAAATCCACAGAATGCACACGCTTATGTCTTCTGCTCGAAGAGATCATGATACTCTTGTTCTTCTAGTTCTCTGTTGAACTTCTCTATTTCTCTGTTGGCCTCTTCCAAATAATCATTCATGAATTGGTCCATTACTGATTTTGAAAAACTGAGGAAAAAAACATTTGTCCAAATAGTGTTCATTAGAAAAGAAAGAACAGGTCTGAAGGATTAGTCAGTTCAGGGACGCTAACTGAAAGCAGAAATACAACACATCACCTTCTGGGAGACCTAACCACAACTATCCTTTATTAATGGGAATAAAGGAGTTGCACAATAGGCATTTCCCAGGCAAGAGGAAAAAATGTAAAAACATCAAAACAACAGCAGGTTTGCAGACGTTGACAACTATTTTGGTAAGCGCAAGCCTAAAAACTCTGCCCTAAATTCTAATCACCCAGAAGTTGGTAACCAGCTCCTACACATACGCTTTTTCACTTCCAAACAGCAAGACGGCAGTAGGGTCACAGCATCAGTTACTATTACCTTTTGCGAGAAGTGAACTTTTCAGCCTAAAGCTAAGATTCATGGATGCTAGAAGGCTGCAGTACACTATTATTTAGACCCTTAGTTGTAACTGAAGTCTCACTAGTTTGGAGAAATATTCCCTGGCTGATCTCCTGCTTCTCCTTTGAAAAAACAAACAAACAAACAAACAAACAAACAAACCCCTGCTGTTAGAAAAATCCTCAACCTTGTGTCTGTATGGAATTAGGCTGCATTCCACAGAGCCAGGCAAAACTCAAGGTAAGATTATTAGTATGAGTCCAAACTTACAGTGTCTCACCACATAGGTTGGGAAAGAAAAAGCTTTAGAAATGGGAGAAGCAGAGTAGGAGAGTCCAGGGTGTCACTGCTTTTTGCTGCTTCAGGCTGCCTTTGGAATTTGCTCTAAAATCGAGACTGCGTCCATTGCAGTACCTCGATCCTTTAAAGCTAACTTTTTACTTCTCTTAAGAAAGGACGCAATTTTATTTCCAGGAAAGACACAGATAAGGAATACCCTTTTGAGTGTGTCACCAGTACTAAAAAAATCTAAGTGGTTGTTAATGGAGAAATCATAGTGCATTATTTAGAAATTAGCTCAGCATCAATACTTCGGTCTTCTGTTAAGAGTTATGGACGTTTAAATAGATTTTCTGAAGGACAAAAGTCACCTAAGGATCCATCAATTCACATACTAAAAACGAATACTGCAGTAGGCTGCAGTACCAGCCTACTGAACAGGGAAGTTGGAATCCACTGTTACTACATTTTCAATTTACCTAGTGGACAGAAATCTGCTCGTTTAAAATTTTAACTTGTCTTATAAGACATTGTTCTTATCCCAAAACAGAATCTCAGAACCCACCTGAATTTTTGTGAAGTTGCTCAAAGTCATGGAGTGAAAAGTAAATTGAGACTATAAAAACTAAAACTGAAATTTAAATAATAAAGACAAAAATGACAGAAAATTAGGGAAACAAGAAAAGGAATACACTGGAACACCAGTATTGCTCTGGTGTTTCTTGCCATAGACAGAAATACGATCAGGTTTAAATAAAAATAATTAAAAAAATTGTAGTCCAAGAAAGAAAGCTAGAGGGCCTTACTTTGGACACAGTTTACATCCTGTAATTCACACCAGACAAGACCTTGTAGAGCAGCAAAGAAAGCACAGCACGTTTAGGAAGCTGTATATGTCACAATTAAGTAAATCATACTGGCTGCTAAGCTGAAGTAGTTTTAAAATAAGGTTTCACTTGCTCCAATGAATTCAAAAAGTTATTACAGAAATGCACCTCCATACCTAATTCTATGCACACTACTACTACTTTGCACGCATTTAGGTTTTCTTTTTTCAGACTAAGTTTTCAAATTACTGTAAAGATATGCAACAGAAAAATATATTGTAGTAAAGCATAAAACATCCCTGACTTTCTATTTCAGTGTCGACACGCGCACACACAAAGTTACATTCAGTTTGAAGTTTTATCAGGTATGACCAGGAATTAAGCAAAGTTACAGGACTATTTTGTTTGAAAAGTAGTTCTTTCACAAACTGTGTTCCATAAATTATTCTCTGCATGACCTCACGTACAGCAGTTTGGGATTTTTTTTTGGTTCTATTCTGCATCTTAGATCATACATCTGAAAAAGCATTTTAATAACAGTTTTAAATGGCAAGTGGCCATGAACACATTTAAGCAACAAAACTTTTCACTTCATATTACTACCTGCTAATCAGCTGGCTCTTAAACAAAATATCTGCTTTGACAGTTTGCTTTTGAGATGTGCACAGCTTGTGGTCTGCTCAAGATTTTCACCACACAAAACATTTTTTAAAGGATACACGGATGGTAATCCATTTTGTCACCAAAAAAATTCACAAATTGAGTCCCATTGTAAAAATAACCAGCTGGAAGTGGATCCAAGTGGCGCTTCACCTAAATTAAGAAGGGATATACAGTACATTAAACATGTGAAAATAAAAATTGCTAGAGACAGTCCTAACAAGCTTAAATAGGTATAAAAAAGTTCCATCTGCAGAACTTCAGGAGCCAGGGAGGAAGGTACAGCTCCTGGCTAAAACCGAGTGCTCTGTAAAGACGGTACGACAAGTGAGATCCATTTAGACTTAGAAAGTCACGTACAGCAACACTAATCAAAACCATGCCAAACCTTTAGGAACCCAACTTCAGAGACAGCACTTAAAACTCTGTTTTAGTTGATGGGCACAGGATTAGGCATTTAGGGTGATAACTTGCAAGCGACAGGCTGCAGAGTGCAGGGCAGGGAGCAGATGGGGAACAGAGGATCACTACACAAACAAAAGGTATGCGTATGGCCAGCATCCTACACTTCCACCTGCGTTCCGGGGCAGGCTTGCAATCTTGAGATAAATGCTGACACAAGGCCAAGATTTACATCTCAGATCCCTCCTAGACAGCCTGGGCTATGTTTTTAGTATATAAAAGGCAGTAAACGCTACAATAATTTAGTGCTCAGCAAACTTGTTATGGCAGATACGCGAAGCGCTCCATCATACAAATGGGTACTTAAGGAAATCGGCCAAAAGGAGGACTTGCTGTTAAGTACTCCTACTTACATGAATGTTTTTTATTTCCTGAAGGGTTAGCATTCCTCTGGTTTTCAGGGCTTTCCTCTGAGGTTTCTGCATAAAGAATTAGAGCCTAATTATACATTTACTGCGTGACAGCCTGATATTACTAATGCAGTTGTGTATTAAAAAAAACAAACCAACCAACCAAACGGACAACAAGTCAGACAGGAACGTAAGACAAGTTCTTTCTTGAAAACATGGAAAATGCCAGCGAATCTATGATCACATGCTATCATGCTCAAGCCCAATACAGAAGTAAGCCTTTTCAAAGCGTCCTTTTTCAAGCATGTGACGATATTCACAACTATATTCTGAAAACAAATGTAAAAATGAAACCGTTACATAAGTCCCTTTTAGAGATGACAAATTATAGGAGTATTTTGAATGACAATTTAAGTATAGCTCTATGGAAAAAAAGCTTGTTACATGAGCAAAGAAACAACCTCGGTTTCAGTCTGAAAAGCTTTAAAATTAATTTCTTTAACGTAGTACGTATTAACTCTCAAAACTATGTGAAACCCTAAATTAGCCAACACTTGTGAGACTGAAGAAAAAATAACCACTCTCTGAAGATAGTCTTGTTCAATCTTAAGTTACATTTAGTTCAGGTAGTCCTGAACTAGTCAAACAGGAAACACTTCACACTTGAGATGTTTTTACTTTTGAGTTGCAAGTTTTCATAAAATTAAAATTCTACAGAATGCTTTCTTAAGTGTCAAAAGCAATGGTCTCCATATATTTCCCACGTATACAACGGATGGGAACACTGTCATGAAGTAATACAATCTGCCAGGAGAACAGGGCTGAGAACCTGAAACTCCTTAGGAACAACCCTAGATGGTCTGCAGGAAACTTAATTTCTGTCCCACACAACTTTCTAGAGATACCACGAAAATCTGAAGCTGTAAAGAAGTAACCAGGAGTATTTTTAAGTAACTAAGGTTCCAAAGCGTACATCACAAGAGCGCAGAGATAGAACTACAGGTTCAGGCTCCAACTAAAGTGCTAGAACGTGTAATTTGTATGGTTCAGCAGTTCTTCTGTCCAGGTACATTTCTGAATTCAAATCGCCAAGATTCACTTTGCAAGACCTTAATCTGCAACCTGACAAAACTGCTGGTGTTACGTGGTTGTGTAGCAGTAAACCATCTTGTCCTGCGCTCCTGGACAGACTGTACCTGCTTCGGCACGGAGCTGGCCTAGCAAGACACCACAACTGCAAAAAGTGCTTTCTAGATCATTCACTCTTGGTCTTACAAAGTGCATGTTCCCTGCTCCCAGCTCTGACTTCTGTGGCATAGGTGTGTTACCCATGCAGGAATACAAAGTCTTATATAGCTGCACACTTGACAATTTCAGCAAGAAAAAAAAACAAAAAACAAAAAACAAAACACACACACTATACCCTCCATTTCAGCATATTACTTTCAAGGAGGTTTAGTTTAGTGAATCAAATCAAGTTTTCAACTTTGCAGTGTTTAAGTACTTCAAGAACAATTATTCCATACTACACGTTAGCTTTTGGCAATCATGTCTCAGTTAAATCACTGTGTGTTTATTCTGGATGTACTCCATGTGCTCAAGTGTTCCAGACAAGCATATCAATTTATGAATATGCTGCAGCAGATATTAAAATAATACACAAATTGCAATACACATTTGCAAACTGCTAGCTCTCTGCGTCCTCTCCTTGCAATACATTTATTCTGAAATGTTAATGCCTTGGTGGAAGAGAAAGTACTTTAAAAAAAAAAAAAAGTTGAGACACTCAGATTTCTCCTCTTGTTAAGAAATGCCAAACAGATCTCACTGAACAAAAGTATACATGCCCACAAACCTGTTTTGCAGTTTCTCTGAGCCAGTCTTTTATATCCTCCTCCTTAAGAGAGCAGCCAACGAACACAAGGAAGCACTCCTGCTGACTGCTGCAATCTCTGTTATCATTTCTTGAATCAGGAGGAGTTGGCCCCTCCTGAACAGGCACAAGGCTTAGCGAATTAGATGATGTATTGTGACAGACTTCAATCACTTTATCAGAATCTAACCAGGAGAACAAAGAGGAAAAAAAAAAAAAGCTCTGGTAATTGCTAATTTAACATAACACACTTGTATAGACAGAATACAGTACAAAAAAAAAGTTTTCAAATACAAACACATGAAATACAGTCACAAGACACTGCGTAAGTATTTTGCCTTTACCTGAAAATTTAACTTTTCCCATGATGTGATATATGTTTCCAGAAAAAGGACTTGGTTTGAGCAATGACTTAATCGCTGTTTGAAATAGAAGACAGAAGTTATCTCACTTATTTTTCTTCTTCTTGGTGTAGCTTCTGTTCAGACCTATGCTACAAATGGGTTCTACTTCACATCCTAGCGCTTCAGTGGAAAGTGTTGCAGTGTCCCCTGTAGCCCACACTACATAACGTTTCTGTGTGTTCTCATTTCTTCTCTATAGGGAAGGTGGAAAATACAACGTGTTCGGCATAACGAACGCTTACAGCGAGGAAAGTAAAATGGCGCTTCTTAGGACACTCCTTTGCTGAGGAATTTAAGGAACTAAAAATAAAAAGTAAAAAGGGATAGCTGTCTCAACCCCCAAAACCAAAAGAGAAATTAGATTTTTATTCAAATGAAATCATGGGTCAGGTTCTCCAGAGCGGATATTAAAGATGATTTACTATATATTAAGGAAGAGAAGCTGAATTTCCAATTAAAAGTTTACTTCAGCAGTAATTAAAGAGCTGTGCTATCTCAGTGTCTTCCTTCCCCCTCTATTCTTCAGTATTTTCAACTTGGATTTAAGTCAAGTCTGTCAAAGTTCATGTGTACCTTTACATTTGGTCACAAATCGTGTTTTTTCTAGAGGACGATTAAACCATACACAGATCTGAACCATTGGCGGAAAGACAGACCCAGCTCCAAATTTGCCTTCATACCTTAAGACAAAAAACAAACACACACCTTCAACATGCAGAAAACACACACACTTTTGCTTTTCATCTAAGAGACTTCTTAAAAAAACACTCACACACACAAAAATAACACCACATACCCCAACCCTATTATTTTACAATAGATAAGCTTTCTCACGGAAAGAAAAATACTAAGTTTATTCTCTAAGAAGAAATCTGTAGAAGTGTGATATTAACTACACTAGGCTGTTCAGAGAGCTCAGGACTCGCTTGGATGCTTGGACCCTCACTTCCTGCTGCTAGTTTTTTTTTTTTTTTTTTCTTACTTGCATACCATCATCAAATCAGGTAACAGTTGTCAAAAAGTTTTACATAATTTCTTCCCCTGCTTTACCTCTCTTCCTTTGGCTATATGCAATCCACAAGCAGCTCTGACATTCCACACTGCACTTTAGGAGCCTTATTCATGTCCAGTTTAGAGGTAAATATTAGTTATAAATAAAAATACATACATACATACAGGACTGGCAAACTGTGGTGAATAAACTGTGCTTTCAACACTATAAACGTATCTAGAAAACAGTCAGCCAGGACTCAGGACGGCTGACAGGTTTATATTCTCTGCCAAATCAGTGCAGCACAGACAACTGCAACAAGATGCGTAAAGCACCCTGATCCCTGAAAAATATCACCCGATATTAGATGAAAAGCTTGTTACCATGTATTATTTTGCCCTTAGCCTCTGCCAAGACTGTCAATAAGGTGGCTGGGTTTTTATGAATAATTGTTCTGCTAATAGCTAGACTGACATAGCAAGTTCATTCCAGTAAGGCTGAATAGCTGTCAGAATGAAATTACACTAGTCATTATTGACCTCACCCATCCCAATCCTTCCCAGCTTACTCCCAGAGGGTTCTTTTCTATTCTTCTGAAAAGAAATAATAATCTTGCCATTGATTTAAATGGTGGCCAGAAAGGATCCTTTTCCCCATAAAAGGACAGCAGTAGTGTATCTACTAAGAATACTCATCAGCTCTCTTTTAAAAATGATTTACAAAGCTTGCCTGTTCCAAATGAGTAGTCTTGGAAAAAAAAAACATAAATTGAGTTAGTGAGACTTTTTAATCTTCAAGTTAATTAGAAAAATAGTTTTAGTATTTCTCAGTCTAGATACTTGCCAGCCAGGATACATTAAGTATCGAGCTTTCATCATCTGAGGATTTGAAAAACTGCTTTCTGAGAGAATTAATTCAATATCCTCATTCCTATAAGAGAGATAAAGATGAAGATCTTTAATTTATAGCCTCAATAAAATGGCTATCTGTATACTACTTCTAAATAAAACAGAAACGTTAATCACAATAAAATTAGAGCATTTTTTCCCTTAGTATAACAAGAGTAACATAAGCCTACTTTGCAAACAAAAACATACATTTCCTAATCCCTATATCTGTATAACCAGAAATGTAAAGGAACATGCCTGTTACACGAGAAGCAATTAAGAAAAACCATCAACTTCTTAGCATGAAACACTAGAGAAATCCAAAAGAACTCTCTTGTTGCTTTCAGTGTGTCCCACCAACTGAAAGTGGCATATACCAAAAAGTGACTAATATTACCTAGTTACAACTCCATTTTCTGCCAAGATGAATGAAACAGCAGGATTTGCTGCTCGGATAAGGCTTTGCAGTTGCACAAGGAGTGGATGCTTCTGCTCAGTAGCGTGACTTGTGAAGATGACATTACTCACTAGTCCTGCATAAGAAAATTAAAGAGTAGTTTACAGAAGTCAGGTATGCCACAGTGACTAACACAGTGATATAACCGCCATTCCTCTCTTATTTTCGCTCCTTCTACGCTGCATTAACGTTATTAAAAACAAGCAAGGAGCTTTGTCTCTCTTGCCTGCCCAACAAAAACCCAGAAGCCCATCTAACTTCATATCTGTTTGGAATACCCAAACTCAAAATTATTATTAACTATCTATTTTGCAACAGCATTTAGAGGGCTGCCAGCTCAGCAGCTCATTGTGTCACAACCCATAAATACGTAAGAACTATAGTTCCTGAAGGAGACAACCACTTTTCAGCCACTGGGAAGACTAAAGGGCAAAGAGGCAGAATATTACAATTTGTGAGTTCTTATGACTCAGTGAAAACAGCCTAACCCCTCACCCCAGCATGAGCCTACCAATACAGCACAAATCACTGAAGATTTTACTAATGAGGGACGTCTGCTTTGCCAAAACACAGCTACACCAGGTCAAGGCGTTTCTTTCTTTCTTTTTTTTTAAAATTAGATGGAATCACCGTAACAGAAACAATTTTGATCAATTAACGTAAGAATTAATTTGAGAAGAGCTAGTTTAATAAAAAAAGATGACAACCATTTCAAGCCACCTGGCAAACTCAGTGTGCAGAAAGATTTTCTTTTAAGGTGATTAAACCTAACAAACAAACCCCCCCCCCCCACACACACACTTTGGACTCTGACAGCTATCACTTCTGAAGCAACAAGAGAGAAGTGTTGTTGCTGTTGTTTTAAATAAACATTTTCAGACAGCAAGCCTAAATTCATGAGACACTGAAGATGATAATAGATGGAAACAATGTGGTCTCAATGCCAAAAGAGGCTTCAGCTGTGTCACCAGAAAAGTGATTTCCTTTTCAGACCTAAAAGCATCCTCCAGTTTGCTACCAGTTTGACCGAATAAACAGTTACTCTCCTCAAAAACTTTCCAAGACTTGAAGATGACAAAACAGTCGTCATGTTATACCTGCTGTCTTTCCAGATATTAGAGAAGCTTCACATTAAATGAGAACAGCTGCTGCTACTGCAAAAGCCTCTGAAGGAAATCAGAAATAACACACCAACAACCATCAAAAGCCTATAGATGCTGGAAGGGATTTCATTAAGGCAAGAACACTGGATGACATACTGGACTTATCCTCTAAGTAAATTCAGTGCTATAGCATCTCTATGTTCCAATTATCCCAAGAAGGAATTACACCAGAACAAATTTCAGCCTCGTTCCTCAGCCAGCAAGTTGCAGGACTGACTCTCTGGTACTCCCTAGGACACCCGGAACGTTATTTTTCTGGTCAGAGCTGCAGTGTGTACCACACTCATCACTACTCAAAGTAGAGTATGTAATGCAACTCACACCACAATCTGTTGCCTGAAATTATTCCTGACCTTTACAGAAGTCTTTAAAGTATATTAATCCTTGCACAGGCTTCTTTACACAGAAATTTGTATACCCAGTGTTTCTGGGTTACCTACGTTATAGCATGTGCTTCCATTCATTGCTATTTGCATCACTGACCTTTTCAAGCTAGAATACTATGAATAACCTTTGCAAATTTCCACCTTTAATATATTTCTATTTTTTAATCCCTCACAGAAGTTTCCACTCTCAAATTCAGAAACATCTAAGTTTTCCATAACACAGTCACTCCCGAGATAGACTGGGGGAAGAGAACAGTGCGTACGCAGAAGTTTAGCCACATGAATGCCTGAAATTATATTGTAGATCATGCAATAAAAATGAAAATTATGAATAAGCTAATCAGCCACCACCACATTGTGGGTGTGCTGCACACAATGTTTAATTTTTAATATACCTAAACGATACTGATTTAAAAACCAAGTTTAATTAAAAAATAAAGTTATACTTTCTGCGAAGTCAACAGGGAACAACAAAAAGGTTGCATAACGTAAATGCCACGAAGCATACATTACAGTTAGAATCACTATACATTAAACAGAATAGGTAGCTGTCAAGGACTAAGCCGGCAAAGATTGAAGTTTAGAAGGAAAAAAAAAAAAGATTCGAGGGTTAAAATATCTAGCAAACCAGAAACCAATGCATCCTGTCTCGTACTCTTCACCCATGATTTTCTCCATCGCTCCCTCCTTCTTTTGCACTTGTCTAAGTGGAACACCTTTTAAGCACTAGCTGTCTTTCTTGCTTGTAAACTCCCACACAATCTTTGAAGTAAGAGAAGACTGTTCAAAACCTGTGGAACCTACAAACTTCAGCTCTGCACATACCTATGCTTAAATGTTACAGGTGCCCGTATTCCACAAGAATTGGCCCTATGTTTAGAAGGCAACAGACCATACTGAATTGACAGACATGTGGTGGTAATCCAGAGGAAAAACAGTTGTCTAAGAAATAGAACATACCCGAACAGCTTTAGTAACTAATAATTTTGATCTCTTTGTTTAAATTGCCACTGACCTCTCTCTCTACAGCGTTTCTAAGATGATCTGGTTTCGTTTAATTCTTTATTTCCACACCTATCTAAAGGAGAATCTTTGCAGCCTGGGGAATAGCGTGTTAAGACAGAAGCGGTAAAGAAACAGGGACAGATTAAAAAAATACACACATTTAACAACAGTAAAGGTCCCTTTTGTCCCTGAACGTAGAACAGGCATACTAAACAACACTCATATCCCAAGCTACATTGACTTCATATACCACGAAAGAGATGCTCTCGTGCACCTAGACTAGCAAGGTGTCAACCTACACCTTCTGCACAAGGAAGGAAAAAAAAAAACAACAAACCACCAAAGGCATATTTGAAAGGAGTGAGAGAAAAGGAAATTACAGCACACAGATGGTGGTAAGATTTGGAAAAAGTTTAAACAAATATGCAAGGAAGAGACAAAATAAAACTGCTGAAGTCACAAATGATTGATGCGTGCAAGGCTTTTATCAGTCCTCTTTGATCCTGCCACTTCTGCTACTCCTGTGGCTTTCCAAGCAGAAACTGTCAGTCACGTAAAATGATGTTGTATTGAAAACATGCATAGATACCAATTAAAGTGATCTCCACACGGCGGAACAGAACTGGAAACCAGCAGGCAAAATACTCACCCTACTTACTCTCCAAGTTTGAAACATAACTGATGTGGACAAGGTGGTCATCCAAAACTCCCTATTTGCCTGTATCCATATTTGTCTTGTTACTTGCACTGTGAGTTTGGGTTTTAACTTGTGCAATGCAAACATGAATGTCTCGCTAAACACTCTCACTTTTGATCTAGAAATCAATTCTCCATTATGCAGAAGCAGATTCTCCACAGGCTGTGTGTAAAATTGAATCTCTCCTTCCCTCTTGATCTTCCACCTTCAGCACAGAGACAAACACATATGACTCTTGACCCTGACCTGCCCAATAGTATTTGGATTCCTACACCTTACAAAACTCAACATATTTTCTTTAAAGGGAAAAAATATTTTGGATGCTACCAGCCAATTTATATTAGTTCTCTACTGTGCATGCAATACAATTCTCCATTTGCCTAGAAAGTTTAAGAGTTTACCGCACCGCAATTCAAAGCGCAGTTTTCCTCCTAAAATGTATTACACAAAAACGATCCCCATTCACATTATATAATTCGCTTTAAACAAACAGACCTCCAGGTCATCTAACGTCACATTTTGTATCTGCAAACATGTCAGAACCTTGCAGCATAACAAAAATAATTTGCTGCCAGAGGAACACTTCTTCTAACTTCCTGTATTTTTCCTTTGTTTAGGAAAAGTTCCTCCTTGAATGATGACAAATCCTGACCCAGGTATGCCCATTTCCAAATGCATATTTTGTTTTAAATAAATTTTTTTTTCTTTACATTCTGTTATAAAAGAAAAAGGCTTAACCTCGTAGTTTCTCAATAATTATTGATACTTTAATTTTATCTTTTAACATTCTCCCTTCTCTCTTCAAAGAAGAATTTTGCCCAGGGCTATAATCACACTAGTCATCTTTTGGTCAGTTCCTCAGACTGCAGCATCAACATCTCCTTTCCCAAATGAGAACATAATATTGATTTATATAACAGCACACATATACTTCTCATCTTATTCACTATTTCATTCTTTTGGGTTTTCTCCCTTCGTGCACAATCGAAAAGGTGGCATAATTCTGATGTCATCGCAAAGCACTACACAGAGTCTAGTCTACTTTGACAACTACGTGTAACAAAGTACAAGCAAATACAAAAAGAAGAATCCTGCAGCTCATCTGAGCAGACAACAGCATAAGATCAGAGTCACTCTGAAATAACTAAGGTCAGAAAGTGACTTTAAAAATCTCAGCCATCACTGGTCTGTGATCTGTATTAATACGGACTGACATTCCTGTTTCAGACTGAGCTCACAGTCTGCCTTAAATAAAGATTATTTCACTGGAAAGAGTTGCTCTTACATGCACATTTAATATTGTGAACATAGGGAATCCCCACTTCTTAAATTTGACTGTAAAGATGTCATTGCTAAATTTACTTTTCCTCTTGAAATTTAAATTCGATGATAGGTGAGGAAGAATGGTACTCTGCTTACGCTAACAGCTTCACTAGGTTCCCAGTCTGACTAGGAGGACAATGCAGTAAACACTGTTTAAAAGTCAGGATACAAGACTGTATATATAGCTAAGAAACAGATCTTTTCCAGGTGAGTTTTTTGTTAGTTTTTCAACTTCTTCAGTTTGGAGCTGAGAAGTGATGTGTATTAAAGCAAAAACTGCCCTGCAGATGTATTTAGAGTAATTACTCCTTCAAAATTCTCCCTCAGTAACATGATTTAGACAGGTTAGAATACAAGACGAGCATTACTCCCTAGAGACGTGTTTCTCAGAAGACAGCCTAGCATACGTGTTTCATTTAATTGCTTTAAAGAACGTGATAGACTGAAAAATGCTATATATTTCTGTCTTTGCTAGAGAACTGACAATTTATTCAGAATAAATGAGAAACAGATCTAGCTATTATCCCCTAAAATCCTAAAAAAAACTAACAAAAAGAAAGGTGACCCTAAGCCATGTTCTGAATTTCTTCCCATCCACCAAAAAAAAAGAAGAAGAAGAAGAAGAAAAAAAAAAAAGTAGTCAGCCTAGCTAAACTAGTTCCATCACAGGAAGAGATTCTACTGTTTCTTGAGGCTCAGAATCTGCTCTAATGCCAAATGAAACTCGCAAGGATTCTCCAAATCATATTAAGAGGGGAATACGGGGAACAAGCTAACTAGTTCGTTTTTTCCTTCCTAAAATAGGCAAAATGGCAACCAAAGGACAGCTCCACTTCTTATCCGTCCCCAAGAAAGGAGGTAACTGACATCCAGTCAATGTGGCTCCTAGATTACAAGTACAACCCAGGTTACCAGCAGTTAAAGGTAAGGTTAATTCGTGGCCTTGGGGAAAAACTTCCCCAGGTGAGGGAATGAATGCACACATGCATCATGCTCCAGATTCTTAAATCTTCTCCATGCACCCACGCTGTTTGGCAGTAGAGGTAGGGAGAGACACTGTGTTCTGCATATACGGGTCTTACCTCCAAGAATTTATCATGATCCTTTGACTATAGGCATATGCAGTGTATGTATTTGGCAGTATAGCTCAGCTATTTGTTCTACATAGCTTACAGTCAAGAGAGACAATACATACCTTGTGAACACTGGTCCAAGAACTTGGGAAAAAGTAGTCTAAAAATATAAGAATAAAGTTAATATATTAAGGATAGTATTTTTATATATGGCCCTTTAAATACGACGTGTTTCCACTAATTTGAACACTGACAGCGAGAGTCTCACTATCCAACCCACTTTTGTTTCCTTTCCTCATAATCCATGTAACTGGAATATCCCTACAGGTAATGCTTTTCAAGAGTTCTTTCTCAAAAGTTAGCTCTCTAGATTTTTTTTTTTTTTTTTTTTTTTAAGAATTTGAGAGATAATTCCCACCACTTAATCCATTCTATATTCCAGTAAGTTAGAAAAGCCTCAATATTCCTTTAAATTCTGTTTAAACCATAAGAATTTTCAGCGTGTCTTAACAAAAGAATTGAGCCTTCAGAACACAGTAGGAACTCATCATGGAAAGACTCTACGTACTTAATGCTTTCTCCCCCTTGTTAGGTCTCATATGAACTTCCAGTACTGCGTCAGACATGTGACAATTATTTTTATGAGCTTTATCACACATACAAGAGCTCCAGAGGAAAGATAGCGTCTTATCTCTTTCCTTTTAATTACTGCTCCCTTGCTCTGGCTTGCTAGTCAGCACTGTAACGAACATCACCCTAGATCATGAACGAGCTGGACATCTGTACCAAACTTTCAGGGAAAGGAAAGTATTTTGCTTCTCTTAAGTGAAATCACCAAGGCTTCCCAACTGAAAGACTTGTCATTGCCAGTATATGGCTACTTCATAAGCTCTTATCAGAAGAGACTTCAAAGCGAGACACAAATAGTCTACATTGTAGGCTAAGCCTCTTCCTTCAATTGCTACTGCAGTTCAGGAGACAAACAATGTTTGTCAAGGGACTGTAGGCTACTGCTGCTATAAATACTACTCAGTAGCATGACCAGCAACACGTTGAGTGAATTTAAAAAAAAAAAAAAAAAAAAAAAAAACCTAGGGAAGGAACTTGTCTTCACCACGTTTTTGGAAAAACAACAAGTTAAAACAGGTCTCCGCCAGTCAATTCACCAATATTTTAAGTAGTCTGTATTATTCAATACAGCCTTTGTTATGGAGACCAGAAGAAGCAGTAAGGTAATTTCTAGTTATTCCCTAGAGCAAAGCACAAGAAGCTTATTGCGGTGGGTTTTTTTTTTTTTTTTTAAATACATTTAGGAAGTTTTAGGAATGCACATTTATGAAATGATTGGGCACTTCAGCTCTAAGGTTTGATGCACAGAGTTATGTAACAAAAATAGCAGCAATTTTAAGAACTCTGAAAATTGCAACTGCTTTACCTTACTTTTATCAAATCAGCTGCAAAGGATACTGACAAAATTTGAGTATTTTACAGACAGATCTATGAAAACACATACTATGAAACAGCAACCATACTATACTATTTAGAAATGTCAGCGGCTTGGCTTTGCTACTGTTTCCTTCCCACCCTGCCTCTGCGGTAACCCAGGACATCGGATTTTAAAATTTGCAATGTTTTTGCTTCTCGTCCTTTGTTGTTCTCTTCTACAAAATTTGGGCCTGCTTCCTCTAAGTTCCATATTTAAAGTCTGGAAATTCTTCATTTAATATCCAAAGTAGCAATACAATCAATAACCCAAACTGAGATGCACATCCCACTCTTTAGCCACAGTTGCAGTAAGACTCATTTGAAAAGTAAGAATAAAAAAAATTCAACACACAACAGGACGGTTGACTGTCAAGATTTCACAAGGCCCTTAAGTAGAGTATACGTATTTATTTTAGCACTGTGCTACTGCCAATCTTTGTTTGTTCTTCCACAGGCTAAACTTTTAGAGCAAAATTATACACCTAGTGAAAACCAACTTTCATCATTATAAGTCAAACCATATTAATTTCGCCCAGTAGGGATTACCTAGCAGTTTTAGGAAACATAAGACAGATTAACGGCATTTAACTACCAAGTAGCTCCAGTTACCATAGGAGCGGTCTTGTACTTTGCACATAATCTATTTTCAGACTACTAAAAAACACTTTCAAATGTACCTGTGTTCCATATAGCAACTCAATGGCTCTACACAAGTATTAATTGCTCCAATGATGAAAGACGACTTCACATGTGGGTCCGGATGAGTTTGCAGAGCCTGTACAACATCAATAATATCAGTATATCTGTAAAAGAACAAAGTGAGAATTTATTTTCAGAGAAACAAAGTGAAGTATTTCAACATCTAATGAAAAAAATTGCTTGAAACGAGTTTAGGTTTCTAGAAAAGCCCATCAAAAATTGTTAGAGAGCAGTTCAAAACTTTGCAAATCCAGACAATTAAACAGGCTGCAAGTACCATGAGAAATAAAGTATTCACAGCTACAGAGGAAAGTAGTATAAGCTTAGTAATCAGCAACCTGAAGTCTGGCTTCCTGGAAGCCCAAAAAAACATAATACAAGTACAAGCACATTATGCCCACTGCAAAATGTATCAATTTAGAGCACTAAGTTTCATTCAAATAAAGGAGAAATTAATAGCTAACAACTAACACTCAATTTTATCAGCATTCAAATCTAAGTGAGCTATTATAACTAACATATCCATTTGCTATCAGTTCTCCAGACACCACTGTATTATAGTTCTGTTTGATAAAGTTAAAATGAACCTGAGTTTTCATTCCAGATGCCTATTTTTCAGCAACCTATAATCTTTTCTCAAAACTGCATTAACAGTAATAAAGTTAATGGATTGTAGAGAGAACTCCAGCTTCCTTGAAGTTCTCTATACCCACACTTGACTACCCAGAAAACATGGAAAAACCTACAACTTATTAACCATTTCTGAAGCCCGTGTCAACAGCGGAAGAGCAATTATTTTGCACATCAGTGGACTTTATACCATTTCTACCAAAATTAAGAAAAAAAATTCTCATCTACTCTAACACGGAAGAAATAATGCTTTTTAGCGTTATCAGAATGGACCATAACAAAGAAAATGCTCTTAAGTTTCCTATATGTCCTCAGTGAAACAGACCAACAGTCTGGGAACTAGAAACGTTACAGTCATGTTATTGTAGTATTTTGCCAATGCTACTTGAGCTTAAGAAAAGTGTCACCTGTCTTATACACCATGTCTTATACACAAATAGAGTGGGGAAATATGCTGTAGAAGATACTAGTTCACAAGTACTACGTGTGAGATGGAAATGTTGCTGGCTCAGCGTCTTCATGGAATCACAGAATGGTTGAGGTTGGAAGGGACCTCTGGAGATCATCTAGTCCAAACTCCCTGCTCAAGAAGTGCCACCTAGAGCAGGCTGCATAGGACTGTGCCCAGACAGCTTTTGACTATCTCCAGGGAAGGAGACTCCACTACCTCTCTGGGCAACCTCTTCCGGTACTCTGTCACCCTCACAGTGAAGAAGTTTTTCCTCAGGTTCAGATGGAACTTCCCGTGCTTCAGTTTCTGCCCGTTGCCTCTTGTCCTGTTGCTGGGCACCACTGAGAAGAGACTGGCCTCATTCTCTTGACACCCTCCCTATAGATACTTGTACACATTGATGAGACTCCCTCTCAGACTTCTCTTCTCCAGACTGAACATGCCCAGCTCTCTCAGCCTTTCCTCACATGAGAGATGCTCCACTCCCTTCATCATCTTTGCAGCCCTTCACTGGATGCGCTCCGGCAGCTCCACGTCTCTCTTGTGCTGGGGAGCCCAGAACTGGACACAGTACTCCAGGGGAGGCCTCACCAGGGCTGAGGAGAGGGGCAGGATCACCTCCCTCCACCTGCTGGCAATGCTCTGCCTAATGGACCCCAGGAGACCATTGGCCTTCTTGGCCACAAGGGCACACTGCTGGCTCATGGTCGCCTTGTTGTCCACCAGGACCCCCAGGTCCTTTCCTGCAGAGCTGCTTTCCAGCAGGTCAACCCCCAGCCTGTCCTGGTGCATGGGATTATTTCTCCCTAGGTGCAGGGAGAAATAGCTCTTGCCTCTGTTGAACTTCAGGAGGTTCCTCTCCGCCCACCTCTCCAGCCTGTCTAGGTCCCTCTGAATGGCAGCACAGTCTTCTGGTGTGTCAGCCACTCCCCTCAGTTTAGTATCATCAGCACACTTGCTGAGGGTGCACTCTGTGCCTTACATCCAAGGGACTGATGAATACGTTGAACAAGCAACCCCTTACTGACCCCTGGGGGACACCGCTAGCTGCAGGCCTCCAACTAGGCTCTGTGCCACTGATCACAACCCTCTGAGCCCTGCCATCCAGCCAGTTCTCAGTCTACCTCACCGTCCACTCATCCAGCCCTTCACCTTTATTCGAGAAGAAAATTGACATTTACCCAAAACACTTTAACCAGTCTTACTTAAACATTCCTTGCTGTATCAAGTGAATAGCATATTTTTCACAAGCAGCTTTAAATTAGTAGTTTCAGAGGTCATAAGCTTTATGGAGCTGTTCATTCTGTAGTACAGAGACTCAGGATATACCATATCAGGAGTGCTGAACAAACACTGCACAAATAACTACCATGCAGTATCACCTCTCCTTCCTCCTGTCTTTTATAAACTGAAATTTTGAAGATTCAAATAAAAAGAAATTCAAGTCACATTTTCTGTAGCTAATACTTTTAAGGAATCCAAGCACTGACTACCGCAGATGCAAAGGAAAAGCAAGCATCTTCACAGAGATGCTAGATATCTGGAGAAAACAAAGATTAGTTCTTATGCTCACTGTAGCACATTCATTCTTTGTTCAAAAAATTTCAACAAGTCACATTAGCTTAGGATTTTAAGTTTCTATTCGGAGGAAAAGAAATGCAAATTGAATTAGCCATCTAATTCTGAAAACTGTGAATTTATTCATTAATGATTCTCTAGCACTCACTGACTTTTCAAAAGTTTAAGGTGCTACCAGCACTCAAAGAGCTATAATTACAATCTTTATGTCATACCAGCTCATACTTCCTGAAATTAAATTCTGCTTCCAAGTTACTTAAATTAAAAGTTACCAAAATATCCTCAACCTAATGCTTTAAATACAATAGATTTTCCTGTGAAAGAAAAAGGGAGGTGCTCTGCCCTTATTTTTAAATGAAAACATTTTCCATATTTTAGCAGCCTTTCAAAGAAAATTATACATGAGAAGTAGGGTGCGAACTCGGCTAACACGCCTTTCCGCATTGTGCAACAAATTGTTGTGTATTTATTCCATCTTTCACTGTTATCTGCAAAACATGTGTCCACTGGGGAAAAAGTATCAAGAATTTGTTTGCATACTAACAAGGTCTACAACATGCCACACTTACCAAATGCATTAAAATAATGCAATTGCAGCTACAGTAATATTCACCTACAGCTCTGGAGTGCAATTTACAATATAAACCCCTGCTGTCTCCCTTCTGTTGCCCCCTTCCAAATCTATCGCTGTCAAGATTGCGAGCAGCTTTGCCACTTCAAGAGCAAGTCCGCAAGAGATACGAGAACGTGAGCATGAAACAGTCTCACCAGTCTCTGAAGGACAAATCTCTCTCCATCAAGGACCTTGAGCACAGCTGCACTAATAAAGTGTCATTTAACAACAGTCTAAGATGCAGCTGGAGAAGGCCAAGAAAATGTCTTTTGAGAGGCCAAAAACACAGCCAGCCTCCCATATGCAGAAGGCAAACCAAACCAAACTCAGCCCTTTTCCATATATGATGGAAGGAAGATTTTACAGACACCTTATCTTCTATGGAATAATAAGGAATAAAATTAGCAAGTTGCAGACAAGCTGAGTTTAGCACATATGTCTAACAGAACTAACAGAGCATCACTCTTTAGCGCATGAACTTGACCGCCTCAGACTGACGGAAAACTTAAAATGCCTTGAAAACAGAATGGGAACAGAAAATCCCTTATTTTATGCAAAACTTCAAACATGTTTACCCTTGCAAGACCACTAAGAGTCGCTTGTTCTTTCTAGTGTAAGTGGACTGACGGACACTTTGGTTTTGCTGAGCTTCCAGGACACTAGAGAGGTAACGCTGGAAGTGGGCTGCACTGAAACATTCAGGACTATCCATAGTTTGTCGATAAACAAGCCACCTAAAAAATTAAAAAATAAAGGCAAGCAATTAGTGCTTTAAGAAACCTCTCATATCACATAGAAAAGAGAAATCTGGCCTTGTATTAAAGTTTCAGCATAATTACATTCTTTACATTACTGCCAAAATAAAGATTTGTGGGTTTTAGGGTTTTTTTTTTTATTATTTATTAATGAAACAATGTTCAACAGCTTCTTCAAAGCAGCATATCAGATGAGTAATTCTGATCTACATGAACCAGTAAATGTAAATGAAACTTCTATGAATCTAATTTACAAGACTTTGGGCATGAAAATATTTCACTGCCAAAAAAAAAAAAAAAAAGTAATGATGATATTTGCAGCAACATATGACGAAATGTAGTATTACAGAATATTCAAAAGTCACCTTACGTTTTTGCACTAAAAGCTAACCCACAAAAGTACTCTGAATCTACTTGCTAATATAAGAGATTCTGAGTCAGAACTAAAACAACAAAAGAGTCTAGAACATTACTAAGATTAAACTTTAGGGTTTCAGGTTGTAAGATTTAAAAGAAAGAATTTCTTTTAGAATTTTCCAGAACAAATACTTGTACCAACACATAAAATAAGGCAAATGTCTACAGTGAATTTGTCTTACTGCCATACAGTAACAGGAGATATATTCCGGATACCTACTGCAGAACAGAAACCAGGTCAGATCAAAACCAACGCCGTAGCAGGATTGTTAGTATAGTCTTTTCTCTGAGAAGACAGGCTTCAGACTCACTACCACACAAAAGCAATAAATGGAAGTTCTTCATCTGCTTCCTTAAGTTGTGACAGCTAGTGCTTTCCTATTAGCTTAAGATACGATTCATTTGGGCCCTCCAGGATTATTCTTAACTGTCTGTAGAATCAGATGCATGTATCACAGACCTCAAACGGTATCTGTGGTATTCTAATTCCTAATAGAGAATATCAACAAAGAATTTCTTGTGATGTTTTTCTTGTCTAAATGCCTAGCATTTAAGGGCAAATAAATCTGCTAGGCATAACACAGTTAACCGAGATACCTGAAGGAACAGAATTGCATTAACGTAGTACTTCTTCAAGGCCAATATACCCTACAGCTTGCTACGTAGAGCTACTTCAGGTGCCTCATATTTACTGCATTTTTTTCCTCTATTTTTTCCTCACATCTGAGAGGCAAGTTCGTATCAGCATCCTCATCCTAAGAATCAGATTCTGGGTTATTAAACAATTTAAGTGAAGCATGCATACTGTCATTTCCTTCTCGCTGAATAGTTCTTTGACAATTAATATGACCACTGCTTCAGAACACAAAAGAACAACTATACTAACCTTCCACGTTCCTTGTTAAAAGTGATGAGAAAAGTGCACAGATCGCTGCAGCGACATCCTGGAAGGCCTGTTATAATGGTGATGACCACCTAGCATACAGAGAACAGGTAAGAAATGGGGGCAATCTGAAATGCTAGAGACGAGCTAGTGACAACTTCACACACAAAGTTCTTTATCTCCATAAAATCTGAAGTCTAAATACAAAATTAAGTGCTTTCAATCTGCAGAAGCAGCAGGACAGAGAAGATTACAAGGACTACAAAATGTTTATGCAATTCCTCAGACGTGCATCTTTTTAGAGAGAGAGGTTTTATTATCTTGTTTTTCAGAACTTTTTCCATACCTTGAATACAATGAAGACATAATTAACAAATACAATGTTATCAGAGCTGTTACATGAAGACCTAGTCTGCAGTGGAAGTACTAATGCAAATGGAAAAGAAAACATTTGCAAGAGATATCAAACAGGTTAGGTTTCCCATATAAAATGGGAAGGGTGCGTTCAAGTGTATAGACCAACCATGGGTGAAAAGATTCAACGAAATAAATAGGAAGTGACTACATATCTCAAAACAGTCTTATTGTCAAATGTGAAGAGCAACTCTAGATTTCTGGTACTGATCTGAGTGTGCTATAACCAAAATTTATTCTAGCTTTAAGTAAAGCTGCATGAAGCTTTGAGTAGGATTGGAAAGAAGCTGTACAGTAACAGCTCCAACCTTCCAACAGCTTTTCTGCATAAAGGACCCTTCTTTTCCTGATGCCCACTTCTGGGATATTTAGCGAGGGATCATAGCCCCTTCTGGTATAGCAAAGAAACACTGAAAACCAGTTAAAGTGCCTTGCCAAAGCATATGGTGTTCTACACTATATATACTGGAGGACAGTAAATACAGTGGTAGCCAAGCTAGCTCTGCAAACAGGACTGATACAACTCTTTACACGGTGCTGAACCATGCTGCTTCTAGCATTCAAATTCTCTCTTACAATTTCTAACTACATCGTATTTGAAGATACGAATGTGAAGGCTTTTCTTTGTTATCTTCAAAAACGCTTTTGGATGCTCACACACATTGAGTATTAGTGATAATAGGTATAGAGCAGGCAACTCAAAAATCAGAGGTACTAAGTTGGCATGTTTTTTAAGATTTGGCATGACCATTACAGAGAGATTGTTTTTTCTTTTTTGAAACTCACATATACATATCAAAACCAACCTTAAAATCAGACTTAAAAATACTATTAATACGGCTTAATTTAAGTTTCAGTACGGTCTCTGAACTAAATCCCAGGAAATAAAGCTGCCACCATATTGCAATATTCAAAAACAACGATAGACTATGTTCCCGCTTATTTGGCTTTCTCACTTAAAGTGGATTTAAACATGTTCGAAAGTTACTTGGAAATATTTTCTCTGAAAATGTTATTTAAAGCACTCCTGAAGTTTGACAATTGTTATCGCCCCTATAGAGAACTGAGTGTTCTGCAGATATCATCAGCAAATGTTACATATCATGTGCTGCCTCTATGCTATTTAAAGGACTTTTATGTTCCAGAGAACAATTCAGTTAAATTATTCAGCAATTCATAAAAACAAACTACTGCTTTAGGGCTAACACTTCTCTGGGCATTAGAAGAAAACTAGTCCTCATTTTCTGCCTGTATTTTATCAAAGCTGAAGGGCCATTAGCACTTCCAAAAGTGTTTAAATGAAAAAAATTAAGTAATGTAAACATAAAAACAGGACAGAGCAATTTATTCGAAGAAACACAGTTGAAGCAAATTCAGTGTGAATTGATGGTACGGGGAAAGGAGGCAGAGAGCATGGTTAGACATTTATCAGGACTTTACTGCATTACATATAACTAAGAATATTTGGTAACTATCCTACGAAGGGAAGTATTACTGCGTTTCTGCCTTACCTTATCACTTTCTGCTTTTTCAGGAATGATTTCCGACTGTTGCAATAAAATAGGAAGATGCGCTCTCATTATTGGCTCACGACTGACGCTGCTGACCGTAAAGTGTTGCAGAAACCTTTTAAAATTAAAGTTTTATTTTCTTACAATCCAGACAAAGGGACTCTGTTCACATAAACAGCTGACAAATAATTTTACTAAAATAAGACTGCTAGTAAAGGATAAAGGGCTTCCTAGAGAGGAAATAATTCATCTCAGCATAAAAATATCTAGTGTGAAGACAAACTTATTAAATAAGTAATTTTTAGAAAAGTATTATAAATATCAAAATATTTTGTACTATTTTCAGAGAAACCTGAACGCACCTTTCTAACTCTGGGAGGGTAGCCGATAGTTTCAGCTGGCTGCATCTCTCTCCAGAAGGAAAAGACAAGACGTTAAATAGCTTCTGAACGCAGGAGTGTCTGAAATAAGCAAATTAACTGGTTGGTTTAAAAAAAAAAAAAAACTTAAACATTTGTCTTCTTTAAGTGAGATGGCTACATTAATAACTAGTATAAAAATCAAAGAAATAAACATTACACTGAAAAAGCAAATATTCATTTTTGAATCATTATTGAAGTTTTCATCAAGTGTCAGCATTTTTTCTGAACGTACCACACAGACTCAAGCGTAGATTATACATCAGCTAACTAGCATGAACTTACAGCCTCTTTTGTTCCACAGACAGGAATTCTTCCTGGACAACCTTTAAACTTAATCCTGAGCTGGTCTGGTTTTGCCACGAGGAGAAAACCTGGAACAAACCAGACCAACTCATAAGTGTCATTAATTTGTAAGTTTAGTTTTGAAGAGGTATTTATGTACAGCCCACGGCCTTTTAGGAATTGTTTTTTCGTCTAAAAATATATGCATTTTAACTAGCCCTTTTAAAACAGTATTTCACAACACTGTTTCTGCTAATAGTATTCAAAACATGGAAAATCTCCATGGATCAGATTCTGAAAGCTTCTCTTTTGACTAGATTGGAATTGTTTTAAGAAATAACTACTGAAACGACCTAGTTTTCCCCATCTTCATAACTGGGAGAATATTGCTAGGGAAGAAGTTACCCCAAAAGCAACTGCACCATTCACATGCATCCTTTAGCCATAACATGCTTCACTGCTAAGAATGCTAAGTATTTGTAATAAAACTGTAGTACAGCAAGAACTGTATGAATATACACCTCCTTCAAGCAGTCCTGTAATTTTCATGAGGTAAGAACATAGCAAACATATTTCTAGAAATACAAGAAAAACTCTGTTCCTTCCAAAAGAAAGGGAGCCCTCAGTTTCTCCTGGGAACAGTGTTTTGGCTCACATCCAATTCCTCTAGCCAAGCTACATTAATATGAATGGCACTGTGAACCTAGAAATCAGATTCAGATGAATCATGCAGTTATTTAAGTGCTCAGTATTTCCCTTCTTTTAATAAGGCAACAGCCATTGTCATTTTTCACAATAATTTGCTGCAAGACAAAACAATGTCGGGGGGGAGCAGGGGGAAGACTGCTTTCCATTAACAAATCAGCATCATAAGCACAAGACTACTGAGATAAAAAGCATCAAAACAAAATAAACTTTTGATATTAACAAAGACAATCTCTCACGCATGGAAGGATTCATGCGGCTGAACAAATAAGCACTTCAGAATGCATACAAGGACTGAAGGAAATGGAAAGAGGGACTGGTCAACAACAACAAAAAGGGTATTCTTTAGCACTCAAAGGGCTAGGGATAAAGTGAGAACGCAGGTCAGACTGAACAAGAACTTATCAAGGAAAGTAGCAAAATAAAAATCTGAGAACTAAAAGAATATGGAAGGAAAAAAAAAGTGCTATGACATTAGAAAAGGTGGGGGGTGGGAAGAAACCAGGACATCTCAAAGTCAAAGCAAGTTCTCCTTCACTATCAGTGAGGATGTGAAAGGTGCCATTCTGTCTTCGCGGCATCTTCAAACCAGATTCCACTTCTGCGTTTTCAAATAGACGTTGGTTGCAACCAACATCCCCATCACAAGGAATTTATTGCACTCAGATCTGGAGGAATGGATATTTGCCATTCCCTATTTCAAGGAGGCTTGGAACATTAAATAGCAAGTGTGCAGTAGCAAGTGTGTTAAGCCAGGTATCACGCTACGTGATTGAAGAAGAGTAGGAACGGTACCTATGCATTAACGAATCTTTGTATGTGCTGTAACTGTTACTTCAACGGCATGCTAAGTTTTAGAACAGATTTTGGAAGAAAATAACAAATAGCTGAAGGTAAATAGTAATAAAAATACCTGTAATATCTATTTCCCATGGCTTACACTGTGAGGAATACTTGATTTTATGAATAGTTTTCTTTAATGAGATAACATTTTCTAGACAAAAGACATGTTTTATCTACTTGAACTTGAGCAAATCATATGGTATGGAGCCAGATAAGAAACAGTTAAAACTGCAGAAACTGAAGGTCAGTATGGAACTGTTAGGCAGAAAGCTAACTCAAAGGAGGACAGGTCTAAATAGGGCAGAAAGAAGAAGCATCAGGCTGGGGAAATTCACTAGCACAGTTGTTTAGGGAATACGTTGAGAGATCCTTTTAAACGAGCCTGACACGAACTGAAGTGAATCCACAGCTTTCTGGGGGGGCAAAGTTGTGAGACAGTCTATACACCACTGACGTGATTTACAGGGCAAAAAAGATCTGAAGAATGGAAGAACCAGAAATAGCAATAAAAACAGGAAGAAGGTAGGTATGGGAAGCAAGAGTGAGCATGCAAAAACTTCTATTATCTGCAGGAATATCAGTGGGGAGCAAAAGAGAAGGACCTGAAGGAGTTTCTCATAAAATGACCATGATCTATTAACTGAAGACAGCAGTGATAAAGCAGAGGCAAACCAACGACACCTCAGGACACTTTCAGAAGAGACAGAACTGTTATTGCCTCTGTACAAGAAACATGTATCTTCATCTCGAATGCTGCACACAGTTTGGACATCTATGGCCAAAAACCAATAAATTCAAACCAGATCAGACAGAGAGAACAATCATGAGGCTCAGAAGAAAAGAGAACATTTTAGAAGCACAGACTAAAAAGGATATTCTTTCACTCTAAATAAGCCAAGAATAGAATGGGTCTGAAATCTCTGAGTACCTCAAGGATGTTTACAGGGAGAATAGAAGAAAAAATAGGTATAAAAGTAGATCTAATAAAATAGGCTAGAAATTTAGAAAAAAAAAAAAAAATTCCAACCACCAACATAGTGGAATAGTAGGAGCAATCTAAACTCTTTCAAGGTAGAAGAAGGAGAGATTTTACAGTGCCATTGATGCTGCCAGTGCAGACTGTACTTACTCCTTGAGCTAGGTGGTTTTTTCCAGTCTAGTGTTACGATCACATACTAAAATCCTGGTGAAGTCCTAAAACCTCCAGGGTCATTTCCTCAAAAGTGCTATTGTTATAAAGTTTTGTTTATTAAAAGCCTCAGCACTATGATGCATGAGGTTAACCTACTTGAGAGAATAACACAGTACCATACGGTATATTTAAAGACTTTAACAAAACTTCCCTAAGAATCACGATCTAAACACGTTTAACCACAAAAAACACACAGTAGAACCTCTGCCACTCCATAAAATTGCTGTACCCATGTACACCAGCGCTACGTTTAAAACGTAACCACTACAAAATAAGCTTTTAGAGCACTCACTGACTTCAGAAGACAAAATGAAAGCATACGGTGGCTGTCAAACTTAACAAGCAATGTGATATAAAGCATGTTATACAACACGTATTGGGAAGGACTACAGGTCAAGGCAATCTTTGGAGACTCTCTCAATGTTAAATTCTACAAAACAGAAAACATACAGAAGGTCACATATAGAATCAGTATTTCTGGCTGAAAGAGAGCCTCTGAAGATCTCTAGACCAAACCTCCTGCTCAAAGCAGGACTACTGGCAATATATATTAGATCAGCCATGACCTTGTCTAGCCAAGTTTTCAAAACCTCCAAAGACGGAGATTCACCAGTTCCTAGCCTGCACTGATACATGGGGTTATTCTGCCTCAGGAACAGATGTTCAGTTTTCTTGAACTCCCTGAGGCTTCTGTTGATGCGAATTCTGAAATTTCTTAAGGTCCCTTTAGAAGCGCTAACATTCAATGTCAGCGAGTCCCTCAACTCAGTATCATCCCAGGGTTGTTCGTGAAGATATTAAATGACGTTGGACACAGGAAACAATCCTTTGGTGTTCTGTTCATTATCAACTGCTCACTGAATGTCAAGCCACTGATTATTACCTGTTGAACTCTGAAATACAGTAAATTTTCACCTAGGCAGTCCACTTCTCTGAACTGTATCTCCTTAGCTTCCAAATGAGAATGCTACAAGATACTGTCAAAAGCATGGCTAAATTAAGGTATGTTAACATCCACAGTGTTTTTCTCATCCACGTAGCCAGTCATTTTATCATAGAAGGCACCGAGGTTCATCAAAAGCATGGTTTGCTTTGGTAAATCCATTCTAAATATTCTAAATTACCTTCTCGTCTTTACCTTTTTGGAAGTGGTTTCCAAGATGTGCTCTATTATCTTTCCAGGGACTAAAGAGGTTAGACCAGTACAGCTTGGTCTAGTTCCCTATGTCCCCTTCCGCCTATTGCAAAAACAGGCGTAACATTAGCCCTTTTCCAGCTGCCAGGGATGTCCCCCAGCCCCCATGGTTCTACATAAATTATAAAAGCAGCCTCAAAATCATATCAACCTTCTCTTTCAGTATGCCTAGCGAATCCCATTCAGCTCCATATAGGGGATTCTCAACGTACTTCCTAACCTGTTGCTCCCCCAGTGTTGGCCACCCCTTCTCCTTTCCAAACTGTGCTGGCTCGCTAAGGTACAGGAGCAGGGTTTTCCTGTGAAGACTGAAACAAGAAAGACCTAGAACTTTAACCTGTTCTGTATTATCCATCAGATGATAAGCTTTTGTGGTTCAACCAACATGAGAAACAATCTCATGTTCTGCTCAAACTTAATCAGTTAACATAGACATGGTAACAAATTCACCCTTGCCACTCCTCTGACATACATCTGAAACACCTAAAACTGTTTTAGGTGAAAAACCAAAAAACCCCAATGTTCACCTTACCTGTGAATAAAAGGCTTTATAAATCTTTGTTTTGGGGAAAAGTGCAATCATCAGAAAGTTTCCTTGGGTATGGAATTCAATGGGTAAATGATCAAGCAAGGAACTTTTGAAGTCTATAAAGATAGCAGCAACAATACTGGTTGAATCCTAGAAGGGAAGAAAGAGGATCATTTGTAATTAAGAATTACTAATTAAAATTGAGAAAAAGACTTAATACATTAAATTCCACAGATCAGGAAAAGAACTATTACAGTCATAGTTGGGCATGTACAAGTATCCGAAGACTCTTTAACTTGCATTATGCAGGTAAGCCACAGAAGGATCAACTGCCATCACTTCCAGTACACTGCAATTTCTACTTCCTCGCTATTAGAGTTACCATAAGCTTTAAAGAAAGCACGCAAGGTTGTTAACCCGAACGTTGACTCTTCTTGAAAACAACACGCATTTTAATATCTATTCTCTTTCCCCTCTTTTCCCTCCCCCAAAAGTAGAACTTTAGCCCTTTCAGCTGCATCTAACTCCTAAAGCTTCACAACAGAACTACCTTGTTAATCTATACCCATACTTCTCCTCTGATACAGATACCTTAGGAGAGCGAATTAAATCTGTCACCTAAACAGATGAGAAGGACGGTATCAGGCGATTACTGACTCTTTTTATATCATTCTCTTCAGGTCCTGACATGAAAGGAACCATGCTGCAATAACATACAATGAACAGGCCTGCAATTTATACGCCACCTGCATGTTGGCAGTGCTATGTTTCTCTCAGATTCTTCAGTGATTACAAGTTTTATTAAATTTATTTCTCCTTCAGCTGGATTGCATGACTTCACCAACAGAAAGCTGAAGTCCTCAAGATTGGCCTCCCTCAGAAGCATGGGATTCACCAGTTTCAGTCTCACTCTGGGCTTAATAAATTGACACTATCCCTCGGTTTTCTGAATTCTAGGAGAGTTGTTTATGTAAGACTTCACAGGATGCTAAAGTGTTCTGCTCTCCATCTCTGACTTCCAACTCTTGTCTTTTCCCAAAGTACCAGACATATAGTACAATTCAGTGGTGTGAAAGTATATCCCTGGAGAACGGGGCTTCTATTACTCAGTGTACACATCAGAAATCTAGTAACGCTCACCTCTTTCAACAGATTAAGTGCACTAAGAACTCTACTTAGTAATTTTAGAGAAGTAAGCTCAAGCTGGGGAAGATGAATAGGAATCACTGTCAATTCAGAGACATTTACAAACAGAATCTCTACCCTCTTTGCTTACTCAAGGAGTAGTTATAAAGCAAGCCTCTAAAAATCATTGACGTTACTGAAGAATATTCAAGAAATGCGGGAGACGGTCACTATCTTAAGAGAAAATGGCTTTTAGACTGTGGTGCATAGACCCTGGATTCTGTGGGAAAACTTGCAGATTTCATGACAACTGACAAAAAGGCAAATTCATACATGCTGCAATTATGTATGGAATGCCTAACACAACGTGCACCTCCCTTTATAAAATGCTTAGTTTTCCACAAATCGAAAAAAGCTGAAGAAATGCAGCAATAATCCCCACAGACATTGGGTTAAAACAGCCTATTAAAATAGCCTAGAATTTTACAAGACATTAATGCTATTGTGAAATCTAAGTATTACTTAATAATGTTTGTTCACTTGATGATTAATGGCCAAAATGAATATTGGATTCAGGTGCTTATAAGCTTCAAGACCTGGTCTTACTTAAAACTGAAAACCCAGGACAGAGTATCTAGGCTCTATATGGTCAAGATGTCTTGATACAATACAGTGATATCCTGAACAGCTACAGAAGAAAAAAAATAAACCTGAGAGTCTGGAGCCTGGCTGGCATCTCAGTCCGCTGCGTTTTCTGCTTTTCCCCAGAATGGCTGGTACAAAGCTAGAAGGGTGCTGCCCTACATCATGGGTGTTTGGAGATGTAGGGCTCTGCTAAGACTGGTATGCTGTCTTCTTTAGATCTTCGTAGAACAGTCTTGTGAGGGATCTGACACTATCCTCCACGCTTTGGGTGTCTACAAGCCTCAAATACTTCAGGAGTTTAGGTGGGAGCTGGGTGCCCAGTCCCTCAGAATAAGGACACTTTTGGCATGTGTTCGAGGCAGAACAGCAGACATGTTTTCAGGTCAAAAAGAGAAGCATCTAGCAGGCACAGTGAGACAGCTGCTGAGTAACTACATTTTGCCTCACCTAAAGTCTTGCTATTTTGTATTTTAAATTTACCATTAAATTATCCTTTCCTTTGCATCTGTATTGTTGTTATAGTAGCTTTCAAAAAGGCATACGAACAATTACCCTTCTCCTCTTGTCACTTCTTAATATTTTAAGCTCTCCACCCCTGCATTATGCCAAGTCAGTTAGACAATAAAATTCTCTCCGTCAAGGTTTAGCTTTACACAAAAATCTGGCATCAGTTCAAGAATGATAGCCAGGTCCCATAAATAGCTAAAGTTTTATGAAAGTGAGCGTCTTGAATCAAACAATAGAAGGAAGGTCAGTGTTAAAATAGCTTCTCAAACTATGAGGGGGTAATCAATACGATCTACAAGAAAAGGCAGCTAAGGTAAGATTCTCTTCACTGCTGTGTTTTCATCTCAATTGAATCACACACACTTTTACTGTATTTTACTGTTTTCCTCCATTATATGAGGAAATCACAGCCACACAATGCTCTCTGGAGGTCACTAAACAAACGTCTAATAGTGTACCTGTAGAAAATAGAAACTAAAGGAAACAAAGATGTCTTTTCAGTGCTTCGGAAATGATAACCACCCAAAATAATCTCTCCTTCCCATTCCAAAAAGATCTAGTCGACTGCATAAAGAGAGAAAAAAAGTTGCTGTCATTAACCTACTTCTCTATTCCCAGATAACCTTGCCAGTAAAAGAAAATAATCAGAATGGCAAGTCAGTCAAGTTAAGCGAACTGATATAGCTTGATCACAGGAACAGAAAAATTCTGTCTCTAGCATTGTCTTTTACTGTAATTACTAGTATGTGTAATTACAGGCAACACGTCTTTCCTCATTTCTCTCAACTTGGAAAACGCGGACCAGTCCTTCCCTTCACCCTATCAGTTGCACAACACTCTACAACAGTGGACAGACACTCCTGGTGAGCCCTCCAGAGATAAGCAGTATGTTACCATGAACATTTGACTGAAGGTTAAGCATATTTCGAATAGAAGGCAGCATTTCACCCATCAATACACCCATCAATGACTACACAATGCCTTGAACTTTTCTCTATCCAGCACTTAAGAGGGCTAGGTGTTTTACGAATGCTACATTCCACAACTATTCTGTTAATAAAAAGTATTTTTCCATACCATTGAGAATGCATTAATGCAGTTCTCTCCTACCTAGAGTGTAGTTAATCCAAAGCCAACACAAAAGGTGCAGGGATTTGCATTGATACCATTAGTTTTATATGCTCTTAAACTAAAACTTTACCTGAAAACAAGCTCTTGTACTGGTATCTTAGAGTATTTTTGAAATTGATAAACAGTCTATGACAGTAGGAACAGATAAACAAAATACTCACCCCATCGTAGAAAGAAATGGAATTCATATGGTTTTTTGAAATGGAAATGCTGCCATGGTGAGGATGAGAAAAGAGAATGCCATCTGAAAAGAAGTACAATTTGCCTAGAATTTAAAAGAAAGAGATTGATGTTATGAGGTGTCTATCAGTATCTCAGCATCATAGGACTAATGCCTCTTCTTTCTGAAGAAGAAATCTATAGCCTTCCAAAACTGTCATACTCAACATGGAGTACAACATTTGAGTAAAGAACTGGGATAATACCTGTACAGCATCCAGTGCGCAACCATCAGATCTCTACTGGATCTCACTGTCACAGGATAGTCATGAATACGGTTGCATTTGCCTCAATATTACCACGCAGAGCCAACTTATCGCAAAAAATTTTTGACTTTAAAAAAAAATAGCCACATATGAATTTCCATCATGATTAATTGCAAACTTACCGGTAAGTCAAACTTTGACAAAATAAGCAGAAGTTGCATCCAAAACAACAGAAAATTTAAACATGGTAATGCTATTAACAAAGGTCATATTTTCACCAAAATTTCAACATATTAACATATACCATGCAGCCAAGTAGAAAAAAAGTCAGAGCAGACGAACTTCCTTCGCTCTCTCACCAAGATAAAGTTTAAAACAGGCAAAACCCTTTATCTGCAGGCTTGAATTTTATTTCGCATACAGACTGTTACTGCGCTAGCAATTTCGCTGGAAGCTATTAGACTAATAACAGCTAAGCGACACAAGTATCCATTCCATTTCCTTCTTTCTTGCCATGTTATGAACATTTAGACTTTTAGCAAGCCTGCACGACAGCAGCTGGAAAATGAAAAAAATAGCAAGGCTAGATGATAAAACAGAAAAATAAGAAAATTCCTTTAAAGCTCCATAAACTGACATTGGCAAAAATACTAATTTCTGACAGCCATAAGGAAACCATGAACAAAGAATAAGTAAGGGCTGCTACCTGGACCTCTACTACCAGTACTAGACCACGCATTAAAAGCGGGATCACATATCAGACAGGGAAGCATGTAGAGACAGTCAAAGAGAAAGGTAATTACTTTCTTTTTTAAAAAAGCAGCATGACTCAGAGTTATGCTTTTTAAAAAGCAAAGAGCAGAAGGAACAGCTAAAAAATATCAATCTCAAATATCAAGCTCAATCTATCAAACAATGCTCTGAAGAAACAATAAAAGAAACAGAGACATTTTCCTCTTGAAATGGCAAGTTAAAATAACATCCTCAATTTTTCCAGTATTAGAGCTTTAATAAACAAGAGAGCTTGATGCAAATCAAATGATTGTGTCTGTCTATTATACCCAGATAGGTGATTTTAAGTTCCATAAAAACCATATTGTCCCTGTTAAGATAAGCATGTAACTGTTTTAGACTGAAGCTTCCAGTTAACATTAGGGCTGCACCAAAAAGATGGTAACTACTGAACAGGGAAAGACTAAAATCACAAATTCAAGATCCCACTGCAGAGCTACTGAAACGGAGACAAAACCTGGATGTTAACCAACGCACTACATTTGTGCAGTTAATTAAAAAAGCTATTCATGAATGGATGGATTACATGGATGCGGAGGTTCAACTGTTTAATCCACATATAGAAGAATGTTGTCGCTTATACTTCCAGTGCTTGCGAAATTCAAAACATAGCACAGGTAACATGCCTTCTGTTGGACAGCTGAGGAAGACAAATGGCACAACACAACACCTAGAGTACGCTTTGTCAAATCTCACAGAGTATTACACTTCATGGAGAAAGAGTCAATGGGAAGAAAAAAAAAAAAAAAAAAGGAAAGAAATTACAGTGGTTGATTATTCTGGAACAAAAATGCTCTTCTGCAAAGAGCAGTAATTCACCCAAACCGGAATGGCCTCCTTCATATTACAATTAGCCAATTATAACAAGTATAACTTTATATACTACTTTTATAGTTACCCACAAGTTATTAATGCTGGAAGAGAGCATTTAATTGGTAAAAGTGATCGACTCACTTAAGTACATCCTATGAAATTCTGGAATGCAGCAGATGTATTAGCATAATAAGGAAAACACTAGTCTGATTTTTTTTTTTCTGCTGTATTTTGGACATGAATGCAACCCCGCTATTAAAGTAAGAGACAAACGACAGAGAGAGGAGATGAGTGCATGTTAGTGTATGACAGCACCTCTTCCACCTAACCGTGCCAGACTACACAGCTGCAAAGAGCACAAACCGTACAAGATAGCAAGTTCTCAAGATAGCAAACTACCTTGCAGCACATGTGAAAGGGAACATGATCAAGTTCATTTTCACTTGACACCTAAGAAAATATCTCTTTGTTGAAGTGTTACATAATAGCCCTTATGCCACCTACTTATAACTCTCCATCCCAAGAGCCATGAAAACATTCAACTTAAATCTTACCAAAAAAGGGAAAAGTATATTCCTCCACTGGGACAGACACAGCCACTTTTCACAAAGCCAAATAAAATCACTATTCTTCTCCCTCACTATTTACCGAGTGAAACTGCACCCACAGCAGTGCATTGCAAAATAGCTAAATATATTATTCTGCATTGTCCTTCCTACTTTAAAATCTGTTAAGTTTGAGCCAGAAGTAAATTCTGACGTGTGAAAATAGCTGCTGAACTGCCATGCACATCACGCCTTATCCTCAGTACTACCTTTGTGTAACTACAAAAACAACAAAGCTCAAGATTTTCTCAAAGCTGTCAACTTACGCTAAGCGCTTAGATGACAGTTGTAAGTTACATTCTGTTGTGTATCAGTACTGCGACAACAGTACCTTCACTGGACAGAAGGAATGAAAATATCAGGCCTTAAGGAGTATGTTTTGATTTAGAAACTCCTATTTATTCTTCCATGAGTTTTCTCAAAACAAAGCAAGGTGCGTTAACGCAAGGATGTTGAGTGAGAGAATTCGCTCTGCCCTACACCCCCTCACCCCAGCAATCCTCCTGAATTCTCACAGTCATATAACCGGGGGCATGCATGTCACTTAATTTCTTGAAGGGAAAGGCACTAGAAGAGCACCAAAGGTCTATCTGAGACCAATATCAGTAATTTCGTGTGTCAGAACGCAGTTACTTAATTGAATCTGAAAAGGACCAAGAACAAACATTTTTCTCTGATACAGTGAGCACCTGTCGTAATCAACACTGACGTTCCCGAGTGAAAACGACAATGGAGAAAACTGGCACAACGTCAGCTCCAGGAAAAAAGCTTCAGTGGAAGCGAAGAACACAAGACTGCCAATAAATTTAGAATTAAATCATTCCAGTCGCCTCCTCCATCACAGGCAGCGTACTACACTGCCCAAAAACTGCTTACCTATTTGCCTCTCTTTCTTAAGCTGGAAGTCCACTGCATACTTTCACTATTTCAGCCCGCAATCTTTCCAACCTAATCTTCATACATGTATAGAGAAGCCACAAGACACTATCTAACCATTTAAGGAGAAAAGGAGCCAGTTTGCTTCCTCCCATAGTTAAAGTTCCAGAACATGCATAATACCCAGGTCTGCAAAGACTCATTTTCAAGCACGTGATGGGAGTCCCACGTGCCTCAAAATCTAACCTATGGCACTGATAGCAAACCTTCTCCTAGAAGGAAAAAAGAGGTTTCAAGCAGCGGTTAAAGTCAAAGAAAAACATGGTGTTTGACAAGAGGGAGTTACAAAAGCAAAAGGAAAGAAAGCAGCTTAGGTACTTTCACCAGATTTGCGAATCCCAGAAACCGTCTTTGCAGCTCTCGCTCATGTTAAAAAAAAAGTAGAATGACTCTAAGCAAACGAGGAAGACAGCTCACCTTCCGCAGGCATGGCCTGTGGATTGCTAGAATAAATGTATGCTCCATCACCTCCAGTGAGTAAAGTGCCCAGAAAAGATTTATCTTCCTAAAGAGGAAAACAAATAGCAGTATCACAGCGTGCAGAATGTTTTCTCACGGCTTTGCTTTCAAGAATAAAGAATTTTTAAATAGCATCCATCAGAACTCTTTAAAAGGGTTTTAAAGAATACTGATAGAGAAGAACTAGTGAAAGACATAGCATGTCAAGATCATAATTTTTAAAAGCACTTCTCCTCTACTTGGTCTTGCCAGCAGCTATTAAGTTGCAAGTTACTGTCACAACCACAAGGCATAGCTTTTTGTTTTTAGAATGTCAATCTACTGAACTAAAAGTATATTTCAGGAAAATAAATCTATTTGTAATGAAGATTTCTGGTAACCACAAATTAAACCACAAATGTGAAACTCATGTGGTTTAAGATGTACCCAGATCCCAAATTCTTTTCTTTTTCATCGTGCTTAAAACGTTTTCCTTCAGACATTCAGCACGCTTGCTAATTTAGTTAAAAGAAAGCTGCATGTAGAGTAGCATCGGTCTTTATTTTTTTAACACATATGAGCTCCATGGGTAGTATTTAGTGAGACTTCCATGGAATCTTAGTTTTATTAGAACTCTTTTTGCTGTTGGGTTTTGTCACTCACTGAGCTAGAGAAAATCCCAAACTTTTATATACAATGTATCTTTTTTTGCAGGCCACAGTCTGAAAAAACATAGTCTAGAACAGGCAAATTTTTCTTACGAGTAAGTGGAAGAGTGAACAAGATACAAGTCAGTCTTACCAGCAGTTAACATTTCCGATACAGGAGTTATATTTTCAAGAACCAGTATTGCAGAAATGTTAAATTTTACCTTCAATACATGTTGTGCCTTTTCAGATAGTTTCACATCACTGTCTTCAACCTGTAGCCAGGAAGAGTTTCCATTTGTATTATTAGCAGGTAAAGCAAGTCTAATGTTCAACTACTATATTAAAAAGCATTAATGAAGATACAACGCAAATGACAACCTTAGGTACTAGAGATGGTTAAAAGTCTGGAGACCAGACTCTGTTTTGAAGACAAGTTTTGTACTTCTCAATACTGTGTTACTATAGGACTGAAATAGCTCCTTTGAACATATTCAAGGAGATACCCCCCAATAAACAGTTTTTATATGCTAAAATAGTATTGCATAGACACCAAGGAGTGCCTGCCATTTGGTCTTTCATTATTATTATTAAAGCATTTCAGAAGTGTGGATTGCCAACGGGTATAAAGTGGCACAGCTTAATAGCATTTATGAGAACTATACTTTTAATATAGAGTAGTATATTAGAGGTCTGAAAGTAGTAGTAGTAGTATTTCTCTTGGAGTAGACTTTTAAGTGATCTTAACTGCCCCAAAATAAACATAATTTTAAAAAGTCAGACTGTGTACTTAAAAAAGCACGCTTGTAGCACAGCTAAAAATTTAAGCGGTGAAAATGAAATAATTTAAAACTTGTTATGAATGGAACCATCAGCCTGTTTCCACTTATTAGTTACACACTTAGTGTCCACAGTTAAAAAATCATACTATTTCAGAATTCTATTTCATTACCCAAGTCTTTGATTTAGTCTCACACACCTATATACCTATATAAATATATCTATATATTTATAAAAAGTTTTCTTTTGTCAATTTGTATATAAAGAAAAAAAAGCTTCAAACAAGTTCTTGTGTACTAACCAGCCAAGATGCGTATCTTGGAATAGCTGCAGTCAATATTATGTGGCTGGTTTCTGAATTAATACTGCCATCTGCAGGGAAGTAAATGAAAAATAAAGAAGTATAATATGATCTATATACTTCCTACTGTTTAACAAGTTAGTTCAGTTTTTTAGTGTTTTTTTAAGAAATATGAAAATTTCCTTATTATTCGAGGGACTCATTATTGTATAAGTGAGGCTTTCCTAACAGAGTCTTCCTCATACTGCAACATGCCCAGAACTGCTGTCCAATATTAAAAGAAACACAGTTTTTATTCTGGTCTTGGTACACGCTTCTCAGACTTCCTTATCACATCCAGCTTTTCAGCTATTTGTTGTCTCTTTCTGACTCGCATTATGGCCTAAACTACAGATTTCCCTTTCCTCCTCAACTTTTACTTGTAGTCTACCCTGCAACCTACCCCAAACTGGTAGCCCAAGACTTATGTTTTTGAGGTTGGACTGCAAAGTTCAAACTAATATATATTAACGCTAGCGTCTGAATGCATGATAGGGGTCTTCCTTTGGTCTCTTCCCAATCAAAAACATTCCAACTCCCATGGTTAAAAACCCAGAGCAACAGCGTATCTGGATACAAGAACTCATAAATATTGCCCACGCAACCTTAATAATCAAGTCTGTCACATTTAAACAGTCTGGAAAACATTCACTTGTTTAAAGTTCTGGAGATTACTCAGTATCCTGTATGTTAAATACAAGATTGTTCCAAGCCCTTTAGAAAAACCTAGCTTTTGTTTAATCTCTTCTAGATAAAATACAACTGAAATTAAAATATCACTTAAGAAACGAGGGTCACAAAAGTGACGAACAACTGTTGCTTCAGTTTCCTCATACAATATAAAATATCGAGATAGAAGAAAATTTGGGAAGGTTACTTGCACACTTGACTTTTTACGCTTCAACGTTTTATGCATCGGCACGTAGCCAAAAAAAGCCAAGATTAGAGAAGCTCTCTTTAACATTTAAGATCTTGATTATTAGCAAGCTAAAACGTTTAGGCCTTTTCTAACTAAAAAGCTTAAAAACATAATGGTGATAGTAATAAAACATCCATTGGAAGCCCTTTTGCTGTTCCATCACAACAAATCTAACAGACCAACAAAGTCAGTGTTTCAACTCAAAAGAGTTACCTTTTTCTTTTACATGTATCTGTGAAGTTAGAAAGGATTCCGAAAAGACTACGGATCCCCAGTGTCCTCTTCCTGTGAGCAAGTCTGGAATGTCAAATACTGTCATAGATGCCTAGAGTCATCACACAGAGGGGAAAAAAAAAAAAAAAAAAAGCAAGCAGAACTTTAAGTATTTCAAGTAAAGTAAAGTTCCCAAGTTTCAAATTTCCTAACACATGGTACTTCTATATTGTTGTAGGGGAAAGTCTGAGACAACAACTGTATGTTAATGTATTCTTTCAAATTCTGCTACCCAGCTTTACATGTAAAACTCCAATCTTATCTCATTTATCCCCTCACGTTTGTATTCACACGGTGTGCCCCATTAAAAAAAGTATGCAAGCTCCATTTTCTAACAAAATATATAAGCAGAATACTGAACAGCTTACTTACCGTTTTAACCAAATTCAGGCTATCCTCATTATCTAATGGAGTGATTCTAGAACAATAATGATAATTAAACATTTAAAGACTGGGTCATGTTGAATGACTTCCTAACAGTCAAAAAAGCTATCTCATTTTAAAATACTCTTATCTGTATAGGCCATTTCAGTCAATTAGACAACATATGGATTAAAAAAGCACAAGTCTGTGATATCAACTAAGTTAAAAGCACTTTTTTTTAAATGGAAACTCTTAATGGGCTCATGCTGCTTCTACTCATTAACAGAGTTAATAAAAATGCTCTGCGCAGATGTTTTACTATTATTTTTAAACAGTACTAAGATTCCAGAGAATCAGAGAGATACGAATCCATTACAATGTCTCATACAGAAAAGCATGTAATGCTCGCTCTGTACGAAACAATCAAATGCAATGTCTTCCCAGAAGCTCTGAGAGTGCAAAATATAAGCTCTTATTAATCAGTACTTTTTTTTTTTTTTTTACAGTCAGTAATGAGGAAAAAAAAAAAGCAAGATAGTGGTACAAACCTTCCATGATTATTCAAAGCCTGAATTTGAAAAGAGATTTTGGAGCTGCAGAACAGAAATTGTACTGGTGAAAAAAGTGTTTTATACTTCTACTGCATACAAAAACATGCAATGATGAGTTTACAGCAAAACGACAGCTTAAGTGATTAAAATCAGGAAAAGAAAAACAGAACAATTATCTTAATTTTAAAATGTTTTAATGCATTATGAAAAGTCTTGGAATTTGACTGCCATGCAAGTTAAACTTGAAAATTAAGATTTTGGGTATTTTCTCCCCAAAAGAAACTAATACATTGATACAATACATCAACTAATAGCTATCTGAAAGTACATACCGTAATGCAGTTTTGAGTTGTGTTAAATGAAGGGTATCTAACACAGACATAAACACCTGCTCTGCTACCTCCTTTGCCTGAAAAATGAAAAGCAAGAATAGAGCATCTTTTCCCATACTTAGAATTCCCAGCAACTAAAGGAGCACCCATCAGATAAGCAGAGACCATACACCAAACAGTAACACACTGATGCACCAGGCTCAAGTTTGTTCTTTGGTATCTCTCTAATTTTCCTTACTACAAGGTTTGGAAAACTCATGAGAGATGAGAAACTACCGTAAAAAGATACGACTAGATATACTCTGAAATTTCACTCATTCAGCAGAATTCAGAGAGATCGGTTGGAGGCCATGGTATTAATGTCATTAATGTTATGCAGTTATCCCAAATGTTTTACTTGTTATTTTGGTTTGCACGTAATCTTGTAACGCAAGCAGTCCAAATCAACAATTATAAGGTACGGAATCAGCACTTCATTTACCTTGGATTCAGTGGAAGTTTTAGCATAGCACTCAATGCCAGCAAGCACAGCCTCTACAACAGCAGTATATATTTGCGACAACAGCATACTGAAGAGAAATACAAACACAGCATTTACTAGACAGATAGAGTTTGGCTTTCTCCTCTTTTTAAAGGAGCATTTTTTGCTCTCATAACACAGAACTCTCTTATATGGCAGGGGTCCTTGTTTAAAAAAAAAAAGTATACGTATTTTTTAACCTCTATCATCCCAGTTTAAAAAATGAGCGCGAGTAAATTGCTCAAATTAAAGAATATCTTAAAAAAAAAAAATTCACAGTGCAAGTGTAACCCTGTTCTCATCACAATCAAGAAAAAAAATGTTTTATTGTTGACTTTCTCTGGAATTGTCTCAAGGACCACATCCTAAATATTGAAATGGAGTGGTAGCTTTGCACTCTGTAAAAGCAAGACTGGGAAACAGACTGAACCAACTTCAGAGAATGTCTTGTTCTGAAGGATGTCAAGCAGAAAAAAAAACAAAATAAACCAGTTAACTGCAACTTTTTGAGCACATCTATAGCATAGCTTAATCCAATTCTCTTTTAAAAAGAGAACTGAAAGGACAGTACTGAAATAAATGAAGATTAGGTAAAGTCAGAAGTGATTTACAACTCCTGACATATTTATAGCTCCAAAGTTGTTCAAAAACCACTTGAGCCCAGCTAAGGAGTCATAGCCTCCATCTTCCAACCAAACTGGAACAGGAAGATAAACAGATCGGCAGAATATTCCTACTTCCCCAAACTTGAACTCCTCTTGCTACTCCTCTGCAACTGCCAGATTTTAAGGGAGGGAAGGAGAAAAGGAGGGAAAGAGGGAAGGAGGGAAAAGGATTCAGCATTTAAGCCATATGCAAAGCCATTTCTGAAGGATGGAAAAAAGCATCTGAAGCTCCCAAACATGACCCAACCTGGAGGAACCTTCAAATGCACCAATGCCTTGGTGGACGGACACCACCACAAACAATTCCAACGAGCCCTATGCAGACCATATTCTTCTAACTACATCTCTGATAACAGGAAGAGATTTTAAAAATCATTAAGCCTTCCAACTATTCTTTGGGTTTTGTGTTTGATCTATGTAATTTCGTGAACATGTACATTTCACTTACACTTCCAGCACACACATTAAAAAAATGTGCAATTCGCTCTAACTCCATAAAAGCTCCTATATTGACTCCAATTCCCATATACATTTGCAAGAAATCTCTCAATGGGCTGCGCTTTGTGTTAATGTTATAGTTTTCTTGCTCTTCTTCCTGTTTTATAGTAACTCAAAACACTGAACAATATTTGTTAAAAAAATAGCAAGTATAATCCAACGGTCCTCAAAGTCGCCTAGTCAATTTGCACACGGTGGCCAATCTGTATTCTAGGCTGCAGTTCTATTTCTTAAATACAATCAGATTTGGACCGAGTTATGCTTATGAAGTATCCTTCCACTCTTTACATTCATTGAGAAACACTGGCAAACACCAATATAAAAAGAAGTTAAACAGTCCCACTGCATCCCAATCCCTAAATCTTGAGGCCATGTTTGCAAGGCAAGGGAATCTTTTCTTCTATTCCAATTAGATCAGCTATTCCAATATAGGGACACTTTTGAGAAAAGGATATTCTGGTAAAAAAATAGCCTCCATCAAAAGACTCCTGCTTTCCTTTGAGCCTTTCTAGTCATCTTAGCGAGAACTATATTAAGTACAAAGCCTTTTAAAAACAGGACAAAGAGATACTCTAAATGTTTGTGCAAAATGCATAGGTAAGCAAGATTACTCGTTTTGTTACATAAAATGAAAATTCTGCTGCTCAATTTAGTAACTTCACATTTGTGTCTTGGAAAACAGTATCACAATTATCGTAAGTCAGCAGTACTTAGCATAAAAGGACACCACTACTAGTTCCTCTGACCTATCTTTAACATTTCTCTAACCTGTCATGCAGGTTTGCAGATGGCTCCTCAGCAGAAGCAACAACAGGCTCCTGAAATTTTCCTAACCAGCAAGGAAGATAAAATCTCTGGAGAAAAGGTCTAGATTTGTCATCGACTGAGACTGAGAGCAGCACCAAAGCAAATTACCTATCACATTCTTAAATGTGGACAGGTATCTAGGACATGCATAAAAGTGGACATCAACTTGGATAAAAAAAGTGTAATTTTGTGAACGTCAAAACGTGCAGAAGCTGTGTAGGTTACTAACAAGAAATTTCAGAAGTTGGCTTTTATTTCATCTTTAAAACAGTAAACTTCCTATGCCAGTTTGAGTGTTCCCTGAAGGCATTCACTAAAAATGGTAAATCTTTCACATCGTTTAACTTAATGAAACTAACATAAAAATTACTTTTACTTCTATCCATGGAACACACTCCCATTCAGTTACGGATATCTTCACCCTCTGTTTAGGGGCACAAAACATTTAAAAATGATTAAAACGTGCGTTAAGATTAAAAAAAAGTTTTTGTAAAATGTTTGAGTGACGTTTACTAACGTTTCCTTTCAAACTTCATTTTAAAGCTGAAGGGATATCACATTAGGTAACAGTTCCTAGTTTTTTTCCTAACATCCTCTGAAACCCCCTCACATTTACACTGCTCTGAAGAAAAACGTTCCTCGGCAAATGCCAACAGCCCCTGCTTTCTGAACGGGCTTTTGGACCTATTGCTACAAAGCTGAAAGGGTTAAGGAAAAAGTTGGCAGCTTACACTTGCTCAGCTTTCCTGTGCACCTCCTTGTCATTTCCTGTAAAAAAAAAAACCAAAAAAAACAAAAATGAAATCTATTTGCTTTAGGCACTTGTGGGAGAGAGCAAAACAGAACTTTTTGGGCATATAGGAAGCGGAAACTTTCTTTGCACTACTTAACGAACATGTTATTTATATTAACTTCAGCTTGTCTGCAGATTTTTTCATATATATATATATATACACATACGCACACACATATATATACATATATATACACACACACACACTCCTACACCTACATATACACGTGTGTAAACATACGCACATAAACAAAGCAAACAAAGAAAAAACCCAACCCACCGACTGTAAATTGTATCAGTACAGCCAGTACATACTATGGCCAAGATTTTAAGACTGGCATGCCGTAAGAATAGCTACTTTAGGTCAGATCAAAGATCTCCCTCATGCTGTTTCCTGTCTCCTGCAACAGCCTTTACCAGATGCCTAGGAAAATCATGACTGGCAAACATACGCTACACGTCCTCCCAAGCTTCTGACCATCTTCTGTTCAGAGAGGTTCTGAGCTGGACGCAGTTTCAAGATACATAGTAACCCGAAGGAGACTGATTTCCAAAGACTCGTGCAGCTATTTAAAATTGTTAATTAAATTGTTTTTAAAAATTTCACATGGCTTGTTTTCATTAGGAAAGAGTACAATTATAAACATTCAATATTCAACATGAGCAAGATGATAAAGGATAAAAATCATAAGTTTTCTTATACTGAACTGTTCAAAAAAAATACAATTTTTTTTGACAACTACCACTTTGATTTACTAGGTTTTGTGGGTTTTCTTCTTTTCTTCTTTCTTTCTATAAGGAACACAAACTCAAATGCATATATATGTTCTTTGTAAAAGCTATGCACCCCCAGGTGCTCTTTGCCTTCACACTGCATTCTGATGTATACACACATCCATTTCCTGAAACTTCCTCTATTTCATCTTTTGAATTTATCCAAAGTCAAGTCACAGAAACTTTGTGTTTAGAGTGACCTCTGAAGGTCACCTGGTTCAACTGCACACTCAGAGTTAGCTTAATACTGTCACACTAAGAACTTCACAAGAGAAAAAAAAAAGTATCATCAAAGAATCACAGAATAATTAAAGTTGGAAAGGACCTCTGGAGGCCACCTAGTCCAGCCCCCTGCTCTAAGCGGGCGCAGTTAGATCAGGTTGCTCATAGGCTTGTCCAATACACTCTTGAATACCTCCAAAGATGGAAATTCCACAACGTCCTGAGCAACCTTTTTTCAGTATTTGACCACCTTCATAGTACTTTTTTCCATAAACTACTGGAACAAACAAAAGATACAGGAACATTTCTTTGCGAACGTCTGACAGATTTTCACACGAGAAGGTAGGATGTGCCACAGAACAGTGCTCTGCTAAGACTGCATGTACTGGCTATAGAATTACACAGTATCTATCACTGAACAAAACACTACACGGCATAATACTGAAAGAAATCAAAAACATGCTTTAATCAATACAATCTTAAATAATCAATGAGATGAATTGGCTTAAATTCCTGCTTGGTATTCTTAATGCACTTACCCAGGAAAGGAATGTGAGTGGTTCCAAAGAAATAGGTCCTTGAACAAGCCAGAGGTCCCTTTGGAGATACACACTGCGCTACCTAGTTGTCAGTATTGATGAGATACAAAAATATCTTAGTAAAAAACTCAATAAACTAAGTTTGCCCCTAAGTTCTCTAAAAACTGACATACTATAGGAAGTGCACGATACAGGACCAACTGGATTTTTAAAAAGTGACTTACGTTTTCAAAGGTATATTTCACTTTTGACTGGACCTGAATGGCTCAAAAGCTTTGGAAAGAAGATGAGCTCTGAATTCCATGAACGTTAAGAATACGTTTTCAATTTCCTATGTCAACTGCTCTTCTCATGAAGCAGAAAGAGTGTCAGGTTTCCATAACTATGCTAGCAGTTGATCTTATTTACTGTTTTCAAGACACCCTATTAAAGCAATGTCATCTCTGTTTGTAAACAAACCACCTTCTTAAAAATAATGTCAGAATCTGAGGACAACTGATGGGGTAGGTACTGCATCAGAAGAAAATTTCACTTGAATTACGAAAAGTATCAAATGCACTTAACTAGAATTTTTAAAAAGGGGAAAAAATTGGAAGTGCTAGGGAAGAAAATGGAGAATGAGATTTCACTGGAATGCTAATATGATCCTTTCTTGGGCCTCTGACCCATGTAATGTGTCAAAGAATATCAATGTCCATCCCTAAGGCAGCTGTGTATGAAACGTCAGGACAAGATCACCAAAATCATTCCCTCAATCACACGTTCACTCCACGATGACCTGTATTCAACAAGCCACATCCATCTACTTAACAGAACAGACTACTGACTCGCACAACTGACGGACACTCCCGAAGCCCATGGCAATTGGCTAGCAGGGAGAACTACACAATGCAGTCTGCACACTACCTCTCCTCCTTTGCTGTGAGTTACCTTCTTGATGCACCCAGCCCAGCCAGCCAGAGGATCTGAATTCCCTGGGGTCGCTTCCCCAGTTACGTCCCCTGCGCAGTAGGGCAACAAGCCATCGACCTCATGATATGTTTTAAAACTAAACTTTTACTTGAAAATGGAAACAAGTTAATCTTACAAATTTATCTTAACATTCTTTGAACACCAGAAGAATTTTCAGAGTTTCATGAACCGTTTGGTTGCTGAAACACGGACATACGCATACCCAAACATCAAAAGGCTTGGTATACTTACAAAGTCATTTTCAAAAAAAGTGTCTTTTCTGTTTAAGAAACAACTCTGATTCAATTAAATTCCATGTGTCACAGTTAAATAATATCATATGCTACTATTAGGAAGAGCTTCACATTACGGCTAGGTCAAGTGTCACCAGAAACATTTCCCTCTCCTCCACCCCATACATTTAGAGCAGCACAGGTGTTTAGAAAAAACTCTTTTCAAAATCGAACTAAAAAAATCATGTCACTCAGCAGTCCATGAATAAATATCCAGTATATTTTGAGAGAGAGAAAAAGCAAAAGTTTTCCTTAAGCTGACTGAGCGTTAAGAAAACATGTTTTTATATGTCAAGCACTGGGTATTTAACTCATGAAAAATAAGTGCTTTCTAGACACAAAAAAAAAAACCCGAAGGAAACAAAAATAAACTGCTTAAAAATATCAGATAATTATTTAAAAACCTCACCATATGCTTAGCAGTGCTTCCACCAAGGCCAGTGTTTCGAACCAGATGTCCTTCCGATGGAAAATTAAAGTTACCGGTGTTCAAGTTTTCTTTAGTTGAGTGGCTACCAAACAGAACAAAAGGCTGCCGGCTAGGGCTAAGAAGAAAAGAATCTATCACCACCACAATACTAGAAGAAAATTTACAAACAACAAGGGAAATCGAGGCTTTCAAGTCTGATGGGCTACCTACTGAGTATCTACACTAGAATAGGTCCAAAACAAACAAAAAAACCCCAACATCCCACAAAAAACAGCTGCACAGACTGAAGCCACAGAAAGCTTCATGGAACAGCTCAAGTTCGACAGTAAAAGAAAAATATTTGAATTCACAAGATTCTAATTTCTTTTGTATACAACAACATATCTCAAAGCTATTTCTCAAAGGATAAGCAGTAGACTGGATTCTAAGACCTTGCTATTAGAAGTTTGGGTGTTTGGGGTTTTTTTTGTTTTTTTTTAAAAAAAGCAAATTGCCTTGAAGAGTTGAGTAGTCTAAAATTTCTCATGGAAAACCCTGAAAGAAGTAACTGGAATTAAGCAAAACTGTTTTGGTTTTTATTCTGGCTTTGGGCCCAAGACTCAACTGGTGAGGTCAAGGTTTCTCTTTTAATTAACTGCAAAATAGATAGGATGCTGAAAACAATAAAGGACACTGAACTCCACTGTTTATTTCCAAATAAAGCATAACCTACAGAGACATTCAAGTAGTTAAGCAACCTTTATTTAGCTCAAAACAGTAGAATGCTTGCTTTTGCAACGTATGACAACCAGCCTTCCCCTCTCACCTAAGATTCTGTGCCAAAATAAAATAAAGGTGACTTGTATTCAACAACTTAAGATCTGGGTTTTAACTGCTCTGCTTTTAAGCATCGATCTTGTGGGTACTGTGACACACAAAAGGATATTGACTTCTTCATCTTCCATATTTTAACTGTTTTTGAGTAACATAAAAAAATGTATGAAAACATACAGCCAAGTTTTCAAACAGGGCTATCATCCTATTTAATTTATTTATTTAGTTTATTTGATCATATTAGAATGCACAATACCAACAGTTTCAAGCATATCAACATTATGTATGTAATGAAACTGCAGCATCAAATCATATGAAAATTTGGACCAGTGGCTCTGTGCAGTATTTCAAATACACAGAGACAGGATGTAATATACTGAAATGGCCCCAAAAGGAATTAAGCATTCTTATGACATCAGAGGTATAAAAACAACATATCGAGATACAAGGGAGATCACAATTTCACAGCAAAGTGATGAGTGATACCTGTTATCTGTTATATGGCTTGAGATCATCCCATGACTGAAATAACTTCTGAAAGGCTGCAAAGAAGAAAAACACGTTCTGATTAACAAGCACACGAAAGGACGGTGCAAGATACCACTGTCATTAAGAACAAGCCTGTAAACTCCTCAGCTCTCAAATCTATTCCCAGCCTCCAGAAACTCAAACATCGTTAGTTTCACATATGCTTAAAAACAAACAGCACCTACCAAAAATAGCTATAAGTGGATGCACTGTACTATGTTTACCTATTCTACATGTTATCACCAATTATATTTGAAATTTGACATGTGCAACCTCATCTTGTCAGGAAATACACACACAGAAGCTACCATCAAAATGAGATTAGATCCACCTACAAAAAGGGATCTCTTATGCACACATAAAACCACTAAGTTTCATTACCAGTGAACAAACACTCAACTTTCAGTTATATCAGGCAGTCCAAAGCCATCACATTATGCAGCAAGTAAAGTGGGCTGTCAACTTTAAAAAAAACCAAAAAACAAAAAACAAAAAAAAACAGAAAACCACCTTTAAAATTAGGATTCTGTTCCTCAAATGTGAAAGAAAAGATGGGACAGGGAGGGGGACAAAATGCTGAATACTTATTATTACTGTTAGTACTTTAGTTTTGTAAGTATTATTGATACTTATATCCTACTATTACTTATGCTGAATATTTATTACTACTTCTGCAAGGATAACGCTACCATTTCAAAGACCTTCTCAAGTAAACATACCTCCCCTGCCTGAGATTCTGACAGCTCCAGAATGAAAGGTATTTCAGTATCAAAATTAGCAAAAAAGCTGGTCCATTGGCGTTCAAAAGTCATTAAATCCTGGAAGAAAAATATTTAACACATATTTATTACGGCATGCATTATACCAGAGAGAGGAAGTCAGTCACGGAACTGAATGATCCCAAATTATATTAGAACAATAGAGTTTACATTTCACTATGCAGTGTAAAACACAGCCTGACCACTGAGACAGGGAGAGAGCGAACCAAGGTAAAAATATTCTAAAAGTTAAAGACTTTGGGGGGTGGGGGGGGGGGGGAGAGTATTTGGTTTGGGGTTTTTCGTTTGTTTTCTTGCAGGAGAGTGGGTAGGAAAAGGAACAGAGCCTTCCATTCACTAACTGCTTTTAATCTAAGAAGGAACACTGTTTGGAGATCACTCATAACTTGGACCTCATATTTCCCAAGAGACTTTCAAAAGGAACATATGGATAGATTTAATTTTTATTTTTACATCTGGATATAGTTCTGAAGTAGATTAAGTGAGCTTATGGATGGAAGATGAGGAACAGGAATGGGGAATTTGGGAAGCTCATGATATACAACTGGCACACATTAACTTCTTCACTTGCTTTTGTTAAAATTAATATAAATATATATATTATTTTACACACACACTACGTACTTATCTATATTTTTTTCAGAAAAGGAAATACCAGTTGCACCTCACTAAAGCAGAGAATGGAAATGAAGATGACCTACAGGTAAGAACTGCATTCAAATTAAAAAAAAAAAAAAAACAAACAAAGACAAAAGAGCGTATCATGCTGATGAAGCGGGAACGTTACAGAACTACAAAATCTTAAAACGTTCACAAGATTAACTTCACTGCTTGTCACATATTAGTTTGGAAGAAGAGAGACATCCTGATTTTAGGAAGCGTTTTTCAGATCTGTAACAAGCAAACTAGAATTATAACTCTAGCAACTGCATGAATATTTATTTTCAACCACTTCATTAACGTAGTAATGAATGAAACTTAAGACAGTGAATTCTGATGAAACCTTATAAGTTTTCTAAAATAATAATAAAAGTTATATTAGTGGTTTAAAAATAAGGTTTACATTTCGGGGGAGAAGCTAAAATTGTAGAACATTCTAGCCTCAAATATGTTTTTCATGGAAACTAAGAGCTAAAAGCATTTTTGTCGGTGTATTTAGAACATGTCCATATTGCACAGAATATTAATTCTTTTAAATCTCAAGTAGAGCTAGAATCAGAATTTCCTGACAGCAAATCTGTGTTAACCAAAAAAGAAAAACATATAAACACATATCTGAACTTCAAATGCTCTTTAAGTACACACAACTTTATCCTTACTGAGAAAAGGAATCATTTTTAAAATTACCAATTTCTGTGAAATGAGAGTAGTGTGAAAACCCCATCCATTACCGTTAACCTTTTTCAGAAAATTTGAAGTCTATTTAACAGCTACTTTCAGCCTCAAAAAACTTCAAAACAATATAAATAAGTCTACTTCAGAGTAGACTTAGGAGGTACAAAAAAAAACCCTAATCCCAAACGTTTGTCTGCACTCCAAACAATCCTTAACGTACCACTTCCCTCACTTCCAGAGGAAGCGGTAAAAGAAGTATCTTGCAGTGTGACTATTTAAACTGACAGCCTTATAAAGTTTTGAGAGAGACCTGTCTGATGTTTTTTAAAATCATCTAAGTCGAACTAACACGATGTCTTAGTTTTCATTGCAACAACAGCTGTAACAACCCTCATAGGCTGGAAAACTACCAATGTTTTATATTAATAGAGGATATTTACTGATGACCTTGCTACATTTTAGAAGCCTATTTTGCTGCTATGCTAGAAAACTGAAGAAAAAACTAACAACCACTACTCCTGAATACCTGAACTACATTTAGACAAGGGATAGCCACCAACGCAAAAATTTGTCTGAAACTAGATCAGGTTGAAACAACTTTTTATTTTGAATAACAGAAGAAATACAAGGAATTAGAAAGAGCATGCAGAAGTTGCATGAGTTCTCAAAACTGAATTTAGGGACAAGGAAATATCTACTAATATACACATATCACTTTCGCTTCTGGCGTGGAGATCAGACCCCCTCATTAAAACGAGGGATCACTTTACACTTCACATTTGTATTTTACAAAGCATCAGCGCTGCCACTGTGTGTCACTGTTACCCAGTTTAACTAGCTAAGAAGCAGTCATGAAAGTGTTTTCTCCTGGAATAACGGTTGCATGTTAAAGGGGATTTCTTTCCCCTTACCACAACGGAGGACTGAAACACACAAACCTACTCAACACGCTATGCTCTGTACATAGGACTAAGGCCTGAAGAATATTCACATCATTTAGGGAATCTTTTATGAGAATTTTAAGGAATTACAAGAATTTTACAGAATTCAAGACAAGTTATTTTGTGGCTCTACAGAAGATCTGCAGACTTGGTGGATGGTATCAGGAAGGGAAAGAAACCCTGCAAGATCCTGCAAGCCACAGCGTACAGAGTCAGTAGACTAAGTCTGTAAACACTTTAAAAAAAAAAAAAAAAAAAAGAGAGAGAGAAAAATAAAATGAATATGCCCCCCAACACACACACACCAAAATTGCTCTGCAGCTATGCAAACAGAACAGTAGTTCGTTCAGCAGATTTCACCCGCATTACCTCAAAGAGCAAGTCCTCCAAGGAAACAGGATCCATTCTGCTGTATGTTTTCCACAGGTCAACACTGACATCCATTAACTGAAAAATGTTTTAAACATATTTCTGTGAAAAATGCTGCAAAGAGTACTGTGAAGTCTGAAATTAAAAAGTTTTAGAGTGCTGGTTACAGAAGAATTGACCAAATCTGATGTAAATGCTATGGACAGACTCATCTGCTCAAGTGACAGTTTAAAGAACATATAAAGTTTTGTTTGCATCTTTCAAACAAATCACTTCCCAAAAAGCTTCTCAAAATTGAATATAATTAATAAAAGGTAAGAAAGACCTCATCAGCTGGCGCAGCCAGAAGGGAAAGATAGTTTCCTGAGACAAGACAGCCAAGAAAGGGATTCCAAGGTTACTAGTCCTACATGCTAGTCAATTCTTACAATAAGCGTAATGTAAATTTAAGCAATACTAGACTAACTTACTAAGCAGCATTACTTTTTTTTCGCAAAACGTCTATGAAGACTATTCAAAAATGTATTCTTAAGGGACACTCGTATCTGAGTAACTTCTGCATTTACTTACAGGATTGCCACAACCAATTAATTCGAAACGCAACACTGACTGGAATTTTCTTTAAACCACTGCTCTACACAGTTACTCCAATTACACATGTTATTAAATGTGGCAATAAAGATTTCCAAGACATCATTTCTAGCCAGCTACTGATACAATAAATTCTCTGGATTATAGCATCTTGAACAATTGTGACTTTCATATAATGTTTCTCCTACCACAAGACCCAGGAAACAGTTCCTAGCTGCTACATTTTTGTAGAAGAGAGCAAAGACACTTAATACACACAACAAAATATTTATCATCATCAGATTATTTTGAACTCTGGCAACATGGAACGCATAGCAGAGGGAAGGTAAGTTTTAAGAGCTAAAAATGTATTAAGAACACCCCCTTTTAATAATCACAAGAGTATTAATTTTTAGATCCTTTACAGTAATCCCAAACGTACTTTTCTGTTCTAAAAACAGAGATTAGTTTTCCCCGACCATCTGTGATATACAGCAGCTGCTTAACAGATATAACATAACTGTGCATAAACAGTTACGTAAAAAGTTAAGAATGCCACTTCCCATTTGAAATCCCCTTATGATTTTAAGGAGGAAGAAAGGAAGAAAGCAAGAACCCAAGCTGGAACTCGGCTGAAATATGAGAGTTAACATATACACTTTCAAAAACAGATTCTGAGAACTTGCATTGGTCCTTTTTAAGTCGGCAAGAGTGCCATGAGAGCAGCACAGCCCCTTACAATGAAATAAGAGGCATTCTGCCTTTGCCAACGTTATCATTACACATAGTAACTACACATTTTCTCAAAACTTCCATAGAATCGTGAGGCAAATTGTGCTAGGGTTACACTTAAGACCCAAACTCCCACTGAATTCACACCAGTTTTCATCGATTAATTTCGAACCGTCAGGTAGGGCTACCTATACCTAGCCAGATCTCCATCAGAACGCTTACCTATTTAGGCGTTGCATCTAATGATTTTGACAGGTTTACAGAGCAATACTGTTACAGTACTAGTCGTGAAGTGAAGAAATAATGTACAGAGAAAAATCTCAGTGGAAAGAGTACATAGCTCAGGAAGAGACAGGAACACTAACTCACAAAGGAGTTTTGAGCAAGTGTGCAAGTATTGCATGTGATGATACTCTTCACACAATGGCAACATTAACTCCTTGTTTTTGTCTGAATTCTGACAATCAAAAAACAATGTTCCAGCCGTAAAAATGGAAGAGTAACAAAAGGAACACAACACCTGCATGTCTGTGCCAGAGGTCGCAGAAAATGAAATAAAAGCAGCTGTAAATACTTCTATGCGAAGCTTTTCTCTGAAGATGCTGTTACAGTATATTTAATAAACAGAAAAAACAAATGACGCAAATTGCCCACAGTGGAATAGCAAATCCTTGTTAGAACTAGAAGCATCATCCAAAATCTTGTCTATTACCCTATTTAGCAGGTCACAATGACCCAAGAATATATAACGTGCATGAGAAAATCAGATACATTTGTTGAGTCAGAACCAATGACCCAAGAAATACAGTCACTTCTTGGTTTATTTTAAAGTATTTGTGACTAAGTAGCTTCTCTTAAGCTGCTCTTGAAGATCTATCACCATCTAGCAGACCTAGAGTTTTCTGTTATTGGCAGAGGAGGTTCTAAGTTTAGAAGATAAGGGAAAAAGTTCTAAATCACGGGAGGGAAAACAGAAAAATAAAAGAATCATTGATCCAGGAGAGAATGTCGCATAGTTCATTCCAGTCTCTCAGCGAGAGCGTACTATCTCCATCCCTGGATATTCAAAACTCAGCTTGACAAGGTCCTGAGCAACCTCTTGCAACTTAGAAGTCGGCCCTCCTTCAAGCAGAGGGCTGGAACTAGATGATCTCAAGAGGTACTTCCCAACCAAAACTATTCCATGAATCTACTTCTGCCTAAGAAAGAAAAGAAAACGGAAAACGTAACTACTTACTTCATATTTCATTGTAAAGAAGCCATCACCCCCAATTCCTTCCAGTGCAAAAGCCTGCACTATTGGCCACTTTTCAACAATGAACATATCAAATATCTGTAGATGACCTGTAAAAGAGAGATTCCACAGATCTCAAACACTGGCAGTTTATTAACTTTCTATGAGATGTTACAGCTAACATCCTAAAGGATTCTAAAAAAGGACCTCAAATATCCTATTTGCTCATACAATCTAAAAATCTTTAACTGAAGAACAGATTTTGGTGAAGAAGATAGTATTTGAAGAATCCTTTCTCCACCTCAAATTTTGTCCTTTTTTCAGCTAGAAAGAGATACTTCTCCTCCTTGCAAATTTCATCCCAAAAGCGTTAGTAAAACTGTGCCCATTAAAATTCTCAAAATAATGCAGTAGAAATCTCTGCTTACTCCAATTTCTTCAAGTATTTGCCATTAAGTTCAGATCCCATTTTAATCAGAATTTTAGGTTGAGTTAGGGGGGAAAAAAAGAAAACAAACAAACAAACACACACTATTCAGCTTGGTATCTCAGTGCTCACCAGCAAAGCTATAAGCCATCTAAACTGAAGTGCAATTATCATCCTTAAACCATACACCTTCTCTTACAGACTTCCTAAAAGAAGCTCCATCCCTTCCCCTCCACCCCAGTAATGATTTTCCAGGCAATCAGGACATACCACTTTTTCCCTCAAGAGAAGCAATTAAGAAATTCTGCTTTTTAAGCTATGAGAGTAAATATGGAGTTAGTGAGAAATCAAAGCTAACTGAATTAGCTTAGCTTGAACTTACGTAGTTCAAAACGAACAAACAAAAAAAATCACCTTTTTTTTAATTTGTATTTCACCTACTATGGCTCAAAAACCCAGCATGCTAGACAGCAAAGCACATGCATGCACTGCTTTTGCATTATTCACTGCTTGGATACTGCAAAGTACACTTTACTAAACAATATAAGATTACATTGTTCAGACTGCGAGGCTGGCTACAGATCATAACAGGAAGTCATGCAGTCCAGTCTTTTCAGTGCTAAAAAAGGAAACTTGCATAACAAAATGTTTATTCTTTCCCTACATAAAGAAGTATTTATCTGAAGCTCCCATCTGAACAGAGAACTTCTGTATGTAGCAGAACACTCCTCTGAATGCAAATTATTTCTTTGCCTCATGCTATAAGCATTCACTCCTCAGATGAAGTCTAACAGCTTACATTTTTCAAAAAGAAAAAACTCCAGTTAAACAAAAAAAACAACAACAGCAACAAAAAGAATCAACGGCATGTTACTCGTGATTTCTTACCAAAGACAAGGAAATCTTCATTCACTGAACCACATGAATCGCATGCTGCGAAACACTTATGCTAAGCATAAAACATGCGAACCCACCTTGGCAGCTGTATGGAATACCAATTCGACTACAGTCTCGAACCATGTCTACAAAGCTGGAAATTTTGAATTCCTCAGCAGCTTCTTCATCTTCATACTGGAAAGAGTCATTTAAAATTAAATTTCATTAGGCATACCTAATCTGATTGGTAGTTTTATTCTAAAGAGCACATTCATAGTATAGTTTTAACTCACTGGCAAATATCACTCGTCATAATCCACTAATGTATTACCTACAGCTCCCAGAAGTTAAAGAGCCTCTTTAGTCTTTGTATTTCGTAAACTCTATCATGGCAGGGGTGTATTCAAGCCAAATGAGACAGTTTTTTTTTTTTTAAACCAAAGTTCATAGGAAGTGTTTTATAAAAGCGCAAATACATTATTTTCAATTTGCAGTGAAGTCTTTGAACATCACCTACTAGATTCTGGGCTGTCTTTAGACGACTAAAAACGTTCTGAGAATACCAACTGACGTGCCACAAAAAACTGCCACTGCGGAAAAACCTATTTCAAGCGACTTGCTTTCTGGACCAAGATCAGAGGGCAGTTGGTGTTTTATTTACTTTTTTTTGATGTACATTACTCTGAACTATGCACTGAATAATACTGAGATAAATTACATGACTATGAACTTCATTTGTATACAGATCATCTGAGCTTCACAGAACAGCCAACAAACTTATGCTGGAACAAGTTACTTTAAAAGAAGCCGGAATTTAAGATGCAGCCCAAGTTACTACCTTTTTTTCCTTCCCCAGTCCCAGGAAGCTAGATCAAAGTTTCAATTTAAAGCCAGCCTCAAAGAACTGCCAGTTCCTCAAGACGTAAAATACCACCCGAATAAGAACTTCTTTTTTGGCAAGACGGTAGAAGCTTGCTCACTAACTATCTGCTATTACAGGTATAAATAGAGACAATTCTGTAAATGGTACAGAGCCATGATAGCCAGAAATGTTAAACAGTACACAAAATGTGTTATTTTATATTATTTGACCATTGTGAAAATGGACATTCTTCAATAATAGCTTCATTAATAGTCCTCCACTAACTAGCATGTTTTCTTAACCACTCATAGTCCAGTTAAAGCTAAATAGGAGGGAAGGAAAGAAGGAGAGGCAATAGGTTTTTTTTAAGGATTCATAAACAACTACATGGCAACAGACATGGCATTGCTTTGTCTATTTCTAAAGCTCTGAGGTTTTTTGTTTCACTTATATATAAAAGCAAGTAAAACTTATTTCTATCACTGAAAAAAAAAAAATCTGCTTAAAAACCACTACAGGCAACGCTTCCTTTCAGCGGAATGGATCTAAAAGGCTGACATAGCAATCTTCTATTGACCACGTGTCATAAGTAATCTAGGAAACTGGCAATTTCTATACATTAGAAATGTAACATGAAGGGCACTCACAGCTGACATTCACATAAAGCAATAATGAAGTATTTTATTTGCGGCACCAGAAACCTCAAGTTTTTGTATTCACTTCCCTTTACAGTTTCCAGACACAGCAATACACTTGGTTAACCTTTCTAGTAGTTGGTTACTACTTACCCCCACAGACTATACAAAAGCCCAAAAGCAGATGCAGTTTCAAATTGAATAGCTTAAACAGACTTATAACTACTTACTGCAGTAACACTAGCAATAGTAGTTTAAGCACTACTCCATTCTTGATTCCAAAACGCGTAGGTTTGATCGCCTTCAGGGTATACAAGATCTGCCCTTTACAGTAAGCTTTTAGCAACAGAAAAGCCTTACAAAGGCAATCTTTAGATTTTGCCGTTGGATATACATCCTTTTGGCAAACAAGGATTATGGAAAAAAACACAGGCTGGGGAAAAACTGGCTGGGGAGCAGCTCTACAGAAAAGGACCAGGGGAAGCTTTGTGGACGGCAAGCTGAACACGAGCCAACAGTGTGCTCTAGCAGCAAAGGAGGCTAGCAGCATCCTGGGTTGTAGATCAAGGGAAGTCAGTATCTCCTTCTATGTTCATGAGACCACATCTAGTATACTCCGTCCACTTTTGGGAGCCACAATACAAGAAAGACATTGACAAATCAGAGCGGGTTCAGCGGAGGGCTGCTAAGGTAAAAAGGGAGATGGAGCGCTTGCCCTTGAAGAAAAGGCCAAGAGAGCTGGGCTTGTTCAGCCTACAGAAGAGGAGAATACAGGGGGGTTGGTGGGGGGGGAAGAAAAAAAGGCCTCTCTTCCTGCCCTCCCCATTCACTCTTTCATCCGTTTCACCCATTCACAACATAGCCTTCTAACCCACCTCCTTCAGATTTAAGTGTCATTCTAATTTAGGAAAGGAACTACACAGAACCTAATGGGGAAAAAAGGCTTGCCTGAAGGAGAGTAAGGAAGAACCATCTCCAGTCTCAGCTGGAATAAAAAGGTTCTTAATTTGTGCCTAGATGAGCACAAGAGCTACTTGCAGAGCAGCATGCGGCTGGCAATAGCATCCTGCCTCGTAATATTGCAAACACACAGAGCCTTGGCAGCTGAACAACTGGTTGCCTACCAGCTTCATTTACGTTATCCAGAGCACAAAGAATCAGGACCAGAGAGTGGAGAACAATCATTTTCATTCTGACTCCTCTAACATTACCTTACTATGCTATATCTAGTTCTTCTAGGAATACCTTTGCTTTTAAATGAAAGGGAAATTCGCATCTAGTAATTGCAGTCCAATGAAAATAAATGATAGAACTCAGCTTTTTTCCCTTACTGAGGTTAATAGCTCTTGAAAGGAAGACTTGAAAATTCAAAAGAAAATATATGACAAAGTTTATTGTTTTTAAATGGTTTACTAAGCCCATCTTTTCTAAACTTCTAAAGCTATATGCATACAATGCATTAACAGGCTACTTTGGTCACCAGTAAGACTATCACTGGAAATTTCACTGTTGACTATAGTACTTGATTCAGATTCTACTTTTCTCACATTCCACGTGTTTTTTTCCTCATTAAAAGATCATCGCCTCAAGTCAAAGCAATAGCAATTAGTGGGGGGAAAAGCATTTGTCTTCATGCTCCATCAAATACAAACTACTAAAATGTATTATTTGTGCACATGTTAACAAAATGATTAATATAAATAGAAGCACATCACTCGAGAATATGAGGGGCGGGGGCGGGGAGAAGAGGGGAGGGAGTCATCAAGAAGTGTAAAAAAAAAGTTCCACTTCGAGTATCAGTTCATTAGCAAGATATTACAGACATGCAGTTCTCATGTACATTCATCTCCCACGTACCTCATTTTCAGTTAGACAGTGAAAATGCAAGTTCCTCCAATAGGCCACATATGGCAAAAGATGACTGTAATTCACAGGGTTACAGTATAGATGAACACTGTCAGGTTTTATTAATATGATTATATCTGCAACAAGCAGAACAGATTTCATTCCAGCATCAAGAATACACACACAGAAGACTTATGCAGGCACAAAAAACCCCACAGAAACAGAATAGAATACACTTTTCCTATGACACATCCCACTTGCTTTGTTTCTTTTTTCTTTTTAATAAAAAGCTGGCAGCCATATACAGTTCTAAGTACAACAGTACTTTTTACTGTTCAAAACAATTGTGGGTTTAGTCTAAAGTCTTACTTAGAACTTGCATCAGCCTGTGCGTTGAAAGCCAAGAGTGTCAGCGATGAGCACTTACAGAACATAAAAACGTTAACTGCGTTTGCCCCTGCCTGACGTTACATCAAGAGCTTGTTCCTATTAAAAACTACCGTAACAGCATATCCAATCTAAAAATAGAATAGACAGTCAAGGTTTTATGCAAATAAGGGAATAATCTATGACCCTGATAACTGGCCATCTTTCAAATATAAAATTGAGGGGTTCTTTTACTTTCACAGATTAACTCAAGTATTTCAGAACTCCACACGTTTGATCGTACAATAACTGATAACAGGTGTATATATATGACTGAACTAGGATTTCTACTAATGGGCTGTATTTCTCTGTATTTTCTATACATATTTCTCTATATTTAGAACACTTGGGGGAATTTGGCAGGGGAAGTAAAAATTTTTCTTTCTTTTAAAATCAGTTTATCAGCTGTATATTCACAGTTAGGAGATTTACTGACTTTTTGTTTTTTAATTCACTGATAACTGAATTATCTATGCCCCTTTGGCTGACTCCTCCTCCTCCAGAAAAGCGGAGAAACAGGTGAAAAGGCTCATTATGTTACTCACCATCAAGAACTTCTTCAGGGAATCCAGTTCTCTCAAAGTCGTTGTTACTCTGGTTATACAAGCCAAAAAGCAGATAGTTTGCCAGTTCCCTGCAACCTTCATTGTATCGACTATCAATTCCTGCAAAAGTAAACGGTATATGAAATGTGTATCCCAACACAGTACTCCTGAAAAGTTTGTGTTCTTCCCTAATAAGGAAACTGTTTAGATAGGAACGTTAACCGAACCTCTCTCGTACTCTGTGAACGCTTATTTCCAACATACTGGGAAGACAGGCAACGGAAAAGGGAGCTTTTGCAAATTCATTGCTACACGCTGACATTTCACTCTTGACCTAAATCCACAGGCACTGCTTAAAATAAAATTTAGCTTTCTGTAGTGTAATGAAGCAACAGAAGTTCTTCATTGAAGCTTCCTAATAAACTTATCCTGTGACCTAAATCTCCTGATTGAGAATACGTGATTAAACATTATTTTATAAGTATTATATTGCAATCTCTGAATCACCAGAAAGCCAGTGCAGACTTCTAACAATCAGTAAAAGATATTTGGAAAAACATACGGCATATAAAAGACTTCCAAGGAAAGCCTTTTCTGTTTGTTAGAAAAATAAAACAAAACAAACTGAAGATCCAGAGCAAGGAGAGACAAACGATATATAAACAAAAGAAGAAAAAAGGTAACGGTCCACAGACGTAGGGAATCTTTTCATCTTTCTGTAAGACCATCAATACACACAGGCATAAATCCTTACACTTAATTCTAATGTAATAAATCCAGTTTTCTCCACAATTACAACTATGCAAGAAACAGCATCTTCACATGCACACAGGTCAGCAGTCACCAGTCTTGACAAAATTTCTCATAAGCATTAAGTTTTCCTACCAAGTTATATAAGGATACAATTGGGTGGCTGGAAAAAAAAAAAAACAACAACCACCACCACCCAACACACATACACAATCAAGATTTGTTAACACTGTCCAAGCAAGAGATCAGGGCAACAGTATGTCATAGCACAGCCTGGACATCTGAGTTTCAGAAGTTACATCAGAAACCAAACGACTTAGGAGTCACCTCAACACATTTGAAATTGGAACAAACCATAAGCTTTCCCGATTATATCCCCTTTTTATACTTCAGCTTCAGAGTGCCAACCAGATGCTGTGTTTGTGTCCAACTACTGAATCCCATATCTTACTAAGCACCCTTGTTCACTTAGTAATTGGTCTTTGGATAACACATGTTCCAAGGTATCAGGTACCAGGTCCAATCCTGCAGAAGAGAGAGAGCTGAATCCATTGTCTCGATCTACCAAGACTTGCAGTGCCTACAGCCTTCTCTTTGCATTGTGCTGAAGCTACAGAACCTCTGTAATTCTGTCCCCCCTTCAGGGCTTTATAAGCACCAGTAATGCACACTAACTAGTAAGCTGCATTCCTTAAACTGTGTTGAGGCCTTGAGAAACTACATAATACCTAACCTAGTTTTCTCACCCCTCAAAAAAAAAAAAAAAAAAAAACACTTTTCTGGCAAGATCTCAGAATCCTTATTCCGCTGCTATCTAGCTTCTAGCAGGTTTTTTTTCCATTTACATACACTTCATCAGAATACACTTTCCTTAAAACAAGCCACAGTTCTCTTCCAGAAGGCATCTCATAGAAGGTGTGCAAAGTCTCATAGCCAGCCACTCATTTTTTCCCTTCTGCTACAATGATCTACCTTTGCTATACCTACTGTCCGCATAACAAGACTGACCTGGATCTGGAAACTAAAAAGAGAAAGAGGGAGAGAAAACTCCCTTACGTAGCCCCCCCCAAAAGCAGATGTGCCAGCACAGCCTAGAACACAAAAGGACTCCATACACAGATCTTGATATCAAAGCTCCCCGTCTCAAGGTAGGACTTCAGTTACAGTCAAATGCCATTTTTCCAGGAAGCAACCATCCCATTGTTCTAGGGAACTCCATTTAAACATCTTCAGCCACCCTGAAATCAGTCACGGCATTCTGAAAGCTAGCGCACCCAAGGTCCTGCACGTAATCTGGTTTACTGCTCGCTTGCCTAACTGAAGCAGCTTTGGAAAGCAATCAGATAAGCATCCACTCTAGTGCAAAGCAGCAGTTAGGACAGTCCCTTCTGGTGACAGCAAGCTGTTAGATCAGTTGTTCTGTAAGAGCTCATTCTTAGCCTTCACTAATGTTTCACAAGCAAACATCATCTATCAACTCAAATGTTAATCTAACAAGATACCCTCAACCATAGTCCAAATGCCATGGATGAAAGTGGCCCTCTCACTATATCTGCATTTTTTCCTATCAGGTCCATTGCTAGGGACTCCAAAGAGTCAAGGCAGCATGCTCAGGAACAGGCTAACACAGTTACACATAGTGAAACAGGGGGGAAAAAAAAAAGATAGAGGAACAAAAAGACTAGAAGATCAGAAGACAAGTAAGAAATTGTTCTTAAAAAAAATTAAGATGTAGCCATCACTGGAAGAGTTTGAGAGCAAGCATCCAGGTGCATCAGCTCTTCTTCAGACTTGAAACAGAAAAGATTTTCAAGGTGAAATATCAAACCTCTGCTTTTTCAGTTAAACTGAAAAAAAAGAAAAAAAAGAAAGGCAGTTAGTACATGAGAAGGAGGGGGAAGAAAAGACAAAAGGAAGATGTTAACAAAGGGGCAGCTGATAAGCTTAACATAAAAACAGGATACGGGTGAATTTATTGCCTGCAGAGCACACAAGGCTAGCAGAGAAGGTACCAGTGTGTTGTAAAACCAACAACTTCATAGAACACTCGATTTTTTAGTATCCGATACAGACAGGATTTATCACACCCAGGCTTTACTACTACTCTGCAGGAGCATATGCAGTTAAATGGAGAGATACATTTAGCAGAACATAAACAGGAAATAGTGACAAAGATAAGATACCTCCAGAAAGCAATATCAAGAGTCCTCAACAGAACAATGGGGAAAGCTGTTAATTAGGAAAACCCCACACACCTGGCTCCAGCTGAGCTGTGCAAGTTTAGTAACTCCCAGTCTTTCCCAGCTCATCGCAAGGGCATAGTAGACAATGACTCAGTCTATCCAGCAGCCCACTGCTGCTCAAGGAGCCATTCCTACTCCTTTTCCTGCATTCAGTGCTTATCTGACCTCTCGGGGAGCTGATTCAGTTTGCTAACAGCTGGCAGAAAACTAGTTCAGCCAAGTACGGAAAAATTCTGCCAGGTCAGTAAGATGGATCCAGTAGACGAGAGCAAACAAGCACCAGAACTGATGCAAAACGCATATGGGGAGAGAAGAGGAGCAATCTAAAGACAGGTTGAGACTACCCTTTTCTGAGACAGAAAGTATTTGAGAGGGCTCAGCCACCTCATGCGCTTGTGCACCAGTTGCTAAGCTGACATAAACATAATCTACATGTAAAAGAACATGCTTGCTTTCTCTTTGTCCTAGCCATGCATTTTTGACATTCCCTGTTCACCACAATGAAGAATAGTTATTTCATAACCCCTTAACAGCCGTGTGAGCTCTAGGGACACAAGGTGGGAGGCTAGCAGGAAGGCAAGGCTGGAGAGAACGGACAGATCACTTTCTGACAGCCGCCAAAGCCATTTTGCAATTGTGAAACAGCCATTTAATAGACATGCACATTAATCATTAAAACAGTCTCCATTTAGACAGGGAATGGGATGAACAAGCAGTTCAAGGTACTAAACATCCTAAGAGCAGTAGCTCTATGTAGGACAGACATTTCCTAAAAAACTTGTAAAAGAAGGGATGCTGTAAAGCGCTGAACGATTCATGTGAACTCGTTTTTGATATGGTAACGTTCTGTGTTTTTCTTGACAATTAGGTCATGCCAATCTGTAGTGCTATGTACCTTTTCTAGTTACAAAACTCAAAGAGATAAAACTTCTCAAGAAAGCCAGATGAAATTGTCCCTGTTATGGAAGGAAGGCTACCCAAGAAAGATGCGGAGACCTCGATCAAGAGAAACACAGAACTCTCTCCATCAGGAATACTCATCTTGAGCAATGTAACATGAGAATCCCCGTATCAACTCAAAACAATCAGAGAAAACCCTGACCATAAACAAGTAGTAACACATGAACAAAGCTGAGATAACAAAGATTTATTGACGCAGGCTCTAAAATGTTCCTGTCCTCTCTGAGGAAAGGAGAAAGTAAATATCAAGATCAGTAAAAATTTAGCTTAGTTAGGCTGACCTGTGATATCAAGTTCCATCTACAGTCAAAACAATCAATTGCCTGTGTAATTTTCATCAAGCTTATACATTACTATTGCTAGCTTTATAGATAAGACATACTAAAACTAAATGTATATCCTCAAATACCAGAGCAACTTTAGGGTGAGATATAAATTTTTGTTAAAAGGTAAGAGGCGAGAAATGCCACTGCTTAAAAAACAAACACTTACCATCAGCTTATGGTATAATTTAGGTAGTTTCAAATACTGTTTTCTTAGCAACTCGAACAGCAACAAACTCTAGCTTCTAGAAGAATCTGATGCTATAACTTTATTAAAGACATGTCTGACATACATCTCTCTCCCCACCTCCAAATTTCTTTTTTGTGTCAGCTGTGATGTAATTCTTTCTCTGGTAAAGAATGCACACATGCTACCATTCAACCGTTTTAAAATAAGAAACATAGGAGTCTTTAAAAATTAGCTGCAACTACTTTTAAGTAACTGTATCAAGCTTAAGTTCTCCCCCTGCCCCCCGGCATCTTTCCAAACTGTTCCTAATTTCAGTATACATATCAATCTAATTGAAGTGAAGCTATCAGAGTTTATATTGTTTTATCTTATAGCCCAGTACATAAAATTAAAGGGGAAGGGGGGAGTTGTTAACTCTAAGTACTCAAAACTAGCAAAGTGAAATACAACGTGTGCTGACTGGAAAAAAAAAAAAAAAGTAAGTATGGAAGATTATCTGGTTTCCATAAAAAACAAAAGGACTCAAGACATAAGAATATTTCAACTTTGTCATCTGAAGCTTGCATGTGAAGATGGACTTAATGCCTTTACAACAGACATGCTGCTGCTAGACCAGAAGTTACGTGGGAAATTCTACAGCCTACATTAGACAGGTCAGATTAGACAACAGTCCCATTGTGGGTACAGAAAGAGATTAGTACAAAGAACAAGTCTAACGAAAAAACACACTTCATATATTTCCATAACAGAAATGCTTATTTATTAAGAGGCACGGTCTTCTGCATGGTTTTAAATACTCCACATTACACTGAGGCTTAAAGAAAAGGATTCCTTTTGCATGTAATGTTTTCTCTAAAGCCATAGAAACGGTATCTTTTAAGCAATATTTTGAGTGACTGTTTTTTGCCTGGGATTTAACGCAGCTTCAGAATTAACAAAAGTCAAGGAGTACTATACATATATGGAAAGAGTTAAAAGTCGACACAACTCATTATAAATTTTACAAAATTTGACTGGCATCAAAAACAAGTACTTTTATTTTGTACAATTTAGTGTTGTTGCACGGTTGCCACACTGTCGCCATATACAACTTCTAGCTGGTAAAGTTACTCATTAACCAAAAAACTTTCTGAAACTATTACAGAAGAGCATGGGGAATAGAAAGAGTCTTGTTATACAGCCAACTTCTATCAAAATAGAATAAGATTCTGAGCGTCTACCAGTTTTTCATCGTGCAGTAAATAAGCTTCTTCAAGTTTTCTTGCTATGCCATACAAAAAAATACAACAAGCTATTGCAGCAAGTTATCTGTTGTATCATATGTTAATGCAAAACCTACTATTCCTCATAAACTTCTTTAGGGCTACACTAAATGGAAAATTTAAAGTGTTACCACATAATCTGCATAATCATTCCCTAATCCTATTCTCTAGGTATTCCCATTGTCATTCTTGAAATTCTCTTTATCTTGTTAACGATTATATATTTAGAAATAAAAGCCAATGTTACACACAAAAATAACACTAAAGCTGTATGAAAAGCCTGTTACTTCCCTACAGCACTTTGCATGTACAGCTTTGTTTTGCATCACTCTTCTCCCCTACCCTCAGAATTAAATAAATAAGCACTGAAATTGCACGGTCTTTAGGTGCTGCCATTTAAGTCATAACTGCTGCCCAGGCTTCTCACATGGCTTTTAAAATGCATTTTGAATTATTTCTCCCAAGGGTCATAAGCATCTCTTCCCCTAAATTCAGGTTGTATTAATTCCGCTAGTTTTTCTGCACATTTTCATGCATCTCTTGCAAGACAAGCCTGTTCCTGAACACCATACTCAACAGCCCTGCATATCAGGATCCCTAACCTTGGCTCTCCTAAATTATTCTCCAGTCCCTTAACCTACCAAGTCTCACAAACACACACAGCACCTTCTAGTCCCTTCCACTACCCCAGAGATGTGGCAGAACCAGCCACAGCGCATGTGCCTTCAGCTTTTATCTGAAGTGCCAGCTAGAATACAAACGCTGCCTGGACAACCGACTGCTTACTCCAAATAGATACCGGTTAAGTTCTCCCCATCTTTCCTCCAACGCGGACACTGATAAAGAGTCTATCGTCTATCCAGCCACTTAACTCTCATAAGGCTTGGAAGAATGTTGATAACATTAATTATTACTATACTAGCAAGTTTGCCTGAAGTTAGTAAATAGACCAATGAATTATTTAGAGGGAAAAGAGTAGCAGATAGGTGTCCTCATTGAGAAATAGGCTGGGAAGGTAGGGGGCAGAGGAGGAGGAAGAGATGACATTCATCTTTCATGGCATCTTTATCAGTACAGTGAGGACAAAAGGAAAAAAAAAAAAGACAGAGAGAGACAGAGAGAGAGAGAGAGCAAAAACTAACCTAAAATGCAAAGGATTCCGTCAGGTTGAGACTTGCTGCTCTGTGTCAGGATACTCTGAATATGTCGAAGGCGGCTGCAGCTGCAAAAGAAAGAATTAGTTCTTAAGGACAGTGTTTTGAAGTATTCAAATGCGGTAGGCTTGTTGATCTGTGGTTTTTTTCTCAATTATATGAATCAAATACGCAGTTTGACATGGTTACCTTTCTGTAATACATTTAAAGCTCGCATCAAGCCTTTGCCAGGTTATTTTTTGTCTAAAGGACATGAAAGCATGCAGTCCTGAGAGATGACTGGAACCCATAACAATCCCTTCTAACCAAGTGCTCTGTTAGTTTCTAGCCTCTAGCAAGAATTTTAACCCTGATGTACCTCCTCTCTCACTCAACCACTCCTTTCTCTACCAGAGAAGGACAGCGCAAAGCAAAACCAAAACATGGGGCAGGTGATACCCAGGTAAAAAGTAGGTAAGGAAAAGGACTGGAAGAGGTTCTGTGCTCCAGAAGGGGTATGAAAAAGATGAGCAGGAGTTCCAGGACCCCCAGCTTCATCCAGCGGCTTCCATGCCATATAACTGCACAATGCAGACATGTCCCAGACCTCCCATAAAATGAGTGGAAGGTCAGATATTCGCAGAAGGCAGGGAGGAGAACGCGGATAAGCGTCCACACTCTCAAAACTTCTGTCCCCACTCTCAAACCTGCAGGGTCTCAGCAAATTCCTTGTTCAGGACTAATAGCGTCACGTTATCTGCTAGTGTCACAGTGATGCTTTTACTTATCAGTATAATGAAGACTCAAATAGGATGCTCCATCATTATTACAAATAGACACATAAGCAGAAATGAGGGAACATCAGACAGAAAAAAAGGAAGCAATTTTAGTGAAAACTACTGACAGTGGATTCTTCTATAACAACTCAGACTTCAGGCACTATAGTTCTTTCTTGGATCTGGCTTTATTCACTGGAAGTATATCTACTCCATAATAGGAAAACATACAGCCAACATTCCTATTTAATATAACAAAAGCTGAACTCGAGAAGAATCTCTTTTTAAGAAAAGTTTTCTCCATGAGAGAAATTAACAAGTTAAATTTGTACTATTGAGCTTCCGGTGAAAAAGAAAACTGCAGGTCTCAACAACTCTGCAAGTGAAAAATACTATATGCAAATCATAAAAGCAGGAAATTTTTCTTTCTATGCCCCAAGAAATACCTAGAGCATTTTCATATCCTATGTCTTAAGTTACCTTTCTCAATTATTTCTGCATTATTACTATGAAAAATTTCTCTACAATGAAAAATTAGGGAAAACTGTTAGCCTAAAGTATGATCATTTGATAATCTACATTAAAAAGGAAATGAAACAACACCAAGTTTTGCCAAAATTCTCATCATCAAAATAAATCACTTGTATGAAGTTATATTTGCCCAATATCTGTACCTCGGCTATAACAGCCACACAAACTGAGAGTAACCTAGTCCATACTTTTAAGTAACCTTCTGTGAGCTTTTTTTAATACAGATATAAGGCAAGAATTTTCACTGCTGATAATAATGAATGTATTTTCTTCCTTACAGAACTGAGCTGTTCATCTGTAGAAAACAAATGTCTCTTACAGAAAAACTTAAACAGAGCTCAATTTATGATCTGCCCAAATAAGCAAGAAAGTAACATCAACTTGCTATTTTCAGTTATTTAAGCCAAGAACAGTAATATTGCAGTTATCATGCTCTACTTTCTCTGAAAGACAGAGCAGATGTGAAGTTTTTAAACCATAGCTAATCTAAGCGCAATTCAAACATTCATGCTAACGAAAATGGATAAAGATAGCATTTTAAGATGCTGAAATTTTAAGTCGTTCGAGTTTTGAACTCAATTATTCTTTTTGTCTGAAACGTCCCAATTTGTATCATCAGCTGCACGCTCCAATGTACGTATAGATAAAACTTTCAGGGATACAGAACAACAAATTAAATAAAATGCTGTTGACAGCAAAAAAGAAAAGCACCCAAGCACCTAATTAACTACTACCAATGTCAGATGTTGTTGTCCATATGCGATGCTACCAATTCTGTGAAAGAAACTCCGAACCTCACGCCGCACATTTTAGCAACTTAACAATTATTAGGTCTTTTAAAATTTACCTAAAACAGAATCTCACAACCATAATAACTTAAGGTTTCGTACCTTACTCTAGAAGATCATCTCCCATTATTGAACAGTACTCTAGACTAGCTGGGTAAGAGATGATCCCCTACAGCAAGCTACACAATGTTCATATTTTTATACCTCTCGTGTCACAAGATCAAAGGTAGAAAAATTCCCTGAACTTCTCACCGCACGTACAAAGCAATTTGATATATTTCACTCATAAGCACAGAAATAAGTTTAGGTATTTAGGGACCAGGTGAAGGCATTTAGAACTGCTCGAGTCTCTGTAAAACGCTAGAGACGGAAACAAATTTATGTATGGGCAAAGCATGCGTCAAGACCAAAACGTTTCTTAACCTATTTGCAGAGGACTGTTTAAGAGAAAGGATGCTTCCCAAGACCATCTGAAGGACAGACTGAAAGGAGAGTGAAAGAAACATGCCCAGGGACTTCTGCAGTTACACAACAAGCAGCTTCCACATCGCCTTTTAATAAAATGTTTCCCATATCAGAGGATGCATCTTCCTGCTATTGCTCCAGAATGCGAAAAGAAACTGTCATCAGAAAAAACACCCTGAAGGCTTACAAACTGAAGACATGAGAGGTAAATTTTCAATAAATTCCTCTCAGAAACAAAACTCAAAAATCCCTGTAAGTGTTCAACTAATTCACTACGCAAATTTAACTAGTTTTCCAGGCAAAGAAAGATCAGTTTAAAATATTTTACTATAAAATCTGGTATGCATTATAAACACAGCACAAACACATACCGTCACTTTGCAATCAATTTTATTTTCACATACTGATCACTTTTAAAGGAAAAGAACATTCAGAAGGCAGTTTGACAATACAAGTCAATGCAACTCGCAGGGGAAGATAATGCTCATTTAGTGAATACAACTTTACTGTATGATATGAGGTAAGTTATTCCTCCACTGAAATTATAACGTTAAAATACATAAAGTTCTCAGATCAAGCTGTTAAGAAACTCTTGCCAAGCAAAGTCTAATCTCCGTGCTATGCTTCATTCATGACTCTCCTGACCTACACTCTTATGTCAAATTATACATGAATTATTTCAGTGAGATGAATGACCATACACATGTTTATTTCAATCATAATATTGAAGAGTCTTCAGAAGAAGAATAGTTTTCCTTGCCTGCTTTAAAGGAGTGGCTTCTATAAAACAGGAGGTCTTTGAAAAAGCTTCTTCACAGAAATATTTTCTACATCATTTCAAGCATATATAAATCATTATGTTCAAAGGCTGACATTAAAAACAGAAGACTTCTGTGTTTGAATAAAGATGTTATTCAGAAATACTAAAGAGAATAATTAGAACTCTAACTACATGCTGTTAAACAACGCAAGCTAAACTGCGTATAAAGTCAGAAAAAAAAAATAAGCATTTTCTTGCATTTCACATTAAACAGTGCTCGGATAAAAACAAAGAAACAGTCCTGGGAACAAAAATCTATGACTCCTCCCGCCTCCAAAGCGAGTGTCCCAGCAAGGACACTGGATTTTATTCCTTCTCTCTTTACCACAGTAACATAATTTCAAAGAGAAGCAATGAAAAATGACCCCCACACAACAATATAACCCTCTGGTCTTTGGGATGCTTTCCTAGAAGATGGAGCTCTGAATCCCCTCAGGCTCAGGGGCAATACAGGAACCGTACCAAAGAGCAACCTCTTTCTGTGCACCCTTTCTTTCCCCGTAGGCAAACACATAACCACAATTTACAGTAGCCCTATCCTGACGATCAGCATTCGGGGTGTTCAAGAACACAAGTTAACACAGCCTTTTCAAGGGAATTCAAAATTCCTGGACTCCAACGAAACTTAGACAAGACATGAGTTGCAAGCTACTTAAACTAGGTCTACTCCAAACATACACAAAGAAAGAATCACAGACTACCAAGCAACTTTAAAAGTAGATAAGGAGTTGAAGTAGGTTAAATGAGAATTTTTCCAGCTTGCAGTTTTGGGCGGATTATGTGATTTCTGGATTGGCTTAAGTCAACTTAAGGTTCCACATTATTGCAAGGGACCGGCTCACCCTACTAACTGCCTTTGTTGTGCCTGCAGTAACAATCGTGAAGTCATGTGTCAAGTCAGATTAGTTTACTGATCCAAATGAACTCTGACCCAGGAATTAAAAAAAAAAAAAAAAAAAAGGCAAGCTGATCTGACTGCTGACAAGGTCAGAAGGCAAAATCATAATTTTGGGCAGCAGCTGGCAATGAAGTGTGCTTAGGTCAATTAAGATCCTATACAATGATGTACTTGATTGTCTGCTAATCTCAGACTAGATCCAAAAAATATTTAAAAAGCAAGAGAATTCAAAATCATTAACTTTCAAGAATTACTGCTCGCCTGTTCGCACATCTTCATACCAATTATGCAAAATACCTTGCTTTACAAGAACCTGCACTGTCACAACATAGTAACAGGTGCTAGAAAAGTCACCTATGCTGGCCAATGTAGACAATATTGACAACCGTGCCTTTTTCAATTATAAAGAAAAAAATGCATTTTAAGAGGCGTCACACAATGTCATAATTTTCATTTCATAAAGCCTTATTTCTCCACTATGTGTTACTGTTTTTTGCATCTCATATTGCTAATCCAATTTATTCTACACACTGTACGCAAACTTCCTTTTCTCGTTCTAAGCCAGTGGTACCAGCGTAGCAACAGTACTAACATTGATCCCCTATTGATTCCCAATCGATTCCCATTGGCTAGCCTACCATATGTCTGGGACAGCCTCAGCTGTGCTTTAATGTGCAATTCATCTGACAAAGGATATAATTTCACTGCTGTACCGAGCAGCGAGCCGAGTATGTTTTGCTTCATATTGGCAGATGTTACACTCCTCCCCCACAAATGCTAGGCAGTCTTAAAAACCCACACATGGTTAAGCTTTAACAGAGAGCAGTGAACAAGGGCGGGGAAAAAAAAAAAAATCTGAGACACCCCTGGCAAAATTGTACAAACCCTCACATTAACAAGATTGATCTTCAGGGAATGACTTGAATAGATTAATGCTGTCTATTTAATGTTAAAACCAGTGTCGTAAGTACTTGATTGGAAGGGGGGGGAGAAAGAAAAGAGAAAAGATAAAGAAAATATCTAATACTTTTTTCCAAATCTCACTTCTCATTAACTTGTCCACTGCTACCATAGGCTCCATATGAGGTTTCCATTTTACCCCTCCAAAAGACAGGGATATTCTTCATGGACATTTTGTTGACCTCAGATTTTCCAACAGTGTTACTGTCTGCTTATATTCAAGTACTGAATTTCCCTTTATTTCCCACAGTATGACATTATCACCATCTTAAAACATTTGTGAAAACAGAAACCAGAAGTCAGCCTGAGCCGCAAATCCTCAGAAATTTCAAAAGCAGTTATACATATGGAATTTACCATGTAGCTTTAACACTTGTGCTTTCTCAATTTTGTTTTACTGCTTGTCGCTTACAAAGGACAATGTCATTTACCCACCCTAAAACAAGATAATTTTCCAAATAGTTTCAACATTTCTCTACAAGGAATGTAGGTAATTTGATTATGAATAGGAGATCCGGCAACTGCAAAAACACTTAGTATGTTTAACAATTTTAAGTAGTAATAGATGTAGGGGAAGAAAATTCAACTCTATGTGCGTTTTACAGGACGAGCACACAGGAAGAGTCATAAATCTCTCTCTCTAATGAATGTTTGCAACTATCTAGTGCTGTTTTCAAAATAAAAGTTTGTTCAGGATTTTTGATACTTCAGCACATCTGAAAAGTACATCTGAACAGCAGCACTATTTCGTAGAACGCACATAGACATTTGAGTTGTATTTTCCATAACCATGCTTAAACCTTTCTCCTTTTTTGTAGGAAAAAAGAGCCTATAGGTCTTTTATGGCATAACAAGGCTTTAGTTTGACATCAAAAAGATGGACCAGTAGAACTCCTGGTAGCTACAGACATCAGACCCTCCCATCAAGAAACTGATGGTCAAAAATCGTTATCATAGCTCCTATCACTAATAGGAGTAAAGCTGTGGGGAAAAAAAAAATCTGATGAATATATAAGGTCTGAGAACCTCAATTTCCATAGCAGTATTTCCCAAAACTTTGACTTTACCCTCACGCCTTATCACCTTATCCCTTTCTCACAAAGGATTCAAAACACCCATTCAATAACCAGTCAATTTTTTTTGAAAGGAACTGTAGTCCCAAAAATACCTGCATAAGTATATCACTTGGATAACTGATTTACTGACAAATGAGAAGATTTTGTTATTCAAAAACAAAAGAAAGAAAACAAAAGAACACCTCCAAATTATCTTATTAGGGCCCAAACATCACAGAACTAAATTAACTACAAATTGCTACAGACACTAAGCAACACTATAATGGCAGACTCTGAACAGCTTTTCCCATGCGAGTAAGTCACAGTACGGCTATTCAGCACACTCGTTTACTATAAGCAACTCACCAACAGGACCTGTTTTAATGCAAGTGTCAAGCACATACATGCCAGAGCAGTCTTAGTACAACAGAAGGTCTCAGTATGAGCAAAGGGACTGGAAGCCAAGTGAAGCTATTCCACAGGCGCAACCAAATGACAGATTGCCCATCACATGTACACACATATATTCCAGTTAGACAAGTGGCCATAGGGTGCTCTGCTTAACAGGCTGATTTTTGAACATCAAGTCAGTATTTTCATTGGGCAGCCGCTTTCTGAAATTGCAGCACCTCCCTGAGGAAGTCAATTATTCCACTCCTCCCAAAAACATACCACCTAAGAAAATGGCAATATTTAAGAAAGTCTGAAAGGCTAACAGCTCAAGTGTAATTATTCTGTCATCAATCTCTTACCAGAAAAAGAAGGCAAGCGCCTGTCACTTCAGGATAAATCGTAACTTAAGCCACAGTGCCGTAAGACTAAATTTACTTTCAGAGTACCTATTACTGGATCACAATCACTGCAGCCACGTGGCCACAAAGCATCAAACCAGAACGCTCTCCATCAGTTCAGGTTTAAGAATCGCAACGGGGTAATTTCGTCTGAAGCTCCACTGGCAGCTGAGATAACGTAATAGCTCGCCTCCTGTCCTTGGCAACTTTTCCCTCCCAAATACTATTCCACCTTTCCATTCCTATCAACTATATAGTCCCACCTCCCTCGTGACTTTGGTTCTAGCCTAGCATTCAACAGTCCCTAAGCCACCTTCCATCCCACTACAGTAGAAAATTACCCACCTTCAGTCTTGTTTTGTTTTTTTAACCCTGTACTTCAACAAGTTAAAATAGCTCAGAAGGGCTTGATAAACTGTTAATTCAGCTTATCGGTGCTATAACCTTCGTCTTACACTTTATACTGAACAGTATAGCGTCTGCTCACACTAGATTAGCGCTTAGACAACATGGAAGGGGATCACAGACCTGCAGAAAGAAGTCTGGGCTCTGTACTATATTCTGTCAACAGGCATTGAATAGCTTGGGGTGGCACTTTCAGCAGAGCAACCTATTGTAAGGACACACTGAACATGTTTCTGGTTTTTGTGGGTTTTTTTTTTAACCTTTATCCATAGAAGTTAGAGAGGTTTGCATACAACAAAAAAAATCTAGAAGCAGAGGCCTATGCCTAAGAAAATCACAGATAGGAGAAATTTTTTTTCCTGCCCAAGCACAGTGAAAATACAGTGCTTCCCTTAATAAAAATTAGGTGGAAATGTGCTACTACAAGATACTGAACCTCAGCATTATTACGCAAGCAACATATAGATACAAACTGTTAATCTTTCAACATAAAAATATCCCAAATGATTACAAAACCACAAAAACTTCCTTCCCTGCACCATCATGCTCCCAAACACTCCAGTGACTGCTCTTCTGAAGCTGCAGAAAAAGAAGGCACATATTTAACCACTATGTGATCAAAAACAGCATGTTTTGGAGGATAATACAGGCAGAGACAAACATAAAAATGAACCAAATTTTGCATCTGCGCCATAGACACATAATTAGAACTAATCTGTGCCATATTACAAACACGCGTAACTCTAATAATAAGCATTTACCAACTCTTTTTCAACAGGGTTATGCAAAGACGTATCTAAATCCCTAACGGAACAAATTTATATTTAGTTTAACTGTTGATATTTAACCATAACATTTAATAGAAATTCTGTTCAGAAATACATGCATTCTTAAGTAAAACATTCGTTCCTCACTAAACACAAACACATGAAACGTGACATCAGCTTCTAAAAAGGCACATCCTTTTGGGGGAAATACTAATCTATTAGTTAAGGGATCTTCCCTTTATTTACAAAACTTTCATTCTTTACTGCCTTTGGTTGTTACAATGCCTAAGGTCCCAGCAGTATATGCCAACTCCCAACACACCATATGGCAGACCAAAATTGTGAAGTATGTGGAAGAACTCCAAGAGTTATCTTTGGCGGTTTCTCTATTCTTTATATAGTCTTAAGAATTTTTCCATTCCTGTTTGGGACTTGGGGGGGTGGGGGGGGGGGGGAGGGAGATAATGAATTGTTTTGTTTTAAGTTATTTTTATTAACTGCCTTGGTACATGCTGACTGCTTGGGAAATTTATTGCCAACACTCGTCTCCCTGCCGCCATTTGGACTGAAAAAACCTGCATAAGAAGGAACGTTGGAGAGAGGGAAAAAAAAAAAATTTAACGGATGACACGCGTCCTAAAAACACGCCAAATTAGAGTTGCTGCCTGGATCTCCCAGTGGAGCTCAAAAGCTTACAGATGTTCACAAAGAGCTTGAATGTTCTCATGACAACTCTAAAACAGAATCTCATATTACAAAATCACTTATACCCTTAAACAGAGTGGCTTGAGTGGAAACCATTTTCTCTTTTAGCTTGTTTTTTCACTTCTTGGTATTTTGTTAAAGGTCACAAATTTTTAGGTACTTCCCAGCTATATTAAAAAAAAAAAAAAAACTAGGCTTTTTCTAAACACATACAAGATTAATATATTCAGTGGGGGGAAAAAAGATCTAAAAAAGGTCACTCTTTTTCCTCTCTCTTAAGATTAATTCGGCTTCTAACTACAGACAGAGAAGGAACATAACCATCACAGAACAGCCATGTTCATTTATTTCAAACGCACAGAATGACCTCCATTTCCCTCTCTCACAGCGCAGAATTTCTCATTTCAAAGGCATTTCCTCTGAAAAGCAAAGACACTTTCATTCCCTTCTTCAATTATATGTCTAAAAGATTTCTTTTTAAATTTGGAAGTTTACTGCAAACAATACATAACCACTTTAATACTCTGGTAGCTTAGCCAACTATTGTTTCGTGGCAATTTAGCAATGTATGTGCAATGTCCCAGTTAGTGTACTATCTGACTTTACACAGTTGAACGTTTCCATGTATTGTACTTGTAACTATTCAAAGCATCAAGCACCTCAGTTCATGAGTTGTTCTTTATAACATTCAAACATTTTAGATAACAAACACACCGGAGCTTAATACACACACGTGCATGCACCTTAAGTGTTTGAAAGGAAGTACGTACAAATCTAGCAACCTAACAACAATTTCTGAGGTAACACCTCCCCCCAAAGCGCAAATACCATCGTGTAACATGAATCCATGCCCAACCTCTTCTCCAACTCTATCCTCTGTATTTCCACAATGCTGAGAATGTTATTGCCTTCATGCCCTCAAGCAATTCCTGCACAACCCATCCACCAGGTGCTCACACAAATACTGACATGGCTCTCCTTTCTTCCCACAATCCCTCAACCCATCCTAAGCTCCTGCCCCTGCTACCCCGGCCTAATTAACCTATCACACCTTTTTGAAGCCCTTTCTTCCTGCTTCCCCCACCCATTCCCCTTCCCAAACCAGAATCGAGCTGAGGTTAATCGAGCTGGATGTGATCCTGGGCAATATGCTCTAGGTGACCCTGCTTGAGCAGGGAGGTTGGACTAGATGATCTCCAGAGGTCCCTTCCAACCTTAACGATTCTGTGATTCTGTGATTAACAGCAGTAACACCACCCCTGCCCAAAAAGCCCCTCTCCGAGGTCCCCAAACCTCTTTTTCCTGTTCCATCCCTCAAGCCAACCACAGGCTCTGACACCCCCACACATTATTCAGGATTTGCCAACCCCACAGCCACAAACTCAAGACAGGCCCTTGCCTCCCATCCTGTCAAGACCACTGACACTCAACACCCCCAGCCCCTCAGCACCAGCCCCTCAACATCCCCCAGACCTCCCCATTAGCTTTCTCCATGCCCTTAGCCCCCCTCAATGCCCCAAGCTCCTCCTCAAATTAGCTTCAAGACTCCCAATCTCCTGTCAGCCCCCCCAACGCCTTCCAGACCCTCTCAATACCTCCCAGATCCTCTCAATACCTCCCAGACCGTCCTTGTCAGCCCTTCAACACCCCCAGCTTCTCCACACCAGCCCCCACAACACCCTCAGACTCCCTCAATGCCTCCCCAAGCCCCCAGACCCCGTCAGCCCTTCAATGCCCATAGCTCCTCCACACCAGCCCCCCAACGCCCCCACGCCCCCCTCTGTGTCCTCCCAAACCCCCAGCTCCTCCCCGTCAGCCCCTTCAACGCCCCCAACCCCTCAGCCCTAACCCCCTCAATGCCCCCAGCTCCTCCACACCAGCCTCCACAACACCCCTAGACCCCTTCAATGTCCCTAGCGCCCCCAGAGCCCCCCGTGTCCTCCCAAACCCCCAGACCCTCCCCGTCAGCCCCTTCAACATCCCCAACCCCTCAGCCCTAGCCCCCTCAATGCCCCCTAGACCGTCAGCTCCCTCAACGCCCCCAGACCCCCACAATACCCCCAGCTTCTCCCAAAATTAGCCTCCTCAACGCCCCCAGCCTCCTGTCAGCCCCCCCCCAACGCCCCCAGCCCCCCTCAGCGCCCAGCCCTCCCCCCCCCCCCCGCTACCTCACGAAGGCCTCGGCGGTCCCGGCGCGGGGCGAGCGGCGGGGGCGGCGCGCGGCGGGGCGCGGAGCCGCCAGGAAGAGCGCGGAGCGGCCGCACAGCGCCATGGCGACGGCGATGCGGCGACCGGTGGTTTGGGGAGGGCGGGGGGGGGGGGGGGAACAGCGCCACCAGCACTGCGACCGCTCCGCCACCGCCCCGCGCCGCGCCGGGCGGGGCCGCCCGCGCCGCACCACCTCGCCCTCTCGCCAGCGGGGGGGGGGGGGGGGGTGAGGGAGAGGTCCGCGCCGCCTCTCGGGCTCTTCGCCTCCTCAGACGCGCAAAGTGAAGCCTGGCTTTGCTGCTTGTGCCGACAGAACGCGGTGGGAAGGGTTTGCTTCTGCTGACAGCAGCTAGGCACAAGCACAACGGTGGCTACAGCTGGCGGCTCCCCCCCCCTTGCGGGAGACATGGACTCGCCCAACGCCTACACCTCCGCGCACGCACCCCCCCCCCCCCAGCGCAGCGGCCGGTTCCCCCCCCCTTCACGCATGGGCGCGTCCGGTTCCCCCCGCGCAGCGCCGCGTGGGCCCGCCCCTATACTGCGGCCTGAGTGTCCCCCGGCCCCCTTAACCCCCGCCATTGCGTCCCCAAATGTCCCCTGGCCCCTTAACCCCCAGTACTGCGGCCTGAGTGTCCCCCGGCCCCCTTAACCCCCGCCATTGCGTCCCTAAATGTCCCCTGGCCCCTTAACCCCCAATACTGCGGCCTGAGTGTCCCCTTGCCCCTTAACCCCCCGCCACTGCACCCCCAAATGTCCCCTGGCCCCTTAACCCCCTGATACTGTGGCCTGAGTGTCCCCTGGGCCCCTTAACCCTTCACCACTGCACCCCTAAATGTCCCCTGGTCCCTTAGCCCCTGCCACTGCACCCCAAATGTCCCCCAGCCCCTTTCCACCACCACCACTGTGCCCCAAATGTCCCCCGGCCCCTTAGCCCCCCCTGATACTGCGGCCTGAATGTCCCCTGTGCCCTTTACCCCACCACCACTGCACCCCTAAATGTCCCCTGGCCCCTTAGCCCCCTGCTACTGTGGTCCCCAAATGTCCCCTGGCCCCTTAACCCCCCACCACTGCACCCCCAAATGTCCCCTGGTCCCTTAACCCTTCACCACTGCACCCCTAAATGTCCCCTGGTCCCTTAGCCCCTGCCACTGCACCCCAAATGTCCCCCAGCCCCTTTCCACCACCACCACTGTGCCCCAAATGTCCCCCGGCCCCTTAGCCCCCCTGATACTGCGGCCTGAGTGTCCCCTGGGCCCTTTACCCCACCACCACTGCACCCCTAAATGTCCCCCGGCCCCTTAGCCCCCTGCTACTGTGGTCCCCAAATGTCCCCTGGCCCCTTAACCCCCCACCACTGCACCCCCAAATGTCCCCTGGTCCCTTAACCCTTCACCACTGCACCCCTAAATGTCCCCTGGTCCCTTAGCCCCTGCCACTGCACCCCAAATGTCCCCCAGCCCCTTTCCACCACTACCACTGTGCCCCAAATGTCCCCCGGCCCCTTAGCCCCCCTGATACTGCGGCCTGAGTGTCCCCTGTGCCCTTTACCCCACCACCACTGCACCCCTAAATGTCCCCTGGCCCCTTAGCCCCCTGCTACTGTGGTCCCCAAATGTCCCCTGGCCCCTTAACCCCCCACCACTGCACCCCCAAATGTCCCCTGGTCCCTTAACCCTTCACCACTGCACCCCTAAATGTCCCCTGGCCCCTTACCCCCCTGCCACTGTGCCCCAAATGTCTCCTGACCCCCTTAACCTCCTACCACTGCAGCCCAAATGTCCCCCAGAGCCTTCAGGCCCCCTGCCACTGCACCCTAAATGTCTCTCTACCCCCTTAACCCCACCGCCACTTTGCCCTGAATATCCCCCAGCCCCCTTTATCCCTCTGCACTGCGTCCCAAATGTCCCCTGGCCCCCTTAACTCCTCCAGCATTGTGCCCCAATTGTCCCCAGGCCCCTTTACCCCCCCACTACTGCACCCTAGCATTGCACCCCCAATTGCCCCATGGTGCGTGAAGCACCCTGGCCCTGCCCCAGCATTGCACCCCTAAATGCCCCGTGCCATGCAGAAATGCCTTGCGCCCCCATCCCGGCACTGCACCCCCAAGCGCCCTGCAATGCAGAGGAGTTCCCACGTCCCCAGTGCTGCACCCCAGAAATGCCTCTGCGATGCCCCCCAACAGCCCCCAGTGCTTCTGACTCTTCCTACAACCGAACCCGAGGGGCAGGAATGAGGAAATCCTCCAGGCTTGCTGCAGAAGGCCAAGCCCGGAGGCTGTCACCCGCAAGGGCTGTTTCTGTGCTGAAAGGTCGACGATGCAATACCAGAAACACTCAAAAATAGCTGCGTTTGGCCAACAGCACGCTGGCCGCACCATCCGGGCCGGGAGATGCTGCAAGTCCCGCCAGGCCTGGGATGATCAGCAACAAAGCAGAAACCCTTCTCCTTTGCGCCATTTCTGCGTGCTGTTGGCCCTAGCAAGGCAACAACTTCTCTCTACCAAGTTACTGGTTTCACCTCCTTGCTGTCTTGCCCTGTTTTAGAGCGCTTATGGGAGCCAGCTCCCAACTTTTGTCCCCTTTCTCTAGTCTCCCATTTTACTGCTACAGTGTTTTTCCACTACCCCCTTTCGCCTGTGCATTGCATCACTGCAAAAAACCAAGCGCTTTGCACAAAGCGTGTCTGCCTTCCAGCATCGCGGGGCTGCGACGCCGCAGCAGGAGTTTTCGGTCGCCCTGCCCTACGAATGCCTCGGCGTATCTGTAATGAGAGCACCGAGCCCAATGGGATGCAGGGGACGTGCTGGAGCCATCGCTTAACGAACAGTGCGAAGCCGCGCGGCTTGAAATCTATTAATCACGCACCGCAACGCTGCTCCTCCACCTCGTCCCCAGCAGATGAGAGGAGCCAGCAACTTTGGAGGAGAAGGAAGAGGAGGAGGAGGAGATCTGGCATCGCCACTTCTCCGCCATCCTGGCACAGGCTCGAGCGGGGACAAGGGTCCTCGCACGCCAGTTTTCTCCTCAAGCCTATCTTGTCCCCCTCCTTGCAGGCTGGCACGGCCCCAAACTGAGGATGGGTCATTGACAAGCGGCTGAGCAAGCCTGGGAGCCGCTGGAGTATCAAGGCTGATTGCATGCTCCAGTTAATGTGTGTCCTACAGTTGGGGCCTTCAGGATGTCTCTTACACATATATTCACGCGCCCATACAATTAGAGCCTTTTTTTTTTTTTCCTGGAAACCGAACGAAATAAAAACGTTGGGCTTTAATCTCCTTCTTCAAAATGACCAGGAAACCTTAGATGCTACTGGGGGAGGAAGAGGGATGGAGAGGAGACCGAGAGAGAGGCAGCGTTACAGCTAATAGCCGAGGAAGGCCGCTGAGCTGCAGAGAGCCGAGTTCAGGTCCTGGCCGTGCTCTGCCAGGGCTGCAGCATCCCAGCTGCGAGGGATGCACGGGAGCAAGCTGGCTACCTCCATGCCCTTTCCAGCCCTATGGGAGGTGCTTTCCCCCTGCTGAGAAAGCTCAATATTAATCTGCCGGCGCTGGTAGCTGCAGCGACACAAAGCCGCTCACCGTGCCGAGCTCTCTGCGCGCGTTGCCATTCCCATTAATCATTCTGTCTCCTCTTCCCCATGTGGAGAGTGAGATAAGACCACTTGTCTGCCTCGTATTTTAATTGCGCTAATATTTGCCAAGTGCAACATAAAGTGCTGAATCTACAGCCACTGGGTGCAATGGGCTGGTGGCTGAAAGCTTCTTTCTGCCTTGCAAGACCGCAGAAAATATTAGCAGCTTGGCATGGCCTAGATGCAAACGGGAGGCGTACGAAGAGCAATCAAGGGCTCTGCTCGTGACGCGCACCTTGCTGTTAATTTAGTTCAAGTGCAAGCATGTTCCAAAGTTTTGCTTCTTTTCCCTTCCAAATCAAAATTAGACTCAACCTAGCACACTGCTTCGGGGCAGAGAAGACAAGATAAATATAGTGGGCCGTGAACTAGCTGCCCTGGGGCAACCAGGAAGTTTTTCAGCTGGCTCACCCATAAAACTAAGATGAGTTCGACGTACACATGTCCTTAAGTCATGGATTAAAGCCCCCAGTCCCATCTCTTGTGCTGAAGGGGAGTTGGCATAGTCTAGATCCCAAGCTCTTTCTGAGCTTTGAGCCTGTGGACAGGCTTTGAAATGATGCTAATGCAACATCATCAGTGGGAACTGAAGCACCTAAAGAAAAAACAGACATGTTAGTCTTTGATCAGGGTTGCTAAAACCCCATGACTTAATCCCTGAAACTCATCCCTGCTTGTCTCTCGCTGCACGCTGAAAGGGGCAGTCCCTTGCGCAACCCGTGGAGCGCAGCATTTGCCCCCTCCCAGCTCCGTGTACGCCTCAGGGTCCCGGCATGCACAGCAGCACCTGCCTAGCTGGGCTGCCCCTCGGCGCCCCGAGAGGCAGAGGTGGGTCCTGTGGATTAGTGGCCTCCTAAATGATTTCCTGGGGTCCTTCTGCATTTGAAGTTCATCTAGAGAATGGGGGATGTGTCCTACCAACATGTCCCTGCTGTCCTTTCCCTGCATACAGCAGGACGGTCCTGACCTCTGCACTCCAGTGCCATGTTAACTCCCCTGTCTTCTCCTTGGCATGTAACCAAGAGTCCTGATGGCCATGATCCCATCGTCTTGGGGGTGCCTGCCACGTGCCTGCCCTGGGAGAGGAGAGCTCCAGAGCACTGGAAACACAGCAAGGCCATTGGAGGAGAGAAGAGGGAGAGGAGGGTGAAGAAGGGGATCTCCCCAGGACAGGGGTTGGTGCACTTCTGCTCCAAAGACCCTTCCTCCAGCCAACTGAGGAAGACACTTTGCACTGCTGGTGTATTGCACCAGAGTGTTATCTGCAGCCTTGCCTTTCCCTTGCTGCTGGTGTGATGCAAAGTGAGATCAACAGCCTGGAAAAAAAACGACAGAAAGATCAGACTTCCTGCAGTGGGAGTGAAGTGGAAGGGAGAAGAGGTGCTCAGTGCTGCAGCTGGGGCAGTCGCAATGACTGTCCAGTTGTTGTTTCTGTCCCCTGCTTCCGGAGTTTGGTGGTCCCACTATTGTTCCCCATCCTGCACGTTTTGAAGGCTGCAAACGCTGAATGAAATCCATAACAATTGCCAAAAAAAAAAAAAAAAGAAAGAGGAAAGCGGAGCGCTTTGGAAAGGGAGGAAACCGCTGCTGATGTTCCTTGGTGGGTCTTCCTGACCTAGATCTTGTCCAACAGTAATCTACAAAATCTGGGTTAAATCTCTGTTCGCTTGACCTAATAGGGCTTTCTCTCACTGTGCTTTCAGCATGGGTACCTTAGTGTGCATGGGCTTCTGCCTTTGGGAAAGGCTGGCTTTGTAGCCTCTCCCATAAGTACCTTTTCATTTTTAGTAAACCTCTTGTTGCACCAACAGAGAAAACAATGCTTGTTTCTGGATACACGGGGGCCAAAAATAGCCTTTGTTCACCCAGAGACATGCACCTGGGGAGGTCCTCCGTTCCCCCACTCTCCAGGAGCTCCTAAACTTTTCACCCCCAGGCTGGCAGCTGCCCAGGAGGCTGGAGGCTGCATTTTATTAAAAATACGTGCGTACATCCCACGCTACTGGCACGTGCATGAGTCTTTTTAGCTAAAGGTGTGGGCTGCTTGGGTTTGTCAGCTCGGAGGCTGGCAGCTGCAAGAACGCTTTGATCACCCGGTGCCTGCTGAGGATCCAGCCTTGAGCTACCTTGAAGTACTTTCTGATCCCTGGGTGGTCTGCGGGTGGGATGCTGGGTTCCTCTGAAATCTGATCATTTTCGGATCTCTCTCAGTAGCTTTTGATATTTTGATCCGGCTTATTAGAGATCTGCAAGTCGTGCACAGATACAGAAAAATGGACCTTCACAGCTCTCTTCTACGCACAAAAATACTGACATCCCAACGAAATAAGAAACAGGACTGGAGGTCCTCGCTTCAGCTCTGGTTCTTTCTATTACAGCAACGGTGCCAGGCACAGCTGTAATGCAGCTGCTAACTCATAGCACTGGCGACACGACAGCTACAAATAAAAAGGAACAGAAAAGCTTTATGGCTCTGACAAATCTCACTGTCAACTTCCCAGTTCCTATGAGCCAGTGCTATATCTTGTAGGACTCTTAATTATTTATTTATTTTTATTTAATCCCTGTGTAGCATCAGGAATACAACAAGCCGTTTTCCCACTGCTGACTCACTTTTAAAGAAATAATTCAGGCTTCTTAGAGAGAAAAGTGAATCGTGCCGTATTTGTTAAACAAACAAGGTCGTCATCTGTGGTGTTTCAGAGGAATTGTTTTTTCTCCCTTCCATTCAGATTTATGGGATCCCGTTGTGTCCATAAATGTTTTAGCAGAGTCTACCCTGCAGGCAGAGTCCTGCGAGGAGCTGATGTGTTCATTCCGAGAACAAACTTACCGCCTACAGAGCTCTCGGTTAAAATTTTATGAATAACAGAAAACAGGGACAGAACAGGACTGTAAAAAAAGTTTCCCATTTTTAGTTCAGGAAGGAAAGCTAAATAATAAATTATGATGGTGATAAGTATCTCTTACTCTGTTTGTGCAAATTCTTAAGGTTAAAGTATCTTAGTTCTTCCCAAACGTTGTTTTGGGAGGAGAGATACTAAGATTTCTTCTGCCCTTAAATTATGGTTCCATCTCATTGCAAAAGGCTGCCTCCGAGTGAAAGAAAATAACAGGGTAAATTAGTTCTCCAGCAAGTTCAGGTCTGCATGTTTATGCTACCGTGAATCTGGCACCGTGTGCCCATGAAATGTAGGGTGGAGATGCAGGAGATGATCTAGACAGAGCACGCCAAGATCCGGCAAGCACAGGAAACGTATCGCAAAAATAGCACTATGAACTCAAAGTTATCCATACTTTCTTCTTATAACCTCTTCTGGTGAATGAAGAGTTTAGCAAACAGAGATTTAAGGCTCTACTGGGTGACAAGGAGCTGAAAGAGACTTCAGTTCATGGACTGCGCTGCTTGCAATTGCTAACCGTCTGCAAGCAGGACAATTTAAATGTGGGGCTCTTGGTGGTAACTGCTGAAACTTCAGCAGTGGTCGGAGCAGGGGAGCGTTTGCTGCAGTAGGAGGGCTTGCTAGGCACAGCGATGTGGGAGATCCATCATCTCTGGTAATGCTTTAGCATCACAGCTTCTTAATCCCAACACTTACTGCCAACAGGTACTGCACTATGACCCTTCCTGATGAAAAATGAAATCTTGCTGTTTTTTTAATTTCTACCCAGCTTCAGTTCCATGGTATTATTTCATCTGACTCCGTGGAATAAAATCCAGACCTCATCTACTCACCCACAGTGTGACCCTGGAGGTTTAAAGGCAGTATTTTTAAAAACTGTGTGGCAATGCCAGATTTACCAGTTTGGGATTTTGTCTGATGAAGGACAGGAAATAATCGTCTGGAGTGATGTGCTAGCTTTTCTCCTCTGCCTCCTTGGATGCTCTGGAAGTGCTTGGAAATGGGGAACGGTCTGGATATATCTTAAGATCGCAGTTACAGGGAAATTCAGGTGGGAAGGGACCTCAGGATGCCTCTAGTCCAACCGCCTGCTCAAAGCGGAGTCAGCCATGAGGTCAGACCAGGTTGCCCACAGCTTTACCCACCCTGGTCTTGAAAACCACCAAGGATGGAGGTGGCACAACCTCCCCTGTACCCCTGCTTGACTGTCCTCATGGGGAAAAAGGTTTCCCCGGGACCCTGACAGCACTGCTCCTCTCCAAACCACCTGTCCAGGGCCACGATCTGACCATCCTAAGCACCTCCCATGGGGTGGTTAACCAGCCCTTTGAGGCAACCAACCCTACACCTTCCCTTTTTCCCACCCTTCGATGTAGTTGTTTCATCCTCAGATGCACTGAGGAAGCCAGGACCGCCTCTCCCTGCAGCTCCTACTGTGCGGCCTCCCCCACGTCTCACTATCTCCTGGAAAGCTTCCCAGCTCTCCTATCCCGCTCCCTGCAGGGCTCACATCTCTCCCCTCACTGTTCTTCACCCTTCCAGGAATCTCCTCGCAGCCCTGCCCAGGGAAATATATTTTCAAACATGATTTAGACAAATGGCACCTGATGCTGCAGCTGTCCAGCTCGCTCTCAAGTCTCTACCTGTCAGCCTCGACCATCAGGCCAAGAAGACGCTGCAACTGCAGGCAGTGAAACATCTTCAAAGGCTAGATGTGTAGGCGAAGCATGTCTCTGAGCCCTATCCGTTTTTGCTATGGCAATGCTCCGCAGCCAGTGGTCCTGAAGATCCATGGACTACTTCTAAGGGGCCCACAGAAGAAAGCAAATCTGTCAGCAGGCTTATATTCATTTTAGCTCTGTTGCACCATACCGGGAAAGTTTTAGGGGCTCTACAAAGAAGTAAGTGTGAACAATGCTGCAGTGTTGCACCTTTCCCCTTAGTTTTACTCTCTTAAATAGACTCCCTTTTTTTTTTTCTCTCTCTCTCTCTGAGACCCTTTCACTATCTCTCTTGCCGACCACCTTTTCCAGAACACACTCAGGGACCCTCTTTTCTCTCTGCCTCCAGCTTTGCACTCTTGGACTTCCTATTTCCAACTTGCAGTGGTGCCTGGCTCAGAGAGGTGGAAAACCAGCCGGACTGCGGATGTCAGGACAGGGAAAATCCACCAAAGTTTTACATCTCCTTTTGCCAAAGTGAGACATTCACGCTGCCAAATGCCAACACTTTCCAGCCCACTTCCATGTCCAGGTCGGTCCAGTGCTGTCCCTCGGCGGGAGGAGGGAACCAGAGTGGTGCAGTGTGATTGGGGACCTAACTGCTCTTCACCCCTTTCTCCCATGGCTTTCAAATAAGGACTCGTATAGCCTCAGACTCCTCATCACTAGTTTCCAGCCTTCCCTCAAACTCACGGAATCACCTGTGCCTTTCCATCTCCTTTTGAATGTCTTTTATGGCAAAATGCAGGCCATGACCAGGACCCCTGAGAAGTCTGGGGGTGTTATATGGAGCAGTGCCCTGCTGACCCTTTCACAGTGTGCTCTGGTTGTCAGGAGCCAGGGGCCAGGAAAAGAAGTGGGAATGACATCATTTTGGAAGCTATTTTGGCTGATTTGGCTACCTGTGGAGTCCACACAGCAGAGCTTACAACCTGAACGTGGAGAAGTGTCGTGCACACACGAGAGGACCTACTCCTCGCTTCCCACTGGGGACCTGCTCTGTTGCTGCTGGAGGGATGAGAACCCTAAAAGCTCTCTCTGGGGGTGCTGTACATAAGTGGGCCTTGCTGAGGATGAGGTCCAAAGCTGCATCCGGAAACCTAAACCTCCTCTAAGCCACACAGTGGATTTACAAGAAGAGGGAAGGGGGACTGTCAGCGCTTCCCAGCGTGAAATCTTTTTTGCTCTACTCCAAAACCTTGGATGACTCAAAGCTTCACCTTCCGAAGAGCTGAGCTCTCACAGCCTCCTTAGCTGGGCTCCTGCATCAGCACCTCACTGCTTACTTTCCTCTCTGCAAGATGAGTGACACCAAGGTCCTACCACATGAGACCAGCAAGCTTCACCCCAGAAGCAATTGCAAAACACTACTATAGAAGAAACTCCCCCAATTCTCTCTCCTGCATGTTTAGCAGAAAGTCAGGAGTTTGGTCTTCCCATCAGTGAACACAGAGCAACGATTGCCTTCAACCTCTGTGATAACTTTAATTAAACTAATTCTCCCCGGACGTCATCAGTCAGAATGACGGTGATAAGTAAAACGAACAGCACTCTATCTTCCTCTTCCTCTCCCTACCCTCCATCCATATGCAGCCGTGTTCCTGCAGCAAGGCCAAGCTAGCGGGCACTGTGCCAGGTTGGGACTGTTTCGCACAGTGGCAGTGCCGGCTTATCCAAGCACGGGAACTGGTGGTGTCAGTGGCTGGTGGCTCTGCTGAGCACGGCCATGAGCTGCACGGGACAAAGCCAGCCAGCAAGGGCTGATCTGGGCTCGGCTACCAGGTTTTGTTCGGTGACAGATGGAGCCAAACGCATTGTCCCCTCCCCGAGCAGTTTATTCATCGATTCGATGTTCAACAGTGATCTACAGGACGAGCACCTTATGCGGGCTTGAATGAACTCGGCAAACATCTCTGCGTGTCATCACTTAGGGCTCGCGAGCTGCTTGCTTGCTTGTTACCAAGGCAAATTAGAGGAATACAGTCCATTTTACGGCTTGCTCTAACAGAGTCAGCTTTGAAGCAGCTAGGAAAAGAATCCTTTACAAATCAAACATATGATTAAGGAGGTTTGGAAGGGGAGTCACAGGGAGAAATGCGTTTGGTCAACTCACCGCCCTTCGGAGTATTGCGTTTTCACATCTGAATGCAAGAAAAACAAAACCACTCTTTTACGAAACAACAAGCAGAGCCTAGAAACCGACCAGGGTAAAGAAAGCTACTGGGAGCTTCCTCGTTCCCATTTATTCTTGTGAAACATCCCAGCTTGGGAAAGTGCACTGGCTTGACCGGCCATAAATCTTGGTTTACTAATAAAGTCTTCCCTCCCTACCTCTAGGACAGTAAAGGCTGGAAAGTGAAACTCTGCAGCGTATTGCCTAATAGCTGGGGAAATCTCAATCAAGAATTGGAGCTGGCAGGCAGGCTCAGAGAGAGACGCTATTCTGACTTCAGCAGTCACTCTCGGCTATGGTTCATGAGCTAAACCGTCTTAAGAGACTTAAGGGAAAGCATCTAGGAGTAAGACCTGGCCATGAAGAGCTTACAGGGAAGGGCTCCAGCCCTGCAAACAAACACAGTGGCAACATCGCATGCATCCAGCTGCTGAGACTTCTTATAAGTCATGCTTTGGCCTCCAAACTTGGAAAATAACAGCAGGATGTCTGCATTTTGGCCACTCTCTGCTGCAGCTCTTTATGTGCCGAGGAGCTGGCTGCAGCCAACTTCCCCGTGACTCAAGAAGCTCTGGTTCTTGCCTTGCCCCCAGCCTCTCTCCACAGCTCCCGTTGGGCATCGTCCCAAATTATCCAGGGGGAGAGCAGCCGATCCGAGCTGCAGTTGGGGCTCAGCAGGTTTCGGAGTTGCTGAGAGGGGCTGGAGCTGATGGAGCGGCCACCAGCGTCTTCACAGATGGGGCTGGGGAGGAGGGCGAGAGCAAGGGGAGTGCAGATATTCGGCATCTGCGGCTAGCATCTCCCGGCCCGGGGTGGCTTTGGCCGTATGCTAGGCTGGAGAGGTAGAACGTACTGGCCATGATGTTGGGGCTGCGGGAGAAGCACGGGGCGGTTGGGCAGAGGATTATTTCTGTTCTCGGGGGCTGACCCGAGAGCACCGCGTTGTCACCGATGCTGTGGGCAAAGGTTTCAAAGATCAAATCTGTGCCTTTCACAGGAGAAAAGGTTGTGATCCAATGGGGACGGCAGGCCTGATTTCTGATCCCTCGGCGTGGGCAGGGATCATGTCAAAAGCAATCGAGCCTGGAATTAAAAGGGCTTCATGGGCACTTTGTCTCTTGCACTGAACCGGCACCAGCCTCCTCCAAGAGAGCAGGATTTGTTACTGTCTATCAGGGACTTCCCTTACATGTCATCCCAAGGGCCGTCCTGGCCAGCGCAGCAGCTTTTTGGGTGGGAATGGCTTTCTTGGGCAATATTTGTAAGGTGCTAGATGCAACGGAGCAATATCGCAGTTGGCATCCTATAGGTCCTAATTTATCGATTATCGTTAGCAGTAATAATCCTAATACAGTAGCAGAGATTAAAAACATCGACTACACAGGCACAAAAATCTACCCAGGGCTCAGGCAAGCATGCGATGGATGTTTAATGGACTCGCAGAAAAGCAGTGCTGCTGCCTCTTTGCGGTGCTATTTGCATCGGGCCCAAAATACAGCCCCCACGACTGGCACAGCGCCGCGTGGTCAAAGGCATCACAGGCTCTTGCAGCCTGTAACGACGACCCCGGCTCAGCTCGTGCGCCCGAGCGTGCCAGGAAATAGGGCGAACACGCTCTGCATGTCCATGCTCCCCGGGCAGGCGCTGGCAGAGCGGGTCCGGGTCCCTGCACGACGCGTTCATCACTGCGAGTAACTGCTGGTGCACTAGGATGCCAGCAGCAAGCAGCCGGGTGAATTTGCTAAAAAATTACCCACGGGAAATTCTTGAAATTAGCACCAGGCAGTAACCCTTGAAGGTCCGCAGGCGAGCCAAGAAAGGAAGTCAAATCCCACGGTTTGCCTGGCAGCGCGGGAAGGAGCTGGCTGGTTTTCCCGTCCCCCCGAGAAATGCAGCGCCGAGCCAGTGGGGCAGTCTCTTCTCCAGGGACTTTCCTGCTGCTCCGGTTCACCCTCCTCCAAATCACAAGCGCTTCCACCCAGTGACCTGTGAGCCACCTTCAGTGGCAGAGCGCAGCAAATAAATAGCAGCTTTTCTAGTGTTTCTTTGTGTTTCCTCCATGCCAGTGGACATTTTAAATGAAAATGCAAAGTTCATATCTTTTTTTCCCACCTTTTTGGAGGATGGACATGCCAACCTTTGTCCAACTGCTAGAAGTTCCCCGCAGCAAAATATAGAGCCTCTATTAGCTACTTCAGCTTCGGTGCTGCCTATTCAGGTACCAAACAGGTAAAGAAGATTTATGGGGTGTCTGGTAACAGATTATTAGGCCGAAAACAGAACCCAACACATCATGTTTTGCCGTTGGTCCTCCATGGTTCATCCCTCCCCAAGTCAAAGCCATTGCTTCTTGCAGCTCCGGCCCATCCAGGGGCAGTTTGGCTGCAATTTCCCCTGGCGATAAAGTTTCCTGATGGCAATCCTCAGCGCAGAAGGGGTGTTTTGTCCATAGCTCTCTTAAATATGTGACAAAACTTGGTGTTATTGTCCAGCTATTTTCTTCTTTCTTCATTCACAAGGGGTAGAGTAAGGAGCGAGAGCCTTGGACCTCAACAGATGGATCAATATTTGTCACCCAAATATCTCCCCGGCTTCCCCCGCTGGGGTTGCAGCTCTGTGGGAGCCCCAACCCGTCCACTATTATCTGCACCCACCCGGGAAGAAACACGACTGGGTTCATATGGGCTAGGATCCCAGTCTAAAAGCAGAGGAGACACCCCCAGAGCGAGAGCAAGAGCTCCAGAGAGCTTCGGTAGCCGCTCGGGTAAGTCAAACTGCAAAAGCTAAGGAGCCGGGAGAACCGAGATGAAGCCGCGGCCGGGGCCAACTACAGAAAAAGGAGCAAACTTGCACAAACTGACGTCCAGCTCCGCGCCTGGCCTTGCGCGAAGCCCTCACGCTTTGTTCTGCAGCCCGGGCTGCACAAAACGTACGGGAAAAGAAGGGCGTCCTCCAGTGTCGTTGAGCGAGAAAATAAATAACAGATAGGTGTCTCGTCTCCATTGTCCGTTTTTTATATCTGGAACTAATTTTCTCGTCATCCTGATGAGTGACGAGATAATTGCTGCAGCTGCACCATACAGCGTATTCCAAAGAAACCCTTTTTTCATTAATTCAGACGGTGATTACATACTTAGAGCCAAATTTCTTATGCATGTAACCCTATTAAGCCCGTGCCTTTACCCTGGGGATGAGCTTAGCCCTCGCTGTTTAAATAGCGAGTTCAATTTCTTTGTTCTACCAGAGACAAAGGAAGAAAGTGCTTTTTTTTTTTTTCCCTGAAGAGAGAAAATTAAGGAAAGCTGATGTCTTCCTGTGCAAAACAGGCCACTGAGGATGGAGTCGCGGACAAAGAGGAATTATCTCTTTTTGCCGCAGAGCCAGGCAACTGGCTGCGTTGCTCTCTCAGAAATATTCATTTCTACAGACATCCCTGCAGCGAGAGGAAGAACTAGCGTGCTGCTTGCCCGCTGCAGCCGGGACCGCTCGGATCGGCGTCGCGGGTCTGAGGACAATGATCAGAAACTCTTCTCGGACCAGCTGGGAAAGGATTTGAGTCGCCGGAGCCCTTTATGCAGAGGAGGGACCTGCATAAAAACAAGGGATGAAAGGAGAGGAGGGATGAAGCCGCCCCGCAGCAAGCGCTTGCCAAGGCCGGCATGTCTGCGGGCTCTTTGATTTGGGCTGCGCTCTCGCGTGCAGCTCGCTGAATAACGAGGCGGAGAAGATAAAACAAGAGCCAGGAAGGTCCAAACAGAGATTTAACTGATGTTCGTTTTCCTAACTGTGAAATAATAATGGCTAAAAAAAGAGCAGATTATCCGGCCTCTGAACGCAGCGAGAGAGTAAATAGCAGGATTGCGTATTGAATTGGAAATATCTGCAAAACGCAAGTGGGACTTGAACGTATGCAATTCCTATTTCGCTAGCACGGTAGTATTCACTATTTACTAGCTAAAGGAAGCTAAATGTTAGGATAAAAAGCAGTGTGCTCCACCGAAAGCCCGGAGATAAAATTGGCCTATTGTCTAAGGCAGGATTTGAGGAGTCTCCCCTGTCTTTGACCTTGCCCTTGCCCTTGTCTGCCTTTCCCAGATTTTATCCTCCGCGATTCGTCTGGAACTTCACCTTGAGCTTTAAAAAGGAACAATAGGAACAGAGCTGTCAAGTTAAATGGCAATTTATAGCTGTCGCCCAGATCAGAAACAAAGGAGCTCGGCTTTCACAAGACGGCCTCCTGGCAACACTGATTTCAACTACAGCCCTTCAGCAAAGGGCTTTCTGTGCAAGGCATTAAATGCAAATTTACCACTGATTTCATTAGCAAATGCACTTGCCTGGCACTTCGGTTGCCGCAAGGAGTCAGCCGGGCCATGACGTGTCCAGGCGGTGGCTCCCTGGGACGTCCGTGGGGCAGGGTGCGGGTGGCTGCTTTGGACTGCTCCGAAGGGAAGCAAAGCAAAATCTTGCTAAGATCAAATATGCCAATCTTGTCAAAAAGGGGTATATTTGCAATCAGGTTGCTAACTGGAGATAGTTTCTATCATCACTGAAGCAGTCATAGTCCAGGTATAGCCACACCAGTGAGGAAGGGCAGTGTTCACATCATAGAAATTATTTGGTGCCAAGGTAGATATCTCTGCTCTGTCTCCATTGGGACTTTACGCTGAGCTGGGTATTTTTTTTCTCCCATGAAAACTACAGGAGTCCCTTGGAAATCTTTCTGTATTGAAATTCCAGCTGAACACAAAACACCAACAGCTTGAAATTTGCCATGAGATAGAAAAACTCCCCAAATGTACCTTCAGATAATACCCTGGGAAAGAGAATGGTCACCGCAAAGCTAATTTCATTTTTAAAACAGACCTTCAAACTACCTTTGCGTTCTCTCCATTGGCAGTAGAAGTGAGCAATATCTTGTACCAAATCTCGTTATGACAAATAGAGCTAAGTAGGATTTACCCCAATTATATCACTGTATCTGACCTTGAAGGAGAAGGCACGGTATCCGTGAGAGTTTTAGGAAGAGTTAGTTATAGCAGGTGAGGTCTCTTGGTGTAAAAGCATCCGCAGACTTAGATAACCCTTTGACTTTTTTAACGCTTAGAGCTCTGCTGTTGCTGTAGCATCCTGGAAGAAGCTGTTGCCATAGGTGGCCAAGACAACTTCTCTCTCACCGGTTTAAGAGACATAACCAGAAAAATGAAACATAGGGTTTCATATCGGAGCATCTCATCACTACTGCTGTGCGAGGGCTCAGCGAGGGCAGAGGAGAGGGGCTGGGATTGCATTCCTAACTTCTCCTGCAAGCTCTGCTTGCTCCAGGGAAAAATCACAAAATCACCACACCTTGCTTTTCCCACCATAAAATGCAAAGAAGATGTGGCAGCCTTGGTAAAGCTCTTTAATGTACACAAATTAACGAATTAACGCTATCTAAGGGCACGTTGCTATTGTTGCCATTGTATTGTAAATCTTCCCACAGTCAAACAGCACAAACAGCAAACCTCAGTTCCTCTCGGTATTCAAAGGCCACTGGAAAGCTTTTCTTAGATTCTTCAGCCTCATAATTTCATCCTGTGACACCAATACAATTCCTAAACTCCGTGAATGAAAGGAGGATTGAAACATGGGGATGTCTAAACTGTCACTGATCTGGGAAAGCAGATCAAGAATAACATCATACTCATATTCAAAACTGTAATCTGAAATGCTGGCAAGGACTCAGTCTCCTTTTTTTTCCAAACTACATTTCTCCTCTGACGAACCCATCGCAAAATCTTTTATGGCCCCTTCACAGTTCCAACACAGCTTTTTTTTTCTTTTTTTTTTTCGGAAAAGATGAGGCAAAGATGCCTAAAACTTGCAAGGAGTTTCTTAGGAAGACATACCAAGAGAAAACCATGAGCCTTCAAGCCCTCTTCTGGTCATAGAGAGGGGTTTCCTGCAGCGAGAGGTGACAACAAGCTGGAGGAACAGCGGGGAAATCCAGAACCACCGCAAAGGACGCGGGTGGAGAAAAGGGCTGCTGGAAACCATACAGCTTTTGCTTTCCTTTGCTTTGTCCGCAATCAGCAATACCATCCTAGTCCACAACCGGCTTAGTGTCAACCCTAGCATGCTCCATACGAAACACCTCCGCGTCTCGCTCCAAATACCCATCGCCCCTCTGCAATCGGCCTCCGAACCCGGTGTTTCCTGCTCAGAGGGAGAGTGAATGGAAAGACTCATCTGGCCACTGCGAACCAAACACCACAATGTGGGGAACGCTGAGGAGCAACTGGTATTAAAGAAACTCCTTTCTGCCCCCTGGGAAACAAATTAGCACTGTCCGGGGCAGGGTTTCCTGCAGATTAGACTGGGCTGGCTATTTCTCCATTTAACAGAAGGCAGCATCTCATTTATCACTGAATTTATATTTTCCCTTCAGTACGACACAAAATCTTTCGCGCTGTTTCCCTTAGACTCTGTTAATGCAACTGCAGCGCGGGCTGATGAGTCGCTGCTTGTCGGCAGAGCCAGGCGCAGCTCCGTTTGAGCACAAACATAGACACCGAGCACAAAAGACATAGTTGGAGGGTGCAGCCTTTAAGCCTCAGGAGTTACTGGAAGCTCGTGAACAGTCATTATGGTTGAAGTTTAATCCTTGATCCCAGCGGATTCAGTCGAGGCGTAGGAAAGGGCAGACAATTGATCACCAGGAGGAGCCTCCGGTTCCCGTTGCGCATGCAAAACCCTGACTTGCACTGGGTATTAATTTTGACTTAATAAAAAATCCTCTCTATAGATACGCACTCTATAGATATAGATATGTATATAGGCATAGCCGCATACGCTCCAGGCTTCCCAGAGCGTCGGCTAAGGCTGACCCTAATTTGCTCTCAAATAGCATAATAAATTGGAGTTGAACGTGCGTCAGGTCATGAGCTGGTGGCAACGTTGCACTAGAAGAAGCAGCATCCCCCGTCACTGCTGTGTCCTGCTGGCTGCCACGAGCTACCCCACCAGTAATATGCTTCTTCCAGCACCGTCATGGGTTTCGGCGGTCCAAGGAAAATATCTTCCTCCCCAAACCCGGTGTGAGCACAGCGGTGGCTGACAGCAGAGGAGTACGGCAAGCACAGGGCTGAGTGGGACAAAGCACCGACACGGTGAGAAGCGTGATGGGGCAGGCAGAGGAACAGGGTCCAGGGGTGGAAACAAGGCGCCGCAGTCGCAGATTTGGGTGCTGGGCTCAGTGCAGCGGTGCTGGGGCTGGCCCACGGCCCCGGCATTGCTGTGCACCTCGCCAGGGAAGAGCTGCTCTGGCTCCTTGCTTTGTAGGCACCAGGAGGCAGCAAATACACGATAAAGGTGCAAAGCTGAAGAGGAAACATATCGTGGCTATTGCTTCGCCTCTGCTAACAGAGGCTAAACCCCACGCCGAGAGCCGTGCGCTGAAACCCTATTCCCCATGCTGGTATCTCTATTTGCTTGCAGCCGCGAGCTCTTCTTCTGCCCAGCACTCCAACCCTAGCTGCTGAGCCCTGAAACTTCAGCACGTGAGTGAGAAGGGCTAGCTGGGGAAGGAGGAGCAGTGAACTGCCATTTTCCCCACGTCTAGGTGCAGCAGCTTCTCCCCCCTGGACCTACCTGTGTGCTCACATGCTCCCTTTCCTTTACCTCCAGGCAAAATGTGACATTTGCTCCTGCCAAAAAGCATGAGATGCAGCAGGATGAAATTCCCCATGACGTTGGGGGCCGGAAACTCTGCCGGGGTAGTAATCGCCTGCCTTCTGGTGGGTAGAAAAACAGTGACTGTTTTGTGATTTGGTATTTTAAAAGGAGGTAATCCGGTGCAATTTGGCGCCTGCAATTTACCCCTGGAAATCGAAGAATGGCTGCATTGGATTAGGGAAAGATCCCATTAGCCCAGTGCCCGTCTCGCAAAGGACGAGCACAAAGTGCCCTTTGGCCGAAGCCTCCCGTGAGCAGGTGCCGGGAAGCTGGCTGAAGAGCTCTGTCTGCATGGAGCGGGAAAACGTCGATGCCACCAGCAAAAACACCTGAGAGGGGCACTGGGCAGACCAGATGCTCCCAGGCGAAGCTGAGGGCTGCGGGCTCTGTGCAAACCGGCTGCGGAGCAGCAGGACGCCATGAGGTTTGCTGGAAGGTGGTTCGCCCTGGCTGGCGAAAGACGGGTCCCTGGGGCAAAAATCGGCCCCTTGTGATTTCTGCAGCCGCAAGGCAACACGTGGTCATTTCTGAAGGACAGGAAAGCCAGGGCTTTGCAAGTGGAGCGTAGGCACTTGGTAATTAACTCTCTTTGCTACAGGCTAAAAGCATTTTTCCCTCCTGCTCACCTCGTCAAAACCGCTGACCAGCGCTGCAGGACGTCTCTCAGAGGGAGGTGCATGGGGAAAATTGGGCTGATGCTGTGGGTCTGACCCATTTCAGTGGCGCTGGTTTCCCCTTTTCCCTCACCCGACAGTGTGGACAAACACGGTGGTTAGACAGGACGCACCTGCGCTGGTTACCATCCACACTGCTTGCCATGCATACGCAGAGAGGGACTTACCCTAATGTTTGCAGGGACATGTGTCAAAAGCCTTGCTTTTAAAGACATTCTTGACTTCCTCGCGATGAGTTTTTGCATGATATTTTCTTCACAAACTTTCCTTTTTTTTAATGCATTTATACATGGATCAGCTACAATAGACCACATAGTCTTCAGGTTGGCATTTTGAGAAAAAGTGATAAAGAGGTTTAAAATATAAATAGATTTTCCGAACTGCAGACTTTTAGCATAGTGGCCCAAATTATCTTGACAGCTCCAGTAACCCAGCACTGAATTTTACCAGTTTTGCTATGAGCAGGGAGTAGTGTTAGCCACAACAGAGAAAGTTGATCTGGCCCTTTCTTTAGGTGTGTGGTGAGGATTTATCTGTAAGGGCTGTGCAAGACCTGTCCATGTGGACAAACAATTGATCTCCTGGTCCCAGGCTCCTTTTTGCAGCAGGTCTCCCAGCACATCCCATCTGTGACCCCTTTGGACACATTGCCTTGTGCTACGCTCATCCATGCTGTTTCCATCACGTCTCATCCTTGGCGAGACACCTGTAAGGAGCAACCAGGAGGAGCTACCTCCTAAGTTGTCCTTCTGCTGTAATTGGCAGCAAGAATTAGCCATTTACAGTGAAAAGCCAAAAAGGTGAGTCTAAACCAGGATGGCAAAACAGCAGCAAACAGCCACAGCTAAATGCAACTGTGCTTATGCTTCAGAGAAACTTTGAGCCAGCCCCAGTTTGGCCGATGGCCTGGGGCTGTGAGGAGGTGCATGGGAGCCCTGCTCCACCAGCCCTCTCCTCCTCCTGCTCCGCATGCACCTCACATGAAGCACAGCATGGTTACCCTTAGGTACAAGGCATGTTAGAGGTGCTAGTAAAGCCTCAAGGCTGCTCTAAGCTGCCCTGCACATGCATGACAGCATTCTCAAGAGATATCCATGGATAAAACCATGCTCAACTACCTCAGAATGAATTCATTTACCCCTCCAGATGATTTTCTTTAAAATATCCTCAGAAAGGATATAAAGTTTTGATATGACAGCCCCAGCCCCAGCCCCAGCAGAAATGCTGCAATAGATTAGAAATATGAACTACCTACACAGCAGATCTTTGGTATTGCAGAGCTCTTTCATCTGCCAGAGAAAGATAACCAACAACTAATAGTCAGAAGCTCGTGAAACAATGTTTAGATAGGAAGTAAGAAGGTCTTTTAATGTATTTTTTAAAAAGGGAAGGAGATGTACCATCCAAACAGGTTACTGAGAGATTCCAGCAATAGTTCTGTCACTGAGCTGTCCTCTCACAATACGTGCTCTAACATATTGTGGTTCGAAGATCAGTTTTGCATTTGATGAAGGGCTCTCAACTCCAGGCATGGTGCAGTAGGACATCTAGATGTGCACTGGGCTTCCAGCCTTGCAGCTCCTTGTGTGGTCCAGTAACACTGTGACTGATATTTTGCAGCTTGGCTAGAGTTGAAGACTACGTGGTGAGCAGCTGAGCTCCATGAAACCTCACAATAGAGCAGCTGAGATGCAGCCAGCTTACATGCTGTTTTATTGCTTCTCCTATGTCCTATATTATGCCGTACTCTCTTGTACAAATTTCAGAGGTGTCAGAGCCGAAAAGGTCATGACAGGTTCTCTTCGGCACTCCTCTAGAACCCATTGAGTCCTAAAATTTGGTACCAGAGTGAAGAGATCATAACTAACCCATTCTGGTTACACAGCAAAATTCAGCATCATGGTGTGCTGGTCATCCTCCTCAGAAATGGTCTAGGTGAGTTGATAATCAGCGAGCAGACCATCTAGAGGAATGCAGACATACACACTTGTGCTAACTGTCCAGAAATATGGTATGGGAGGGACATGCACTGAGGCTTTCAGTGTTACTGGGTATGACATAGTTTGTCATCTGTAAGATGAAGAAACAAATGTGAAAGCCAAGTGATTGAATTTGACAGACTCCATAAATGTGTAGGCACTCATGACTGTAAATTCAGCTTGACTTTGAAGGACAGCCTGGAACCGCCAGTCAAATCTGGGACTTACAAAAGGCAATGGCTACAGTGAATTCATGCTGTTTTCATGCATGTTTCCAGGCATGTTTCAAACTCATGTTGAGGCGCTTGTTTACAGGGATTTTCATTTTTAGAAGGGCTGAACGCTCTGCAGAAGCTGCACAATCGAGGCCTGATGCCATGTGTTCCCCTCAACAGGAACTCCGGCACTCCAGGTCCCTTTGTGGGGCTCCCTGGGAGGGATCATGACATTTGCAATGGCAGAAATAGCATTTCCAACCAAGAAGCAGGAGTCACAAACCTGGAGGACAAGCTGAAAGTGTGGTTTCTAGTGAGAAGAAACAGACGCTCCATCATGTCCCATAGGACCATTTTCTCACACGGCTCTCAGTATCAGAGGCAGAACTAAATAAATCGTTGGTGATCCAGATGGCATCGACCAGGAGGCTCTTCTCTTCCACAAGAGGCCCTAGCTCGGGCTCTAGGACCCCTCTCTGAAATGGGCACAATGAATACACACTTGAGATTTCACTTTTCGCAGATCAGCTGCCTTGATGCCGAAATTGCTGGGAGGTTTGCTCTGAGTAGAGGATAAAGCTGTTTCTCTCTGGCTTTCTCTCTGGGGACGTACGTTAACAGCTATTGACTTGGTAAAGCACAAAATGAACTAAACAGCAATTCTGTGACATATTGGTTGTTTCTCTATTTACTGTTTGGTCTTACTGTGGACCTTGTGCTGTTTCAGTGATGCCAGCCGCAAATAAAATGATTGAAATAATGTCCTCTTGTTCCCTGCAGCATGTTCAAAAGCCCTGAGGATCCAATCCCATTTTTTTCTAATTTATGTCCTCTCTACTCCCTGCGAAAATTATCAGCCAACAGCCGAGCAGGGCTCTGGGGATCCCATCAGGATGGCTGAATCCGTGGCCAGAGTTAAGTGGGACAGAAACGTGCAAACTCTTTAGAATTCTGCCTGAATCCTCCTGCCATGTAATTCAGCTTGTCGGCACAGGATCATATGAGTTTCGCTAACTTGATGAATGTCTGAGATCATCTGCAGACTAAACAGATGCTGCGCTGAATAAAGACACCTATAACTTATTCGCTTTAATATCCTGAATGACATCCTTAGTGCAGCCAGGGTGGAGGAAAGTGGAGACACTTACAGTAACATGTTGCTTGAAGAAGACTGCCCTGGTATTGACGTTGGACATCGCATCTAGGAAAAAAGTTAATATCTACACAGCCTTCCAGTCCTGTCACTTCTGTTTCACTCTTTCAGGCCTGTTTCCAAAGCACAACACCTCCTGTGAATAAATTGCCAAGAGGCAGAATTGAAAGCTAAAGGTGCAGTGAAGAGCAACTTGCATTTATGACTCCTTTTCTAACAGTGCTGAAGACCTTTCAGTGTGCTGGATTTGTCTTCCCACTGTAGATGTGATAGGGATGCTGTTATCCCCACCTCACAGAGCTGACTTGATGGTGTTTGAAATAAATACTGAAGGTATTTAAGCTTCTATCTCTCTTGGATTCCCTTGGAAATTTTGCACCCAAATGCTTTGAAGGGTTAGCCCTAAGTGATCCACTGGAGCTGGGTGGGAGCTGAGCTTTCAATGCCAGCCTCATTTGAGGCTGAAGTCATCAGTGATAGAGTCATACCTCTGCAGGAGGTGGCAAACCAAAGCAGATCCCCCCATGCTGCTTTGCCCTACTCCCCATCCCACCGGCAGCAGCCCAGATGTGCAGGGAGCTGGGCACCGCGGGGTGTCTGAACAACACCAGAGTGCCGGGAGTCACTAGACCATTCCCACTGGGGACAATCCTCTTGCCTGCCAGTGGGAATCAAGACAACACTGGGTCTGCTTTATCCTTCAGCTCTTAACAGACTCTGAAAACAGGCAGAGAGCAAGCCAGGTAACTCAGCTGTCCTTTGCAAGGATTGAAAATCCAATTTCAAGTTATTTATTTGGCCACTCTGAAGCCCTTAATGCTTGCAGAATTCAAGCTAAAATAAAAAAGAAAAAGAAACAAGAACAAAATGCCATCAACATCTTTACTAGTGTGACAGCATAAGCAATACCAACAAGGTAAAGTAATCAGGTTTGTGTCTGACGGGCCACAGAGACTAGCATGTCAAAAAGACTCAGAAACTCACTTTTGATATTGATCCCCTATGATTCTCTCAGGATTAAAGCACTTGCTAGTCTTTGCATCGCAAGCTGTGGCACAGGCATATTTGCAGGACACTGAGACAAGATGGGAACGCATTTTGCTCAAGGACAGAATAGCCCACGCTGTAAGACAGACAACTGACGTGGATTTAAGTTCTGAGGGGTTGATTTTCAGCTGCGGGAGTGACGCAGAGAAGTGATAACTCATCATGCCCAATAGCCACTGTGAACAACATGGGCTGAGCCAGAAGAGAGATGACCTCGGGGAGTCACCATGTTGGCTACCAAACCACTGAGTGGCTGGACTGATTGGAAATCTCATCAGATCTCATCAACGTGTACAAGTATCTGAAGGGGGGGTGTCAAGAGGGTGAGGCCAGTCTCTTCTCCGTGGTGCCCAGCAACAAGACAAGGGGCAACGGGCAGAAACTGAACCACAGGCAGTTCCATCTAAACCTGAGAAAAGACTTCTTCACTGTGAGGGTGACAGAGCACTGGAACAGGTTGCCCAGAGAGGTGGTGGAGTCTCCTTCGCTGGAGATATTCAAAACCCGTCTGGACGTGATCCTGGGCAATATGCTCTAGAGGACCCTGCTTGAGCAGGGAGGTTGGACTAGATGATCTCCAGAGGTCCCTTCCAACCTCAACCATTCTGTGATTCTGCGATTCTGTGACAATGTCATGGATATTTTTTTTTGAAAAATACTTTATTCAAAGGTCTCAGTTTTTAAGAATCGTCCCTGAAGACAGGAAGCGCGAGGGAACAGGTGGGTTCAGGTACCTGATACAGCTAGACAGACAGATGTGGAGGTCTTATATGCCCTTCAGGACAGGATGTAGCTGATCGTGGCTGGGCAGGATCAGAGAGTCCTGAACTTGAGGAGATCCTCAACCCCACATCTGACACCTGTAGTGAGTCTATCTTGAAGCTAAGGATCATGTTTCTGCACAGTGAGGCCAGGCTTTTCAGGACAGTCTATCAAGCAGCTGCTGCATGTGGGGCTTCTAGTTTGCAGACTACAAGCGAGAGGAGGGAGGAAGTGGTATCTGATTTTGAATGAAAACTCAAAGAACATTCTTTACTCACCAAATACCTGCACATTGCAGCCAGTCCTACTAAACAGTGCCAGTCTGGATTTCTGCTTTGCACAGACCTTGCCCTGAAATGTTTTATGCATAGATGGTTAACAGGCAGAAGGTAAAAACTGTCAAATAATGACCTTTGCTTCTCTCTACTACGTTGGGTTGAAGCTGCATGGCAGCCGATCTGAGCTGTCTTGGTGACTTTTTGGCATCCATCTTCAGACAAAATCAAGAAGACACCGTTCTCCTGAAGTAAGAGGATCCAGGCTGTATCCCGTCATTTAGGAACGAAGTTTTGATGGGTTGTGCTGACAGCAGAAGGACAGTGCAGAACAGATACTCTTCCATTTGGCTCAGTCATATAGTTTGAAGATCGTTCATTATGGCTGTTCCGGGAAAACAGTATGTACACTCTTTGTGCCCTCCCTCAGGTACCCAGCCAGGTGGGAGAAGCATGGCTGTGCCTTGTTCCACAGCACCTCACAGACCATGATGAGCCCTTGCACTCACACTAAGACATGCAAAGGAAACAGCCTGGAAAGACTGAGGAAGTTGCATATTTATGAGGGGTAAGTGATTCAGGATTTGATTCTGGAACCCTAGTTTTAATAGGACTTCGGATTCTTGCCTTGTTTTCACTGGAGTGAGCAGGGTTAGTGTGGGTAATTCAGAGTCCCACTGTGTTTGCTCGTTGTCAGGTCTCACAGATGCTTTCCTTTCTACACCAGCCCATTGCACTGTCTGGCTGGGAAAAGGGGGATACTGGTTTTGTGTTCAGATCATCTGATCCTGAGGACACCTCAAGGGCTTGTCTTATGAGAAGGTTTTTCTTCCCCCTTGAGTTGAGCTCCCTTCAGGACCTTTCTTCTGTAGAAATGTGCTGGCTGTCAGTCATGAACTACTTTTACATGAACTACTACACCGATAATCCTAGAGAGCACCCCGGAGTGACTGTGAAGTTTTGGGAAAATTCAAACCGGGTTCTGCTTTCGCTTGCCAAGTTCAGGCTCCTCCCAAACTCTGGAGGGTGAGGAGGTTCAGATGTGGTCCCATCTCTGCTAACTGCCCTGACCAGACTTGGACAAGACACCAGACAATGCATGGACCCAGGAGTTCACAGTTGGTCTAGGCAGAGCACAGTCCCTCGAGGCAGAGGGAACTACGGGGCGCCCCAGTGCTCTGACCTCCCCTGTGCCCATCGACGTGGTCACTGCTCTCATTGTCCTGTCGTCAGTGCAATGCCCTGCTCCTGCTGCCATCTGTGCAGTAACCTGTGAGCTTGCGGCTCCAAGCCTGATGACCCCACCTTTCACTGTATTGAGTCAGATCCAAGTCCCGATGTGGAAGCCTTTTTAGCCTTGTCACTCCGGTTAATGAAGAAAACCATCCTGGCTATGTTCCCTCTCGCATGCTTTTAGGGCACCTCCAATTCCTACTCAACCACTTGGATGCTTGACAAAACTGAGTGCGCCCTTTGAATTTTGGTTGTAGGCTTGTGCAGAAATCTCCGCTGTACCTTCATCTTCTGCTGGTGTTAGCTGGACCCTGAAGAAAGGACTGGCTAGGCTGGTTCTCTGTTGGACGGATGCCACTGTCGAGACGGGCTTCATCATAAGCTTTTCCTCCTGCAAGCTTGCAGTTGTTCTACTTGGCCTTTGTAATCTGTCCATGCGTTTCCCTTTTCCGCTGTTGCCGGGATCTGTGCACCAAATACATCCAGGCGGCTCTAAACAGTGTTCATAACTGCCATAGCCAAAGCAGTCTTTCCCTAGGAAAACAGAAGTCATTAAATTTAATAATAACCTGTCAGTAACTCTTGATGCAGTGAATCAGCATTTAAAATCAGATCTCACTAGGCTCTCTGCAGCCTGGCCTTGTAGGGCTTGGAAGCTGGAAGAAACAAGTTTTGAATAATTGTGTGTTCATGCTTGGATTTTAATTATATCCACATGCAGACACCATTTGACATTTTATGAGCGTTTCTGTTAAAGGCACGAGCTTGGGATAACCGCAAAATCCAAGGGAGGCAGTGAGTGAATTGCACACTTTACTCCAGCAAGGTATAATTACACCTATTTGTTCCGCTTCCCCCATGCGTCTAATGCTTCTTATCCATACATCTATCCATCCATCCACTAGGACATACACTATGTTTGGACATGATTTTAAAGCTCTGTCTCTGTCTTAGAGATAGATCACCCCAGCCTAGTAAATCCTATGTAAAGGCAACGGGAGGAAAAAGCTAGCCACGAACTGCAAGGCCTCTAATGAGCACCCAGATAGCTGCTCTGAAAATCAGGAGAGTTGCATGATCCTATAAATCAAGATCCCGATTAGTGTCACAGATTGCATGTGCTGCACAAAGTAATGTCCTGTCCTGCTAGAAATGCTGCACTTCTGCGGGAAGAAAATCGGCATTTCTCTCCAGAGCAAACTGCAAGTTCCTGGGCTTTGCACAGTCCTTGTCTTGTAGGAGTCCGGCACTGAACAAAATAAATCCTGGTCTTTTAGGGATTCTGCTATCACCTGATCTAGACATCTGTCTCTAGAGGAAGAAGAAAAAGTATAGCATAGCCAGATTTAATATCTTGTAATGGCTCCACTTGGGAGCTGCCCAGAGATTGGCAATGTTAGAATCAATCCTGGTGGAGACAGATTAGCACTCCGAGTGCAGGTGAAGGGGGTCAGCCGTGCAAAGGAAAAGCAGTTTATCCACATTTCTGAGGTCCACTAACTAAACAAACAAGCCATAAACTGTAATAGCTTCCTTGCTAGTATCAGCCATCCAAGAGTCTCAGCACACTTGACAAACAGCAATAATTGACCACTGTATGGCCCCCTTGCCTATCAGATAAATACAGTTTGTTCCATTTGAAGCCAAGGAAATAGAGATACTGCAAGATTAAGCAAAACTTCAGTCCCGCTCTCACCTGCTCATCGGTTAAGCATGCCATTGAACATCTTGCAAGATCAGCAGTGAGAAATCAACTCCTCCCATGATCAAGTCCAAGCTGACCGACCAGATTTTTCCATCAGAGAAAGATCTTAATTCTGTAGCCCCCAACTCCGCACAGTCCAGGCTGGGTTGGCGGCAATTTATTGTAACTGGACAAGTTGTTCGAAATTCCCTAAACAACTGAACTCCTTATTCAACGTTCAAAAGGGGCTTGGTTTTCTCCAAGGAAGGGCATCAGAAATCAGAACAAATCTTTTCTTCCAATGTCTGACTCTGAGATGAGACCCCCAGATGTGGGTTGGATGAGAGTGGGAGAGCAAAAAAAGAAAGACAACGTTCGCTGAACGTGTCGTGCGTCTGCTGTAGGAAACACGCGGCGCAACCCATCAGCCAGTGGCTCTTCCAGAGCGGGATCACCTCCAGCTCTTGGGGATGGCAAAAGGAGCAGGGCTCATGCTTGTTCTCCATAAGGCGTTGAGCACACCTGTCAGTGCTTGGCATGCATTCTCCAGACACCAGCCTCAAGGCACAGGGTGGGCACCAGAGGAAACCCAGGAGGACTCAGAAGAACAGAAATCCTGGTGTTCAAGTGAGGCAGGCAGGAAATATGCAGCAGACCTTGATTTACTCATACAAACAGTGAACAGCATCAGTGGCTCCTCCCCACGGGCTTTGGCACGTGGTGGCATGGATATGTAAGACCTTTGCAGCCATGACTTTCACTCCCTTTCCACCACTACTTGTTGCAAATAGGTAATTATCCTACTGTACTGCAGACAGGTCTCTGCAGCTCCGGAGAACTAGTGCTGTTCTTTTTTTTTTATAGGAGGAGATTAATTAAAGATAATAAGAAACAGGAAACAATTTTTTGGTCAGCATCTCAGTCAAGCTCTCACGCCAAACTCTTCATGGTAGGAGAAAACGTGTTTAGGTTTCTTTATAACAAAGATCTCACATTCTTCTGATGTGAACAGGGTTAGCAGAAAGCACCTGGTTTACTACAGATCCCTAAAAAGCCACCACAAAACACCTCATGACTAACCACATGGGTGCGCTTTGATGTTGTGCGATGCTGTGACATTTCGCTCATAAACCTCCGCGTTCTTGATTTCTGTGATCTCACTGACAGTTTGGGTGCCAGGTGCAGCCGGCGCAGGTGGGTTTTTTGGTTACATTCATCTGCAGGCTTGACCTTGGGCCAGACTTCATAAGCTATATGTAACGGGTGGGAACCTGAAACATGCTGCCTGTTTAAAATCTTCCTTTTCTTGTTTGTTCAACACTCTGCCAGGAAGAGCTGCAATTCCCCACATTGAATTTTGCGCAGGTTATATCCTGCAGTATAATTTCAATAGCTTCTTTGGGTAGGTGGGGCATGGATGTGATCCATTTGAAGATGTACCTTGCTTACCAAGCACATAAACAAGGAAGTGAAAATCAGTCCCAAAAGGTAGCATTGAATTTGCAGCAGCTTGAGTGCAAACTGACACAAGCAGCCTCTTAATTAGCTGGAGAGATAATGAAATCACTTGGTCATGGAAGCATGTGCACACACATACACAGGCATACGCGCAGTTCCTCTTTGGGAAAGCTTACCCCGGGCAGCCCATGAAAAACAGTGAAGGATGTCCTACGGGTCTGCGCTATACAGGACTAATAATTTTGGAGGAAGGAAGATCCATGTGGGCTCCAGACGGGATTTGCCCCTTTCCAATGCTTGCTAAGGGTAGCTACTGATGCTCTGGCCTTTGCTGAGCGTCTGAGGCCAAGCCAGGGGAGTTGTAGAGGAGCTTAGATTGGCAGGCACCTTGTCCGGAAGATAAGGGGCCGCATCTATGTCAGCAGGACAAATTACAGCAGATCTAGGCATTGGCCAGCAGCCTCTCCTCGTAAAGCAGGGTCCACTAGGTGATGCTTGAGGACCCAGAGTCCCTGTCCAGCCCCATGAACCCGGCAGGATGGTCTCCTGATCCAGCAGCCCCCTCTACTTTTCCTCATGACACAGCATGGGCAGAGGAGGCAGCTGGCTGTGTCCCTCCCTGCCCTCACTGCCTGGCCCCGTTTGCACCATTTGCGCTCCAGAAACCAGCCTGGCTCCTTTCCCCAGGGTCTTCATTTTCCATTTCTAGTCTGATCCCTGGTCAAGCGCCAGAAGAAACTGCTGAGGACAGCTTTCAAGCACTCGTTAGGTGCACGTCCCTGCAGGGATGGATAACACAGAGCTGCTCCGGGGGCATCGGACCTCTGCCAGCTGCAATCTGCGTGGGTGTCCCAGGCGCGTTGCTCTGCCGAGCCCCATGGCCATGCTCAGCACGGTGGTAGCTTCGCAGGGGAGTCAGCGGCTGAAATTGCTTGGCTGGCACAGCCTTCCCGTGGCCTCTGGCAGCGACTTCGGCGGAGGATGGCGTGATGCAGAAGGAGCCCATGGAGCAGGACAGGTTGCATGCGGGGAGAAGTGGGGAGAGCTGCTAGTCCACGGACAGGAAAGAAAGACATGTAGCCCATAAAATAAATGCAGACAAAGCCATCTGCCTTCTTTGCATGCTACCCTGCCTCCTCAGGGTATGTTTTTCTTCCACTTATGTTTCAGGATCTGCAGCCCCGTGAGACAGCCATGTATCCCTGCACATCTTAGCTGTAACCCAGTTGGTCCCGTCTTGCCATCTGTCTCTCCTCCTAACCAGTCTCTTCCAGCCATGTCCATCTGGCAGCTATATAAACTGTTGGCTGGTGGAGACAGCTCTGTCCTACCCCCTCCAACTACTGTCCAGCTGCTTATATATTGACATATATGAGAACATATTTACACGTCAACTTTTGAAATGAAAGCCAAAGTCCCTTACAGCTGTGGGGTCTGTGTGTCAGGGGAGGCTGCCAAACCCTTCAGATAAAATCGCATTACTGGAGAACAAGCAGAGATTCCAGATGTATTGCCACAGACAATATATTTATATTCTGATTACAGTTAAGCCTTGAACAAATGGATTCATGGATGGATGCTCGCTTGGCGGATGAGAAGGCAGAGGCAAGGCAGCAGCAGGGATGTTATCTTGAAATGTTACCTGCTGCATGAAGGGCTATAACACATGGCAATGCAGTAACATCACACAGCAGTAATCCCTTGTGAGGGACATAGCTGGGTATTATACGGTGACTTTACAAAGGCACTGGCTGGTCCATCAAAAGAGACGCTGGGATTTTCAGTTCCATTTTGCTGCTTCAGAGTTGGCTACTAAAAGAGAGAAGCGAATGGCTGCACACAGCTTTAACAATGAGGAAACATCTAGCCAAGCCTGTCACACCCCATAATTCCTTAGGGGAGGCTTCTACCTTAGCACCAGGTTTGTCCAGTTAGTCCATCGTCTCCTGAGTACCTTGCCCTGAACCTGACTGTTCAGCCCCATTCAAACATCCTGCATAAGGGAGTTACAATCGATCACACTTAGTTTTCTACTGCCACTTTCAAGACACTCTTGATCTGGGTGACAGGTCTCAGGGGACAACGAAGACCCAGCCATTTATGACCAAGACAAGCCTACAGGTTTTGAGAAGCAGAACAACATTTGCCTGCGGCAAGAAGCAATCTAGGGAGAGAGGAACTGCTGCACCGGCCCACGTACGTGGCTGACCGTCTCTGACCATACTTGTGTCAGATGCTTCACAAGAAGCCACAAGGTACTGGGCTCCACACAGCTCCAGGAGATTTTTTTCCTAATTTCTGACAATTGTCAATTGATTTGCATCCTAATTTGTGAGGATTTACACGCCTGGCAATTGTTTTATGTGCATCTAATACGACTATGTTTTAATCCCTCCCAGCTCTATTAAGTGACCAGATGGCAGCATGGAGGCATTTGGTCAACAAAGCTGCTGAAATGGCCCTCAAAGAAACAACCCTTCTGATAGACACTGCATTCAGGTGTCATTTGGCCTCAGCCAGACAACGTTTGAAGCCATGGGGTGACACCTTGGCTCTTTGAGGCCCTCACTGCCACACTGGTCTGCTGACACCTGAGCTTGGTGGCGCAAGAAGCCAAGACTCATAGGGTTCTAGAATATTACATAAGAATCAGAAAATCATTTTCCTGTTCAGGATTCTGCCATAAGGTTTTAAAGTGGCAATCCAATAGTTTTTCATCATCTTCCTTCCTGTGGAGCACCTGAACTGGACAGCGCTGAGAGGGAGGCTGGATCTTGGAAGGACAGACCAGTGATCACAAGTTGAGCTTAAAGAAAGCTCATTATTAAAAGCCCTCCTTGTCTTGAGGGTCACTGGCAACGTCCCCAGAAGGGAATCCCAAAGCATGGAAGTGCCCAGCATGGAGGAAGCCATTCCCTATGCCAGCGCTTTCAAAACTGCCTCTCTATACTGTGAAAATGCAACCTTCTCGGGGGAAAGGCAGAATCTGATAATCAGCCAAAAGAAACGTTACGCAGTCTTTCACAGCCACAATGAATAGGACTATGTCCAAACAAAGCCACAAAATCAATTTATATCAATGATTTTCAGTATCAGGAGTCTAAATTTAACATCTTAAATCAGCAAATCAGAGTCTCTGTGGTTTCTGTGGTTTTCAGGGCTGAGGATCTGATATTTCTCACCAAGCTCAGCCAGACTCAGGTTATTTCGGCATGGACAGTGCTATTCACAAGGGATGTATTGTGGGGAGTGAGAGGAGGAGGAAGGATAGTGGTACACAGCCCACTTCCCAGGAGGGCAATGTATCACTCACTGCAAACACATTGCTGCAGAGTGAAGTGGATTGGTGGGTTTACAAGATAAGAATTGCATGAAAGAAAAAAAAAGGCACAAGTAAGCAATTATTAAGGAGAAGGCGTTTAGCAGGGCTTGGGGATGAAGCAGGAATGGGTGCCTGCAGAATCAGTATGTACTGGGCAGAGAAAGAGCAGCGAGTGGTCCGGAATCCCTCAGATATTAAAAATACCAGTGGTTCCCACGCCCAGGTTTCTAGTGATGGGATGTCTTCAGACTCCTCTGATACTACTTGCAGCCCAAGTTTTGGCATCCCATAGCTCCTTGCTTCTTTGGACAGAAAGGGAGAGCAAATCGTGATGGGGGCTGCAGTTCATTACTGCCTGTGGGGACAATTCTTAGATGCCATCCAACAAGGGGACAGAGGAGAAGAATAGACGAGGGAGGGTTTTTGGAGCAGCTGCCTCTTGCCAAAGGCACCACAGGGCCAGAGAAGAAATAAAACAAATCAAAATCTTCTCTAGGCTAGAGAAGTTTGAGGAACTGCTCTGATGCCTTCTCAGCTTTCTGAGCAAGCTTGAAGACATCAGGCAGGTGGTAGGATTCAATGAGCACTGTGACGTCTACGGAAGTTTTCAAAACTTTACCACTTTTGTAATCTGGATAGGGGAAAAAGATACATTGTTTGGTTTGACTCACCCCAGGGCCATCTGGAAATTGAGCACAAAAGCGTTGAACCACCCACTTCACATCACCAGTGACAACAGCTTTGCGAGATGCTCTGGTAAATTTTGAAATAGGTTGTTCCTGCCAGTCTAAAAGTACTGGTAAACTGGGACAGCAACTGCGCAGCCAAGACCTAGACTTCAGAGCAAAAGGTAATCCCACACAGGCAGAAATGTAGATAAAGGGAACACCCAGAGTGAGACCACTGAGGCGGAGGCCATGGTGAAATGGGGACATCCTTGCAGAGCACTTTTTTTTTTTTTTTCAGGGATAATGCAATTTCCAGGGACAGTGCAATTTCCAGGGCGGTCTTCCTGCCAGCTCTGTCAGGAGCGATAAAGCCACTGGGGAGAGCGCGTCTCATTTCCAAGGCCAAAACTACCCGGAAGAGGAGGAGAAGGGAAACGGAAAGGCACGGACGCGTTGCAAAGTGGAGCCTTGTCAGGCAAGCAGCGGAGACGTCTGCTCTGCGAATAAAACCTCCAGAGCGCTAAAGACAGGGCTTCAGCCCGGCTACCAAACCCTAACCCAACCGTTGCCCTTGGTGTGACCAGCTAATGCTGGTGCAGACCTGTGTTGACCCGCACCAAACCACTGGCCCTGCCCAGCGCTTCCCAACCTGCCTCCTCCAGTCCCAGCTCAGCCTCAGAGCTTCCCACTTCCTTCATGCTCTCAGCATTTGAATTCATTGCAGCACGGAAAGGCCCCGCTGCTTGGAAAGGCCTTACGGAAAACACCTCCTCTCTTTCCCACAGAACTATTTCTTACTACTTTAAACGGAAAATTCCTCTCCCAACACCTTTTCTTCCCTTTCCTCCTTACCATCCTTGGAAGCCCCTGTGCGATATTGCTGGATTTGCAGTCTCTTGTGCATTATGGTCTAAGGAGGTTGGAATGAGTGGGCAGATCCTGGGCAGAATTAGTAAGGAAAAGGTATTTATCATTCTCCTTATGAAGTGCAGACAAACACCCTCTCCGGTCAGGTTTATTTGTGGCCTCTTAGGTTGCATTTTGGAATGTCTCATTTTGTTCATTTTCAGGTTAGAATAAGGACTACTACTAAGGACTAGAAATTCTGTCATCTTTGCTTAAAACTAAAGTAATATGCAATTACTTGTGGCTATTTTAAGCACTTATCAGCACAACATTTAGAAGTTTAAATTAGTGATTAAATAAACTTCTGTGTGTCTCTGAGGGTGACCATTTTAGAGAGTTATTGTTTCAGTAAATAACCCATAGACAAAAAGATAATGTTACAGAAACTAATATACTTAATCTTTATTTTTCTATTTTTATGACTTTTTACTAGCTGGCATATGCAAAACAAAAAGTGCATTTTTTACTTTCCCATTAAAACCAGAGCATAAAACATAAAGGGAAATAAAACCCCCATATCCGCTGGGTACTAAGGGACCGATGCCAGTGTAGCTCAATTTACGCATACTGAGATTTCCTGATGGACAGATTACTTAGCAAATAATTCACTGAAAGCAGTGGGAGATGGAGATTTCAGACTTCCCCTGTTCCTCCTGTTACGCGACCGAGGTGGGGGCTATTCTGCTCACTTTGCTCAGCTGCTTTCTGGCGTTGTCCCACTTGCTTTTGTGAAACAAGTGGATATCACCTCTTGACCACACGCTGTTTTCTCTTTCAAGCCAGTTAGATTCAGGAGAGCTGGTGCCCGCAACAGCAACCCCCTACCCCGATACAGTGTAGCTGTTTGCTGAGACCGCTCTGGAATAAACATTGGCCATGATTAAAAAAAGAAAATGGCATAGGAGACCAACGAAGGAAGGGATTTTTCTGTAACTTCAAAAGAGTCTACTTTTTTTTTTTTTTTGATTTACATTTGCACAGGCCAAGAAGAAAAAAGAAAAATTGCTGGCTGTCTAAGAGCTTGTAAGCAAAGATTCATCACAGAGGCACTGTCATTAACTCTTGGTGTTGAGACGCTGTTCTGAGGATGACAGTATCAAGATAAGCGGCACATAAATAATGATATGCCCTATAAATAATATGCAGGAAGCCCTGCTTCCCCAGACTCTGCGTGAGCAGCAGAGAGATCTACGCTGTCACCATTAATCAAGCCAAAGAGCCAGGGAGATCGGTTGTCTGGGTGGAGATACGGGCTATGGTTTAGCCAAGAGCAGCAGATGACATCCCTGGCTGCTGCTGGGATCGGGTGCAAGGTGGGTTTAAGCAAGGAGGGCACCAACAGCCCTTTTGGCTCCTCTCCCCATTCCAGAGTAAATCGTGGGTGTCGCATGAGGACAGACGTTCCCAAGGGTCTGGGGCTCCCAGTCCTGGGTGATCAATGCCCCACGGGCATGTGGGGCACCTGGAACCCAGAGCTGAGACCTGTTATTTCAGGCAGGCCTGGGACAGCTCAGGCTTAAATCCAGCCTACTTGCTCTGCACTGGCACTGAAAGCCATGTGAGCTGGATGCCAGCTATCTCTGTAGGCCTCTGATGCTTTGATCTACACTGAAAGGTTGCCCCAAAGCTCTGTATTTTTGCTGGCGCAGCTTTGCTTGGGAAGGAAAATCCCTAATGCAGACGTACAAGAAGACTCCTTTGCTCTATATTTTTTTTAGGAATGTGTGTCGAGTGGATCAGGAACCTCAGACAACCCTTGTGGTAAGGAAAGGGATCTTGAGAAAAGTTTGCTGGTTTCTCATTGCGTCAGTGCTGTGATTGCTCAGGGAGCTCTAGAGAATGGTGGGGACGCTCGGGCAACCCCCTGGCAGCATTTTTGCCACCATCAAGCATGGGCAGAAGCACACCTTAAAGCAAAGGGCTGGCCACAACCTCCCTTTGCTGGTGGAACACCCCTGAACTCTCTGCAAGCTGGTGATGGCGGGAACCCCTCAGTGCCACTTTCACAGCATTTAGGTAGGAAAATGTCTCAGTACAGAAATGCCTTGCACAGGGCTGGTATTTCACAAGGGAGCTCCTTCTCCATCCACCCATTCTGCCTTGTCAGATGTGACAGGGTCTCACACCTTCTGCCACTCCTGGTATCTCCACCCTTTGGGATCACCTCCCGTGGTCCCTACAGGCCTGACACCGGCTCCCCCTGGCAGATGGGCATTTGCAGTCTGTGCCAGTTGGCTGGCACCTCTTTCCACACACACCTTCCTTCTCCTATTCCCTGCCCCACACCAGCAGAAGCTGAGGCGACGCAGCAGGTTTTTACTCCTGACACCTTCCCAGATATTCTTCTCCTTCCTTGTTGCTTGCTTCTGTCCTACAATCAACCATCCCACCCCATCTCTCCATATCAGTCCCTTGTCACATCCGCAAGTGTGGGTGACACAGCTGTGTGCAGGGAAGCTCAGGACCAATGCTCTTCCCACGTCTTTGTTAATATCTCCACAACTGTGTAATACTTTCTGCCTACTGTTCCTTCGCAGACTTGGGCGTTTTTCTGCTGAAACATCTATAAATCTGAATTCTTGGGCATCATTTAGTTCAAAATCTCCTGTCTTTATTATATTTTCTCTAATGCATTTACTTCTTACTGTGCATTATTTCGTCCACATGTAGTAACACCTTCCTCAATTCCTTCCACGGGTAAGTTTGACCATTAGCAACTAGAGACCCTGATCACCTCCATCACCCCATTTCTCAGGAGCCTTCCCACAACAATTTTCCCGTGACCATCATGATGAAATATCCCTGGCCTTCTTCCCCATGCAATAATGCCTCCGAAAGAATTGACCTGGCTTTTTAATTTCCTCTGATGCCAGCTCCTCAGGTTTCGTTTTCTCTGAGAGATCAATATCCAAATGGCTGTCTGATTATTACAACTTCATGAGCCTACAGCTGGAGGTCACCTCCAGACTTGTTCATAAATAAATCATAACATATTATTATTTATATACTGTCAACAGTGCGATAAGTGCAACATAAGGCAAATTCAGTGTGGCAGCCAACTTCCAATCTGTTTTCTTTTTGGAGGTTGTGTGTTTGCCCAGCACAATTGCTCAGCTCCTCGGAGAGGCAAGATTTAACTCCCTGGTGGTCAGTGGGGTCTCACCAGTGATTTCCAGCACATCAGAGCTTCAGTCCATGTGTCTTAGCACCCGTGCGAATGGGCTGGGAGCGCCTTTGTCATCATGGGAATGAGGGTTAGGACCAGCACAAGCAAGGGGAGACCTTTCTCCTGGATCTGCCAAGAAAGTAAGGTTGTAGGCAGCTCTTGCCTCTAGCATTGCATGGGGATGCTCAAACCATCTGAAATGACACAGGCAACTGCATAGCAACCCTGGAGAGCCACAGCTTATAGCAAGGAGCCATCTTATCCTTCTGGCCATTTCAAAAGAGCATTTTGTTCCCACTGCATCACAGATGTCAGGGCAAATAGGTGCTCCAATTAGAAGGTGCCTCAGCTGACCAATTAGACAATGTCTTCCAAGGAATTCTTCCCACTGAATAAGCAGTTTCTGCTGCTGGGACAGTCTCCTGCGAGACATACTCACAGCAGATTGGTTATTTTAATTGCTTCATTTGCCCTCTGTAAATATTATTAGAAAGTGACCTTTCGCTACTTCTAGTGTGGTATGAAATTCTCCCCTGCCCAGGAGGCTGTTTCACAGAGCCTCTGAACCATCTACCTTATTTTTAAGCCAGCCAGGAGATATTTCAATCTGAAAGGGCAAGCTGGGCACTTTGAAATAACTCACAAAACAATATATAATTGAGCCAGGGAGCTGGCCATGCTTCTTCTCCTTGCTGGCTTTGCACGAAGAAAGGCCGGGTCCGAGCAGCCGCTGCAGCCCGGATTTCATGGCACTCCTATCTCCCACAGGGAGACTTGTCAAATAACCCAGCGGACTCCATGCTTGAACTTGCCAGTCCACTAATGCTGAGAGCTGGGCTCCCTCCGTGGCCGTTCACCCAGCTCTGTGCTGTCCCCTTACGTTTCAAGGTAGCAATGTCCCATTTGAAGGCACCGGGACTTGCAAGCTCCAGCAAGATGACAGCGTCTCCAGAGCAGAGCTCGCTTCTGTCCTGTTGGCTTTGAAGGAAGGATGGGTCTATGCAAAAGGCTGTGCAGGGAAACTGGGCCTGCCAGTAAAGCAGACACATGACTAGTGGCCTTGCCCTCAGTTTGGAGGGAATAGAAATGCAGTCGCTATCTGCAGAATACAAGCCAAATCTTTCACAGATATTTTTCTGCAGTTAGTAGTTCTTAATGGATCAGGCTGACAAATTTCCAGAGGCGAATCAGAAAGGATAGTTTCCTTGAGACTGAAGAGGTAATTAAACTCCAGCTTGAAAAAAATATATTTTAAAAAACCAGTGTTTTAAATGTATCAAAACAGCACATTTTAAAATTCAAGAGAGAAGTCTTTTAATTCTTCATTCCAGAAGGACTTTTAATTTCAGTGTTTTATGCTGCATTGAAGAAGAAGAGAGTCAAAATAGAAACAACATTTTAACTGACAAGAAGGTTTGGGGGATTTTCAGTGGTGCTCTACAGACAATGTTGCAATGCAGCGTACTGTTTTCCCTGATTTGGAGCAAGAATTTGATCTGGAAGTGTGAAATTTTTTCATGTGGAAATTCTGCCCCCACCCTGTACCCCACTGGTGATTAGAGCCAATTTACACATCTCTTGAGCTTGAGTGCACCACGATAGGCATTTCAGCGCAGAGGAACACTACCCCGTCATTTTGGCTAGGAAACAAAGAGGAGTACTTCATCTAATCGAGACATAATGATGGGCTGGGAAGTGGGCTGGAAAATTGGGCTTATCATTTCCAGGCGCTGGAAACGATCTATAGATTTTTCACCGCTGTCAAGTGATCAGGTCCTGACTTTTATCTAGAAAGCAGTGCACCCCACAGCACAAAGTCCCTTAAAAACGATGCTAAAGCATTTGTCCTGTATGGGCACTGTGATGCTCTTGGCTTGGAGGACACTGCCCCAGCCATTTTGTGGCGGGAAGTCTCTGAAATCCGAGCTCGGGTTAACAGGGACACACTTGGATCAGCCAGGAAGGCGGTTTCCTTCCCTCTTCTCTCCATAGACATGTTCCTAGGGCTGTTGGCAGCCATGAAATGGTTCCTATCTGTTTTCTTTCTACAAGACAGAGCTGGAAAGAAAAAAATATCCTATAGTCCCACTAATACTTTTTTAACAACGTCAGTGCTACCTGCATTGCAGTTCTGCAAGTTAATCTGGTGGATGCACACACGAACAGCATCGGTACGTCCTGCACGTGAACACAAACCCACCGCACAGACCGCCTGAGTCACTGCTGGTAGGAAGAGAAGCTTGGGAGAAAAAAGAGCCGCAGAGATCAATATACTTGAGTCAGTGTATCAAAAGCACTGGCGAGAGCCCCGCCAATATGGAACAAATCAACCCGCAGAAACACCTTTCTCTCCCTCCCTCTTTTTCTCTCCAAACATTTGAGCAGGGAATATAAAAGTATACAAAGGTCAGAAGGAGAAAAGCAGATATAAAAGGCGGTTGGCGATCTCTGTGTCTTTGTTAGCAGGACAGAACAGAAGCAGAGAAAGCAGCAAAGGGAGGAAACAGCAGTGATGTCAAAGGCCTTGGGGTAAAAGGGAATCAGCATCTCATGCAGAAAATATTTATAGATTCAAGGATGCATCTATAGATGTTCATCAGGGACACGACTTCTCCAAAATGTGGAGCAACAGAAAGGGACCTCGAATTACGAGGTCCTGAGCTGCAACGGGTCAGAGAAGTGCACAAGCAAAAGACCAGTTTTCCAGATGAAAGGAGAGTAAGTGAAGGGTTTTGCAGTAGTAGGTGACAAGGGGTAAAAGGTGACAGAAAGGAAGAGCGTTCTGCAAACGGCTCTTTGCCCAGGCTCCCTCTCCTTTCTCTTTCTCGTGGTTAAACTGACCTCCTGACGGTTGCTTCTTGCGCTGGTATTTTTGGGAAACAAAAGACCCAAAATAAGAGGAAGGTCAGTTACAGCATGAATCACCCCAGTGCGGGAGGCGTGTGATAACAAAAGCCCCCCTTGTCTGTGGATGTGACTGAAAAGGAAAGCCGTCTCCAGGCTTGATTTAGGAGCCAGACCTTCTTCAGGAAATCCAAGTCCTCCCTTCTCCTGGAGGACAGCCAGCCCTGGCCGTTCATCCACTCCCTCGCACAGTTACCGGCCTCCGGTATAATAAACCACCAACAGTTTGTTTTGTAGCCAGGCTTTGAGAGTTTTTGCAGCCTCCTGGTCTTGATCACGCAAGAAAGAATGGCTGGGTTGCAATGGGCCCTTTGATTTTGCCTCGCATCCGGAGAGTATTGCAGCCAATACAAATTAAAATTCAATTACTTTCCATTGTTGACGCTGTTCTGCTGCTGCGCAGCACTTCATTCAGCACGGACGACGAAAAGAGGCAAGGGCTTTCGACTCTCATTGCCTCCTCACCAACACTACCATGAGGTTTTTGGCCATAAAACATGAATCATTTTGATTGGTTTTAACACCGAGGAGAGCTCTTGGACATAGCAAGTGATGTTCACCTTGACTAAGACTGGAGGAAGAATGACCCGAGGAGTGAGAGGCAGCAAAAAAGGGTCCAGCATATGCCTCCACATATGCTGGAAAACCAAAGATAGCAGAACTGAGGGAAGAGAAGATGACTGTGTAGTGGAAAAGAAGTCAGAGGGTTTCCCCTACAAAAGAGGAGGAAAGTAGTAAGCACAGCCTCACATTATCTAAGTGTTTTCTAAAGCCGGGGCTTCCCAGGGATGGGAGTACCGCTCTCCCCTGGCAAAATACATTTTTGACTCTTACAGAACAGAGCAAAATTGGAAGGTAGAGCCAAAGTGGCCTAAAGGTTTAGAAACTCAACGTAAATAATATGTCCCAAGAGTATTTTCTTGTAGGCAAAATGCCTCATTTTGGAAAAGTGATGTTTGGCAGTCCTGGGAACACTGTGCGTTTCTCTTTTCTGTGCCAGGTGCCTAATGTTTCAGGAAAAGTCCCGAGGCAGCCCTTGGCTCTGTCTCTAAATATCTGTCTTCTTTCTACCGCAAGTGCTGTGATGGAGAGACAAGCAGGGATCCTGAAAGATATGGCCCTGAAAGATGAGGAAGATAAGGAAGAAAGAGAGGAAGAGATGCCAGAAGTGACAAACAAACAAGCAAACAGACGAAAAATTGGGCGACAGAATCAGGTTCAAAACCACAGCAGCCATCCAAATCTGCAGTCCGGCAGCACACACTCTCTGGGTGAGAAAAAGGGGATTGAAATGGAATTTGAACCAAATACTTGTATATTCTATCTCCTGGTTTCAGTCAGGCTTGTTAATTAAAAAAAAAAAAACCACGCAAATGCAACAACAGCCCCCTTTGTCTTACAGCGTTAAATATTTCGCCTTCCCAAGACAATGAAAATGAAATTGCTTTTTCTCCTTCAGTCCCCTCCCAACTGTTTTGTCTCCTGCGCAAGAAAGGGCTGTGAATACATTAACATATAGATGCACCTTTTTACTGCCCATGTTAAAGGAAAGGAGCTTTCCCTGGAACAAACTGCACAGTGCAGCTGGAGCAATTATCACTTCACCAATGTTAGCGACAGTTAAAATTGGTCTGGGACGTAAAAAATGGAGAAGGAAAGAAAGAAGCTCACATCTTTAATTTAACTAGGTGATGGCTCTCAATTAACGCAGAAGAAAGGTTTCTTGCAATTCCAGCTTTATCCTCCACACCTCCCCAAGGCAGAGCGTGAGCAGATCAGAAGGAAGAAATTCAGGGCACGCACTTGCTGTCCAGCTGGTTTTTGTTCCTCTTCGATGCTTGGGACTATCTTACGCAAGGAGTTAAATGAGAACATCTCAGGTTGGGTTGCCATTATACAAAGATGTCTTGTGTCGGAGGTAGCTTGTTCTTTCCCCCCACCGGGTGGGGGACTATCTTGGTCTAACCACAGTTACATCACTAGCACAAATGCCACATTAAGTGGTATCGATGCCATAATTATACAGGCACGGCACTATGCACACACTCCAGCAGGCTGGGCACAAGGTTGGAGGCACTAGCCACTAAAGCAAATCTGATGATCTAATGCAGGAAAATAGATTTGGGCTGCAAGCAGGCAAGAACAGAAACATGTTTGGCAGATCCCCTTGTGCCTCCTGCGTGGGCATTGAATGAGGACATTACCAGGTGGAAAGGTCTATTGCAAGATCTCGGTGCATTTCTGCTTGCTTTTTTGTTTAGCTGTTGTAGTTGTACCCGGCTAGAATAACCTGCTGCCTTCCTGCAGCTCTGGACATCCGTGGGAATGGGCATTTGCTTTGACTTTGCAGCTATTAGTAATCAGAATGTGTCTCTGCGAGCTTCCTCATCCTTTTGTTCCGGTGCCACAGACAGCCTCTTCTATTTTCCACGAAAGAAAACGGTCCCCAGGCCTGGGGCAGCCGTGACGGAGCGAAGGGGCCATGGTGAGCATGGGGCAGGGGCCTGGAGCGTTCCCTGTGTGGTGCTCTCCTCTTTGCTTTCCTTGCCTAGGTGCTCAGCGGAGGCACTAGGACTCTCTACCTGGAGGGATGGGGCCACCCGACCCGTGGGGCCACAAGCCTGATGCAGTCTGGAAGATGCACGGTTGCTTTCGCGACGCATCAGCCAGGTGAAGCAGGCTGTGCAGAGGGGGCAATATCACTTTGGATAGCAGAGTGGTCTCTGGCCCGTCCGAAAGATTTAGCAGGAATGCAGGCACCAGCCTGGCTGTGGAAAAGCAGCACAGTTGAAGCTCCCTCCCTTCGCCTCTTCAGGGGAATTTCGCAGTCTGGGTGGGATGCTAACTGCAATATCTGTCACTGACTCATTGTTTATATCGTTTAAAAGCCCATAAAGCTGCTACTTGGAGTGAAAGCCACCCCACGCGCTGTCAGCACCATGTGTCTCCTCAGCTGCGTCTAGAGCCGGAGCCGACAGCGCACACTCGGCCGCCTCGCTGCCGCGGTTTGAGCAGCCCTGCACCCCACGGCCTTGCCAGCTCCCTTTTCACCCGTCACTCTGCACCAAAGCATCCAGAGGGCCCTCAGCAGGCTGGAGAAATGGGCAGAGAGGAACCTCCTGAAGTTCAACAGAGGGGCATGTAATGTGCTGCCCTTGGGGAGGAATAACCTCTTGCACCAGTACAGGCTGGGGGCTGACCTGCTGGAAAGCAGCTCTGCAGAGAAGGACATGGAGGTCCTGGAGGACAACAAGGCGACCATGAGTCAGCAGTGTGCCCTTGCATCAAAGATGGCCAACAGCATCGTGGGCTGCATTAGGAGGAACGCTGCCAGCAGGTCGAGGGAGGTGATCCTTCCCCCCTACTCAGCCCTGACGAGGCCACATCTGGGATGCTGGGTCCAGTTCTCAGCTTTCCAGTACAAGAGGGACATGGATGTACGAGTCGAGTAAAGGGCCACAAAGATAACAAAGGGGCTGCAGTGTCTGTCATACGAGAAGAGGCTGAGAGAGCAGGAACTATTGAGCCTGGGGAAGGGAAAGCTCAGAGGAATCTTATCATGTTTATAAATACCTGATGGGAGGAGTGAAGAAGACAGAGCCAGACTCTTCTCAGTGGTGCCCAGTGACAGGACAAGAGGCAATGGACACAACTGAGATACAGGAATATGATCATAGAAAAAAAATCTTTTTTACTGTCAGGGTGGTTTAACCCCGGAGTAGGTTGCCCAGAGAAGTTGTGGAGTTTCCGTCCTTGGAGATATTCAAAACTGATGGGACACGGACCGGGGAAACCTAGTCCACGTGACCCTGCTTGAGCAGGGGGTTGGGCTGGATGCTCTCCAGAGGCCCTGTCCAGCCTCAACCAGCCTGTGATCCCTGTCAGGAGCGTGGTCTAACCCCTTCGGCAGAGTCCCGGCAAGGACCGCACAGTGCCGGTGCAGGGGAGGGCTTGGAGGCGGAGGGAATGGGGCTGAAGCAGCACCCAGGCAGGAGAAGACAATCTCTCCATGCTCCATAGGCAGGGTCAGGCAGAAGCAGGAGTAGGGAGGTGGCGGCACCCCATCCCTGTCCCTGCTCCACCCCTTCCCTTTCTTGCATCCGGGCAGGCATCTCCCACGGCTGAGGGGTGGTCCTAGGATGCTCCTGCCTCCTTCTCGCTTCATCACTGGATGCTGGATTCAATCTGCTGCCCATGTTGGGGATCTGATGCACCTCTGCACTGCAAGCAGCTCTGGTGCCTTTATGACGTAAAGATAGCAAGAGAAGGAAACCGGAAGCAATGCCAAGCAATGGTATTTTTACCCCTCCTATACCAGCACAGCTAATGCCACAGGGCGTTTGCAGAACTGGGCAAAAAAAGGTTTAAAGAAAGACTGAGCAGCAACTGCCTCTATTTTAAGGAAAAGGTTTCAGAGATATGCTGCAGAGTTGGACTAATTAATCAAATTAATTAAATGACTGCAAGTTTAGACTAGTAACATGGCTCAGTGAAGGGAAGGGGAACAGCAGAGAAATTGGAAAATGTACGTCCTCTTTCTAGAAAGATGCTGAATTTAGTTTTCCATGCCTTGGTTCGGCTAACCAGGGTTTAAACGAGACCTGTTCAAGCCCCATCAGAAATCCCTGTTGTGATACAGACAAAGCAGCGTATCTTTATTTACCCAGAAAATTCTACAGTACACAAACTCTTGGCAGACCTGAAAGATCCCTTCTTGAGGATTTAATTTTTATTATTGTTGGCATTTGAATGCAGGATGGAGAGATATTACCATGACTTTTCTCCTCCCTTGTGGAAACAAGCAAGGCAGTGTATCATAAATTAGTTCATGTCTGCTCACAAAGAGAACATTTACTATTAACTGTCCCTGTTAATATCTTGCACTGCCTGCTAATGAAATATTTAATGCCAAGGTCTTTTTGCTGCCCTCTGAGCTGTCAAGACCACAAGGATGTGAATGAGGATATTAATTGTAGCGAAAGGAAGAAGAGGCCTGGAGAGGTCAGGGAACAGTCTCAGGAGGAGCCAGGGAGCAGCAACAGCAAAAATTTCATGATGAACATGTTATTTCCATGGAAATGAGGCGGCCCACTGGAATAGCGAGCAGTTTCATAGCCCTGCTTTACCGGTGAACGCTCATCCTGTTGGGGAGGGGAAACGCAATGGCGAGAAAGCCTCAGGGAACCAGCCCTTCCCTGGTGAACGTGAGGAAGACACCTCCAAAATCGGCATGACTGCATCAAGTTTTTGCTCAGTGATGATTTGGTCTGCTTTTTTCTCAAAACCTCTCCGTGTGACAGTGCGAAGCTCCCAGAAGGACACAGTTGACCCTGGCACTGAACGTGGAGTGGTCAAGGAAGGGCTGCCCCATTGGTCTTTCTCTGCCCCACAGCACAAAGGACATTGGACCGGACAAGGTTACGCTTAAAAGGGTTGATATGTAGGTGCAAAGTCTAAGCAGTGCTTTTCCTATAGGTCTCTCCACATGAAAGGAATGCTATACATTTTTTTCCGTTGATCTAATGCAGGTGGTTTTCCTCTCAGTTAGCTGAGCTCCCGAGTGACTTCTAACCTGGCAAAGGCAATAACGCAACCCATGCCAACCCAACCCTAGCTTCAAAATGAACCTGAGCCCCTCCCCTCCTCCCAGACACTTCAGCTTCCCTTCATTATGAAAAGCCTTGCTCTTTGCCTTTTGCAGTGTCAAGTGGGATTGGGAAAAAATCATCTTTTTTTTTTTTTTCCTGTGTCCTGTCTAGTTTCATAAATTATTCATATAATTTCTGGCTCCTCTGAGTTGAAGCAGGCTCAATTTAAAGCAGTTATTATTCTCTGTGGGCCAGATCTTTGACAGATAAAAGGATGGTTCTTGCTGGCTTTATTCACAGATTCTGAGGCTGAAAGGGATCATTGTGTTTGTGTAATTGGACTCTCAGAATAATTCAGGCCATGGGACTTGGCTGAAGCAATTTACATTTCGAGCTCAGCAGTTTTAAGAACACAAGATCCTAAGAATGACCGTATTGGATCAATTTAGCCCAGTGAGTTGGTTGTCCATGGCTAATAGCAGACACTGTGGAAGAGTATTACACCAAACACAGAGGGGTCCTTCCCTGAGACACCTCCCAGACTGTGGGTCTCCATGGCTTGCAGGCTGCCAGAACTAAACGTGGCGGCTCTGTGTTTTGCACTTTGCCTAATTGCTTTCTGAACCCATGGAAAATATTGGCCTCCACGTCACCCTGCAACAAAGAGCTCTACAGCTTAACCCTCTCCTGTGTTGGCTTTGAACAAGCCACCTCACGATCTCACTTGATTCCCCTGAACCCTTGCAGCATGAACAGCACAGATGGTGGTTCACCTCCTTCATGTGCCTCTTCTCAGGAGCATGAAAAATATATCAGTCCTGACCTCAGTCTTGGAGATGTCATCAGAGCTTGGGTTAAGATGTACCTGCTGGTCAGCGGAGCCAAGTTCTTCCTCCCAGCTGCCAACCTGGCCATATGTGCATGTCCCCACATGCAGCCTATCCAGAAGGAGAGGGGCAGAAGATCCTTTTTTCACTGGCCTGCCCTGTTCTGTGCTTTCTGCTCCTCAGCACAGTCACACACAGCAAGCAGGACTTCCCCAAATCACCGGTACCCAAAGGAAACCTCACCAGCAGATCCCCCTGTACAACCAAGCGCTACTGCAGCATCACCAGTTAAGTCGGGAAGACCACTTGCCCCAGCGCACTTAGGCTCAGTTCATTTGTTCACATCATTCACGGTAATGGATTGTTACCTGCTTCTTACAACCAGGATAATATTCTTGAAGGAAATCCCTTCAAAGAGGATAAAACACAAAACGCAAAAGGAACCTGTCCTGCACCTGCCCATAGGACACTTCTATTTTTCTCCCTACCTTTTCAACCAAATATCTGCTTCCTCTTCCAGTGCTCCACTCTTCTAGGAGAAGCTTTTCATGTCTTTTATGGCTGATCACCAGGCTTATGTCTGACAGAATTGCATTGAAGAGAGTGAATGCCCTGTTATAGGAATGGCCTGTAGTTTTCCAGCTGCCGAGGTCCCAAAGGGTAACCGCAGGCAGACAACTGTCCTTCTCAGTACCGAAACACATCAGTGTCTCTAGCGCAAGAGAGGCCTGCAATGTCGCACTCTGCAGCGTTCCTGCTGATTTGGGCTCTCCTTCAGGAAATCACCCAGGTACATGCTTAATTTTAAGCACTTGCTTAAGTCCTTGCTTAAGTCCTACTCCCCCTTAAGTAGGGGGAGTAGGACTTCCCCTACTCCTGGGGAAGGAGTAGGCTTTCTTTCTCCAGCAAGAGCCAAGGCAAACACAATTTTCAATTTCGAGGCTATTCATCTAGAATTTTTTATGAGTCCAGAACTCAGTAAAAGTGCTTTTAATTTCTTACCTGCAAATAAGTTTCTTTAGTTAATAAAATATGACTCCACCTAGATGGATTCACAGAGTCCTTTGATTTGTGCTCCTGGAGCAGGAATCAAGCTGCCTCGAGTTGTCCTTGAAGAGCAGTTGTGGAAGGGGACAGAATAACTTTATACAGCTGCCGGTAATAAATTATTAAAGCCTTTATGAATACAACATATTATCTGTCCCAGTGCCTTCAGGCATTTTCTGTTCCTTTTGTGCTTTCAAAGCAATTAATCTTGCAACTTCTCATCACTTTCAGAGCCAGTCTTACAAGTCTGGAGAATGTGTGAAAATTGGAGAAACTGCAGACGGAAAGAGGAGGACGAGCTCAGGCGGCTGCTCTGCTTGCCAGTGTGGGACTGCTGGGTGGGATTGTCCTCAGCAGGATGCTCTCTGCGGTTGTATCTATCTGAAATTGCAAGTTCCCCATGCTGGGACTCTCATCCCTTTCTTGGAGAGCTGCTCTCTGTTGTTAGAAAACGCATCTTCCTCATCAGCCTGGAGTTCTTCCTTCTTATTCATCACATTACTCCCAGTTCTCTCCTCTGTGTGACCCCTGAATCACTTCTTTCTGGTCGGCAGTCCTTGCGTACTTTCCAACTGCCAAATAGGAAATTGCGCTGTTTATTATTTCTTGTCATAACCTCCCCAAAAGGAGATTTTCTTCTGTTTGTAGGTTTGACAGGAATGTTTCATTTGATGTAAGAAGACACTGCGTGCTCTTGTAGAGAATGCAAAGGGCTCAGTTCTTCGCAGCTTCCCTGTTTTATGCAGTAGCTCCCTGTTTGCACACTCGCAGCGCTCCCGCATGAGGTAGAAGACACGGACTCAGTTCCTGCTCCTATGCCCTGCCCCAGGGAGATCGCATGCCTCCAAGATGTGGGTCAGAGCTAAGGGATGCTCTTCTCTATCTCCCTGTTGGCGTTGGGTTATTTTCGTAAGTAACGAGAGTCTCACTGTCGGAGACTAATGCTCATATTTCCTCTCATCTGGAGGAATGTCCTGTGCTATGAGTTAGGGCTATTTCCATGCACTGCCTTGGTGAATACTGGAGTACTCCACACTCAGCTGAACAGCTCCATCAGCAGAGAGCATTGACTTTTGTCGAGGTATCAGACAGCCTTGTTATAGCAAGGGAGAAGTGGTTTAAATTTAAGCACTGCCACATGGACTGCTGGGACCAGAAAACTGCCCCCTTGAATAAAATGCGGCCTGGAGTTCAAGTCATCTTTTGGGGATGCAGAGATCAGGGTCCCAGAGGTGGATTAGCACAGCTGCCACTGACTTCACCCGGGAAAAAGGGCTTCACCGGTTGCACCAGGAACCTCTCTGCCCGGATTCTCCGGGGGTTTCATCTGCCAGAAAGGATTTGGCCTGAATTTGTAAATAGTCTGAAACCTCATTTTTGGCAAATTTATTCTTACTGAGAAGGCTTCTCCTGACTACAGTGCAACTTTCAGAAGTTGGGCTACCCCAAACACTTTCACGGCACGTTGCGAAGCCTCCTCCCAGATCCAAATAGCCCTGCTGCAGCAGCATGGGAGGACAATCCATGGCTCACGCAGGGCTTCCCACAGTTGGGAGGTTGGAGCAGTCAGAGAAATCCCCTGCAGAGCTGAATATCAGATTGTCTGGAAGGTGCTACAGATCTAACCTGACCAGTGCTGCAAGAGGCCAAAAAAATATGTGACCATTATATCCAGCACTGATGGGAAGGAGAGACAGCATCCAGCTTCTCTCCTGGGTCATCAGGTGACAAGATGGAGCCACTTGGATTGCAACAGGAGCATGGCCCAGGGAAAAGGGACAGGCTGTAAAACATGCCTGTACACTCTGGCTGGTGGAGAAGCGTGCAGGAGGGAGCAGAGAAGGCAGGGGAGTCAGTGTCTGCCCAGCTGATGCTGTCCTTGCTGGGAGCCGAATTGTCTGCACAGCAGCTGTAGCACTCGGGAGCAGGGCAGTGGGGTTTGCAGAGCAGCCAGGAGATGGAGCCCACATCCAAGGCACCAGGGATGGAGTCTGGCATCTCAGTGGGACCAGGCCACAGTGCCGGGAGATGCAGCTGGGTTTGAGGGTGTCTGGGGGAGAGAAGGCCCTGGGCATCCTTACACAAGGGGCCTTCCACAATGGTTCATGCTGCCCTCTCCATCTTTTCAGGGCTCCCTCTGATAACAAGCAAAGACCCACCAATGGCCTTGTCTTGTCTCTCCTGTTGATGCCCTCAACACCCCTCAATGTGACATGCATCATGTGATCAACATGTAGCCCCCTTGCATGGTCATGGATGGGCTCAGCTTGTGGGCTCCCACTTGTCTTGTGACAAGGGGGCTGGCATCGGGGCATACATTATCACGAAATAGGGAGAAAGAGGAGGGAGAACACCATTTCCTGGGGTTTGTGGCCTCTCTCTGTAGAGTGTGGGGTGCAGCACAGCTGGAAGGCTACCCACTCCTGTCATATCAGTCAGAGAAACCCAGGGCTGTCACTGGCCTCATTTCTCTGCCTGGTGGCTAAACAGAAGGGATGCCTTGCCCTCTACTCGGAGTCTGTCTATAGAAATGCCAGTCCCGGCTGTATCTGCCACGTAAACCTACCTTCTTCCTCTGAAAGGCTTGTTTGCTCACTCCACTGATATGGTAACGTGTTCTTCTGGTGTGACAAGCACATGGACAGGATTTGGGACCTTCCACTTCATTACCATCAGTCTGTTGTTCTTGGCTCAACGAGATGTCCCAAGGCACAGAGACAGAAAAAACAGCTCTGCCTTTTAGAGCATCCATGCCAAGGAAATCTGGTCTTGCCTCTTGCTGTGGCTGGATACCCAGCTCCCAGTGCCAGCACCTCAGAGTTAGCTGGTCCTTGAGCCAAATGGCCCAAATTGACACATACCCCAAGTTGGAGATGACCTGTACAATCTGAGATGAAGCCATCTTTAGTTTATCATCTATAACACACTTATCCTTCCTTTCAGAGAGCAGTACTCCCTGGCTACATCCTTTCCAGAGCCCACACATCTGATTTGGGGTTGGGGTGTGAGCGCTAATATCCTGTCAAGGGCAAGGACTGGATTTCTCTGGCTTCACCAGCTATCATTATATTAGTTCCACAGGAAGGAGAGATACACTAAGCAGCTTTTGGTCTAGGATTTGATAAGAAAAGCCACTAACCACTGTTGCTCAGATGCTGTGCAGCAGAGCAGCCCAGGACCAAACCCCTTTGTCCCCATTTCGGTGGTTACCCGCTATTTGCGGCTGTGTATTTCAGTGATACTGTGCAAGCTGCACTGCCACGTGGCTTGCTCAGCTTCACAAATAACTTCCCAGCTGAGCGGGAGGCATATTCACTGAAGTCCTGAGCCATGAGGTAGAGGAGGAGAGCATGAGTCTGTCATTTGCTGCTTTGATTCCCTGCCTGGGGCCATGAGCAGAAAGGACAGGTTGCCCCATTCCAAAATAGTGGTTATTTTAGCAGCAGACAGCTTCATCTTTGCAAGAGCAGCTGGTGTGCGGGTATCTCAGTCCTGCCATGATGCGTGGTAGTGCCAGTGAAGCCCGCCTGTGATTCATGTCTCAGTTTTTTCGAGCTCACCATGGGTCACACTCTTTCTTCTGAAAGAGCATTAAGAGTAGCAGGAGCACCAGCTTTAGCCCAGCTGTGAGCAGTGGTCCCATGCCGAGCGCATGGGAGCCTGGTCCAGACTGGCTGCAGTCTAAAAACATCCCCTGGTGAAACTTGCTTCCCACAGCTCCCTCTAGGGAAAACCTCCACCGTACATCCCGCTGCCCGTGGGGCCCCCCGCTCATAATGCCCTTTTATTAGGCTTCACAAAGCCCTTCTTGGTTCATATCCAGGCTGTGAAGAAAGGTTGCCAAGGGTGTCTCTGCAAACAATAAGGGGCCTCTGTTTGTAAGGCGGCTGTGGTCACAAATGCTGTTTTTGTGACCTCCAAAAGAAAATAGCTTCTTCTTTCCCAGCAGACCTCCTTCTTCTGTGTCTTCAAGTCACATCTGATTGCTGAAGCACACAAGGCCCTTTCTGCTAGCAGCATGGCAGCAATGATACTACTCAGGGAAAGCGAGCCCTCTGCCTTTGCTAATGTCCTTGCCAGTTGAATCCTTGTTGCAAGCTTCATTGCTCGTAGCGCCCAAGAGCCTGAAAGAACAGCTGGCATCACCTGGCCACTGCTCTTCCCAATGTGACTCTGTCAACCTATTCAATAAGTTAAGACAGAAATCCTACTGGACTCCTTGTGATAATGTGGATCCTCCCAAAGCACATCAGTGGGCCGCGCTGCACTTGGCTTCACGTGCCTGAGAGTTCCCGATTAAAGACGCTCAGGGAGCACTTGAATAAATCTTCCAGTTCAGGCCATCGCTGCACAGATATGTGGCTCACGACATTTCTGCTGAGTGCAGCTCCTGAAGTCATTAAGGCACTCAGCTGCAGCAAATCTAAGGCATCAAAAGGACACTGAATCTGAAAGCTTCTTTGCAATGCTGGAAAGTGTCAGAATGGCCTTGCGTAGAGAGGATTTCATGAGCTCTGACACCCAGAAGCCAGCGGAAAAAGGAGGTTACGAAAGTCACATTTCTCCTTTCATCTCAAGCAGTTAAATGTGGAGCAAATTCAGAAAACTCATCATTATTCATTCCTTTCCTTTTAAAAAGACCAAAGACAATTTTGAGATGGGGCAGGAGGAGACTCGGTGTTGGATCGGGCTTAAAAGCCCTCACTGCCACAATCAGGCCGCCTTAAAAGCCCAGGTGTAGCAAGGGAGCCAAGGCGAAGCCTGTACAGACAGTAGGTTCCTCCCTAACCTCAGACTGCACGGAGACTCCTGTGCATAATCGTCGCCCTGCTTTGAAGATGTTTCTCGGCATTTATTAAGCACCTTCATGAAAGCAGGTGGCTAAAACAAGGCTCTTTCCAAAGCTCAAAGCACACATGCCTGTGTCTCTTCAAAGTGAATTCCATGTGTGTCCACCAAGAAGGTGATGGAAGGTGGAGGGGAGACTTGATGGCATTGTTTTGGGCAGGTGCAGGTAGAAGTGCAAGAGATGGATAGCTCCGCAGAGGAGCTGAAGGACACGAGGAAGGTTTGTGTGCATCGACAGAATCTCAGAGCTATGCTAATGCCTGACAAGGGTAATCCCTCTCGTCCGTCCTTAGGCTGGAGCCAGACAGTCACGGAGTGGTCCGAGCCAGGGTGCAGACAGCTCCTTCACACAAAGCACTTGAAGTGCACGGTAGAGAGCATGTTCTTGCTTCCCAGACTTCCAGGATCCCAAATAAACAACCCCACAGTCTGAGTGTGATAGAGCAGAGAAATGGGCTTCAGTGTGTAAACTGAATTTAAATAAAACCAGCTGCAAGGTGGTTGCTATAGAAAAGAAAAATCACAGCAACGGCTGGATAGAAGGAGAGCTCATTAGGGCAAACTTGTCCCTCCTCTGTGCTACTTACAAGGGGCCAGCTGAACTCCGATTTTTTCCCCAGTCATCTCTACATGGCCAGTGCATCGATTCCTTATTTTCAAATCTCCATTGTGAAGATGGGCTTACGTTGATGGTGAACATCAGTTAGGAGATCTCTAGGATTGACCACATACAAAACAATTTTAGAGGCACTCTGTAAGGTCTTCCACTACCTTGGGGTGTGGGGGGGATGACAGAAAAGATAGAGGCAGACTCTTCCCAGAGATGCACAGCAAAGGGACAAGATGCAAGTTGCAGCAAGAGGAATTAAAATTGCATATAAGGAAAAAAATTGCACCGTAAGGGCGATTAAGCACAGGAACAGCACAGCCTGGAGAGGCTGTGAAATAGCCATCTTTGTGCTCCAAACTCTAATGGACAAAGCCCTGGGCAACCTGATCTAACTTTAAAGTTGGACGAGAGACACTCGGAAGTACCTTCCAGCCTCAGTTACTTTATGAATTTGTGTAATGGGGTGAAACCACTGACAAGTGGTTTCAAGATAGATACACGGAAGGGTTGACCCATCCTGATCAATAGCATCTTTTTAGTTAATGTTTGTGCTGCATACGTGGCCTGAATCTGGCCATATTACAAGCTGTCTCATGATCAAATAAACAGATGAAAGCTTGACCGTTTCAAGTCTCTCTGTAGCCTTCCTGAAGCTCTCAACAGGTAGTGTAGCACTTCTTGTTAATTTGCCAAATGGTTCTCTAAAACCTCTCTAGAAATGCTGTAGTTTCCTGTCTGGTTGCACAGGATAGTCCCCTTAGAGTCTCTTCTCTGGGGTCCATCACTGCCAGCTGAGAGGAAATCACCACAACCTCCAGTGCATGAGGAAGCACGGAGATGACGGATAGTCCCCTCAACCCCAGAAGACGAATCATTCTGTCAAAATCCCAGCTCTGCAAAAGGGATGTGTTTCCTGAGAGGAAGGAGGCAGAAGGTTCCCCCTGTGCTTTGAGGAAAGGGTATTGAGGCCTTTCAGACACAGAAGAGGAACCATTCAGAGCAGGAAGATGTGCAGCTGTCCGCTCTTTTGCAGCATCAACATTTGGCCAGCATATGGACTTACACGGGGGATTTGAGATAAACACAGGCTTTTGCTTCCTTGGTTGAACTGCTAAAGCCCCGGATAGTTGAGAACACCACTCTATAGGCAGAGAGATCTGGAGATGCAAAATTTATGAGTCCATGTTGCTGCACGCACATCTGACTGATGCTTCTCAGTCTGGTATGCATTTCCCCTATCTTGCTCCCTAGAGAGCGACATCCTCTATTAATTAACCTAAATGACTGAATACATGCTTTCGCAGACTCCTCTTAGTGAACGCTAAACAAAACCAGATGACCCAGGGAATGAAAAATAAAGTGGTGACATGCTCTGAGCAACACTGTCCCATGATAAAGAGATACTATCATTTCAGGACGGATAGTCCTAGAATAAAAAATTAGGCCCAGGAGTGATGGACTTGGCTTACAGGCCTAGTTCTCAAGCAACTCCGATACGTGTCTTGAATAAATCACTGAAAGAAATCATTAAGGCCAAGAATAGACCAGAATCCACAATAGCTAGGCAGTGACCAAGTGTCATTTCCATGAGGTGACTGTTAGCTTTGTGTGACGAGTTTAGTGGCCTCAGTAGACTGGACAGGCTGCTTCAGCAAACCTGTCGTTATGAGTAATTGACTCCATTCCTAGTAATTTTGCAAGGGTTTGGTGATACATAGAGTCTCAGCCCCTCCGTCCCGTCTGGGTGCTGAGCTACGTTCAAAAGGCCAGGTGTGAGATGAACTGTCTCAGCCAGAGACTTGTTCTGTTGGGGAATCCTTCCAGGACTAAACTCAATTATATTAGCAGTAGTCCCTCCTGATCCAATGCAAGGGATGACTTTGGTTTTCAACAAGGAGAGGGGCACTGATGCAAAGCCGTCCAGGGCACTCCATGCAAACACGAGGAGCTCAGAAGTACTGTAAACTCACAGCCCTGCTACCTTCAGCTGGTCTGGCATGGAAAACCTGCACAGGAATTTGAAAGATTTGTCTTCAGATCAGGCTGAATTCATGATACTTCTCCCACTGACTTCTTAATTGTTGTTACTGAAGATTGTGGAGGAAAAAGGAGTGCCAGGGCAAGGGTTTGCATTCCAGTGCTGCTTGCAGACATGCGTCAGTCCTTTCCTCCCTGCTGTCTGTAGTTACTGAAGATATGTATATTTTTCTCATGATTCCTGATATACATTTCATGGATCAAACATTTATTGGAAGCTATTCAGTAGGAGAGAGACCAGGAGGATGAGAATGGTGTTCCTAAATTTTGAGCCATCTCAGAACCAGCCTGGAAGGTCATAGTTGATCATGGCCACTCAAAACGTGCAGCTTGTCTTGTCTACCACCATGTGCCAGCCCCAGAGGAGGGACTACCCTCTTCTGATGGACAGACCGAATGCTGCACTAGCCTGAGCTCAGTGGGACAGTGTATGGGCACCAGCTGGGATATTTCTAGAGTTAAGAGCCACTGAACACGGGGGAACTAAGCTGCATTTTGGGACTGAAGTGGAACTGAAAAATCCTTTTTCATTGAAGCCTTTCAATCATAACCCCTCCAGGGCAGGGCTCATCCTTTCAGACGCATGTGCGCAGCCCTGAAGAACAGCCTGACTAACTCAGACCATTGCTCCACCTGTTTCAATAGCCCCTGTTGAACAGTACCCCAAAAAGTGTGAAAATAGGCAACCATATCTGCTACCTTCTTCTCACCCCTCTCCCCCTCTCCAATTATTTTCCATCCAGGGGATTTCAGTTGTGGCATCTAGACTGAACTCTTGGATGCTACTGCAAAGCCAGTTAATACTATTGATATTACTAACAAATAGCAACAGAGATCAAGCTGTCCTCACAGAGAGAAATATCTTCTTCCTGCACGGTAAATTACAACGATTTACCTTCATGCTACTGCTCCTCTCTTGCCACTTCACTAGCAGGGGGTCTTTACCAAAAACCTAAGACTCAGACCCTTGTGGTATTTGTTGCAATCCTTTCCTAGATCTGGGCTCTCCAGAGAGTGGCAAGGATTTATTCAGCTGAACTGGGAGATGGGACAAACAGTTTTGTCATTTCTACTGGCAGGACAAATCTTCTGCTTTGCTTAAGAATGCAGCATGAGCTTATAGGATGCCTGAAGCCAGCCCACTGCACCGCGAACATGGCCAGACCTGTATCTCCAAAGCCCCAGATGGCTGGCTGAAATTTCAGGCCTCCAAGGGCTGAGGCTGGGCTATCATGAGAGACTGTACCAAGAAGTAAGAAGCAAGAGGAAAAACTGCTGCCACAGGGAGATACAGAGAGTAATGAGGGAAAATACCTATTTGGCTGAGTTCTCTGCGACACAGAGCCCTGCTGGCACTGGCAATGTAAATGTAGGCACAGATAATACCTCTCTGCATGCTGGAGATAAATCCACTTCTTTGGACTCCACGGATGTGAGACATGAGCTCTCCTGAGCAAGAAGCTAGCAACTGTGCCCTATTATCAGTGCCAGGGCATCAAGGCTAAACTAGAGTGGAAGAATATTTCCAGCAAGAGATTGTAGGAGGGTCTCCCATCAGGATGATCCCTGATAACGTCTACCATCTGCTACCACCTGCTCTCAAACCAAAAGACTAGGTTTTGTGCTTAGAAAGGTCTATTGGCATTTGTCCCCGGGCACCAGGAAGGACGCCCTTCTCAGTGAGAGCACTGCTATGTGGCTTTCCATCACTAGGCCCCTGCACAGAATTACCTCCAGGCATTTCAGGCCCCAATAGCCCCTGGTGATCTCCGTAAGAGATATCCTGACATTGCCCCTTGTAAGACCTTCTGAATAACTGTGTGATGTACTGTGTACTGTATCCTGACAGTAACTGCTGCTGCTCCATGGAGAAAACGCTGTCTTTTAAGTTTGTGCCCCCTTAAATATGGCTTTCTTTAGGACAAATATCCCAGAAAAACCTCAACATTCCTATCTGTTTTCTTTGGCCAAATACATACAAAATACACGCTATTTGTGAGTGTGACCTTCAGGCTGGGAGGAGGAGGTAACTGATGTCAGTCCTGGAGAAGTCAAGCCCTTTCTGAACTGCTACTGAACTTCTCAGAGAACTTCCACTGATGGCCGAGGGTGTCAAGAGTGATGTGAATGCAGGAGATGGGGAGGAGGATGGACTCGACCGAAATGGCAGACGATCAGGTTTGGCTGAAACACACGGAACTGGACCTGAAGAGGATCTTAGAGAGAAGGAATTAAAAGCAAGTACGTAGGTCTGCTGTTGATCCTGAAGTTAAGCTTTGACAATTCATAACTCCAGGGTAGGAAAGGGTTAACAGCAAGCTCTGAGCCAGGCCTGCATGCTCTGCCTACATGGGATGCTCAGAAGGGCAAGCTCAAATCTCCCCAGAAGGCCTCTTACCCTTTTGACCAGACAGGAAAGAGAATGTCTCTCATCATTAAAGTCAATTCTTCCAGGATGGCAAGGAGGGGCATTTTCATGGCTGATTAGCTTTGTAAAGCTCAGGCCAATTCAGCTGTTATAGGGAGATATATTGAGCTCCTGCCTTGAAATAGTCAGCCAACTGCTTGGAGCAGGCAATCAGCGGTGTTTCTGAGCTCAGCGTAACACACAGAGCGGGAGCCAGTGCACCAAAAATAGATCCAGCTGGGGATTAAAGACAGTAACAAAGATTCAAAGCCAAATTTGAAGCCCTGAAGTTTCTTGCTTGTTGCCTCGGCTGTGGCTGATATTAGACGTCTATGTTCAGTTAACAAAGCTAGGGCCAGCACCAGAAGAATGCTGTAAGAGGGGGGCAGAGAAGTGAGGAACTAAGAAGCTATGATCTAGAAAGGAAATAATATGATTTCAGTAAGCTTTTCCTTTTCATTCCGTTCTTTTTCTCTTCCTTCTAGCTACGCCTCCATCCATGGGACTCACAAACCTAGCAAGACAAATTTCCACCTGGCCTCCCCTAAACACCTCCCATTCAAACGCAGCTGAACTGAACTTGGGAAGAGAAAACAGCCTTCCCAGATGCTATGAGGCTGAGAAGGCAGTGGGAGTTGATGTCTTCCCCAGGGCGTTTTCTCCTGCGAAAGGCATTGTTCCCAGTTACTTGTGCACTTGATTGAAACGCTGCATGAAAACTCCCTCCTCCAGCTGACACAAACAGAAACTGCTTGAACTTGTCTGCCGCTGGTGTCAAGTGGGGAACGTTAAGTGCAAGGCACAGTAGGCTGGAGTCTCCTCTCTGCAAAATGGGGGATTTCTTGCTACCTGCGTCACCGTACTCTTTTGCTTGGGCAAGCTCAAAAGCTGCGGCAGTGCTCGGGGGGGCTGTAGGCAGCCAGTGCAAGCTGGAGTGGACTTCAGGATGTTCCCGTGGGCATCCGGAAGCTGGGCTGCATCCAGATTCGTCAGGAAGAGATAGCAAAGCACAGGGCTTTTTCTTGTCTCTGCAAGACCTCTTTCAGCTTCAAGTCAGACACCAGAAATAGATTTGTAAGAAAAGACACGGGATTGCAACCCATGACGCACTGTGCTAAGGGCAAGTGAGCTGTGGCATCCTCACATTCCTGGAAAACCTACTCGCAGGGTCAATCAGGACATTCAGTACAGAAGCAGAGCAATGTTGGCAGGATTGACAAGTCCTCTGGGTAATTGCAGAAGGTGTGAGGGACACAGAAGATGCCAGGGGGTCATTTGTGAATACTCAGTGGAGGTGAAGCCATAGGGACGCTGTCTGTGTATCGGTTCACGGATAACTTGGTTTAACTTGGCAGTGTAGAAGCTGGAAAAAAGTGAATTTCATAGGACCATTTCTGGTCAGCTACAGGTTCTCAGTTGCTCTTCTATCTCCTGGGGACAGACCAAAGTGACAGCTCAGGTCACCGGTGGCTTATGTTGGCAGTTCAGTATGGCGATTACAGTAACAAATACACAAGTCAGAGTATCCAGAGCCGAAGATCTCAAGATGCACAAACAAAAATCACATCCTGTTCTCCAGCACCACTTTGCAGACATAGCAAGGAAAATTGCAGGTGCTGTTGGGAGCTTTTCCAGTCCGTGCTTAGACCATTCCTGACAAGCAGCTGTCAACCCTGCTCCTAGCAAACTTCAGCAATATTCTTTCAGTGGCTTCTCCACCCATCTGACATCAGAACTTCGTCATCCTGACTGCATCCTCAGAAACATTCCCCCGCTGACTAACACAAACCTCATTCGTTTCAACTTAAGTCTGTCCTTGTCCTGCCAACCGGGGCACGGAGGATAGCTTCTCCATCCTTCTCTTTGGGGACACGGAGTGGCCACTGATCCGTGAAATCCCTTGGCTTCTCACCCCAGGGACCTTGTTCACCTCCGCCTCCTAAGTGGAGTTTGGGCTCATGCAACAAAACTAAGCCTCGCGTGGCAGAGGTTAAAATAAGTTCGTTATCTCAGTGTCTGTAATTTCCCTGAGAGAACCCAGATTCCAGGGCTGTTCTCATCAAACCTCCTGCCTTGTTGCCCCTTTATCAGCGATCAGCACTTTCTGGGGTAGACAGGTGACTTTTACAGCACTATCTCACACAAGGCAAATCCTCTGAAAACAGTCAGCAGAGCATTTAATCACCGTCTCTGAAGAGATGCTCATCCAAACACAAGACGAGCTTCCCTCCTTAAGCCTGTTTAATCCTTATGCCTCTAACGTGAGATATCAGGCTGAGGAAAAAAACATCAGCAGTCCTGATTCTTGCATTAGGGGTCCCCTAGCAGCTCCTGCAACTTTTCTCACAATCAGCCAGGAGTTTGTCATGCTCTGTGGGCTTGTGCGGGGCAACAGGGAGATCTTTTCACGCCAGGAAGAAAGGCATATAGAAATAGAAACAATATATAACTGGCCCTCATAGACCAGGTCTTGCGGAAATACCTGCTCTCCTGGGCAGACTCACTAAATTTATATCAGGGACTCATCAATCTGGACAGGAATGTATGCATGGGCAAATTAAAGCATCTGAGATGTTAAATTAAAGCTACGGCAAAAGATGTGGAAAAGAGGTTGGCAGCTGGATATTTTCTGCAAAACACTTCTCCTTCACCTCTACGCTGACATTTTTATAAGACAATATAAAAATGTTTATATTCAACAATGTCATTCGTTGTTTATTTAAGTAGTAACAACCGAGCTCTCAGGCATTTCCTGGAGACAACCTTCTGGTGGGGAGCTTTCGTGTTTTAACAGCTCATTAATCCCACAGTGAATATCCTCGTTTGACACCATTATTGAGACTGCTATATGATCACTGGTGAGACTATAATGCGATCACTTAATGGTGGGCTGTTATTTTTCAGCACTTAATTATAGCAGGGTGCTTGTTGTGTGTCACTAAAATTACTCCTGTGTAATAATCTCTGTTCTTAACCCCATGTTCCCACTCATAACTCTCAGTGTGTCGCTGTCTGAGTTATTTCCCCCATATTCCTTGCTCCTTAGCTTGAAATCTGCAAACAGGTGAATCGTTTAGTTTATTTTTTGCTATGTTTGCCCCAAAGGTAATTCAGTCATTTCCGAGCAAAGAGAGAGCGATAAAGATAATAAACAGATAAATACTTCTTGTACCTAGTTATAAAAAAATAGCCACTTTACGTGGTCAGGAGGTTTCTGCGCAAACAGATGGGATGAAAGCTGGCTTGAGGTATAGAGTTATTTGTGGCATCTCTCCGTGAGAGTGTTGGGACTGCTCTATAAAGCATGACTGCTAGGATCGTCTTCCCAGCTCATTGCCCTTTCGATCCCATCCTTCCACTGCCTCATAGTCCTACGCTGTACCAAACAAAAGCTCCTTCTCTTTGACATTAAATCCATTCTCCATTTAGCTGCATGCCATTGCATACCCCCGAGTTCTGCATCCTGCCTGCTTCTTCCTCAACTCTCTCCACCCCCTCGCCTGGGAAAATTACCCACCTTCCCCCGGAAAGCAACGCCTTACCCCGTGATATTTAATCTAGCACAACTGTAATGCCTGGGGAAAATTGGCACCTGCCACTGTGCAGGTCACTCTGCAATCTTCTACGCATCAGGAAAGCCCTGGTTGTCCCAGGATGCTGGTGAGCAACCTCACCCCAGTTGTGGACCCCTAAAAGTTTCCCCTGGAAGTGCAGACCCTTGAACACTGAACTTTCTTAGTCGTTTGCATTCTTAAACTTCCAAACAAGTCTGCAAACCACAGGTTGAAAGTCACCGCTTTCAAATTTTTGTTATGTTTATCATCCTGCTCTATTTCCCTCGTTTGGTTCCTCCATTTGCGGAGCCCTGCTTGCCATTCAGTTATGGGCCTCCTGGGGTCTGTTCAGCACCTCGTGCACCAAACCCCTGATCCTCACCCGAAGTCCTGATGACACATACATGACTTAAGCGGCACAGGAGAGTAATTGGGGCTTGCTTGTATGAGTAATCAAAAAGGAAGTGAGGAAGGAGCCATATGGAAATTTAGAAATACCAACATGGAAATACGGAAACACTGCTACAACTGCTGCACATATTGCTTCCTCAGCACAGAAAATGCTGGAGCACGGGCCGGCTTTGGCCACAGAGTACATATGTATATCGTGCTTGATAACGGAACAAGTCAATGCTCTGTTTACCAATACAATCCCACTAGAAAAATATTGATCTCTTTTAAAACTAATGCCAGGGTGCAATGTGCACATTTTCATTACGAGATGTGTTTTAATAGCATTTTAAAGAAAAATATGAGCACTAGTCAGTGAAAGTCATATAGGAGTTATATAGGAAAGCTATATAGCAGTTATAGAGGAGTAGGACAATCTGAAGATAATGCAGGTTGGCAATTGCCATCAGGGCACCTTTCTGTATGGAGGCTTCAGGCCAGCTCCAGTACTGGTCAGAAACATGTAGTAGATCACAATCATCTTTGAAGATAACATTCAGGGGTCTGGAACAAGCTAAAACATGGGTTCTCGGCATGAGAGATCACCACTGCACATTGGCATGGCAACTCTAGGCTCTTCCAGACCTCTTTCTCAGGAGCAGAAATTGAGCCCTCTTCTCCATGCCCCCAATGGCACATGCAAGCAGTCACAAGCCACCTCTGTGCTTGCAGAGGCCAGCTTAAGTGTTAAAATGTTTAAATAGCTTTTGCAGCACCAGTACGGCCTCACCTCCGGCTCACAGAGCCGTATTTGCTCTCAGTGACCACTACCTGAGCACACTGATGTGCCCGAGGTCTGCAGTAGCGAAACAGCCCTGCCATGAAACAGAGGATGGGCTAGAGACCTCTCAAGGCCCCTTACAGCCCTATGATTTTACGTTTGCATGTTGGGGTTGCTTAGGAAGGTACGCAGATCTAGAGCAGTGATTTGGTTTTACAGGTAGAAGTGTATACTGGAGATAGCATGTTGAAGAAAGCGTTCCTCAGCGTTTCATGTTGCTCAGGCAGAAGTTCCCCATGCCACAGCCCTTTGCTTGGCAAGATATAGCACTGTTAAAGCACTCAGTCAGCAGATTCTGAGTCAAAACTCACTGGAATTTGCTGAAACCCCTTTGACGACTGCAGAGAGCACAGTCCCATAGAGAAGAGGACATACAGTTAGCAGCCTGAGAAATTGCAATGCTGAGCACCTGAATCCGGAACACCGGAGGCTTGATCCGTGCCATGGGGCAATGTTAACAGGTCATCCCCACGTAGGAACGAGGGACCGTGTATGAAAGCAAAACTCAGCTGTGCTTCAGTCTGTAGACGACTCTGAGTGGGATCCGTACAGGCATTGGCAAGTATCTGCAGTGTAGATAACGCGCATAGTTTAAACTGCCTTTACAGTCAAAGGACAGAGTACATGTTTCAGGGCTGCAATGTAGACACGCATGTAAAAAAGCTCAGGGAAATTACATCCTAAAACGCCTATGATTCCCTGCTGACTACAAAGAAAACCTCTGGGACTACCTCAGATGGAGACATCTGTGCTGTCAATGTCTCAGGGCAGCTGAGATGAATCCCACCCTTTCAGATGGAGGTAGTGCTGCTGGAAAAATATCTAATAAACTGGAGCAGATGCAGCACTTCTGGGCTGGAGCAAGGACAGCTGTCATGACTTTGCAAAGGCCATCACCGCCTACTCATTGCTGGAACAGAGTACAGCCAAGGAATGCATTTTCTTGGCACTCCCTGACTGTTCAGGGCTTAACCACAACAACTTCTTAACACTGATCTCTGCATGCAGTTAGCAAACATGCGGGTCATATCGATCGTCTGAGTCTCTAAGCTGTTCCTTGGGGGTGGGTATTATTCTGTGTACTTAAATAGCATATTTATCTCCCGGTACCAAGCATAAGCTGACTCACAGATCCCCAGATAATGTATCTATCCAATGTTGTTTCTAAAACACACAATGCTGTGTTCCAAAGACACCTCTTGGGAGCTTCTTGTTGCTGGAGAACCCTCTCTGTTTTCCATCTGCATTTTCAAAGACAACTGCAGCTGAAGCTACCCTTGTGGGCATGATGTAGATGTCTTCTAATAAACAGCCTGGAGCTTTTGCACGAGAGAGTTCCACTGTTTCCAAACTGACATTTCTTTTCTGATAGGAGTCTCAGCTTCACTGCAAGGTGAAGAGCAGGTCCAAAGAGCAGGTTTAAGCATGCAGAGCTTGTGCTTTCCATCCACAGTGCTGACTAGCTCAGACTGAAAGGGTCTGCAGCTTGGACACTCATGGCATATTGCTAGTAGGGTGGAGGGAACCGCTAATCCGCCCTTGGATGTGGCCACTGCATGGCACATGAGTGAGTGCTGGAGGGGCACCGAGGTGCTGAGTATCCTTGGGAGTCTGGAGTCCAGGTGGCCTCTCACTCCTGGCTTCAGTGTTTGCAAAGTGGCTGGTGGCCTCATAACAGTCTTGAACCTTCACTTGCATGACAGCATGAAGATACTGCCCACAGTCTATGTCCAAGCCCGCTGCCTTTGCCAGCGGAGCAGTTACAAGCCTGCATGAGCCCCATGCTGTTGCAGTCCATTCTTCAGTACGTGACACGCTGACCTGGGATTGCTTTTTTCTGATTACTCTACCCCCAGCCTTTCCTCCCCTATTGCCTTCGCTCGGACTGGACAGCCGCACAGCAGTGATGCCAAGGAGAGTTTAAAGCAGCAGAAGAAAAGCAGAAAAAGCCTTTTCATATTTTTTGAATAAATCAAAATAGATTTTACATTTTAATAGTATTAATTTAAACTGAAAAAAAAACCCAAATCCAAACGCCTAAACCTCTTTGGATTATAATGAGACACCGTTTCCTCCCAAGAAGCCCAAAGGATTATATAGCAATACTCTTTCTGAGCCAAACGTTACGCTTCCTTGAACAGCTGCACAGGGCTCGAATTGCAGTGGAAATCACCCCAAAGTGTGCCGCAGAGCTGAGCTCTTACAGCAGCACGTGGGAGCACAGAGAGGGTGGGATCTTCTGGGCTGTACACGGGAGCCTGGTGCACAGGTTCAGGCAGGGGCAACCGGATGGAGCAAAATAGCCGGTGATACAGGATGCTGATCTAATGGTCCCTCCTTGCCTCCGGCTCTATGAATCGAAGCCCATAAATCCCACACAAACAGAGCAGTGGGATCACATATGTTTCCTTTTCTTTTGGCCTGTCCTCTCTGTCCCCGTGGTATCCTTCTACCTTTGCTCCCCTGGCTCTGCAGTGACTCACCCAGCTGAGCAAAGGCTGTCACCTGTCTGGTCTGAGAAGTTTATTCCTCAGCCTTATGCTTTCGAAACAACTCAGTTACTTGGGTCTAAATACGTATCTAGGATCCGGCTGTACGGAAGAGAAGGCAAGTAAGCAGTGTATTAAACGCTGGGCTGAGCTCACTGAGACAGGAGCAAAGACCAATTCACGTCAGCGGCCAGCAGCTGCCGGCTGTGCTGAACCCATACAGCGCTAGGTAGAGCAGAGGCTGGGGACACTGTGGCATTTCACCTCCCCAAAACCAGGCCCTGGTGACAATCCTGTTGATGGAGTTACACTGATTTAAACAAGTGAGGAGCTAGTGTTCTTCATTACAAGTTTCCTTCGCCCATAAAACCGGTTTAATCCTTTGCTAAGTAGGTAGGTGTCTGTGGCTGTACTGGAGTTAAGTAGCAGGGAACGATTAATCCTGTTTTAGCGGTCAGAGGTATTGACTGCCCTTTTAGTTTCAAACCCAAAGTATTGCTCCACGGTGGTTTCAGCTGCTTTGAGGGTGAGGGGTGGGGGGGAGAGGGTTGGACCAGGTGACTCCATCCAAGCAAAATTATTCTGCGATCCCATGGTTCTGCTCGATCTGTCCATAAAATGATGCATCCCTGTATTTTGTGTGTGCTCTGTATGTAATTGTGTATCTTGCTCTGTATCTTTTAGGCATTTCCTACTCTCTAGTGCTGTTCATGCGACCTCTAACAAATTACCTGCTACAATGCTGTTATTATCTTGGGCTTTATTACACTAATTATGCTTTGCACAACTATTCTGCACTGGGGTACAAGGGGCATTTGGAGAACAGGTTTCAAGCCTGGATTTAAAACCAGTACCTACTCACTGGTTTGGCCTGTTATGATAGGAGGAACCAAAATACACTGATGTAATCTAGAAACCAAAGTTCCTTATGTGCCGTTTCAACAGCATGTGGCCAAGCCCTTGTGGAAGTTTCACTCCTGCTAAGTTGTAGGCACAAGCCTAGCTACACGCGCAGGCACTCCCACGAAAGTCAGTAGGACCATTCATGCTCTTAATTTCAAGTACGTGAATAAAAGTTTGGATAAAATGCAAAGGAATAAATTTTGTACAAATGCTTGGCTCCAGCTCCCAGAGGACCTATGTCTGTTGAAACCAGATTAGCCTGAGGTGCTTGAACAACAGGGTTTACATCCGTTCTGCAAACGCAGTCCCCAGCCCATTATTAACTTGATTTAAACAAGCATAATTTCATCCAGGGAAACCAGCAGCCTAGCCCATGTCATACCTACTACTGAATGCTGCAGTCCCAGGTCCCTTTTTGCTTATGTAACCGAAAAGGAATAGCTCTCCTAGAGCTGACAGCATGAGACCACTGCGGAACAGGAGCGAGCTACCTACACGCAGCCTATTTCAAAGCTGGGTAGGCAGTCCTCCGAAGCCTCGGGGGCCTTGCTGGTACTGGCATGAAGAGCTGCTGTGCTGTTTGCAAGGCACAGCAAGAATGAGACCCATGAAACCCAAGACAACTCTCCTCCACATAACTTTGGTCCGTCCCTCCGTCATGAGCTATACAGATAAGAGATACAGCGCACCTCTGCTACAACAGCCGTAAATACGGCTGATAAGAGCAAGCAAGGTAGGAGATTGGGGGGGGGGGAGAAACTTTAGGAGCTTTACCACTAAGGTGCTATTATTCAAAAAAGGTAGTAAGACTTTGAGAAGAAAGCTGCCACTGACAGAGAAGACAGAGAGAGCCCAAATGCTCTTGGGTTTCTCTTCTGCTCATCTCATAAACTCAGGACGAGGGCATTCTTGCTGTCAGAGGTTCTTTTATCGCTCTCTATTTTCTCTGGAGTGAAGCAAAATTCCTGCTAGCTGCCATTAACCCTGCATGAGGACTAACGGCAGAGCTCATGAACCAGCAGCAGAGCGTGGCACAGAAAGGTCACTGGCCTGAGAAAGAGATGTGGAGCTCCAGGGTTGTTTTTGTCGGGAATACCGAGGAGTCAGCTGTAGAAAGGACTTTGTACTGGCTGGCTTTCTAGCATGGTGTTTTTCGTGTACAGCCGCATCAGGTCTTCAGCAGGAGTGCATCTCCGCAGAGCTACTAATGCACATGCCAGATCGTCAGCCTCATCCAAGGGGCAGGTGCCTGCACAACAGACACGGCAGGCAGCCCTAATCCGTCCCCCCGGGGGCAGTGTGAGCAGGGAGAAGTGAACGTGCAAGAGGCGTAAACCTGAGTCGTGGTTTTTGACAGGGATTCACCAAAACAGGCTTGAAGTCCACGGCCAGTGCCTCCTGCCACTGCTGCATTTCTGTTCATAGCCAGGGAAGTTAGTTAAGGCCTCAACCAGCTGAGAAAATGGAGATTAGCACTTTCTTCCAGACTGTGAATAACATACCGTCATCTTTCCCAAGAGCTACAGAGGGTCAGCTTGACGTGTGAGCCAGAGGGAGGAAGAGGGAGAGCTGGTAGCAGAGCTAAGATACAGATATAAGGCTAACTGGTCTCTCAGGGTACGTCCACCCTTCAATCCCTCCGTTAATTGCTGTTTGTCAGTGGAATTGCAGCCAGCAGCGATTGGGTACCGCGCAGGGTTCGTCCGCGCTGCAAGCCAGAAATGCACCTGCGGTTCCTGGAGCTGCGCCTGACCTCTCTGTAATCCGTCAGGGTGGCAATGTGGGCTGATTCCGGTTCCTGGGCGGTGAAAGCCACCACGTGGGCGTTGGTGGCAGGGGCTGATTAGCAAAGGTGTTTCCATCACTGGGACGTGAGTCAGATAGACTCAGGCTGCTTTTCCAGTGTGCCGGTCACGTTTCCTTATAGCAGTGTGTAGACGAGGGCTTGGCAGCACCATTCAAACCGCTCCAGAAAGGGCAATTGTAAGCAAGTGGTACCCTTCCACCAAGCACGGGGTGGCTATCCAAGCCTTTACGAAGGGGCTGGCCGAGTTCAAGGGAAGAAGAGACAGCGCAGAGGCATGCATGAGACAGCAGCTTCCTCTCTTCCCTTGCTACCTCCTCTTCCTCACCAATGTGATCTCTGAGCAGTAGGCAAGACCTGCCCTGGAGTGCTTCATCTTGCAGCGAAGCTGTGGTGCAAAGCAGTAGCCACGTTTTCCTCCTTCTTCCTCCTTCCCCAGGGCGATCCCGCCTCTCCGTCCTAACCCCAAACGCATGCTGGCGTGGTCTGCCTCCTTGCCTGTCGACGGAGCGTAGCACACACGCTTGGGACTGTGCTGCCAGGGTGGTATGAGTCTAGCACCCGCCATGGGGCTGCTAAGGCTTTAGCTTTGCTAAGCCACCTATTGGCACCAGCTGCTCCCCCAGCCCCGACGTCGGAGGAGAGAGTCGCTGAGGTCAGACATAGCAGAAATGCCTCTCCGCGAGAAACGCTGAGTGTCTGGTGCTGCCTCTAACAATATGTAGCCTGTCTCTCGCTGTTTTGTTTTGAACACACAAAACTGCCTTGCTTCCCTTTATTCCTTCCAAGAATGCTCTGCATAATCGCGGCAACTCCTCTCTTTGCAGCCAGTTCGCTCCGCATTGTGCTGGGCTTAGTCAATGATTCTGAATGCCTTTCGTTATCCTCTCGTTGGGCCTGATTTTGGAAGGAAGGAGGGAAGACAGAGCTATTTTTGTAGTATCTAGGCTTTCCCTAGACTGCATCTAACTTGCTATTGTTAATCAATGATCTTTCAATTACTTACTACACTTGGGACTTTGGTCTGTTCTTGCAAAAAGGGGCTGATGTATTCAACATACCCTTTCCAAAGAGCAGGCGGGAATTGGATGATTACGCTATGCAGAAGCGTTGCTCACAAAGCCTTTCTTTTCACCAATATCAGAGTTTGAAAGTGCAATTGGCTTCTTCTGTGGTAAATTCACCACTTTGTGGCAGCTTTCAAAAGTACCGGTCACACTGAAGTGACTTTTCTGTTCCTGGGAAGTGCAAGTTACTTTTCTTTGACCCCTTATTTTTCTTTTTACTCTTTATACAGTGCATTGCATTCTGTTACGAGGCTCAAAGTTGTCTCAGAATGTGCCAGAATTTCAGAAGAGTGATTTTATAGAGGTTATGGCTCCAGGCTAGGATCCATTCTTCCAAAGTTTTGGCCTTTTGTCCCTGACATACTGTGTAGCATACAAATCTATGTTTTTCCAAGCAGTTGCTTCTGTTTTCTTAGTCATTCAACCTGAGGCAATCTTAGGCGGGTCTTCAGAGCATGCACATCTCCCCACTAAAATCAGATGGAATGACGTGGGTCATATCTGTCTATAAAGCTCTTTCAGGACATGATCCAAAAACAGGATCGCTCAGAATTGGTGGCACTTTCGATAAAAGAGGTAGCTCTAGGCAGCTGAATGCCATACGTGCCATTCCTAGTGAAGCTTTCTAAACTTTGGATCCCATAAAGAAAGCTGGCTTGGGCTTGGCTGATAAGTACATAGAAAATCAACACGAAAAACAGAGGTGGGGCAGGAATACTGTGCGTAACTCAGCCACTGCCATGCTTTTTGCTGCATCAGGATCGATCCAGCAGGCCTTTGTGGTGTCATGGAATGGTACAATACCGAAGAGTAGATCTTTTGAATGAGATATTAAACCAAAGTCCTAACGTTCTGGGATCGTTAAAGCTCCTACTGGGCTTTGCCCAGAAACAGGTCACTACAACCACAGTTCACATTGGATAGCTATCGTCTTACTAGCCACAGTTCCCACAACAGCTTTGTAAGGGTGCGATATTCTTCATTTTTTGTCCTATTTTGTGCAGTTCCAGTAAGGTTTTACTACTACTTTACCTACCCTAAAAATGAAAAATCTAAAGCGACTGTGTAAGTGAACATATTTTTCAACTATCCATCATTATCTGGCCTGCAAATCTATTAGATCTTTGTTCCTTGCAGCACTTTATTTACTATATTTCATTTCTTAGTAAGTACGTTTTCTAAGAACCTTGGTAATTACATACACATCTAAATGAAGGAAAAAGAAGGTCAAACTAGACCTCTAGCAATCTCCCAGTTTATGCATAAATATACTGTAATAAGAGGATGTGTGTTGTCAAACATGCTCACTGCAGGATTTCCAGGTGGGTGGGTAGAAAATAGAGGGTTTTTGAGCTCACTCCTACTGTTCTTACACTTGTCTCAGACGGGGAACTTCAGTGGAAATGCTCTTCATTTGCATGAGAGTGGAAGAACTTGTGCTGGCATGAGGGAGACCTTATCACAGAAACCAAAAGAAAACAAGAGTCACTTGTTTGCAGGAAATCTGTAATCTGGAGAGGGGAACAAGAAGAATCAAACAAGCCCTTCAAATGACCCAGGCAGGGTTTTGAAGGAAGGTCCTGTAGTAGTTGTTAAATGCAGGATCGGCCCACACCCCCCTCCAAGCAGCAACTGACTATTTCAAGTAAGTATAATTGTGTCCGGGCCCTATCCTGCAGCATTTAGACTCAAACTTCTCCAGAGTTTTAGAGATGAAGCACGGAGGGAAGAGAAGCGACGGGGAACCTGGGTTTTTGTTTAGACTCATCTCTGTTGTTCAGCCTGAATTTATATGTAATGAGAACAGCTTAAATACCACAGGTGAGCTGCTCTTTGGAGTGTTAGGAATTTCTTTGTTGCTACTTTCTTCAGCCTGGGAGGCTGGGAAACTTCTGTTGGGGTGCGAGGGACGATCTCAGAAAGGTCACGCACAGCGCTGCAGTTGGTGTACTAACTGCAACAGCTAAAGCTGTTCTCACGGACACAGCTTGGGGTTGTGAAGGAAGGGATGGCAGGATATCCTTTTCCTTTGTCCTGCTCTTCATACAGCAAGGACAATGTTTCGGATGAGGAGCAAGGACATGCCGTTGGAGCCTGAGCATCCCGTTGCAACTGGATACAAGCAGGGCAACTGGAAGGGCCTTCAGGAGAAAGGATGGGTCTGGGAGATGCTAAGGCACTTGGGAATGTGGGCAAGGGTTGCAATGGGTGGGAACAGCACGTCAGATGAGGAAGAGAAAAAACGACGGTGCTGGGTTATGAGCTAATTGGGAGCAGCTAGTTCCAAGCCCCTGGGAAGGGAGTTATTTCTAGAGTTTAGTTTCTATGCAAGAAAAGGGCTACTGTGAAACAGTGTGTGTCAACGGAAGGAAGTATACATTTATAACGTGGTGTTACGGTTACGACTTTGTGTGATTTTTGACTGCTAGATACCACTGTGGCTTGATCCGTTCGAGTCGCACAGATAAACAGACCAAGTAACCAGCTTCCCGGGGTAGCTCCATTGTTTACACATCTGTGATATCCAACTCAGCCATGACTCAGCCATCAGCAATGATGTTCTGACCTTATTAATATCAAAGGGAGTTTTCTTAACAAGGGCATAATTTCACCCCAGAGGCCAATTCACCATTTAGCATCTCTGGTTCTCCTGTCACTGGGCATTTGAAGAGGGTAGCAACTTGACTTATATACTGAGCAAGTAGGCACTGAGCAAAGAGGCACTTAATCTCAAGCATAAGGAGAACATACAGGGTCGTAAAAGTTTGGCAGTAAGAGTGAAAAAGAGGTGAGGGTGACTCCTCACTGCAAATATATTCAGTGCTGGAGGTACTTGTTCATTGCAGGATCTTCCCTAAAACGAATGTCTAGGGAAATGTTTGTTTAATATTAACTGTTGATTTCCAAGTGCTGCACGAAGCTGTGTGACAATCACTTAAGTGCTGCTCTAATAACACTTTTTTGGCCTTGATAGCCAGGACTCTTCCATCCCTCAGTGCAATATTCTTACTGTGTATGGTATGCAAAAACACCATTGTCCTACTCTGCCTGTTGCCAGGAAAGGGCGTTTTAATCATTCTAGTATGTCTATTATTAAATATTTCTTTTTCAAAATAAAAATAGCTCAGCCTGCACTTTGAGCTAACCTAACCCCTCCCCTTCCAAACCATGTTTGCGCATAGGGAAGTTGTTTGCTAACCAAAAAGTAAGGATTTTTGAACATTCCCTGCATGTTAAAATTGAACAGATTAAACTTAGCTTAACAATAATGATCTCCCAAAGTTAATGTTTTATGCAAACAGTAACAGGGCACAGTTTGTTCACTAACAAGGTCAGGAAAGGATTTCTTCTATTGTGCAACATTCACGGATGTTAGTCTTCTCTGAAGTATTCAAGATTGGCCACTGCCGGATGATGACTAGCTGGATTGTTGGCTTGTCATGATGCGCTAACTCCTTCTCCCTACTAGCATCTGCCAGATGAATTTGAGGGGCTGAGCTGATCCTTCTTAACTCAAAAATTCAAGAGAATTGACATTTGCTTGATAACAAACAAACAAGACCCTGTATAGATCTAATTATTGGAGTCATTTGGTAGAAAACTTTTATTATTTTTATTTACTAATTCTAAGAAAGTACTTACTACGGGAAAAAGGGTGGGGAGAGATACAAGGAGACATGGTATCCTTCCTTAGACCAACTGACCTAGCTGGGAAAAAAAAACCCAAGCTTCGGAGCACAGAAGCCCTTCTTGAAGCTTGCCATAGATGCAGCTAACTTCAACTTAAGTCTAGGACGGGAACGATTGCTCCAAATTTATTCTAACCATGTTAATCAGTGTTTTTACTTTTATTCCTCTGTGCAACAACCGGTTATGTATGGCAGGAAAAGGGGAGCCGGTGTTGTGAAAATACAAGTATCGTCATCCGTTATAACTGCAGGCGATCACAAGCGGACTGGGGAGAGACAGAGCAGAGGATGGAGGAGATATTTCCACAGCAGATGCCCAACCCAACCCAGAGCTGACATCCGGTCTGACATCTAGGTAACAATATGCAGTACAGAGGCTAGGCCACAGAAGCATCCACCGGTGGGACCCCTTTGGCTTGAGCTGGCGGAGCAAGTTTTGCTGGCAACATGTGTATCACACACAGAGGACAGAATCCAGAGAGCAAGATCACATGCTGGCAATATCCCAAGGCGGGTGAATCTCAGAGACGAACTAGCACTTACTGGCTGCACCTTGGGTAACGGCAGGCCAAGGGATGGTATCTGAATCGGCAGTGTGGGCATACTGGCAGTCATTTGTGACTCCAGGAACATACATGTATGTAGAAATACCTCCTGTATTCCCCCCTCCCCAAATAGTCCAGAAGGTGTTCATATCTATTGCTGGTCTCTGACTTCTTTTCTTTTTCTTCTCGATACTAGGTCTCGATGCTAGCACAGCATTTTCAAACTTAGCCTTGAATTTCACTCTCCTTGCTGGGCCTCAAGCGGGAAAGACAAAATATAAGAACAACGATTTTGCCAGATAGACGCTTGACTGACAAGACTAGACACTTAATACTGGTTCTTAGACTTCTTTTCTTTCCTATTCGCTCAATACCTCTCATCATCCCTGGTAACTTCAACATCCTTTGAAGTGACTGAAGCTCCCACTGAAGAACCTCCTTCAGCTCACACTGGTAAGTGCTATTTTGATTTCTGAATACTAACTGTTGGCTATTTCCATCCAGTCTGTTGTCTGTCTTTGCATTACTGTACGTAAATCCTGCTCTCCCTTTTTTACAGGGAAAAACATGAACAGTATCTTTCTCGCCTTTCAATTTTAAAAATATTTATTCCTCAGCTGTTGACATTTCGCTACATTTAAAAGCAGGTATCAAATTAACTGCTTGAGCAACTCCAAATATAATCAAGTAGATTAATGGGGACAGACTGAAGACAACATTTACCCAGGAACTCCAGCACCTTTAATTTTCTCATTCTTTCTTCACACAATCGAAAATGAAAATTTTGCTAATTTCGAATAGCATTTTTGTCTCTGCTTCAGCCTTCCTGCTGCGAAGGACATCCTTGCTAGCGTGTTTAGGAAAGTCTGCTGCTTTGCACAGGAACTCAGGGTAATGACAGCGCCAGAGACAATGCTAGAGATAAGTGCTTTACTTCCTCCTCCCTCAGTCCTTTGCTGTTCTGAATTAAGGCCTAAAAATCATTGAGCAGCACGAGCTTAACTTATTTTCCAGGGCAGGAAGGTATCCCTTTTTACAGACCCCCATTTTCTGCGTTACGCAGTCAAAACACTAAGATGGAGGATTCTTCCCAATTTCCAACCGTTATTACCAACCCATGACAAACCCTGCACGCTCGTGAGCTTGGCGCTTTGGCCACCGTAATATAGTCTTGCAACCTGCCCTCCAGCCTCCCGTCCGGCGGCCGGGTTCGCTCCATCGCAGCCCAGGTGACCGCCACGCTCCGGGGTCCGGCGTGGAGATCCCGGCCACCACCCACGCAACCGCACGGCTCTTCCTAAAACAGGGGGAAGTAATAACGGTAATTAACACAAGCCCCCCCCCCCCCCGCTTTCCCCCTGCAGCCCCCAGCTCCCGCAGGCCTCGGCTGCGGCCTCTCTCCTCACGGCTGCTTTAATGGCGCAGGCCGGTGGGCTTCTGCCGGCTGAGGGGGGAAACAGGCCCCACCGACCCGTGACCCCCCCCTTGGGCAGGCGTGGGGGGAGTCCCACGCGGCGGGGCTGCCATGACGGACCCCAACGGCGCGGCCGGCCCCAGCCCCACGGCCCCGCTGCGTGGGCTCCCCACGCCTCCCCCCCCCCTCCTCTCTATGCTCCCCGGCGGGAGACGGGCTCAGCCCCGCGCCGCTCTGGCCGCCCCCCCGCGTGCTCACTCGCTGGCACCCGGGGTGGGGAGCGTGGGGGAACCCCACCGCCGCCAGTGGCCGGCGTGCGGGTGACGTCATCGGCCGCGGCCCGGCGGCGGCGCCGCCTGGCTGTTGCGCGCTCGGCCTCCCTCGCGCGCGCGCGCGCGCGCGCCCTCCCCCTTCGCGGCCACCGTACCGGGAGCTGCCGGAGACCCCTGGCCGGCCACCGTCCCGGGAGGTGCCGCGAGCGCGTCCGCGCTTCCCCCCCCCCCCCCCCCTCCCGGAGCCGGCGGCGGCAGATGGCGCGGGAGCGCGCGGCGCGGCGGGGCCCGGGCTGGCGGTGCGGGAGGCCGAGGCGGCTCCCGCTGGCGCTGCTGCTGCTGGCGCTGGTACCGGGGCCGGGACCCGTTACCACCACCACCGCCGCCGCCGCCACCGCTACCGCCGCCGCCGCGGCGGACGAGGCCAAGGACTGCGACAAACCGTGCGCCAACGGCGGCAGGTGCCAGCCGGCCAGCGGGCAGTGCGAGTGCCAGCCCGGCTGGGTGGGCGACCAGTGCCAGCACTGCGGGGGGCGCTTCAGGTGAGCTCGGCCGCGGGGCCCGGCCCGGCCCGGCGGCAGGCAGCGGCCGCCGGGTTGTAGCGGAGGAAGGCGGGGGGGGGGTCAGGGGGGAGGCGAAGGGCGCTGGCGGCGTCGGGGGTCGCTGCGGGGAAGGGCTGGGCCCGGGCAGGTCTGCGAGGGGGAGCGCTGGGACGGGCTGCGGCCTTGGAGGTGTTCAGAGCCGCCTGGACACGGCCCTGGGCAGCCTGTCCAAGCAGCGGGGTTGGACCAGGCGGCCTCTGCCAACGCCGGCTGCGGTCCTGTAATAACAGGGGGGTGTGGGGATAAGAGGCAGGTTTGAGGGGAGGTAGGGGTGCGGGTGCGAGAGGCTGGGGCACACCGGGGGTTCGAGCTGCACGAGGGGACGACGCTCGGGGGCAAGAGGGGTGCGGGCGTGAGAGGCAGGTTTGGGGCTTAACAGGGGCGCGAGTATCTGTGGCCGCCCGGGGCGGCAGCAGGGCCGTGGATACGAGGGGAAGATCCACGTGGCCGTAGGGACGTAGGTGTAAAAGGCTGGTAGGAATACGTTCAGGGGACAGCACGGGTTTGGGTGTGCCTGGTTGAGTCTGCACAAGGGCAAGTGTGAGGGCGCTAGGGGTGTAGGGTTGGTCTCGCGGGTGGGTATAAAGGGCTGGGGAGCAAGAATTTGGGTGCCTGTGGTGGAGGCTGCGGAGCAGAAAACCTGGGGGCAGTAGGTATGTGAACGTGAGAGGCAGGTTTGGGGGTGATACAGCTGTCGGTGCAAGCTCAAGGGCGGGTGACAGCAGCGTGGTTGCGATGGGCTCAGACAGCGCAAGGCAGGGTCTGGGGAAGGGTCTGGGAGTAAGGAGGTATAAATGTTGGGCCCCGAGTAGTCGGTCTGGAAGCAGCGGTTTATGCGTACAGGGTGTTTACCCTGCAAAGAGGAATATCTAGGAGGACAGTAAAGTTTTTGGTGTAGGTTGCTGGGGTTGCACAGAGGCAGCTGGAGATCAGTAGTTAGGCGAAGTAGCTGGGGCTGTGTAGGGGCGGGTTTGCAGGTAGCAGGATGTGGTGTAGGGCACTGGACGGCGTAGGGCTGAGGCTGTAAAAAGGAAGGTCTGGGAGACGACAGAGATATGAACGTAAGTAACTGGGTTTACACTGTAGTAGGTCTGTAGAGATAGTAAGCTGTGGGGGGGTTGGGTCAGAGGAGGTATTGGGGATAGCAGGCGTATTTGTGGGGGCTGCATAAGCAGAAGCCTGAGGATGGTGGGAGAATGTCTCATTAGGGCAGGGCTCGGATGCACGTGGAGCTGGCTGTCCTCAGAGGCAGGTGGGGGCAGCAAGGCGTGGGTGCCTAGGTCTGAGGACAGGGTGGATGTGGGGCCAGCTTCTGAGCAGGAGCAGATGTGGGAGAAGCGTTGAAGTGCGGATGGGGGTCTAAATCTGGCTAGAGGCAGGCTGCAGTGGGGAAGCAAGGGCGCGTAAGTAGGGGTTAGGGCTGGGTGGAGGCCATAGGGATGCTTGCAGGGGGTGGTAAGCAAGCTCATCTTGGCAGATAGTGTAAAGAGGTATTGGTTCTGGTCAAAGGTGAGTTATGGAGAGCAGTAAAGGTATGAGTGGGGGAGAAAAGCAGCCTGTTGCGGGGGTTGGCCAGCCCATGAGGAAGCTCTAGGCAGAATGCTGCAGTAGTGGAAAGGCAGCTGGAGATGGCGATGGTGTCTGCACGGGAGAAAAGGTGATCTTTGGGCGCTATGATACCGGAAAGCACGTTGCCTGCAGTGTCAAGGCCAGTTGTGGTGGCAATGGGATACTAAATTGGGTTGTATGTCTAAAGTTTGTCCCATAGGATGATAGACTGCAGATCTTTTATGGGCACCATGGCTTCTGTAAAAACTTATATTTGCAGCGGCAGGGGTTTGTGCAAGATGGTTACCTGTTTTGGTTTTGTCAGCTCTGACGGTGAGAAAGCAAGCATGTTTGCATGTGTTAGGTGAATTCTCTGGGCAGGGCTGATTCTTGGAAAAGAAGGAAATGAGAAAATTATTGGTATTCTAGGCAGCGCTTTCTTTGTCAAGGAACCCCTTACGGAAAGTACCAACCACCCTTTGAGGATGCTAGCTCTACATTTGGGCTTTTGGGAAAGAGGGAGCAGTGTGCATAAGCCAAGCTTATTGGGGCAAATCGCTTTGAGTGCTGGAGAAGTTGAGGCTTCTTTCTTTCTTTCTGTCTTTCTTTCTTTCTTTTTTTTTCCTTGTGGTTCGTAGCGGGGTGTGTGATGCAGCCCGTTTTGAAAAGGGGTTTGTGAGGAGACCGCCGCTGACCAGGCAAACCCTGGAGGTCAGAAGCTTCCTTTTTGATGTTTTTATCCAGGATCATGATCAGAGTTTTCTTCTAGTTGAGGGAGACCATTGTGAAATAGCCACTTACCTGTCACTTTCCTGGAGTGGTTTTAGGATATTGGTCACGATTTTAGGATATTGGTCATTTTAAGGGGACTTGGAATAAAGACAGAGGCTTCTTTTCTGTACGGCATAACTGCTAGAGCTGAGTAACAAAAGATTGGTATATACTCACTGCTAATTGCTTTTTTTGGCCTCTTATCTCTGTTTTGATAAAGCCTCTTGTTTCTTCATTGCATATAATTCCACTCTACAATTTTGACTGAAAATATCGTGCATGTTTCTCTGTCTAGGTAGTTTTAGTTGGTTTATGAATTTATTTATTAATAATAATTTATTTATTTATTAATGAGTTGAAGTTTCTAGTAAATTTTTTAAGTGTTGACCTCTGGGAAAAGTACAAACAAGGGTTTTTTTTGTTCTGTTTTTTTAAAAACAATGCGTAGAGCTTTGCTGTCACTTGCCTTAAATCTACACTATCTCCTGTCAAAAATGGCATTGAAGCTTTTCTGTGTTTGTCAAGAGCTTGGTTTTAAAAGGTTTGGTATTTAATTAGATGCTGTAGGTACAGTTGGGAAGTACCTGGGCAATGAATATGATTTTATGAGTGTGGTATATTCTACATGCTTATCTACTTGACTGTGAAATATAATTCATCTGGCACGTTAACCTTTCTATCCTTATCTGGAAGTTTGATTACCGTGTTTGTGACCTTGACTTTTATGTTTATGTTCAACACTAGGATTGTCACAGTACGACTTCTGCTTCGCTGACCCACTAAACCGTCAGATTTTCTTGTGTTACAGTGAAGAACGAATATCTTAGCTTTATGTTACAGCCCGATATTCTACCCGTATTCTACATTGAAAAATTCTTTATTTTTAGTGCAGTAAGAAATACGGCTAACAAACCTCAGGTGGGCTATTTCTTTCTTGTTTCACACAAGCCTCAGCTGAGGAGATTGTATGTGGTGCGGTCTTGCTCTAATATAGATTTGTGTTTTCTAAGGGTGTGCGGTGTTTTATGATTTCTTAAAAAGAAAATGAGGTAAGAGAATGCATGTGCTTTCATAGTTTCTGTAGGAAAGGCTTCTGAGAAAACTTTGATCTTCCCACAGATTAAAGATACTCTCAAGGAGGTAGAAAACCGAGATATGAGTGACATTCAGATTTTGGCCATAATCTTTCTTCTGTAGCTTTAGATGACTCCTTTTTTTTTTTTTTTTTTTTTTGTTCTGTTTGCTAAGGAATCAGCCAGCCCAGGTCTTTAAAGGTAAAGACTAAGAACTTGGTTTTATGGGAAGCTGAAGTGGAAGATAAAGGCCGTGCTTGATGTGCTCATATTCTTTATATCTGTGTAAACTTACACCTGTGCTAGCTGGAGTTTCCTGTAGGCCAGTGGCTTCAAGCCGTTGTAGACTGGGCAGGAGAAGACTACGCGGTGGGGGTATCTGCTGGGATGGATGAGAAATCTCTGACTCAAATAGATCCAGCAGCACCTCGGATAACGTTTATGGGCGGCGGGATCTCTGTGTGGACTCAGGAATGCCAAACTTGGGCCTGAACTCACCAATGTTGGGATGTTTCCTCAGTCCAAAGGGTGCTGTGAGCTTGGAAACGATGGACTCTTCAAGGCGCGTTCCTTCGCTCAGTAACGCAACCTCTTGTCCTGCTGAACGCTTTCGGCCAGCTGCCCGATTCGTAGTCAGGGAAGGGCTGTCGAGGGAGGTAAAACGTACCTTTGAAAACGACCGCTATTTCACGCAGATGTATTGGCCAAAGGTTCTAGAGGATCAGATTAAAATTCAAGAGTAGTGCTTGGCTTCTGAAGCAGTAATTGTGTGCAAATTGTGTAGATTTGCTGATGGGCAATTTGATGTGTGGTTCTAGTTGAAAGTATGAACAGGCTTAACGTCTTTGGCTCTATGATTAAATAGCAATTTGATTAAATGCTGTTCCAAAAAAGTGGGTTTTGTACGTATAGGCACAGGTTCTTCTTTCATGGAAGTAGTGTTTTGGGTTTCTCTTTTGGAGGGGAGAGATGGAAAGTGCTAAACAGTGCTTAGTAATGCAACATGATGGAGAAAAAAATAAAGAATACAGTGTACCTTTTAAAGTAGCTTTTTATTAATTTGATGGAGGCAGTTATAGGCTGCTGATTGAACATTATTAAGGAGTCTATAGTAATACGATTTCCTTGGCCAAAGAATATTATAATAAAGTAGAATTTTATCTCTGGAAGATTTGGATAAATCATAACCTGAGAGAATTACTAGCTAGTAAAGAACTGTTGCAGTTCCCATTCTTAAGTAAATGGGAACTTTTGGTAAAAAGCAAGAATACAAAACCATTGTATTGATACAGTTTAATGCTTTAGGACAGTCAGAAAACTACTTAATATATTTGAGGATACTGGCAGTTGGAATCAAAGCAGTTTGAGCGCTTCAAAAAAAAGAAGCAGCTATGCGAGTGGGGAAATATTTAATCATTATGAGCTGTAAAGAATACATTGTGGGGGGGGGCAAGAAAAACCTCAAAATGCTTTTATTTAGTTCTGGTAGGCATTATTTATGACTCTGGATTGATAGTTTTGCTAGGAGATAAATGCATGTATTTATATCTGTCTGTATGCAAGTATATATGTATATTTAAATGGCCTGTTCATTGAGGAAAAAACTCTTGGCTGACGTTTCATCCTAATTCTCGCTGTTTCATTGTTACCATTAATCTCTGGATGGACAGTCTGATATTTTGCTAGGGTTATTTTAACAAACGAGATTCCTCCTTGAAATAATACAGTCTTTTTGAAATGTCTACACTGTGCTACGTTTGCCTTGTGCAGAATGACCAGCCTAAATACGTGGCTTACTGCAAGCTTTAGAAAACTCACATAAGCCACTTCCCACACATCAACCGTCTTAACTGCTCAAGCATTAGTTTTTAGAATTATTGACCAGCCTATACTCTGAACCTGTGATTGAGAGGAGTAGCATCCAGCTGCCGTCTTCTTGCAAAACCTGTCTGGGAGTTAAGACCTCTGGGAACAATGTAGGTAAAGGATAACATTCCTGTGCTGCCAATTCCTGGAAAATATCGCTGCCTCAGACCGATTGTAAATGTCTCCTTTTCTTCACCGGTCAGCACTAAAGACAACTCTGTCCCATTTCTAAATATCTCGGAACAGCTATCTGAGCCAGTTTAGCAGAAATTGTCTGACACTGCTGTAGGTTTTTCCATTCTTTCATAATCTCAGTTTCTGCTTTCATTATGAATCCAAAAGAAGTTTGTGTCCAACTGGGTTTCCATTACCATCGTAGTCAATTTTCATGTAACGTAAATGACTTTGTTGAAATATCACCAAGTTACTGAAATTAGCACTGTTTTCACTGGAATGGCCTTTTCTTTTAAGCTTTCAAAAGAACCACGACCAGTGATGCTTTTATCGTGCATCCTGATGAAGTTAAATAACATTTGGAATGCCTCTGACAGCTTTCACTGCTCCAGCTGGTTCCTCTGAAGCTTTTGTGAGCAATCAAATTTAAAGCCGTGAGCTTACTGCACGTAACATAAGTGTCTATGAAGATTCGCTCTGAAAATCTTCTATGTATTGAGATAATGACATGGCTGACCAAACTATTGTATTACTGCATTAATTTAGGATACCCCTGGGTGCTCTTTTCTGCTTCCTTGGAGAATTTTTGCAATTGGAAGTTCCAAGCGCAGCGCTTGGGATGAACTCCTTGATCTGGTAGAGCTTTTCTTCTTCTGCGTTCAAAATGTTCTCAGCAGCTAGTTTTTTAGGATCGCATCTGCTAAAACATCGTAAAAAGATATAGTAAAAAATGCAGAAGGCGGGATAGAGGATTATTTGATTTTGTAGGTAAAGTGGTTTTGGTGAAGGAGGAGCAAGCCACTACAAACCTAAAATCACTCCTAAGGAGAAGGACCCGCAATAATGTAATTACAGTGCTTTGTTCCTGTGTGGCTGTGTGTTAAGGTCTGCCCGTGCAACCATTGCAGCATCTTGAAAGCAAGGCTGGAAAATTTGATACTCGATATTAGAGCACAGAACAGAGATGATAACTTGCTGCTGTGCGTGGCTTTAAATCGAGTAGTCACAAAGTCACTGATCCTGAACTAGTAACAGTGGTCGCTTTTTTGCGTCCTGCTTTTGTCCCCTCACTTTGTTGATGGCCCATCTACGTGGAATTCCCGTAGAGTCTACTTGAGATGGTCGCTAATGCCCTTCCCTCCCTCTTCTCAAAATAAGTATTTAGTTGTATATCTCTGGACCCAATCTGAAACGCAGGTTAGTGCAAGTGTTTCGGTGGATGTGCTGCGTAGGTATGATTAAGGGCATGGTTTTGGCTCGTAGGACCTTAAACCCTTGCGATTCTCATGATGGGAGGAATCTGGCTTGATTGTGGAGAGGGGTGAAATCCGTAGGGATGGTAAGAGACCTGAACTGCATGCTTGATATGAAAATCTGCTAAGCTAAATTTGGTATATCAGAATAGTGGGGGGTTTTTAGGCTGGAATAATGTTTTAAAGAAAACAGACCTGGCATTGTGCGCTAGTGAAGTTTACTAAAACAGGTCTTTGCACGTCTCGTGTGCAAAAAAGAGAATTTAAACGGTTTGCTGATGGGGCTGAGCAACCTTTCTTCAAAGAAGGGCAGATGCTCTCTAAGTCGGATTGCCTTAAGTGCTGCTAGGACACGGCAGGGTCTGGTTCAAGTTTGTGGTACCGCTTGGGGGGTTCATCTGGTAAACGGGTTCCTTCAGTATAGAGAGCTGCGGAGTCTTCAGTTGTCTGAAGATGCATTTGCAGGATCACACTGGTTTAAGAGCGGTGCTGCGAGCTGAGGTAGTCTGGGCACCTTAGCCAAGGGTTTGCCAGCGTGCAAAACCACCTTTTTTTTTTGTTTCTGCCGTGCCTGCTGAGCTCGGAGCTGCAGAGCGAGCACCGTTGCCGTATACAGCGCTGACGGTCCCAGATTTGCTTAATACGTATCACAGAAAAAAACCACATAGGACTTGTCGTGTCACGTAGGTACCGAGAGCGCTGCGTGCTGTGTTAAGAATGACTATTAACCGCAAGGTCTTTTAGCGTTGGCCGGCGCGGCTCCGCTTTTAGTGGGGACCTCATGCGGGAGGGAGGGGCGCCGCTGTGAAAATACTAGTTTTTCGGTTGTGTTTGTATTTCCTTCCCCCCCCCCCGCCTTTTTTTTTTTTTTTTTCCTTCCCCAGAAACTTTCGTTTGTGGTTGCTGTTTTCGATAATCTGCAATGACACAAATAAGGAAGGCCAAGTTAAAAACAAACAAACAAACAAAAAACCCCAAAACCAAACCTCCCTTTTGAAGAGTTTCTTATTAGCCAGTGTTTGTACTGCATGAAAACTTCATATCTGTTTCCACGGTGGTGCACGACTACTTAAAGCGCGAGAAACTTGGCACGGATGAATTGACGTTTTTATAAATTCGTTCTGTGAACGCAGACGCCGAAGGTGAGAACTGGCGTCTATTTCTCTATTCAGAAAATTTACCGGGGATTTTTTTGTTTGTTTGTTTTCGTTGTTGAAGCTGTTGCTCGCGGTGCGAAGCGGAAGGATGACTGCGTCCTCCTACCACGGCGCTTTTCAACCGCTTCTAAAGCTGCAGCGGTTTTTTATTCCTGCTGTTTTTCACTCATTCGTATCGCCGCGAAGCAAAGCACACCTAGAGCTCTCAGCTGAGCTTCAGTGAGTTGCTGCTGGTGTAATGCATAGCTAGCGGCGTGCGCGGCCGTGGGGTTTTTTTCTCTCTTTTTCTTTTTTTTTTTTTTCCCTTCGGTGCCTTTTTTGCATGTTGTCGTTATGTCCTTCCTTTCACGGCTTTGCAACGCTCTGAGCGTTGCTCTTGCGGCACCCTTGCCAGCTGTTTCGAACGCGCTCGCCTTACCTGCAGAAAAACGTATGAGCGAGGCTCTGCCCGCGCGCGCCGTTTCCGTTTGGCCGTGCGTTCCCAGCACGGACGCGTCTGACCGCTTCCAAAAGCAACTTTCCGGGCTGGCTTTGCGAAGAAGGCCTTTCGGTGGCGCGGCGGAGTTCCCCGCTGAAGCCCTGCCGCTGCCCGGTTAATGATTCATGTACGAGGTTGAGCCCCTACGGCTGCGGAGCCGAGGGTGCCGCCTGAATTTTGCAGCCGTTTCGGGGCTTAGCGGCTCGGACGTCTGCTGTTTGTGTGACTCTGAGAAAGAGTTTGGTAGTTGCTGGAAGGCCTGGAATGCAAAGTCATATGTGGCTGCAGTGCTGGCTGTGCAGGTCAGTGCTGCAAGGAAGAAAAAAAAAAAAAAAGCTGGGGGAAACTGCATTATTTACCATCAAGGCACTCTGTGCTACTGGAAAAAAAAAAAAAATCTGCTCTATCAGAATTGTGAGCAGACGTAGAAACTTGCTGGTCTGCGGGAAGAAAGATCTTGAATTCCAGATATGTCGGGAAATAATTATTTTTGCAGCTACTGATGGTTCTGTGGGTATTTTTCAGACGGAGATTAAGGACTGGCATAATTGCACAGTCAATTGCTTGTTCTTAATAAAATTGAGACTGAACGTATTGTTGTACAAGATATAGCGTGTACTTCTAGAGGCATTTATTTATAGATACCGCGTGTGTGCCTGACAGTCTGTTAATGCATTTCTGTGAAGTGACTGATTTATTGCATTCAAACGCAGGGAGATCTTTAAATTTAGGTCAATCAGTGCCTGTTTCTCAGAGGTACAGGTTGCAGAGAGTCTTTAAAGTTGGTGTTTTTCATTTCAGGAGCGGCAATGGGTGTTTAAATACTGTTTGAGTGTGAATCATTTTGAGGAGGTGTAGAAGAGTCAAAAACAGAAGTTAAATTCCTGCCTGTGCACCTGTTTTTAAAACACCCATTCTAATGTTGCTGGTAGGCCTGTTTCTTCTAGTGGATATTGCTGATATTTTTCTGAAACTGAGAAAAAACTTCTTCACTGTGAGGGGGACAGAGCATTGGACCAGGTTGCCCAGGGAGGTAGTGGAGTCTCCTTCCCTGGAGATATTCAAAACCCGTCTGGACGTGATCCTGGGCAATATGCTCTAGAGGACCCTGCTGGAGCAGGGAGGTTGGACTAGATGATCTGCAGAGGTCCCTTCCAACCTAAACGATTCTGTGATTCTGTGATATTTATATAGTGGGTATATCTGAATTTATATCACGAGCCGGATGAAAGCTCAGAACTGTGTAGAACCTAATAACGTTCACATGAAATTTCTTGGGTCGTGTGCTGCTCTTCTTGGTAGCCTCAAGTGTTGAAGATTTCTAGGACAGCAGACAATTGTTGGGTCAATACGTGCATAATTCCCTGATGCGAATTACATAACTAACAATTTGTATGGAGGGTTTTGAATGTGAAACGATAGGGATTTGGATTTCTGGGGGAAAACAGCAGCGTGTGATCCAGTGAGTAAAGCCGTAAATGACTTTGGAGCCCGTGACTGTTCTAATGGCACCTAAGGAGGAATAAAAAGGGATAAAAGGACTTCAGTCCTGGAAAGACCAAGGGAAAGAAAAAAATAAAGCAAAGATCAAATTTGGCGTGCCGGTTACTTATATAAAACGGCCAAGGCATTTTCTTCCAAAACTTGTATGACGGTAAGACCGAAGTGGGTTGCTTCGATTTGGTTTTTGAATCGTATTGTTAGGAGATTGCATGCTTATCTTGGCTGACGGTGATGATAGGAGACTAGCAGATAAGGCAGTGGCAGGATTTACGCTTTGAACCCGCGCTAACTGCGAGAGAGAAGGCTGCAGCAGCGGTGGATGGCAGCGTTTGGCACAAATTGCAATCACGCCGGTGCTTTGGTTTCCGTGAGCTGTAACAAGGAGGTTTATGGGTAAGAAAATGTGGGTCCCTCTTGTTTAATTCTAATCTGCTAAACTGGAAAGAGGAGCAATTTTTTTTTTTTTTTTTTTTTTTGCTGTTTATGTGTCCTGATAAAGCTTTAGAAGTGATTTAAGCAGAGAGATTCAGTCTTTATATTGCTGTAAGCTCTGGGAGTCTTCTGTGAAAGATGAGGATGGTATCAAAGCCAGTGTTAAAATTTTCTTCTCGTCTGCTGAAACTCTGTACCACCGTAGGAAGTTATCTGGGTTTTTCTTTGAAAGAGTCCGTGGTGTTGCCTTAGCGTTAATAGGATGCGATTCCCTTGAGTGTAAACCACCTTGCAGTTTTAAGAATCAAATACAAATGCAGTTCAGGTGAATCATCTGATCTGTTTTGGTACAATTTCCCTATTTATCAAAGAGGACCGGGTTATTTATACATTTAAAAGATATCATGGTGATGACAGTATTTGCACAGGAATTTGGAGGTTTAAAGGCGTATTTTAATGGCTGTTTTGCATGGCAACTGGCATCCAACGTTTTTTGTCTGTTAGAATAATTCCGTCCTACAGAAGAAATGTGGTTAACGTTACTATAAGCATGCCTTAAATTAGCTTAACTGAGGCTTATGAGAAAGGACAGTGTGTGATAAAAGTGGAGTTGAACTGTGATCTTAGTTTCTGTATTCAGTGCTGCAGGAAGCTGTTGTGTGGAATTAAAAGAAAAAAAATCGCTCTGCAAAAATCGTGTTATCTGATCAAAGCTGGCCGAGATACCGAGTCGTCTATCCTGCCTGAGCTGTAGGAGTCAGGGTTTGCTTCTTTTAGCAGGCGAGGGATGTGCGAGGTGGGACACCGTGTTGAAGAAGACATCCTTTCCCTTACCTTCAGCCTCCTGAACCCCCCTGATCTTTCAGCATCTCGAGGTAGCTAGGAGTGAAACTGGTGAAATTATCAGTGACGGTATCTAGTGCAGAGGTTGGAGCAGGCCACGTGCTACATCTGCTTTGTGACTTGCCCTGAATTTAGGGAATTTTAAAGGGAAGGAAAAGAGCAGCGCTGCATAATGTGGTGCAGGTTGCGTTCCCGTGTGCCGGATGTTAAAATTCCCCGCTACGAAGCTTATTTCCTTCCTTTGGGCTGGTCTCCTGTCTTCCTAGCACTTACCCTCTATGACCTCCTTAGAAGAATAAGTGAGGAGTCCCCTTCTATCCTGTTGATATTAGGAACCCGAGAAGATACTGAACCTATTTGCCTGTGGTGTTAGGTCATTTGTCTATATGTGTGTATGTTTGTGTGTGTGAATATATATGTGTGTGTGTGTGTGTATATAATTTATCTTTTTTTGATCTGATCAGAAGTGAAGTGTAATGATATTTTCCATATTTTGTAGGCTGATTTAATGTATCTTCTTGCACCATTTGAAATGAGTTCCTGGGCTCCACGCATAGGCTGTGCTGTGGGGCTTGGGGCACGCATGACTACTGTGAGAAAATACTTCTGCTCTTCTGGTCTTCTTCCAAACTTCGTGTTCCTCTTCAGTTTCTACATCTTTCTCCATGTGCAGGCTTCATGCAGGCCTCCAGAAAGGAGCTGTGTTTCTGTGCTCTCTGTAAGAATGAAGCTGTCTGGTTGGGTCTGTGGGCTGCTGTGTGCCGGCTGGTTGCAGCTGCCTGCCTTGCAGAGCTACTGCTCCCATCCTTCTCTGTAGCAAGGTCAATAAACAGAAGGTGAACTTCCATCGTCCACGGAAAGAGAGGAAGACTTACAAGATGCTGTTAGCAAAGCTTGAACCGCTGCTTCCTGCGATGTCCTGCAACAGAGTAGTTCTGTGCATCGTCTGTCCCTAAGCAACAAGTTCACACTGAAGAATTAAGTGTAGCTGGATGAAGGCCACTTTCTATCAATACTGGAGGAAATATACCGCTCTAAATGGTATCTGTGGTATCTTTGTCATATCTGAAGAAGAAAAGCTATTCATTTGGAGGCCGGTAGGTGTTGTGTAGGATTTTTAAATTCTCAAGGTTTACGCATGTGATAAGAATAGTACAAGGTACTATACCTAATAAACAAAGCGAACTTTAGAACCCCTATGGGAATCTGGGGCGTTGACGGGCTTGCAATGCGATAAAGATTTATTGGAGGTCAGGATTGTGGCTTGGCACAAGTTGCTTTTACCTTAATCTTTAATTAAATTGTTTTTGAAAAAATTCGGTAGCTATAATTTTAATGGGGTTAAGAATAAGTATATCCAGTGACCTTCTGGCACTTTAGCAGAAAGATGGACCTCTGTCAATGATTTAAAGGGGAAATCATTCCACGGCAGAGAGTCTTTATTAATGGAGTGTCTTTATAAGCTTTTCCCTTTGGTCTTGCATGCTCATTAGTAGCTCTTGAGTATATAGCCAGAGTCTTCAATAACACAAACTTGAAAATGTTGATGTTGATTAGTCTTGCATTACTGTAAACTTCCACGTGGAGTGAAAACAGTATGAGTGGTAATCTAACTTTAGGGGGGAATGTGTTTTCCTTTTTATCAGTTAGCTTTGTGTCTCTTTGGTGCAAGACACTCATAGCACAGGTGAAGCTGTACAATTACCTAGGTGTGGATTTGAAATAATAATTGTCCAAGTCACTTAATGTTCCTTAGTACATAATACCCTGTTTTACTAGAGAAAAGGAGGAAAAAAGACTAGGTCAGTGATGTGAAAGTTTGTCCAAGGTAATTTTGAGCTCCTGGAAAGCATAGCCTAGAACCTACGTTCTGATGTCCGAACTCAGTTCCTAGGTTCTGAATAAAATTGGTATCGAAACTGTTTTACTATAGCTTTCTCAGTTCTTTACATAATATATTAAGTTTATATTAAGGTACACTGTGAATGTAGGAGGCTACTGCAGTGAGGAGAGAGAGAGGGCACCAAGGGATTGATTCTGCAAAATTTAATCCAAGACCATTTGGAGTATTTTATGCATAATGTCAGCTATCTTGTCATCCGGATCTTGTGATCAAAGGTCTTACTAATCATATAATAAAACATCTACAAGAGGCAGTTAATGGCGCTGATATTATTTGAGCACGTTCACTTACATGTGCAATAAACTAAACCCAAACATTTCATATGTAATGTTTGTATATTAAATCATGCTTAGGATCTAAAAATATAATTACAAATGTTATGACTTGCCTTTTGAGGAACGCTATCCATGGACTCTATGGGAGATGACCATACTAACATAAGCACTAGGTATTTTAGGTGGCTAAAGTTAGCTGATGTGGCTACGTGGTCTTCAGCCTTATTTCAGGTCATCTTCAGGAGCTTAGCATTTGTAGATGATGCCAAAGAAAACATATCATATTTTCTACAGGGCTACAAAGATGATTAGGGGACTGGAGCATCTCTCCTCTGAAGGAAGACTAAGAGAGCTGAGCCTGTTCAGCCTGGAGAAGAGAAGATTGAGAGGGGATCTCATGAATGTGTACAAGTATCTGAAGGGGGAGTGTCCACAGGATGGGGCCAGCCTCTTCTCCGTGGTGCCCAGCAACAAGACAAGGGGCAACGGGCAGAAAGTGAAACACAGGCAGTTCCATCTGAACCTGAGGAAAAACTTCTTCACTGTGAGGGGGACAGAGCATTGGACCAGGTTGCCCAGGGAGGTAGTGGAGTCTCCTTCGCTGGAGATATTCAAAACCCGTTTGGATGTGATCCTGGGCAACGTGCTCTAGAGGACCCTGCTTGAGCAGGGAGGTTGGACTAGATGATCTCCAGAGGTCCCTTCCAACCTCAATCGTTATGTGATTCTTGATTCTCCTGTTAGCTTGCCGATTATACTGATAACAAACTTGTGGCAGCAAATTACAGCAGAACTGAAAGCGGTGAAAGAAAAGTATCTGTGGATCAGATATTCTGTTTCTTTACATAGTCAGGATTCGTACCTTGTTTTCATACCTTTTCATTAAAAAAAAAAAAAAGTTTCAGCTGAGAAGGGTGTAGCACATTTCCCTCTGCAAGTGAATTAATATAGAATTACAGGATTGATTTATGAACTGGTTAACTGCTTTGATATCTAATTGATTCAGTACAGCAAACAGATATTTTGCAGTCCTTGTAGACTGACGCTGGAGTGTTGTCAGACTTCTGAAGTAATTCAGAGTCTTATCTGTCAACTTAAAATTGGCAACTGGGAGCTATTTTCCATACCACTGTTTTGGGGAATGCGAGGTTCTTTCCTAAGCTGGCTGTTAAACTGCTAATGCTCATCATTAGGGTTGGAAATGAGAACATGTTTATGTATATATGATGTTACTTATTTGTGCTGAAGGAGTATGTAGCAGTCCTAGTCATAACATTTAGATTGTCTTCTCCCTAAGATAGCCAATGTTTTACGTCTTCATGATCATTTGTGCCAACAGAATTCGCGTTCGCTGATTCAAATCAAATTTTCTGGCTTTTTCGTTGCTGCTCTTTTTCTCTTAATGCCTTGATTAGGCATTGAAGCCATTGATTGGAAGTTGTGTTATCCTCTATATCCTTAATTCACTTTTGAAATCTCTTCTATGTTGGAGTAGAAATTGAGTTTTGCTCTTGGGCAGGTATACTTTTAAGAGTTTTCTTAAAAGTAGTGAGGGTGAAGAGCTGATCATTGAAAGTAACATTAATTTGATTATAAGTCAGGTCTTTAGATTGGAGAATAGCAACGTGTAGTTGCCTATGTTTAAAAAAGGACTGGGAAACATGATCTGCTTAGCTACAGGCCTGTCAATCTGACCTTGAGAGTAAAAAGGGCTTAGAGCATATGTTAAAGAAATGAATAAATTGGAGACAGATGGATGAGGCCAGGCAGGTTTGCCATTTGTGCAGCATGCTATTTGAAGCAATATTTATCTTTGGCAAGAAAGATACGATGTGTGTGGTGGGATGTTTTTAAGCATCCTTAGGGTGAAGGCACCTGTAACAGGTAAAAGCTCTGTGGACTTGGGAAGCCCGTTTGATTCAGTGCTACCTGGAATATTGTTGAAATCGAGAAGTTGGATGGTGTTACGTGACGTGTAAAGAAGTCTTTGGTAGGGTAGCCAGGAAAGCTGCATTAAGCTGACAACCAAGTTTATCTTCCGTTCCGTGCCTTCTATTGGCATAAAATTAACCAGGCTGCTCCTCAAAGGACAGGTATTGAAGGGCAGCAGTTGATTAGATGTTAAATAGGTAGATTTTAAAAGGGAAGTATTTGGTGGGAAGTTGGAACCTCATTAATGACCTGGGTGCAGCATATAAGTGTATAGCGATTGTATTTGCTGGTGACATTGTTGGGAAGGATGAGAACAGAGACCAGAATATCGCCCTGGAGAAGCAGGATGACCAGGAGAAGTGCAGCGATAGGACCGGGATGAAACAGAATTGTGCAAAGCGGTGTTGTGCTCATGGTGATTTATAGAAAGTTTCCATTACAAAGAATTCATAGGAGGAAGACGCAGAAGCAGTAGCTGATCCATGAATGGTTGTAACTTGTCAGTGTGATGCATTTTGCAGACAGGCAGAGTAAAATAAGAAGGCAATGGGGTGAAAGAGGTACAATGATATTGTGTAAAGCACCGGTAAGAATGTCTTTAGGATAATGTATATTTCTAATCTTCTGTGTTCATACGCCTGAAGAGAAGGATGAAAGCAGCCGTGGAACCCTAACCTTGGAGGAGTGAACAGCGTTTGGGCAAAAAGTAACCTAATTTATTTCAAGATGGAATTCAATCAACTTATGGAAGGCCATTAAGTGATATCATAATCTTATGATCAGACCTTTTTTTTTTTTTTTTCCCCCCACATGTATTAACAAAGAGGACTCTTGCAGTCTTATATTTAGATGGTCTAGTTGAGGTTTGCTTGTGTGGTTATTAATGCACGGTGATTAGCAATGGCTCTTGCTTGCAACTATTTCTCATCAGTATGAGAAATAGGTAAGATTACAGTGCTTCATGAGCGCTAAATATAAACTCTCTTTTCAATTACTGAGGGTGCACTTTGCCAAGCCTTTAACGCTGGTCTTGTGATTTAGCAAAATGGAACAAACAGCGTATTTTGAGATGAAATAAGTTCCGATGTTTAATCTGGATAGTTTAGTGATTCACTTCAACAACAGTCATCTGATGATCTTATGCATCACTCACCGTGACACCCGGTGGAGCTGGCATCTGATAAGATGCGTTACAGAGTGGAAGTCAATAATTGCACTGCCTTTTGTCGTGCAGGCTGCGCTTTTAAAATCTATTAAATTGTATTAGAAAACTAATTTTGCCAGGTTCTTGTTGCTTGTTCCTATTTAGCTTGCAGCTTAGCAGTGTAGACTGGAAGCAGACGTGGATACTTTGTTTTCTAATTGTTAGCCTGTCGGTATTTTCTCAAATGGAAAAAAAAAAATTGTATTAACATTTTAACTGTGTGAAAAGGTTATATTGAGGCCTGTAGCATGCCTGATATAGAGCAACAACCTCAAAAGACCAAAAAAAAAAAAAAAAAAAGGAAAATAATGTGAAGTTCAGTTGAACTTAACATCATTTGTACCCCAAAATCACAGTTTCAGGAAGGCTGACCTTTTGAGGGCTGTGCAGTCGGCCTCAGGTGCTCTTCTGTATATAAAATTAATTTCCTGTAAGTCCATTTTTTTCGTTTTTTGCACTATAATAATGATTTTTTTTTTCAAGTGGAACGTTTGATGTTATTAAGGAAGGCTTTTGCTGCAAGTTCCTTTCTTCTAATTTTGGTCACTGGTGCTTCTACGCTAAAGTTTATGTGCTTAAGCGTTGATAGGTTTGAAACATTCAATTCAAGCCTTTTAGCTTTCAATGGTTTGTGAAATTCAAATAAAATCTCACGTAGAAAGCGATACTAGTGATGAGGAATGGCGGAACCTGTGCAACAACAATTATGTATCTCGTAATTGTTACGTGAAATTGGAATAAGGCATATTTTAAAATTGCTCTAAAAAGCCTAATTGATTAATGTAATTCAAAAATTGATGTTGTTACTGCCCGGTTACTGACATATAATTATGTAATGCTTCCCTGAGATGCTTTTATAAAACACTGATCTTAGCGAGGCACCTGGCGTTTGGTAAGTATCCTCTTTTCAGATGTGGAAATTTGACCGGATTAAGTGAGATGCTAAATGCTGTGCAGCAAATTAGCGGCAGGACCGGGTTTTAGAGTATCAAGGCTTGCTTGGCAGAGCAGTGTATGCTTGTTGACACGTCGCAACGCTGCCCGTGAGGAAATAATTCTGTCTCCGGAGAAGCGAGGATGAACAGTCATGGGAAACTGTTTGGTTTCCAGCTCACCGTAGAGCGGTGGGGATCATGGGCAACAGAGATACAGCTCTGAACCTAACCTAGAATAAATGACCCAGCTGTGACTTTCCCTACGCGCTGTTCATGCGGGAGTTACTTATTGATTATCGTGCCAGCCAGCATTACCAGTATGAAGCGCTCGGTCTCATCTGGGTGTTAAGTCTGCCATGCAGCTAGGACCTAGATTCATTTGGGCTCAGAAGCAGGAGCAAACGGTATTTCGTTTAACTTGCAAATTTTGCATGAGCTCTGCAGAAGATGTCCTGTTTGCTCTCTGGTGTTAGAAAGGGCTGTTGTGAAAGGTCTCGTTCTGCGCTGGACAGGCTAGTTTAATAATTGCCTTTGGCCGGAGAGCTGTGTCTGCTTTCAAGGGTTTTGTACGTCTGCTGTTCGTGAAACGCTTTTGGATTTTGCACTGCGATTTTCGCTCACGCGTAACAGAGAGCGGTGGCTCAAGTTAAACTTCTGAGTTAACGGCGCAGCGCTTGAACAATGAACGCTCAGCACTTTTATCAGTTCTGGCTTTTCCTGTCATTTGAATACTTGCCCTTTTGGACAGTAATATAAGGGGGGAAAAAGTTTATTGTGTAATTTGTTACGTAGTTGATGGCAAGTGCTTAAATGCTGCTGGTCCTTAGTGCTCTTGCGTTGTCACTGCCCATTAACCTTCACGTGAAACGGGTGGGAATGCCGGGACGTGCCGTACCTAGGGCAGCCTTTCCTTTCTCACCTGTAATGTTTAACTAATGGCAAGCGGTTAATTTGCTTTAATTTTGCAGTTAAAACTGAAATTGATTCATGTGCTGGGGAACGGCATTTCATGGTTTGAGAACTGTCGGGTGCTTCAGAATCGGGTTGTTAAACTTGTCGGGGTGAGATTCGCATCCCGTAAGTGAAGAGTTAACCAGCTGGAGTATCGAACGGCACACGTCCACTTTCTCCAAAATAGGGGTTGTAATTAGTGGAACAATTTGAGCGCAAGCCAGTCTGCACAGCCTGGCTCTTCTAAATAAATACTTTAAGCAAGTCTTGTCTCCCTTTTCCCAAATCAGGCTTTAATAAATAAATAAATAAATGAGGAGACGCGAAAAGCTCAAAATAGTACCGCAGCGCTCTTGGCAAGCGAGAAAGCATCCGTTTCTGCACACGGGACGGAGGGGGAGAAACAAGTTGGGTCCCTGTCCTGTCTCTTGGCTGGCCTTGCTGGACCCGGCCTTCCACGATGGCCCTCTTTCGTCCCAGGGCTCCTGAGAGCCGGGACCTCGCTTTCTCTCTGCTTTCGTGGGAATCGTGCCTTTTACTTGTAGTCCTCCGCGTTGAGATGACAGCCCTGCGTGTCAAAGTCCCAAAGGGCTCTAGCCTGACCCGTGCTATGGGAACCCCACTCAGCCGAGCTCGCTGCAGTCCCCGCGCTCCGGCTCCTCGGCGAAGCTCGGAAAAGGGACGTGTCGGCGTTGACGTTTCAAAGAAAATATGGAGCAGCCTGGCCTGTTCCTCGAACCTTTTGCATGCAGCGACTGGTATATTTACCTTATTCGTGGGTCAAAGATTGGATTTCTTGCTGTTATTGCTTGGCTGCTTCTGCCCTGTGCCATAGATTATCTGCCACCGAGTAATTTAAAGCATAGTAAGACAAGAGGTAGTTATTGCCCTCGGAATACATTGATACTGCCGCGGTTAAGTCTGTAAAGCATACAGCTTTAATTTTCCTCCTTTTGATAACCCAAGGTTTGCTGTTTGTATCGTTTATTGTGCTAAATAGAAGTGGCCACCTTCTTCTTTCGCCAGGGATGCCGGTGCGCGTTCATCCGCGGCCCGGCCGGGCAGGGCCGTTCTGGGCCAAGAATAAAAGCGCGGGCAGGAGGACGACGGCCTCGTAGGCAGCTCATCGCTCGCCTTGCAGCAGAAGCAAAAGGCTAGCGCGGGTCGGAGCGTGCCGGTGACGGCGCGGACCGCGGAGGTGTTTCAGGCTCCGCGGGCGGCAACGCGGACGCCGTGGAGCAGACGATGCAGCACTGTGCCGGAGCGAAGCACTCGACGTGAAGTGGATCTGCTTCCCCCTCCGGAGTGCTCCGCATAAGTGATTCCTCTAAGACCTTCTGACGAGGGGAAAAACTATCGGGCCGTGTTTTTAGCAGGGAGCGTTTTCATAGAAGACTTTCGAACGGTGCTCGCGGGAGGGTGTTTGGTTCAGCGATTTTTTTCTGCATCGTGTTATAAGGCCTCTCGGTCACTGATGGAGTAGCTAACCGAAACCACAAGAAGCAGATCGGAGAACCAGAATGAGGACAAATCTTCTTCCCTTCCAGTTTTTCTTAGCAACAAACGTGAGCAGCGTAACGCTTGTACAAAATAAAGTATTAGCGAGAACATGCTCTTCCAAAAGATATTATTGGAGGGAGGAAAGAATTCCCGATGACTAAAGCCTCAATAACAGGGTGGGATTCCTTATTTTTCGTGCGGTTAAAATGAGATGAGGCCTGTAAATCATGCTCAGTTCGTTAGCGAAGAGCGAGGTGGTTTCAAAACTTTGCAGAAGTAGCGTTGAGCCACCGTCTTTGTTTGTGTTATAAATCTGTTGGGAGCAGATGGAATTTCTTTTTTCTTTTCTTTTCTTTTTTTTTTTTCTTTTTCACGAGGCTGTCCAAGAATAACTCCTTTTTAAGTCATTTCAGAGGCGATGCGAAAGGTGCATATGGCAGACTTGGACCTGGAAACAGTTCCAAACGCAAAGATTTCTGCAGCTATGCCTTCCCTGGGGGAGCGCCCGCCTGAGCTGCTGCACTTGAGGGACGCTCACGGTTGCAGTAGTTTTGGGGGTCCTCCAGCGTCCAAGTGATCTGTCTTTTTGCGTTTGTTTTCTTGTTTGTTTGCTTTTCTTAAAAGGAGGCTTTCTTTGCCCCGCGTTGATCCTCCAGAGAGCTGTACGTTAGACCCGCCAAGGCTTACTACGAGAAAGGAAAGGGAAGAAACGTGCACGCGTCTCTGCCGCCGCTCCTGCGACATCAGTAGGCTGGCGGTTGTGACCTTCCCTGCGCTGCCGAGCTGTTTCGCAGGCAGACGCTCAGTGCTGCTGATCGTTTACGGGAACGCTAACAGGTTTTGGGTGATGAGGATTGTACGGTGAGGCTGTTGCTAAAGGCTGCACTGACACAACCCGAAAACTCCGCTTTGTTTGCGAATGAGGTCATCTTTTTCCAAATTTTACCCTTAAAAGTAAAATGATTTCCTGCAGTCTTTGCTTGATGGAAATGCATTTAAAAACACTGTCTTTTTGGAGCTTTTTTTGGTGAGTTCTCTTGCTGTTTCCTAGATCCCTGTAAGGAAGCAAGACAGGTGTGTTAAGAGCCAAGAATATATCTAGGTAACAACTGCTACCGAGTTTGTCCTTAAAGTTAACGTGCAATTTTATTTAATGAAGTGTAGCAGTTTAGTTTTCGGTGGCCTAAAAACCGCCCGTCTTGCTAAGGGAGGCAAGCGTAAAGTCATCGACGCCTTGCTGTCCGCAGGGAGGCGGAGGAGCGTGCGCTGGTGTTTGAAAAGCACTCGACCTCCCTGCCTGCTTGAGCTCAAAGCCGTTGAGTTACTGCGTTTGCTTTACTTTCTCAGGCTCTTCAGTAAAACATCTGGATGGCTTGAGGAGTGCGGGTTTACTTTGTTCTTCTAAGACGTTTGTGGAAAAATTTAACGGGGTGGGTTGAGCTGTTGGACAAACCATCCTGTGCCAGCGGTAGGATGTTCTCAGTGACGTAATGGACGTGATTTAATAAAATGTGCTTGAAGCGTAGCTTCTTTTCTCCGTTCTCGTAAGCCACGATACAGGCTTGATATTTGGGTATAGACAGAAAATGTCCCCTGACAAATAAATGGCAAATAAATGAAGGACAGCTCACTAGCTGAGACAACATTCGTGGAGCTGATCGAAGTGATATGCCCTTGCTGACTTTTTCGGAGGAATTTCGTTAGCTGCTAAACTTTTCCTAATAAAAGTCTGCCCAAACACAGGAGGGTTTGCATACGTGTTTTGTGTTTGCATAATGTACAGTTGTATTGCTCTGCCCTTTCTAAGTACCAGCACTTACGTTGCTTGGTTGAACAGGCAGGTTGGCGTTAATACATGGATGTACTAGAGCTGCGTTTTGATGGGCAATTAATTCCTGACGAGCCTTACAGTTAAATACAGCTTTTGTTTGTTGGATTTTTTTTTTCTTCTTGTTTGCCATCTTAATGCCAGTTTTTTTTTCCGTGTTGGAATATAACCTATTTAGGCAGTAGTGTGACTGTCTTTGGGGGCGTATCATTGAGATGAGCACAGCATCCTGTTGGAACAGAAGCGTAAGAGGAGTGAGAAGATGTAGCTATACGAGTGCTCAGTATTTGCGTTTTTAGTATGTAAATAGAGTCCTGCCTAAATTCAAATCTTCTGACTTTTTCTTATTTTGAAGTTTTGTTCTGCTTAATAAAGGGGAACTTCTAAAGGAAGCTAATTGCATACCCTTGCCTTCAAAAAAAAAAATGTTTTAAGAAGCGTTCAATATTTATTTCCCTTTGTTTCTACTTTGGTAGAAATAGCTTTCATTAAAAATGAGTCATATGGGGAAAATACCACTCTTGGGTTTTTTTGCAAGGGGTTACAAATACTTCTTTTTCTCACTGTCATTAAGCATCTATCAAAATAACAATCCACAGGACAGAAAAATCAACTGACTCGGACTAGAAGGTGTCTAAGGGGGAGGGAAAAAGAAAAAGGCCCGATACACTAAATGCTTACAGAACCTGCTTACATTTCTGTACAGAGTATTTATGTGCAAATAAAGTCCCTACTGCCATGTGAAACCAGAATAGATATCTCTGTGCTCATCTTTCTTTCTTCTGGATATTTCCACTCATAAGATGAACGTTGCTTATTCATGTTGCAAAGGTAGCTCCTGCCTTCCAGTTGCTTCTGCCCAAGTGCTGACAGATGTTACATGTGAGGGAGAAGAGCTGGAAACAAATCTAGTTTGGGCTAGACTCACTCCACAGTCGTGCATGAATTAATGGTGTGCTGGCTCCACCTCTGGGCCAGCAGTCAGACTCACCAGTAGACCAGCTCTTCATAACCTTTCAGGTGACCACGCTTGAGGGACTATTGGGAAAGAGAGCTTATGCAGTTGGAGGGAGCGTGGTCAGGAGCAGAACTGAGTGAAATGAGGTGCAAAATGGAATATTTCAATTGGATTTAATGAGAAAAAAGAAACTTGCCAAGAGCAGAAGATGCGTTGGCTTTAGAGACGGGCCATGATGCGTAAGACTTGTCTGAACTACTGTATAAAAGCTCTGTGTAACTCTAAGGCAAAAATTCTAAAAGAAAATTGGGTTGATCAAAACCTTTGGGTTATTTTTGTTATTAGTACTGTGCACTTTTCCCTCTCCCTGCTCTGTCCCCTCCTCAGAGCCAAATAATTTTCCATTCCTTAAGACTTTGATTCTTTAAAATAATACATGTGATGTGTGGAGAAGGACATCTATGGGGGCGGATAGCATATCCCTGTATGATATGAACTTAGACGCTTTATCTCTAGGGGACCATGTTTTCCTGTTTCTCTCAAATTTTAAGTAAACACTGAATGCCTACGTGGATGTTGTGTTTTTCTTAGTAGTAAGGGCTTCCTGAAAACTGACAGCAGCTTGCTTATTATCAAGGTATAATTATATTAATATTTTGTCTCAAAAATCTGTTTCATTATTAAGCATAACATTTTCTTCTGAGGTTATTTTTGGATGCTTAATTGTCCAACGCTGCCGTCATAGGTCGCTCGTGTCAGAAGGAGAAGAGAACAAAAAAAAGGTCCTTTCCTGCTTGCTTTTTATTGGGTGTAGGAACTTGCAAATATTCAGTGCAAACTGTTGCAGCAACAAATCAATGTAAACAAAACCCTGACTGCCCAAAACACGTGTTACAGTCCGGGGTTTCTCTCCCGGTATCGATTCCCTGCTCTTTACGTGACCTTCCCCTTGTTGCTTTAACTAGCAAACTGCTTTAAAAGCTCTTGGGGTGTTGTCGTTCTGTAGGTTCACAAAAACCCAGGAGATCTTGGAACACCCCTGTGTATTGTTTGAATGATTTCTATCTGAAGGTCTACATCCAAATCCTTTTTTCGGGTCCGGACCGAATGGAACTTAACCTTCATACCAGACTGCTTTCTAACCTTTTTTTTTTTTTTTTTTTGAAATGATTTTCTAGGCAGGTAGCACTTACACTTAGCTTAGACGATGACTTCTGTTTTTTTTTTTTTTTTTTTGAATGTCAGGCAGGAAATGAAAGGTATTATTTTTATCCCAGTTAGGAAAGTGGGTCAGGTTATGCTATTTATTTCTAGGAAGACTCAATATTTTCATTTTCTCTTTTTAGTGGGAAAGTGCTTGATCTTTGGCTGGGCTGTTTCTGTAAATCCTGCTGCTGGTTACTGTGCTCTGTCTTTGGCCTAGAAATCAGCAGCGGAGGGGGCCTAGCTTGAAGCTAGAGTAGAACTGACTTTAAGCATGCTTCTCGAGGGTTGACGTGGAGCATTTCTGGGGGCACAGGCGACGAAAAACTGGGCAGCCGTTTTATGCCTGGCTCTGGACAAGAGGAGGGGTTGCTGAAGATGGTTTTGCATTGCTTTTCGAGTCTTGAGTTTGTGAGTCTGTCTTAGCAACCTGGAAGGTTAAGTGTGCAGCTCAACCCCGTTTCATTTGCAGTACAATACACGTGTCACCAATGGAGGCTTTTGCTCGTGTTTAAATGTAGCGCTGGTAACTTGAAAGCTTATCAGAGTAAAGCGCTCTTCAACTGCGGGAGAATATTGATGTGGCTATAAATCCTGAACACGTGTGGCTTTAGAAATTGCAATTATGCCATATTTCCAAGGTACACAGGTGGGCTGTGCTGTGATTTAAATGCTTATACAGGTACTAACGATAAGTTTTGGACTAAAGGCAAGTTTCTGATTTGGGGAAACTGCTGAAAAATCATCAGTCAAACCTTGTGGGCTATTTGCAACTGCAAGTGAATTACAATTAACTTTTGAAACAGAAGGGAGGGCAGACTAAAAAGTGAAAGGATGTTGACTGCTAGAAAAGGGGATTCACAGTGGTGAAGTCAGAAGTGCAACGTGTATCCAGGAATCAACTGAAATAGCTCACCTGTAAAATATTTTTTGCGTGGATTATTAATCCTTCGATCTAGCAAGGTCCTGAAAAACTTTTCTAAATGGGCATTACAGTGTTGAAGTTTATGTAAACCAACCGTATGTGTAGATTCTTTTGCATTAGAATTACACTGATTGTCTTTTACCCTACCATGAGTTGGAAATTTTGTAGGTATGAATCCAGATGATACAAGCAAAAGTTCTTAAACAGTTCTTAAATCAGAATTTAATTTAAGCTACAAAAAATTATTTATTAAAAGAGTGAATGATGATGAATTTAGATTAATAAAAGATCCCCCTCCAAATAAAAAAAATTAAGGATTGGGGCTAAAGTTTGACAAATGCAAACTGGAATTTGGGCACGGATTATTTAAAAATATATATATATATATCCTTTTAATCAACAGTTTGTGGCAGTGCTGCTCAGTATATTCAAAATATATATCTTTTTTCTAGAGGATGTACTTCGTTTAAGCATAGGCTATTGACTGTGTCTTATATTTTACTGGAATTCAGGCTGGTTTCTCTAATGCAGTGAATTTTTTTGATCTTCCAGTTGTAAAGCGTGATAGAACCTGACTGGCTTTAGAGATCTTTCATCATTAGTTTGGCAGCCTTTGATGGTTCTCTTTGACGGTTGCAATACTGTATTTTCTCATTACTTCAGCCTTGCAGGTTGTTGGGTTTTGGGCAACGTCAAGGCAATTAGCTTGGGGTAGGACTGAATATTTGCAAGAGCTCTTTGTCAAAGTTTGTGAGATTCGTTCTGTGGTTGCGTGCAATGGAAAGGATGTACGTGTGTGTTATTTTTCTTTTTCTGCTGCAAAGTTAGATGCTTTATAATATGTGAGCTTTATTTACTTCTGCTCTGCACGGTTGGTTCCGCTTACCGAGCGTGAAGCAGACAACGTATTGCTGTAAAATCCGGCGGTGTTTCAGGACCACCAGTGGAGGATGCGAGCCGAGTTTTTCTAGGCATTATGAACACTTGCAGCTAAATAATCTTGATTTCAGAGAACTAGGCCAAGATCCAATAAATGGATTTGTGAACAGATGGGGAAAGCATAGCGCAACTGTTAGATCGGTTTAATAAGCAACTGTTACAGCACGCACCGTCTGCGTGGCCGCTGTCTCAGGTACAGATGTTGCACGTATAGGTGTGCTTAAAGGGAGGTAATGAAGTGGCCTTTTATCATGATAGCATTTCTGCACATAGCAAAGACACCGTATAGAGTGCTTTTTAAAAAAATTGTCACTTAATCAAGATTGGAGTTACTGTGGTTTGGAGGAAGAAACCACTGTCTTGATAATATGTACAGTGATGGTAGTGTTCAGCCACAGAAATCAACACTTCCGAAACAGTGTTCATTTGAAGGAGAGGCTCCTACAGGGTAAAGTGCCCTCCCCTCCAAATTTGAATGAATTTAAAGAATTTGCAATAGCCAAGATGAAGACTGATGTTCAGATTTGCACTGCAGTTTGGATGTATGGATCTAACTGAGGTTATGCAGTAAACAACGGCATTTTCCTCAGTCACTGAGGTGGGGCTAGAAATAAAGATACAGGATGATAGGGATCTGTGTTTGGCTTGTTTTCATTTGAATTTAATTGCTGGATAAACTTGATCGGGCAGAAGGAGGCAAGAACCTCAGAGGAATTTAGAGCGGGTTTCAAGTATTGCATCCGCATTCAGATGTTCTTGCAAGGTAGCCTTTAACCTACAGTTTTGAGGTAGTGGTGAAATACCTGCATCTTTTGAGATCCTGCGTAGTTTTGCAGTGACACTCCAAAAAATGGCAGAGAAGGGGAGAAGCCAACTTTTCCTTTGTTTCTACTGTCCACATACTGAGGTTGGGTAATTTGGTGTCTTGTCAAACGATTTGTCCATGGGTTTAATTCTTTCACCTGTTTTAACTTTGTGTTTAGGTGAGAGAGAAAACAAGTCTCTTCTATAAAAAAAAAAAAGAGCTGAAGTACATTGACATTAAATGCCTTTGAAATTCCTCTCCTTCCGCAGCAGAAGAGCTGGTCGGGCAAGTGAAACTTTAAAGGAATAACTAGAGAACTAGGAGGAGCTCGGGGAGTGGTTCTGCTTACTTAAGTCAAGGAGGGGACGCTTTTGGAGAACAGTGCTGCTGACCATGCTGAAAGCAGCTGACAGCTCCAGGGGGATGATGGCAGAGGCACCAGCCAGCCAAAAAGAGACAGCTTGGGTGACACGTGTTTTCAGTGACAGCCAAAGAGGAGGAGCTGGGTTAGAGTGTCAAGAACGGGAGCCCAGTGGAGATGATGGTGGCCAACTGGAAGGGGTCCGTGCTCGAAAATATTCGGTTTCTAGCTTGTTAACTTACGATTGTTAGGACTAGAATGAACCATTTGTGCCTTCTTTTATATCTTAGGCCATAGACATTCACTCTTGTCTTCTTTGAAGACCAGCAGCTTGACAGGTCGAAGAACATCTTTCAAGATGTTTAAGCAGTTTGTAAGCATCAATGGTGCAGGCTGTAACATAGACAGGAGAGGCTGCGATGATGCATTTTATGTGATACAATTTCTCTGACCATCCTCTCTCAGACCTTGTTGGGATTTTCAGACTCTGCCCTTATCTCTGATCAGTAGCCACAAAATCACTTTCCGTATTTTTACATATCTCGCACCAAAGGGCAAAGCTAATGTGTCCTTTGAAGAAACTCCTTTTCCCATATCAAATGAACTGTGTCAGTCAGTTTGATTTTTTTTTGAAGCAAGATATTTCTTTAACATCAATTCAGCTGTACCACAGAAAGGGTGATGAAAATAGAAGCTATTAAATGTAGAGCATGACTGTCACGTTGTTCTGACCTCTTTGCCAGGGTGAAATCGACCGAGTAACATGGAGGGACTCTGAAGGACCTGGTTCTCTCTGTGTGTAACCCTGAAGGCAATGCAGAGGATGTTTCTGTATGCCCTGGACTAGCGAGGCATTAGTATGGGCATGGTTGAAGACACTCTTCGGTTGCATAGCCTTCAGATTTTCTAGGTCTTTTGCGACTACGTGCCTCTCTGTTGTGGAGCGCGGTGGTATATGACGTGGGAATTTCAAGCTCTTGCTGTCTGAACTGAGTGTTCGCATTGGCTGGAGTCATAGCAAGCTAGTGTGGGACACTTTTTCTGCCTTCGCGCCTTGATAGAATTGCTCTAGTGTTCTTCGCTGGGACCATGGAGGTCCTCTTTCAGGTTGTGACCTTCCTTTAGATACTGTATCAACTTCCCACCACCAAGGGTGGAGGACACGATCAGGGCTTTGTCTTGAAGTCAGGGGGAGGTGACAACATCCAGAAGTGCTAACCCTAGAGTATTTGCAATCATAGGTTAGGGCTGCCTTCAAACTGGATGCAGAAATCAGTGCGAAACACTGCGGAGGACTACCTGAAAAAGCATCGGGGGAGCAAGCAGTGATTTTGCACTCTTAGTTGTAGAGCTAAGGTGATCAAATTTGAGACTTCCGCTATTAGCGGGGCAGCAGCGACTTTTGCATGAGTTTGCTCATCTCAAGGATGGTTCTGTTGTCATTTCAGTTGTACTGGGGGTTTCAGATGTGCAGAATTGGGAGGATTCTCTATACACATGGTCTTTGTTTAGGTACCTTTTTTTGCTTACGTCCAATCCTTATCAAACTTGATTTTCCAAGAGTATCTTTACCTTTCTCTGTGTGAGACTGGGTATGTAATTAATGATTTCTTTCTGGCTGTACCTGTGATGAGACATCTAGTTGGCAGAAGAGGGGACCTGGCTGTTACATATTTTAGAAATTCATGGAATAGATGCATGGATTTAGTTGATGTGTCTATCTCATCTTGTATGTGGCTTATCACTGTTCCGTTGTCTATAAATTAGGATATTTTCTTACGGCTCACCATAAAAGGATATACCCTCTAACCTCAAGCACTGCATTTTTGAGAAAATAACAAAGCTGAATTGTTCATCGTTTTAGGATAGCATGCCATTGTTCTGGCAATAGGCTGTAAAAGCCCTTTCTCTATTAGATGCAAGTTCGAATTTAACCGAAACAATGGCTTTTAATTGTGGTGTTCTTGAGGCAGCACAGCAGCACTTGGGAGAGAGAAGGAAAACTTATTGTTTGCATCAGGCTCTAGTTTTAGTAACCTCCAAAGTAGGTGAAGAACCATTTTTTTTTGTTGTTTTTAATGGCAAGACCATGCTAATGAATGAGAACGCTGGAGCGTGCTCTGTGGCATTAAGCCACCTTGCGGTCTTACTGAAAAGTAACGCAAACCATTTTGGGATCCATTGATGTCTTGGCGAGGTGAAGGATTAGTGTGCTGCGTGAAGCCAATCAGCCTGCTTACCTTCAGTGAGTAAAGAAGAAAAGGAAGTTTGTGTTTTCTGTTATTTTAGTTCTTCTCATAAATAAGTATATTCAGCAACTTGATTATCAATGTATAGTGTACCTTTAATGTTGCTACGGTTTGGAAATAAGTGCCTCAAAATGATTTACTCCCAAGTTGTAAGGCACTCTTGAGTTTCAGACTTTCGTGCACTTAGTTATGAGCAAGAGGACTGTTTCAGATTTAATAGATGGTAATTGGATAATGGCTTTGAGTCTTTGCCTAGCTGTGTAGATCATGTCTCCGTAGGAACTTTGGCAGCGTATCCTAATTTATATTTGAGAAGTGCACGCTTCTAATATTAACCGTATTACTATTAAAACCATATGTATTTATCTGAGATGCTCAGGTGCTCCGACATCGCTTTTCACCTAACGTTGTCCCAGGAGATGCCGTCGCTTGATGTCCGAGTTTCTTGCATTAGCCTTGTGCTTTTTGGGGGGGCTGCCAGAACTGGGGGGAAGTATCTAAAAACACAGAATTGCTTTATGTAAAATACTTCTTTGCAGCAGGCTCTTTTCATCGCTTCCCTTTGGTCTTTGCCTTACAAAAAGGTGATGTGCGGAGCGCTCAGGGCTCGAGCCCTTTGGATACGTGTCGAGCAGTAGGTTCAGCTCACTAACCCCATCCCTTTATTCCGTTTGATTCCTAAATACTGCATTCCAGTTGAAAACCAGTGAAAAATTTCCATCGGCTCTAAGTAACAAAGCTGCCATCTGGTATCGTTCGAAACAAGCCTGAGTAGCGCCCGCATGAACATACGTACGTATTTTAAAATCAGACTTTTGTAAACAGATTCTTGCAATATTTTTTTTTTTTTTTTTCTAACCCCGGTGGTTTTAAAGTCGGCACTGCAGCTCTGGAGGTGTTAAACTTGCTGTCGAGCTTTGTGCGTGTTATCCCGCTGTTGTGTGTGTATATGTGTGTGTTTATGCAGCACGCGCAAAACCCGAATGACCTTGCTTTTTTCGTTTTCGTAGGGTGCAGCAACTGCTCGTCGCAGAGTAGTAGTAGCGCGGACGTAACGTCCTCGGCAGCCTTTCTAAGCCTGAGCAGCATGGGAGGAGGTTTATATACTACCGCGCTGACGAACAAACAGGGAGATCAATAGCTTTCCGAACTTCGCGGCCCTTGGGTTTGCGTCCGAGTGATAGGACTGTAAATGCGCAAACTAAAGTTGAGCTGAGCAGTGGGAGAATAAGCGGCAGAAAATGCCCCGCTACCCTTTGGACTTTATCTTTCTAGCGTGTTAACCAAAGGACCTTGGATCCTGCTGGCGTCGGTAGCGCGTTACGTAGTTGTGGGGTTTCTCTAGTGCGTCCCGTGAGAGCGGTCCTGGCGGTAAAGCCCCGTCGCGCAGCACCTTGCTCCCGGGCCGTTTCTCCTCCGCGCGTTCCCACGCCTTTGCTTTTTTGAGTCTTTTCTCACAGACGAAACCAAAACGTTGCCTAGAGCCCGGCCTGGTCATCGAGACCCACAAATCCTGCACGAGGCGCTGTCCTGCGTAGCGCGGCCAGGCCTCCGTTGGTGGGAAAAGGGCGTTTGTTGGCTTTGGTAACTCGGGCTAGGCGCTCCGTTGAGCTTTCCTTATTGAATTATGAAGATAAAGTTCCAGCCTTAGTTTGCTTTTTGTACTGAGTGTTGATCCCTGTCTGACTTGGAGCGTGTCTTTGCGAGAGACGGTTTATAGAGCTAACGCGTCTCTCATAAGGTCCTGCCTCTTCCAGGCTGGAGAAGTGATAAGGACTTCGCTCCTGTTTCTTTTGCTTTCACAGACTTGAACGTGCTCGTTTTTTGTGGGGAATGGCAGCGGCTTCCAAAGCTTAGTAAGGAATCCGAATAGCTTGGAGATTATTTAAATAATACCGTAGCAAGGAAACTTGACTTGGGTTATTTTTAAAACTAAATTTGTTTTTTTTTTTTTTTTTTTTTTGCCTTGCTTAAGTACGGCTGTAAATCACATCAATGTTGAAATGCTCTTTTTTTTTTTTTTTTTCCTCTGAGATTTTGGGTTTTTTTTTTTTTTTGCATTGCTCTTCGTAGTGTTTCTGTAGTGAATCATTTAGTCATTACTTCCAGAGAAAGTTGTTCGTAGTAGAGGCTTTTTGAGAGCTTGGCAGATTGCACAAGGTTGTTTTGAGCTTGTGAGCCTTGCTTAGGGCTCCCAGAGTTTGTTTACTCCTGGTTGCATGCAAAACGCTGCCAGCGGCGAAGAGTCAATACAGTTTGCTTCCTAGGTTTTCTCTGGGTGTTATTTTCCAAAGGCCAGATTTTTTTTTTTTTTTTTTTTTTTTTTTTTTTACAGAAAAGGACCAGATACTGTTGCTCACAGTTTGGAATTTGCATCCGTTTTTGCAAATACAGATAAGTAATTTGAATTCTCAAAGATGTTGAGGCCTTAAGAATCGGTGAAAGGCACAGACATTCCCCGTGCTCCTGAAAATTGAACTTTTTTTTTTGTTTTTCTTCGCTTGCCTAAATGTAGATCTCCTGCAGAACGTCAGGAACTGAGTTTTAAAAGTCTTAGGTTACGTTTTTGAGGTTGGAAAAGTGTAATCATAAATCAGTATGGAGAAGGAGGAAGTTAGTTTTTCAAAGTTTGTATCAGAAGTGAACCTTGTGTGAATTTAACATTGCTCTTTGGCAGACTCTGGGAGACCGATTTGACTCAGTCAAAATACCTTAAAAAAAATCTGATAACAACATTAACAGGAGGAAAAGACATAACAAAATGTTCCAAAATACTGCTATTTTGGGGACTTGCAGTATTGCTTCCTTCTCCTTTCTGCCAAATTTGATTTTGCAGAGTGTTTTTATTTTGCTAAAACCGTACTTTAAGTAGGACGATTGAGTTATGCCAGAAGGCTTTGATTTGCTCTGCCCGTGTGCCGATGGTGGAATTTATAACCTTCCCCGGATGCAAAGGTGGTGAGCCAAAGAGCTATATTAGATCTGCTGCCCTGAGCTCCTGCTGGATCCATCTCCTTCAGCCTCCAAACCGTGGTTGTGTGCTCCTGAATGAATTTTGATCTAAACACCCCTGCGAGCTCGGCGTTGTTTGCTCTTTCTTCTTTGGCCATCACTGCAGTCGGTGTCTGGGGAAGCACAGTTGTCTAGTATTGGCACCTGTACAATGTTTTGCAGGTGTTAACAAAAAGATGTTTCTTCTTCTTTACTGACTTTGTTCTTTTCTCTCTTTCTGTGGTGGTCTGAATTTTTGATAGTTTTAAGTGCTGGTATTTACTGAGTGTCCGGGGATGAATGATTCCAGCTGTATTTTCTACTTTCATGCCCTTGTCCAAAGTCCTTTGCCACTATCAGATGGTCACCTCCCACTTTGTAGGAGCAAAGGGGAAGGGGCTGTTCATAGCGTAGTCCTTCAGGCACCGTCCTGGCAGCGGGGACCACTCAACCTCTCTCACGTTGATTACCTAACGTGGGCTGTAAGTCTCCCCAGCGCTGTGAGGGTGGTTGACCCCTGGAACAGGTTGCCCAAGGAGGTGATGGAGTCTCCATCTTTGGAGATACTCAAAACCTGATCAGACACGGTCCTGGACAGCCTGCTGTAGGTGACCCTGCTTGAGCAGGGGGGTTGGACCAGATGACCTCCCAGAGGTGCCTTTCAACCCCAGCTACTCTGTGATTTTTGTGGCTTCTAGAGAGATGAGGATCTGGATAGCAGTAACACTTAAATTTTAGAAAACCAATACAAAGGGGATGGCGTGGGGATGGGAGCGTGCAACGAAAAGTTGAGAGATGCACAGAACTGCCATGTTCTGAGGTCATCTTGATTTATGCTTGAGAGATTAAGACCCTATTTCGCAGTCCCTATAGAAATCAGTCCTCTGTTTGGTCTGTAAAGAGATCCTAAGGGAGTTTGAAAGAGTCAAATGTAGACTGGGCGAGAGGTTGCACCGTGGAACCCATCTGAAATTCTTCTCAAGAATTGTGTTGTTTGTATAAATAAATAGTTTAGAAAAAATTTTATCTTTTCTGTTAACGAATTATGTTTGCTAGCTGTGCAGCAGTTGTCTGTATATTACTCTGTGTGGAGGAAGCTTTTTTTTTTTTGGTGCTGATTAGAGAAGAATACCATCAACCTAATAGCAAAAGCATCACTCTTGATTGTCGTTCTCTAAGGATAGTCATAAAAAAGCGTATGGAAAGAGTTTAACAGCAGAATCCCAATTGCCTCATCGTTTGTTTAGCATTGTTTTAGGTTTGTTTGCTAATGGCTGTTCAGTAAATGAGAATCTAATAATGGATCTTTTAAATTCAGGATATCCTTTATGAGCCTTTAATATTATTAAAGGCTAATGCTTGTTTTTACTTATTTACAGACTCACTGGACCTTCGGGGTATGTGACGGATGGTCCTGGAAATTACAAATACAAAACAAAATGCACCTGGCTCATTGAAGGAAGGTGAGTGTAATAAACATCTGGATTTTTAGACAGCGATATTTATTGTAACTTTTAGGTGAGGTTTAACTGCAGTGAATATCTTGAGATCTCATCGTGGCTCTTTTGTTATTGTTGTTGAAACTTGATAGGGCAGCACCTGGTTACTCTTGATAAATAAGGATTTTTGTGCAAATGAGCCCTGCAAACTAACGTCTCAATTTGGAGGTTGCTGTATAAAACGTGCTGAAACTTTGCATGGCAAATAAGAATAAATGTCTCTGTGTGAATTAAAATAATAAAAAATTAACTGCTATCTTAGTGGGCTAATCTGATGCTTGAGCCTTACTATGTATTTAGCTTTTTGGCATTATGAAAGACTAGAAAGAACAAACTGTGTAACAGCTCTTCTTTGTAAAGAATCAATTTCTGTAATGTTGCACTTGAGATGCCTGTTTACCCGGTAGGTCGTGATGGCTTCAAAGGGACCGCTGACCTTTTGCAAAGGACTTCTACATGGTAAAAAGTCCCTCAGAACTCTTCCCCTAGTTTACCTGTTTTTGCTGTATTTGATCTCTATGTTGCTTATGGTGATCTCTTGCCGTGATTTTTAGATATTGCCCGTTTAGTGCTATCCTCTGACTGTCCGCTGATTAAAGGTACAGCAGTTCAGGATGTCTGCGTTGTTTGCGGGTTTTTTTTTTTTGTTGTTGTTGGTACCAGACTGACACCAGGACAGTAAAATCAATCTGGATAGCTGTTAAAATTTTGTATGGTCAGTCATGATGCCCTGAACAGCTTTATGTTAAGCCGTATTCTGTACTGCTGCCTGAATCTGTAAGTAGACTTGTATGAGAGGTTTGTGAACAGGAACAAGTCAGGTGAAAGCATGGATGATTTCACTCGCATTGAAATCGTGTAAGCTCAAGTTGCTCAGCATCTTGGAGGATCAGAACTTATGAAGAGCCCAGGGTACGCTTATTTTTAGTTGTTTCTTTGTTTGAGAGGTCTGATGGGTGGGGGTGGAAAGGTATTTGCTTGGTCTACTTCAGACATTTATTTTGGGTGAGTAACTTAAATGCCTAAGCTCCCAAGATACTCACAGGTGAGGGCTAAGCTGTCCCAGAGAGCCATTGAGAACCTAAAATTGGGAGCCTAGCACGCACCATTAACTACATAAGGCATCCATATTTTTAATATAGTTAAGACTAAAGTTAAATGTCTTAAGCGGCTCCACCTCTTAATTATTGTAGGTAATAAAAACATAGCTGCAGCCAGTTTGGAATTATAAATAATTAGGAAATGTTTTAAAAGGATGTTAAGGAAATGTTTTAAAAGCAAGTCCAGTCCAGTGAGCGTAAACCTCATCCCCCCTGTCCCCGAAGGCTCCTTTGACCCTATTTTTATCAGAAGTGAAGTGCTTCTCACAGGTCCCTGATAATGTCACCGTAACTGCTCCTTCAGCTAGTACTGGAAGGCTTCCTGGGGAAATACCATTTTGTAAGGGTTGAACCGAGATCTTCACAGCAGGAAAGATGTGTACAAACGTGTTCCTTCCTTATCCATAAGCAGGCATTTTAGTAGGTCTCCTTTACCTACTTCTGCCTGTTTGTACCCTGCTGTCAGAGGATGCTGGTAAGCAGAAAGGAGCTAATTCAGCTGCTTTAATCGGCATGTGAAAATAGCCAAAAGTCTTTGCCGAGTGTGAAATTCCCGAAGGGATCTGCGCTCTGAAAACGTCTTCTGCAAAGCTGTTGAGTTGTGCTAAGTGCCTTCACCTCAGTGCTAGCGTGCTGGTATGTAAAGGGCTTTTTTGGTTAGCAAGTAAAGGTGCAGTTGAAGACCCTAGATAAATTCAGATATAAAATGAGTCATGTGTTCATTAGTGTATGCCTGTTTCCTTTTAGCACCTTTTCTGATGCTTCTTGGCTGTTGTGTACACTGAGCCCTCATCCCAGGGGTATCTTTTTCTTTTTTCCTGGGAAGTATGAGACAAGGCAGATCCAGCCAGCCTCAGGGTCTTGTCTGAGGCAGGACCCGAGTGCCGTGCATCTAGCGTTTCTGCAGATGAATGCTGTCTGTTAATGAGTTGTTAGCTGTAGCATAAATAATCTGTTTCTTTTTGTTTTTGGCCTAAAGCTTTTACTGATTGAGGATTTCTCTCTGCTCTGCAGCTGTCAGGCTGTTAAAGTAGAAGCAGAATCCCTGCAGTTTCATAGGCTGCTCCCTTTTGAAGGGATGAGTATTCTGTACCTTTTCTTTAAGCAAGACGTTATCCTGGAGTTACACCTGCCTCTCTTTTTCCAAAAGCCTGGAAAAGATCAGGATGGCTCCTGAAAAATTACTCTTCTGCAGAATAGCTCCCTTAAGAATTCTCCTTCCGTGGGAAGGAAGGACTGTACAGCAGGCTGACGTTTTATTAATTTATTTGATTAGGATGAGCAAGGGTTTCATCTGAACCCCAGGGCAGTGTTGTTGAAGAGATCATAATGACATGCATCTGTCCTTTCAACAGCTACAGCTCTGGGTAGGAAAAAGCAGCACCTCTGTAGATGCACTGTGCTTGTATCTCAGAGTCCAAGCACAAAGTTAGTGGTGTTTTCACCCCTCTTGGGCTGAGCACTTGGAGGATACTATCCTGAGAAAGGTGTTTCTGGTGTGCTAAATAGGATGTCTGCAGTACCTGCTAGATTATATAGCCAGTGTGGCTTTCATGTGATGCTCTTTGGGTGTAACTCTGCATATTAGCAGTGCAACTAGGAGCACCTAACTGTCGGTTAAGTGGACGCTCACCACTTTTGCTACCCGAAATATTATTTCCATCCCTTCATCAAGGAAATAAAACCTTTTTCCTACAGATACGTTTCATAAGCTCAGGCCTTCTGGTGGTCTTCTGCAGAACTTATGCAAGCAGATGAATGTTCTGCCCCCTTCCCTTCTCGATAGTCAACAGAATAGACTTCTGGACTGGTGCAGTTAACATCAGGGTGTTTTGGAGCATGCTGCACTCAGGTGGAAGGTAGCAGATCTCTCTTTAGGATGTTCAGTTCTTTCGTTCTCAACTGGTGCCCAGAGAAGAAAACCAAGCAACCTGGCTAGCATTTGTAAGGAGTAAAGGGGCATATTGACAGTCCAGGTAATAATTAAAGACCTTCCTTTTGACAGAAATTAAAAGCCCAAGGCCTTCCGTTCTGTCGAAGACAAGGCTCCTCTGCATTCTCTTGACTTGTATTTCCCAGCCCCCAAAAGGTGATGAGCAAGACTCAGCACTTCTTCTTTAGTTTGCATCCACAGTAGAATATTTCAGAAGGTTTCCAGTTCTAAGAGGTTTCCTTCCGGAGGGTTGTCCTGCAGTACTGCAAAAGTAGTAAAGTGATAAGAGTAATAAAGATGACTTTCTGCCAGCTTCCAGGCAAATAATCAATCCTCAGGCCATCATATCAGTCTGCAGAAAATCCCTTGAACGAAATAAAAGGGGATTGGTTAGTTCCCTGATGGTGGCTGTGATTCTTTAAGTGCGTTGTCCGTATGGATTTTCCTTGCCTGGTTCTGCGAAGCCCCATCGTTCTGCGCCGGTAGAGGAACGGCGGGCTGGTTGGGCCCGCTCTTCAGTTTCTGCTGTCAGCGATGGGGGAAGATTTAGGGACACAGTTGTTTTCCTGACCCCAAAGAGTCTGCTCTGCAATACCAGAGGAGCATGCACATGCAAACTGAAAGCCACAGCGCTTCTGAAGTAACTGCAGTTACCCCGAGTAACTCGGCCCCTTTTTGAAGGGGAGCTACGGAGGAACCTGTCGGATGGATTCTGTCCTGTGGGTTGAGTGGCTGATTACAGATGTTTTATTATTTGCAGGCCAAACACAATCCTGAGGCTTCGATTCAATCACTTTGCTACAGAATGCAGTTGGGACCATTTGTATGTGTACGATGGAGATTCAATTTATGCTCCCTTACTGGCAGCTTTTAGGTAAGTCCCACTCGGTAAGAAGCTAGCTGTATGCAATGATGTTTCTTTAACTTGGAGCCTGAAGTCGTATTTGGCTTTTAGCAGTATAAATACGTTCCAGTAATCTAAATATATAATACCGTCAATGCAGCACATATAGTAGTGTCCTTTTGTGCAATTGTCAGCAGCGTAAACAATTACCGATTTGTTTTTGCTTTTACAATGGACAGATCATGTTACTATACTGTTAACGTGTAGTATTTTTTCATGCCCAAATCCTAGTTGTTTTAGATGCAAAAAAATTATCATCGTGTTGTTGAGCGTGAGGTACTTCAGGACGCAAGCTCCTTCCAATGTAGAAAACTGCCTGTTTTTATAAGGTTTTATAAGGTTTGACTATGACAGTCATTTAGCGTATAGTATGTCCCTGTTGACATAAGGCAAGAAGTCAATCAACCAACATTGCAGCCGTATAGCTTTGGAGAACTGTATATATCCTTACATCCTTGAAACTTTTAAAGGCCTTGGAACGGGTTCAGAAACAGCAATGATAAGTCAGACAACCTTGTAAAAATATATGTAGGTAAAACTGTTCTCCTGACAGGTGATTGCTATCTATAAGCAGATAGCCGGTTACCTGTGCCTGTAGTTAGCCTTCTCTTGTGCTGCTTTTCGTTTTCAGAATGGGCTGCTGAAAATGCTTCATGTTTGTTCTCAGAAGTCCTTGTAACCTCTGCGAGAAGGGAACAAGATCAGCATAGTAAAAAAAAAAAAAAAAAAAAAGTGGAGCAAAAAAGTAAAAATTGTGCTTTTTTTTTTTTTTTTTAATGAAACTGAAGTTGTTTTGTAGTGAAAGAATGCTTTCTGTAAGCATTCAAGCCGTAGCCTAAGGTCAAAACAGGACACATAACTAAGATGTTATGTTATTCTCTCATCCTGTTTGAAACCTTCTGCCTTCCAAAAAAAAAAAAAAAAAAAACCCTGTAAGGACTCTTCTGGTATCGTGCCCTGAACTGATGTATGCAAAGAGGAAAAAATGTGATCTTGACTCAGTCTTTTTGCTCTAATCGAGCTAATTTTTAATATACTGTTGAGAAGGTGAAATGATCATAATTTGCGCCTGCAGTTTCTTATGTGTTTACTAAAAGTTATTAGGCTTTTTAAATTGAGGTTGTAAGTAGTTCACGGCATTAACAATTATGATTCAGACTTTAAAATCATCTGTAAATCACTAGGAAGTCTGTGCCTGAGGACAAGCAAGCATGAGCTTAATACTGTAATATTTTTGAAGTAGGAAAAAAAAAAATTCAATTATTTTTTTAATTGCTTCTTTAGATGACATTTGAATTTCATCTTCATTAGTACTGAACTGTGTTGTTCACCAAACCGCATTCAGGAAATAACAGATGCTTCTAATTTTGATGAAGGGTGAAAAAAGCATCTGTTGAAAAATTATCTTTTTCTGATTAAAAAAAAAAAAAAATCCCAAGAATTTTTTTTCAAGAGCAATGTCCATATTTTATTTTTTTCTTAATTTGTATTAAATTTTAGTATTTGCCAGAACCTTCTTTTACTCTTCATTACTTCTGCACTATGCCAGAAGTTTTGCAAGACTGAGCTTTGCACACTGGGACACTGCAAACTTTCAAAGTTTGTTGATAAACACTATAAACTCCACGCAAGCTTCTCGAAAGCTCAGCTTTTGCTGCCTCCCTGACTTGTTACAATACTTGTCTGAGCCCTTGCTTCGTTCGCTGCTCTCACCGTGTTTTCTTGGCTTTCTGATGCTCACGTTATGTTTGTTCAAAAGATGGTTGTTTAGCCTGAACGTAAGATGATCTTGGAAATTCTCAAGACTGGAGTTAGGAAAAATTTAAATGGAGTTTATTAATTTTAACTTCAATGCAAAAAATATTTGCCCAGTGCAAACATTTGCGTAGTGCCAGTATCTGCATAAACTGTTCACTAAACTCTTTGAGGTTAATGTCCTAAGCAGGCCAGTCTTGTGCAGGAAGCTTTTTTTCTATTACGTAAGTTTAAAAATATCTTTGATGGTTTACATTGTGATCATAGGTAACGAGACAGTATAAGCGCGTGTTGCTTCAACTATGCAATAGAAGAACAACTCAGAGGTAGCAGAGATCCAGTGCACTTGTCTGAATAGGATGAAGAAATCTGAAGCAGACTAGACTCGTCTGTCGGTGCTTAACTGTACCCCTGTGAAGCATTTACTGGAGCGGCTCCTACAGTTTATTTTCATACTGTGTTGGTTGACATGGGAGACTTTCCTTCTTCATTTCTTCAGAAATGAGCGTTCTTTTTTGAAGGCCTTTGGCATTAGCTCTGCACTTGGCACTCCAGGGTTGGGCTGCTCCGAAGCACCTCGCGTGTGCTCTTAGGTACCAGATGGACAGTCATTGCGCTAGCACTGGCAGATGGCAGCAGCTGCCCCACGGTAACTTGAACAGACGATTGCTGCGTTGGCCGCTCTGCAGTGATGGCTCGTGAGCTCTTATCCTCAGAAAACATGAGCAACTTGCCTTCTTCTCATTACTTCCAGGTGAATATGGCACTTCTAAACCCAGCTTTATGACCAGTCATAGAAGCAGAGAGTGATTAAGGTTGAAAGGGACTTTTGGAGGTTCATGGTCTGATGCCTCACTCAAAGCAGGGCCAACTCGAAAGTTAGGTCGCATCCTTGCTCAAGGTTTTGTCCGGAGAAGTTTTGAATATGTCTAAGGATGATGATTTCACAGATTCTCTGGACCAGTTGGCCCAGTATTTGACCATACTCATAATGAAAATTTTTTTGCTAATGTCTAATTAGAATTTCTGGTGGTGCAACTTGCGGCTGTTTCCTCTTGTCCTTTTGCTGGACAAAACCCCTTGCCTGGTCCTGTTTTCTCTGTAACTTCACACTAGGTTATTGAAAACAGCGATTAGATTCCACCCCGTTTTCAGCCTTCTCTGCTCCCTGCTAAACAACCCCTTTGCTTGTGCCTCTGCTCATACTTCAGCCCCCGACCATCTTGGTGGCCTTCAGCTGGATTCGCTCCAGTACGTGTGTTGTATTGGAAAGCCAAAATTGGAATCAGTGCAGCCTTGCGAACGCTGAAGAGAGGGGAATGATTGTGTCCCTTGAACTGCTGACTACTTTTTCGGGTGCGTCCCGGTATATGGTTAGCTGTCATCGCTGCAAAAGCACGCTGCTCGCTCGTTCAGCTCGTTGTCCTTCAGGACCCTCAGGTCTCTTCTTCTGAGCTGCTTTTTAGCTGATCTGAAAGCGTTCTCAGCTGGTCCGTTGGCTTCCCTTTCCTTGCCGCATTGGACGGAGACTCCTTGTCTTACCCTTTGTAAGCACTTCACATCTCCTCTGCCTCCTGCTTGCCTGTTCCTGTTGCAATGGCAGTTTTTCTTGTATTCCCCCCAACCCGAGCTTCTTGATCAGTATTGGTAGCCCACGTTTCTGCCACACGCATGCACAAACGCTCTCACTTTCTTCTCCTTTATCCTAAATGCCCTTCCTGCACTAATCTGCACACCCTGCTTACCCCTCAAGATCTACTTGTCTGGCATCGCTTGGAGCAAATGATCAGCTGATAACAGCAGGGTTGTTGCTAGTGAGGATTAATTATATTGAGGAACGCACAAAACATGCTGAGTGGGTATAATTTGTATTCTGAGAGTATCCAGAGGCCCTAAGCAACTTACAGCTGATGTTAGCCAGACGTATAGGAACAAACGGTCCTTGCTTCTGGCACGTATAGGCAGAGAGCAAGGCCCGGGTGCTAGCACCCTGCGTGAAGGAGATGAAGGAACGATTTCATGCCAGAATTTTAGCATGCACTGCATTGCATCTGCCTTTCCCATATATTTAACCAGGTTTTCCTGCTTTTCGTCTGTGTTTGCATCCTCCTCTAATGGAGCTACTGCTCAGCACGTATTCAGCCATGCCCTCTGAAATCGTTTTTTCACTCCTCCTGCTTCCCGAGGTACTGCATGTCCCCTGACGTGTTCTGGCCCTATATTAAACTGGATTGCAATGTGTTTCTTTTGTGCATACGCTCGGTTTGTGGAGCAGTCCTCTTTGCTTTTTGTCCTAGCAGCCTGTCCTCTGCAGCGTTTCGTGTTTTGCTGTGTCTGTTTGCTTCCCGAGTGATGATTTGATGTGCCTTTCAGCACGTTGATTTTTTTTTTTAAAAAAACAAACAAAACCGCAAAACAAACAAAAAGAGCTAACTGGGATAAGGCGAGGAGCAAACGTGTTTGGGATGTTGCTAGAAATGTTCCTGCTGAATGACCTTTTCTTGTTTGCTCCTTCAGGCTGCCGGTGAGCCGGTTGATCCCTTGAGTGCATAACAATTGATTAATCAAAATGACTTTTTGGTAAAAAGTCAGATTTCATAGAGAAACAGAAATACGTTATATCCGAATTGCTTTATTCACTAAACCTGTAATCCCCTCCCAAAACATTAAGGTAGACAAAAAGTTTCTATTTTAGGATTTTGAAAAGATAAATCCTCTAAGTTAAATTGAGGCCTAAAAAGAAGTTTAGAACAAAAAGTCTCTTCGGTCTTCTTGTCTCTTGGTCCTCTTAGACTGTTTCTGATGGACTGCAGAATATAATTTTTATTTTTCTCACAAAGTCAAGTATCCTGCAGCAAGTTTTACCGGCACAACAGCAAACTTTAAGCTTTAAAGAAGAAAAAAGGCATTGGCACCATGTCGGTTAGCATGGAGTCTCTCCCAAGCTAAATAATTAAAATCATTTTTATTTTTAAAAATAACACTACTTCACTGTGGTGGCAAAAAAAGTGTAGTTCTTCTCTGAGACCTCATTTCAGTTCTTGAAATATGACTTTTATGGTCAGCCTCACCATATGACATGACCAGAAAGATTTATTGTAACTCATGAGATACGGATTAAAATACATTTATGATTTATCCTTACTCTGTTCATCAGGAAGGTAGAGTGTTGTGCAAGAACTGAAGAGCTGCTTTTGGGCAAGTCCTGTTGGTTTTGAGGGCTCTACGTGGGCAGGCAGGCTTGCCTCAATGTAGGTCCTGCAGCATCTGGATGGGTGCGTGTTACAGCAGGGGAAGATGGTTTCAAGAAAAACTTTTGTTTTGGGGGTTTTGTCCACTCTCAATAATGAGCAGGGTTTCCCCCCCCCCCCCCACAAATATCATTGTAATTGCTTCTTTTCCTTAAGAGTCCGCACTCAGCGGTTGTGGTGTTGTTGCACAAGGATCTTAGCTTTTCTTTAAGAAAATAAATTTGAAGGAAGTCTCCCTTTTTTCCCCCCTCCCTTTTTTATTTTTTGGCATTGATTTATTTTTAATCATTTGTAATGTCCTTTCTTGTTTATTTTTACCCCTTTAGCTGCGAGTGCGGCTAACATGCATGAGCTGTTTTTGATAAGGGAGAAATAATGTTGTTCTTCACAAGTGTGTGTCCAGATAGGTCAAAGTATCTTAAGTCTGAAAAGAATGGTTTCACATTGCATTTCAATAGATTGAGAAGTCGAGTGTACTCCCAGTGTTTCTGTATCACCTTTATCCTTTCACTTCTGTGATCTGTGCTCTGTATTTTCCCTCTTTGCTTTCACGGCTCCCCTTTTTTTTTTTTTTTTTGCTTTTTGCCCGTTTTCTACTCGGGCAGCAGTAGAACGTATTACACTTTTGATCTTTGACGTGCCGGGTCTCAGGAGAATGCAACGAATCCACGTTCATCGTGAGGCTCGCATACCAAATCAAGGAAAAATAACTGAGGAGATGCCCTTCATCTTAAATAATTCTCGTTCTTACATGGCGCGGGGGGAGAGAGCAAGGCAGGAGAGGTGCAGGGACGATAATGAAGTTAGGTGTCCTGGACGTCATTTTTAACTCTACAGATGCATTGCATAGAAAATAGAGGTGTTTCAGGACAAAACAGGGGCTTACCTGTCAGCTTCGAAGAAATAGTGTCATTGGACAGCTTAGCTGAGTGAGATATTTATGTGCTTTGGAGTAGTGATGGCTGGGAAATGTTTTGAAATCTTCTGAAAGAGCGTAGAAACGATGCGTTGTGAAACGGGCTAATCTCGACCCGAGTTGACTCTTGGAGAGATTGTGGATCCTAGTTGAAAGACGTTTTGCATAATCCTTTATTGTTCACGTTCTGCCTGTCAGATGCTCTATGGCAGAAGCCGCCAAAATTCGGTTTGTACTTGCTGGTTCGGTCAAAATGAGGCTAAATGTGTTATCTTCTTCCTGGTTTTCAAATTACTCGTGTTATGTTCTGTTTGTTGCTTTCTCCAGCTGAAATTACTTTATAATCACAGAATGGCTGAGGTTGGAAGGGACCTCTGGAGATCATGTAGTCCAACCCTGGTGCTCAAGTGGGGTCCTCTAGAGCACGTTGCACAGGATTGTGTCCAGGCCCTTGAATCTAGCACTTGAACGTCATCAGGATTATTTTAAAGTTTTACGGGTAAAATCATATCCTCTTTAGTGTGTTTGCAGAGGACTATCTGGCCGATTTGTTTAGCATCTTTCTCTACTGGTCAATAGCTAAATAAGGGGCATAAAACCGCCTATGATACTGAAGCAGTTTTCATTATAAAAGTCTGGCCGTATCTGTCTCAGTAAACGTGACTGGCCGGTAAAGGGAAGGCCCCTATGCAGCTTGTCCTCAGGAAAGTAGAGCAAGATTGAAAGCAAGGCGAAATAAGTGGGGTACGTATTTCGAGCAGTCATACTGTGCAAGTATCTGCGTTCTTTGCAAGCAAATCCCAAAAGCTGGATTTCTAAGAGAAAACAAATACTTGTCCTGTTTTAGTCATTTGATTAGCAAAGGTAATTTGGGGGATTTTTGTCTTCTGTTGTTCCTTCTGTTCGTTCCTTTTCTCTTATTCTTGCAACGCTGTTTTTGTCCGCTTAGATTTTTCTCCCGTGTTCCCCCTGCTCCAGGGTCTTGCAGTGAGGTTGCTGTGTAGTATCACTGATGCACGCTGCAAAAATGAGGTTGAGGAAGAATAACGCAGAACAAAGGAACGTTCTCTCTTGTCCCTGAGCTGCAGTTTGCCTTACCCTGAATTATATTCAGATGTCTGTTTTCATGTGGCAGAGAGATACTGTTCTACAATTTTGCATTACAAAGGAAGACTATATGAACCAAAATAGCAAAGAGGAGTTTATTAGAATTTCTCCTCTTTGATGTTTTGGTAGGCAGTCTTTTGGAAGAGATCCTCTTCAGATCAGAAGTCAGAATGAAACGGGTACCTCTTATGCACTGAGAGACAGAGAAAGGCAGTGAATTTTGCCTTTCAACGCCATATCCTTGAGATGTGAAAGAAAAAATAATTGATCTTCTCCCCAAGAAATGTTTATTGAACTGCATATCTGCAAATGTACGGGAGTTGTTAAGCCAAAACATGGCCTGAAGCTACTGCATTTTTATGGCATGTTGGTAAAATGGATACATACCTTCTTGTGAACAGAAAGATTTCTTAGGCAAGAGGTGTTACCGTATAGTTTGTACATATACCTTACCCTTGGTGATGTGTCACGCGTCACTCACGGTGCAAACTCTCTCAACTTCTGTAATATCAAAAGCTTTTGGTAATGGTTGCCGGGTGTCTGTATTATTCTTTTGAGCACATCGTTGTATCATATCCCTGGGACAGAAGAACTCAGGTCACAAAAAAATGTACTTTACAGGTGATGTGGGTGCGATGCTGTGGATAGTGGTGAATGTTTTCCCCCGGTGCAGAACGTGGCCTCGGAGTACCCGATTCACCCTGTGCTGTGAACAGTCTTCAGATGCGTTCGCCGTCTGGTCTGAATAGGTCTGAAAAGAGGAAAAGAAGGCTGTCTTAATGGGAAAATTTCTTTTCATCATTGCTTTTCTAGTTCATGGTGCCCTTGGATATGGAGAAGTCACCGGGTATGCAGCCAGGCTCAAGTACTTTTACAAGAGTGCTGCAGGGCACCGCGTTTGTGCTGCCTGCCAGAACAGATCTACTGCGAGGATTTGAATCTTTGCTTTTGAAAAGGCTTTGGCTTAGCCTTTGAAAATGGGACTGAGACTGGGGGAAGACAATTTCATAGCTATACAAAAAACCCAGCTAACTCTTAATAAATGGTAGTGTTAGACAACGCTCTTTAGGTAGAGCTTGGGGAGGGAGGGGAAGGAGATTTCAATAAACTTCAAAACATGCCTGCTGTTAGGACTTTTGTATGAGAGAGGAATTGTTGTCTTTGTTTTCTTGTCATCAGGCTTCCATTAAAGGAAGAATAAATATTCCCTTTTAAATACAAAAGATGTTCTGAAATAAGTAATATCTCCTTTTTTTCCAAGAGATATTTACTCTCCTTTTCAGTTGGCTCCAAATATTTTTGATAGACCATTATATAAATCTGCACTGTGTCCATTCGTGAGCACTGTAGATGGTTTTTGGCCACCATCCTCACTTCTCACAACCTTCTCCCTGCAAAAACCCAACCAACCAAGCAAAAAAGGCTGGAGGCTATAGTAGAACCTGAAAGGGTGTCGAGAAGCAGTCAGAGAAGATGAGAAGTGTGAAACAATGAGATGGGAATAAGGAGTGTGACCACCCCTTAGGTAAGAAGGGACAGCAAGTGTGGATGTGATGGCTCTAATAGGGTAATATGAAATAGTGAATGGCAGGCAGATGGTGAAAAACCGTGATCGTACTTGTTTCTCATAGTGGAAGAGCTCAAGAGACATCAGTGAAACGATCAGGGAGCAGATTTAAAGCTAGCCTAGGAGGTGCCTTTTCTATTAGTGCAAAGTTAAATCGTGGAACTCCTTGCTGCAGGGTTTTCGGGTGAAAAAGGTACAAAATGGTTGAGGAAGCAATTAGATGTATTTGTGGATGAATGGCTTATTTAAAAGCGATGACTTGGGCGCATTCTCCAGGTTAAAATGTGCCCAAACTGTGGGTTTCAGGAGGCAGGTTGACTGTATCACAGGAATGCTCTGTGCTTGCTCTAGTCCTTATGGACTTTGCTAAGCGTTTGATGTAGCCCATAGTCAGGGGAAGATACTGGCCTAGGCAGACCTTTAGTCTGGCTTAGTACAACAGGTTTATGCTTTTGTGGCACTCTAATTTCTGTTTTTGAGCATGTCATCTTGTTTTAGGAATGTGTTCTGTTTAAATTATGGGGGAATGATAAGAGGGGAAAGTCATTTTTTGTAGGAATAGGAAAAACTACAATTCTAGTCAAGTTTGGGTTTACTCAGGCTAAACACATATTTAATATACCTCTGTCTTTCAGAAGAGCCAAGTTGGTTACTTCAGGGTTTTCCATTTGCAATCCTCCTTTCAGCCATACAGCTTAGACCAAAACCACGCATATTAAGGGCAGTGGTAATACTGATTTTGATATTCTGTGGGTTTTCTACACTCCTCGGTCAGTAACTTGGATCATTGTTTTTGCACATAATTAAGCCAAGCGAAAGATTTAATAAACTAATTCCTGAAGGCTCTGGTTTCTTCTTTCCAACGGTATCTGGTGGATTTGTCAGCCTCGGAGGCTGTTTTGAGGGTTGTTTGCATATGCATACCCACGATGTTCAAAACATCTTCTTTCAAAGATTTAAGGAGTTCTGTTGAAGAAAATCTGATAACACTACTCTATGGAAATTATAGTCAACTGAAGGAAATTCATTGTGCTTCAGATAAATACCTGGAATTACAATTATTTTATTCATGCTGAGATGTGTATACTACATTTACTATTGTTGCTTTGCTCTGTTTTATTTCATTTTACACGCATTTTTTTTTTCCAGTGGTCTTATTGTTCCTGAGAAAGACAGCAATGAAACAGTACCAGAAGTTGTAGCTACTTCTGGATATGCTCTTCTGCATTTCTTCAGTGATGCTGCCTATAATTTGACAGGGTTTAACATCACATATAAGTAAGTAGTGCCGTTCCTAAGTGGTTTTGGAGATTAAATGAACATTGCAGGTTGAGTAAAAGGCGATTATTCTTTCCTCAGTTTTGTCTTGAAACAAGCAATTGCTGTTGAAGCATGTAATTTTGAGTAGATACTTGAATTTAGATTTCTATCTTTATTATACCCTTACCACAGCTAATAACTGTAATGTGCTCGACATTAACTTCAGTTGTGAGTTACAAATGCGGGTAAATGTTTGCTTGAAAAGACATCATACTATTTATTTTACGTTATTAGATTTGTTTGATCGTATTCAGTCAATGAGAATTGATCTGTTTGTGCGTATGTGTGCTCTTACGCATTCTGCAGGGACACTTCTGCGTGAACATACTTTTGCGTGAGCGCACGCGTTTCACTTGAGACCCAGGCTTATACCTATTACTGAGATACCGCAAGTGTGTTTGGGGGCGGGGAGGGTGTGCTTTTTTCCTTCCGTCTTTGGATTGAATTGTTTAACGTATCCCCTTCTTAGCTGGAAAAGAATTTATGATGGGTTCTTTCTACTTGCTAAAAATAGATTTTGTGCTTATGGAGGAACTTTTTCAAAATAATTCTAGGTTATTCCCTAATTTGAAATTCCTAATTTCCTAATCCCTAATTTCCTTTTTTTCTGAAAGATTATGTTTTGAAGTAAAAGATGGTGGTATGGGCATACTAGCAAAGATGAAATATCTTCCTTCTGTTGGGCATAATGGGCTTTAAATGTTATGTTCTTGCAGATACAACTTATATTTGTGCTGTACTAGAAGATTTTAGTTTGAGTGTGACCTTTAGGCCCCTTTGTCTTCAGACAATCAGCTGCAAGGTCCTCAGTCACAAGTGACTTTTTACAAAATTGAAAAATTGCTGTAAAATGAGGTGATCAGTTTTTGAAAACTGATCCTAAAATGTTTGGTATTCTAATCCTTATTAAGCATTTAAATAAACAGTCGACTTTTTGAAAGAGGGGCCTCTTAAAGGCTCCAGAAGAAAACGAGGAGCTTTAGCAAAAATTGCATGAAACGTAGCAGAAGCAGTGGCATCCCATTTTGAAAGCGTGGCTGATACCATAAACCGTGCCACCATCTACTGTCAGCTGTCAGTATTACACTCTGGCAATATAATTGAGAAAAATCGCTGAAGAACTACCTGTCTTTTTAAGTTACTGTGTTACAGTGTTTCTTTAAACTCATTTTCTTAAATCATTTCAGACAGTCTTCGAGTGCCGTTTTGTGCTTTTGTTTCTTCTGCATGTTCTAGTTTTCAGATCTCCTCCTAACGTTCTTGTAGAGAGTAGATGGAAGGATCTATTTGTTTCTTTTCAGTTTAACAGTCCTTATAGTTACTATAGGAGATAGCTGCTAGAGCCTCAGTCCAGAGACAAACAGTTGTGAAATCGTGGTCTTGGAGCCGGTGACTTCATCTGTTGAAGCAGTAATCCCAGTCTTTGAGTTATGCTGGCTCTTTGTAAAAGAATAGGGCATCTGACTTTGGGTCCTCAGCAAGGATGTGTCTGCTTTTGCCTCAGTTATATTGCAGATGTTATGAAATCAAAAGTGATTCAAGAGAGGCCCATATTTGTCTTAGAATTCAGCTCAAGTGTGTTCATTTGGTAAGCAGATCCCAGAATAGCGCGCGGTTGTGAATAGTTTTAAGTATAAATTGCACAGACACCACAAAGGCCTTATGTGCTGATTAAATTCTTCGCTTACTCTTGGAGGTTTGGAGGCAATTCATTTGCATTACAAATGGCTAAAAATCATATTGATTATTTTCCACAGTTGTAAGTTTAACTCATGAGTCAGCTCTGTAGATTATGCGTACAGAATAAATAAGTACAAGTCCGTCATGTCAAATCCGAGATGAGTGGCGCTCGCTGGGTGTGTATATTAACAAACCGTTGAACTGCTCTATCAACTTTAGTTCAGCATCACTCTTGTATTTGGTAACAAGCGGTATGGCTTGGGGAGGCTGTTTCATTACTGCCAAACCTTCTTTCCCCGATGTTTGCAGTTTCAATATGTGTCCCAATAATTGCTCTGGCCGAGGCGAGTGCAAACTCAGTAACAGCAGCAACGAGCTTGAGTGCGAATGTGCCAAATACTGGAAAGGAGAAGCTTGCGATATTCCTTACTGCACGGATGACTGCGGGATGCCTGAGAGGGGGCATTGCGACTTTAACGATACAAAGGCATGTTTGTGCTCTGCAGACTGGCAAGGTGGGTATCCCAGTAAAGATGGTATCCTGTGGAGAAGCTCTTGTTAAGAGGGTGCCTTTTTGGTGTTATGGCTCTTGCAGTTAAGTTGGAAGCGCTTGGGACTGTTCTGTTTGACAGCTGTTAGCACTTTGATTAGGAACAGAATATCTGATGCTCCCACCTAGTTTTTCATATCAGAAGATCACAGATCATTGGCACTGCTCTATACAGTAGCATAGTTGCTTTACAAAGAGGGAGAAACTTGTTACCAATCTGTTGTGTGCAAACATCAAATTAAAAAAAAAAAAAACAAACCTCAAAACCTTATTACCATGCACCTGCAGCAAAGTTGAGACTTATAGGAGTTAACCTGTCTGAACACATAGAGTGCTTTTGTTGTCTTGTCTGGGTATGGTAGTCAGCCATGCCAGTCTTAACAACAGTTTGGACCAAAAACTGCATGCAAAAATTTATATAGCATGAATTTATATAGTATGAAAGGAGGTTGGTTAAGACTGTTGTATTAAAGGAGGTAGTTTAGCTCCTTATGGAGCTACCAGGCTCCTAATATCTCAGTAGCTAAATGCTGTACAGTTGGAAAAGTCACCACAGGAGAGGTGCCAACAGGTGAGGTCTGCAGCTTCACTGTGGCCTGCTCCTACTCTTGTTTAAAGAGGATCTGAAACATGGATGAAGTTTTGTTGGTCCTCTACCTTGTGTAGCCCTTTGACTTTTACAGGCTGCCCCGTTTCTGGAGCTTCTGCAAGCACCCTGATGGGAAGGACTTCTGAAGGGAAGCCTGGCAGCAAAGAGGATAGTTAAGAGCAGGAAAAAGGTAGAAAGAGCAAGAAGTAAACAAGTCACAAAAACGTAGTGCTAGGAAAGAGAGTGAAGAAAGAGGGAATAGTAGCAAGCAACACTGTATGACCTGTTGATTTTTTTTTTACAGTGTGCTGCAGAGCAGGTCTCCTGAAACCTTTGCAGGCAGTGTTGGGGCTTCTGTGGGCACACGGTGTCTGGATAAATGCTGGAAGATACCCACATAGTGTGGAGTGTTTTTTTCCTTTCTGTAACCTTCTTTAGAGTCAAAGTTAAGTGGGTTACGACTGGGGGATTGAGCTTGCTAGCGTGGGCAAAGAGATGAGTATCACATCTACCTATTATCTAGCCGTGCGCTGTCTTTCTCACCTGTGGTGTAGGTTATTGACCTCTAATTGAAATACTGACCTGTAAAGAAACGACTTTAACTTTTAAAACCATCCCACCCACCAGGTCCTGGCTGTTCAGTTCCTGTTCCTGCAAACCAGTCGTTTTGGACCCGGGAGGAGTACTCTCTTCCAAAACTTCCTAGAGCATCTCACAAAACCATAATCCATGACAATAAAATGTGGATTGTTGGAGGCTATGTCTTCAATCACTCTGACTCTCAGAAGGTTTTAGCGTGAGTATAATCATGGATTAACTTAATCTTAGAACATAGATCTGAGAATATTTTTTAGAAAATGCTATCCTACACACTGTACTTTGGCCTACGCTCTATCTCCAGGAAAAAAAAACAGCACTGAGGAAAAACTTAGACTCAGTTTGAGGTGTGGGGAAAAAGCTGAAAAGGGGTGCTAATTTTGGAAAATAAAAAGCGCAAGGTTCCTCATATTCAGTGAGGTTTTTGGTCCATCTGCCTATGGTATCATTAAACTGTTCACTCTATAGTATAGTAAATACTATACTATATATATTAAACGATTCTAATTCTATACTATATATACAAGGTTAGCTTCTAAATTTTATCTGACCTTATATTCAAAGAGGATAGTTCTGTTTCTGTGTTACTAGTCCTTTCTTATATTCTATCTGTGTCACTTCAGAGCGTTTCATCTTCATCTCAGGGAAGATACACTGACTACTGCAGATGTAGATATTTAAGCATAGAGTAGTGCATGGGATACCATGCACCAAACTGGGAGTGTCATTTAGGATGATGACATTTATGTGATCTGTTGAGGTGATTTAACAGTAACTAGGGTATTGAATAATGTTGAAATCCACACTAAGAATGTTTTAAGCTACCTTTTTGAGCTAACTGATGTTCTGGCAGATCTAGGCAAAAGTGGATTTTTTTTTTCCCCCCCAGGGATACATGCATAACTGCATTGCACTGACCTAAGCAAGAGCTGTGTGTTCTGAACTCAAATCCAGAAGTAATGATTCTGGTAGTGAAAGTTAAAGAGGAACAGGAAACACACACACAGTCATAGAATAGTTGCTGATTACCTCCACAATTTATTCTTTCAAATGCCTGATTTTTCAACAGATACCATGTAGCTTCATTAAAGACTTTCTCAGAGATGGTTTTATCTCATACAACTGCAAGGCTGGCAAGTATAGTTCATCACCGTATCTGAAAAGCCACGGGCCCCTTTCGGGGCAGAGTGTTCTATTGCTTCAAGTTTACAGAAAAAAGATCCTTGATTGACAAGTTATAATTCAAAAGTGCCTTTTAAACACTGGCAGTTCTTTCTAACTCGTTGGGATTTGCCTGAGTTTTTAGTGTAACGTTTTTATGTTCCTTCAGGTGGATGATGTGGCAGAAGTTGTTAAATATAGCAGGATAAATGCTGGATGCATTTAACTCTTGGTTTTGCATGGGAAAGAAAACTCAGGGTACGGCAAATCAATACATGGATATTAAGTAACAGAATAGGCTTGACTGGATTTTTTTAAATCTGTGAATAGTCATATAAACGTGTGTCTTGTGTGTAATGAAGTTTCGCAGGACTTTTGTTAAAATGTTTTCCAACGAGTCCTGGGAAGGACAAGCAATAATTTTCATCATTTGAATATGTGATTCTCAAAAAATAAATTTAATTTTCATTGCGCAGGTATGATCTTATTTCTGAAGAGTGGCTTCCACTGAACAACACCGTGAACTCGGTAGAGATGAGATACGGTCATTCACTGGCGTTACATGAGGTAAGTAAATTCAGTGCTACGGATTCATCTCCCAGCTTATTTCCCCCTTTCCCGCTCCCCACCCCTACCCTCCTTTCCCTTTCACAGATCAGTCTTGTTTTGTGAGAAGCGTTTCTCCTTCAAAGGCTTGTCCGTGGATATTCCCCTCTGTGTGTACTTGTTGTACTCGGAAGCTGGTATCCCAGTAAGCCTGTAGTGCCTTTGCTGGTGTGTTTCTCCTCTCCCCTTCCCTTTTCCCAGGGACTTTAAGGCTTTTCGAGGTCAATGAGTACATTATTTCCCTCTGACTGTCTGTGCTTGTAAGACATGCCTGACAGCGGGAGTTTCACTGGTTCCCTAATTGGCTTTTGTGCAGACAGCAAAAATATTATTAGGAGCTCTCAAGAGTCCAGCTTTGAGGCATCTAGTGTCCAAGAGCTGGTGAGTTAGGGATTTTTGGAGTTTGCTCAGCCTCTGTAGTAGATCCCTGCATCTGTTCTTCCAGCATCAGAAATGACAAGTGGATTTGACTGTTTCTGACCTCAGTCCTCACCGGCATGCCTTGCTGTGAGTGCATGCCAAGTGAGAGCAGAATGGCGAAACTGCAAGCAAATATCTTGAAGAAGAGAACAAGTCTTGGGCACGTTAGCTTGTTTGAAAAGGGAAGGAGCTAATCCTTTACTGACCTTTGTTCTTGGATTGTTAATTAACTTATCTCAGTGCAGGCCCGTATAAATCATAATGAACAACACCTGAAAAACTCTGCACATCACAGTTCACAAACAGAACACTTGAAGAACCTGATAAAGCTGTCAAATCCCTGCCTGCAGGGGGCTGATTAACCTTCTGTGAGCGACTCTCACGACATGCGCGCTGTACAGGGTTTGCAGTCAGTGACATGGAGTGGTTCTTAGCAATTCCCCCAAAAGCATCAGCTAGAGTAGAGAATTTCCCTTTCCAAGGGTGCCACCTTGTCAGCGGTGAAACAGGTGCCTCGCTACACACTTTGGTGGAGGATTCGTGACTGACTTTGAGACGACTGGAGAAATCCACAAAGGAAACTGGAGAGAGCTTTGGCGCTTAGCTCTTACGGGATGATTAATAAAAGCCCTGTCTAGCTATCATGACACCTTGCTTTCCAAAGGCTCCCAGGTTTTTGTCAATGCATTTACTTAGGAGACAGAGCTTTTGGTGCGCAAACACAAAGAAATTTCCATGCTGTCTCCTGAGCTATCTTCTGCTTTTTGGAATTTTGCAAACTATGTGAGGGATTCAGCATGCATATCAAAACAGCATGACTGGTTGTCTACGTATCGGGGTCTCTGTATGGACTGGCTCTCTGAGCTCCATTTACAGTGAGCAGAGATCTAGTCAAGGAAGTCTGGAGAGTAAGTCAGCTTCCGAAGGTCAGCAAACCTGCTTGCATTTGATCAACTGAATTGTTCTCCAAACACCATTAGCAAGCCTCCCATTTCCTCTAGCGGATGCTTAGACACTCGGCTGACATGCAGACCTCTAAATTTATGGGTCTGTTCTCTGGAGGTCAGTGTTGCCCCGTGCATCCCTCCCCCTAAGTCCCCTCATCTCGAATGTCTTATGTTTGCTTAAAACATTCTGACGGTATCGACTTGAGTCCAGAGCCTGGGAGTCGTGGCTGCTTTTGTATCAGCTATGACCAACGAAGGAGACGTGCATGGTATCCTTCCTTAATTTGAGCACAGCGCTCAAATTGCTTACCTAAGAAGTAGAAAACCTGGTCGTTTTCCCCTATGCCTGAAGTGTTTCAAATCCTTCATTCCCCCTTCCTAATAGAGCTGTACAGTTGCTAGACTCTTCTGGGAAGAGAGCCATGCTCTATCCATCCTGTCAAAGCTGAGGTGCTTGTTGGAAGAGAAAGTCAGCGTCATGGATACTGAGCTCAGGCTGAGCGGTGTACAGCTCAGCCCGGGGAGGAGAACGTTTTCTTAGGATGGGGATTCTGGGCTTTGTTTCATCCTTGTCTCTCCTGAGAGAGGAGTTAAAACGTGGCACGCTGGGAGAGGTTAAAATATGGTGATTTTGTTACTTCCATGTTAGCGGCGTCTAACTAAGTCTTTGGCCTCATTTTAAATCTAACTTCTTTCAGGATGATATGTACATGTATGGTGGAAAAATAGACGCGACGGGCAACGTGACCAGTCAGTTGTGGGTGTTCCACATTCCCAGTCAGTCCTGGGCTCAAGTGACTCCAAAAGCCAAGGAGCAGTACGCTGTTGTTGGCCACTCGGCACACATCGTCACCCTGGAAGATGGTAGTGCGGTGATGCTCGTCATCTTTGGGCACTGTCCTCTTTACGGGTACATCAGCAACGTCCAGGAATACAACCTTGGTGAGTGGGGTCCTACCTACTGTGCGTTTGAATTTTAGCAGCTGCTTTGAGAGTTATTTGAATGAGCCATATTCAGACAGTATAAGAAAGGTTGCGAGGCTCTTCTCCTTTTACTTGTATTTATTAGAAGTAGAATCTAACTTCAAGCGTTTGGATATCCACAGTGAGCAGGGAGCCATGTGCCTCCAGCTTTATAGAGTCTGTTAGGTCCCAAAGACAAAAAGGCTGGATAACTGTGGCAAAGTTTAAATTCATTTTCCTCATATTTCCTCCTCTCTCCCTATGACAGAGAATACACTTTTGAAATTATTTTTGTATCCTGTGAATTTAAGAGTGGCTGTATCTGTTCAGACCACTGATATTTCTGTCTCCAGTAGCAATCATCAGTGAATGCTTAGGGGAGCAGAGGGTAACTTTGCGGGCTCCTATTTGCCCTTTTATTTCTGGGAATACTCCACACTGTGGTTTTAGCATCCAGAGATTTTCAGCATCATCACAGGAGAAGAGGAGGAGCCTCTCCAGATGACCTGAACTGCTGCATAACTTAACTGCTCTGAAACAGCTCTCTGGAGGCACCTCCCTTGCTTTACTAACTACATAGAGAGGATAGCTCAGTACCTAAAATTGCAATATAAACGTGCTGCTTATTCGCAGAAATAGTGATGGTGCCTTCACTGTTGATTCATTACCCTTGTCACTTGGTCATCCTGATCCAGAGGATCTAGTGGAACGGACCGTGGTTCCCTGGGTTCAAGTGAATCAGCTTTTCTTCTAGTGGAGAAAACCAGGGCACGCGTGGCACGATGCATTCCTGGGTTTTTGTTATTACAGTTTGCACCCCAGGTTCTGGTCTCTGGACATACTGTGCACAGCACTTGACCTGGCATCTAGATATGGCCAACAAGCCTGTACAAGGGAGTCGGAGTCTTGGTTCCTGAGAGGAACCTCTGCCTCCCATGTCCCATCTTTCTTCCATGGGAGAGTGTCATGGGAAGCTGTAGCAAGGATCTCACATCATGCTTTAGACAGCTGCATGAGAACCTGCCGGTGGTTTGTTTTGTTACGCCCACGTGTGTGAGCTTGCAAGATACTAAATTCCTTTGCTTTAATTATTTTATGTGCCTGATCTGCTCTGGAGTTAGGAAGCCTGTACAGGGCTTAATTCTGGGTTTTCTGCTGAGGTTTGATATGAAATTTGGCACTTTTGTTTCACTTGCTGTTATGTTGTGTCTGGAATGCTTAAAATCAATGTTGTTTTAGTCAGCAGACCATTAATCACATCTTAGTTTTTACATGCAGTGTTCTTTACAGTTATACTTGGCTTCAGTGCTATCTGGCTTTGAAAGTAAAGAAGTGCTCTTAGGGACTGTTCCAAATCAAGCCACGGTGCTGGCATTTTGATGTCATGGAAATGCAGTAGATTATTTCTGTGCTTTTTACTTCTCGTTTGCTTAGCTTGTCTGCAAAACTTAATAAATGACTGTAGAAGAGGTGTTTCTGGTCTAATTAAAAGTATTTAACACAATGCCTCTTGGCAGCAAACGCGCTCCTTGAAGGAGAATATTTGTGGATGTGAAGTGACAGAGACGGTGGGTAGATCTGAGTCAAGGGAAACCCGATTTGTTTCACAGTCAGGATATGTTGTTAATGGAGATAAAATAACGGCGCTTTGTTGCTCACATTTTTCATTCTTCAGCCACAAATACCTGGAACATTTTACAGACAAGCGGAGCTTTGGTGCAAGGCGGGTATGGTCACAGCAGCGTTTATGATCCAAATACAAGATCCATTTATATCCATGGAGGTTACAAAGCGTTCAGTGCCAACAAATACAGGCTGGCAGATGACTTGTACAAATATGAAGTTGATAGCCGTATGTGGTAAGTACCTCTTCTTGCTGTATACCCCCCTCTCATTTTTGTATGCAATAGAAAAAGAGGATGAGGGTATCTGATAATGTACAGCAGTACTTAGCTGCATTCAAGATAGGGCGTTCTTCTCTGTGTTATTTTTATGTCCCTTTATGGATAGAGGATCGTATAATTGCATATAATCAAGACTGTGAGCTAGCCAAGAAATCCGTTTTAATATATTGCTGTATTAAAGCTGAAATGAAAAACACTTGATGGGATTTTCCTGCCAGCAGTACAGACAATGCACACGCGTGCGGTTGCTGTAGTCAAGTGAGTGATAATTCATTCTGCAGTTAAGACTGCAAAAGAAGTTCTATTATAACCCCATTTTCTTCTGGTTCTGTAACGGTCTGAAACGTTTGTTTCTTAAACTGAAATCTTCCGTGATTGATTTCTGCCCAAAGGTGAGTGTTATTAGAAAGCTATAGCAAAACTTCCCAGCTTTGAGTTGCATAGGTGAAGTGTGTTTTCCTCAATTTTGTGCTTTTCTTAAAGGATTTTTAAAGCCTGCTGACAAAAGGGGGCTGATCTTTTGAATTCACACGTATAAATTTGAGTCACTATGTCATTTTGAAGGCTGTAACTTATATTTCTGGCCCAAGTGTTTGAGAGTCTTTACTGATGCGTAGAGTGAATAGTGACTAATTTCCAAAAATCTTTCTTCCCTCTCAGTGGTACATGCTGTAATCACAGTATTTTGGGTTTATGGAGTGGGTTGGGTTTTTTTGTTCATTTTATCCTCCAGTTCTACTGTGGAGCAGGCAAATGTGGCTGAACGGGCAGAAAATGTCACACCTGTATCCGTTCCCAAACTCCTTCCAGCAGCAACCTTCTTGCACTGCATTTATTTTGTTGGTGTCCAGAGGACTAGAGTATGGCCAGCCTTGGTGCTCCTTTCCCTGTCTGAACAGGCAAGAAGTTTTGCAGCAAGGCAATAGAAGCATGCTTAGAAGTGTCTGTGCATCTTTATTTTATTGTATTGTATTTTTTGGTGTAGTTGACTCCCTTTTTTGTTCTTCGGTAATTTAGGCCCTCTCTCCCTCCTGTGATTTCATGGCGAGGAAAGACAAAAAAGCAGTCTCCGAAGTTTTTAAGTTCGACAGGCTTGTTTCTCCCTGTGCTCCCACCGGTATTTTGGTGTGATGGCTTTACAGTCTAATACTTGTGGGCCTGTCAGGGACAGGGTAATGCTCGAAAAGCCGCTGTGTGCAGCGCCACCGCAGCTCAGACCTTAGGAACGGGGTCATTGGTCTGCTCTTTGCCCAATATTTCACTGTGAAAGTCTTTGCTTTAATACGAGCTGCATTCCCAGCGCTGCTGTCCTGCAGCGCTCCAGCTGCAAAAGCTTACTGATCGTGACAGTGTTGCCTGTGATGCAGACGTTGGCATGTTTATGTCTTTCTGCAATCTCGCGCTCCGCAAATAGTAGGGAAATTCTGCACAGGGTGACCCGCTTTGTCTTCAGCGTCATTACTCATGCATGCCGATTAAAGGTGAGGTCAGCGGCTAATAAGATTAACGCTATCTGTGATTTAATCACAGATAAGACTTTCAGTTTTGCCAGTGTTAAACTACAGGGCTCTACTATAGGTTGCTACATAGATTTCCTTGAAATAGTTTTGTTTGAGGTAGAGTTGACATCTAATTTACAAGAATTCTTTAGGTTAATATAAAATGAGTATTACCTCGACTGGCGTCCTCCGCACCGTATCAGCAGTATAACTGATGGTGCTCCAAAACTCCAGTTACTGTGAAAAAACTAAGTGACACCTCCTAGGGAAGGAATTGATGATTTGAAGTTCCTTAGCTTTGGGAAGATGCTTTCATGGATATACGTCTCATGAATTGGAAAGCGGTTTGGAAGGTGAGAGAGTCAAATTACAGGAGGAGTTGAACCGTCTGGAAAGACAGTTATGAAATATTTCAGTGGAAAAAACGATGAAATGATATCCCAGTGTGGATTTATGGATTGTTTTGTCTTTGTCAGGTAGTAATCAGTTTCATTACTTACGTGTGTTTTTATTTTTGAAGGACAATTCTTAAAGACAGCAGGTTTTTTCGCTATTTGCACACTGCTGTGATAATGAGTGGAACCATGCTGGTGTTTGGAGGAAACACGCACAATGACACCTCAATGAGCCATGGCGCTAAGTGCTTTTCTTCAGATTTTATGGCATATGATATTGGTAAGTTCTTGCAAAAAATAATAATAAAAGAAGTCTTAGAGATTCAAAGAGAGCTATCTTCAGAAAGACTAATTTCCATGCTGGGTATATTATACCAAATGCTTCTAAGCAGACTGCAGAAGAATGCGTAATCAGGAGAGGCAGAATGAGCTGCTGCAGCGATTTCTAGGCAAAGACAGCAGCGGTAACGTGGTCGGTAGTTTATACGTCACCTCGGGCATTAAAAATTATTTTTTTAACCATAAAAAAGGTTGGTATAACATCTCAGTCAAAAAACTTAGCTGATATTTTGAGGGTATTTTAATCTCTGATTTAGCAAAAATGTGGGATGATAGGACAGGCGCACTAGATGCTGCTGAAGTTCTACCTACACGTTGCGTGCTGACTTCTTGTGTCACTGTGGTGCTTTGTAAGCTCAGTTAGTTAATATGTACACTTTAAAAGCGTAAACATCCCCATAAGCATTATTTGATAATAAAGCCAAATGATTAGAATTTATTTTGAAGGATTAGATGTTGAGGAGTTTGAATAACCAGAAGAGGGCAGCATTTCTTTGTGAATTTGGAGTCCAGAGACTGTGCATGTAAGAAGGGGGGGAGGAAAAAAGAGATGAAATCATCTAAAAGAAGATGCATGCGCATCTAGATAACTCACTTTGCAGAAAAACACTATTCTTTACTCGTATCACATTCGACCGTCTGCTGTTAGAATTCCTTGAAATATGAGATCTCTTTGATTCCCCGAAATAATCGTGTACGCCTGAATTCGTGGAATGATTGTCCACTGAGATGGCACTCCTGGTTTGTGGAAGGAATATGCCAGCAAACGGATTACTCTGAGTAGCAGTATTCAGCGTCCTTGTGCAGTTTTGCTGTCTGTAACAAGGACTGCTCCCTTCTGCTACCTGTGATTACAAGTCATGTCCCTGCAGTATCTGTTGGGGGCTCCTCGCTAGCTTTATTGTGAGTTTTTACTTAAAGCTAGCTATTTTGGCAGTCAGGTGGAGGAGAGAGCAATTTTTTAAAACTTGGGTAACAGTAGGGATAGAGTGTTCTTGCTAAACTTTGTTATCTTCCGTGACACACTGAACGCTCTATTACATGTAAAACACAAATTACACCAGTTCGACAAAATATGTCCATTGCAATTGCTCCTTCTATTTGGTATAGTTACAGGCAGGCTTCCTCTTGCAGGAAATGTGCGTTATAATCAACCTGCTGAGTGCTTGCCAAATTTGCACCAAGAATTAGGGTTTGCATTGATCCCACTTCTTGCAGCAGGAATGGGAGACCTGCCGGTGCTGTAGCGCGCTCTCATTGCTGTAAGGCAGAGACTCTCAGGCTGGACACTGGGGGGAAAAAAAAGCTTTCCTTCAGAAAAAGAGAGTTGTGCTTTCCAGAGTGTCGGGTCCCTTCGCTATGGGATGCACCTATAACAGTAACAGAACGTTCACGCGCAGCTTGTCTCCAAATACAATTACTGCAGTTCAAGTAACCCTTCTCTTTCATTTCTAAAAAAAATTTTAGCTTTGTTTTTCTAAAAAGCAGCACGAAATATTCATATAAAGGCTATCTCTACATCGAATGATTTCTTCTCCCCCTGGGAGAGAAATTAAATCTCTTCTATTTACCCAATCAAAATTCAGTTTGGATGCCAAACATAGAAGGAGGCTGGATGTTTACATAGCATATAGGTTCTGTTTGAATAGTACATTTAATAAAGCCCTATGCATTGTAAATTTTAGGCTTGGCTTAACTCATAAGTCAGGAAGGAGAGTGTTCTTTGTAGTTTCAGAATCATTCATTTTTTCCAATACTTGATCTTCTGTTAAAGATGGGAAAGCAGCTTAGAAAGCAAAACATTCCAAGCCTTCCATTAATCTAGCAAAATATGTTTCTTGGCCTCACATAACTCGCAACTCTCTGGATAAAAAAAAAAAACAAAACTCAAATTGCTGGCCAGTTTTACTGAAGTTTCCTGTTAAAAATTGGAACCAGGCATGCTTGTTTCATGAGTGATGTTAGGGTAGGTTAAATTCTTTTAAAATTGAGTAAATGACATGTAAAAATAAATTTTAAAAGTACAATTTACCAAAGTATTAAATCTAGCCATCTGGGTCCCATTTATTTTATTTATCAGCGCTCTTATCTTGAACAAAACTGTCAATGGGTGCATAGGTTAGGATCAGTTTGCTCACCAAACAGTTCTCCAATTAAATTTGGTAAAGAATTAATAAGGTTGTCTTTTTCTGCCTTCTCACTTCATTTACATACTGGTTTTGGTGTGTGGACTTATTTTTCAGAGGCTTGGCCCACGACACAACAGGTTTATCTTGTATTAAAGAATCTATGAGTGTTGGAGAGGCTCTGTAGATCTTTACAGCAGATTGACTTTTCTGTCTTAATTGCATAAATTGCATGCAACTGCATTAGCCCCCAAGGTGTTCCCATTCACTTTGCAAAGTTTAAGTGGTATGAATTGGACTGACTTTTTCTGCTTTTGTTCCTTTGACTGCTCAGTGGGTTATATGTTTCTTAAGTTGTTTTTTTTTTTTCATCCTGCCTAAAGGAAAAAAATTACCTGAGAAGCCAAAGTAAAAAATGAAGCAGAACTTACAAATGTTATGCTAATAGAAAAAGATGGAATAATCTTGCATTATACTAAAAGAAAAAAACAACCCCAAATCCTTAAGCTGTGAGGAGTGACAAATATTTTTAAAAATATGGATAACTGCCCTCTAGGGACATAATTGCAATGGAAAAAGAAAAGATAAAAGTCTCTGTTCTCAGTGATGCTGGTTTGGGGCAAAACTGTGAATGCTTCACAGGTAAACAGATAAAAACTATGCTTGTTATGCAATGACAAATTGCACTAGTAAAGGGGAAGGAAAAGCCCCTCAAGCCACCGCCGCTTAATTACACGTGATTGCCAAAAAGCTAATAACCTCTTCAACACAAGGCTGTGAAGCTTTCGTTTATCATGAGCCATCTAGATGACTGGGCAGAGCTACTAGGTCCTTCCTTTTCCTTTCTGTGATACATTGAGGTCAGCGTGAAGACTAAGTCTTACACCTGAAGTGTGGCAAAACAAGATAATGCCGTCACGCTTGATTCTTCTGGAGGCTCCGTTCTGCCTCCGAGACGGTCAAGAAACAGCTAAGCTGCCTTTGGTGCAAAAGTGGTTGTAAAAGTGTAAATGTCAGCTTTGTCTTCACGCACTGTAGTGCTGTGTGCCTTCATAAACTGCCCTATTTCACTCTAGAGAGAGTTGCATTTTGGTGATGGGTACAGTTGTCTCCATATAGTCATTAAAGTACTGTGGGATCTTTCAGGAAGACAGGGGCTGCATAAATTGAGTCATTAATTACACCTGAGGAACTTTTCTGAAATGAGCTTTCCTTAATCCTAGCTTGTGATCAGTGGTCTGTGCTTCCTCGTCCTCATCTCCATCATGACGTGAACAGGTTTGGACATTCTGCTGTGCTGTACAACAGGTAAGGAGGCAAAGGCTCTGGCATGCAGTGGCGCCTTTGGTTTCTCGGTGAACTCAAACATCTTTAGGTGCCTGTGCACGTGTATGTGTCTGTGTGCATATTGCTGTATATAGAATGTCTCTTCCAAATCTGCTCAGTTCTCTGATCTTGATTCTTGTAATGACTTCAGTGTCCACCCTTTGCTCTCAGCCCTTTTGTCCTGCTGAGCTTCTAGCAGGTCACCTTCTTCACTTGGCTAAGCTATCTCAGCTCACTTAAACGATTCAAATTTTGAAACAGCTATGTTTCTTCTTTTTTTTTTTTTTTTTTTCCCCTCCTATCTAGCGGCACTGTCAACTTTTATCTTCAAAATCACAGCTTTCCCTCATGGTTTCTAAAGTCGGCCCGGTCTTAGTTTACGTAGCCTATCCAGGCTGGCTCTTCTGTACCGGTCATACGATACACAGTGCTTAGGTGAAATCGCGGATGAGATTCCTGCCATTTAACATTACATCGCTGTAATAATATCCACACTTTCGGACGATGGTCTCTTGTTACTGTCTGTGGGTCGCTGGAACCGAGTTTGAGGCTGTCTTCAAGGAAATGATATTTCTTGGGAGTCTTCCGTTCTAGTTCCTTCATCCTTTTGAAGATGTTTCTCATAAATCAGCAACGTTATTTGAAGGACTGTTTAAGCTAGGCAGATAACTCATGCTGCCTTTAAGAGGAAGACGCACTTCTAGATGCTGCTTCTCTGGATATATCTATATAGCTAGAGAATCTGGTATACCTCTAGATACACTTCTTTTTTTGTCTCTGGAAATAATCACTCACTATTGTGTGTGTTTCAGTATTTACTGAATACCACCTGTGTGTTTACTCCCATGGAGAACAATTAAGCTTATGCTTGAGTGCTTTCCTGAAGTGGGATGATAATATAATGTTAAAATATTTTTTAATCAACCCAAACTTTTATTTAATTGCATTAATTCTTCTGCACCGTCGTGTTAAATATACAGGTTTTTTGGGTGGTATTTTTGTGTAACTAATGAAATTGGATGCCTAAAGAAATTGTGATGTGAAGGAAGGTTTAAAGAAAACACCGCCTTTTTTTTCTCAAAACATTGCTTTGCTTTTAGTTGACATAATGTCTCTTTGCTCAGTTGCTAAGAGCCATGAAAATAACTGTGGTTTTGTCACAGCGGTGTACCCAGATGTGACAACATTGAATTGTTTTGTCACAGTTTCTGAACACCGATTTAATGGTGTGATACCGTCCCACCTATTTTAGCCTTCCTCCCTTTCTTGCCACTGTTCTTGAAAGGAGAATACTTAATTTCTGCAGCATTTTATGTATATCCATGCTAATCGGATGTCACCCAGAGTTTTGGCTGAGAGGGGAGGTTAGTGTATGACCTGAGATAGGTTTGGCTCTGTCTTTCTCAGAAGCCCTGTGTTGAGATCCTTTGGGTTCTCTGAGCTAGTGCAACTTGACTGACCCTTGTCTTTAGTGCGTTATTTAGCCAAGATCTATTTATTTGGATATATGCACTCTGCAATGTAATAAAACACCTTACACCATGAATAAAACTGAGCTGCAGCAGGGCATGGTCTGTAAACAGGTGCAAATGTCTATATGTTCACTTGCATTTTGTTTAGCACCATGTACGTATTCGGAGGCTTCAATAGCCTCCTCCTGAGCGACATACTGAAGTATACGCCGGAGAGATGTGAAGCTTTTGAGAACGAAACGGCTTGCTTGCGAGTGGGTCCCGGAGTCCGGTGCGTGTGGAATGCCACCTCTCCCCGGTGTGTCCCCTGGGAGATGGCAACGATAGAGCAGCAGCAGAAGGTCTTTGAAGACTGTCCTCCCAAGTCAGGTAGGTGCAACGTCCTCTCCGTTTCCCTTTCCCAAGGCACCTGGATTTTTTTCCTTTCCAAATTGTATCTTGCATTATTTTTGTGCCATTACCAGAAAAGGTTCAAGATGGGGGGCTGTAGTTCTGCTTCCGTATGTGTCCTCGGAGGAATCTCTCTGATCAAGCGGCAGCAGTGGCACGGGGACGTTTGCATCTCCCAATTTTCCCTGAAGCCTCTGCGTCAGCTCCTAAGGGCTTTTTCTACTATGCTGAGTGTCACTTTCCAAAACGCTTGTACGTACTTTCCCATCCCAAGCAGGCATCATCGGTCAGGAATCGGGCCTGGACCATTGCTTTGTAGATGGTTGCTCCCAGAACTGTCCCTGTGAGAGCCAGCAAGTGTTTTGATGACTACGGTGGAACAAGGGAGGGGGATCTGGGCACTGCTGTGCTGTGTTATTCTGGGCTCTTCAAGAGAGGTAGCAGGAAGAGAGTTATAGAGTTATCAAAAAAGTTACTTTTTTTTTCCTTCCACAGTATTATATGGAGAGAGGCATAGGAAAAGAACATATATTTTAAGGTTTCATTCCTGTGTTCTCCCTTGCGATAACTTTCTAACAACTTTTCAGTGCTTTATCCCGATGCCTTCACTGCTCTGAACTGAATTATATGAGCCTTGATTCTGTAATAGATTGCAGCCTTTAATTATTTAAAAGAAATTGGTGTAAAGGGACATAGCTTTGATGGGCTCTCAATGTACAATAAATTCTCACAAAACACAGGCAGTAAGCAATTGGAAAGATGAAGTGGAAAGTTCAAGCTTTGCATGAAAATGCTCCACATAATTGAAGGCCAGGATTTCAGCAAAATGGGCCTGCAGTGGTAGATTTTCACTGTCCTTTTTAAATGTCCTCTGGCATCATCTGCGTGTGCGTTGACTGAACATGCATGCCTGGTCTTAGCTCGTGCTACTCTGTCCTGGTGTGTTTTCTTGTATTGTGTTTTACTGATACTTGGGCACTAAAAATGATTAAGGGGACAAAAGAATGCAGTTTTTCCATCAGTCCAGTCCCATGAGAGTGTCTGATCTACTAACTAGTTGATAATGGAAAATCTCCACGCTCTACTGTATGGTTATATCTTTTGCTGTATGTAATCAAGTTCTTAGAACTCTGTCAGGAAATGCCTGTTTTTGGTCATGCAGGTTTTTTTCTTTAATAGTTGTAGACAATGAAAAATGTGATCAGATTACAGACTGCTATAGCTGTACAGCAAATACAAACAACTGCCAATGGTGCACTGACCAGTGTATCTCAATGCAGAACAACTGCACAGAAGACCAGGTAAAGCCTCTCTTAATGCTTCTCTAGTTTAAATTTAGCTTCTGAAGTGTTGCATGTCCAGGTGTCTTCACCTGGCGGTATGACTCCTGCTGTTTCCGGTGCACGTGTAGGTCTGAACTGTTGATGTTTGATTTTTTTCAACAAAAAATCAAAAGTTTGGTCCGAGGACTTTTCATGGGACTCTTTCACTCTGTAAGTTAGAAGGATATTGAAGGAAGGAGGAAGAGGGGAAGGTTTCATGATCAGTGCGATGTGATGATTCTTTCCGTTTGGGTTTGCCATTAATAGAGCCGTCCCTGGCTTCTCAACTAGACAGAAAAAACGAACCCTTTCATAAAGGGTCTAGGGAAGAAAATGTGTCAGAGGCTGGCCTGGGGGAATATCCTAAATACGTAGTAGAGTCTATATCCAGTGTCACGGTTTTTGAATATATGTGTTGCTTGGTAGGTCTGAACTGTAGAGCTTAGAGCAGTAGTCTTTATGACTGTGTTAACAGACGTGTTCGGAGGGGAAAAAAATCTTATCTGTTCTATTTATTTTAGGCTCCTATTACAGTATATGATAATTGTCCTAAGGATAACCCTGCGTATTATTGCAACAAAAAGACAAGTTGTAAAAGCTGTGCCATGGATCAAAACTGTCAGTGGGAACCTAGGAATCAGGAGTGCATTGCTTTACCGGGTAGGTATTGGTTGTATTTGTGTAAAATAAATAAGAGAAAAACCAAAAGTATTTGGGGGTGTGTACCCTCTTTTTTTAAAGTAATCTTTTACTGCTGAGATGGAACGAATAATATTCTTTAATCGTAATGTGTTTCGTACGAAACTTTATTTCAAGGAAGTTTAGAAAGTCTGGGATGTTCTTCAGTCTTTTCAGTCCCAGTTGTCTGAAGAAGGACTGTGATCATTTGTATAGTTATTAGCCTGTATTTCATCTCCGTCTTTCCTTTTGATAAAAGCAGCACTGTTGATATAATAGGCTTCTGTAAGATATTAGATTTAATAACGCATGCTATTTAATTTTAGAAGCTGGAATTGTGCGAAAGCAGAATGGCACATACTGGACGGATTAGACAAATAACATCTAAATGTATGAGGAAAATTCTCGTATTAGCGTGTTTCCAGTGGGAGCTCATAGGAGTTGATCATTAGTCTCTTCTGTAGTACTCTTTTTTTTTTTTTTTTTTCCCCTCCCTCCAGTGACCGAGTAGGAAATACAGCATCTCCAGTGATTGACACTTACAGTTAATAAAAAATAGAGAAGGAGGGAAAAGCAGCAAGGACAGAACCCTCGGATTCCACCTTGGTGGATTGCCACCTTCTAGTAACCCACTTAGGTCTGGACGTGTCCGGTCCTGGCATTGTCTAGCCTGGAAGAGAGGAAAAAATGGAGAGACTTCAGAGAAGAATCACGAGAGCGAGGAAAATATCTTTCGATGCGATATATAAAGAACTTAGTCTAGGTTGTTGTAGAGAAGAGGATGATTTGATCGTATTCTGTAAAAAGAACCTACCTGAAAAACTGAGATTTGAGAGCTTTTCAGTCTGTTAGACCAGTCTAACACAAGCTGCCATAGGTAGATGTTGGCTCCGCAAAGATTCACGCTAAAAATGCCCCTTGTGTTTCTAGTAAGCGTAGTTATAAGTGTGGATATGTTGAGGGGAAATTACCAGAAATTATAATTAGTTATTCAGTAGTGGGCAAGACTGTTGTCAAGATTAAACAGGAATTAATCCTGGAAATGCGGTGTTGCGGAGAGGATTACCAACAACCTCCTCCTACAGCAAGTTATCCTTACGGTTGTGGTTGAAGATATGGCTTAAGCCATCAGCAAAGTATTTATTTTCTTTCTTCTGCTCTTTCTCCTGAAGTGATTTTATTATTCCTGGTTCAAATAGGTGCTTTTGCTCCCTGCTACAGATTATTAAAAGCCGGTATCTTGCTTTAGCTCCCCTAAAAAGCTTTCCTTTCTTCCAAATTATTTCCAAGTAAAGATTTCTGAGGGTGCCAAGCAAGCTGGCAAACCCGTGCTACTTTTGCATGGGACTGTAGGTTTTGTTGTTGGTGGAACAGCTCTTTTACTGCTTTGAATGTAGTGAAGGTCACCTGCACCTCTCGTTTTACTCTTTTTTTTCTCTCTCTTTTTTTTTTTTTTTTTTCTTCCCCCCCCCTCCCCTTTTTTTTTCTTTTCTCTCCCTCTTTTCAGAAAATATCTGTGGAACAAACTGGCATTTGGTTGGCAACTCATGCTTGAAAATCACTAACACAAAGGAGAACTACGATCACGCCAAACTGTCCTGCAGATCCAACGGTGCTTTTCTGGCTTCTCTTACAACCCCCAAAAAGGTAGAATTTGTTCTAAAGGAACTGCAGAAGATGCAGTCTTCGGTAAGTGCTTCTCTTTAATGTCCTCTGACTAATTAAAGCTCTGACTGTGGGGGAAGTCCTTGCTGGGGTATTGTGCGCTCTGCGCAGAGTAGACATGCCTCATCACTGGAAAAGACTGATTCTTTCCTTTTGAAATTCAACATACCCTATGGGTGCTTTTGAAGTGAAATTGCAGGGGATGTAAATGTGAGAGATAAATATAAACACACAGGGTGCCTCAAAGGTATCGCTTGCTGTAATGAAACCACACGCACGTTTCTCTTGTAGGGTACATGACTACAGCAGGAACCAGAGTGGTTCTCGTGACTCGTACAAAGTATTTTACAAATAAAGGTTCCTTTGGGGCACCCGTAGATGTTTAATGCAAAGCATTTCACGTTATTTATTCTGTTCTGAAAAGGGCTTAAAATGTTGGTTTCTTACTCAGCAGATCTGCTTGACTTATTTGGAGCTATACAGGCTTTATTAGTGGCCGGTGCTTTCCTGCTTGAGCCAATGCGAAGTGAATCAGGACCTATCCCACCTCGTGCATCACTAAAAATAGATTTTTTTTTTCCTACTCCCTAGTCTCTCGGGGAAACGTGGAGGTATTCAGGGCAGGTTGTGCGGGTGGTACCGAAGTCTTAAAGAACAACGTTGTGCAGCTTTGCCGAGAGGCTGCAGAGCTGCTGTGGCTTGAAAGCACATCCAGATAGCTCCTCGTGGCTCTCAAAGGCCAGTTTGTGCAGGGCTGGCCATCGGGAAGAGCTCTGGGGAGGAAAAATTAGGCTGGAGACAGGGAGCGTAATATGATCGCTGCTTTTCAAAAGAGAACCCTGCTGCGGTATAGAAGAGAAGTACTGCCCTGTTGGAACGAGCACATTTCCAGCTTTGATTCCCTTTGTAATTGTAAAGTGTTAGTTGGACAATTACGGGGTGTTTTAGAGTGACTTCAATTTAGTCAATAAAATGTAAGGGGCAATTCGCACAAGATTGGTTGTTAAATCTTTTGAAAGGAGAGGAGAGAAAGACGGGATGTTGGAAAAGTACACGGCTTTAAAACCTTCAAGAGTTCCTGGACAGCGTAGTGGTTAAGGTATAAATTCCTAAAGAGACACGGGCATCCTCTCCGCCGAGCCCCCGATAACGCTTGAGCATTTACGCTGGGGGTGGGGGGGGAAAACTTGTTCAGCAGCTTTTTTTCTTTATTGTTCTGCGCTATCCTTAAGCGAGCGGGCCTTCGAAATCTGAACGGACTCCTGCCCCTTTCCAGCCTATGTTAAACACCTGTAATTTCTGGAAAAGCCAACCTACACTTAGCTCTTGCGCTTTTCCCACTTAATGGCACGCTACTGCTGTCCTGGGGGAGGCTGGACCTTGCCTTTCCCCCTTTTTTAACTAAGCTATGTGCGGTTGTTCCATAGTAATGGGAAAATAGGTGGGTATTGGCACGCAGTGCTGTCTGTAAGCCCGTTGCTATTAGGATTTGCAGCGTTCGCTTTTCAGAGCGCACCAAATCGGTCTGAAGTAGCTGATTGTTTCCTGTGGCAGGAAGGGGGAGGACTAAAGCCTCCGTCGTGCCGCTCTGCCACCGAGAAACGCTTTGGTGGAGAAACGATTCGAACAATGAAATAATGTATTGTACCGGCGCAGTTAAATTGCTTCTCTGCAAAATATAAACCGTGCCAAAAAATAAATTGCCTGTAGAAACAGTTGTATTATGGGGTCTTCATGTCGAGACCGGTGGAGTGATACGGGTTTGGATTTGGCCTGCCCTTTCCCTTCCCTTCCCCCATATACACGCAGTCTTTAAGAGCAGAGCTCTCCTTGCAAGGCCGTCGAGTTAGGTAGGTTGTGTCGCTTGCATCGTATAAGGGACTTTGGCCTTCAAATCCGACGGCGCCGGGGAGCGAACACGTCCCCGCTACGGTTTTTGCGACCGCAGACCTGACAAAGTTGCCCGGGAGCCCTCTGCGGCGGCGAGATTGATTTTCTTTCCGTAGCCGAGCCAACGAAACGCTGCCGTTTGCCTCTGACGTTACTCTTCGCTCCTTCTAGCCCAAAACTGTGACCCCGTGGGTTGGGCTGAGAAAAATCAACGTCTCGTATTGGTGCTGGGAAGACATGTCGCCCTTCCCAAACACCCTGCTCCAGTGGCTGCCTGACGAACCGAGCGACGCTGGCTTTTGCGGGTATTTGGCTGAGCCTTTCCAGCAGGGCCTGAAGGCGGCGACGTGCATCAACGAAGTTAACGGCAGCGTCTGTGAGAGGCCAGGTAACGGCGTCTCTAATCCGCCTGTCTCGGGGGGAAACAGGTTGAGTAACACGTATTTAGATTTCCTTGCCTTTTTTTTTGTGTTTTTGTTTTTTTTTTAAATCTTTTGTACACATATCATCAAAGAACTGAGCTTTTTTAAGCGCAGCTCTACTTTTACGCTGTTAACTCTTAAAACACGTTCTAGTTTCATTATTTTTCTCCCAGTTGCGTACCCGTATGTGACGTTCAGGTTAATTATGGTCCGGAGCCGTCTCCTGCTTAAAAAACTACAAAATAAAAACTGCTTTCCAATCGAACGCCCCTTCCTCCCCTCCCGTGCGCTGTAGCCAGAGGAGAATTTTATCAAAGTTTGAAAGTAATTGGGCAAGACGCTGTGGAGATAATGAGAATTTTTTTTAAAAAAGAGGCTATTTGCTTTTGGGGAGAGTCTGCTAGCTTTGTTGGAGCCGCGTATCTTTTAAAATGACTTGGTCTGTTAACTCTCCGTTATAGCTGATTATTTCTGAATACCAATTAGTGGCTTTTTAAGTTTTAAGAAAGTTTTAAGCTGCTTGCTTAGAAATCTCGAAGTAAGTGGCGCCACTTTAAGTCCTGCTTTGCGACAGCGCGCGGATCACAAACAAGGCATTTTTAACTCAAAATTTCGTAGGTTGTGGTGTTTTTAACCTAACACGCGCAGCACTTTGATTTAAATCTTAACTGATTTTATGGCCTGAGAGCAGTCACTTAAAAAGGGAAGATCAAGCTCTGGCCGACACGGGAAGTTCCTGAGTGGGTTCTGCTTGAAATACCCATTTTTATGGGGGCAGCTGATCCGATTGCTTAACGTACGTCGCCGCGTCCCCGCGTAAAGCGTGGGTATCGCTCCCGCCGGGAGACCGGCGAAGCGGTGCGTTAGTTAACGCAGAGACAGAGGCCGCGGCGGTAACCTGGTGCTCGCGCAGAGGTGGCGCACCAGTCGCCGTGGCGTCCCGTGCCTCCAGCTCCAAGCGGCACCGCCGCGGTCCAAACAGCAGCGTGGCTCGTCTGCCGTGTTTGACCAGTTCTTGACGGGTTTTGTCCTCTTTCGGGTGGGCCAAGCGAGCAGGGGCTGGGAGCTCGTTACCTCCGTCCTCCTTCTCGGCCTTGATCCCTGCCGTGCCGTCCGCAGCGAACCACAGCGCCAAGCAGTGCCGCACGCCCTGCGCCCTGCGGACGCTGTGCGGCGAGTGCACCAGCGGCAGCTCCGAGTGCATGTGGTGCAGCAACATGAAGCAGTGCGTGGACTCCAACGCCTACGTGGCCTCCTTCCCCTACGGGCAGTGCATGGAGTGGTACACCATGAGCAGCTGTCCGCGTGAGTAGTCGCTCCGCGCGGGTCTCTCGCGTTTGCCGAGGTTTGCTAACCAAAACCCGAGCGAGCGGCGCGCCTCTGTTACGCCGGAGAATTATACGGCGAATTCACCGAAGGTAACGAGTACCTGATCTGAGGAGCTTCAAGCGCGTGACTCAGCCCTGCAGTATGCTCCGTGTCATGTAAAACCTTAACCAGAATTAGGCCCTGATTAAGGGAACTATCAATTAAACTAAATGGCAGATAACGTAGGCTTTGAAACTCGATGGAGAAATCTCTCTCTCTCTTTTTTCTTTTTTTTCTATTTTCAAAGGGAAAAGGACTTGTTTCGTTATTTCAATTCCTAGCCTTCAATTTGATTCTGTTATGTAATTTCATGTGATTAACTTCTTTTTCTCCCTCTCTCTTTTTTAATCTCTTCTATATCTCTTTTTATTCATACGTGGAGGCATGTAATTTAATATTAGCTCATCTGTATCAAATCCAAACCGGGGAGTATACAAACACTTTATCCTGAAGTATTGTCTCCCTATATGCCAGAGTGAAAATTTCTAATTTATTTGAAATAAGAGATTTTCTTTTTCTTAGCAGATGCGAGCAAATTGCAAAAGATTTATGATGCTTTGAAATGCTGTTTTCTGTGGCTGAACGTTTGTTTTATTTTTTTTCTTTGTCAGAAGAAGTTGTTGTTGAATTCCTTAGCAATCAGAAAAGCCAGGGCTATTTGGGTATGTGACTAGCAGATGGAGAGGAATATGCTTCTGGTCCGCAGGAAGGAAGTTGGGCAGTTTGTGTTGCTGCATGAACTTCTGGAAGCTGACGAGAATAAGCCCGGATAGCTCAGACCGCTATAAATTAAGAGATGGAGAGAATTAATTTCAACTGACTGTCAAACACGAGTTTGTGAACTTCTCATGCTCCTAGAGGTCAAAAGTTGGAGGAAGCAGCAGGCAGGCGATGAGTGGATTAAAAACAATGCAAAACAAAATTGTCCGTTCCCCCCCCCCCCCCAAAAAGGCCAATATTATCAATTTAAACATCAAAACAGAAATTCTGCTCAGCACGGAACACAGAGTGTCTGCAAATTCGTATTTTGATTTAAGGTTATATTGGGAAGGGAAGAGCAAAACTTCTCTGTGTATAAGAGTTTCTGTCACCCCTGAAGAAGTCCCATTTGGGAAAGGAACCGCTGAATGGCGGTGATGCTGCTTCCCTGATTTAGTTCGTTGCTGGGCCTGGGGAGAGCTGAACGTGGCACTCTACCTTAAGGAGTCGAATTGCTTTTGTACTCTGTGCTCCCTGACTCGGATAGATAATTTAAGTAGTAGCAGGAGATATCAAAATATCTGATGAGAAGAGACTTGAAGTACATAAATAAAGCTATTTTTTAACCTGTGCTTCAAAACAGCTCATTTTATCTTCTGCTTTGTTGCAAATCAGTGATCTTTCATAGTTGGGAACGGTCTGCTATGATTTTAGTGGGGAGTGTCAGAAAAACCTTACATGCATATTGCGTAGTTTCTTAATTCACTGATTAAATCAGCATTTGTTCATAAATGTATCCGATTATAATTTATCTATTAGATTTATATATAGCTATATATAATTTATTTATTCCAGAGTAAATATATAGGAATGAAAATATGTATTGTTATTATAGCTGCATATCAGGCTACAGATTTATATTTTGGGGGAGATAAATACTTTAGGTCACAGAGGACACGCAAGGAGTTCTGTTTGCGTTGTTGCGTCTGTTGCGAGACAATGATTTGTTTCACAATTCAGTTTTTGTTTTTTATAGCTGAAAACTGTTCAGGCTACTGCACGTGTGGTCACTGTTTGGAACAGCCTGGCTGTGGATGGTGTACGGATCCGAGCAACACTGGAAAGGGGAAATGTATAGAGGGCTCCTACAGAGGTCCGGTAAAGATGCCAACCCCGTCCGCAACAGGGAAACACAGCTTGGAACCTGTCCTAAATGTCAGCCTGTGTCCCGTGGAGACTAAATATAATTGGTCCTTTATTCAGTGTCCAGGTAAATGAGCAGAGTTTAGTTGTTCAAATGTTTCAAAGATTGCGAAACTTAAATGCGAGGTGAGATACTTTAAAACCTAGTGATGTCCCTGTTCCTTCTCAGTAAATGGAGGGACAAAAAGAGCTGGGCAGGCATGTAGGAAATGCACGTTTTGAGGTGGAAGGAGTTGTGCAGGCATCTCCAGGTGAACTACAGAGATGTGCTGCATGAAGACTTATCTCAGATATTTTCTTTGATCTATGCGTTGTTCTAGTAAGACTTTTCCTTTCCCTACAAACCTTTACTGAGTTAACTTTTTTTTTTTTATATTTATTCAGTTCAGGCTTGTTTAAAAGGAAAGGTCGGTCTATGTTTGAAGGTTGAGTTAACCATTAGTAAGGTGTGAGGTGATTCTGAAATGATGTTTTTGACACCAAGTATATATAATTATTTTATGTGAACTGCTGCTCACCCCTTCTTCCCAATTCTTCCTTGTAAATCTATCCCACCAGCTGCTTCTAGTCCTGTCACTCCAGTATTTCCATAATAGTTTGGAGTTCAGTTTACTGTGTTTTGCTTTGTATTTCAAGTTTCAGTAGAATCTTCTCTTTGTGCTTATGCATTGCTAAAAAGACTACAAGAGTTGCTATGAAGTGATTTAATTCATAAGTCAACTGAGCAGCCTCTCCAACACACAGCCTTTTAGGGTGCTATGTGAAGTGCTGTATTTGAACACAAATAACTCGTCCTTTTCTGTTTTCTTCAGCCTGTCAGTGCAATGGGCACAGTAAGTGTGTAAATGAAAGCATCTGTGAAAAGTGTGAAAATCTAACAACTGGCAAGCACTGTGAAACTTGTATTTCTGGCTACTATGGTGATCCTACTAACGGAGGAACGTGTCAGCGTAAGTGATGTCTTAAATCTTCCTACATAGAAATCTTTGATGTTTTTCACTCTTTATTCACTCCTGTTATCTCAACCTGAATTATATTCTGATTCTAGGTTTGAATAAACTATTTAGACTTCCAATGTGTTCTTAATTTCAATAGGAAGGTAGTAATCTTAAGTATCTGCTGTAATTTGGTCTCAGTGAATGCCTTACCTCACATGAAACCAGCGTTCAAGGAACGTTAAAGTGCTGAGACAATGTCCTGCAAACGTAGGAGGGACAATGAAATATTCCTCCAGTCAAGATCCAATCTTTGCTGCTTCACATCAAAGATACGGAAATTCCTTGGTGAAATTCTGTGCTAACTTGCATTATGCAGGATAAGGATTACTTTTACCATCCTTTCTAAACTTAAAACTAACCCATGATTCAGTGTGGTCGTTTAAATGTATGATGATCCTGTTTTGAAAAGAAGTGGTGTTAATCCCACCGTCTTGTACAAATTTCTGCTTATCTAAATTCTACCTTTTATTGCAGTCAGTTAATGCATTGTTGGTTTATTGTCATAATCATCTGCTTAGTAAAAGCGTAGCCGTATTTCACTGAGGAGTTGGCTGGATTTCATTTTAGGATTATGTGTTCCTTGTTATAATTGCATTTTAAGTCTGTAAAGTGCTGATGGGCTCTTCGGCACAACTAGGAGACGAACACGGAAGGCTTGTTCTGTCCTTAAACCACACAACATTGTTCTGGATTACAGCTTATTTCACAGTGTGCTAGTGTGGGGAGACCGGTTGCAAACTGGAATTTAGCTGTGGTAGGTGATATGCAGTTGTAAGGGAAAGGTGTTCCTTGCTCCAAAGAGATCTCAGAGAAGAATATAGTTAGATGGACAGTAATGAGGAAGGTAGAGGAGAGAGAACGTTGTTCAGTCTGAGGGTGGTATCGGTACTTCAGTCAAATGAGTTCGGGTGATTTGTAAGCATCGTGGAAGGAGTAGGTGAAGGTGATTGATGAACGGACATTGAAGTCCTTGAGTCGTTCCCTCTGAGCCCGGAAACAATTCAGGAGAAAGTATCTGGAAATGCATCTAGGATGCCTCCTGGGAGTGGCAGCAGCCTTCTGGATGAGGATGAGAGCAAGTCACTGGCCTGTTTCTTCAAGCAAGAACGAGTAGGTGATGTTTGATGCTATGAAGAAGGACCTGCCAGTGAAGAGATTTAGGGAAGGGCATGAAATGATCAGAGACAGGCTTATAAAATTATTTTCCTGCTAGTGCTCCAAATGGGTGGGAGTGGTACAAGGCTGCATTCCTTGGAGAAAAGGATGTTGCAGTGACTGGGATGTGAAATTGCGACAGACAGCACAGTGGGAGGGGCACAATGGAAAAAGTGCATCTTTGACACTTTATTCCAGAGCCTCATCTGCAAGACTAAATACTGCTGATATTTTGCACAAAGATAATTTGAAGAATGAGTTTAAGTGCAGGAATGAATAAAATGAGAGTGAGCAGGCGTGAGAAAATAGAAAATTCTACTCCGAGCATTCAGTTTTAATCACTGGATTGCAATGTGCCATTTTATAGTTGCTGTTTTTTCTACGCATGTGGAAATTCCAGACTAAGTTACTTTGGACTCTTTACTATGAGGGTTGTCCAAAAATAGTTTGAGAAAATGAATGATACTCAAGTCCTCCAGTCGCCTGAAAAAGAAATTAGAAAATGTGTTGAGAAACTGTGGCACAGCATTCATTCCGTATCTGATGAAACGAGCAGCTCATGTCAAAAGTGCTTTGCTCTCAAGTGCTTTGGGCCCAGGTTTTTTAGTTAAAGTTATTTACTGTGCAGGCAAAAGAAGCAGAGAAAGCAGGAGGTTGGGCAGAAGGAGCAATGCGGACTAGAAGAAGGAAAGCAAGGGGGCATGATCTGATCTGATGCAGCCAGAGTGACTGTTGGCAATTTGTAGTTTTGCTCCATGGGAAACGTTTCCAGAAGGGAATTCATTAGGGATGAGGATTGGCTGATGGGCAGCAGAGCTAGCTCCTGTTTTCTCTCTCCGTTGTGCTGTGGCGGAGCCCCTTCTTCCTTTAGCATTAATGTAGTGTTGTGTGCTACTCTATTTTGGGAGCCCTCAGTCACATCCATACTTAAAGCAGTTGTTTATACACCATCTATGTTGAGATATTAGGAGTCTGAGAGACACTTAGTAGCCTTTGGTGCAGATTGGGCTGTGCAGAGCTGGAAGTGGTGCTGATGGAGTTCAGGAGCCAGGAAGGAGTAAAAAGAGCGGGTGGAAGAAGATGCCTTTCCCTGTCGCTCTATGTTTCTAGGGCAGGTGAACTTTATCACTTATGTTCAAGGATTTTTAATGAACTGCGGCTATTTCTCTGAAAGGACTTTTTGCATACCATCGTAGGCATTGGTTTTTGCAGCGCTGGGCAGATAATAACCAAATGGTAGCTGATTCACTGCTCAGCGGTTGCTTTTAGAAAGTGTCCAGTGTAGAACAGCATTAATCAAGCAGGGCAGGAAATGCAGCACATCAAATGTAAAAATAGCTGTAAGGTGCTTTCTCTGCATTCAATATTTTTGAGTTTTCTGATTGAACTTTCACATGAAAATATGTTAGCGCTAGATAAGAAAGTTATTTGCAAGAGAACAGAAGGCACTATTATGTCTGAAATCAGTTAGTCTCCGTGGCAGTGATTTTAAACTGCTCGGTGGAGTGCTTGCTGGTGGTCCACATGGAATTAATGGTGACACGATGCTGCCTTTCTTCCCCTCGGCTGCTCGATTGTGTTGGAGGACAGTGTGTTGGAGGACAAAGATCTTTATCTTTGCATGGAAGAGTGGTGTCAGGCGATTAGTCACTGTGGTCACCATTGGTCTGTTGGACCGTCACAAAGGCAGTAAGAGGAGAGCTGATCCCCCTGACCGTCCCTGCATGAGTCTGTGACCCATCGTTTATAAAGAAGATGGAAGGAGGCTCGCTGCGGAGGTGGTTCTGGTTGGTCATTCAGATTGCTACCGTGCACTGAAGTCAAAAAGCCATTTCCGATAAATTGTGGCTCTGTGCTGCAGCATCAACCTCTGGAGGGATGAAGTTTTAGACACCAAGGAGAATTTCTAGTACGCTTTTTTGTCAGTAGCTTGTTTCCAAACTTCATCGTTGTCTCAAGAACTGTGAGGAAATGACTCCTCTCTGCATGTTCCAGTCCTCTGGTAAACGATCCCCACTAATGGGGCTCATAGGAAGATGCATAAATGAAGACGACTGTTTGAAGTAGAGGTGTTTGCGTGTTTGAACTTCTCAAGCATAAGCAGATGGCTAAAAAGCATAATGAAGGACCGAGCATTTATGTTATTGTTCAAGATATTGTGATCTGCGTCAGAACAACATGAAGTTAGAAATTTCTCCTAATTTTTGCTTATATTACTATTGAACGTTAATCAAATTTCACTTTGCTTGCATTTTGTAAAGCCTAAGGAAGGAAGTACGAGACATTCTCAGTAGTACTAAGATTTTTTTAAAGTGCCACTAATGAGAAATGTGTTTGCTTTACAGAATACAATTATTTTGTCAAATCTTGATTCAGTCTACTTGTTTCCGCAATGGGCCTTTATGTTTCTTCATATTTTATTCCACGTTGCTGCTAGGAAACCAGCCATCCACAATGGAGAAGCACAATTAAGTGTCCCTGGTACAACGTAGCTTCCATTACATGCCAATATGAAGAAGACATCCAAATGATTTATAGAATGAGGTCCAAGGTAGACAAAGATTTTCAGGATGGAGACTTCATGTCAAAAAACGTGCTGGTATATTAAATGGCTCATGTCTTGAAATGATTTGGGTTATCTCATTGTTTCTTAATGAGGAGATGCCAGCCTTTAAAGGATACTATTTCCAGCAAGCTCAGGGGCAACAGATGACAGATCTTCTTTATGTACGTTTCCCCTTCTCACATTGCGCACTCCCCACGTGCAACTCCGAAAGCGAATGCATCTTCCAGTTCACTGATTTAATACCTCCTAAAAGGTTCACATCAGAAGTGGTCTTGGGGTATGTGGACTGGTCTACTTTGAGGTATAACTAAACCAGAAGATGTGGTCTAGGACTTGATGTCCTTCAACCATGACTGGGTGGCATTCAGTTCGTGAGACCAGGCTAAAGCTCCTCTAAAAAGGACATTGTGTTATCAGCACTGACTTGTTTTACACTGCAGATAGACTTCTGTCATTTTCTGAAAGATCTTTTTCTTTCTAGATAGAGCCCTAGAAGCACAAGGAGCTTTATTTTACTTGCAAAAAAAAAAAAAAATCATAGTCTCTGCTCAAGAGCTTAAGAGTTGGAGTGAAATGTGTTAGCAAGCCTCAAACTATTCCAAGTATTATCTCTTTCCCACTGTTTATGATATCCGTAGTGCCATCTAGCAACAAAAGAGGAAGTTAAATGGATTTTGGAAGCTACAGAGGCCCAGGCTGATCGTGAGTTCATACAAAAACATACAGTCTTGGAACCCTCACTCACTCTGGTTTGACACATGCCTCTATTTTTAGCAGCCTTTAGTATCACAAAGAAACCAAAGACTACCAAATGAGTTTTCATGTGCGGTTTAATTGTCGATGTATCACAGTTTGGCATCTAAAGGATTTAATTGCTATAAAATCTGTTTCTCTGGCTTCGTTCAAAATTACTTCTTTTTGCCCCCCTCCTCTGCTCGACAGCTTGCACGTGCAACGGCCATGCCTCCGTCTGCAACACAAATACGGGGAAATGTTTCTGCACTACCAAGGGAATAAAAGGAGACGAGTGTCAACTGTGAGTTTTGTTTCACTTTGTTCTTTTTGAAATCAAAAGGCCGTGCACAGGCTGGAGTGGGACCCCGACGTTTTTTAACGACTGCATTTATGATGTCTCTGCTCATCTCTTAGAGCTGACAGTTGACTAACTCCATTGACTCTGCAGCCAGCCGTGCTTCCCCTGGGGGGATAGCATGAGCAAAATGATTTCCTTAAGTTTTCCATTTTAAGAGCGTTTCAGCTTTAACTGTCGTGTAGTGCGTAGGGTGAAAACTAACCCCTCATGCCCCCCCGCCCCCCCCAAACCGTGCATATCACTTTGGTTATCCCTCAATTTTATATATTTTTAAATTGGTAAGTTGTTTTTTTGGTTTGTTTTTTTTTTTTTTAAACTTTCTAAGCATTCTGATGCAGTTCTGAATATAAATATATCAGAAATAAGAGGGGAAAAGACTTCAACCTTCAGGCATTTTAATGGAGCCCTTTCAGAGCAACGAATCTGCAGGAGAATTCTCTGTAGTGTAACACAAATGCTTTTAGTGAAATGCTAATGGAAATTATTTCATTGCCAGGTTTATTTTTAAAGTGTTACTTGCATGAGTAAACATTGTAGGACTGGATCCTGGATTGACCGTAAATGGAAACTTTAGTATTTGACTGTAGTGATCCAATTGCGTGCATTGTGTAGAACTATTAAATACATTTCAAAGAGATGCGAAGGTTAATTTCCATAATTTTATATTTCATTTTCACTGCCTTCTAGTTTGTTTTGTAGGGATTTGAAAGATTTGCGTCATGCCTTCAGCAGCACGGCGTAGCTCAGACATGTATCTTTTATTTTTAATTGTGTACTGCTATTGGCACAGGTGGTGTTTACTGATTTTTTTATTGGCTGAGCATAAATAAAACTGAAGAAACGTGTTAATTAAAAATACTAAAATAGGATTTTTTTTTTTTTTTAGGTGTGAAGTTGAAAATAGATATCAGGGAAATCCACTTAAAGGAACGTGTTACTGTGAGTACCGTTGAGGTTTTTTTTGGAGGTAGCCAATGTGTTTGATACTTGAAATGCATTATTAGAGCTAATATTAGTTGCCTCAGCATCTGTTTAATATACAGGGTATTAAGGCAAGGACTAGAAAATATATATTTTTTAAAACATCCCTTCTCACAAAGCTGTAATTTAAAGAAAACCAAAATGCTCTTATTGATAAAGTCTGTGTCACAATTGGACCCATCAGAACAGACTTTAGAATTTTTCTATTTTTAAGTGACTTTGAAATGAAATCTAATCCTCTGGAATTTCTGCTCTAAAATGTAATGACTCTAATGAGTCAAAATCAAAGCATGTTTTTGGTATTTTTGTTAGTGCAAAAATGCCCTTTTTTTTAAATTTATTTTATTCCATGCTGGAATGGGTAAGATTTCAAAATTGCCATTGTTCCTCTGAAATGAGCAGTTGGATCCCTGTGCAACTCCAGAAGATTCTTTGCCAAGATGCAGATTACTTAGTGGATACTCTCCAGCTTCTATTTGCAAATATTAGCAATCAGCACATTTACAGGCGTGGATAGATGTTAATCTTAAATTAACTAATGATACACATCTCAAATAGTATTTTTGTGAAACACAAGTTATAAACAAGCAGTATTTAGCAAATCTGAGTTCTGGTTTAGCAAAGCAAAGACTGCTCGCGGTGGTCTTTTTGCAAGCGTGACCTAACACGTCGGTGCCAATGGCAGGGGTGGTGGAGTAAGCCAAATGGTGGAAAAGACAGAACTTTGCAACCTTCACAACAGCAGCCTTGTGCTATACAGGCTCAAGGTCTCTCTTATTTTAGTTCTGTCTTAGAAATTTCTCTTTCGGGGCTTGGGCTGTGGGTAGACATCAGAAAGAGAAGAATAACACCATTTCTGTAGCCTCGTGTTTATTATTGTTTGGAATATCCTCTGCGTAGCTTTGGGAACACGCACAAGTCATAGTACTGTGCTTTAACAAAAGAATAGTGAGATTGGTGGATGTACCCCCAAACTTGGCTGGTCACTGCGAGTTAGGAGAGGGGTGCTGTTCAAACCCAGACAAACACGAGCAGTAACAGGACGTACAGGTAGACTAAACGGCTGGTCATGGGATGATGTGATTCACTGTCGGATGGCAGCCGGATGATCACCAAGCAGCTGCTCAGTAGAAATATTCCCTGAGGAGCTCTGATGTACAGAAACTTAATCCCATCTCAGGCAAGCTGAGTTATATAGTCCATTTTATCTTACTAGTATTCCCTAAGAATGTGGAGGCGTTTCAGTATGGAAAAAGTAAACATAGTTTCTCAATGTAGGGATATGAGCAGCCTTTTAGTTTAAGGCTGCAGGCTTCTTCCTGAAAGACATTGGCCTCTCCTTTTTCCTTCTAGCTTCAGCTTGAGAGAATGAAAGTGGCAGAAAAGTCCAGAGTATCTCTCCTTTTTGTGCGGGATCATAGATAGGCTGAACTCATTTGCAGCAGCGCAGTGACTCCTGGTTGTGTCCTCGGTGCGAGAAGCACTTCAGTAACATGCTCGCTTTGCTGCAGTTATTTTTATTCCAAGGCATGCGCTAACTTTCTCCTTGCGTTCGTTACAGATACTCTTCTCATTGACTATCAGTTCACCTTCAGCCTTTCTCAAGAGGATGATCGCTATTACACAGCCATCAACTTTGTAGCGACACCTGAAGAGGTGAATTTTCTACCTTCCGTTTAAACTTCATCCCTTGGCTATATGTTCATCCTCTCCTGACCATGGAGATGATGAATTGTCGTAGTTCTGCGAGTATCCAGAGCTAGTCTCTTGAAGTAGCCCGTGTCCAATTCGACAGAACTTTCTGAGCTTCCTGGTCTTGGCCATGCAGTTTCGGATATTCATGGTAAAATTATTTAAGGACCCACAGTTGATTCTTTACATTTGCTTGAACAACTTGCTGAGCAACTCTGGTTTTGCTAGTTTTTCTGTTGTTAGAGTACAGACCTTTTGTCTGTCTTCTTACTGTTTTACTCCAAGCATGTGACTTTTTTTGTTTTTTGTTTTGCTTTTCTTGGTGAGGGGGATACTACTTTCAGAAAAGGGAAGTAGTTCTGTCTTCTGCTTCATGTGAAGATGCTGAAACGTATTTGTTTTATACAAATAATCAATTCCAAGATTCCTTTCAGTGAAGCTATGCTAGGAAAACAGTGCAGTAGGATTACTTATCTTAAAACTGGATTTTCTTTTTTTGCTTTCTTTTTCTTTCTTTAGCAAAACAGAGACCTTGACATGTTTATCAATGCTTCTAAAAACTTCAACCTCAACATTACGTGGTCAACAAGTTTTGCAGGTAAAACAAGTATGATCATAGTTTTGTTTCCTTAAAGATAAGGAAACTTGCTTGATAGTTTCTTTCAGTTAAAACTGATTGCATTTCAAAAAAAAAAAAAAAAAAAAGCAGATAGAGTTGGGGAAACTTTTTTTTTTCTTTTAACCAATGAACTTGTTATATCATGTTCTAAGATGTTGGACTTAGGGCGGAAGTAAAACAGTAAAAGAACCGTGTTTTTCTTTCTTCTGTTTTTGCATCTTGATAATATGTTTTGGAAGGTGCTAATTTAATGTTTAGTAATGCAGTATTTCTGCATGCGTTGATTTTGATAATGTGATGCAGCTCAAAATAGTAACGTTTAGATGAATCATTCATTTTACTGTCATTGTAATAGCTTTAGAACTCGGGATAATTGGCCTTTTTTGTTTATCACTAAAAATATGCATTGAAACATCTTTTCTTGCTCCTTAATATTTTATTTATTTTAATATTACTTAATATTTTAAAACAGCGGGCACACAGGCTGGGGAGGAAATTCCAGTTGTTTCAAGAACCAACATAAAAGAATACAAGGACAGCTTCTCCAATGAGAAATTTGATTTCCGCAACAATCCAAACATCACTTTTTTTGTTTATGTCAGCAATTTCACCTGGCCTATAAAAATACAGGTAGGAGCTGTATATAATTATTTAAAAATACTTGTTTTTCCCCTCATGGCAATTTGGTGTGCTGTGTGTTGGCCAAGGTAAGCCAGCTCTCAGTGTAATCCTGCAATAGACAAAGGGTTTTGATATTCCTGATTACGAGCAAAAAGGCGCGTCATCTTCTGATGTCACCTCAGCCCAGCGGATCTGCAAATGCACTGTGGAGCGGGTGAGTTGCTTGCTTAATAATTAACAGAGCTATATTCTAATATCTTTGACTTTTAACATGTAGCCGTCGTCCCTTGATGTGGAGGAAAGCAAACAAGGAATCAAGAAGCCAAAAACCAAGCCCAAAATGAGAAAACAGAGGGAATGCTTTTAGTGTCTCTCTCTTATGTCTTGTTCTTGAAATGTATAACTGGAGAGCCACCCCACTTTGTTTTTTTTTTTGTCGCCTAGGACCAGGTGGTACCTGTGGAATGAGACATTATTTCCCTTATTCAGTGCAGTCAGTTACACATGTTGCCTCAGGTATCGGATGGTCTGTGATAAGGCTAGTGCTGCAGAAGCAGTAGAGGAAGCTCAGTGGTGCATGAAAACACTCGCAGGTCCTGGACTGCAATCACAGAGACTTTGCAACTGCAGTTGCAGCTAATAATTCAGAGAAATCTTGGCCACTTTCTTGCTCTGGGCTAGTTTCTGGTACCAGCTGGTGGCGCGAGAGCCCTTTGAAGGGGAAAACTTTTAGGTCTGGAACAGAGACCTAATATGAGGCTCCATATGCTTACATTCTGCCTGTTTAAGAAGTTTGGTCAAATGTAGGAACCCAGATTCTTCCATCTCCGCCTTTATTCAACTGATGTTTTAATTACCTTGTGAAAGCTGGCGACTTCACATAAATTTACTTGATACTGCAGACATTCCAGTTACAGAAACTCCCCATAGGGATCAGTTCTGACAAAGATAATGCACATCATAATATCAAGCAAGGTAATGATGTCCTAGTGGAAAAATGTCCTTAAGCTATAGAGATATTTTTCAAGGATTTTTCCTGAACTTTTGAAAATGTTACAGATGTTTGTGAAATGTCTGAATCACCTTCTGGGAAAGGTAGTGTTTTTTTTTTAAAGACTTAGGGAAGTTTCATGCCGATTACAGACTGGTAAACTTGACAGACTGACCTTGGACTGCACTTCATTCTCAGTTTTAATATCACTTACGATATTAGTGATTATTTTCCAGTTGGAGAATTTTTTCAGGTTTACAGATTGATAAAATCTTAGTTCATTTGATTAATGATAATTTTTAGATATGAAGGAGCTTGCAAGAATTGCAACTTAAAACTTCTGCTGGCTTTTCCTTTGCCGGTGTTGTCTCTGAGCTTGAATATCCCTTCTTCCTCCTCGCTGGGTCTCTGTCCTTCGCTAGGCAGATGAGTCACATCCTCCCTCAGCCTTTAGTGTTTGTTGGCTCAAGCAAGCCAAACCCTCCTCATCTTGTCCCGTGAAACACGTTATCTGTGCTCTCAGTTACCTTGTTTGTTTTTTTTCTCTGGACTTGTTTCAGTTTGAAGTAATCTTTCTTGTACAGTTTTGATCAGCCGCTCTTAAGGCCATGTAGATGAGGTCTCACCATTTTCTTGTACAGTGGTGTTTCTAGTTCCTGGTCTTTTTACAGCAGTATTTTACTCCGTTCTTTCTTGTGGCTGCGCTGATTGATAGTCCGTACCCGTTTTAAGATGGACTAGCATACCTTGTTCTTTTACATCCTTGGATTTCAACTGACGAGCTCCCAGTCTTTATAGTAGACGTTCTTCTCAATCCCTAATGTCATGGTAAAATGTTATCCAGCTGCTATTACTGGATAATGTTGCCAGTTCTGAAGATCATGTAGTAGTCCTTTTGTGTTGGTTTCTTCCTTCTCTTTATTGATGATCCCCTTAACTTCGTCACAGCAGAACTTGTGATTAGCGCACTTTTTCTTTTCAGGTATGTGTCGTTAATGACGGTATCGGTGAAGGTCTGTCCAAACGCCATTCTTGAACTAGCTTCTCTCCCCTTTAAGCCGTATAATTCTTATACGGCTCAAAGATCTTTAAATTTCCAGTGTAACATTGTATTGAAAGTCATAACAAAGCTTGGATTAGCTTGACTGCACTTCCTGTATCTGTGCAATTAGTTATTTTTATGGACAGAAAATATTGGGCCAGTATAGCACAATTTACTGTTGTCAACTCTATTGCTCATTTAATTCCATTTTTCATTTTCTTCTACTATTTTACTGAAAACTCTCTCTGATACTTTGTATACTGTTTAGGTTTTGGGAATGTGGATGTCTGGATTCCCCCTCTAGAGGCAAGCTCTGAATTTTCTGTAGTGACACACTCGGCTGGTCAGATTGCTTTAACAACCTTGCGTTATTTCATTTGCCATTTCTTTTGGAGTGCTGGCTTACATGTTGTCTGCTTTCACTGACTTTGGCCACGCTGAAACATCTGAGTTCTGTATCCACCTTGGTGACGTCTCTTTCTGTAACCTCCTCCTTGTTAGACGTTTTGCCTTGCTCCTATTTCGATGTCCTTGTCCTTAATGAAAACTCTAATTTAGTTTTAGGGATATAGCTGACTGGTTTTAATCTCTTTCCTCTCCTTACTGCATACCCTCTTCACTTTCCTTTTATGGTCTCCTTTACTTGTATGGCTGAAACTTCTCTTGCTATTTTGTTTATCATTTGCTAAGGTCTAGCACAGCTTGACATTCAACAGTTCTTATTTTATCTCTGTACCACTTGCTGGCTTTTAAGACATACCTAATGAATCCTTTTCCTCTCCATAGCTTATAGACTCTTTAATTGTTTTTAATTTCCTTTTTGAGGTTGACTTTGAGGATACAGGTTTCAAATATTTTTGCTTCTCTGAGCTGAGGGAAATTCTTAGGTGGCTGCTTTCCCATTCCTTATCTGCTTAGTCCACTTGATTTTACTGTCTTATTTAATTTCTCATAGTTAAAAAGAGTGAACTCTGATTCTCTTAGTTTTTCCTTCGTTTATCCTTAATTTAATCTGAATGTGCTTGTGTGCAGTCAATCCAAGGTAATTTTATGTGGCCGAGTCGTCTCTAACATCCTTGTTATTGGCCAAAAGAAGGCTTAAAATAGCATCAGCTTTTATTGGTCGAGAGACTTTTTTGTGAAGTCTGCTAGCAATATCGTATCCAGGAATACATGGCCCTCATGATTATTGTTAACATATGCTCTTTGGTTGATACCTAAAAAGTTTATTTCCTCGAATTGGCATTTTTCTGTCATCTTTTCCTGAATACCTATTGGTGTTGAACATCTCAGCCTTTTCTCGTGTTTCCGGTAGCAGTGCGTCATTACTCCTTATGGCTTTGTCGTCCCTCTCCAAGAAGACCACTTGCACCCCCTTGTGCTAGTGATCCCGTCACAGCTTGGTGTGGTGTTCCTCCTTTCTCTCTCACCTAGGTGTGAGATAAAATCAGGCTCTTCCTGCATCCGTTAACTGCCCTTTTGGACTCCAAATCTGCGTTTTACGTTCCTGAAACCGCAAGGTCTTCTATTTGTTTGCTCAGTCCACGTTTGAGATGGTTGTCCTGTCTCCTTCACAAAGAGCCTGTAGCCATATAGACCTGCTTTTTGCTGATATCATGCTGTATTTTCAGTCCCTTCACCATCTGGTGTAACCTTGCAGTGTAAGGTTGTTGACTGTCTCTTTACCAAAGTTTGCAGCTACATCTTCAGTCTTCTCAGCATCTGTGCTGTCAGGTTGCATGCCACCTAAAAGATTTTCTAGGGTGTGCGCTGAGACACTTTATGGTTTGACACTATGCTTCTCGTACAACCTAGGGGTACCGTTTTACTCTGACGTTTCTTTTCCTTCCTTGACATCTCGATATTTTTCAGAGCAATTCATGAGTAGGAGATGATATTATAGAGAATAATGGTTCTGTAGAGGAAAAACTAGCAAGAAGTCAGTTAGGAAAAAAAGATGTTTGGTTTTTTTTTTTTGTTATTTTTTCTCCAGGACTCTCTGTGTCCTTCCAGGTTTCATGTAATCTTCCATGGTTGTGTGAGCTACCCTCTGTTCTCCTTATTTGTATTCTCTGCTCCTACCTGTCCTTTATACTCCTTTCTTGTTTGGTCGTCTTTCTTTTTCTTTGCCGAGTCTGAGCTATTTGTAGAAGTGCATCTTCAATGAGAAAAGACAGAATATGGGTATCTGGGACAAGGACTTCAAGTCAGTCCTTAATTGGGGGTTTGCTGCAGGATTTAAGAGAGCAATGGGGTGACCTCCCACTTCTTGACCACCCTGCTTTCCTGACTGCTCCTTCAGTACTCTCCCTATACGCCATTCTTCTCAGGAATAGTTTTTACAGATGTCTTCTTATTCCTTTTTCTAAGTGGTTGTCCCTTATTTCACTGCATAAAAGTTCCTATGCAGTTTAGGTTTAGTCCTTCAGGGCATGCTGACTTGTTAATTAAAACTCCAAGTCACAATATGGCCAGGATGCAAGCTGTTTTTCTTTTCACAGAGACTTAGTTTTTTTCAGTGCAGTTGTGCTCTTAAACTTTTTGCAACTGCAGAATATGTTTCAATTTGCCTTTTGCAATTACAGGGCTTTCAATATAAAAAATGTGATGAAGTCAGTGAAACTCTGGGACTGCCAGATTGCTGTTGGGAAATGCTGGAAAGTGTTCTCTCCGTGTGTGTGTGTGTTTGTGCCACCTTGCAGCTTACATATTTTGCTTGAACTGTTCCTATGAACCATGTCAAACTGGTATTTTGTATCTTTTGTTTGAATACTTGCATATTGAATATTACTGCATAATGAGCAGTTGAATGCACATTCTCTTATCCTGGCTTATTTTCAGTTTAGATATTAGTTTATGTAATGATGAAAACGTTTGCGTATATGCATAATCTTGCAAAAGAAAACTTCACAAACCTGCAGTCTTTACTACTGTGCAATTAATGAAATCTACAATCCACGTTATTTCTTAAAATTAAGAAACTTTATTCTAAAGTCGTTGATTGAAATCTGTCTCGCTCTCCCTTTTTTCTTGCCTTTTAGACTCTCGTCTCGGAAAGTATAAATGCTCTTTTGTGCTAGAGATAGCTGTGTTCTTGCCAATGCTGAATTCTGGCTTTTTTTTTTTTTTCCCTTGTTGCTCCACCTCTCTTCAAAACCACTTCAGTTAGGGTTTTTTTTTTTGTTGTTTTTTCTTAAGTGTATTGGTTTAGGATGTCCTTCTCTCACTGCTTTAATGATTCAGAATGAGTATTTTTTGCAAAAGAACTAAAGCTGCAACATGTAGAAAGCCTTCAAAATACAGCAGTCCGCTTCCTAGTAGCTTCTGCCGGAATGGTTTCCCTTTATGAAAGCTGCGTTGTGGAGTTCTTTTAAAAACTTAGTTTGCCAAGTTTTCTTGAAAACACACAGGTAAGGTGTTGTCGGAAACATCTCGGTATTTCCATTCCGTTTGCTTTGTGTTTCTTCTCTGTTAACAAACTTGGTCTGGCATGGCCACGAGCCTCGTGCAAAACACCACTCACTGTTCACCTCTCTCTCTTTTGCTTGGAAAGCGCTGCCCTAAATGTTCCTGATTGTCCACAAACTTTTAGAAAAGGACATGAGAGAGTGTTGGTAGCGTGATTGTCTTTCTCTAAACTAGTTAGGTGAACTTGGTAAGATTTTTTTTTTCCTCCTATATTATGTGTTTTCTTAATCTGTGCTGCAAGTTTGTGAAATTGCTTTGCTGTGCATTCAAAGTGCACCTCGGGTTAGAAAAACTAGCTATAGAATTTAAAAAAAAAGAAAAAGGACAAAGCTGTGAAATATTGCAAATAAAGAAATTTGAAATGGTAACTTTCAGAGGGCTTCTTCTGGTGGGTTGCAGTTCAGACGAAAATCCCTCAGCTCACCCAGATGTGAAACTAAAGTACCGGAGCTGACAAGTAGCTAATGGTGCGAATTTGAAACTCCCTTTGATACTTGTGTAAATGTCAGCAGTTTTTCACAACCCCTAAACTAGTGTGTATTTACTTTGAAGACGATCCAGTAAGTGAATCCAGAATGCACAGTAAGTCAAATTTAGAGTTGCTAGTATAGCTTACTTAAAACCTGTTTTAATGGCTGTAAGCTGCCCATCCCATTACAGCTTAGTAGTAATAGATAGTAATTAGATAGTATTTTCTACCGGTCGCTAAATATAAACTTGTGTTCTTGTCATGTTTCATACCAAAACTATTGTTTTCATTAAAACCCTGTCTCTATTGATTTTTGCGTTTTACTCTCTCAGAATTGAGAATCTTCTCTGGAGTCTTTTACATTGATCTCGACTTTCCGAGAGCGGGCGAGAAGCCTAGGAGCTGATTAAGGGAAAAAACAGTTTGTAATTGTATCATTAACTGGCAATTGCTTCAACTCTCTCGCGCGTGTTGGTTGAAGTATTTTAATTTGAATGCGCTTAAACGTTAATTATGAGCCAAATGCTTCAAGGAACAAAGAGAGGCTAAGGCGTTTTATAGCCTCTTTTATACAAAATATGCCATTTGCAGAATCGCACCAGATATTCACTGTATGCTGTATGCCTGGCAATTCATCATCACGCTGGGGTTCAGCAAAGGGCTGCGGTAGCTGCGTAGCATCACTGCGTGTGATACTTGGTGCACCAGCACCACACCTGCGTTAGGCATCTTACTGTTTGAGGACCTTGAAGTGTTAGATAATGAGTGGGAAACTTTCAGGTCCCTTCAATTGCTGCCTTCTACTGTGGTTTGATAGAGGCTGTAGTAGAAGAATAGCTAATAATAGCTGAAAATAGCTGCCTCTGCTCTCTACATTTCTTTAATTTCTCAGATTTCTGCATGGAATTCTTGGATTCCTGCAGGTGATGTATTTCAGAACGATGGGTCTACACAGGCTCTTCTAAAGCTTTACTCCTTTCTACTGAAAAGGTTAATGTGCTGTGGATAGCTTAATGCGGTCGCATAATGCCTTGTCATAATTATGCTAGGTATCTCAAATCAACTGTTTACCGTGATATGAAAATATTTGGGAAGCCACTCAGGATGTCGGATAGCTGCATAGTTCGTTTGTTGGAACTGTGAATGGTGATCCGAAAGGTGGAAACAGTTCGTCTCCGTTAAATTGATGGCTGCTTTATGAGCAGCTGCCAAAAGTTCAAGCACGGAAACCGGAACAAACGGCAGACCTGAAAACCGAGGACAGCCTGAGATGTGTCGTAGTTAAATCAGCCTTTTATTTGCGGCGTTTTCTTTCGGTGCTGAACGAGGTGACTGTCGCTAACCTGCATGTGTGTGCTCACCCGTCCTTGAGTTGACAGCTTGCCTGCTGCCATATCTACCCAACGCATCCAGCGCGTGGTGTCCCAAGGAATGAAATTATTACGTGCAAACCTCTTGGGTGACTTTTCTTCTTTAATGAACGACCTTCCTCTAGGGGACTTTCCTGCCTCTGCCGTACGTTCCTTCTGCTCAGTTATCGTCGGTGTAAATATTACCAGGATGACTCCATCTGCCGTTTGAAATAAGAGGTACATTTTAGCGCTCCAGTTAGAGCTGTACCGCTGCAATTGAATAAGATTTCGAATAGGTACGGGAGTACGATCCTGCTCGGAAAAATGCTTTCAGAAATGGCACTTTCTTGTATTTGAGTTCTTTGTATATTAGTCCTGCAGCTACTAATTTTTGTACTCTTTTATGACCTTTTTTTTTTTTCCTTCTTCTTCCCGTAGTTGTTGTTGTCTGAGGAAACAGGCTAGGCTCCGCGTATTCCCATGCATCAAAAGAGTTGTGCTCTGCCTCTCGTTAACGATTCAATTTCTCGTTTTCTCAAGGACTGTATTATTTTCACTAATGGCCTCCTTTGACCTGTAAAACGGTTCCCATTGGTATACAAGGGTAGACTGAAATTGTATACAGGAACGCAAGAAAGCTGATTCCCTTCAAGTACATTTAGCTTTGTAGAGCAGGCAATTAGGAACAAATGTGTCCTTTTCCTAAGCGACTAGGTATTTTGTGTGTTGGTATGTGGACAGTGTTCACGGGGAACTATACGCTGCTGTCGTCAGCTGTATTTCAGAGCAGAGACGAATTACGAACTGGATTGAAATCCTTGTAAGGAATTGACTCTCCGACTGAGTAAAGTAGGCTAATTTTCTCTTATACTGATGTGGCTATTTAAGTGGGAAGTAGTAACGAATGTTTTATAAAGTGCCAGAAATTATATTGCTAAAAAACCTTCAGGATCCTCAGGCAAAGCTCTTACTCTGGTCTTCATCATCATTATTGTAACGTTGCATGGTCCTTGTGTCCAGCGCTACGTGATTACCCAAATTCTTCAAGCTCTCATTTTTCAAAGGAAATCTCCTTTATTAAAGCAAATTTGGCCTAAATTTCTTTTTCTGTCCCTTAATTCCTCATGCTGCTGTTTTTACTGGTGATGTTACCCATAAAAGAGGCGGTCACGATTAGCATGAATTATAACACCCGTTTCAGGTGAGTTTTAATTTTACTTGCCATTCAGGACTTTACGTGCTTGAGGAAGCTCTTATCAGTTTGCAGAATTAAGTGATGGATGAAACATCACTTCAGCCAAGTAAAGCGTGGAAATACACTGAACTCCTCCCAGGTGAGGAAGACGGTACCCTTTCGCCGAAGAAGGGAGCTGGAGGAATGCGGGTTGCCACGCTTTCCCCTTCCTTTTATTTCAGCCTTTCTACCTCTTCTGAGGTGACATGCCTTTTGCAAGCAGTGATGCTCTCCAAGGTTACCTCTTTGAGGTGTACAGTCTAACTGAAAGGCTTGGATAATGCTTGTAATAAGGTAAAGGGAGAACATCTCAGTTCAAAAGCACGCTCTATGACGGACTCTGGTACCCTGCTTTGTCTCTAGAGGCCGTTTAGATTAGCCACTTGATACACGGCATAATTATTTCTTGAGGACTGGACAAAGCCCCTGCAAGTTTCCAGTCTTTCTCTGATTGAACGTCATTGGGTAATGGAAAGCCACAGGCGAACCAAATGAGAGCTCTCGGTAAAGGAAAACTGAAAGGAGAAATGTCTTTGCTGGCCAAAGAGAATAAAATACAGCTAGATAGGGGGCAATTACTTGGAGATAATAATTACGTAGGCTTGACACCACACTAAGTGTGGTTATCTTGGTAGCTTTCCTGCCAGGTCCTCAGTGTGGTGTAGTGAGCCTCATGTGCCTTTAATTAGGAGTAGGTGATGATATGTAATCTTGCTCAGCTCTCTGGGACCCTCCTGTTCCAAAAATGTTCTTTTTCTTTGCTTCTGAAAGCCCTGGAACGTTGAAGCCGGTCGCTAGTGATGTCCCTTGCCTTTATTCAGATGTACCTGCAGGTGCTTTTGAGCTTCTTTTTACTGCGTCTCTCTCACTGTGGTGAGATTCTTGCTTTACCGAACAATGAAACGTAAATCAATTTGTTAATCTGATGAAATTTGCTGTTGAGTGTAATTACTTTTGGAGACGTGCAATTACATGCTGATTTTTCAGAACAGGCAAACTGACATCTTCTGCTGGGGGTGGAAAGATTTGAAACAGAACAGTTAAATGATACTTTAAAACATGAAACAGCTGCTTCCTTTTTATCTGCTCCTGCCCTCTTTTTTTTTTTTTTTTCTTTTTTTTGCGTCAACTGATGACATTTTTCTCCTTTTAGAAGTTGTTCCCTTCTTAAATACTTGAAATTTAGGGTTTCTTTCAAATGCAGTTAACTGTTTTGAGGAGGTGTTGCGAATTTCAGGTACTTTTCCCTGGAAGTAATGACTTGTCCCCTAATAAGTGACTTCAGCATCCTTTTAAACTGTTCACTCTGAATTTTTCCCAAGTGCTGTATTGTTGCATGATTTTTTTTTCTTTGAATGCTTTTATCCTTCTGTTGAAATCTTGTTTTGTTTTTTTCCCTTCCTACACCTTGAGCTATAGTTGGGATGATCTGCTGCTTGGTCAATTAAGTCATACTCCGTAGCATAGAAACACTTTGCTGAATTCTTATTGGAGAAGAAACGCGACGTTTTATCGCAAACTGTTTTAGCTCTCCGTGTAAGTAAGGCCGGTTCCAAAGCAGTTTGATTTTCAACAGTGTTTTATTTTATCATTTCCCTTGAAGCTAGGGAAAGTAATGTTCAGGGCAGGCTACCAAATTAGTGTTTTTTGTAATTTTCATCTCTTGTGTCAGTCTCATTTAAAAGACTTTGCTGTATTGAAGAAGTTGAAAATACCATTGTTTTCCACATTTATTGTAAAGTCCATAGAGCTTTGGAAGTCTGCTCACCTGGCTGTTCCAAAGCTTTAGCCACACAAATAAGATAAACAAGTTATGGAAGGACACAGAGACACAGACTGAGATTGAGACTTTAATGATACTGAGAGGGTTAGTTAGGATAAACTTTCTTTTGGATGTGAGAGTAAGGTGTGTATGGATTGCCTTATATTTAAGGAAGCTGATTTCCCCCCCCCCCCAGCCCCCCCATTATATGGGGCTAGAAAACATAATATCGAAAATACAGAATTTATTTTGCATGGAAGCAAAGCATGCATTAGACAGGCAATTAACTTCTCCTGGGTGAGGCCCAGGGTGGTCATGTGCCGGTGGCTTGAGGTTGCTCTAGTTCTGTGCTAAAGAGCTCTTCTTGAAAATTCGGTATGCAGTTGTTGAATGTAGACGTAAAACTCGGGTTCAGATATATTTCAGAAAATGAGCAGTGTGTAGACCATTGCAGGGAAGCTTTTACAGCCACCAAAAGAGCTAGATATATTTCCTTATATGAGAGCTTATTTAAAGAGTCGAGGAACGGTAAGCAAAGTTAACGAAGAGGACAAAAGCGCACTGCCAATAAAATATAAGAAGCCAGAATACTCAAATGTAGCGGTAGATATAGCCTTGCTAAATCGCTGGGGAAAAATACATCCTGTGCTAAAACAGGATGACAAAACCAGAAAACTCCTGGCTCGTTTAAGTAACCAACATGAAGACAGAGCCATCAGCACCTGAAAAGCAATTCTCAGGAGTCTCTACGGATCTGCTTTTGTTAAGCATAAACTATTCTTGGACCACTGTTAAAATTTCTTCTTTTCTTACTTAGTTTCGGGACTTCATATTTTTAAGGTGTCTTTACCGTATGGGCAGATCTTGCTCACAGCACTATTAACAAGCATTGAAAAGAGTTGGGGTCATGGCAGTGTAGTACTATCACAGCCCTATATAATAAATCAATTAGGCAGAAATTTTGGGGAATATATATATTTTTATATATATGTGTGTGTGTGTGTGTGTATTTTTTTCTACATAAGAACTGTTTTTCCTTACTTACGAAAGTCTTGTAGAGTTATTTCTTAGAAACAGTCTCTAATTCACATGTAAGACCAGTACCATCAAGGCAGTCCTACTGCTGGACCCAAAGTGTCATTAACTGCCATGCATGTTTTGACCACAAGGATTGAAATAAATCATGATAAATTCATTTATCTTTTTGGGGGGTTTTTTGGGGTTTTTTTGTTTTTGTTTTTGTTTTTTTAAACTGGGAAGTTCTCTATGACAAAATGTAAGCCACGTGCTCTCGAAAGCCTTCAGCAATAGCTCTCCGAACTTATGAGCGTATCCAGGTTGTTAATTTTTCCCTCTCCGGCAGTGTTATTTTTTCATCTTAAGATTTCTTTAAAACAAAATCGTAGAAGAGACCCTTAAAAAAGATGAAAACCTTGAGGAGTAAAACGGTCTAGGCTGTGAGTTCTGACTGCCAAGCTCTTTAAAGCCTGTTATTGATCCTGCTTAATGAGTCAGTCCTTTGATCAGCTTTACATGAGCTTGAATACGCTGCGATCCACAGTGTAAAGTTTCTTTCTAGAGTACTTTATGGTTTTCCTCTCTTTTTAGGAAAGAAGCGTTTATCAGCCTGCCAGTTCAACAGCTAGAGGCACGCAGTGAGAAGAGGCAAATCTGTTAAAGCTCCCTGCACTTTATTTTGTCACTACGTGGGGGCACGATTTTGAAAATGCTGAAGTGTGCCTGTGTTGAAATGTCAATTATTGTGCAAAACTTTTGGTTTTTTATCTTTTTTTTTTTCCTCCCCGCAAATAAGCAGTGTGTCGAAAGGGAGGTTTGTTTTTATCGCTGCCGCTTCACGTAGTAAGGTGACATCAGATCTGAAGCAGCGCCTGGCTTTGGGGTTATCTGATAGCGAGAGAAGCGTTGTCACTAAAAGGTATTGCTGTTTGGTTATTTATATAAAATATTAGCTCTGTTACTTATGTAAAATCCTGGCATTTTGCAAACCTTCTGTGGTACAGATTGATAAACGTTTTAAATTATTCATCCCATATGATCCTTGGAAGTCATGGTTTCCTCGGCGAGAGAGAGAGTGAGTTCTTTCTCCACTAACAGCCCTGCAACACTGAGCTCCAGCCTGCACATATTTCCAGTGTTTTGTCTGGTCAGAAATGATGCAAGGCATAAGGTTTTGCCCATTTCCATCTGTCAGCTATTTTGCAGCCTGGAAGAAGAAGAAAAAAAAGAAAAGAAAAAGGCACTAATATGTATTTAGCGGCTTTGCTCTTCCTTTTCTTCTTGATTCCTGCTTGCATTGTAAGCTCTTTAGGACAAGTTTCATTCCTACTTGTGTATCGTGCCTCTGGCACGGAGGTGCTCGTACACTGTAAAGCTCATCTTTCTGCCGGACTTTCAGGGTCTGGGAGAGTATGTGTTTGAGCAGTGTTTGAAAGTTTTTCTCCAAACCCCCTCCCTCCTCATATTGAAATTCCCCATAAAAGTTGGTATGTTCAACGATCCCGGTTTACCCTGCACGCAGATGGTGTCAGCTCTGCTCGGCGCGAGGCCAACTAACCCGATCCTTCACAACTGCGTCCAACCAGCAGTGCTTGGCGGCGGAGGGATGTACTTGAGAGCTTGCGACTGGGCAGGGTGGAGCATCTTAATGCTAATGGCTCATTTTCCGAAGGGCAGTGTCACGACTGACTTCGGCATTTGTTTTTGCCTTTGTTTTTTCTTTTTTTAATAGTTCAAAACTGCCTAGTCTCCAGAATGACTTTTTTGTATTAATATATGCATCCAAATCCCTTTGACATAAGGAATTTGCAGACGTTCTTCTCTTACAAGGTTCTCATGGTGGCAAAGCTCACTCGGGAACCCAAGCGTTATTCTCAACTGCGGATTAAATAACCCTTTTCCCCCCTCCTGGGGCAGGAGCGAACTGCCCAGCACGTTGTGAGCAAAGCGGGCGTTCTGCTGTTGGCTGTCGAGATTTGTCTCCTGAAGCTGGACTCCCCGCGCAGGACCCGTTCCCCTTGCAAGCAGTCTGCCGGCTGTCAGGCTTTCGGGCTAACACATGAGCACAGTATGCCTGCTGCCAAGTCCAAGATAACTCAAAACAGCTTTACAGCACAAACACGTCTGAGGTCCAGTGTAAGGGTTGATATTTTGTATAGGTTTTCGAGAAGTCTCCGATTTTCAACTTGTTGCTTTTAAAGCTGGCAGTGGAAAATGTGCATTTTCTAAGATGAAGGATTTTATTGCATTGTTTTTCTCGGCTGAATTCCTCGTAAAGGAATGAATTCTTTACCTGCATTTCGTTTAAGAGCACGACCTTTTAGCGAAGGGTTTTTTCCCCCTCTGTTTAAACTTTTAGAAGAGAAATGGCACGAGCACAGTTTTTATGCTGTGACTGAGAAAGTCCTGTTACTTAAATGCTGTAGAATTAAAACTGTCAACATCTATGACTGTTCCAAGAATAGAAATCCCTTTTGAAGTGTGTGTTTTTTTTTTTTTTTTTTTTTTTTTTTACCAAACCTGTAGGTCAGTCTTCTAGATCGACAAGAATTAATCGATATCAACATTGGCAGGGTCCCACTAGTTTATAAACAATCAGAAAACCCTTCCTAGACAAAAAAAAAAGCACTGTAGAAGTGAACTTAGGGGAGCAGGAGCAATGTGGCAACATCTTTTTGCTATGCTTTTTTAATTTCCACCTCCTTTCTTTTGAATTTTAAGCCTACGGTTTGCATTCAAAAGTATTCAGTTGGGCACCTTGACGTATATAGATCTTGAGGGGCCAACAGTAGGTAAAGATTTTGTCTGCAAGAAATATGCAAGGTTAGGAGGGTCTTAAATTCTGTTTTCAAAATGTTAAAATATATCCAATGAGTTTGTTTTTGTAACTGAAATCTATAGCACTATTTATTCCTAGAATTGCTTAATGTTATTGGTCTTTGTCACCAAGTCATAGTAAGTTGCTTGCCACGAGTTGCCAGGAGACTTACCATTCTTGTCTTCAGTCTTAGCACTGAGTTACTATGTAAAAATTCACCAGAATCAGTTCAGTTCTTTTCAAGTACCCAAGTAAGGCAGAATTACTGGTGTGTTGTGCTCTCAGTTTTGGAGAGTGAGGGTGCTTGAAGTTTGAGGGAATTGAAGTGAACCTTAGAGGTCCCCTTCCCATGGAAATCCACCTTATTATGCTTTGAATTCTGCCTTCCCCCTCTGAGCTTGTTGGATCTGTTCCTGATATTCCTGAATACTCCCTCTTCACTGAATGTCCTCTCAAACTTTACAAAGCTGCTGGTGGATTTTGCTTGAAATATTTTAGAAGTTACCTGAACTTTCATTTCCACCTCTTTGCTCGAGGCTGCTGCACCTATGGAGCCATCTGAAAGCATAGCCGCGTTGCTGCAACGCGCAGCCCAAGATCTCGCCAGAAAACTACCTTTTCTGGTACGTCAGTCTGAGAGGCAGGACTTTGCATTTCTGGGGCTGAATCGTAGGTGTGAACTCCTCCACTAGCTCTCCTTGGAGGCTGTGCAGCAACATCTGGTTGAGAGCAGGGAGAAGAGCTGGGAACACGAGCGCCTTAAATTCTTGCAGCAAGACTTACCAGAAATTGTTTTTCCTGATGTCAGCCACAGCAAGCCTGCCACCGTTGTTGGTGGTCCTTACGTAGCTGGCACAGGATGAGAACTCTAGGAAGAAGCATCCAACCAGCAACTTCAGGCTCCTGTGGGTAAAAAGTGCCTCGCAGAGAGCTGTGAATTCCCACCTGGGTCTCCTGTGGCTTGACACCACTCCCATTGCCTACACAATCTGTGAGATTCATAAATGTCACCACCTTGCTGTTCCTTTAGCTAGCCTCTCATTGCCACAGCTCTAAAAGCAAGAGCTGAGACGCTTTTGTCTTTTTTTTTTCTCTCCTGCCTACGTGTTACAGTAGCTTTCAGTCACCTTGTCACACGCTGTTTTGCATTAGCATTGCCTTGTTCGATGTGCAGACAGGGAAGAAAGCAGATGCAGCACAAGGCTATGGGAAGGGACGCTGTTCTCTTCAGGTATTACCTGGCATTCATAAGAGCTGAGCTCTTGCTGGCCTCGTCTCAGGTGTCTTGGGGCATTTGGTAGCGTGTTATTGTAATGAGCATGTGTGCGGCACCTGAACTGAGGTTGCTCTTCCAATTATGGGACTTCCCAGAACATTGTTTGCTAGTGCACTTGAAATTTAGATGTGCATCACTGTTCAACACCTGGCTGTTTATTGAACAGCTACTGCCAGTTTGTCAGATTTGCGTGGTAGTTTTTCTCCTGCAGGGAAATGGGGGACTAAATCTTAAGTACTATTTTTAATTTAAAGACAACTATGCTCATGTTTGCTCTGCACAGCAATTTTGAAAGCTCTCATAGGGAGACAAAGCATATATAATTGGCATGTCTGAGCGAACTGCTGACTGCAGCCAATTAGCTGAAAAGTGACAATTTGTGACTACTGCAGTAAGGCAGCACTGTATTAGAATGTAAATCGATTTTCATCTCGGTATAGCTTCAGAACTAGTTTTTATATTTCCACAACATTAAATGTTTGTGCCATAAAGTTCAGTGGCTTAGTTAGTATTACAGCAAATGAGAAGTCAGTCATTTATCTCTTTCATTGCTCTTCCATACAGGAGCAGCGTGACTCACAGTAAGTAATAGGTGTGAAGATCAAACTTTTAGCTGAAATCTTATTTTCATTTGTTGTAGAAAGTCAGCCTCGATGTACGAAGCTCTCAAGTTGCACCAAGTTTGCCAAAAGCTTTTCTTCTTCAAAATAAAAAAGCAGCGCTGTGTGTTCAGCATGCTTGGTTCAAACTGGCTGTTGAGGTTCTGATGAGCAACGGGTGATTCTTCTAAAGCAAGCAGGAGCAGATCAATTTGTAAACCAAGATAACTTGTCTGGAGCCTCTCTGCTTGCTGTGATCCTCCTCTCCTGAAGCTTTAGCTACCAGATCAGCTGCTGTTGCTGCTATGGATGGGCTATCCCCTACTCAAATTTGTCAACTTTCAATTGATCATCAAAACTTCACCTTCCAGTGTACACACCTAACACCATCTTGCATATTACAAACTCTGTGAGACCCCTTATTCCTGAAGCATGCTCCGCTTCAACTTGCTGTGTTACAGAAAGTTTGCCAAGTTACCACTGATCACTGCAGGATGATTCCTTCTCTCTCAAGCTCCCGGTACACGTTTCCTGTGTATCTTGGGCTGCAAGGTGCTTCCGCTGTGGCGAATCTCTCCCTGTGGGACAGGTTGTTCTTACAGTTTTTGGAGGTTATAGGGTTAAATCAGCTTAAATTTTCTTCTTAACTTTAAAATTCAGGATGTAGCTTCTCCATTCGTTTAAGTCCACAGCGCTTCTAAAAACAAATGTCCTGCTGTCTCCCTTGTGGGGCACCACATTGCACAGTGGTGCAATGACTGTGGTCAGGAACTGGGTCCACCTGAAAGCTGGCTCAGCAAAGTTTTCAGCTGCGCTGGTTTACGGTCTGACTTGCTATATAGCTGCAAACACACCTACTGTATGCTGTTGCTGGGCCGTGGGGGATGTGGGAACAAGTGTTAAAAGAGAGGACATGGCTGCATACTTGCACACCAGCATCATTTACAGAAGGGTTAAAATGGTGAGGTAATCATGGTCTATAACAAGCTTTACTTCATTCCCTTAGAGATGCAATTTTTTTCTTTTTCAGTGTAGGTGTTATGTTCTGTGCTTGCCGCTGTGCAGGGCTAATGATCAGTCAAGGAGCTGTAATGTTTTCCCTCCCTTTTAGTGACTGAGCATTCACATTTCACTGCCAAGTGTCTTCATTCACTGAAATTCCTTTTCTATTATCTATTTGCTAAATTGCCAAGCCTACCTGGTACATCTAAATACAGACAGCTTGTTCCTAGCTCTTGATTGAGAGCAGATATGACACTAATCAGTCATCAACCACTAACCTTCCATGTGAAGATGGATTGGGGGCAACTGATCCACTTCCACCCAAGAAGAAACTGTCTTTCAAGATGTGGTAACACAAGGTTCAGCTCAGAAACGAAGCAGGCACATATTCTCCTTCCTGAACACCAGCAATAGTAGGAACAGGTTCTGTTAGGCTGTTTTGCTAAGATCACGGTTTCTTCACGATTGTTAAGATCACCCTACTGCATTTGCCTGTTACCTCTTATACGCCTAGATTACAAGTACTATGCATGCAAATGTAATCTTTTTGTTCTCTTAACATTTTGTGATGTGCTAGCTCACGTTGGTAGTCCCGGAGGTACACCGTAACAGAAGGAAGTAAAGAAAGAGCAGATATTTATGAATTATATGAACTTCTTATTCTTTCCAGGTGTGATTAACGCAGAAGACAGGGATAGTCCTGACTTGGCCTACTTTGCATTAATTTACGGTTTCTTCATAATCAGAGCTTCAAGGTAGAAACAATTACAGTAATGAAGCATTTCCACCAACATTTCAAACGTGATTATATCCTAATTGTGGGGCATGCTGGTCAGATGTCTAATGGGAATTGGTTTCTCTTGGTTCCTACAGCCAGAATTTACCTGATTCATCTTAGTCGTATTTGCAGATTTGGGGTGGGAAGAACAAGGATGCAAACTGTTTAACCTGCTTATCAGGCTTCTAGCATGACCTTTCCCTATGCTTTGCCACTCTTGGTCATGTTTATAAACAGTAAGATCTGCTTTTAGGCTTACCACCATGTCAGATGGCTTTGCAAGGGAAAGGCAGGGTGCTTCCTATAAGCCTGAATCCCAGGTTCCAGTTTTTCTTCCATTTAATCATCTTCCATCTAAGCATCTCCCTTTGGTACATGCTGACGCAGTTTCCAGTCTCTCTGTGCTCCTTGACACTGTAGGCTAAGCAGAAGGTTTATTAAATCAGTGATGATTTTCTTTTTGTCCCTTAACGTTTGGTCTGACTTGTGTGTCTTACCACAAGATCAGCTTTGCATTCAGTCCAGCAGTGTGGAGACGGTGGATGGTTCAGGTAGGAGGAAAGGGAAGCTGGGCTAATCCAGCAAATTATCCCCCTAGTGAAAAGGATGGAAGAATGTAGTTCGGACTTGATACTCAGTTCCTCAACAGAGTCATATTTAAGACATATAAGAGGCTGGCACATCAGACATAGGATGTATAGGACATAGATGTAGAAGAGGCCCATGGCCTCCTGGAGCAGCACTTGGAGGCCAGGTGAGATATCCTGTTGAATGGCAGTAGGTACCTGTCTATAGGGAAATTAATGAAGCGCCTTATAGATCCATGAAACCAAGTATTGCACCTTGGAAATTAAAGCAACTAAATTTTGGAGTCTGTAGACAGGTGACTTCATGTGCCTTAGGTGTTTAAGCTCCCATTATAAATGGAGATGTAGTCGTGAGATGTGGGACTGCTCAGGCAATCCTGTATAGATACCTACATTGGTTGACCAGCTGAATCACTCTCTAGACCCCCTAAAAGGGGCGATCTTGCCGTCTCCTCCGTTATGTTTTTTCTGTGCTTGCCTCATCCCTCAGCGAGCCTGGTTAAGCTCAGTATACTACCAAAAAGCCCCCCCCGCTCCTTGGGTGAGCCCTGCCCCAGTTTAACGAGTGCACTTGGCTCATTAAAGGTGTCCGCTGAGCACCACAGCCAGAGTATGTGAAACAGCAGCAGCACGTGGCAGAGCTGGGTCCACCTTTTGGTAGGTGGTGCTGAGTTGTTAGGTGGGCTGGGTTTTTCTTGAAACCTCACTGCCAAGCCTGTTGGAGTTGGCTCGCTCCTTCTGTTGAGGGTACCAAGAACAATATGCATTTCGTGCCGTGGGTTTCATTAGGACACGTTGTATTTGTATTTAATGGCGAATTACAACCAGTAACAATTTTCTCTTGAGCCGAAAAGCGCTCTTTTCCCCCATTGTTACCATAGAGGGCAAAATTAATGTTTTGATGACTTTGGCATCACTCAAGAATACTTAAAACGCTTTTTTTTTTTCCAGCTGGTCCTCTGATAGAAACACAGACGCTTACAATTCTGGCCACGGCTTCCTCTTACTGTGGTCTGTATTCTCCAAGGTCAGATTGAATTCTTGCCTCTAATCGTAAAAAAAGAAGAGAAAATGGAGGTGCTGAGGAAGAAATAAAGAGGAAGATGTACGTAAATGTCATCTACAGCTTGTTTGGCTGGTGGTTTTATCTCTCTGGAAACCCTTAGAGCTCCCAGCCTTTCAGCCTTACGTGCTGCTGTTTTGTTCGTTCACTTTGGCGCCGGGGCTGTGTTTAAATAGAAAGCAAAGCAGCCCGGAATCTCTGGACTTCCATGTTTTTCTGAGTGCTGTGTGGTCCTGTGGGCTTATAAAACACCCCTGCTGTAGTGTTCTCCCACCTACCAGGGTAGGTTAATGGATCTAGCAGCAGGGACCCTTCTGAAATCTTTGGAGTTCCCAGCAAGTACCTAACTCCCGTAGCTGGCCTCATGTTGCGTCTTCTCTGCTGTAGTTATCTGCTTCCATAAGTTAATTAGGCTTTCTTTTTTCCTCCTTTGCAAATACTTCTCTAGGAGAGTGTCCGGTTGAAAATATCACTTCCAATCTCGCTTTTTCTCAACCCTAGTCCTAGGTAGGATTGAAAAGAAAGGCAGCGCCGATATGAATCGGCTGTAAAATAGTGGAGGGGGTAAAAATATGGCATGCAAATAATCTTGAATCGTTAATGGAGAAACAATGCGTCCTGTATTTGTTCTTGTTTTCTCCAACAAGTAGGTTCCAAAAATGCTCCAAATGATGTTGTGGAAATGCCATGCTAGAAATGTCCTTCAGTACATCAGGAAATATTTGATGTTAACATTTCCAGGCTAAAAGAGTTGTTCATAATGTAAGACATGAATTGGGGCAGGGAGAGATTTGCCCCATCTCCATTATTTGTGGCACATTTTTAGTTTGGCTTGTATTTGTATAAAAGCAGCAATAACTTCCAGCAGAAGTGGCCAGAGTTCTGTTGTGATGATTTATCTGCAATTCTGTTCATTAAAGGTATGTGAGAACAGTTCTCAAATTTGTTTCTTGCTATATTTAACTTGCTGGAAAAAATATTTTTATGGAAATTCTCGTTAGTTTGTTGACATTCGTTTTTCTTAGTGGTATGCAAAATTCAAGTACTTCTGATGAATTCAAAGCACTCATAAATCAAACAAAGAATGGAAGCAAATGGAAGCATAAATAAGTGTAGTTGTGGTTGCGCTTACAGGCTTAAGGTGAGCTCATTTCAAAATAGGAAGGTGACTAGGAGTCAGCTGGACCCTTTTAGCACAAAATCATTCCTTTGAAATTATTCTCGTGTTTCCTCTCTCCTGAAGCACTAATTGTGGTACTGATGCAAACCAATTCATGGCATATAATCGTGCCAGTTTGTTAGTCCAACTTTGTATCAGTCTCAAGCTGCAGCTTAACTCCAGAAATATTTTTAGTTTGAAATACTAGCTGTTACTGAAAAGCCAGCTGGGTTCAGTTTGTCTTTTCTTTACGCTTTGCTTAAGCTGTTTTGAAAGGAGCATGTAATGATTTCAAAACCAGTGTAGTTTTCGCTTTGTAGGGCAGCCACGCTTTCTTCTTGCCCCAATATTTATGCTAATCCAATGATAAAGTTAAACTCTTAATATTTTTTTTTTATCAGTCCATATATCCAGCCAAATTTGCTTGACATTTCCAATGATGTGGCATTTGAAAAGCTTGATAGGCTCATGTGCGATTTTTCAGCTATCTTCTCAGATCAGACAAACACAAGCTTGACAATATTCTCTCAAAATAACCTAATTAATCATCTGCTCTTTTTTCATCTTAATTATTTAACAACGCTGCGTTATTTCAAAGAATCTAGAAGAAAACTTCTTTGAAGGACAAGTGTGTTGTGCAGGTAGCAATTACAGTTTTGTAGCTGCGATGAAGTTCTGCTTGGTACCTGGAGCAGGCTCGGAGAAGTCCCTAAAAGAGATGCACTGGCTATTCCTGCAGTTACATTGCTTATTCCTTTGGTTAGTTTTTTTAGCATGCATATGTGAGTTTTCTTCTGTGGTTTAAACTTAACTGAAAATCCAATACCCTGTCAGAAACTTCTGCCATGTTTTTTTGCCTGTATTTGAAATGAACAGTCTGCTTTTTACTGCGATTTCTAACCAAACTTTCTATGTAGCTGAATTAATTAAATCCTAGGAATAGATTATATTAGAGGTAATTAAGCTTTAAGTAAGCAAACCATTAACAATTATGATGCTAAATTGCCTGTGACACAGATTGGTCAAGTTTAATAGCATGAGGTGTTTTCAGCTTGTGAGAAGTAAATTGCAAAAACCAACTTAGTCTTTCTATGTGTTTGAGATAGAGATTCCTCAGTTTCTCTGCAAGGTAAGAGCTCCAACAGATGGACAAAAGAACTTCCGATAAGGCATTTCTGGTATTTCAGCATGTAATATCTCCAACTTTTCCTCCTTCATTGTATTTGTTTCCTATACTTGTGTTATCCAAAAAAAAAAAAAAAAAAGGGAGAAGGCAGGTCCTTTTTGGTAACAGTTTAGAGATGTGTTCCCAGTCTCACTATGTAACATCATTTTATTTGAATCACACATAAGCATTTTAGGTTTTTGTGGATCTATCCTGTTTTAAAACTAGCAGGTACTTGTTTCTTCTTTACATTTTATTTTACGTGAAGCAGGTTTCACTTTCGGTCACAAAAACTGGTCTTGATGATCCTCTTTGGAGAACATACCTGTTTCTGGTTTCTGGGTGGTTTTAAGTTTCTTTTTCTATGAAAGGATATTTAAATATATGCTGTTGATGCATAACATGGTCTTTTGTGTGGAAATGCATTTTTCTCATAGTCTGCCATCATCGTAGATATTCTCAGACTGTATTTCTATATAGTGGAAATGTTACGGGCTTGTATTTTAGGATATGGCATTCTAAAATCTTTACCTTAAAGAAATGCCCCAGTAATTATGCAAATATAAATCTACCTCCCCTACCTCAGTTACCATCCACCAAGTTTTACAATATGAAGTGAAATCTTGCTTGCTCCCTTTTTCTGATTGGAAAGCTGCAGAGAAGTGCTTTATATGGAACAATTCAGCAAGAAACTGTGCACCTTCTTGTCCTTTGTAGGCAGTAGGCTGGAGAGATGGCAAGCATATGGTCTGCAGGTTTCAAGTGAGCTTTCCAGCAAAACAGTGGTAGTCTATTGTGTGCTCTAAAGGAGCTTTCAACTTAAGAGCATTTCAATATAAGAAAATGATTTTGGCCTCCTTCTGTAGCAGGATACAATGTATATTTAAAGCAAACATGATTATGGAAGGTATTGTTGGACAACCGAAATCCAAGCACTAGCTCATTTTGCATAGACTCACGATTTTTGCAATATGGCAACCGGAAGGAGAGATTTTCAACTAGGTTAATGATACTGTAGCGTGCGGTTTATTGAGAGAAATGCAGGCGATGCCTTCAGCGAATTTAATATACGCGAAAAGCTTTTGCACCCAACGTGCAGATTTCAGTTTAGGTTTGAAATAAGTTGAGATACTTCATGAAAGAGTTAATTTCCTGTTTTGGTACTGAGATTGATAGTCAGAGGAAATAGGAGGTACCTGGAAAGAACTTTTGATTCCTAATATTGCAGAAGTCGCTTTTCTGTTGGCTTGCCTCGCCTCTGCTTTGTTATTTTTAACCAGGCTCCCTAATCTTTCCTTTTGCCTCTAACCACCTCCCAATTTCCTGTTCGCTTCTTCCCTCTGTTTTTTGTCCAAAATATTCGGTTGTTTTTCCCTTTTCTGTGCAGTTTGAGTGGATTGCAGGAAAGTGAGTTAAGATGAATGCCATAGCTGTTTTTACAGTGTCTATTATCTTCTGTATTTCATGCCTTTTTGCTGCTCTTGGTGTAAGTGACTTATTCAAGGAGATTTTGATGTAAGAATGTTACTTGAATAGGAGCATGCATTTTTAATTTTTTAATAGTGTACTTTGGATTGTATACCGTAATTTAAAATGTTCTACTTTAGCTCTTGGAAACTTGTGTGTTCACATTCTCTTTGAACTACTTTTTTTTTTTTTTCTCCAAATTCATTAACGTATTCTTAGGATTTTTTTTTTCTGAAGACCTATTCTTGGAACAGTGCTGGAAGAGAGAGGTGTTGCTTGTTCTAGGCTCTTTTCGGGGGGGGGATATATGATTTCAAAAGTAATCTGAAGTTGTAGTTTACGTTCTTTTCTCTCAGACTATATCAGTGCTTTTTCAAAACAGTGTTAAAAATGCTAATTGACTTAAGTAAAGACATATTTCATTATAGTTTTTGGATTCCAGCAACAATGCATTTTAAATCTAAACTTGCTTTACAGTAAGTAATAGAAAGCATTTGCTTTTCTTTTGCAGATTGCATTCTCACAACACAGCAACTTTATGGACCTGGTACAGTTCTTTGTGACATTTTTCAGGTACTTTTCATTTAAGACAGCTAAATGTTTCTTCTTTAGGAAAGATCTTTGTTTTTCAATGTAGTGATTTGTTGTTTCATAAAAAATTAAACATCTTGTTTGCACAACAGCCTAGCACATGGAAATCCCTACTCTGTTTGAAGTATTTTTGTTAGGAATCCTATTAGGGAAGCTGTCTGCACATCTTTGCAGATACGTTTGTCCCGTGCATGCAGAGAAAGGGAGGTTAGAGGAAGGGGGCGGCGGTGGGGAGGCTTTCTGAAATTGAGAAGTTATTTGAAAGATGGTATAGAAGCAGTCTGTTGAGTTACCATGTCATCCAAATGAATTATGACTAGAGGAATTGCAGGCGTTCACCCATTGTCAGGTATAAATCATAAATTAAGGAAGCTGGTTTTGCAACAAGTTAAGCGTGGACTAATTTAAGACTCTATAGGTAGCACCTGTGATTTAAACTGAACTGCTGAAAATACGTGAAGTTAAATACAAGTGTGCGTTTCAACACAGTTGAAACCAAATACCTTTCTCCCATTCATGAACTGCTTGGTAAAGGTCATTTCTCAGCGTGAAGCCAATTGCTGATTCCGTAGGAGCGGAACCAACAGAGGCAATTTTAATATTAAGGTTGTTTCCTCTTCCCTTCTCCAAAAAAGTATATCCCTGACAAAGAGCTGAAAAGTCTCCCAAAGCACAGTAGGCAATCTCTTTAAGGTTTCATAATCTGATGTGTCGGTCTCTCTTTTAGGAACTGTTAATACTCTACAAATAAAAAACAATATTTGATCCATAAGGAGAACTCCTACGGGATGGTTATACATGTATGTTTACTCCAGATCTTACAGTCTATTTTAAAGCAGGCAATATTATGCCCATTTTAAAATGGGCAAAAGGAATAATAGCTTGCTTGAAGTTCCGTGCTAAATATAATTAAATGAAGGAGCTGCAGATGGATCTTTCAGACAATTGCTTTATAACAAAATTGTTTTAGGATGTAGTTTTTGCAGCATGGATCATGCTTTAATACAGTTCCAGGTGAGCACCAGGCTCGACCCAGCACCTTGCTTGCATTGATAGGGAATAAATGTTTACTCCAGGATCAGCCTTAAGAGTTAGTACTGTTGTATCAAGTGCGGTCAAGGTCTTATCCCAAATATCTTTGTTGCAGGGTAATTAATTGTAACTATAGTAGGGAAGTCATTGGTTCTTTGGCTGCTTTGTAATAGCTGTTTTTGCTGAGCTGAGCTCCATATGACACCTAATTAATCAGTACTTTCCAGGCTACCATTTGTTCTGTACAGGCGCAGATTATCTGCGTATGAGAGTTTGAAACTCTTCAATACCAGCAATTCCTCCCATTCTGTTATTAGAATAGAACCAGTGTTTAATGCATTTAATGCACATATCTTCTGCTTTAGTGAGCATATGCAGTTGAAAATACACGTCAAAAAGTTATATAAATTGAAGACAGTCAACAGATTCCGTCCCTGTCTCTGTGTTATCGCATAAATCTCAAGGAAAAGTAACATTGCAACGTTACTAAACTAATGTCTTCTTGACAGGCCAGAGCAGTAAGAACATACCTCTTTGTGAAAGAAGGCAGTTTATCGGTGTTTTTCCATCCAGCATTTATAATGCATGAAAAATTCTTTGTTTCTAGAACTATAACTACTGCTAAGTTCTGCTCACGATGTTTTATTTTACAGGTGCTGAGAGATGCTAAATAGCCAGTATCTTAGAGCAGCATGGTTCATCTCCCCTGTTTGTACGGATAACTGTTGCAACGCTTGTATTTTTAATGCTCTAGGGTACATTTCGTAATTGCGGTTGCATCCAAGGTTTGAGTAGGAATAAATAATATCTGATAGCCTCCTGTGACATTAATGAGATAAGATTTGGCTGAAAATTTGCCCAGTGAGCAGAGGCAGTGGAAAGGCTTTCTGCAAAGCCTAAAGACAGTTGGAAAGACCACATTTGAAATATAGGCCACCTCTAACTTGAAAACTGAGATGCGTATCAATTCTTTGAGTGCAACGGGCACAAAAATAGACTTACTTTTGTTCTGGAAAATGACTGTTTAGTATGACTTGGCATTCTGCAAGCGTCGTTTTTCATAGCTCCTTTTTGTGCTGCCAACAGGTAACGTTTTTCCATCTATGGGGAAACCATGTAGGAAAATAGGAGCTATAGGGCTTTTTTCTCATTTTCTGTGCTGATGTTTGTGGTGATTTAGGTAAAATAAGTCCTTCCAAAGGGCACTGGAGAGGAGCTGGAAAACTCTGGGAACTCCTTCTGGAGTCAGGGGGGTTGTTTAAGTGAGGTGTGTGGCTGTGCGTTACCATTATTTTATTTTGCCACATGTTAACTTGTTTTTTTTTTAAAGCCAAGAAAGTGTCAGTGGATAAAGGTTGAGTAAAAATGAAAAAATTACGGGATCATTAATACCGCTTTATAATTGGAGCGACAGGAGGAATGATATTGTAACCATTGTTAGCCTTTGTAAAGCTACATGAATTGCAAGCAACCTGTGTTTTTTCCGTTTCCTCCACTCTGTTTTTCATAACGTGGCTCTTTATTTTACAGATCTTGCTGTTTTCTTTCAGCAGATAAAGTTTGAGCTATTTTGACAGTCTCTAGTAAACATTGCTATTAGTGTCTGTGCTTTCCTGTCTTCCAAAAATCTATTTGTGCCATCACATGTGTCTATAATGTGTATTTCTCACCAGCGTACCAAGTGTTTCACATAGAGAAAATACTGTGAAAAATATTTGTGGCTTCTAAACCCATATTACTGACCGTTAATCCTTTTTCTTCCTTTTTTTTTAAAAAACGTGCATCTATGTTTCTTCTGTGCTTCCCTGCTTTGTTGGCCCGTTCTATAGAGATTTGTGATTGATAGAAATATTAAGGTTGGTTTGAATGAAGTAGGGATGGAGAAGCATGTGTAAGCTCCAGAAGAAACAGCAGAACAAGAATTGGAAAAGCGGCTTGTGTTTTAACTGGTGACACAGACGACTGCAAAGTAGTTGGGAAACGAGCTGGTCCCATCAGGCCCAGAGGGTGCTCCGGTAGCACAACCAGCTTGTCAGCAGGAGAGAAAACCAGGAGGACGGCAACAAAATTAGAGCACGTTAAAGGTGCCAATCCTTTTCCTGTTAGGGTAGCAGCGCCAAGAAACTCCAAACAAGGAAACGGAGGCATTCATCAGCCAACTTGCCTAAAAGATAGAAGGGTGAGGTGAGCAAAACTGTAAGGCCAAAGGGTCCTGCCAGAGAAGCTGCTGGGCCCTACAGGGTATACAAGACCTATAAATCAGATTTGCTGTCTCCAGTGGAGAGAAAGTCAGAACATGTGGCGAGGACCTGACAGCCATCGTCCCTTGTCCTCCGTGTGGGACACAAGTGACGTTGGGCAATCCACTTGGACGCATACATCTTGGTGCTTGTGGCCACAAGAGCGTGAGCAGGGATAATCAAAGCACTCTGAGGTTTGGTGAAATATAATAATCTTCCCCTGCCATAAGACCTCACATTGAGTTTTGTTGCATTAATTTCCTATAGATCTTGCATGTTTTCTGTTGCATTGCTGCTGCGTTTCTTCACACGTACAGCACACCTCATTTCTTGACTGCTGCATCTCTTCTTTCATATCTATCCTTGAAACCTCCTTCTAGGGGTGTTCAACACTGTCTCTGTTCTCATCATAGTCATGCAGTGATTGCTAGAGAAATGGGTCTTTTTCACAAATGGAAAAAAACCTGCAAAGGAGGATTTTTGTCTTTTCATGGTGGCACAGTATTAAATGAATGTTTATGGCCTGTACTGAGATCTGAATACAAAATTGTGTATTTTGATATGAATAATTGGGCTTATTCCTCAGGAAAACTTTAGAGGGAGCTGCATTTGTCATTGCACAAGTCAAGCAGATGGTTTAACATGCTGTATGTTGGTTTTTCTAGCCATAAACATTTGCGCAGTGTTTTCAGTAAGTGGGAATGACCTGTTTCAATAATTCAGATCTGATCACAGTGTAGATATTCACTGTTATTTAATAATTTCTCTCTTGAGCAAAAATGCTATTAATAAATAGTGCCTTTAAAATCCACTCTGAATTGCTTTTTTTTTTCTTTTTTTTTTTTCCTTTTTTTGAGAAAAAGGAAGAGCTTGGAAAGATCTGAGCATTATTTCTAACAACATGAAGAAAATTCATAGTTCAGCTTCCGTGACTTTCTTTTTCATGTTCTCTCCTGCCTCTGTAGTTAGTCCTCCGTAATGATCACACTGATCAGAGCAGGGGGCCATCTGATCTCTCCTTCATTAATTAGTTTCATCATTATTGGTGCCTGTTAACACTTTTGGCCTCCACGTTCTCCTGTGGCAATATAGCGATTCTGGGTGTGATATAAGCACTTTGGGTTTTAAACCTGCTGATTAAGTGGGATTTAGTTTACAGTTTTGACATCTTAATTGAGGTTTCTATTTGCACGTTGTCTAAGCTGTTATTTGAGCAAGTAGAGTTGATGGGCTCTAGAGAGCAGCTCAGTTAGTAGACGTAGGTGTCCACTTTTGGGTGAGCCACATAGCTCTCCAGGCTCCACTAACTGTATTTCCCTAGGATATTTCCCATGAGATGAGTGGAGAAGACCAATCTAGTCCAGAGGTTTGTGGAGAGGAGGAGAACTGAGAATGGGAGGAGTCTGCTTGGCCACCTCGGTGCTTTGTCCCCAGTTCCATAGTTCGGCTATGGGAAGTCTAGTCGCTATAACCTGGGCACAGGTCCTTGCCTTCATGCTAGCTTGTTCTCACGTAGTAGGAGAGAAAAACCTTCAAAACAGGAGTCAGGGAAACATTGTTTTCCATTCCAGTTTTATCTTATGTCCTATGATTTTTGATGTGCTTTCTTGAAGCTCCAGCTTCCAGACTTGCGAGATGACAGCATGTCTTTTTCTTCTGTTCTGTGTATGCCCTTTCTGATAGCACAGAAGGCCTTGCAAATATAAACCTTGGGGAGCTTTTTAACTCCCCAAAAAATCAAGCAAATATATGAATACCTCTTTCCCCAGAAGCGCTCAAACCTTTAGTTAAAATGATCCATGATTTTGGAGGCTGCCACAAAGTCGCAGAGCTTGAGATTGATTGTGCTACTGAAAGGAGTAGGTGAAACTTGCCCCAAATTAAGCGGGTTGTGGCTTGTTAAACCTTGGTGCCGTCTTCAGCGGAAAAGTAAGGTCATTAATCTGTAGATCAGGTCTGTTTCTTTGCCGTTGGCTGCAGATAGCAGTTTGGCAAATCTCAGCAGTGCAAACCCAGTACCCAGAGTAGTAAAAGAGACATTCAATCAGTCTGATTTTGCCTGGCATCATTATACAGGCAGCTGCTTCAGCATCACGTATTTGCTCCAACTATTTGGAGGTAAAATGCGTTGAGCGGTTAAAAATGTGACCTATAACTCCCCAGCATATTAAAAGTTGCTTTTGGATACTTAAATAGCTTCCAATTCATCAAAATAATTTGGTATGTGTTTCTAGTAATCACTGTAGTGCTCTCTGAAATTATTAAATGACATTTACGTTAAGGCATATTAGTATTGAAGCCGCTGTATATCTTGGCATTTAAAACTGTCGTTTTTTACTGGCAATTCTAATGTTGATAAACATTGTAGGAGAGTTTAATAATTGGGCCCTAATATGCCAGATGGATTTTCTTCTCTCATCGTGAGAATGCATCATATCAAAGTGCTGATGAAGTTTTCCAGCCATTTGAAAATGCAACTCTACTTGTTATATCTACTTGTTATGGATACCTGAAGTGGAAAAAAACTCCTTTCTTCGGCAAAAAGTTGCTTAGAGTTCAATATGAAAGCAGATGGCATGTTCAAGTTCAGATTTTTGTACTGGGGGGCTCCATTCCCGGAGTATAAAGAGAAATGTAGGCAATATCAACAAATGACTAATGCATTTGTTGAGGTCAGCTGAGGAGCAATTACTTAAAACCACGTTGCTCTTTTTTCGTACTTGGAAAATGTAATGAATAGTTAAAAATTAATACAATATTAAATAGCAAAAAAACCTCTACTATAAATTGTCAATGCATAGTTTCCCTAGAGCTGCTGTGTTTGTGCTGCTTAGGAGATCTTTACAACTTCTGTAGGCCAACTAAAGCTACATTTGGTGGAACCTAACCCAAACGAAGAGTCACAGAATCACAGAATTGTTTAGGTTGGAAGGGACCTCTGGAGATCATCTCGTCCAACCTCCCTGCTCAAGCAGGGTCACCTAGAGCATATTGCCCAGGATCACATCCAGACGGGTTTTGAATATCTCCAGGGAAGGAGACTCCACTACCTCTCTGGGCAACCTCTTCCGGTACTCTGTCACCCTCACAGTGAAGAAGTTTTTTCTCAGGTTCAGATGGAACTTCCTGTGGTTCAGTTTCTGCCGCCCGTTGCCTCTTGTCCTGTTGCTGGGCACCATGGAGAAGAGGCTGGCCTCCTCCTCTTGACACTCCCCCTTCAGATACTTGTACACGTTGATGAGATCCCCTCTCAATCTTCTCTTCTCCAGGCTGAACAGGCCCAGCTCTTGCAGTCTTTCTTCATAGGAGAGATGCTCCAGCCCTCTAATCATCTTGGTAGCCCTCCGCTGGACTCTCTCCAGGAGTGCCATGTCTCTCTTGTACTGGGGAGCCCAGAACTGGACACAGTACTCCAGGGGAGGCCTCCCCAGGGCTGAGGAGAGGGGCAGGATCACCTCCCTCCACCTGCTGACAACACTCTGCCTAATGCACCCCAGGAGACCATTGGCCTTCTTGGCCACAAGGGCACACTGCTGGCTCATGTTTAACTTGTTGTCCACCAGGACTCCCAGGTCCTTCTCGGCAGAGCTACTTTCCAACAGGTCAACCGCCAGCCTGTACTGGTGCATGGGATTATTCCTGCCTAGGTGCAGGACCTTGCACTTGCCTTTGTGAAACTTCAGGAGCTTCCTCTCCGCCCACCTCTCCAGCCTGTCCACGTCCCTCGGAATGGCAGCACAGCCTTCTGGTGTGTCAGCCTCTCCCCCCAGTTTAGTATCATCAGCAAACTTGCTGAGGGTGCACTCTGTCCCTTCCTCCAGGTCATCGATGAATATATTGAACAAGACTGGACCCAGGACTGACCCCTGGGGGACACCACTAGCCACAGGCCTCCGACTTGACTCTGCGCCATTCACCACAACCCTCTGAGCTCGGCCATCCAGCCAGTTCTCAATCCACCTCACCGTCCACTCATCTAGCCCACACTTCCTGAGTTTGCCTACGAGGATGTGATGGGAGACAGTGTCAAAAGCCTTGCTGAAGACCAGGTAGACAACATCCACTGCTCTGCCCTCATCTACCCAGCCAGTCATTCCGTCATAGAAGGCTATCAGATTGGTCAAGCATGATTTCCCTTTGGTGAATCCATGCTGACTACGCCTGATCACCTTCTTGTCCTCCAGATGCTTAGTGAGGACCTTCAGGAGGAGCTGTTCCATCACCTTTCCAGGGATGGAGGTGAGGCTGACAGGCCTGTAGTTCCCTGGTTCCTCCTTCTTGCCCTTTTTGAAGACTGGCGTGACATTGGCTTTCTTCCAGTCCTCAGGCACCTCTCCTGATCTCCAGGACCTTTCCAAGATGATGGAGAGTGGCCTAGCGATAACATCCGCCAGCTCCCTCAGCACTCGTGGGTGCATCCCATCGGGGCCCATGGATTTGTGGATGTCAAGTTTGGACAAAAGGTCTCTAACCCGATCCTCCTCCACCAAGGGAGAGTCTTCCTTTCTCCAGCCTTCCTCTCTTGTCTCCAAGGTCTGGAATTCCTCAGGACTGGCCTTAGCAGTGAAGACTGAAACAAAGGCAGCATTCAATAACTCTGCCTTCTCTGTATCCTTCGTCACCAGGGCACCTGCCCCATTCAGCAGCGGGCCCACGTTTTCCCTAGTCTTCCTTTTGCTATTGATGTATTTGAAGAAGGCCTTCTTGTTGTCCTTGACATCCCTTGCCAGATTTAATTCCAACTGGGCCTTAGCCTTCCTTGTCGCATCCCTGCACGCTCTGACAACGTCCCTGTATTCCTCCCCAGTGGCCTGTCCCCTTTTCCACATTCTGTACACTTCCTTCTTCTGCTGGAGTTTGGCCAGGAGTTCCTTGCTCATCCATGCAGGTCTCCTGCCCGCTTTGCTGGACTTCTTCCTCAGAGGGATGCACTGATCCTGAGCCTGGAGAAAGTGACGCTTGAATATTAACCAGCTTTCTTGGACCCCTCTTCCTTCTAGGGCCCTACTCCAGGAGATTCCCCTAAGTAGGTCTCTGAAGAGGCCAAAGTCAGCTCTCCTGAAGTCCAGCGTTGCAATCCTACTCATTGCCCTGCTCCCTCCTCATAGGATCCTGAACTCCACCATCTCATGGTCACTGCAGCCAAGGCTGCCCCCAACCTTCACCTCTCCAATTAGACCTTCTTTGTTCGTTAGTACAAGGTCTAGCATTGCACCTCTCCTCGTTGGCGTCTCCACCACCTGAGTCAAGAAATTATCATCAATGCTTTGCAGGAACCTCTTTGACTGTTTGTGCCTAGCTGTGCTGTCTTGCCAACAGATGTCAGGGTGGTTGAAGTCTCCCAGGAGAACCAGGGCCTGTGATCGTGAGGCTACTTCCAGCTGTCTGTAGAAGGCCTCATCGATGACTTCCTCCTGGTCGGGTGGCCTGTAGTAGACCCCCACAACAGTGTCACCCACGTTACCCTGCCCTTTAATCCTTACCCATAGGCTCTCAACTTGCTCTTCATCCACCCCGAGGCAGAGCTCCATACATTCTAGTTGCTCCCTCACATAAAGAGCAACTCCACCACCTCGCCTTCCTGGCCTGTCTTTCCTAAAAAGCACATAGCCATCCATGACAGCATCCCAGTCATGTGAACTATCCCACCATGTCTCTGTCACTGCAATGAGATCATGGACCTGTGACCGCACACAGATCTCTAACTCTTCCTGTTTATTCCCCATGCTGCGTGCATGGGGAATAAGGTCAAAAAAAAACCTCTGGGGGCCTTAAATGACTCTAGATTGCTCCTTTGCCTTTTAGTCTGGTTTCTGGTCTCAGTTTTGTGGTTTCCTTTCTGTGGGTGGGAAAAATTCAGCCACTTAGAGTGACTGGGCTTGTCGCTGGCCTTGGGGAAAATGGAAATCAAAGAGTTGATGGTTCAGGTATGGCTACTGAAAGCGTTGGTTCACCTATTACGTGACTTTTGCAGGACGTGCATACAGACTGCTCAGCATAAGAACATTTTTCTCCCTTCCACCTCTTCTTCAGGAGGAATAGACGAGGAGAAAAGTTAACAAAAGTGTTGAGATGGGAGGCGTTGTAGAGAGAGGACTTGCACAAGTAGGGGATTTCAGGGGTGAAGGAGACTCGGCAGACAAACAGTTTTGGAGCAGAAGCAGAAGAAGACAAAACAAGTCCTGCAGCGAGGGTTTATTTTTAAAGTCATTCTGAAACAGATGTGCGCTCCTAGCTGGTAGAGAGAGGCCTTTAAGAGGCAGCAGGGCACAGCGTTCGGCTAGGACGCCGCAGCCGGTAGGCTTTCACTCGGAAGCAGTGTCCGACACAGCAGTCACTCCGAGAAGGCGTTTCCGTCCAGCGCTTCTACATTTACGCGATTGCTTTCTCCGAGGAAGGGAGGACAAAAGCTAGTTTCAAGTAACGGACACAAGGAGAGACCTTTTAACTTATTTTAGGATGGTTTAGGTGGAGTAAACCCAAGAGATAGGTCTTGGGAGCCCTGGGGCTCTTCTGGCAGATGATGCCCTGCAGCGCGTCTAGCAGACGCTGCGTTTGGTTCCTCCCAGAGTCTTGCCAAGGGGAGGTAGTGGAAGGGGGGAAATGTATTTCCTTAGTGGCTTTATAGCTTTTGTGGGTATTTGCTGCCTCCTTGTGACAGTACAACGATGTATGATGTTGTTCCTCCAAAACAGAAGGTATTGAGTGTTTTCAGAAGGTTACTTATTGGCCTTTAATTGCTAATTCACCTCTAGGCTTCCTGCAGAAAGTCTTGGCTTTGGTGCCAGAAGTGAGGCAAGAAGCAGTGAAGGACTGTGGTGCACACAGTCTTGTCAAGTATGTATTTCCGGGAGGGAATGTAACGTGAGGGTAAAGATGAGCCTTTTAGTTTTCCACTCTCTAGCTTTCTTCTCCAAGAGAATAAGTGAAAATCTAGGGACGCACTGCATTCAAATCAATGGGAAATAAGAAGTCCATACTCGCAACTCACTGAGGCCACTTTTTTCCTTAAGGAGAGCCATCCTCATAGGGCTTTAGTATGTTTAGACTTGTGTCTTCACTTGTGGGTGTGTGTTAAGTAATAAGTAAAGACTTAAGGTATATGCTGTACTCACGAAGAGGCAGGGGGCAGATTGGTTTTTTACCGCAAAACTCAGTGGTAATCCTGTACCTCCCAAAAAGGAATACATGGTGACTGTCAGAAGTGCTTATCTGAATTGTTCATAATATCGTCTGGTATAGGATAGTAAGACGTATTTCTGTACGCGTATATGTCAGAAAAATATAGTCACGTGTTACCTACTGACTGCCCCTTAAGTGTTCAGGGCCTGATCCCATGCAGTTTTCGTAATATATAAGCTGTAGGAAATGACATATAATCAGGAACAATTACTTAGAAGATTTCCGAGGAGTGGTGTCAGCCTCTTTGGCTACATCTGCGGTAGTAAATTAATCGCGCGAAGGACTGTTTTGGGGCCCTCGTGAGCAGTCCGTGCCTATGCTAATAAACGCTCTCGGCATCCAAAGCAGAAAGATCCCATGCAAAGTGGATCCTCCCCTGTGCCAAATCCCAGGCTGTGCCCAGCCATCAGTCGGGAAGGCGCTCATAGGCATAGCCCAAAAGCAGGCTAGGGAGCGTTTTGCCATTTTAACGGTATAGAAAACCCTCTCCCAGTGCCCTGGGAGGTTCCCTGGCATGATTTGAATTGCTCATATTGTTTGCTTATCTTAAAAGGTCTGCTCCCTCTTTCTTTTCCCTCTCAGGAGAAGGCTCTTGCTGTCTGTCCTTTTTTAATGATTAATCACCATGTTACCAAGTCTTTGCACTACTCTGTGCTAAAGAATTTGCCATTGCAGAGTAGGACTCCCATAGGGTAGGACTCCCCGATGTTCTGCTCAAAGGAGAAAATGTGCACTCCCTTACCCCTCATATTAGACAGATGGCACGGCATTTATGAAAAGAGGGGGACAACAGTGGGGCAAGAAACCTGTGGTCATCAGAAATCATGGTCCTTAGGTCCACCACTGTAGACCTTGTGTCCAAGAAGAAGCAGTCACCAGGGTTTGCAGATGTTCGGATGAGCATGTCTGGAGGGCATGGGGGAAACCACAGAATTATTTGATAGCATAAGGAGGTTTGGTGATCTGAGAAAAGGAACGATGTCTTAAGGGAGGTCTGAGCTTGTTTTTGAAGGCAGGGAGTATTGAGCAGTTGCAGTTATTCCTGCACCGTAGTCGTTTTTCCACGTGGCCGTGGATCTCCATTAGGAGCCCTGGAACGGCGACCTGGGAGGAGGCTTAAATGTGTGGTTTTGCCCTTTTAAGTGGGAGATGCAATGCCATGCTTGGAGCTTTGTGCCGTCAGTGCTGGAGGGAATAAAAGAGCACTTTAAGGGAGGGAAAGAGGCACGCTGTTTTTCTATTCAAAAGAAATCCCACTTCAAACGTACAGCGCACAGTGGTTGGCTTAAATAGCGCACTTTAACAAGAACAGACGACTTATTTCTTAATCTTCCTTTAAGTACTGTCTTTAGGTATATGCTAGAGCATGAAGAAGGAGGTTTGTAGACGTTTGCTCCTACCTCAGGGTAGTGCTTCAGGGTGGTACTTCAGAAGAGAGGCTTTCTGCGGTACCGTTGTACAGAAACAAAAATTGTGGTCTTAGGAAAAACTGTGAGGAGCAAAGGTGGTTCCCACATCGGGCTAGGGATGCCAATGGAGTTGGGGGAGATGTTCCAGCAGATCAGACCCCATGACTCTGCAGGACCGTGCTGGACACCACGGGCTCGCGTTGGTGCTGCAGATCTTGCACACTCACGCATCCCCTTGGTGCAATTCTAGATTTCAGCTGCAAGATAAATGCTAGTTTTAAAAAAAAAACTTTCTTATTTTGTATCAGTCCAGTATGAACTGAGCCTTGAAGTTGCTGTTATTCTGCCTGATAAGATCATAAATGTCAATAAAGTCAGCTTTTTTATTATTATTATTATGGCTCTTTGTTAAATCTGTTTTCCCTAAAAGTTGATAAATATATTCATCCTTTCTCTCTTTAAATTAAAAAAAAAAAAAACAACAAACCAACAGTGTGGGTTTAGGGAAATCAAGACGTGCCTGTAGTTTTGCAGCAGCCAGTTGAATGCAACTGCTGAGCATTTTAGTTTATTTTTGAAATTTGGAAAAGACAAATATTTATTTTCTCTGCCTCTTTAAGGCTTTTCTTTTTCGAGTTATCCTCTCACTTTAAACGTAGCCAAAGATAGTCAGTACTGTTTTGATTTTTTTGTTGGTTTTTTTCCCAACTTGATTGCATCTTTCCGCCTTACTGTTCTGATTTCCTAGTGAAATGTCCTAGTGTTGTATGAAGAGGTCAAATAGGAAGCTTTGGAACTACAGTTTTCTCTGAAAATAGATGTACATCTTTCCTCGCCAGGTGTCACGAGCGCTGAACTGTGCAAAACGTTTTGCACAGCCGTATTATCTTCCATCCAAGTACTGCTAAGTATTATAAGAACTTTCAGTCTAGTTTTGGATTTGCTAGAGTTTTCAGCTGCTGATATGTTACGAACAAGGACAATAAGAACTTTTTTTTTTTTTTTTTTTCCTTTACAGTTGTTTCCTGTCTTTGCTCCTGGTGGCAGCTGTGGTTTGGAAGATTAAACAAAGTTGCTGGGCATCACGACGAAGAGAGGTTGAAATGACAAATTGAATGCTATCTCTTAAATGGCTTTTTTGTAGTTTTCTCTTTTATGTATTTGTTCACATATGCATAGTATTAACCTTCAGTTAAGGATTAGCTGCACTAATCTATAAATGCTTCTGTTTAGGGATTTATAATAATGTACTTTTGATTACTGTTTTGATGAGAAATGATGCTGCTTTAGGATCCTGATGCTGCAGTTTCCATGAAGCACAAAAAGCAGGGGTGAATGTCTGTGTTGCCAGGACTCAGGTTCCAGACTATTTAAATACGAAACCACTGTAGATCAGGTGATTCTTTTGATCTGTTTGGAAAGATGACGTTTCTGTGCTGCAGCTCTAAACTACGTTAGCTACTGCTTTAATCTTTTGAAAATAAACTATCCCTAATTTAAATTGAAAGCTTGTATTAGCTGTTTGAGGGTTGGGGGTTTTTTGTTGTTTTGGGGGGGATTTTGTTTTCTCCTTTCAGGAACATGGGAGCATAAGAAAAAGGTGGGTGAAGCCACGCAGGATTTGGAAAACTATAGTGTACTTCTGAATAAGGCAACTGTAGTGCCAGAGCTTTCTCCTTTTCACTTAGCCATGGACCATACCAGCTCCTAACCTTGTTTTTGTCGTAGCGTATAAAAAAGTGCTGTAAACCCCCCAAAGTATGATTTCTTCCTTGTTTATCCTTGATGCGTTTGGTGATTTTTTTACCACCCTTTTGCCCATTTTTTAATTAAAGCGCTCTAGTTGCGTGTTACCTTTCGTATATATGTACCTGGCTAACGTGCCAGTCCTGTGGCCTGCTGAGCCCTCGGCGGTCCTTATTGCTAATTTTTAAGCATAAATGCGTAGTAGAGCTGTGTCTGGAGAAGAGCAAGTCATGTGTGCAGCAAGGTAGACCGGCCCACATGCTTGGGTCTTTCGCGCTACGGGAGGCGCTTAAACCAAGGAAGGCAGAGCCCTGGACGATGTACAAATGTGGCAGAGGTTAGGCTAGACCGTGAACGTGATTATTTTGCAGGAGTTGTCTTGTGCAATCTGTTTTCTCATGCGTAAAATGAGAGTAGCCGGGCTTTAGTCAAGTGAGTCCATGCGTAATTCCTAAATGTAGGTGCCTGTACCCGCCATCTGAGACCGGGTATCATCCGTTAAGGGCTTGCAGCGTGAAGTATGCCCGTTCCCAATAGATAGCCCGAGGTCTTCGAAGTCATTTAAGTCTTTGAGGTTTTGCGTATTCTCAGAAGGTAGATAAATTTGGACTAGGATGGCTGTTTTTTTCCTTCTCGCTTTCCTGTCAAGAAGGTAAGCTGGAGTCAGCATACTTCCCTGCTGGCCCCCGGGGTAAATTGTTATCTAGGAAAATACAAAAAATATAGATGGAGAAATAAAACTATGCTCCAGAGCATGGTAGAAAATGTTTTAGCATTGGCTTAAATGAAAAATATCTTTGCGGATGAAGTTACTTTGAGTCCGCTGCATTTTTTAAGAAATTAATTGGAGTTAAGAGGTCAGTAGGTATTAATCCGTTTTGCTCTTTTTAAACTCAGTTTACAGGTGTAGCTAATTGAGAGACAGTTCATCACAATAGTCTTCTGGAAGATTCCTGTCTTTCACTATTACTTGTCCTACTCCTTCGTTATATCAAGCAAAGCCCTCTTAATGAAGTCATGTTTTTTCCTAAAATCTTACTCTTTAAGTAGTAACAAAGTGCTCACGTGAAAGTAGAACGCTCATTTCTAGCAGATCATCTGTAAACTGTATATATGGTGTATTATGTGCAGTTCATATTTGGAAAATGCACAGGGAATACATTAATGAAATGAGGGATTTTGTTCCTCATTATGTAGGCTGTCTTATTATATCAAAATTTACTAGAACTTTGTTTCAGTGTAAAACACCATAAATCTATCTTGTAGTTCGTAGGTCTGTGCTGTTCCATTCTTTTGTTAGAAGTAGTTGTAAAATCTGAGGAAACTGTTTTAAATCTTTGCCGTGCCATTTATTAGATATCTTGTATTAACAGAGACCGTCTCCAGAGACAGAAAGTCTTTGACTTTTTGGTAGTATTTAAAATGTTTTTTATACCTTCCAAAGTTTTTTATGCAGGCTCTCAATAAACCCTGTCAGGGCTCTGTTTAAGCGTTATTAGCTAAAATAATGATTAATAGCAATTTGCTACACTGCAGATTTTCACGTGTCCACAAGATTCGCCCTCTGCTGTTTTAAGGATGGTTTTGAAGCATGTGACTTTTAGATTTTCCTTTCCTCCTTCCTTTGGAAGTGGCAGTTCTTTGTTTTTTTTCCATTACCCTTACAGGAGCCTTGGGTGGAAGGTCTAGTAGTCAGAATTGTTCAGGCAGTAAGGCTTGGAAAACGTGCTGGGAGAAGTTGTACAGCTGTGCTTAGCCTATCCGGTGAGTGGAACGGGGTAGGGAAAATTTATGGTAGCATCATGTGGTTGGAACTAAATTAACTTGTATTACTCCCTAGTGAGAAAGCAGTGGTCCTCAAATTGAGCATCTCCCTCTGGATCTTGTAAGATATGTGACGATTAAAAGATCTTCCTTACGTTTTCTTTCTTCCTATAGCTAATTCTCTCTGACCAGCTGCCTGTACAGTCAGTGCTGATGTTCCTCAGCCTTAGGGCCAAAAGGTGTCTTCTGGGTGTGCAAGCACAGTGTAGCAAATGCATAGTTCCAGCAAAATGAGTTTGCGGCACTGAGCAAAAGCGCGGGCCTTACAGGGTACGAACCTCGACCTGAAGTAAAAATGAGAACAATTTGTGTCGTATTGGGCAGGGATAGTAAATTGTGTTTATTCTCTCTCCAGTGAGCACCATGTTCAAATATCTGTCGACATCTTAAAGAGGAAAATGGAGATAGAAAGGCAGTGTTTATAGGAGGCTTAGGATGAAGTGAATGACGTTAGGAAATAGGAATAGGAAATCTTTCCATCTTGTCTCTGGAAAATGACACGTTAAGACGTATCAAGGCAGTAAGAGAATAATGCACAAAGCACAAGACTGGCATCATAAATTTAACATACCCATCTGCTGTTTTGAATTTTTTGTCCTCATATTCTGTCTTAGCATCCAAATTCGAGTCTCTTCACCCTCAACTGGCTTCCTGCTCTTCCACTTCTGCCAAAGAAATAGATCCCATTCATATTACCAGCGAGTGGAGTGTGGGCAGCGATTTGGCTGACCCCATGTAACTGTCTATGTCCGGGTGAGCCGAGTTGCTCTCCGTATCCCACTTGCTGTGTTGGGAGTGCCAACACCAAGCACATAACTGTAGGTGTCTAGAGCTGAATTCAACCTTTAACATCCATAAAATTGTCTATATCTTGCCTCCTTTCTTGCCCAGACTTTTCAGGACTGAACCTTTCTACTCTGTCTGCTCTGCCCAAACTTATCCAGGATGGGTTTTGTGTATTGATTTACTGCAGGTATAATCCTCGTCCTCCTTCAGCTCGTTACTAAACATCTTTTTCCCTCACAAGCGTACTCAGAACGTAGCAGCACTTTTGTCTCCGCTGGCTCCCTTTGCTTTAACATCTCTTTGCCGTTTAGCTCCGCCAATCCCCACCTGCCTGTGAACACCGAATACCGTTTAGGCCGGTGGCTTTCTGTATTCATTGTTACGGTAAAGAATTTCCAAAGGAATTTTTACTGCGTATTATTTATTGCCCTGCCTCTTTCCTTCCCCTTCCAGCTCTCACCTGTTAGTGTTTCATTCATCTCGTGTCTTGTCTTTAAGACTCTGATTTAGGGTATCCTTTGTTAAATAAAAGGATTCAGAATTGGAATGTCTTAAAGCTGTAACTGTAAATCAGGATCTTCATCACAGCGTGGAGGTTTCCAGCGGTGTTTTGGAAGGATCTGATATTGGCCCTGTGCTGGAACATGAAAGGTCAGGCTACAAATCTGTCCAGTTCATTAGCCCGTGTCTGACAGTGGGCAGACACAGCTGCTCGGGGGCAATATGAGAAACCAGATAAGCTGGCACAGAACTTCTCTGCTGTATTCCTCAAGCTCCCAGCAGGCAGTAGTTTGGGTGTTTCTGGACCGTTTTGCAATAGCATTCAGCAGCTGTCAGTTGAGAAGAAAATACTAACCACCTGCTGGTGTAGTTTGTAGATGAAGCACCAATTTGGAGGCATGAGAAGCATCACAAGCAGATGACTTCCACAGAGGTCTAGATTAGGTGGTCAGTACTCTCAGTTGTGTCACTGCGGTGTCAAATGTAAGCCTGTGTGTGATATAAAACATTTAAGGCAGGTTTACTTCCCAGCATATGCTTCCTGGAAAATAGACTGAAAAGATGGTGGCTATAGGGATATAAGAGCTGTATGTTAATTCCCAATTCCTGGATCTATAAGTGAAGTAATAAATAAGAGCATTGGCTTAGTGTCACGTGTAACGTAGTAGGATGGTTATAGGAACACTGCGTTCACCCTGGTCTCAGCAATGTTCTGGATGCGGCAGATGATTCAGAGAAATGCTGCAAGATGGATTTGTGATCCGGAAGATAAGGGACAGGCTAAAGCATCACAAGTTACTCATTTTATCCAAGGGAAAACACATGGAGATTTGATAATGTGAAAAAATGTCTGTGGAAAAAGAATCAGAGAAGATTCTTGACAGTATAGAGGTCTTGTAAATAATCTGCCGAAGGCATAACACCCGGTGTCTGGGACTGAGGATGAAAAATTAAAGAAAGGCTTTTTTTTCCCTTCTATTCTTAATGGCAAGTGTAGCAATGACAACAGTTTGTTTTAGAAAGATGGATCTCATACTAGAATTTGAATGTTTTTGGAAGAGTCTTTTTATTTCAATCCAAGTAACGTGTTTGTAGAAATCACGTGATGAAAGTCTGCGGCTTGTACCGTACAGGAGGTCAGATCAAATAATTGCAGCTTTTTTCCACTATCCCTGGATTTGAAATCTATGAATGGAACCAACTTATAGTGGTCTGTAGGTTTTTTCCAAAATACAGACAGCGAGTGCTCTCTGCAATGATCCGTTTGGCTCTGGTCACCAACTCGGGGAAATCATAGTAGAAGTATTAGATGCCCCAAAGAGAAAAAACAGCCGAAAAGATTGAAGTTGACAAGAGATTCCAGCTTAGGGGGAACTGATGGTCCATTTTTTGCTTGAGTATGCTGCTGTCAGTTCTGTGCCTAGCTGAGCTCACTTCTGGTTGAACTTGCAGATGGCCTGTTCCAGCTGACCGTTTCTGCCTGTAGGTGGTCTGTGTTGCGTACCCCAAATCAGCCTGGCAATCTCATGCGCAGCTTCGGCACCCAACGAAGCTCTTCTTACGTGATCTTTTGGGGTGTTGCCACGTAAGTTTGAAGGGCAGAGCTACAGCAGAGAATTAAGAAAGAAGCTGGAGCTATTTTTATTACCAAGAGAACCAGTGTGCACTATTTTGGACAATGATGTGATAGGCTAGCGCTGAGAGGTCAGCCTTAACTGGGTGTATTAGAGCTGTTGCAATTTCAGACTGCTAGGTCTTTCTCTGTGACAATAGGAATCAGTGGCCCAGGTGTCTAATTTAGCTATTTGGAGAAATCAGTGAGAAAGTGTTGTGTAATTATGCTAAAAGAGCTCTAGTCAATCAAAGGTGTGCTTCGTTATTGTGTCATTATCTGGTATTGATATATTTTCTAGTCTGCGCAGACACTGGACGTGGACTGAACACTTTTTTCCCCTCCTTTTTTTTTTTTTCTTTTTACAAATGATATCTGAGTATTCTTATTAAAGGTCAGTTTTCTGTGCCCTCCTACTGGGCATGATTATGATAAATAAGTTACTTATCTTAATCAGCCCTGGATTAAATATGTTCTGTCATTTCAGCATGAGGCAAGTTCCCAGCAGCTTTGCTTTCTGGTTTGTTACAGTTTTGAAGTGTGGAAATGCCTGTTGAGAAGCATTTGAACATTAATTCCCTCCTTCTCTCTTTTTCCACATAGCCTGCAAAGTCAGTTACAAAACTAATTAGCTAACGTTAATATGTGCACTGCTCTAGGGGCTTAAAAACTTAATTTTCAGTGATGATGGAAGTGTCATACAAAATTGTTTGTTTGTTGACTTACATGGGATTTAATATAATTGTAGCTAAATGCTTTAATTCACTTATTTCGGAAACAGTGTGGCTCATCCTTGTGGAATATTTTCCTCTTAGATGTTTGTGCATTTATTGATAGCCCCTTTTTTAGTTTGTAGGTAACTCCGTTGATTTCTCCCCCTTCCCCCAAGGTCACCAAATAACTATCATGTAAAGCAAAGGCTCTCGCACCAGGTTGTATTTTACTTCATATTAATGCCCAGCTGCTTCTTGACCGCTTGTCCATGCCGGCTCCATAGCAATGCAGCCTAGCATTGGCATGCCCAGCTACCATTGCAACCACGGGGATTTCAGCCCACGGTTTTGGGGGGACGGGAGCGCTGTCCGTCCCCTGGCCGCAGCGAAATCGCTGCGACTCCAGCTAGTGCGTTGCGAAGTTGCAGTTAATAAACCAGTCCACGAGAATTTTATTATCCTTTGTTGACGTATCCTCGGTGCGAGCAGGGAGATCTTTTGGCATTTGATTAGATTGAGTGTTTGATGTAGTGCGCTGAGCCTTTGGGAGTCTGTGTAAGAGGACTGAGTCACTCGAGCATTTTGCAGAACTGATGGCATTAAGCAAATTGGTCTGGAAGAAGGAGACAACTGGTCGCCGGTTTAGCGTACAGCGTCTTCAGCGCTCTCCATGGGAGAACTACATGGTTCTGCTTGATGCAGAAAATACCAAATAGTCTATTCTGTCCTCAAATCTCTCTTTTTGTTCCCCCCGCCCGAATATATTCAGTAATAGAATACAAATCTCCGTATCGTTTTTACTTTTTCCCTTTCTCCAAGACACTGGAGGTCGTCTTTTCTTCTTCTGTTAAGACCCAGTGTCGTTTGGGAGGTCTTTGGGTTTTGACCCATTGGACCAGTTTATCTTTGCCAGGCAGGCAGGGTAGTGGTTCAAAACACACGGCTTATTTTGGAGTATCCTAGCTTTTAGTATTGGCTGTGGACAGCACTGAGAACGTGCCTGCTAGTACTGCTTATTGGTAACAGAGCGGAGCTCAGCGTTTTGTGGTGGTAGAGAAATACAGCTGGAGAAAGTCAGTTCAGAAGGAAGTTGGCCTGAGCTTTAGCGCTTTGCAGCGCCATGCCAAATGCATGGGAACCTCAAAGGCTGCAATTGGAAATCCTCAGAGGATGGTCATTAATCAGCCTTGTTTGATCAAAATGAAATAACGTGTGGCATGGTCTGCAGAAATCTCTGCCGCCAAAGTTCCTCTAAAACCGCTCAAAGTTGTTACCTCTTCCGAATGCACAGCATAGCTCTCCTTCTAAAAACAACAAGTTGTAGGTCTTGAAGGAGCTGAATTTCAGCATACTTTGAAGGATTAGATCTACAGATTTTTCTGGTAAAAGCCATTAATAAGACTATTATCTCTCTTTTACCTCTCTCATTCGCCTTCCTTGACCTGGGATAATGGGACGAGATGTTCCTGGTGATATCTTGCTGGTGTTTTGTACTGGGGCATTCATATATCCTGTCTGCTGGAAATAGGTTACTTCCTGTCTTGTGGGATCCTGGTTGCTTCACTTTTACTCCTTGTTAAAATGAAAGCTTATAAATGCCCTTTGTTTAATTAGTATACCCTTTTTTTTTCCCCCCCTCCTTGAGTTTCCATTTTTTTGAAAATTCAAATGAAATACTCCTGTAAAAACTTTTCTTCATTATAAGTTACAGATAGCTTTCCAAAGCTGTGCTTTATAAGTGGCGAATGAAATCCAAAGTGTGTGGCTTTCCTCTAGAAAAATCAGCGTCCTTCCATGCCTGGAGACACTGGAGCCCAATGCCAAAAAGTGTCGGAGGCCTGTGCTCATAAAACAGGCTCCATTGGGGGCAATGGTTTAGATTTATGGTAACAGGGTAGTTGCACAGAAACCAGTGACTGGTTTATTACTGTGAATAAAACGGTCAAGCTTGTCGTGTCAGAAAACACGGCGTAGCTTATATTAGTCAATTAACCCAGTAACCTGAATGATTATTTTTCTTTTGCATGAGAGCCTCCACTACTGCAAGACAAGCATATGGTTTTCCTCAATTCCCATGCTTGTTTTTCTCACATCAGTAGCACAGTGTGCATTCCAGATTACCCGTTACTCTGTGCGTATGAATTTAAAGAGTCATGGACATGAAACACTACTTTTCTGCAGTGGTTGCTCCTGGATCTACACCTGCAGTCCCTGTGCCCTATGAGATGGGCAACCTCAGTTGTCCTCCTTCCTCTTTGCTTTCTTTTTTCTTGTTCTTCTTCCCCCCGCCTTTTTTTTTCCCTCTCCACCACGTAGTGTGCACTTTGTTTATTGTCAGGTACCATTAGCGTCTAGTTGCACCAAAACCTTCAGGCTTTGTTTCAACACTTGTACTGCAATCGCTTTGACTTGTAATTCTTGAAAGGAGTTTTTCTACTGATAGTGGCAGCAGGAAAAAAAAATTCCATGCAAATCAAAGTTCTCCGAGTTCTCATTTTAAAACTGAAGTTACATCAGTCCTAAATGCCCACGGTGCATTCCAGTACACACTTTTTGATGTGTTTTTATTGTGAGCCTGTCAAACGGTATGGCTTTAAGATCCTCTTCAGAGATAAGCGGTTAACAATATTCCATGTTGTCCTACTAAGCGCGTGATCTGGAAACCAAAGCTTTGCTTAAAAGAGTATTCAGGTTTGTTATTTTAAATCTCAGCAAATCGTTAGCGAAGAGGATGGGCCAAGCTCAGGGATATCTTAACGTTAACTGTGGCTGATTTCTAGTGACATACTCCACGTCTTGGCAAGGGAAATACCACAACTTCTCCTTTACAGCATGATAAATGCCTGTCAATTAGAGGTTTGACAAGCTAAACGAATAGTGTGGGATATGTCCACGCACATGTTAGACAGGCACAGCGTTTGCTGTGGGGGAAAGAGTGACTTCCTGGTTAAGGAGCAAGGTTCTTGAGTTTTTGATGTATTTGTTTTGTAACGTGACTTTTGTTATACCAGGACCAGTGTAAGAAAAAAGATACCTCTTCCCTAGGCCTTTGCTTCCTGAATCATGGGATGCTAGGTGAGATGGACCTTTAATTTTGCCTGGACTGGCCGCTGTTATGCTGAGAGGCAGCTGTCTTGGCAGATCAGAAAAGGAAGGCAATAACGTCTCCGTCAGCATTGCTTTTCCCGTCTCTGATGTCGTCGCACTCAGAGGCAGCTCTGTTTTCACGGCGCTGCTTGGGATTTTATTTCTTGAAGCTACTGTTGACTTCAGTAGGTGTCACGTTGCCAAATTGCACGTTCTCCTTAGCGAACTAAACTTGCTTCAAAGAGCTAATAGCTTTTAGTTCGTAAGTCTTCTGGACATCTTCATCAGGACAGCTTGTTTTTGATTTTTATAGCCATTAAACAAAGCGCTTTATGATAGCTGAAGGGGACAATTGCGGGAACAACAACCCGGCAATCTGTTTCACGCTTGCTTTAGTTTGCAATCTGCTGGGGTGCTTTAAATACTCTAAAACTCCTTGAGTTCTTTTGCCCAAGTGTGAGGTCCACGCAAGTTTGCTTGCAAATGCTTACTACGTTTGTGTGAATTTATTGGGTTTGAGTTTTTTTTTTCCTTTGTGACAGTATCTACAATCTGCTCTGAAATACTCCTCTTTTTTTGATCTTTCAGAGATTAAGCAAAACTTTATCGTTTGCCTAACGTAGTGAATTTTTTTGTTTTATTGGACTGAGAATCCTAGAGACTATAGAGCCATCCAGCCTTAGTTGTATCGATGCTATCGTGCATCCCTGCCACCTTACCTGAACTGCAGGATTAGAGGAACAGTGTCTCAGTTTTCTGCACGGAAGAATAGCAAAAGGTGACTTGGCAGAGAGAAGAAAGCAGAAGGTTTGTGAGTTCCAGAAAACGATGATACACTTAGTTTTGCCCAAACAACTTGCACTCTGGATAGCAGCTTCTTTCTTCTTCTGTGCTGTCCATCTTCCCTAGACTACTGGAGGCACAGTGCATTTTGTGGTGTTTAGCACCTTTTCACTGCTATAAATAGTCAGATAGGGCTTGGAATTATCAAAGTACCCAGTTTTAAAAGGGGAAAGCGCTATGTATGTAGGGCATTTGACAGTGTCTCAGTCTAGCTCAGAAAAATAAGAGTGTAGCTCATAGTGTTGCAGTTAAGTATTAACAGCAAGTGGATAATGCTGTGTGCTCTACAGCGTGTGAACTGAAGGGTTTAGTCAATACGCTACACTTAAGGAGTGAATGCTGTGGGGTTTTTTTGTTTTTTTAAAGCAGATATGCAAGGGGATATGTTTCTTCCTTTATTAAACAGGGACAGTGAGTCACATCGCACCCATTGCTTCTGGGAATTACAGTTGTGGCTTCTGCATCCAATTACTGGTTGTGCAGCTTGCTGTTAGTGTTAGGGATTAGCTGCTGAAACCAAAGAGGAGTGCGGCCGCAGCTCCGCTGAAACTGAAGTGCTTTTTCCAGCATGGCCAGATAGGAAGTGTCATTTTTCGTATTAAAAAGGGAGCTGCATCATCATGCTTAAAGTGCCATAAGGATACAGTAAAAGGTGCCTTGTGTCATGAGGGCAGGCAGAGATTTACCTGGGAAAATGTTTTGCGTTCTAATAAAAACATATCACAGCAAGGACATGCATGTAGCTCGCTGCGTGTGCTGCAAACAATAAAAAAAAAAAAAAAAAAGATTATTCAGTAGCTACCTGACATCAATCTCCTAGTGGTGTTATAAAAACATCAAGCTCTTTCTTAAGGTGGTTAACTGCCAGATATTGATGCTGGTTTAATTTTAAATTTGTCTTCGCAAATCCTATGAAGTCGTCTCATGCCGCAGGGAGATGATGACCAACAACTAGCGTATTCCAGCTTGAGAAGTTAGTGCTTCCTGGAAACTTAAGCAGATGTGGTTTACTTGACATCTGGGTTAAGCTAAGACTATGCTGTTCAGCTTAACTCGCAATAGCTTGTTGCGCTATGGTGATGAGATTGTCTACAGTTATCCATTTGCACCCTTGAGCTTGCTAAAGCACCGGCAGGTTATTTATTCTTCCTTATTCATTGCTATCCCTTCGTATCGGGTAAAGCCTCTGGGATACGCGTTAACTCATCTTTGTGCTGGAACAATGTGGTGATAATATTTTTCTGCTTATTGAATTAGCAACTGCTGCGTGAGATGCAACAGATGGCAAGTCGCCCCTTTGCCTCCATCAACGTTGCCTTAGAAACAGATGAGGAGCCGCCTGATCTCATTGGAGGAAGCATAAAGGTGAGAGCTGGTGCTTTAGGATGGTCCTCACCGTAATTACTCGCCAATGCTCGTTTTAAACTGTGCTTAATGCAGCAATGCAAAATCTGCTATTTGTTATCTGCCGGTAAGAAACTATAGGTCTGGGAAAGCCATCAGATCTTGTTTTCACTTAATTTTATTCCTTCAGGTATGGCTTTACAACTTTAGGGTTTAGATAAAAGTTATATTGTTTGTAGAGTATGATATTTTTTGCTTGCCTTGTTAGTTTTTATGCCTTGTAATAGAGAAGAATGCAGTTTTGCAGAGCAGAACATTTGGCTAGAAATAGCTATAGGGGCTGCGAATAGAAACCATTTTTCTGTGATCTCTCAAAGCAGAGAGGAATATGATTGTGTCTGTGTCCTGTGACAGTATCGACATATTTCTTGATACAAATATGTTCCAATGCATCTTGTGATACACAAACAGGAGCATGGAGAAATCATTGTCTTATGCCAAGGTATGTTGTAGGTTGAGGAAAATCATATTTAAAAGGAGAACAAAGAATCAAAAGATATTTTTGGTGTGATGCGTTCACTAAAGAAGAAAGAATCTTACTAAAAGAGCAAGTTAAGAACCTGAGACCCTTTTGTCCCAAGATGAATGATTCCCGTGATTGCCCCCTATCTGAGTGCTTCACAAATTAATCATCGTTACCTCTCGCTGAAGTCAGGAGATTCTGTCCCTGTTTTGCAGATGTGAACCCTGGCGCAGAGAGAAAAGAAAGCAAAATTTGCCAAGGCATCGATTAACTTGGGTTAATTGAATGACTGGACAACCGAGCTGACGTGCCCCTTGGGAACCTCCCCTAGGAGGTTCTGGGTGACTGCACTCCCCCTTGACTTCCATTTGAACCCGGAGCACTCCCTTTTCCTGAAGTTTTTATAATTTCTGTGTTTTCTTATGGGGATGATAGATACTGGAAATCATTAGCTGCTAATGGTTCGCCAAGACCTCGTTTGAAATATGTGCTTGTAAAATCGGGCTGTCGCCCAGCAAATTGGAATGAGCCTCCTTGTTTCACTGAAAAAGCCACGTGATGTGGATGGATGTTGCCATCAGGATGGAGGCATGTTTGCGGGGCTGCCGTTCGAGACTGATGTTTCTGTAGGCTGCAGGATGTCTGGTTGGTGGATTAGTTGTTGACTTGAGCCTTTAAAGCTGTCAGTTCAACAACTCTGTGAACACTGAAGTATTTTAAGGGATAGGCAGCAGCAATATACTATGAAGATATGATACTGGTGGAGTAGTGTGACAGATGGGCTTAATTTCACCAGGGTACTATCAATATATTTATAATGATGTTGCTTACTTTCACCTGCTGACCTGTTTCATATATGTACCGCACACTTAATTACAAATGTTCCTCTTGGTTTTGTTAATGTAAGGGGAAAAAATGACAGGTTGCTGACTTGTCTGTAGTACAGCTCTTTACTTTTTTTTTTTTTTTTTTTAATGTTGAAGGAATAAGATCACAAACAGTATGAAGAGAAGGTCCTTGTAGAACTCAAAACAGATTTTAAAAAGTCCCAGCTGGTATGATTTATTAAAATTCTTCTGTAACTTTTTGTAGGCTTTACAGTCTGACCTAAATTGACATGGTCAATTAATGTGATGGGAAGGAAGGATGGACGGAGAGGAAAACTTGGTCTCGGTACTTGCCACTTGAATGGAAAAACTACGTGTCAATGAGTTAAAAGCTGTATGAAACCAGCTCTCCTGTGAGCACTTCCTCTTCCCCTCTTTTCATTATTTAATTAATTTTCTAGAAATAAGCTAACCAAAAGCAGCTCTCCTGTAGGATTAGGCCAAAACAACGCTGTCCCGAACTTTTTGGTCTTTCTGACAAGTTGATCTACAAAACTATAGAGAAGATACCAGCTTTGGCTCTCTTATTCCCTGACTGGAGCATTATTTTTCTTCTTGTTTGACTTCAGTGCTTGCCCTTTTTTTTCATTTGAGCTTTGTTTTTTGCTTTCTCCTCTCTACCTCTCTGCTTTTTGTTTTCTTCTCAGCTTCTTTTTTGATTAGATGAAAATTGAACTCTCTCTTTTGAAGTATTTCCATAGATAGCAGCGCAGACAGGAATTCGTCTTTATCTCACTTGTCTGACCTCCTTAAATTACTCAAGGACTGATGGAGAAGCCGTTTTTAAGCATAATGAGTAAGACGGTGGACAGATGTCCTTTTTTCAGATCCAGAAATTGTTACCACCTGCTAATTACCCTCCGCACTGATATGTCAGCAAAGCAGTTTATACGAACATTTCTTCGTCCACCTCAGGCAGAAGTGAAATAGTCCTAATTCAGACAAAGAGCAAAAAGCGTTTGCAGTAACCTCAAGCCAATAAGGGAGCATTCAGGTGGGCTGCTGTCCCAGCGGGTAAGGTATCTCCTGGTAGACATGGATGCGGCATAAGGATGCTTTTCCGTGATAAGGACAGTAGCTAAAATTTCAGTTGTTTTTTTTTTTTTCTCTTAATTGTATCTTGTAGAAATTGGATAGGGGATAGGAGCATGTAAAAAAACCAACCAAACAAAAAGAAGTCTGGAGTCTTTCAGCAAGGTTGAAAGAGCCTGGAGAAGAGGACAAGAGACGGGCGCCTGTGGCTTGTGAGGAACTGGGGGAATGACCCTTCCGAGATAGCCCAGGCTGTAGAGTAAAATGTTGGATGATGCATGGAAATGAATCTCACTAGAAAGGAAAAGGCGATCTGAATGTGTATGGGGTCAACTTCCATTTTTTCCCTCCAGCCCTTTTCCACTTGCATGGGATAATAACTTGTAGCAGGAGGGAGGTGCAGGAAGACGGGCTAGGCTGATTCAGAGGTGTGGATCTGCTTTTTCCTTTTTGTTTTACATCTGTTCTGCTTTGTCTGTTTACCTATTCCTCAACTGTTAGCTAAGGAGAGAGTGAAGAGAAACGTCAGTAAGCTGTTGGACTGTAAGTCGGTAGTTCGTTGTGTCAATAATTTGAAAGCTTTCATGTTCATACAAGAAATCCAGACTTGGATTATCATAAATGCATTGATGTTTTTCTTTCCCCGTGTGAATCAAAGCCTTTGGTTAATAACAAACGTATCTGAGGGTTACAAAGGAGAAGTGGAAAATGGGATGCCTTGTCTGCAAGAGATTAATTCCCTTTTCCATTGTGCATAGCCAATTGGCAGCCAGTATCAAGCTAGTTCCATCCTAAGCTAATGTCTTCCAGCTGGACAGTATTAGAACTGTGTTTTCAATTAGTATTTTTCCTGGGGTGCTTAGAAGTAATAGAAGGTGATTTACCTGCAGGGAAACTATTCATATTAGTCTGCAGCTAGGCAACACATAACTAGCTGCTTTGGTTTATTTCCTATTCAACAAATACCTGGTAGATCACAAGTCTACTGCTAAATTTGCTTAGTTATTACAATATCCATTGACTTTTCTCTGCAGCTTTTTAAGAGTTCTGAGGTGCTGCATGTTGCAACTTTTCTAAGAATATTTAACATCCCTGCGTATGTGGGACTCGTGCAAGTGTCTGAACTTGAGTTACTTTACCACAGGCTTTTTTAGATCTTGTCGTCTAATTAATATAAAGAGAGTCTTGTAGTCCTCCGCAGTGATTTTTAGAAGAATCATTTCTGAAAAGTTGGAAAATGTATGATTTTGACATTGATTTCTGGATATCTTAAAGTTGGCAACGGCATGAAATTAATGCTTGCAGCTTCCTGGGAAAAACACACATGCAGAAGTACTTAGCTTGAGCAAACTCCTACAGGATCAGCAATAAAATTGTTGCATTAGAGAAATGTATCCTTAAGTCGGACAAAATTGTCTTGAAAGCTTTCAGAGGGTTCGAAACATATTGTCATAAAACCGAGGATTTGCCCAGCACGGCTGATCGGTAGAGTGTTACAGATCCAACGTGAGAAGCCAGTGCTAAGAAATTATTGTCTTTGCATCCGTGATCAACAGGCTGTCCACATTGGTAGCTGCCTAAACGAAGCGAGAGATTGTTTGGTCAGGAAAATCATCACATGTTCTCTACCTTCCCGTGGATGTGCATTTAAATCTGCTGTTTTAGGCTTCTAAGGGCAAAATAATGTCACTACAAATTCTTAATCAGACGTCGAGTCACCCATCTGGCTGATTCCTTATAAGCAGCAGAAAAATTTATGGAAGAGTAGCATCTTACTTTGGCAATTAATTTGTTTTATAATGGAGTGGAGTGCTGTCGAGTGGTCAAAAGACTGCCTGCAGGTCCCGTCTGTTCAGAAAGCACAGAGACGTAGCAGTGGGCTGCTTTTGGAGTGGGCAGGGGCTCCCACGGACTTACGTGCTCTGTCTCCTTGTGTTTCACGTTTGAGTGGAGCCCTCATTAAACTCCTATGAGGTCGCAATGCAGTTGTAACCATCAGCAACGAAGAGAAAAATGAGTAGCTGGAAGTCCTGTAGCGAAGCGAGGTAGGTTTTGGGAAGCTGTAGGGGTACCGCTGTAGTGAGGGATCATTTGGAACGGAGCATCATCCAGCTCCTTCGCTTCTGCAGTGTGACTTCATCTACATTTTTATGTGTAGCTCTGAGCTCTACCATGTTGGGTGCTTTTATGCAATAAGAGAGGTCAGTGAAGAACAGCAAGCGCCTGATGGTTTTTAGGGCTCTGTTAGGCTGTCAGCTGCTTGGTGACTCTTCTCCCTCCCTTACTTTGGACGTTACTGGCCCGTTACTACTCCACCAGATACGCTGACAGATCTGCTTCTGTGGCCCTCTAGCATCCCAACCCACTTTACTTAAAAGCAGTCATATTGGCATAAATGTGTCAATCGGCCATTTGAGCCCAGTTAGGGGGTCTCGTGCAAGCTGGTAAATTTGAAAGGATGGCAGATGTTAAAGCGCTTGTGAGCTATGTTGTAAAAGAAGTCTTAAGTAGAAATTACCATGCTGTTGAGTAGCTTTGGAGGAGGATGGAGCAAGTTAGGACTTTTCAAAGGTGATATCAAAAAGCCGAATGGGAAAGATCCTCTTTGAAGAGCCTCAAAAGGCTGATGGTTGGAGGAAGGGGATGAAAATGAGGGGGGAAACATAAACTGAATGATCTTAATCTGGTGTGGCTTTTCCTGTAGATGGGTCGCACTCAGCCTTCCAGGCAAGAAAGGCTAGTTTTATTTTGCCCAAACTGTCTAACACGGGCTGTTCAGACCCATTGCGGTTTGCCTCCCAAAATGCAATTTGATTTCTAATGTATTCTTTCTGGATTTTCTAGCACTCACTGGTCCTAGGAACTTTTTCTCTGTATTAATGCTAAGGCATTCAGAGCATATCAGCACGTAGCTGTCACGTTGGCTTTGGGAAAACCACTTCCACTCATTAGAAGCACTCCATGTATATGAGGAGATGTTAGGATCGCCGCTGTCGCCTTGCAGTGCAGAGGAACCCAAAATGTTTGAAGCAACGTTCCCACTTGCCGTTTACATTTGCTGTTAATTCTGCTTGTGCTGCCCGGCTTTCTAATTCGTAGAAAAGGGAGCGATACCCTCCAAGCGAGTGCTGTGCTGGATGGAGTTGCCCGTGGGAAGAAGGGAGGTGTTATCTGGGCAGCTAAGGTGTGCAAAACTAATTCACCACCCCTGAATTTGGTGTATTCGGGCTGTGATCTGTGCTCTGAAAGAGCTATACAAAAATACCTGATAAAGCCTTCACCTAATGAATTATTCCCAGCTAACTTAACGCTATGTAATTTTTTTTTTTTTCCTGTTACAAAATTACGTGCTTTGGGAAAACTTTGGCCACTCCCACCTACATAGTAAATATTTGGAAGGAACTTACCTTGAGACCACCCGAGACATCTGTTAAGCTTACCTTACATTTGGTGAATATTTGGCCAATAATTGGATTGAAATTTAACTGCTCTTAGATTTGAAGACTGAAGTTTTCAGTAGAGTGGGCCATGATTTTAGCTGATAAGGAGGAATTTGCTGCAGGGACAGGAAACGGTGCAGAGCTTCCCACCAAGGGGGAAGAGGATGTTTAAGCTCTTTTTTTCCCCTGGCACAAATGAATGTCTTTCTGATTGAATTAGTAATAATTCCAGGAGTTTCTCAGAAACGTTTTTAGGGCACCTATTTGCATTCCTTTATGCCAAGTAGTTTTGTGTGTCTTGTGTTTGCAGTCTTCATCTGACTGTCCTACTGCATTCTTTACTGACACGTTTTTCATGTAAAAAAGCAAGCAAATGGTTGAAAAGACCAACCAAAAGAATTCTGCCTTTTCACCCATCCGAATGAAAATAAATTTCCGCCCTTTGCCGTGTATGTTTTGCCCAGATTTTGTGCCCGTGGCCTTGTCCATCCCATCCCCTTCCTGGGGCCTCAAGCTGGGGATTGAAAAAGAAATGCGAGCGTTAGCTTACGTGAGTAGAAATGCTAAAAGCTGTGGCATGCAATTTTGTCATTTCAGGGTGACTGATTTTGAAATACAAACTTACCTATCAAAACCCTTTCCTTCACGGAGAGCCCGTGCCCACGTGCGGCTGATTTAACAATGTGCACTTTAAAATAGAAGGTGGTTAAGGAGCGTGGCTGGCTCCAAGTCCACGTGCCGTCAGGTTGGGTTGTGCGCGTGCGCCCAGTTACTGGTATCCCCGGGGTACTCAGCTCCGTGTTTTCAACTGGAGACTTTTAGCCTTCATCTGAAGGCTCAAATATGATTTTTCTTTAGTTCTTCGCGCATAGGAAGCCAGCGTTGTGTCCAAGCCGTGAGCAATTCCCTCCCTGTGTCAGTCCTAAGGTAGATATCTGGGACAAGGTAAATATGAATTTTTAATCTAGACTCATTTGCCGCAAATTATTGCAGGACGCTCATTCATCTCTATCTTGGAGGACACAAATATTACCCTGGCAAATATGATTTTTAAAACTTAGGGCTCTTTTTTTTTTAATAGAAAAGTGCTTGTAACTTATTTTACAAATGTTCAGTTAGCTTTTAATGGCACAATTTAAAAACTTGCGAATGGAATTTGACCCTTTTTCTACACAGTTAAATCGTTCGAAGAATTGAACTCAAATAATAAAGTTAAACTGTTTCAATAATGTGCCTCCTCTCTCCCCCACCATAGTATTTTTGCTTTATTTTAATTTCCTTACTGGAAATTGAAAAACGTGTAAGAGTTATTTGATCAAACCACAGAAATATGCTTTCTCGTTAGGGAAAGGAAAAAGTCTCTATAGTATTTTTTTTATACATTTTGAAAAGCAATATGCTTGCAATGTATTATAGAACCTAAATAAAATTGATGTTGTGGGTTTTTTTTAAATTACACAGAATATTTATTGTTCTAGTTGTTAGTTTTATGTGGCATATTATTAACCTTTAGAGGTGTTGAATGTAAGCTGCATAAATAGAAATAATTAGGTGAAATAAAAAAGAAATGTTTAGGTTGAACATCACACAATGCAACTTGATTGTGAAATGCATTAGGCTGTGAAATTGTCTCCGGAGGGAACTGATGGTACGTGCCACACCTGGGTCACTTAGACATAGCCCAGACAAAGTACTCGAAAATGCACTGTTTTTGTAGAAAATACTGCTGTAGGAGGCGGACTAATTGGATGACCTAATAGGTCTCTTACTGCTTTTAACTTTTATAATTGTTCGAGCCTTACACATATTAAGTACATATCAAAACTCATAAACAACTGAAATTGCTTGGCTTTTTAGTGTTGTTTTTAGCCAATAAAGTCATTTATGGAAAATTGCTGAAACCAGATTTTCACCGCCTCTGAGAACAATAGGGTTTGTATCACCACTTAATAAAATATTAACTTTATATTTTCATCCCCAAAGAGGGTATTTACTGTTTCTGAGTACTGCCTAATGCAGAACTCGTGACTGCGCTCCCCAGTTAAAAACGAAATACTGCAGCACGCCTTCCTGATGGTGCTTATTGCCTGTTAGAAGTATATTTAAATAAATGTGTGCAATAGACTGAGCGATTTTTTTGCTTTTTTTTTTTTCTTTTTAGTCTTTGCTTGCCATTTGCACTACTCTGGCTCCTCGGGTTGTTTTTTTTTTTTTTTTTAACCGTGTTTCTGCTGATAGTAGCTCTGCTGCCACAGATGAGCGGTGGAAGTCCATTGCAGGAGAAAGGTTCAGGCTATCAGCTGTGCAGAATTGTCATTCCAGCGTACTCAACGCTATTTCTTTAAGGATGAGCAGTTGTTTTTAAGGAAAGGGGCCTGACTGAGAGACCAGGAGGCTGCGATCGTCTGTTCATAGCACAAATACATGCAGGGCGACACAGCTCCCCCTTCGCTGACCTCCGTCCTGGTGGTGACCACAAGGGAGCTGGTCTCCTGGCTGCGAATCTCGTGTTGCCTTCCAAGCCCGTTAGCTGGGTGCAAGCTTGCACTGTATTTCACAAGTGGAGGGCACGGCTCCTTTCTGACGGGCTGCTGGACGACGATTTGGGTAGTGCGAATTGACCCTGTCCACCAAAGAGGAGATCCTTTCATCCCATTAGCTGCGCTCTTTGGCCACGCGGTCCACCAGCTGGGCTCCGTTTCTCCCCTCTGTCCCCGCTCCTGATATGGGATTCAGGCATTTTAGAAACGAAGAGAAGCAGTGACCGTGTACCAAGTGGCTGCAGGATGCGCCTGATTTGCATAGATTTGAATAATGTGTACTTTATTGTGCCATTAAGCCTTCAATAAAAAGGAATTGCTTATGTAATTCAACAATGGGTTTGTGAAAACACCCCAATGAAGGTCTCTGGCACAGGCTGGTTTTAACCATCTGATGAAAGATGTTTAAAAAGTTTGGAGATCTATGTATGTTTTTCAAGTGGGCAATTAGAAGCCAGCTGCCAGGCTGAAGCACAAGCAGTTAGAATCGCCCGAAAGACAACCTGACCTCTGGTTCCCGAATCCGCTCTGAAGCTGGTTGTGGAAAAGCAGCTCGGAGCTGCAAGGAGCATGCAGAAGCCTAGCACTAGCAGGGGTGGGGAAGGAGAGGAGACACGAGCTCTTTTCAGGTCTCCCCGTGAAACAAAAACGTGCTGAAGCCTTCTGGCTTCTCCGTTAGCCACTTTGCTAGGTGCGTGGTGGTAGCACCAACTAGGTCACGTCAAAACGTGAGTAGTCACGTGTTGGGCCCATGACAAGGCCAGCCTGCAGGTTTTACCCAACGCGGGCGAGAGCTGCAATCAGGATGTCTATTAGGTTGCTATTTGAAGTATCTGTATGTTTGTCTCCATGTCTGTATAGTCCCCGGGCTCCGAAGCTGGGTTGCTGTATATCTCATCAAGGGCTCAGATGCCCTTTGCTGCCAGCTGACCTCTGGCTTGCCTTGAACTCGACGTTTCTGCCGCTTGGCGCGGGAGTCATTTCATCCGGCTGTGCTTTGTCTTTTGGCCTGGCTCGTGCGAGCTCGGAGATGAGATGCGGTATGAGTCACAGTTCAAAAAGCAGGTGCCTGAACTGGCGCTGTCAAAACATAAATTTGCAGGACTCTCTATGCCATTTGTGCTGGTATTAACTGCAGCTCGTCTCAGAAAAGCGGTTGGCTTTGATGGGCACTAGACCCCTTTCCCCCCCCACCCCCCTACCCCTTCTAGATTTAAGATCAGGATTAGCTGAAACAAGGTGATCTTGTCCTTAGCATATGCCTTCCAAATCAGCCTGCCTGACAGATTTTGGATGCATCATTATAGAAACTATATGTCCTTGGCTTGCATGATTAATAGAAGGAGAGCCTTCCATGCAGTGAAATACTAACTTTTTTTTTTTTTTTTAAACTAAAGCTCAGTCCTTCCGAACAGGTTGACCAGGCAAGGGAGGACTCTCAGAGCTACGTCCTCTGCCCCTGGCTCTCCGTGGAAGAATTGCTTAGGTTAAAAATGCGCTGAGGGTTGGACTCATCCCTGTGAAGTAACATTGAATTTCAGGTAACTGCGTGTGGCTGGGGTCTCTGCTGTCTCTCGTTCAGGGGACAGCACTGGCTGCCTGGTTGTATTAGGTACTCTTTCAACACCAGTGACACACGCGGGGGAGCTCTTCGTGGGTCGAAGTGGGATCGGGAGAGTAGAGAGGAGGAAAACGCGTGACCTTGAATAATGAAATGAAAATAAAAATCCTGTAGAAAATGAAAGATCGTGCCTGTAGGGACTAACAAGGAAAGTTTCTGCTACAGGCTGAGGGTTCATTAGTTGGAAAGGGCAGAGGAGGAGAAAGGATCCTGCTTGGGGTTGAGAGAGATGAGCTAAATTACCTTCAAAGTCCCTTCCAGCTCTGTGACTGTAAGCTGTATAATGCACTTTTATTTTCTCTTACCTTTTTAGGATGTGTGGGGGAATAAGGATGGTATTGATACCATGGCAGAGGTCGTGGCGAGGCTTGAAATGCTGCATGCTGCTCTGGTCCCCCATGGTCCAGAGCAGGTCTCCAGACGGACCGCTGGGAGACCCGAGAATGGAGCACTCGCGCACAGAGAAGAAATTAAGAGCTTTGCTCGTTCAGATAAGCCAAGCGAAGGCCGAGATGTCGAGCAGGGTATAGCCCAGGGAGAGGGTGAAAGCGCAGAAGGACATGAACTGGCTGAATAAATTTAGGTGGGAAGGAATTTAGGTTAGAAGAAAGTTGCTGGTCTCAGAGCGGCGCGGTTCAGGAGCGGTGAGTGTCTGTAAAGGTCTCGCAGAGGTGACAGCACAGGCAGAAAGCGTAACCGCTTGTGAAACAGAGCGTCGCTGTTCTCCGTGCGGTCGCCTGCGTTCGTGAAGGGCTGGGTGCAGCGACCGTGAGAAGTGCTTTCCAGTCGCCCGTTCCCGCGTGTTGGCCGAAGGAAGACGAGCGTGCTGCTGAGCGTCACCGTGCCGTTACGAAGCGCGAGGTTTCCTTTGAGCGTTTGAGTGGCCTTGAACGTTTTGTGCCGGAGGACGGAGCGGAGTGGCAGAAGTGTTTTCATTAAAGCAGTAGGAGTTAAAAAGGAATACATTAAAATGAGATTATAGAGGATAATCTCTTCCTGCCTTGTTTGGTTGCTCCTTCATGCTATTCCCCCCCAACCCCTGCGCTACTACTTCTCTGCTGTCTTCTTTTCTCGATCTTTACTGCTCGCTTTCCTCAATGCTGAGGATGAGAGCAAGCGCTTGTGTTAACACCAAATCCCTGTTTTATTAGAGTGGAGTAAGTTAGGTAGCTGCCTGTCTCTGAATGAGAATAAACTTTGTGCTCAGCGCATCCTCCCGGTCATAAGCCTGGAGTCTGCACGCTGTGTTTCTGCAGCTGCCTTCTCCGTGCTCTCTCCATTACCCCTGGTAATTGAGTCGCCGGTGGAATATAGCACAAGGGTATGCTTGGGTGCTCCGTGGGGAAAAGAATTATTTTGAGTTTGCTCCCTTTGCTGGGGGTGGAGAGAAGAGGTAGAAAGCTGCAGTCATAAACAAGGCAGACTGCCGCTTTATTGCTATAGTCTGTAGAAAGCGTATTTATCTACCTTGCACAGGCTAACAAATTGTTGTTGCAATCATTATGGTAAATATGAGGTATGGAAACAGTTTTAAGTTTCATTTTGCTTGCTGTTCTCTCTCTCTCTCTCTTTTTTTTTTTCTTGTTTATTGAGCAGCAGTAATGTAATTGCATTGTTTGACTCCTGTTCCTCTTTCCCGTGTTTTGGGTCGCGCTGAGTTTCTGTTCCGCATTTAAGTGCACTAGTATAATTTTATGCCTAATGAAAAAAGCAGTGATTATTTCATTAATACCGGAATACAGTTTGTCCATAATCAACAAGAAATTAGAAAGCACTGAGTGTATCGGATGAAGTAGTTTTTCTCCACTTTTTTGCTTACGTGAAACGAAAGAAGGCATCCGTTCGTACCTGTACTCATAGACGTGCGTGCTCAACTTGGTGTTGAGACATCCCACAAAAATGTTGAGCGTGCATAACTGTGGAGGATCAGGGCCTGACTCCGGTAAGAGTGCATCTTAGTTTCCGTGCTGTGCTGTTTGCTTTTGAAAGGCCACTGAGCACGTCATCTCTTTTTTATCTCGTCTTTCTACTAGCGCACGCCGTTGAAATTTGCTGTTGATCATTCAGATAAGATCTTTGCTATTAATAAAGAATATAAGGGGATGAGGGGTGATTTTATTAGACCCTGAGGGTCAGCAAGGTGCCCACTCCCACCGATCCCCTGAAGGGGAAGGTGTCTCTTTAGTTGTGTCTTTAGAGTTGTCAATTCACATTTCATGTGAAAATTTTGTTTCATGCTCATATTTGTAATGTAAGAGGAGAATATTCATATTCAAAGTAAACAGGCTTCAGTAACGCATGTTAGAATAATCACTCTTAGGGTAAGATCCACGCCACTGAAACCTAATACAGAGCCACAACCCACCGATCCTTCCAGTCTTGTGCTCTAATGAATGCTCTACTTTTCAATTTCAAAAAGGACAGTATGATCCGGTAGACCTAAGAACATTGTCCAGAGTAATCTAGGAGACCACTGGAGACTGAACACAATCCTTTGGTGGATAACAGAAATGAAAGATGAAACTGGGGGCGGGAAACAGCGTGAAGCTAACAAGAGTGAAATAGAGAATGGTTTGCTCTTCATTGTGTTAAGGCATACAGTGCCGTGGAGGGTGTCATGTGGAGTTAAACTCTTGAAATGGCAGTTGAACTGTTGAATCGCAGCGGTCAGACCTATTAATATTTGTGATACACTGCCAATGTGTTTGAAGACAGAAACTTAATCCCATTGTTTAGCTTAAGCTGCTCCTTCGTTATTGAATGTAGGGAGAAATACAAGCGATGTGCTGTGCTTGGCTTTTTTAATGGTGAGATGTTATTAAGTAAATGTGTTTTTTATGATGACTAGGGTTTTGATTGTTAGTAACATTTGTTTTAGTTGTGCTAGCTACGTGCTGGCGCCTTGCCAAGCGTAGAATCATGGTTCGTGCCCTGAAGCTCGTACAATCTGAAAAAGATGACGCTGGGGGAAGAGGGAGGGTGTAACGCGCTGTCTAACATTTGTTCCTCCTCTTTCTTTCCTTGCTGCAGACTGTACCAAAGCCTATAGCGCTGGAGCCCTGCTTTGGTAACAAAGCAGCTGTCCTCTCCGTATTTGTTCGGTTGCCCCGGGGACTTGGGGGTATACCACCACCAGGACAGTCAGGTGAGGAACGTTACCATCTCAACTGGCTCATTGTGCTCCTTCCTCAACCTTAGAGACTGACATTACAGTTTCGGTTATGATCCTGCAGTAAGAGGTATACTGCAGCTTGCGTGGATGTGCTCAAGATATTTTAAACTAGCTCGCTTGGGTCTTCCTAACTTCCTACCTGAGTTTTGATTGAGTGTCTTGGATCAGTTGATGGACTGTGCTGCTGCAGCACTGATAGGATCCAAGCAAGATAGCAGGAGTGCATCTGCCTGCACGTTTGTCCTTAGGGTTACGCTTTATCTTATGGCTAGGGAAAAAAGGGGGCCTGGTATGGGTAGGAGTTCTCCATAGGCATGTGTAAAAGTAACTTATCTCAGCGTATTTCCTCCTTTCCTAGCTCCATCCACAGAGAAAGATCTAGTCCTTCCAAAGCATCCATGCCCTGCTCTTAGCAGCTCCGGAGAGTAATTTTCTCTGTGCAGTTTAAGGTCTCCCCTGTTCCCAGCCACTTCTCGCTCAGCCTTTCTCATAGAGAGACATCATGTCCTGGGCAGTGTGTGGAGTAACTGGGGTTTCTGCAGAGCCTGGCAAGCATGATGGAGCAGAAGGTCTTAAAAGAGCATTAGCTGGGTTTGAGACGGGATGGTTTAGTTGTGAGCTGTGTTGAACTAAATCTCAGATGGCCAGTGGTGATTTGCCTATGGATATGCCAGGAGGAGACTGCAGAGAGGACTGATGTCTGGGAAGCGCAGTGAAACCTCCAATGCACAGGTGCTTCAAGGATTTATTCTAGCACATCTACTGGTGCAGATAAAGACTCTTCCCTTTAATTTAATCATGATTTTCATATCTATTAATACCTGCAGTTCTTATTTCCAATTTTTTTTTTTACTGCAGTTGCTTTTAACAGAGCATGGAGTATTTAAAAGTTTATTTCAGAATACCTTCTAGAGTTTAAACTGTAAACCAAAATACCTTTCTTGTTTGTTTGTTTGTTTATTTTTTCTGAGAAGAACGCAAAAGAATGATACTCATTCTGTGCCTTGGAGGATTTGTTTCTGTGACCGTTTTGTTTTGTTCCTCCAGGTCTTGCAGTGGCCAGTGCACTGGTGGACATTTCACAACAGATGCCAATTGCCTACAAAGAGAAATCGGGTGCAATACGAAATCGGAAACAGCAGCCCCCTGCACAGCCAGGAACCTGTATTTGATGCATGGACATCAGAAACTGTATAAGGTTTTAAACAAAATGGAAAAGTAACACCTAGGAGGAGGAGGAGGAAGATTTTCAAGTTGTGTCACAAGAAACTAGAAGCACTCAGAGAAACACAGCTTCCTTGAACCCAACCTTTTCTCTCATCTACGTGATAGTTGGCTTTATTTGACAACAGCTCCACTTAAGTTTTACTGACACATGGCTTCAGATTGCTCCTTTGTTTTCTTCCAGTTAAAGTAAAATAATTTTATTGCAGGTCCAGTCACATCCGATCACCTCCATTCATGGTCAGTGTAAATAGAACAGTAGTCCAATATGAATGACACTCAGGTTTATACATGGAAAGTGCTTTGTAGTTTATGTATTTATCAAACTGTACAAAAAAAAAAAAGATGCAGTGTTTACAGGTGTCAGCTCTCAACACATAAACACTACTATTAATCTTCAAAGCATTTTCATCCTTTGTTTTCATTTAATGTACATGTTTATTTCCACATTATTTAAATGGGTCTCTCTTCCAGATACAGTTTTTCTGTAGTCATTATGGTCCGGAACATCAGGCAAGTAGAAGCTAGGATGCTACAAAGGTTGATGTCACGTGTTGCTCAGACCAAATGTAATACCCGTAGAAGTTGAATGTTGCTTTTGAAGGACTCGGTGTTTACATAGTCTTAACCTACTTGGAGTACACCACACACAAGTGCCTAGACTTGAACAGATCTAGGGAGTGAGGAGACTACTACAGACATTTCTTTTTTTACGTAATTATATTCATTTAAAAAATATATGTATGTAGTCACCCAAGGCAATCTGTGCTCTTTGTAATATATCACGTGCAGTCAGGGGAAAATGGCATTTTCCTGACCGAGAAATACTCAACCGGGCGGAAATATCTGGAGGGAAAGTAGAACTGAGTTTCAGTATCTCGTAAGAAAGTTCCTGGTTTCACCAGCGCTCTTAATAGAAGCAGTTTGTGTTCCAGGCCAGATATCATATATTTCTTCTGAGTTTCTCCGCCCATTTGACCTCTTTCGTTCCCCTTGCCTTCAGGCCGTCCTCCTGGGTGAGGACTGAGCTGTGCCAGTGGTCAGAGGTGCTGCTCTTCAGCAATAAGATTAACTCCCATCTCCTTGGCAGGTTGTAAAAAGCAACACTCCGGGTGCCAGATCATCTGAAGATCAAGAAAAAAATAACTTTAAAAAAAAAAAAAAAGGCAAGCAGAGCAGCTTCACTCGGCCACAGGTTTGAATTTTACATGATGAATTACGGATGTTTCCCATTCAGGTTAGACTACTGTAGGTGTTGAAAGAAGGTGGCTTGTCGATGAGAGGAAGCGGCTTAGAAACAGCAGAAAAAGGCTCGGCCTCTCGGGGATATATCACATCCTTTCTGAAGTACTCGGACTAGTTGGAATTAGATTTCGATTCTCCAGGTTGGACTTAACAGCCCATAAGCCTATGCATGCCGATGCCCAGTATCGCTGCCGATTCTAGAAATGGCGCGGTTAACTAAAAGGCGGTATGGTCCCATGCCGTGGCCGTGCGAAGTAGTGATGTTGAAGCTGGCAGAAAGATGTTCTGTTAAGGTGCCAAACGAGGCATGTAATTGCTGCTTAATCACAGTAAGTTCGGTTTCATTCAGGTCACTGAGTCGTTGGTTTCTAATGAGGACGTCTAGTATTTATTAAATGGAAAAATAGCAGATTGAGGGGAGCGAAGGGAAGTGCTGCTGAATCTTTTTGCCATATAGTACCCTTGTCCAGAACGAAACTGGAGTAACTGCATCGTTGTTTGTGCATGTTTCGGGGATCCGTCACGTATGAGCTACTCGTTCCTTCTGGTTTCGTTTTGTTTCGTTTTTAGTGTTTTGGAGAACCTTTTTGGAGCGTGGCATTGCCACAGAGCCGTAAATTGTCGTGCGTGTCTGCACAGCAGTGGTGCGGGGGAGCCTGCTGTTTTAAAGATCTCGGTGGATTATAATTCTGATCCAATGTATCTTTTAACAAATACAACACAACTGCAGAAAAAAAATACTGTGAAAAACGCATCTATCTATCTATATATTTTTATTGCCTGTCTGTTTCTAAAGCAGAAGCTTATGTGCCCTCTGGGGAAGGGAAGGTGAGGGAGGGAAAGGGGCGTGAGCTCTCTCTCTTAGAACGAAGGTTTTTAGTCAATTAAATTTTAGACGACGCACAGATTACCTCAGACAGATTCATCTCCTGAAAATATTTTGTAACTTCCTATGTGTCTAGGGCTAACCTGACTAGACTGTACCAGAGAAATAATACTGGACTAAAATTCCTCCCCTATTAGTACTCTGCGTATTTTCACTTCTGCTGCGTAGCCTCATGTTTGGAGGTGTCATTTCTTGCTTCTCCAATGCTTTTGGGGAGGAAAACTGCCAAACTCAAATTCAGAAAACTCGTGTGCTTAAGTCTCCACATCCAGGACAGCGCCTAAGCAGGTGCTTAAAGTTTTTTTTGCTTTAGGTTTTCTTGAACAGAAACAGCTTTCTAAATAATAGGCCTGTAAGGGTGATCTCTTTGTGCGTTGACAAAAATAAATGTTTGTTCCTCCAGGGAGCTGGATTGTCTGATCTCAAAGGCTTACCGCGGAGGGTGCCCAGAACTCGAGCCACAGGAGAGTTAGGCGTCAGATATTCAAAAGGCGAGCAGAAGCGATCAAACTCTGAGGTGTAGCAGAACCAAAAAATGTAAATAGGGGAACAAGACTTATTTATATAAATAAACTAAAACGGCTCCGTTAGGATGTAGCTCTGCTCTGCATCTCATCTCCATACTGATGAGGGGAAAAAAGAGAAGTCTCATACATATCTCTGCTGCAAACAGTTTCATCCCAGCTTCAAGGTAAAATATTGACAAAGGTGGGAGAGGATGGAGGGAAGGATTGCTGGTGGTTTGTCACCAGGCCAATATCAAAAGTGAAGGATTTGTGGGTTTACTTTGCTGGAGGTGAGGGGGAAAAGAGCAACCGTATTTCATGGGAGAATCTGTAAATAAATGGAAAATAACACACCAATTTTTGCACTTGTACATAAACTATACAGTAGTGTGCAGAACATTGAAAGATTTAAAGTGTATATAAACCAGAAAAATATTGAATGTATTTTTGATGCATTTTAAATGATGTATGAGTTTTGTCTTAATAACTTCTTCATAGGAGGAGTACTAGGTAACTTTCCAGAGCTTTAAAGAAACATCAAATTATATCCCTGATATCTTGCAGTATAAAGCGGGGAGGCATAACTTGACTTTTATGTATTCAAATGCGTTTCACTTAAATGTGTAAGCAAAGTAAAATATGGCTCTTCCATTTGAAAGAAAAAAAAAAAACACTTGCAAAGAGGTAATAAATGTACTTAAAGTAGTCATTACTTGGGGGATTAAGTCAGGAGTTTAAGCCTCTGTCATTAAGATCGAGCCAGTGATTTCTATTCAGAATCAGTTTGCAAGAGTTTATAACTGGTTGAAATTCAGCACTCAAGGTCTCAGCCCTCAGAGCTTTTTTTTTTTTTTTTCCTTTGAGAGTAGCCTTTTTAAAAAGGGGAAAAAAAAAACCCGTAAATGTTGCAGCCCTCTTATTCTAGAAAGCACAGTGCCATTGCATCTCCAAATAGCATGCATTTTTGTTCAGCGTTGTCCATATTTTTAGCCCAGAATTTTCTCTGGATTGCTGTAGCCTGAGTGATAGCAGACCCCACCGTGATGCGGGTCAGCGTGTTGGATACGAGAAGATTTATGGGATACAGCTTTGAGTTATTGCCACTCTCTCTGGGTTTCCAATGTGCTGTATGGAAAATGCCAAAATAAAGCTTTACGTGATGGGGTAATGCCTGTTATTACCATAAAGTCATAGTGTGTAATGTACCAAAATGTGGTGGTGTGGCACCAGAAAAGAATGACAGGCTGCACAAAGCCCCTCTTGGCAGATGCACACTTCCTTAGAGGTAGTTTTTATACTAAATATTTGCTCGGAAGCATCACTTTCTCTGCGGTAAACATTACCAAACTACGTAGGCCACTGGGTTTATAACGCGCTTTTTTGAAAATGACTGCTCAGCTTGCTGGCCCTAAATTAGCCAAAACGAGCCTGCGCCAAAACACGCGCTCGCCCCAGAGGCCGTAATAAATAAACCACGGCGGTTTTCCCGCGAAGCGCTGAAAATCGAGCGATGCAAAGATCGGGCTGATTCGCGGGTCCTTCGCCGGCCCGAATGTTAGGGCTTGCTTTGCTTTTCCGCCAAAGTTAGGACAGAGTTAGGGACAGAGGCTCATCTCTGGGGCACGCCGCTCGCCCCGAGCCTGCAAAACCCGCTCCCTGCCAACGGGGATTTGCCGGCGCTGAGCTACCGAGAGCAAAACCGGACCCTGCGTCCCGGGAGGGACTCTGAAACTGGTCCGCCGAGCTTAAAACTGAGCTGTGGCTGTCTCGTCCTGTCGCTCTCTTTTCTTTTTATCTTCCTTTGCAAATACGATGGGGGCGTTCGGGGAGGGCAGGAGGGTTATGGAGGACTTTGGGTTTTTTTCTTTTTTTTTTTTACTCTTTTTTGGAGCCTCCTGAGCTATAAGCTGCGAGAGCAGGTTTTAGGAAGCAACGTTCATGTTGGAAACGCCACCTTTGCGTCCGCTCGGAGATGCACGCAGGAGCTTTCGGGGACGTGGGAGCCAAAGGGAAGGGAGGGAGAGATGTAGGTTTCCAATTTTCGGGCATGCTGTTGGTGATTTTAGTCAAATTCATGCTTTTCTGTTGATAGATGCTTCAATGAGTTAAGTTTCTCACGTGCTAGTAATACTACAATAGTATGTGTATGCTGTTTTTTTTTTTTTCCTCTGCTTCTTCATTGGGACAGATTTTGTTCAGTTTATTATGTCATTCTAACACTATACATGAGCTGTTTTTCATGCGTCTTCCAGGTACTATAGTTCTTTAGACATTTCCTCTACATTTGTCATTGACTTCACAAACCTCAACAGAAGAAAGGAGGAAAAAAAAAAATTATTCGTGGAGGAGTGTAACATATGTTGGTCCATTTTTTTAAAAAATAAAAACAACAAAAAAAACAGGTTTTATATTACTCTGAAATTTGTGCACAATAGATGTTCTTTACACTAGGATCCTTGAATTAATTGTATTCTGAATATTTTTTTTTTGTTCTGTAATTATTTACAATTCTTATCTGTGTTCAGACTTGAGCTTAGTTTGTTAATATGTATAATTTAGCATTTCTTGCATTCATATGTAAATACTGAGCAAGTATTGTAAACTATTTCATTGCTGGGGATTGTGGGTGTTATACATACACACATTTAGACTGCAGTTTTTGGTATAATTTTTTGTATTGTAAAATAACAGCTAATTTAAAGCAGGAACGAGAAAATTATTGGGAGGTCTGTGCATTTTAAATACAAATGTGAAGTACATGTATATAAATAAAAATAAATAATGCAAATCTTTCCTCTGAAATAAAAAGTAGATGATCTGGTTTAAAAAAAAAAAATCTCTTTCCTTCTTTCCCACCTCTCTCCTTTCTTTTCTTAAAAGAAAAATAAACCAGTAACTTGAGATGCTTGCAAAGGGTGCTGGCTGGGAGAAGGGTGACTTTTCGTGGTGAACCTCAGGCTGTGAGCGCTGCCAACTGGTGTCTGCTCAAGCAGCCTCTGCTCCCAGCTGCACCAGGTCCCGAATTCAGGAGGAAGGAGAAGAGGGAGGAGAGGGCTTTGCCTCTGCCAAATCACGAGGTAGGCTGCGGTGTCCAGGCAGCGCTTTGCAAGCCTCCAGAACAAGTCCCCAGCCTCTGTCTTGGCTTAAGTCCCGTTCCTCTTGGACACGTGCATCCTGCTGGCACCTTCTTGGCGGGACGCGGTGGTGGTTGGAGAGTGATAGGCAAACTTACCTCCATTCAGTGCTCTGCGCTTGACGCAGGCTGTCCTCTCCATGGAGACCAAGTTCCTTGGAGGACAGTTTTCCATGGACCCTCCTAGCCTGTACTCCTCATTTGAAGAAGGCGTTGACAGGGCAGGAGGTCCAGAGAGATGAAAAGCCAGGTGAGCCTCCTCTGGAGGGGTTTGGCTTTCTGCCTACATCTCCGGCATCTTCCGGTGCCTTAGGGAATAGGGTGCCTTAGATCCTTCTAAAGCTGTCTCTGAAGGACCCTGGAAAGGAGGAGTGTGCTAAAGAGGTCAAACTCCTAGTTGTGGGGAAAAGGGGCCTGTCCTACCCGCAGGTCACCCGGGGTGGTCAGGGCCAAAGATATAACTTGCTTGCTCCAAGCTCTACAATACCAGGATTGTTAATCCTTGCTGTCATAATTCACCTGATCTTTCTGGGTGTGAGAGCCTGGTCTCTTAATGAAATGGTATTTGCTCCCCTAAGGCACCAGAGAAACCCCACAAAGGACAGTACAAGAGAGCAAACCTTTACAAATTACCCAGCTAGAGCGCTTGCACCTTCTTCATCAGGTCAGTCAACCACTAGACAAAGCCATAAGGAATCGATGTCCCGGAGTGGGACTTGTTCCTTCGTGTAAGAGCTTGTGGGAAAGCTAGAAAGTTTTGCGTGGGGCAGTGACAGCAGCAGTTCTTGTCCTTTCGGGTTAGACGGTTGTATTACTGCCTCACAGCTCGTGGCTTCTGCATTCAGGGTCTAAATAAACTGGAGAGAAATTAAAATCTCAGCCCCTTTCCTTCTCACTACTAATTTTCCCAGTAAACTGCTACTTCCTTCGAATCAGACAAGAAATCTGGCAGCTGTGCAGATTGGAGCTTTGCTACTGATTTTGCAAACGTGTCAAATGTTGGAGCCAGCTGCTGTCTCAGACGCACACAAAAGCTAGGAGAGCAAAATCGGAGGTGACCTATCATCTGCCCCTTGGAAGCCCATGTGCAGCGCGCTCTAGCATCCAAACGAACTCCTGCAGCAACGCAATCCGTCGTTCTCCATTTATTTTTATGTTGCTCTTCAACTTTGAAATTAAGCGTTGCTGAGATGAAGCAGAGTTGAATCTGGCATTTATGGGCCATGAAGGTTTCAGTCAGTGCTATCTCCTAAGACCATTGTGCTACTTCAGCCCGTTATGTTAAACTTGGATGTTGAAGCTGCTGTAGAGTCGCTCTGAGCATGCAGGTCCAAAACTTGAAATGAAGTGGGCAGGGGGAAGTGGTTTTAAAGCTAGTTTAAGTTCAGGGCAAATCGGTTCCAAAAGTTTTGGACAGGGGAGGCAATTTGCAATCTTTTTAAAAGCAATCAATTTAACTCAACACCCCAGAGAAATTCTGGGCTGGTGGTAGTGTTCTCTCTCCTTGCCCAAGTAGAAGGTGGGATTCTTGGCAGCTCTTGGCTGGGCTTCACATCACTGATCTGGTGTAAAATCACCTTTTGGTACAGTGGAAGCACAAACAGTTGACTTTTCCAATTAATGAGAAGAGGGGAGAAAAGGAAGGTGCAAAGCAGTGAGCCAGAGCGCAGTATCTAACGCAGTCTATTGTTTTGGCAAAATCAATTTGCGTTTCTCCTCCTTGCGGTTTTTAAACTAATTAAGAACTAACAAAACGGGCGATGAGCTGACAAGATGGTAACTGACAGGCAATTTCAGAGGCGTAAGATAAAGTAGGTGGAGGATCTTTTAATAATGTGACTGGTGGGACCTGCTGATGTGTTTATGGGTTGCTGGATCATCAGCCTGGAGCCAACACTAAGGTCAGATGCATGCTATCCTCGGCGGGATGGGTCCCTGGAGTCCCTGAGCAGCTCGGGTTGTGGCGTCTGGACCGTGGATATCTTAGGGGAGGTCAAAAATCTACCCCCAGATCCCTGCCAACACAGAAGAGCAATCTTTGACTGTTCAGAGGACCTGGCTCTTTCAGGATCTGCACTGGGAATATCTGTGTTCCCCAGAGCTGTGAGATCTGACCCTTCTTTCCCCCTCCCCTTCTTCTCGGTGTTCCTGGCTCCCCAGTAGGCCCTTCTTGGCTATCTCCCAGAAGCCACATCTGCGGGAAATTTAGCCAAAAAACCACTGCCGAAAGTGCCTCTGTCCACTCTGGCTCCAGCAACCGTGATAATATCTTGCTCGTGTGCTTTGCCTAGCTGCAGCCAGCGGCGCAGCTCTGCGTGTGCCCACAGCCCGCGGGACCAAGGACCGCTTCTGATCTCACCCTGCTGGTGGTGACAGAGATGCTGCGGGGCGGCTGGATTTGGGCAGTCCTGACCTTCATGCCTGCCCCTGAAATTAGTTTGGAAGCAAAGGTTTAACAGTGAGGAATGAATTGTGACAGCTGATCACGGAGCCTCTTTGTGAAGAGGAATGGAAGCAAAGCATTGAGATCTCTCTGTCGTGTGCCTTTCCCCATCTGTCCTACCAGCGGCTCACTGACTGTTTTATCAGGTCTCAATTCCAGTTTGCAGCCACAATGTGCCTCCAACAGCGTGACTGGCAGTATTTCCATTGCCACGTTCCCTGGGATCCCTGCTCCTAACAGAAATCGTTTCTACTTCTCTTTATAAAAAAAAAGTGCTTTGAACATTTTTCATGTCAGAGCTAATTCCGCAGTACTTCCCTTTGGCTAACATCAGCCATTTCTGCAGTCAGCAAGGAAAGACAACATTTTAATAACCAAAGCGAGATGCATCCACCCCTATCAGCACATTAGTACTGTTTGCACTGAGATAACGGATGGTAAATTGTTGTTTCTGCTGTAAACTTCTCCTCACAGCAGTTGTACATCAGCTGCAGAATTTCACTTGTGCTGCGTCTGCAGCCGCAGCGCGACACGGCTCGTTTGTCCTTGTCGGTCCTGCCTGCAGGTCGCTCCTCCTCGAGCCCCTCCGATGCCCCCAGGTTTGCCGTTGCACTGGAGGCTGCATGGCCTAATGATTAGAAGACTCGTTTTCTGGGAATCACAGTAAATCACTTCACCTGGCCTTGCTTCTGCTTTTGTCCCCCGTCCCTTGACGGTCATCCCTAGTTGGACTGGGGAGTGGGGCTGGCTTTTGTCCCGTGCATGGTCAGTACCCAAAGCAACCAGGCCCTGCCCTGGAAGATGATAGAAATGAGGGTCAGACAAAGCATCGTCCAGCTATTGGTGGTGTTGCTGCTCAAAAAGCTGTTGTCTGCCTAAATTTAGGATCGTTTAGGCTGGAGGATTTGCAGCTTACGGCCAGCAAGGGAGGTTTTCTTGTTGCTTCGTTTATTTTGTTTTGTTCTGCGCTGGAGTAAGGTGAGATGAAGGTAAATGCCGCAGCTCTTTCATGGGTGTAAGGCACAACGAGTCTTTAATTCAGTACATTGCCATGCTGTGAGCAGGACCCTGTTTACCGTTCAGAATGAAGCCACGACAACAAAAGGGGGAAAAATACATTTACACTTACCTGTGGTTATAAATCTCTCCTTCCCTGCTGAAAACTTTTGTACAGAGTAAAGTAGCATCTACTTTGGTTGTGCGCTTCGCTCCCTCTCTCAGCTGGATCTTTGCAGCTGCAGGTGTTTTTAGGTTGCATCTTGCACGTGTGTCTGAGTGCTGAAAGACCTAGTTTTGCCTTGTATATGGCTGCGTGGAAAAGTCACCAACTGCTTCGGCATGCAGGTTATTTGACCTGGGAACCCCCTCAGCACAGCTGGGCTGTCACAAAGCCCCATTTTTCACAGCTGTGATGGCATTTGGCCTTGATACTCACCCTCATGTTTGCACCAGAGCTGCTAGTGCTTGGTCTTCAGTCTCAGAGACGACATCCCAGCCCTGTGGGCACTGCTGGAAGGGGTGACCTGGGCTGAGCAGGGCGGTGAGCCTGCAGAAGCCGGCTGGTTGGGACCTCCAGAGCTGACCCTGTCCAACTTCCCATGGGTCCATCACAACCCTATCACATTTCTCTTGCTAAATACGTGGCTCATGCTGCCGACTCCTTCTGCACACGTGCCTGCATCTGATACATCTGCAGTGCTTCGCGCTAGCCTCCTGCTCCTAAATCCATAGGCCAGCTAAATGGCATTTTCAGCAGAAAAGTTGGTGGCACGACATGCCTTGCTCCACAGAGCCCACCATGGTCTTCCCATGCGCATTCCCACAGCGTGCACGACCCCGCATGGACTCACCTCCTCTTGTTGGCCACCTTGTTGCTGCCAGCTCTGTTTGATGCCTCCAGTTTGTATATTAGTACACATAATTTGGAGATTTTATAGATCTCTATGTTCTGATATCCCCCCCTTCAGGCTTTGTGAGACTGAAAGGTCCTGGACGCTTTGGTTGTTCCTCACACAAGAGCTTTTCTCTGTCAATCATCTCTGCCGTCCCATTTTGATATATGTGAATTTAAGAAAGCCCTAAAAAGCACATGGAGCACTCTGTAAACCCTTCTGCTGGGGGCCAACGGGAAAGTGGGATGGGACCTGGCGCCCGGGGAGGGCCAATGGCCTTGGGATAAGGGTGGGACCTTGGAAATGAGGTGCAGAGGGCGAGATGTGGGATGGCACGTGGGGAGCTGGACCCAGCAGGTGCAAGAGCAGGAGGAAGCTGCTGCGGTGCAAGGCTGCATTAAGGCATCGCTGGGTGGATAAGGTCCCTGCGGTGCAGGAAAAGGAGATTTTAGCCATATGAGCGCTCTTTCCTCATGCCAGCATGGCTTGCAGGAGCCAGGCTGTCCCTCCCACCCCGGCGGCATGGGCTTGGCAGGGCGATGAGGGAAGATGTGCTCCTGCCACAGGCAGGCACCGGGAACAGGCTGAGTAATTCGTGCACTTTCTCCATTTACTGACGTGCCCAAGTTTGCACCCAGCCAGGCTCCTCGTTCATAAATCACCAGATAAGCTACCTCGTTTCCTGGAAAGGCCATGCGTCATTATTCAAACGCAGGGGCGCTGGCTTAAAAAACGACCACGAGTTCCCTTCTCTTTCCCACACCATCTGCTGAAGCTCCCATTGCCACTCAGCAGCTAGAGAAGATGAACATCTCCCCCCGCCTTGACTTCTGCTCCTTTCAGCAGCCAGCTGCCACGTGGGAAGTAGCCCTCTGCTCCCCATGGACAATTCCCGTGGGTGCTCTGGCTCCCTCCTCCACCACCGGCTCATATCCTTAAGCTGTGAACTCTATGGTTAGGCATGGGCTTCAGTTTTATTTAATATAAATTTTATATATCTTTGGGGTTTTTTTGCAGGGCTGACACATCTCAAGGGTCACATTTCTGCAGCATGTCCGTGGGCTCATGCTGAAGGCTTCCCCAGTGGGACCTGGCGGTGCTCTTTAGCCAGGTGCCACCAGGGTCATCGTCAATCCTATCGCCGGGATCTGTGTGAAGTGGTTCAGTGTGGGTCTTGGCAGTGCACTCTGAGCCCCACGGCTCTGCTGCCCAGCTCCAAATTTCCCTCCCGCTCCAGTTGCCCGCCCCTGTCCCGGTTTCCCACGGCCACTACCAAGAGCTGCCCTTACAGCACGAGACTGGCACGCCCAGAGTGTGTCCACCACCGGGCCTTCACCATGGACAGCCCAGCCAGGCAGATGGGAGCAGGACGTCAGGAAAAACGCATGTGTGCTTTATTCATGGATATGTTTGAATACTGACGCTTACAGAAGAGATGAGTACAGATTACACCCCAGCAGTGTAGGCAGGCATCAGCCACCCATCCCCTTCTCCCCTACATGCGCGCGCACGCACACACACACACACACACTCACAACCTTGAGCTACACCCTGCCACCGTAGGGTTATTGCTCCGACATTGGCTCCCAGCTGCCACGTCGCCCTCTCTGCCCACTGTCTCTCTTGAACGAATGTGCGCGCGCAATATTTCCCAGGCTTTCGAGGTGCGAGGAACTGCCAGACCACTTGGAGTGGTGCTGAGCAGCCAAAAAGTAGAGTTCGGTGGCTACAGAAAGCTTGACTGGTTACTCTTGTTGGTTTCCTTTCTTCAGTGACTCTTCTTTGTGCTTATGAAAGTCCCCAGGTAGGGAGTAATCATTAAAAAGTTTTCTCCCTTTCTCTTGGCTCGCTCAGTCCTTTTGCTTTACAAGCGGCTGCTATGAGCTTGGTGGTTAGTCAAGAGGATGAAAGCGAGGATCCTTGGGTCACTTCACAAAGTTCAACAGAGATGAGATTTCGTCAAAAGAATACTGACTTTTCACGAAGGAAAAGAAAAAGAAATGGGGGGGGGTGTATATGTGTGTGTGTGTGTGTGTGTGCGTGCATGCGTGTGCGCGCACGCTCTCAAATGTAATCGTATTTCCTGCCTCCACAAGTACTGCCCAAAAAACATTCTTTTTTGCAAAATTTGATTTGTGAATGGGCTTGTGAGCGAGGGCTGACATTAAATATTGATAAAAAGGGTGAAAAGGTCAGTAGAAAGTCATGCAATTTTTGCCTTTTTGTTTTTTTCCAGTCAGAGGCAATATTACTGCCCATTCCAAACCCTTTGTGTCTTTCCTGCCTGGATGACAGGCTCGTTCCTTTATGCCTTGTGCACTCCATTTATGTGGACACAACTGTGCGAGCAAGAGCTGGCCCAGACTATTGCTTGAAGGATGCTGTTTGCAACCTCATAGCTCAGGACAAAGATTGAGGAAAAGCAAAGTGTTTTCAGATCTGCAGCTGCAACTCTGGAGGTGCTTTTGAGGTCCCACAAACAAAGGCATGGTGAAGAAACCCCTGTGGCAGAGACCTGTTCACATTAACTCACTGTGTGAGTTTTTACAAGGATCCCGACAAATCATTGCTGCCACTGGTACCAAACTGTTGCTTCTTTCCACAGGGTGCAAACCATTGCAATTCCCAATACTGCAGCTGAAGGTTTCCCCTCTGAGACTTGTTAGTGCCTGGAGCCTATCAATCACTTGTGAGGATTTGAGGAGAGATGACTTTGACGGCATCGTGATGTCAGTCTTGGATATGGCCAAGGAAGACTGAGTGGGAAAACGGTCTGTGATTTGTTTGAAGAAGAATGAGGGGTGTTTTTGACCTTTTCATGCAAAGCCTCTGTGATACAATCCATCGTAGTCGACGGTTACCTTTCCCAGCCTCGCAGTGTTCTTAGCTGCTGGTGTGCCATCCTCCCCAAAGGGAAGTCTTAAGAAGAGATAGCAATGGGTGTCGAGGTCTCTTTGGCCTGTGATGCTTACAGATGGTTCTAACACCCTAAGGAATCTCTGAAGTGAACGATAAATCCTGGAGAGAGAGTGACATCTCTGCTCACTAGAATTGTTAAAAGCCAGTTAGAGAGATATCGGCCAGAAAGTGTTAACAGAGCCTTGAGCCTGCTGTGGGAAAAGGTAATGGACTAGGTAACCTCTGGGAGGTCTCCTCCATCCCCCATAGCCTACAACTAGGAAGCCTCATGTTTATTTTTCACAGCATGCCAGTCTTAGAGGAGACCTGAAGGGGTTTTGCTGGTTATCCTGGACAATAAAAAACCCTGCTTCTTCTGGCTCTGTCAGTCGGAGGGAAACGACAAAGCGGCATTTCAACATCACCACCAGTGAGTTATAAGAGACACTGGAGTGGAGTTGTGAGAGACTACAGGAGTGGGTACTCCTGAAAGCAGCTGCTGCTTACATGCAAGTCCTACACTGAAACTCAGCCCATGCAAAAAGATTGAAGGCTGGTAGAGACTCAGCTTGCTGGGGTCAGGTGAGTGGAACAGCAGGGCATGACTACAGGGCTTTAAAAGAAAGCAACAGAAGAAGGCAATTCACAGCATGACCTCATGATGCTGAGGCAGTTCCTTGCCTTTGAAGGGCTGATCGTCAGAGTTTCATCACTTTCTCATGTGTGGCTCAGAGGACACAAGTTTTGCTGAGGTGCAAGTAATAGTCCCGTGACTCAGTGCACAGATGTCTCCATGGTCTTCTGGAAACCAGAGGGACACCAGTGCTCTGCATAAAAGGGAAACGGTCATGTCAGCTCAGTGCACAGCTATGGTACTCTGAAGGGGCACTTCCTTGCCTGTAGAGCTGCCTCCCTGGCTGCATTTTGCAATGCTGGGTAAACCTCTCGGAGCTGAAAATTTCATGGGCGCATTTCAATTCAAGGTGTGACCTGATACCCCTGGGTGCAAGACACAGTTCTGGGGGTGCTCCAGGATGCTTTGCACAGCCCTGAAGTAGGACAGCCCTGAGGCCCTCACAGGAACGAACTTCAGACAGAAGCAGCCAGGAGGGTTTCTAAGCCTGTCTCACACATCCACACGTGTTCCTTTGGAAACACAGATGGTTTTACATTTGACCAAGCCCCCCGAGAACGTTGCTGCAATTTCTCAGTAAAATCAGAAGCATTAAAGCAACAGAGCATGTTCTATGGGGAAAAGGAAGAAAAGGCAGTGGACTTTGGAAACTCTTTCATTCCCTTCGCCACATCAGCTGCTCCTAAGTCTTTCTAGGCATCCAAACACTAAGGAACTAAGGTTGTTCCTTGGAGGAGCGTAAACCGAGGAATAAATGGACTGCTGTAAATCCCAGGCCCAAACACTCAGGGAGACTCAGGACCTATTCCTGTGCATCCTGTGGACAGTCAGTCTGCTGAAGTGTTTACCCAGGGAAATCTTCCCACCTTCGTTTATCATCTTCCTTCTCGGCTTGATCTAACAAGTTCAGCTCCTTGACACGGTGCAGTGACACCTCAGCTCAGGTCCTCGAGGGAAGACCCCCTGAATGTTCGAATACCCCAGGGTCAGTCCTTTACCTTCCAGTGCCCCAAGCGATCAGAGACACATTTGTTTTCAGCCTTCAGCCAGGCTCTGGTTGCAGTCCGGATGGGTGACTTAACCAGCCCTTGCTTAAACCATCTCTAGGTCGAGCAATTAGCACTTAGTAAGAGGCAACTGCTTTAAAGCGCTAACATGAACACAAGCAATTGCTTCTGCTGATGCAACAACAAGTACAGTGCTTTGGCCTCTTGATAAATTAGCTGGATTTTTATGTCCCCGGGGTGATATGTAGCAAACTTTTTCTAGTCTGTCTCCTAACTGTGTAACTAATGAAATCCCCCTGACTCAACATCCTTTGTCTCTCTGCAAGATTGGCAGATGCACAGGCAGCACACGAGAATGGATTACGTTGCACTCACATCGAGTCCTGCATGTGGGCGCGTGCGTTCATCCTGCACTGAGGAAGGTTAGCTTGGAGTGGAACGGTTTTAGCCTCTGGCTGTTTGGATGTGGCCAAAAAAAAAAAAAAAAACACCCTACCCCAAACACTTTACAGGACCAATAAAAAAAGATGTTAGGGTTGGGACATGAAGAAAGTCAGCCATAAACGAAATGCAACACACGTGTCTCTTCCTGAACACCATTAATACATAACACAAGTTTCCCTAAAAGGAGGGCCAAGGGGTATGTCACAGCTTGGAGATGCACACTGGTTCCATGCTGGCCTTGTTTTCAATGTGTGGATGAACCCAGCGAACTGGTTCTGTGTAGCATGGTCGCTTGCTGCACCCCAGAGGTGCTTCAGGATCCTCTTTGATGAACACAATCAACTGCCTTCTCACCAGGGGATCTGATTTCTTCAATCTGACCCAGGCGGGCTGCTCTTTGGGTCTTGGGCAATCCTGGAGGCAATCTGAACTACATGTTGCTTGATGGGTCCTATCAAGAGATCCCCATTGTAAGTCAGGGCTTCAGGAGACTTCCTGTCAGCTCATCCATCAAAAGCCATTCCCCTCTTGTCTGGGGCAGGCAAAAGCATTTCCTTTGCAGGGTCTCATCTCTTGGCTTCATTCTAATTTTGAGCTTTTTCAAGGGCTCTGAACCCGTTTGCCAAGCGCTGGAGAGACAGCAACCAAGCTATGGAGTGGAAAAGTGGCCAGGACTAAAAATGAGCTGGTTTCAGCAATGCTGATTTCATAAAATCAAGTACATTGGCAAATGGATGAGGCAGAGGAAGGGATGCCTACATGCTCACCTCTCCTTCCCATCCCACCCCTTCCCCCTCCCCCCCAGAAACGTAGCTTGTCTGGTTGTTTTTTAAGGAACCGATAGGAAGAGAGTCATTGCCTGGCGTGTGCCCACCCTGCTTCACATCAAAAACAGGCTCAGCAGGGCGAGAGCTGGGAAAAGCCGCATCTGCAGCTGAGAGCCTGCCAGGTGGAAGGGAGCTGCCGGGCTGGAGGTTTCTGAGGACAGACGAGTGGAGCCCCTGAGGAGTCTCTCCTCTCCGGCCACCTGCAAGAAAAAGGAGGCAGCGTGAGGGTGAGCGGCACGTTTCTTCCCTGCCTCAATCCTACTGAGTAAAGCAGGAGCAAAGACAGTTACTTCATACGCTGATGCTTTAGGGATGCGGTGTTCGACTGTGCAACCTTCCTGTTTGTATGGGGATGCAAGAGGTGAGGGAGCCAGAGCAGCCAGTCTCAAAGGCCTGGCTCTAATTCTGAGACCAGCTCAGCTCTGTTGAAGACAGTGGTGAAGGCGGTGTGAGCGCCGTGATGTACGTCAGGGTCAGCACATGGGCAAAGCACTGGCTAGGGGTGCAAGAGGCAGGAGAGCTGCTGCCAGCCTGGCCACTACCCTGAGGCTTTGTTCATCCGTCAGGGATATGGAGTGAAATCAGGTGGTGAGGACGGCATGTAGGATAGCCAGGTGTCATCTTCACTGAGCCCCAGTACCCTTTTGCAGAAGCAGTCGGGGCCAGGTGGGTTACTCCAAAACACAATACCTATATTTAAGCAACTGACTCCCATTCTGGGGTATCTATACTCTGGAGACAAACCGCGGTCTTCTCTTTTTACCGTGCATTGACATCTATGGCTGAAAATTTTGCCCTATCTTTGCATTAGCTTATAACCGAGACGATTTAGAGCCAAGGCTCTGCATAGCTACGAAGATGGGAAGCAGATGGCCAAATTGGTACATCATAGCTTTCCCCCTCTGGTCCAGGGGCCCCTCTACCACAATGAACATCAAATCAGGCCTGGGTTTGGAGTTGCGTCCGAAGTCAGGACCTGACTCCCCTTTTTCCCTTGCAATGTCAACAGGTCCCACAGTCCCACAGCTCTCGCACTTCAAAACAGAGAGATGTATAGAGGTTGGGGATGTGGCAAGGCCGTTGCTGACTGCAGTTGTTTCTTTTCCTGCTTCCTACTTGCCAGATGCAGCGGCAGTCAGCCTGCCTAGGTTGGTGAGGGAGGTTCATAGCCTCTCCATCGCTTCCAGGTGATGGCCTGGAGAAAAGCTCATAGTGTGGGGTCTAGGCCTTGGGCCACAACTTAGGTTACACTAAGATCATTCTCCTCTGAGCCCCTACATAGCTGAGGAAGAGCCGTAACCCAGAGTTAGCCCACTGACCCAGTCTCTCATGCAGATCTCTGGCCACGTGGGTCTCCTCTTGCTCTAGGTGTCATCCTCCGCTGCATGGGGAACACCCATCCAGCAAAGCAGCCATCCACCAGCAGTGCCACTGTGACCAAGTCCTAAACCCTAAGGGCAGAGGCGCTGGGAGATGGCCATGGCATGTTGGCTAGTGGCTACAGTGCTGGGGAACACTGGCCAGAGGCAGGTCTTAGATGTCTCCTGGGTACAAATGAGTTTATGGCCTGAGGAATGTGTCTCTGCGCTGTGCCTGACTGCCAATGCCCTGAGAAGCAGCGAGGGAAGCTGAGGTCACATTTCTGCTCCTCCTGGCCACCTGAATGACCTGGTAACCCCTTTGTGAAAACAGAGCATAGTGAAGTGAATGGAGTGTTTTCTCAGCAAAAGAAACAGGGAAAGGGCTTTAAAAACCTGCGTGCAGAAGCTTCTTGAAGGTGTCAACTAGCCGAGCGCAAAGCCCGTGCTCAGTCCTTGGAGTCTAGTTAACTGACAGCTTCTGTTACGTGTACGTTCAGCAAGTCAGGGTCGTTGTTAATTATTCAATAGTAAAATAATTCAATCTGAAGATTACTCTAGTGGGCAGCAAATCAAGGTCATTGCTTTTTATTTAATAATAAAAATATTTAATGTATATTACTGTCATCATCAGTAAATTAACCCCACTGTTGTTTATTTTATAATAATTTTAATTTAATATTACTTTGATACTAACAATTTACAATTTATGTTCTAGGTACTTCTAAAAAACACCATGTCTCTCCACAGCACCCATGAAATGAAAGAGATGGGCAAGAGCTCGTGGGAAGGAGGAGTCAAGCCTGAGGATAGCATAGCCCTATGGTTAGAAGTAGGGCAAGGTAACGTCAAGGCATAAGGAAGAGGGCGAGTCAGGGAGTCTAGGAGATGAAGCGGGGGTTGGTTATGTTCACAGGGCTGAAATGACACAGGGTGGAAGAGGGTAAAAGGAGTTGAGGTGGGGAGGGCTGGAAGGCATCGAGGAGGCATGTGCGTTGCTAAGCATCTCTTAGAACTGGGTCAGCCCTCTCCTACCTTGGTGGGCTGGAGCTGCTCCAAGATGTTCTCTCTGAGGGTTGCCACAGCTCTGTTGGCGTTTCGCTCCTGTTTATACATCTGTGTGGTGGGGGGGATGGACGGGGCTGCAGCTGCATTCAGGTAGGTCCCATTGCCAAAGGCCAGGATGGCATTTTCTTTGAGTGAGCAAGAACGAGAGAGAGACAGAAGCACCATCAGGACAGTGTTTCTGAGGCAAAGCATACATATCCCTTCTCCAGCCTCCTGCCTGGCAGGTAAATACAGTGTGGGTCACCCACGGATATTAGTGAACTCCTGGCCAGGGAGAGTGGTGAGAGCTTCAGCTGACCCTCTGGAGGCTGGAGCTGCTGTCGTCTTCCTTTCCTTTCTCCCAGGTGTGGGAACCTCCTCTTATGACTCCTGTTTAGTGCTATAAACACCACTTTTCACCAAGCAGGGAGGGAGGCAGCAGCACACCTGCTGCGCTGGTGTAACAAGGTGCTCTGACACCCACCAGTGACAGCAAGGTTAACACCCCTCCTATGAACCCGGGGATGTCCCGGCTGCCACAGGGATGTGGTCTTATTCTGAGTCATTTCAGCCCCTACTGTGGAAAATCCCACCAGAATGCTCGTACTAAGATTTGTTAGATCTTCATGTATGCCTAAATCAAGGGCCCAGAGGTAGCAAGCAGGAGTTCACATCTGAATTCCCTCCATGACCATGGAACATCCAGTTACTGCCATCATCCTCAAATGTCCAAGAGGACAGTTGGTATGTGGGATGCAGAGGAGTGGAAGTAAGGTCCTTCGGGGTCCTGAAGCGCCATGGTAGCTTTTCCCCATGGCGAATCAGTGTGCCAAAAAGCATCCCCAGCCTGTCCTCATGCAAACACGATCTATGACACCATGGGGTGCAGGGAGGAGGATGCTGGGTTGAGAGGCATTTCGTAGGCAAAGTCACAGCAAAAAAGAGACGCTCTCTCATGCCCTAGAAGGGCAGACAGGTCTGCACTAAGGACATGGTGTTATTTCAGCATGGAAGAGGAGAAGTCACACAGGACCATTGTTCAACAAGCCCTATCTTAAACGTCCCCCACAGCCCAAGAGACCTGCAAGTCCCCCAAGACTTGGACACAGGAGTTTAGGTGTCTGCTTGTTCTCTCCATGCATTTCAGATGCTCTCTTGCCTCCCTGCTCTTCCACCATAGGGAAAAAAGGAATTTATCACAAAGAGGAGTAAATTCTCTTTTCTCTCAGTCACTCTCATCCTCCCTGTCTCTGTCCTGCATCTCAACCCAGATTCTGAAGAAAGGCTGCTATCCAGGCTCCATGACATGTGGCACGCATGCAACAACTGGCTACTGATCCAACTACAGGACCATTGTTCTTTTGTGGAAGGAGCTGGCTCAGCTGAGGGGAAAAAGAAGAAACATTGCTGTTGTGCACTGTGGCTGTGTTACAAGGACGCAGAAAAATACGGGTGAAGAAGAGACTTTTAGTGTGGAAGTTTCTCCTTGTCAGGTCTATTTAAGTGTGACTGTCCCAGGGCCTCAGCACAACTGCTGGATAGACCATGTATCGTCTCTAGGACTGGGATGCTTCCTTGGGCTTTGGGAGGCTTCAGAGTCAAATTGTTAGTATCTTACCTCGGCTGATGTCCCGACTCAGAAGCGGGAGATATGGCATGTGATCACACCAGCTCTCCCTGACTGTGCAAGGCAGAGGGAGTCCCTCTGTCTCCCTATACCCATTTCTTCCTTCACCCTTTGACTATCTCACCTAAATACATCTCCGAGGACCTTCAGCACTCCTTCATTGAAAGCATAGGAGCTGGACACCTACATAGTCTTGAGGACCAGGGCAGTGGTTGTGCTGTGAATATCTTTTTACTTTCACTCCCTCTTATAGCGAGTCCAGCAGCCCCGCTAGCTTGCGGGGCATGCTGCCAGATCAGCAGTGTGCTGGGCAGGTACTCACGGAGACAGATATTGTCAGTGAAGAGATGCAGAAAGCTCTCACACTCTTCTTGCCGGTTTCCACTGGCATTGCATGTGCACCAGGGAGCTATGCTCGAAGTCGAGTTGTCGATGTAGTTGGGCGTGATGGGGCTGCCTGCCGGAAGGATGGAGGAGATGTTAATGCAGGCTGGTAGTTCTCCCTTCAAGAAGTGACAATGATTTCCCTCCTTGCCTCTTTCTTGGGTTGTTCTGTCCACTGCCTCAGGTGAGCCTCCCTGACAGCAACACAAGCAGATCCTTCAAGTGCTGGTGTCACAGGTCTATTTTGTTCCCAGGGAGGAAAAGAGGGGCAGTTGCATCCCTTTTACTCACCCTCTGCCCCTGAGAAAGCCTTCAGTTTATTAATTTGTATTATCAGTTTGAGGAATGGACAGCTCTTTGGAACTCAGCTTCCTTAATAGTATTCAAAAACTATATGTTTTTGAACACATAGTGGAACATATGGATGTGCGTGGAGATTTCCACACTGTGATGGGGAAAGCCAAACTAAATCTCCAGAATGGTCGGAGACAGCTAAGGAAGAATTAAAACGGAGTGGAAGCAAATCCAAAGAGCTGTCAGTCTCACCCATCTCTGGAGATGGCCCAAGTCCAATGGCCACTGGCCCTTCACTTTGGACTCCGGCTGGGTTTATGCTAACAGCTGCCAGTTGGGTCCCTGCAGCATCCAAAAACTCAATGTGACATCCTTTGAAGCCATCAAGATGGCAGGGGACAGTGGTTTCCAGTGGCATTACCAGTGGTGGGATCAGAGAACAACTGGCAGAGCAGATTTCCTGGGATAGCCCAGCTAGCTGAGCCTCTATCTGTACCTCACAGAGAAGCTAGGATCTTTCAGCAACCCATGCTGCACGGTTTATCTCACTCAGTTGCAGCTACCCTAAAGTTAGCCCATGCCCGTGGCTTGAGCTCCTTCTTTAATCACTGCAGAAAGACCACCATCTCTCTGAGATCCCAATCTCAGCTGTCCACCTCGCTGTCCTCCTAGATTGTGGCAGCATGGAGTAAAGGGACATGTTTCCCACCCAGAGGGGTGAGAGAGAGGCCTGCTGAAGGCACAGACTCTTACCTATGATCCCTGTGTATGCCAGCAGACAGGCAGCATAGCTGTCCCTCCTGCAACCAGTTGCAGCCTGCAGAGACGGCTGGCAATTAAACTGGAATTCTGCGTAGCGCGACCTTCAAGGAGAGAGAACGTAAAAAGGGACATATTAGCGCACTGGTGGCTGCTGCTACATTTGCACAGAAGGGCACACATTCATAAAGTCCTCTGCTACCCTGCAAAGGTATTGCTAAGCCAGTTTGAACAGATATCATGTGTTTTACACTCTCCTGCCCCAGAACCAAACCCAGAACTGCATTTTATCACTCTGAAGAGACACTAAGAGGTGCTATAGATAATGTTCTACAGGCTTCCTCTTTGCCTGCAAGAAAAGTCCAGTCTTGGCAGAAATATTTCATTGTTTCTTGACGTGTGAAGCTGGTTTTTAAGGGAAGAGCTGTTGCAGATATTAAGGGAGTTATTCTCCGTTACTGTTATCTGACTGTTGGGGCATAACTTCCCTTAGAGACCCAAGCCTTTATTTTAGGGCTGGTTTGCTGAAAAGAGCATCAGTCCAATTCAGCTCCTCTCTCTTGAACAGTTATGCTCTCAACATATCTGAGGTCATCTTTAGATGAAGGAAAATGCCCGAAGGCCCAAATACAAAATGTAGTAACTATCATCAGGTAGAGAGCCACTGCCACTTCCTCTGCTACAGGCTCCCAGTCTCCAGAGAGGATAGGACTGTGGAGCCTATGGAGCGAGAGTGCTTGATGTAGGGCTCTGGTCACAGACGGTTGTGCCCCATGTTTCCCATTGTCTGGGTCAAAGCAACAAACCACTCAGCACAAAGCAACTCAGAGTGACACATGCTGGGCTTGTTGGGACCCTCTAGTCCATGCAGGGAAGTTGGTACCTCATTCAGGCGTGCCAGCACTTTGGGTGCACCTCCTTGCTACCTTGGTTGGATAAGGTCTGTGAAATAGCTGTCTGCTAGCTATTTTCAGCCTAATTCTTTAGGAGTGGGTCTGTTGTTGGCGCATAATAATCTAGTAGCATTTGGACGTTGTAGGGTATCTGAGAGACCCACATGGAGCGTTCAGGTAGGACACAGGAGCTGTTGCAGGGCTGGGTTCATCTAGACAGGCAGCTGGGGGCACGTAAGGTGTCCTAAGGCATCTCCACGGCATTTGAGCTGTGTAGGAAGCTCAAGTGAGCCTTAGCACTGCTGATACCTAAAATGAGGGCCCCTTAGATAACTTCCACCTGCAATATCTGAAAAGGATACCTCCAGCATTTGATCTTTCTGGGAAGCTGAGCGCATTGCTCCTCCCGGACAGACTTGGTTTTCCAGAAGTCTTAGTAGTGCTCCTTGCCTGCATTAGCCTTTGACTAGCACTTTCCAGACCACTTCCCTCCCCCTCCACAGCCTTCTCTTTTTTTGGCTGTTTCACTCCCACTTCTGCCCCACACCAACCCCTTTACCCTCCTTCTGTGCCACTGCCAGGCAAATTCTTGCCCACATTTTTGCTGCATTGTTTTGGGGAAGGAGGTGTTAATTGCAGATTTTACACTACTCATGTTAGCAGAGCCCACATCTCAAAGCTGGGGAACTCAAGGGGTTACAGCTGTGAAGAAGGTGAGTGAAGACTTAATAGCACAGGCAGGATTAGCACTGTACTATTTTACTCTATTTATTCAAAGTGCCGTGACTTGTTCCTGGCTCTCCTTGCAGTTTCTGCACCGCTGGCTTTGACCAGGTCACATGTTAACCCCTTGCTCTGGCCATGTCTCTAGAGGATGTTTTATATTATGCATTCAGAGACCAAGGAACCAGATAATTAACAGCTCTACTGCCTGCAGGAATGGCTTCCAGCCTCCCGGGAAGCAACGTTCTCCCCTTTGAACCTCTTCTTTCCCACATGGCCCTCTTGTCTTGTTAGGGAGAAGGCAGTACCAGTCTGTTTCAGATTCCCTAGATAGCTGAGGGAAAACTTTGAGCAAGAGCTGCTGTGGCTCTGGGAGGGGATTTGCATCTTTCTGAGTCACCTTCAGCTCAATGGCTCGCTATTCTTGTTCATCCCATCGGCTTTTCTGGGGTGCTTCCCAGAAGAAACAAGAGGGCGTTAACGACAGTCCACCCTTCCAAGAGGATGTGCTACATGCTGCTGCCTTCACTATCCCTTGTGAAAATAAGTGATTTTTTTTTTTCCATTGTACTTTAAAAGCGATATCCTGGTGGAGGATGGCTGTTGGAAGTACAGCTCAGGAAGTCTCAAAAACCAAAATAATTAAAGATTGGCGGAGTACTGCGAGAGTACAAAGACTGTGAGAGCTGGGCCTGTTCAGCCTGGAGAAGAGAAGACTGAGAGGTGATCTGATCAACGTGTACAAGTGTCTGAAGGGGGAGTGTCAAGAGGATGAGGCCAGTCTCTTCTCCGTGGTGCCCAGCAACGGGACAAGAGGCAACGGGCAGAAACTGAACCACAGGAAGTTCCACCTCAACCTGAGGAAAAACTTCTTCACTGTGAGGGGGACAGAGCATTGGACCAGGTTGCCCAGAGAGGTAGTGGAGTCTCCTTCGCTGGAGACATTCAAAACCCGTCTGGACGTGATCCTGGGCAATATGCTCTAGGTGACCCTGCTTGAGCAGGGAGGTTGGACGAGATGATCTCCAGAGGTCCCTTCCGACCTAAACGATTCTGTGATTCTGTGTGATTCTGTAAACGATTCTGTGATTCTGTGTGATTCTGTACTGGAAGAAGTGTCCTACGCAAGCCTTGTTCTTGTGTTCTTCCCCAGGTGTCTGCTCTTGGCCACAGCTGCACACAGGACACTGGGATGGCAATGCCACTGATTTGGTGCAGTACGACTGCTCTGACGGTCTTACACCTCTCACAGACGGGTGGGCTCCACCCTAAATAGCTATGGGTGGACTGACCTTCTGGAATATTAAAGGCTTTCTGAAAGATAGAGGAGTGAAAATAGCACATCAGAGAAGAAGCACTTAAGAGGGTTAAGCATATGAGTGTGCACATTAGGATAGGTCTGTGCATGCTTGCATGCACAGGCCTTAAATGGAAAGGGAGGAGCAAACCACCCCGGCCATATATTTTGCAGTAGATCTGGAGTGAGACCCCTCGACTCTGAGATCCCTGCTGTAGTAAGCGATCCAGCCTTACAGGCAGCTGCTGGCTGGGGCTCACACACAGCGCACTGGTGTCGAGGTAGAGGAGGAGGTATCAATTCTCTTTCTTTTCACGCTTAGGATTGAACCATGTCTCACTGGTTCTAGTTAAAAATGTCATAGTCAAAGGCATCCCTAAGAGCTACTGTTAGCAGGTGATCCCATGTAACCAGGGAAGACCCAGCAAGAACTTTGCTAAGAATTTATACAACGGAAAGCTATATTTTATGCATATGATTATTTTTTTCTTATCAAAAAATAAGAAAAATCATGGGGTTTTAGGTATCTACAAGGGTCTGTGACTTGGGTGCTCCTGAAAGCTAGTCTAGACTTGGGGAGATGGAGACAGATGGATTGGTGAAAGTGGCTGTAATGACACTCCCTGCGCCCTATGCCATCCCTGCTCAGCTATGGATCCCTATGCCATCCCTGCTCAGCCTGCACCTTCTATTTTCATAGTGGTTCTTTCTTTAGGACCCAATCCAAAAGCCACAGAAAAGGGCCTTTTTAAGCTCCAGCAGAAACTTCTCAAATTTCCCAAGTGTGAAGGCCCTCCATATCGGGAGGACATGGGTCATGAGAAAGAGTCACTCAGGCTCAGCCTACATCACTGGGCTGTGACGGGTGCCTCCGGACGGGATCCTTTGGGCAGGTGCACCTGCCGTGCGCCAGCTGGTCGCAGCTCAGGCACTGCACTGTCCCTGGTGTGTGAGCCACAGCCTTGGCCAAGGGACAGCTGTCCCGGTGCACCCTGTGTCTGCAACCCCAGTGCATGAACATTACCTGCAGACATAGTTTTCCCGGCAGGAGTCCAGAGGCGCCAGGCAGTTAGGTTTCTCCTTGGACTCATAGGAGCACGCAGGAACGATGGTCTGCCGCCGGCGCTCGGCACACGCTGTGTCGTCACAAGGGCAGAAGAGCAGCTCGTGGGTGTACTCGGGTGGCACACGGTCGAAGAACTTGCGCAGGGCCTTGTGGCACTTGGAGCGGTTGCAGGTGTCAGCCCGGGCCAGACGCCGGATGCAGAAGGAGACATACTCCGTCCGCAGTCGCTGGCACATCTCATCTACGTTGCAGGCCTTGGCAGCGTCCAGGCACCGGTTCACCTGGGTCACCTCGTTCTCGGACCCTGTGGTACGGGCAGGAGGCACCAAGGGGGTTTAGCGCTCACCTCCCTCCTGACAGCACCACCCCATGACAAGACCTTTGTCCCCATCCTGTTCCCGTTCACAGTCACCTTGGTGAGACTACCATCCCTTTGGGGAGGCTGGGGCAGGGGCAAAGGCCGGGCGGAGCCAAATTCTCTTCCCCTATTCACCTTTTCCAGCTGATGTTGTGGGCACACAACAAATCTCGCTCCTCAGAGCCTGCTCCACCAAGCTTCTCTATATAATAAAATGAGGCTTTGCTCTGCCCTGGACTTCCTGTAGCACTTTATCATCATGATTTAACCACCTCAGAGTCTGGGAAAGACAGCAGAAAGCTCATCTGCTCATTGCCAACCCTGTGTCCAGCAGCATGATTGGATCTTTATTAACCGACCCTCTTTTTCCAAAGGAGAAATAAGTCACCTAAGATTGAACACTGACTCAGTGGCAAAGACAGATATCCTGGTACATAGGTCATCTGCGTTAACTCTTGTACCACGCTCTCTCTCACGTGGCTCTTGCTCCCCTATGCAATGAGTTTCCTCAGGCCTCTCTGGAGGGGGCAGGTGTGGTTTTGGCATTTTTTGCGTTTACCCACGTGCTGCAGAGCATACGTCCTGAGTGGTGGCACTGCCTTCCCACAACTGGTGGGAGAGAAGCTACGGTCCAACCTGATGCCTCTGGGGTCTTGGTGTTGCCTGCCTGCAAGCACAGAACCAGCAGGCCTTTCCCAACAGCCTTTACAAGGTCATCCCTTTGTCAGCTTCGGTGAAATTGCTCTGCGTTTCCACTCTCCTAAGCAAGAGGAGAATGACAAGTTCGAGCCCAAGATTAGCAGCCTGAGTGACAGAGCAGGGGGAGCGATGCAGATACGCAGGAAAAGCGGGCGAAAACCTGCAGTAAGGGCAACAATTAGAATAAGAAAGCAAAAACTGCAGTGACTGATGAGAAACACTCCTTCTTTGGTAGGTAAAGAAGGGTCCTGAGAGGTTACATGCCAACAACGTTCTCTGTAAATTTGGGGAATAGGTAAGAGGGAAAGATTATCTGTATAACTGATTTCAGGGCTACTTCAAAGATGGACAGGGCTCTTTTATATAGGGGAAAATGTTACAGAAGCCCTGGCAGGAGTCAGCTGAGTTGTTAGGCTCGCTTTCTGATAGAAGAGATAAGATGAGGGTCCTTCAAGCACTAGAGAGAAAACGCATTTGAAAGCATTCTTCACCTCTCTGAACTAAGCCCATGACCTGAAGCACACCAGAAGGACTTTCTACCAGCAGAGAAGAATTTTTCACAGAGGAAAAAATCCCCCGAATGATAAATTTCAGAGGCGGAGTCAGGCGCTATCTGTGGCGAGGAGTTAAAGCAAGCCGATCATCAGTGACAAGTGTTAAAACATCGACAGCCTTTCTGAGCGCTTCAAAACTGGCTGCATTCTTTCATTTTCATTGATGCTCTCAGATGCTCCTTCTGCTAGCTGTTCATTTTCCCCTTCCTCTTGTCTTGACTGTTTACTGTGCATGGGAAGTTGAATTCCGAGTTATGCAGTTATTTCACGATGGCTGAAATTCTTGCTCTGTGCCTTCGTACGATATAGATATCTCCCTTTAAAAATGCCCAGAGACGAATATTGTTAGAGCATCAGTTTACACTGGGGAGCTATCAGCAAATGTGTAGGAAACAGTTACTTAGAATGATTTCATTACCCATTCAGCTAATGAATCAGAGTGAGCACGCTAGCTTTTCTCCTCTTCCCACGCAACAACGAAGGATGTACTTTTTAAATCACTACTACAATTAAGGTGGGGGGATACAATTCCATTTGTACATTTTTAATGAGGACTATATATTATTTATGTAAAATTAGGTTAAAATATCTGTAGCTCTAACTTGGCATGGGGGCATGTGAATGCCTTATGTTTTGACACGTTCCTAGGAATTTTTTTTTAGATTTGAAAGAGGATCCTATAGAAACCCTGAGCCTGTAATTCTGGGCTCTGGACAGATGCAGGGCAGTAGGTCGTAAGATGTTGTAATAGAAGGCGTTGATGAGAATAAATAGATTTAAAAAAGGTAAAATCGAAAGGTTTGATGTCCCTAGATGGGTGCTGAGTCCTTTGGTATATACCCCTGCTGCTCCGGGCCCATTTGCTTTGCTGCCCAGCTAGTTTCAGTCTGCATTAAAACCTGGCAATGAGTTAACCGTGCGTAAGTGCCCCCATTCCTGGAGTTCTTCTCGCTCTGAAGAGCCCTGCAGGACTTCTCGCTCTGAAGAGCCCTGCAGGACTTCGAGCAAAAGTGGGAAACTCTGGTAAAGAAGGCCATGACCCAGCAAACAGCTTTGTGCATGCTTCACTTTCCATGCTCAAACCAGTCAAGTGGAGTCAATAATAAGATGTGAGGTCAGGGAGAACCTCTCCCCCTTCCCCTTGCCTGGTCAGGTTGTCAAAGGTTGATGGATTAATTTGCTTTTGGATATTTTTACCTAGCAAGTGCCTTGCCATTGCAGGCACTGAAGACATCTGCTGGCTGTAGGGACGTGCTGCTCTTGGCTCGCTTGGGTGCACTCCAGCCCCAGGCCCCAACCCAGAGCCGGGTGCCAGTTTGGGAAGAGCTGCAACAGGACTGCTGTTTAGGCACATATGCCTGTGCAGCACTCGGCTGTCATCTGTCACTGACTCAGGTCTAACCATTGCTCAGCCCCCTTTCCCTCCCAGATGGAAACTTGCAGTGGCCCTGCAAGAACAAGAAGGCTCCAGCTGCTTTCTCTCCCCTCCCATCACTAACGGTTTCCCCTCCTTATCCCACCAGAGGATGTCTGAAGGTCAGCCACCGTACCATGCATCAGGATAGCTTATCAGAGGCACGCATAGAATACATTACCTGCTCCCAGACAGGTAATTCAGTAACAAAAATGACTGCTGGTAGAACTTCCCCACAGCTGTGGTGCATAAGGAGAGCTGAACTTCCCTCGTGATGGCAGCTGTGATATTAGTGATTGATGACTTAATAGCTACTGCACTGACCTTTTAACTGCCAGGCCTGGAGTTCATACCCTCAAGGGGGTTGGATGGTGTCAAGCAGCTCTGCTTGCTTTATTAAGGGGATTACATGATGCAGAGCAGAGCGTAGGTCTGAGTCCCCTCAGGGCACGGGGCTAAAGGCTGTGATTGGGATTAAGTCAGTAGGTCAGGTTACTGACCTTTTTGCCTGCAGAGTTTGACCCTGTAACTGATGTGGAAGCACCTTCTAATACCTAATGATAACCTGCCTAATAAGTTTCTGCATCATACAGGTGATTCACCTGGTATGGAGTATCTTCCCTTTTTGGAAGAGACCCTTCCCAACATATTAAGCCTTTAGGGACCATGCCAAAGCAAGTAATCTGGGAACAGAAAGGATCGGCTAAGAGACCTTAAACTCCAAACAGGGCATAAGAAGAAATATTCTGCCCCTCAGTCAAGCTCTTGAAGCCGCTAGCCACCACTGATACTCTGAAGATGCTGAGGAGGAAGCCTCCAAACCTTGGTGACCCCAGGCAGAGAGCAGGAAATAATAAGACTTGTTGCTTCTGTCCTTTCAATGAATTCATTGCCTTGGTGCCTCTCTTACTTGGGGAGGCCTACATGAGTCCAGGCAGACAGGAGACCCAGAAGCACACAGACCAGGAGCTGTGCTACCTGGGAAAGTGCCATTGTCACATTTGTTTTTTGCAAGATGATCTTTTCTGGAAAGATGACCTCACTGTCAGGAGACTTGAGACAAAGCATGCGTAGAGATTGGCTGACACATCTCCCATCGCAATAATCCTCCATACACACTGACTGACCTGGCTGTCTCCTCTTCTCTTCCCTAAAGCATGTTAGCACCCCCTTTGACAGACAAGGTGTGGGGAAAAGACCAGGAGAATCTATAGGACAATCTTCAGTCAACCCGTGACCTAAGGACACAGGTCAATCTGCATTCAGCTGTGTAAACCGAGGATCCCTAAGGAGAAATGTTCCTTAGGGACTAGACAGAAATAACATGACCAGGTTTTTCATTCCTGGCAACCACTAGGACTTCTTGGTACCAGTCACATCCAGTCCTTACCCAAACTTCCCATCTGCTAGGTTAAGGAGTTTCTACTCATCTTCCTATTCCAAGTCAAGTGGATCCCGATTTTACTTCCTTCTGTCTAGCTTTCCCGCTCAGCTAACTCTCTCTCTCTGTCGTTCATTTGTTCTTTCTTTCTTTTCTTTCTTTCTTTCTTTTCTCCCCTGTTTTTCTTTCTCCCCCTCATAAAAAGGTGGGGGAGGTTGCTTTCCATCTTTCATGCAGTATGGGCTCCTAAAAAGTAAGGATCATCTGACAGTAAAACTTCTTCCACCTGAGCTCACATAGTTTTAGACTCTCAGATTCTTGTCTATTGCCTTAGCTCCAGCCCTTCACAGCATGTGGACGAAAGGGCCAAAGGACAAAAATCACAAGTGCTTCTTCTGAGGTCATGCTCTATCAACAGCTTAGCCCAGGAATCATAGACAGCTCCTTCGAAAAAAGAATGCAAGACCTGAGCCATGCAACTCTTTTAAGGAGCAGCGAGAGACCACAACGAATTCCCTTGTCTGTAGATCTTGATCCCACAGCCAGCACCCCACTTTGAATGAGTCTGTGAGAGAACATCTTCCCCCCCCCCACCCCCCACCACCACCTACCTGCGGTGATGGATGCCAGCCGGACGTAGTCAAAGCCTCTGATGAATGGCTCATAAGGAGAACTCTCCAGGACGTTCATGCCTGGGGTGAAGAAAAGGATAAGCTGGTGAGAAGGCAACCAAGGCCCCTGAGGGATGCCTGCGATGTGCAAAGTTCAGCAGATCCAGTGTAGGTTTGCTTTGTGGGTCCAAGAGGATGTAGCTCCAATCTAAAGGCCATAGGTAAATAGAAGCTCAGAGTCACAGGTACTGATGTGTGGCTGTAGAGGAGGGAATAGGATGCAAATAGCTTTAAAAGATCTGTCACAGCCTTGGAGTAGGGCAATCCCTCAGAGCAACTGCACAGTTGTGACCCTGGATAACTCAAGTCCTTGGCTCTTCTGTGCGGTTTGCTGCTGGGGACATCAGACTATAACACAGGTTCTTGCTCATGGACAGAGTTAAAAACCATCAGCTCCCTGCATATGTGGGGTTTCTGTCACCATTCTTGCTATTTTCTATATGGCTTTCCTGGGTTGGTGGTCTTTACCTATTTCCAGGAAGCAGGTAGGGCTGTGCATGGGATTGTGTGTGCACGCACAACTTTCATATTTATTAATACCTCCCTCTTTCTCTTTGCCAACAGCCCTTTCTTACTTAGCATGGAACTAATGACCCATAGCTCTGGCGGAAACTTCCCCATCTTAATTCTTAAGTTGCTGGGGAGCTAATTCTATTCAATCGGTGCTTCCCTTTCATCCGCTCAATGGTCTGTAATGCCCCATCATCCTGATGGATACCACAGAATATTATTGAAGCAAACAGCTCAGTATTATTTTTTTTTTATTAGACATTTAGATGGATACGGACAGCGGCAGCAGATGTACTGGCTGGGATAAAAGGACTATCAAACCTCATGCTCCGGGCGTATGCTGATCACCAGCTGCGGTCAGGAAGAAATGGCTCCCAGGGTACACAGGCCTGTGCAATTACCACAGGTGCATTACAAGGCAGCTTTACACCTTCATTGAAATATCTTGCATCGTTACTGACTGGAGAAGGGCCCATTTGTATGTTCCAGCATAGCAGTTTTATGTCCTGATGATATAGCACCTTATCAGAGAATTGTTATCGGGTTGTCATCATGTTATTGTATCTCCAAATGGGAAGGTGGCTAAACACAGGCGCGCTCCAGAGAAGCAGAGTAAACAGTATGCTTTGTAAATTCCCTGAGCACGCACTTCCACAATTGATTTTTATAAGAGGGCTTCTAGGAAGCTTTTTACAGCCTCCTGGGTAAGTATGACTGAAAGATAAAGCCCTGCATGGAGCACATGGATTGACTTCCTTTCTCAGTCAATTAAACATGTATAAGGACTACAGAACATGTGACTATTATGAAATATATCTCCCCTAGGAAATTAAAACAGGGAAATCAAAGGTTTGGGAGTATGAATCAGCATTGCAAATGAACTTGGTGCTTGCAAAAATGTGAGGGCTCAGGGCGACACACCAAACAGAGAAGTCGGGGAGAGTCTTGGCAGTCTCCAGTAACAACCCTCTCACAGCCTCCCCCAGGACAGAGTTCCCAAGCTGCCTGGCCAGATCCCATCTTGCCTGGCCAGCACCCATCTCCCGTTCCGCATCCAGAGACTTGTGCCTAGCCTCTGCCCTGTTCCCAGCACCCGTTGACCGTCCTCTCCCTGCTATTCCAGCATTGGTCCCAGAGCAGGACGAGTCCTCCTGGCCCTGCTATCCTGCACAGCTGCATCTCTCCACCCCCGCCGTGTCCAGACTCTCTGTGCTGCCCCACACTGTTCACACCCGGCTTCCAGGCCTCTGGAAAGCAGCTAGAGTTCCTCTGCTCAAAAAAGAAAAAAAAGAAGTCCCAAAGCTGGATCAAAATAGCTTCCTCAGGGCAGCTGTGGGTCCAGATTGATGATGGGCTTTGCACCACCACAACCATATACCCTCTGTTGTAAAAGCTGTGACCACTCCAGAACACATCTGCAAAGCCTTCGACACAAAAATATGGTGGAAGAAAGACCATTCAGGAGCTGCAGGAATGATGGAGACCCAACTGCATCAGTTAGCATGATCAGGAGACAGGAGCTGCATCAGGAAAAAAGCAGAGGAGGACGGGAGAGCTGAACCACTTTCAAAACTGCAGGCCACAAAGGTCAATGGAGAAGGGGCTGTGACTCAAACTCTTAAGAGGAATCGAGAAGCCGGAGTGTCACCTCTTCCCCAGGCATCAAAGCAAATAAGTTAATTTGGTGAGCAATTAGGGGAAGAGTTGGATCCTGGGTGGTGCTGAGACCTCTTATTTCCCCAATCAGTTCATATCAGCAAGCTCACCATGCTGCAAGCCCTGGTACTGAAAGCTTTCTGGGAACTTTAACAAGCAATTCCCATTCTAGTAAGCCTGTGACTTATTGTCTTCATCTTCTTTGTTTTGCTTGGCCTTTTGGCCTATATTATCACCCCTGCACCTTTCCTTTTAGCTTTCAGCCAGCAGCAATTTACTGATCTATTTTGCAGCCTGTGGTTGGAAGGTTCTGCTTTATTCCCCATTTTAATTTTCATGGTGTGTAAAATACTCACTAGCTTGACAAGGAAGAGTTATGGTCACTGAGCTGTATTTTTATGATGACTCTTAAAAAATGTCAAAATCCAAGCTTTCTAAGTACTGGCTCCGAGAACAGTTTAAATTCCAGGTTGATGGCACCAGCTTCAAATCTTCACTATCCCAGAGACGCTGGTACACTTGAGAACCTCCAAGAGAGTGAATGTTTCTAAGTTCACAATATTTTCTCTTCAAAGCCTAGACTTTGTATAGTGTTTCTATAAAATCTCTGGCTCTCAGGGTCTTCACTAACATCAATTTAAATGAAAATAGTACTCTGCATATCCTGCATTTCCCCAGCAAAAAAAAAAACAAGGTATACCAGGCACATCATGAAAAAGGGGCCAAACTAAAAAAATGAAAGGTGGAATCTCAGGATTTCAATCTTATTGTAATGTCTGCATTCATGAAGGACATCTCTGTGCTAGAAAGAGAATAAATTTACCAAGTCCCACCGTATTTGCCTATCATATTTCTCCTGCAGCTCTGTGCTGCTGCCATACCCTAGGGTCCCCTGGCCAGAGCAGGTGCATACCCTAAGCCTGGAAAGGAGACAGAGACATGCCCCTTTAGTCCAAGAAGGTCACACGGATTAGCTGTTCTGTGAACACCTAGACGCCTTGGTCCTTCCCAAAGTGAAAGTGACTTTTTTCCTCAGGCCTAAAGGAGATCATAAAGGAGGTCTGGTTCTTACCTTCTATACAGTGGCCCATGTACTATGAAATTTGGAGAACCTGATCCAAATCGCCATGTAGTCTAGGGGTAGGTGTTCAATTACCTGCTGGCCAGCTGCTAAAAGAGTACCTTAGCTATGCGAGGTGATGTGATAGCACAGGTATATCAGTGCGTCATTTTTTTTCCACCCATGAAACACATTTTATGCCCTTTGTTGCTGTTCTCCTGCTTTCCCTCAGGAAAACTGGCCTCTTGCGCTTTGCCTTAACTATCCTCCCCCTCTTTGCAATGGGGTAGTGCCACCAGCTCAGCCTTTCTGCTCTCTGACTGAGGTTCTGTCCAGGGCTGGTAAGTCAGCCTTCTTCCTGTTACCACTAGTGGTCCTCACTTCCCCCAAAATGCCATTACTGCATGGGTCAGTGTGTCCTAAGATGGAAAGGGTTCGAATAGGGGAGACTTTTCTGCCCTCTACTTTGGTGCTGGGGAGCTCTGCAGAAAGCCAGCGCTACTTGCAATACTTCCCTTTTAGGAATATCTGAAAGAAATGAGTCCCCCTCATTGACTGACCTTCCATCAGTGTGTGGTGGATGCTCCAGTAGACACTCAAGCAGTGCTTCTCCTTTTTCATGCCTCGTTTGCACTTGCAGCCATACAGCTGGCTGGACAGCAGGGCTGTCACCGTGCTCCGGCATTGGTTCTTGGCGTCCGGGCCCAGCTTGTTGGCTCCGTTGCCTGCAATGCATTGCCGGAGGGTCCTGAATTTGGAGCTGCAGATGGGGTCGTTGGTGCAGGATTCTCCTGCTTGAAGGCAGTCCCTGCTCGAGCTGACAGCTTCCGCCATACCTTCTGCAAGAGAACCAGAGAATAGGTGTGAGGTGATGGAGCAACCCCAGACAGGAAATGGACTGCACCTCTCATGGGCTGCACCAGGCTAGGATATCTGTCTTCACATACAGAGATGGAAAATCACCTCATCGCCATATACCTTACAAGCAATGACCCTGTTTCTGAAGTCTTTAAGCAGGTAGATCTCATGGTGGTCTCCCCAACAGGTCAGCCGGAGAGTAAATGCCTGGGCTTACGAATCCTACTCTTGAATTGCCCTCCTGGTAGGACTGAGAAAAACTGGCCACCCAAGTGTTCTGCTACTCCCTCCAGCAGCTTTAGGAAGGAGCAGAAGCAACTCAGAGGAATGTTAAGGAGACACTTCACAATCTGTGATTTCACATCTCAGCCCAGCCCTCTCTTCTGTATTGCAGCACTGTCAGCAACAGTGAGATGCGAGTGTCCTTCTGCACCTGCAGCAAAGGGGCTAGAAGGACAGGTCACCTCCCTCCTTGAGATGAGGATCTTCCTCACTTGAGATTGTGACCTTATCTGGGGTCTGCCTGGAAATGGAATTATGAGAAATTTGAGGAGCCACTGGGAAAGGCCATGGAGTAACCCAAGTTCAACACTTCTTTTTCCTTTTGTGCAGCTAGCGGAAATCAGCAGAGAGTTTGTGTTGTCCAAGGCAATTTATTATGCTGTGGGCTATGCTGCTGACTGTTGGCCAGGGTGACTTGTAGGCTCAGAAGCCTGGCAGGACACTTTACTCGTCCTCTTCCCAAATAGGTGCCTACAGGTCACCCTGGCCAACAGTCAGCAGCCTTTTACTTCCCCAATTCGCCACCTCATTTCTGCCCTTTGATGTGAATTGTAACGCAATCCTACCAAGACCCCAGGCTTTCCTCCTTGCACACAATTTAATTTTGCCTACACCTCTAAGAAGCCATGAATGGTTCTGCATGGGGATGCTCTGACATGGAGTCAGCCCATAGGTATCCCAGGAGTTGGCCCTTGTTCACTGTCACCACCTCTCCAAGACTTGCTCTGGGAGGGGAGATGGAGGGTCAAGGACCAGGTGAATTGCACTCCTCCTGGTTGGCGAGGTGCTCCAGAGTAAGTTAACATAAATCGGGCATGGCTGCACCGTGTCTTGGCGGGTGTGACAGAGGTGGAAACCTGGTTTACAGAAGGGGAGAATTGGTCCCAATGCCTATAACATAATTTCAGATCCTGCTGCACTATAAAAATAAACTGTTGTCAAGACCTGGAAGGAGGATTTCTCAAACTCTTCCCAAAGGAACTGTTTGTCCCTAACATTATTCCGCTTCCCTCCTACTTCACAGGGTAGGTAGGATGGAGGGCTGGTAACCCTGGGGGGACGTGGCTTGCCTACACCTCCTGTGGCTGTGCCTGCTTCACCCTCTGTAAGAAAGCTAGAGGCCCTGGGGCTTTCTCTGAGCCGCTGCTAAGGGCTCTAGATCCTGAGCACACATGGCTGAAGGTGGTGGTATGGTGAGAAAGCTCATCTTCACAAGGTGTGCCAGGACACTGGTGGCACAGGGGGAAAATCACACTGAGTACGGGCAACTTCCAATCTTTGAGGGCCTCTCGGGTCTGCTCCTGGCCAAAGCTGGCTCAGACAACATTAAAAATCCTCTCTCCTCTGGGGCAGATGTGAGGCTCAGATCTACATCACTGAAGGCTTCATGAGATTTCTCCTCTTTCCAGGAGTCTGCTGATTTCTGCAGTGTCTCTTTTTCTTTCTCCCACCTGCAGCTTCCCATGACCTGAATTGCTGTGTCCACCCTAAATCTGCTATTCCTCTCAGTTCACCTCTTGAGCCCGGAATATTAATTACTCTTCCCATGGCTGTCGCAGTGAGTTTGGTTAGAAGGAGCTACTTCTGTTGCTCTTGCTGGTTACAGTAAAAGGTAGCACTGGAGTTCAGATATTTTAGTTATCTTTATTACAGCTGTAGGGAACACACTAGGAGGTTTATCCTGAAATACCCCAATGGCATCTCAAACGCAAAACCTTTCATCAGTCTCCGGACTATTTTGAAGTGCCCTGTGGCCAACACTAAGCTTTCGGTTGTCTCAAATTTCAAAACGTCTCAAATTTGAGTTTCTCCACCCCTTATAGACCTGGTTTATTTAGCTCTCAAGGCCTTTTTGGATCTGTCAAATGTGGATAGAAAACTATTTCCAGCACGTACAGAAATCTGCCTTGGGCTGTCCTATCTTGAACAAATCCAAACACAAGTAACCATTTTTCTTGAAGCATCCTTTGCTCTGCAGTTTCTCTGAGATCTATAAAGTGAGCTGGTCTCTGCTTTTAGATACTGTTGAATTTTCCACGCACAATATTTCTGAATAGACTCTATAGAAAAAAAAAAAAAAAAGACTCACGTTCCTAACTGAGAAACGCAGGGGCAGATTGTACCCTGGCTTTCTCCAAACAATCTCCTCTGGACTAAGATAAAGCATGGCAGATTTCATTCTAGAAGAGATGGCTTTGTCAGTGTCATGTCAGCAGCTAGAAAAGTGGGTTAAAATAGAAATTATGACCCTCCTTCCCCCTCTCCGCTACATGAATTGCAAAAGATACTCCCCAGGACAGTTATAAACACAGCCAGCCTGTAAAAGCTGTAAAATACTTTGGGATCCCATTTTAAATAAATCAAGCAGATTCACCATTTGAGAGATTTTCCCTGCAAAATTTTAAGTAAATATATCCTCAGGCTGAGACTTGCTTCATAGAACAAAGGCCAGGGGTGAATATTTACAGCCTAAGCCCAAAGCATAAAACAGCCCCATTCAGACGTTATGACAGAGGTACTTGAAGCAACTTTAACTGGAGCATCACGAACGACCCATTCTATAATCATGTCACTTAAAAGCCAAGTAATTCAGGGGCTTTTATTGTTAGCAGTGTCTTTGCAACTGAGACAACATAACGCCACGTTTTTCTCCTCATACTGCCCCTGAGAGAGTAATTTTATGCAACATTAAGAGAGCGCCTCTCAGGGAAAAAAATCTCTGTGACTTGTGAAATAGATGGTGCTTCCTAACAGGCAGGGACAAAAGCAAAATCAGATCTTCTTTCCCAAAGACAGAATGGCCTTCCTGATTTCTCCTTCAGAAATAGCACCTTGAAGACTCTCCACTGTGAGAATTTTCTCCACCTCTGCCCTGACTAATCCCAGGTCAGTAGGGCTTGGTATGTGCATTGGGCTGTTTGGGGCTCAGGCTTTTTGTGCCTCTGTTGTTCTAACAGCAGAACTTCTAGCTCCCTCTGCTCTCTTTAAAAGGCCATTTGTCTGGATTTTTATTCCTCACTTGCTGCCAATTTCACACTGTTTACGGTGGGCAGATGGGGTAATGAGTTTATTTTCACATCCTATTTGTAGTCATACTCCACATCTGTTTCTGATCTTGCTTACCTCAGTGACACTTGCATAAAGCTACTGCTAATATGTAGCAGTAAGAAGAAAAATCTGGCTCTTCCCATTGCCTTGACAGACTCATGGTTCTTTCTATACAAGCATCTCACAGTGATTTTTTTTTTAAGACATGTAGATCTGACTCTTCTCTAATGAGACCATTTCCTTCGTCACTGAAATGCAGCTGTGTCTGGGATAAAGAACCGTGAAGGTGACACTGTATATTAGTTTGGCAGTGGCATACAAAATGTTTTGTCTGACTGATGCATCAGAGTGTACCAGCACGAGGCCCTGCCACTCTGACTTTCTAATCCCTGCTGAAGCAATAGCTGGGTTTCAAATACTTTAATGCAGCACACCATTTCTCATGGGAGCTTTGGGTTTGCTGTTCAACCTGGAGATCTGAGATTCTTTCCACCCCCAGTTTTTATAGGTGTAAGATGTGAATCTAAAATGGTTTTACCCTCCTGGTTCATGCACAGTGCCAGGGAGTGACGAATACTGTTGTTATTTCCAAGACAAGCTGTTGACTTGTTTGGTGTTTGATGTTTGCTTTTTAAAATATCTGCTGCTTAGAGGAGAATAACCGCCCAAAGCCTCTAACAAAGTGGCAGAAATGGCTTACTGTCCTTTTCTGGTTAGCTGAAAGCCTTTTATGTAATTCTTCCTAATTGTCCCACGGAAGGGACAGTAGACAAATAGGAGAGAGCAGGGGCCACATTTGGCCTTGCAAGGCCAAACAGTTCATGGCCTCAGGTACCTCAAGCCAGCTGTGTGCAGAAGGTGGAGCCGGTTTTCCACTCCCCTGCCAGATTTGTTTGGCTTGCAAAGCTGCTGACTCTCTTCACGCTGGAGTCAGTCTGCCAGCCAGCATGTAGGCGGTGTAAACACCTGGGAGATGACACTGAAGAGGGTGCTTCTGTCCTGTGATAACATGACAGATGCCTGCAGAGCACCTCATCCTGAAGTAGACACCCATGTGGTTAGCTGCACCGCTCTCAGGATTCCATGGGGTGTGATTTAGTTGCCTGAACACGCTCATCTGATGCCGTTTGAGATGCCCTGCGGGGTCCCACCTTGCCGCCAGTACCTCTTGCAGAACAGCTCAGGTTTCTCATAGGTGCTATGTTGTATTTGTCAGCCCCATGCGGAGGTGATAGATAACCTAGCATATCTCAGGTGGCTCTAGCTCTCCATGGTTAGGCAACTGAATAATGCTGCTAAAGGCAGATGTCTTGCCTGTGAGCTGATTCCCACCCATGCAGATGGGTTGAAGGTCCTGTCTCTCTCTGTGGGCTATAAGAAGCCTAGGAGACCTTCTTCAGACACAGAGACCTAGAATATAGATGTCTACATTTGGTCAGATGGAGCCCATCCTAACAGGCCCGGTGAAATTAAATCTGGGGGACAGATGTTGGTGTTCGCTAATAGGCAAATGCTTGCTGTCCAGAAAATTTTAGCTTACCCGGAGCTGTCAGAAATAAGCTGTTACGTACAGTTGTCCAGGAGGGAAAAAGAATTGGAAAGGGAATCTGGAAGGAAGCCCCAAGTATTCATAAGTCAGCATAAATGATGCAGGAACAGGCCCAGGTGGCTAATGCAGGTGGTCACTGCTAAACCTTGTTTAGACTGTGCGTTGAAGTCCTGACTTTACTGTCAAAGGCCCAGGATCACCTAAGGAATAAGCCCCTGTGTGCAGCTCAGACTTCCTTTCCCATTTACTGTTGAAATAGCTGCAGATTCTGCAAAGGACTGTAGAGGACTGCCTTCACTCCAAGTGCCTGCTTCAGATATGCCTCCAACTGCATAATTTATGTGTTCTCCAGGAGTGTAAGAAGTCAAGGGTCTCAGAGTTTCCCCTCTCTAGGTGTCCCATTCACCGTGGAGCTGAGACACTCAAAGTGCTTGAAGCATGCCCAAGTGAGAACTCTTCACGGGGAACTGGCTGTCCATGTCTCACTAACAAATACTCACATGGACAAAAACACTGCATCAGGTCTGGTATGGAGCAAAGCATGCAAAGGCCAACAGAGCTGCCCCCGTTAGACACCTCTGCCGTACTGGTGGTCTTTCCCCAAACCTGCCAGAGAACAACATTCCCAGCAGATCCTCCCGTGCCTTTTCAGAACTCGTTGCTGTCATCCAGATTTTGCAGTGCCTAGCAACCCGCTTTGGGATGCTGATTCCCAGGTAAGGGAAGTTTCCTGCCCTTCTACCTGTCCTGTCCTGTGCTTAGCATGCTCAGAGCTCCAGCACTATGAGCATTTCAAGGGGCTGGGACTGTTTTGCTGGATTAGGTCAGAGCAGCTCATGCAAGAAGGGTCTCGTCATTCATTGCTATCAGTCCCCAGTGGAGCTAGCTGGGTTTATAGACATGACATGCACGTAATGAAATCCCATACTGCAAATAGTCCTCCTTTTTCTAAAAATTCTTCCTGGTCAGCGTTGTGGTAGGGTGGGGAAATACGCCAAGAACACCTCAGCAGTCTAGTGTCTGCAGGTGTCAGAACAATGCCAGAAGGTTCAACCCAGCAGCATGCTGATATCGCCTACAGGCATTAAAAATATGCTGCCTGACTCTTTGTACCTACATCTCTGACCCTTCTCCTCTTCCTTTAAGGTAATAAGCAATCTTTTATCTGTGTGTGCTGAGCGCCTTCAAGCAGGACTTTATGGGTACTAGGAAATACAAATAAATACAATAACGTTCACTAAGTGTTTTCTTTCCCTCTCATAGCTGATCTACACAGAAAATAGTTTACTCCTTGCACTGGATTGAAACTAGAAGAAACTAGACCCATACCTCTAATCTGTATTCTTATGTATGCTTATCATAAGCTAATACGTTCCACCTAAATACTTTCAAAGAAGCTTGAAACTTTAAATGCCCTGTTGGTCAAGATCCCTGCTGTGACAGGAAATTTATTAAGCAAGATGTGACCCATCCTCTAGTTAAGTGTCTTTTGAGGTCCACTAGTAGGGATACGTGCTTCTGAATTTTAATCAAGACTTGTAAAGATCAGTGGGATGACGTTCATTGACTTTGATGGCAGAGAGGATATTCTGCTCTAGCTGAAGCACACACACGGGGATAACAGGAGTTGTTGGAGCCTGGAGTAACTCAGATAGCTTGAGTTGTCTGAGTGCAAGGAGAAATACACACATGAAGGTAAAACTTTTGCTGTTGGGCCTGCAGGGACAGAGGACTCTTCTTCCTTACTCTTGAGGAGCTGTCACATTTGTCATTTGGTGTGACGAAGCTATAACAAGTGTGAGGAAGAGCAACAATTTTTGATGGGGAATTCTCTGCCCTGTGGGGACTTACACTGCAAAGTGAGTGTGGAATGTGACCACTACAAGTGTGAAATGTGACTGCTACAACTGTCAAACGAAAGTATGAGTGAGTCAAGGAGGGCACGGAGAATCCGGTTTGAGACATCTGCCGAGATGAACTCCATAATCCCCAATTTGTCCTTGACAGCCCTTCTCATCTATAGGTCTGTTTGTTAGCCATTTACCAAGGAGACCAGCATCACTCTGACTTTGCTGAGGAAACCCTGGAAAGGTAAAGCAATTTATTTGTTCCCCACTAAGTCAATGACTAGAACCTTACTGGGAAAAAGTCATGGGCTAGGGCACTATTTGTTGGGTTGCGTTTGCAAACTTTTAAGGTAGAAGGAAACCCTGAGCCCTCTGAGTGTCTCTCTGGTCTGGTGAAGTGACGTTGTGCCTCCATTACCCTAGAGGAGAAAAGAATTTGTCATGAAAACACTCATGTTAACTTAGGGTGAAAGTCTCCCTAGATATCATTATCCTGCTAGACTAACACATCCTTTCTGACAAGGCTTCAGCCTTCATTTTGTAAAGATGCCTCTGGAACGCTCTATCCTGCTCTATCCTCCTGACTCAGCCAAACTAACCACCGACTCAGCTGTAAATAATGTTTTTTGTGCAAGGAAGATGCAAATCAGACCACCATACTCAGTGCATGATCTGGTTGCAAATAGTCATGTACCTATTGTGAAAAATTCATTCAGCTCACCAGACAGAAAGTTTAACAGTTCTGAGCATCCATGACAGTTCAAATCTGGTACGTAGTCTTTTGCAATATGTACTCTGAAACCCATATTCTACACCAAGACACAAGTGAGGGCAGTGGAGGTGACCCATGTCACATTCACTGCTTACCAGAATTTGGGGACAACATGATATTGATATTTCAGGGGGCTTTAGTCCCCAGTTTCTGGTTTCACAGAGGTACTTCTCCCTATCCCAAAGCTGAACGGTTATCCCACAAAAAGGAGCTGGAGCAATTAGTGGAGCCTGTGGTCAGTAGGATCTTAACACAGATGCCTAAAAATAAGCATCACAAGTTCTGTGGCATAACTGAGTGCCTCTGCATTTCAGCCCCTTGTCCTTACCACAAAGATAAGAGTGCATCTAGCAGGGTTCTTTAAGGACAATTCTCTTAAAGACTATGAGATCTCTAGGGCTAAGAGAGATTTCTAAGTGCTGAAAGATATATGCAGATAAATGTAAAACCACTAGAGGCAGTTAAATTTGGCTTCAAAATGTCCTGGCCACATGATATAAATATTCTCTGCACTTTGAGTGTCTCAGCTCCACGGTGAATGGGACACCTAGAGAGGGGAAACTCTGAGACCCTTGACTTCTTACACTCCTGGAGAACACATAAATATTCTCTGCTGAGGTATGGGAAAGCCAATGTAGACGTAAGATAGCTCCCTTTTAGGTCTCCCAGCTTGTCTTGTGAGCGTCCTCTCCCCTTTCTGACCTTTCATGTTCTATGGCCAGAGATCTTCCTATGTGCTGCATGGGGCTCAGACTTATCCCTCTTCACCCAGAAGGTAAAGATGAGAAAGACCTTTCATTGTATGCCTTCCTATGAGTTCAAGTCTGGTATTTGATCATCAGATGCTGTAGAAAGCGTATCCCAAAGAAGGGCAACTCAGTGGAAACACCAAGAATCCTCGAGCCAGAATTATCTGTATTCTTCCTATTGAGCTGACTCCAGGAAAACGTGACAGCATCTTGCCCCAAACAGTAGAATGCATTATGCAGTTTCTTGGAGAGATGTGTTATGGCGAGGCGGTATAACTGGCCATAATTCCAAGAATGCAAGCGCACAAGTTGCCTGCATCTCTTGGAAAACCTCAGTCTGATCCCTTGCTCAGAGAGCAGGGAAGAGAGAATGTATGTGTGTGTGTATGAAGGGAAGATTACGGAAAATGAAGCAACTTTTGTTCGTGCCTAAAATTTATTCAGTGAAAATAGCAGCCGATGGGAACATATATGGACTTCACAGCTGAGGTACTAAGTGTATTGCTTTGAACACGTATTTATTGCTGGCATTTTAAAGCCTCTTTTACTGGCATATCAAAATACTTTGAATGAAAGCTGCCATTGACAGAGAAGTCATTATCACTTCAATTGGCTCTGCATTTGGGTGAAGTGAGTGATCTAAAAAGAATAGCAATTGGCTCTAATAATCGGCAAGCAGGTGAATTCCATTTGCCCTGTCCAGCACTGAGCCATTTTCTTTTCTTCTTCAAAGTCCTTGAGAAGAAAGTGCAATGCATTAGAGCGTGATAACTCTTGAGCGTGAGGGTGAAAGCCACAGTCCCAACAAGGTCTTTTTCTAAACGAGATCTGGCTATAGCAGTCCAGAAGACGGAAATCCATCCCCCATTGCAGTGGGGGAGGACTTTTTTAAACAAGTTGCTGTCCTGAGTTGTGGCAAAAAGGGGCAGTTTTGGATGAAAGGCAGGAGACTTCAAAAAAACATCTAATTACAATTGTCATATTGATGATTTGCTTTGCATCAGCATCAAGAAGTCGATGAACAAGATCAGCTGTTGGGTTTGATACACAGAAGGGAAATAAAAAGTCCCTGTCCCAGACGCAAGTCTAAGATAAGAAACAAGCAGAGCATTCTGCAAGCAGGAAGCACAGGGCAAGGGTGGCACAGTCTGATGCAGAGACATCTAAAGACAAATGGAGGCCTATATACAGGGGAACTGGGAGAACTACAGGCTATTTGAGTCAAATCAGTGCTCATGACATTAGCAACATGCCAGATGTTTATATCAGTCTCTCCCACTCGGATTAAATGCACAAGCTCATTACAGTAACTGCACTGGGGCTGATCCTCCAGTCTTTAGAGGAGAGAAAGCACTGTGGGGTCTAGCTATCAATACAGATGTTTCTCCAGTGCTTCTTCAAGTTTTCTGTTCTCAAGAGAGGGCAGAATTAAGTGTATAGTCCTTAGCTGTAGTGACTGCCCTGTGAGATCCCAAAGAGCCTAGTACTGAGTTGTTTGGGGTGCCTTAGAAGTCAAGACCTATAACAAGGTTTAGATTTAAAATATGTAACAGGTCTGTATTTCAACAGGAGATTAGAATACATACTTTCGATGCATTCTCTTGCTCTCTCTTTTTCCTAGATTAACCTGAGCATTTGCCCTTTAAGTCTGCCCCTTTTTCAATGAGAATTTTTTCTCACATTGCAACTTATATTTCCCTTCAACTAAAACAGCATTCAGGGGTCATAGGCTGTCTCAGCCAGGAGCAACATGTCTTTCAAGGGTGCTGTGCGCTGTGATCTTCCCAGAGGGTAAGAAAAGGGCGATAGGATGCTTGGGAATTGCCTCTGGATTGCATTTATTCGCAGGGACATTATCCAGTGTGTGTATGGGGGTTTCCTCCCAAAGTCTGAAGCAGCTGAGATGGTTAGGGGACATGTTCCAGGCATTTGGTTCAGCTCCTGAACCTACCTCTGGGACAGCGATCATACCCTTTACCATTTCCATTGGAAAGATTTGTGGCTTGAAAGGAAGAAAGAATGAAAAAGCATGTCTAAAATCAGGACCTAAATAGCACCCCAAACACAAGGATTTCTACCCTGCAACTGTGCTGGCCATAAGAGCAACGTGAGCAGCACCTTCAGCCCACAAAGCCTGTAGTAACTTTGCTCCTCAACTATTATTTAATTTTGTACTTTTTTTTTCTTTCTATACATCCGTCTATCTATCTGTGCCTCAAGGTCAGTTCAACTTCCCAGCCCCAGTTTGAATAAACAAGGTGGTCTGGTTCTTAGCTTTTTAAGCAAAAATTCAACCAGCAATAGCTTGTGCCTTAAAGGTGGTCTTTTCAAGTCAAGTCGAGTGAGGTATGGGTCTTTTTTGGAGTTTGCAAGGGTTTATACACACGTATACACACATGCACGCATATATATATATATATTTATATATCTGTATTTTTTTTTAATCCCACTTAATGCCACTTCACATCAAATTGTTTGTTTGAGGATTTCCAACATTTACCATCTCTTCCAAATCTTGCAAAGTCTTGTCAATTTGGTAGGGATATTTGTAAGGCATGATCATTTCTGGAAGCCATATCTGCCAAATAAAGGTTTGAAATCTGAATAGAAGATTCTGCAATAATGCAGTCTTTGAATACTATGAACGGTCCAACAGCTCCACCATATCTGATCCATCATCATTATTTTTTCCTTTGAGATAGAGACTATTGGCAAATCTCACACATTTTTATTTTAATCGCCATGTTCATTTGTGGCCAATGTAATGCATTTTTCTAGATCTCACAAACTCTATCAAATATGTCAGGCTGTAATATTTTTGTCACTGCTAATTTTTACGTCTATGCACTATACTGTCAATTATAGAAAGCTCTGATTTGAATTGGTATGGAATTCCCCAGCCTTCCTTCAGTGACAGTATTAATAATTTTCTGCAATGTCTTGTCTTTTGCCATGGCCTCCAGAAATCTTTTCCTTATTGGGTTTGAGAATAGAGAATTCTCTTTCATAAGATTTGCATGCATTATGTCGTTCTGCACATATTTTTCAAGAACACACTCATCAGATGCTCTCAGGAGTGAGCCTGCTCTCGGCTCTTGTTTTTCTGGTTTCCGCACTGTTCTCAAACCATGCAGGTGCAGCTGGCAGACAAAAAGTTTAACACCTTTCTACTTTCTGTAAGGTGAATTAGCTGTGGAAACTATGAGTTATGGGGTCCATTTTTTGTTTGGATCCATTTTCCCTAAACGAATATATTTCTTTAACCTCTTCCTCAGGAAAGATCAGATTCTCCCCTCGTGCCTTAGGGATGCCAGTTCCAGAGGGGCTCTGAAAACCAGTGCCGCCAGTCTGCAACATGCACAAGAGTTTCATCACCCTGTCTGATGTCATCTACCGAGGGATTTACGGGCCACGTGGTTCCTCTCTGCATGACACAGCTTGCCAAAACTCAGATGTTTTCTTTCTTCTCTCTTTGACTTTCAGAACTCCCTGTCCAGCTTGGCAGTCCTATTTCATTTTGAGTCCTTCTGCATAAAATCCCAGAAAGATGAATTTTGGTCTCAATTCATTATCGGAACCAAACTCTACAAATCTTTCTTATCTGTTAAAGCACTTTTTCTGTAATGGCCTGGCTTTGGCCAGAGTCTCTGTGCATGCCAATTCACTTACACTGTCTCCCAAATATCTCATGTTTCCAATTTTAAATTAGATTTCTCTTGCCATGTCCCATTTCTTGACCCATTTCTTCAGCCTTTTGTTGTCTTCCCCTTTGCTTCCCTCCCCCCATCTTTCAGGATATCATGAATGTGGATTGCAATGCCCTCATTTCCTTCAAATAACTCTTGCGCTTTCCTGTGAAAAGTCTCAGGAGCATATTCAAACCCAGAGGGAGATCTGTATAACCAATATCTCCCATTAGGGGCACTGAAAACGTAGACTCTCATAATATTTTCAGTCAGGACAATTTGCAAGGTCCCAAGAGGGGCATTTAACAGCATTAAAAAAGAAAGAAAAAAGCATCTCCAGTCATTGTCTTGACAACATCTCCCTTTGCAGGCAAAGGAAAATATTTCCTCTGAATATTCCTATTGAGTTCTTTGGGATCTCTAATCTCAGTCTGAAAGATTTGTCCTTCTTTCCTGCTATTCCCAAGGGCAGGCACTCTGCAGTAGCTTCTATTTTTAAAAATGGTTTCCAGTGTTAGTAAATAGCCCAAGCCCTTCTCTTAGTTTCTGTCTCATGAGCAGAGGAGCGTTTCTGGAGGCTGAAAGCACTGAGTGTTTAGGATCTGACAACACAGATTTGCTCAACGGTGCCCTGTTCACCAATACCATTACAGACATTTTAATACTGTATTACGTTTCTGGGTTCCTTGACCAGATTACTTCTTTCAATCACCTTACTTAAAAGCCATAAACTCACCGATCGCTTGACTGAGAACTTGCTGCACTGCCTGTGAATTTTATCTTTCAGTTTAATGAAGTTTTAGCATTAGTGTTATGCCTTCTTCACACCAACACTCTCCTTTCCTGGTCTACGCTTCTTTGAATTCAGAGTATCACTTTCCCTGAAGACCGTGCTCCTGATACCATATGGTGTTTCAGATTCTTTAAAGACATAAACCTGAAACAAGACTTAAAATGGAAAAAAAAAATGGAAACTATAAAAGAGTTTGCCATCTCTCTTGGTCTCTAATCGCAGTCAGTTCTTATGGAGGAGCTGTTAACTGACAATCAGCCGATGGAGCTGGGCTGGGGGTGCTGGGACAGCTCTCCATGCCGTTTGTCTGTTCAGGGACAGGTACTTATTTATAAACCACAATACGCTCAAGCCTATCGCTGGCATGCATGTCTTTGGATTCTCCCTACTGAGAAAATGAAGTGCAAGGCCCTGGATTTCTGTTACGGCCCAAGCAGGGGCACGTGGTGGGGTAATGAGATGGGAAATGGTTCCAAAGACCCTTCTGGGGCTTTGAATCCAACGGACCTGCAAGGATGGTTTTGGATGAGACCTTCAGATTGACAACCAGGCTGCTTCCTGTCCTATCCCACCACATTCTCCATAGAAGAAGAGATTTGCTATTCAAATATTGGTTTAAAAATCCCTTCTTTTCCACACAATTGCTTACACAGAAACATGTTCTCCTAGATGTTGTTGGTACCTGTCAGGAAGTCTGTGTACATTAACTACAAGAAATGATAGAAAAATAAGATCTTTATCTCCCCAATCCTTATCAAGAATGAGGTCCCAAATATTGGCCAAGGACAAAAAAAACCCTAATCTTTTTTAAAAAGTGGAAGGCGGAATAAGGTAATTGTAGACCATTCAGGTGGATAAGACTAGTCAGCAGGATTAAAGGATAACATGGTTATGTTGATACTTTTGCAGGTTATTTGGCACAGATCCACATGAAATACCCATAAAAATAGCCTCTGTGAAATCACAGTAAAGTGGGTGTACAACTGCTCATGAACATTGCGCTCCAAGAAGAGTAGCAGTAGTCATTTTCAGACTAAGAAGGTCTCCGAGTGTCTGTCCTTAGTGTGGTACTATTCAATATTCTTATAATGACTTGGACGATGGAACAGAGAATAGATTTATGTAATTTGTGGCTGACGGAAGGCAAGGAGGGGGTCACAAGCATTTTGCAGGACAAGACCGGAATTCAAAATGATCTCGATCCATTGAAGGCGGTGTCTCAAATTAGGAGGATGACGCTTAACAGAATCAAAAGTAGCACTAGGGGACACAAGTAGAAGAGTACAGGGGGGAGAAGTCAAGTGAGGGAACAGCTGGGCAGCCAGCAGTATGGGAGACGTGACTGTGGAGCAGGAGTCAATCACAGGCTGAACAAGAAAAAGTAACAGGATGCAAAACAGCAAACACTGTATCTGAGACATGAGAGGTGCATATTTGGCCTAGGAAGCTATTATTCTGCTCTTAGCTCCAGTGAGGCTTTAGCTGGAGTTTGGGTTGACCTTTTTGGATGAACAACACATGTAAAGGAAGATGACAAGATCCCAGAGGAATCTCATGAAAATAATAAGTGGTTTCGCAGACAGGTTGTGAGGAAAGGTGAAAAATCTGGGCTTGTTTAGTTTAGGAGAAGGCTGTGAAGACACAAAATCAGAGTAGTTGAATACGTAAACCAGATGGTTCAGAAGCAGAGCGTGTTAGATAGCACTCCACCATTGCAGGATGTAAGCTGAGAAGTAATTTTGAGTAAATGTGCAACAAGGGAGATTTAGTTAGATATTAAGAAAAATTTATATAGGAAGTTTAAAAAATTGAATAGATTACAGAGGCTTTATTTAATCACCAGTTGCTGCATCATTTACAGAAGCATCTGTCAGAAACGGCTCTTGCATCCTCCTTTCCCTGCTGGAGCAGAAGGCTGTATATGTGTCTTCCTCGATCGCTTCCCACTCTTTGTTACTATAACACAGTCCAGTTGTGATTATTGAAGACCTGTGGTTGGCATGTACTTCCAAAGTGAGAATAATCAAAAAAGAAAAAAAAAAGAAACCACACTGGAGTCAGACCCAAATAATGAGAATTCTGGTTCTCCGTGCTGGCCAGAACAACGCATAGGACTGCAGTTTTCTCGCTGCTAAGCTCGTGTTAATCAGCAATAACCTAACTGAAGTAATCGAGATGAAGGCATGTAAAACCAAAGCCAAGAAGGAATCCTGATAGGACTACTGTTAAAAAAAGGAAGCAGCGTATCCTCCTCTGAGGATAATTATGCAGACTAGTGGTTAAGGACTCTCTTGGGAAGTAGAGGATGTGGGTTTGAAAGCCCTCATACAGGGGAAGAGCTAAAGCTACTACAGTAACCCGTGAAAGACAAGTGCTGTTTTTGGACAAACTCAGAGTTCTCAATGTGTTAGGACTGCACCGAGCATGGCAATTGCGTCCCTAGAACATCTAGTTCTTTGGATTATCTTGTAAATAAATCACAGAGAAAGTAGATACCTACTGACGCAGCACAGGGCTCTTCTCGGGATGTTTGAGAACCTCAAGCAGGATGTTTCTCCATTTGCATTTGACTTTGTGGAACGCTTCCAGATCTGTGAGTGCTGCTGCCCTGTTCAGTGAAGTCTCTTGAGATCTGGTCACTACTCCCTAAATACCAGTTGCCCATCTGCATAATGAAGACAGGAGCTCTCCCTCTGCTTCACAGGGCTCTAATGCAGCTGTTGAAGCTCTGTAGCTAACCATTAGCTACCAGCAAATGTGGACACTTCACCACCAAAGCAGTAGAAAGGTGGCTGATTTTTAAAAGAACATTTCAGCACCTACTGGGAGTCCCTGTCCTCCTTTACCGTCCTTGCCAGAGAGCTGAGGGAGCTGCTGATCAAGGGCAAGCTGTGTCCATTTGCTCCCTGTGAGCTATCCTTCACCTCAAAACCATCTCTACAGGCTTGATCTCAATGCAGAGCACGTAGCATCCCCCTTTCCACTCATGCCAGTAGCAAAATAAGGATAATGCTTTCAGAGACAGCGGACTTGGTACATGAGGTTCAGCATGCTCTCTGAGGGAGCTGTGATGCCCACAGCATCAAACAATCCTTCAGCCTGTGAGCGTGTCCACATTGTTGGTTCAGCAGGAGCCTGGGCTTGTTCTCAGGTCGTCGTTCATACAGTAGAGAAGCAAGGAAAAAAAATACAGTTTCTTTGTTTAATCACTGGCATTTTCTGGATTAGGAAAGACTGAGGATGCTGAGTTTGAACTAATGCCAGACCAACAACTATTAATAAAAATGAACTGCATTTAGATCATGCCTTCAATGTTTACAAGCCAATTTTTTCTAGCCTATACATCACTGCATATAACTAAGCACTGAAAAGCTATCCAGCCCTGCCTAGCTTGCAAAACCCAAGAGCATTCAAGACGAGCCAAGACAACTGTGCAGACCTTGACCGTTCACTGGTAAGAAGTGAATATCTCCCATTTTTAAAGGGTCATTTATCAATGAACTGCTATCTTAATGTACCTCTTTAAAACACTTAAATGACAGTGCATTCTGCACTACACTGTTATGACAGAGAACCCAGCCACATGTTAAGCAGGAACTGTGACCCCTTTTTCTGTTATTAAGTTCATTTTTGTTCCATCCACTTTTTTTATATATGATTAACTGGAGAATAAAAAGGCTCTTTTTATTTTTCCTTGCAAGGGCTGAAGCAGTTTTAATCATATATAATTCAATACTCGCTATGCAATTTGCATTCCCTGCTTTAAGATGAATTTGGCATTAAGCAAGCTCTCAATTATACTCCCCCGCCTCTGTTTTCTCTGGAAGTCACAAAATTCATTCAAACAAAGCCTAAACCCCCATGAAGTTTTATGAAGATGAATGATGATTAAAATCAGGGAACAGAGAGCCCTCTCCTGACTTTACAAAACCACAGGGTTCCAAAATATGTTCTTCGATGGCATTTTTCCAGGCAACTTTGGGTTCAAAGACAAAATGGTATATATGTCAGTATCAGTTCAAGTCATTACATATACCTATTGCTCCTTCTTCTCCAGCCTACTCTACTTTTTTTATTTCGGACACTAAATGTTGAGCATGAAGGCTGGAGTTTGCAAGGCAGAAACTGAGACTGGAGAAGGAAGCCAGGCTGGAAACACTGGATGAGCTTCTTGCTGAAGAGAGCAGGAGAAGAAAGGGCAGTGATAAATGAGCACTGATGTAAGAGAGACGGAATTTAAGTATCTAGCCGTACATTATAGCTATACATACATATATATGTAGCATATATTTTATATCTAATGTATATAGGTATTTTATATATTATAGCGCTAGGGTGGAGAGAGCTTGCATTAACCACAGAGAGGGACAGGGGAGTCTTCCTTAGCTGTGATCATCTCCATAACCAACGAGACGGATGGGGGAAATATGCAATGAACATAGGGTAGGAGGGCAGGGAGGGAAAAGGCAGATTGAGTTGGAGGAGGGGGAGGATTAGGGTCTAAGGTGGTCTAAGTCCTCATAGTACCCTGTTGCTGAGCAAAAATATCTGTGAAAACTAATTAAAAGAATGTATCCTTTTTTGTCTCACTTTTCTCCTCTGCCATCAACAGCCCTGATACTACTCTTTGTTATGCTCTTGGCTCCAGTAGCAGAAGCCTGGGGAACGGATCTGAATCCTGCAGGCAGTGAGGATGGGTAACCAGTGCCGTTCTTTGTGACAGACTCTCTAAACACTTGCCTTTTTCAAAAATCATGGGAACTTAAAGAAACAAAACTCTACGTTGAAATGATATTGAGATTGTAAATGCAAAGATTCAGAAGTTGGACCATGCCAGGACCAATGTAGAAACAACCTGAATACACCCTTCTCATCCCAAACCAGCATGATGATGTGGTCTGTACTGATCCAGTCACATACTAATTCCAGTTTATGTAGTTAATACACCTTTCCATACAAGAGTGTTTCTTATTACGTATGTCTATATTGCCCGGAACCCTGGGGGCTAACTCTAAGTCAGGCCAAGAGGTGCTATTCTAATTGTCAAACTTGAGCTAAAAGCCTACCTTTAGAGGCAATATAAGCCTCATATTTGTACTTTGTATAATGTTTAGAGTGCTACACAGAGCAATAAGAAGCAGCATTGCAAGATCTAAGGAGCTTTGGTGAGTCTTTTCAAACACATCTCGTAAAAGGGAGTGAGAAAGGGATATTTCATCCCGCTAACTGTTAGCAATAAAAGGCTTAAGACCAATGTGAAGGCCACAGAACAGGGAAAGGAAGTAGAGACAGATATGAGATATGGGAGAGAGAAAGAGTGAAAGAGAGAGAGACAGGAAAACCCAATCACGTCTCAGAGCTGGTTCCAAAACTGAGATGACAAATTGGCTTCCCCTACAGGCGCTGAGCTGAAGCACTGGGGAGAAGTCAGGAAGAAATGTGCAGATAATGAACCACTGGGGGCAGCGTGTTAAAGAAAAAAAGAAAAAAAAACCTGCAAGGAAATGGTAACTATTTAAGTTCTTTATCACGGGAGGACTGTCCAGAGGATGAGATTCATCTTGCGTCCATTCAGTTGTCCCTCTCTGAGCCAAGTGTCTACGTTTCCACATAGGTAAGGGCGCCAGTTATGCACATGTGAGTCCTCAGTGCTATCTGAGTTGAGCTGGGGTGTCTGAGATGTGCATAGGCCTGCCAGTGCTGTAGGAAGTCTGCGTATTTCTAGAGCAGCAGTGAGGGCCAAGCGTGGCATCAGGGAGGGCAACTTGCTCAGCTCTCAGTGGATACTTATCTACAGTTAGAGGGATACGAGTCTTGGAGTTCAATCCTGGTCACGCAGGAACAGGATGTTTGCTCAAGGTACACTCAGACAGAGAGAGATGGTGGAAAAATATAAATCCCAGGTGTTAGATTTGGCCAAACCAGGAACGATTAACTTCATTGCTTCGTTGTCAGGGGAAGGATCAAGCTGATTAAAGACAAGACTGCTGGTTAGCATGATGAAGTAGAGAGACAAAGGGGGCTGGTTTCTGGAGGAAGTTTGAGAAATACTGTGGCAGAGGACGAGAGAGTGTTGTTATAAAAAGAGAAGGGGTCATCATGGCCTTTTCTCTTACAGAACAAGAGATCATTCAAGGAACGCAGGGCAAGACTGACAAAGCCATCGCGTGTGTCAGGAATTAAATAAAACATCTGGAGCAGGCTAGCTAGAATCAGAGATTGCTTATGGTGGGATGGGCTTTCCCAGTGCAACACAGCTGCAAAGTGCCAGCAGTGTTGTCTCTTATAAACACTGGGTCCCCCAGAAAGTCTGAAACACAGAGAAGGAGAACAGCATCCTAAAGTCACGGGGCCTTCACCTTAGGTAGACCTACGTTTATGGCAATTACATTCCTTCCATCCCAGAGATCCCAGAGGATGGAGGGAAATTAAACAATAACATGTTATTAAACAAGGTTTAAACCTTCATGCTGAACTTTCCCCTTATGCCCTCCCTATTTCTGTCCTGGAAACCTGTTTTCAGTCTCAGTCCAAATAACAAAAGAAGAATTTTACTAAAAGAAATGTTTTTATAATTCAAGAAAACTTGATCCATTCAAAGGTCTAGTAACTTGCTCAAAGGCTTCTGTTACCACTGCAAAGTGAAAGTCCACTGAGGAACAAGAGCAGAATCCTAATATTTAATTACAGGCTTTAGGCTGGCTGCACTACACATCCAATTATTCATAACACACTTTCAATGATTATTCATAGGTTTCATATTAGAGAGGAAAAAAAAGGTCACTAGGTTGAAAACAAGGCTGGAATTCTGAATTGCTTGCTGGAGAGAGCTGGGGGGACTTGATTATGATGGATAATATGAGAGAAGAGCATAAGGGAAATTGATTATCAAGGTTTACCGGGAACATGTGGACTATTAGAAACTCTATTGCACATTAGTGGATTTCAGACTTTTAAATCGACAGGACCTTTAAAGGGAAATCACATTTTCTATCACCTAATCAATGTGGGTAATAGCGTGGCTGGTATCTCTCCCCTGCTCTCTTTTGACTTCAGCTGGCCAGTTTAGAGAGGTTTAATGTTTAAACCGACATTAAATGTCGTGAAGTTTGAATGGGCCAGAAGCAGCTGAAAAAGCCAGAAGCAATGAAGTTCAGTCGCAAGCAACTTTCCTCCTAACAGTCTGTGTAGAGAGCAGCTCATCACAGCTCTCCTTGAATGGCATTTGTTATCTGTTATTTCGATAATCCCTTTTTTCTCCCACACGGAACATCGAGGCTACTCTCAATCCTGTGCCGCTCTGCAAAATTCTGCCAGCACCTGCCTGTGAAGACCCTCTTCCTCCGTCACATGGTAAAGAGTAGTTCAGAGCTATCTGGTACAAAACCAAGGACAATACTACCAGTTAAGCCCACACTCTCTGCTTCTTTTTACGTTATGGAGTCATATTTGACTTTGCAAGTGCAGTTGCAGTCACGGCCAGCATCCTTGGCTGTATGCGGGGACAGACAATAAAACAGAAGGCTGGAACAACAACTTTTCATCTTCAGAGTGTTTTTTCAGCTGCAGAAGAGCTCTGATGTTCACAATGGAAGGAAGAATTGCCCAGGAAAGAATTAAGTCCCTATAGGATTTCCCGTGTTGCCTCGTGGTGCTTAGTAACAGAAAGGTCCCAATGCAAAATAAAGTTGGGAATCAGCAGACAAGATAACAAATGCAGCCCCCTTAGGAGAAGAATGTTGCTACCCCCATTTAAAACTGGAGAAACCATGACAGAGAGATTACAGCCAGGAGGGAACGGGTCTGAGACTTTCTCTAGCCCAGATCCACCCAGGAAGAGTAGGGTATAATCTAAGATCGGGATCCTGCTGGAAATGCATAAGCTGGGCAAGTTTGGGATGTCAGTGCAGAGGCAAGCTCCCTTGCTTACGTCGTCTGCCAATATCAACTTGTCAACAGCTATTATGGAACAAAAGAGGCTGAGGTGATGCAGCAAGGTAAGATAAGAGCTGGGACTGTAGGAAGGAAGGGTCTAGGGGTTGTTGGGTGAACTGAGGGAGGATGGGGTTGTGGAGCAGAAAGGAGGTGAGACGCCTGGCCTGGGAGCAGGTCAGTGTCAGGTTCCTTGGAGCAGAAAAAGTCAGGGGGTGGAAGAGGGGAAAGGTCTGAAGTGCTTGGCTGCATTCTTATCAGGACCCACACTACAGCCAGGATGCGTGAGTCTCGCTGTTCTGCTGCCGTCAGCAAGTAGTTGATTAAATCCCTCAGCCCTGCACGCGTGAGTGAAGCAGGGGCCCTTCAGAAAGCAAAAAGACTGTGTGATTCACAGGTTCTGGGGCCAGGAGGTCAGAGCTATCCTCCTCCATAACACAGGCCAGGGGATTGCATCCATTCACAGTGGTAATGACCCCTATAATTTCTGTTTGGCTGAAGTGTCTCTTCCAGAGAAGCCCCCACCCTTGATTTGAAGATGTCAAGAGACAAAGAAATCCATTATCATCCTAGGTAGTTTGTTCCAATGGTTAATCACCTTTCTTGCTAAAATGGGCTGCTTCTGGCTCCTTTAGTCGCATCTTGCTCCAGTTTCTTCCCCCACCTTTTGTTATGCTAAAAAAAGATAGCAATAATTTTCAGTTTGAAATATTTTCTCCTCAAAGTGTTTGAAAACATTTTAATAACAAAATCACTGCACCTCTCATCTTATTTCTTCAACAAGTTCTTTCCTTAAAACCTCTGTCCCCAGAAGGTTTTTGCTCAGTTGCAGATCATTTCTGCGGCTCTTTTCTCCACTGATCCAATGTTTCAAAATCCACTCTCCCAGGCATACAGAGGAAGTCTGTCCCTGGGTTTTTGATGTTCACTCCAGCTATGTTGACCTGCTCCAAACATGGAGTTTTCATTTCTGTGTCCATGCAGGGCTTGAATCCAGCCTGCAACATCTTCCCAGCAAATCATGAGAACTACTTGTCCACCCTCGCCCCTAAATCCTTTTCCAGACACTTAAATATCCTCATTCTGGGACAAGGAAAAAATGTTCTTCCTCCCATCTAGAAGCCCGACCTTGCATTCAGGCAAAGGAAAAGCTTGTTGCATGTACCTTGCTAACCTACCCACATTGAGGATTTGTGTTACTTCATTTACTCGGTACCTCCATGCTGCTGATTGCTATCTTGTCCAAGAACAGTATCAGTGTTTGTAATCATGAAGTTAAAGATCGTACTGGAATTAATATGCACCAGGAAAAAGGAATTAAAATTGCACAGGCAACTTTGGATCTGTTATCACCTGTCTTGTGATTGCTTGACTTTTCTACCTTAATCTTCCTTAATAAGATCAGCCCGTTCTCCCTCTCCTCCACAAGATATTAACAGGTGTAATGTACCTGTGCTGAACTCCCGTTATCCTGAGTATCTCAGAAAAAAAACACTTCACAGATTTCTGAATTGCCTTAGAGAGCGACACAGGCGTCTCCAGGCATTGCTGAACCCCATCCCTCCCCAAGCCACTCCAAAGTGCTCATTTCATAATTTACCTATTGCCGGTCTTCCTGCAGCTCTTCTGGGGCACATCTTGTTTTTAAGATCATTGTGTTGCATTTAATTTGTGATTCTGCAAACTAAAGTCTCAGGCTGTTAAGACAGCATCGTAAATTTGGTGGTCTAGTGGGTATGAGTCTTGAATCAGGCACTATTCCTCTCCATCCACCCCCCCCCCCCCCCCCCCCCCGTCAGCCAGTTTCTTTTTAGGTCATTCTTGCAGGTTGCGGATTTTGTGCTTCGTTTGTGCTGCATTTTCCCAGTTTCTTGCAATGCCATTCTCTGTAGAGAAGCTACCGATTTCATGAGGCCTGGAGTTGGCAGGCTGGCATAAAGACTCAGCTGATGCAGATCACTGCAATGAAGCTATGCTGATTTACACCAGCCGAGGAAAAAGCTTCAAGGATTTCCCTCTCCTTTGACTGAGTAGCCACAGTGACAACAAACTGAAGAGATGACAAAATAAAACAGATCATGAATCTAAAACATGCAGTTGGAATTTTCCCAGAGGAGTCACAAGATGAAACATCCAAAAAAGGCCTGTGAAGTATGAATTAACGTAAGGACAAGGTTTTAATCACAGTCACACAACTTTAAAGCAACAATAATTCCACAAAGCTCAGTCTAGGGACTGTGGATTTGTGCTAAAATCACAGCTGCCTGTAGTGCTCAAAGAACAGATCCTGATCCTGATCTTTTTGCTGGTGCGAATTCTGCAGAGAAGCCAGTGGTATAGCAAAAGTGTAAGATTTAAGATAAGTTTCATGGCCTAGATGATTTGCTGGTGTGACTGATTAGCTCCGCCAGCTGTTGTGGAGGCACATATATCTACACTGAAGGAGGATCTGGCCCTGCCTGTGGCTACCAAGCTTGTTGCGGAACCTATGCTCTGAATGATCACTGGTCTCTTTTTGGTGCAAATTGGGAGTAAATGGTATGAAAAGCAAAACCAGTCTGCTGCATTTTCATCTCCTGCTTGCTGTATCATCTAGAGTACCACGGACTCTGCTGAGCACTGCAGATGTTTGCTGCCCTGAGAACATGGTGAAGCCCTCCAAGCCACATTCAGCAGCAGAAAGACAGTGTGATGAGTGTGACTGTCACATCCTGGGATTCTGTGGCAAAACATCCAGAACTAGCACACATGCAAGTGACATGGGACTCCCACGCGGCAGGCCAGGCTCTTCCCTGGTGTCACCGGGGTAAGGTCACTGGGTCGTACGTGGGATCAAGTATTTAGCTTGCAACGATATGCTTGGCTGGACCTACCTTGCTCATCGTGGAGCGATAATTTAGAGACATCTCACATCTGTGTTGCCTCTTACCAGAGCCCCGACAGTACACAAATGTGCACACACGCCGGACAGCATCAGAGAGGGCTGAATAACCTAGGAGTCACTTTCTACCATGGTTGCTCACATCCACGACTAGCTCCAGCAGCCATCACTCAGGGTAGCTCCGGTGAAGACACACCTCAACACTGCTAACTAACTCAAAATTCATCAAGAGGTAAGTGGAAGGGTCACAGAAATGAGCAACTGCTGAGTCCTGGCCTGAATGCTTCCTAGTTCCTTCCAGGCTGTGCATCCAGGTTTTCTTCATATAAAAACCAAGGCATACACTGAAGAAGAGACTGGTGTGTGCTGAATGCTTGCGTAGCATTGGGCCAGCGCCAAGGCATGCCAATGGACACAGGGACCAGAGATTTTCACTCGTCTTGTAGTCTATACGCAATCGGTAAGATACAAGCTCCTAAAATCGAAAAACACTTCCGGAAATGAGGCTCCCACCTCACGTAAGTCCTTCTGAATATGGAGCTCATTAAGTGGAAAAAAAACCTGTGGTGCTCAGGTCCAGGAGAAGAATAGACAGGCAGAAAATCAATGGCACTTTTAGTAAATTAAGGAATATACTGCATTGACACTTTATGTGCATGACTGGTAAAGGCGCTCACGAAAGGCTACCCATGGAGAGGATAAGAGACCCCCTGGTAGCAGAAGAAAGCTTGTTGCTCATGCTGTAGAGAGAGCAGAAAGTTTTGGGGACTAAGTTCCCAAATAATCAGCTCTGTAATCAATACCTGTGGAGTCACTAAATCTTATTTAGATCAAAAAGGCAAGTAGAGAGGTTTTCCTCAAACTTCCAAAACAAAACCCACCCATGACCACGAATGAAAACCTCCTGACTATATTTTACATTGGGTAAGGACTGCACTAAGGGACGAATTGTCCCAAATGGACATTCCTTTTAAGAAAATCTATCATCATTAACAACAGGTTATTCTGTCTGTCTGCATATTGACAGCAGCTCTGACTGTTGCATTCATTCATAAGCATGGACTGTGATAATTTAGGGTCCAAAAAGACATATTTTGAATGAAAGCAGAGGCATTCAGGGGATAGCAGCACCCTCCCAGCTGGTGCTTCCAGCAAAACTGAAGATGGTGGGACTCCAACTGAAACAGCCAGTGGCAGATTCCTGTGGAGAGGGGCTGGATGTGGTGGCTTTTCTGAAGGCACACAAGCGTCCCTCACTTGGTAGGCTTCCACTTCTGCCAGCTCAGCCTCATCACAGCAGGCACCCAAGGGCAGCCCAGGGATTTCAGCAAAGGGAGTCCTTGAGCTGCAGGTAGGAAACTCTGTGGTTATTGCTGCATATTTTCAACATAGCTTTCTGCTCGAGTGTTTCAAACTGGTTTCTTTTCCCGTTTCGGGGAGAGGCATCTAGAGATAAAGCCAGCTGAAAAATATTCTCTCCAAATGCAGTCATCCACACTGCCCAGGGGCCAAGAGTTTCTTTTTACCTACTAAAAACTCTAGCCTTCCACAGAACAAATGGAGATACATGGATAAACAGATAGACAGGTAGACAGGTAGATATTTTTGCCTTTAAATCGAAAACCCGAGTGTCCCCAAACGAAGGCAAACATGGATGCTGAACTGTGGCCGTGGTGAGCCCTGCAATCTGGCTCCTTACTGCTCTTGTTTTCACAGCTGGAGTTCATCTCCCAGCATGCACTACAGATGCAGTTCAGGATCCAAATCATCTCCGTTTTGGCCCAGAGTCTTTTCTCTTTTGCCAGAAATTCAGCAGGCTGCCGGGACTCTCTTTCTTGCCTCTGGTTTTGTCAATATTTCCCACAGAGGGGAAACAAATTCCAAAGGTTTTGCAACCTGCTCTGCTCGGTTAGAATAACTGCCGGCTCGGTGGGTTTTGTTATACTGCTGAAGCCATCCCGTGGCCGGCGTCTGGAAGACCCCATGGCAAGCGCTTGTCTCGTTTTTGAAGTGCCGTTGCTGAGCTGGGGGCTACCCAGGTGGCCTTTGGCTGCAGCCCACAAAAGGCTCTTTTATCATGCCAGGTTTAGCAACCGCACAGGGACAAGGCCAAGACTCTCAGTTATGTAGCCTGATGTCTCACCTCTGAGCAAGACACTAACGACTCTTTGTCCAGAGTCTTTACAGTACAACAGCGCTTGGTGCGTTCAGTGGCTGTAGTTTGCAGTTACCGTCTCTACTTTGAGCGCTGCAATGCTCTTTGGAGTTTGGATCCCTGACATATTGGATAGATATTTTTATTTGGGTCTGTTCTTCAGCCGATAAATTTGAATTTGTGGTCACTGAGATCCAGCTGAGGGATTCCTTCTGGCTTTGCAGGGGCAAGAGAGGGCAAATCTCTTGACAACAGTGCAAAACGCACTATAATTTAGTGGAGTCTAGGCACTTACGAAAGCTTAGACTTGGGCTTTCCTGAGCACTGAGTCCAAAGAGGGCTCAGCTTGCCTTTGAGAGACCAGCTAGAGAGAGATGGATGTAAGTTCACCCATCCTTGACAGACATGTATTTAACCTGTGCTTAACACACTTCAGTGACATCTCCACATGCCTCCCTGCATGATCAGCTCTCTGGTGTTTCTCTCTCCTAGTGCTCAGAAAATGTTTCTTAATTCCAGACCTTGCCTCAATTTAAGCCCATGACTTCTGACCCTTTATAAAAGGGGTGCAAGGGATGGATTACCCCTTCTGCAGCTCACGGCTGTTATTATATCCCCCTGGATCTCTTCTCCAGACTAAACAAACCCCATTCCATCAATATTTCCTCTTGGCCTTTGCAAAGATTGGGTCCAAATGATACCCAGCGATATCTAAGCATTTTGGAAACGTGTGTTTCCTCTTGCAGTCCCTAGACATTGCTGTTATTATGCTATTTTACTGTTGGGCGCTCAGAACACAGACCCATTCCCAGCCACAAACCACTAGCAGAGGAAGGAAAACCCAAGAGCTGTAACTTTGCTTTCCAGTGGGTCTATTCAGTATAAGAAAAGCAAGGCTAGTGTAAAGTAAGGTTTAGCACAGCCTCAAAATAGCTGCAGTGTCCCACTTTTCATCTTCATTTTAGCCAGGGCAGATCTTGAGAAGGGTCCTCATCAAGACTGATCCTTCTGTAATCACTAGAAAAGATTCCCTTGTCTTCAAAGGAAAATCCCCCTTTCACAGCAGTTCCCCAGTTGCCTGCCACTCCCCATCTAACCTGCCAGGTACTGAGAGAGCACCTTCCCTAGAGAGCTGGCAAGGCAGGGCTTGTTGAAAGTAAATTTGCACTCCCTTCCCCATCTTGGTCATGTACACTTAGCAAACGTGCCTTTAATCTCATTAATGTTGTTTGAAAGGAGCAGTAGTGGATGAATCATCTGATGCAAATGGAATAGTTTAGGGAATACATGCATTTTCATTAGCTTAACTTCTCCTGCAGCACTATGTATTAGGACAGAATTAATCCATTAATTCTATCGATTTCTATTAATATAGTACATTCCAATGGTGCTTAAATCCCTATGGACTCCCAAGCCCTTTCCAACCATCTATATGAACTGATTTGTTTAATCAACATTGTAGAACTAATCGAGGCAACTGTTTGGGTCATGAAGTGAAAAGGAAAATTGTTTCTAATTGGAACTACTGGAGGAATTTGGGGAGGGAGGGTATAATTGTTGCTACTGGAACACAGCCAGGATGCCAGCGATCACACTCCGCTGATCTTGCTGAAAGTGCCGTGGGAATTTTCATAAGCACAACTGATGGAAGCAAGAGCGGGTCATTTCACCTGTATTCCTGTCCCAAAATCCAGCCAGCTCCACATAGGGTTGAGGAGGGAACCTCATGCAGTAAAATCCACTGGGATCTTCTCAAATATTTCCCATCTGTCTGTCTGTTGCAGATATTCACCAACCTCTATCACAGCAGTATTTGATTGTGTTATTGTTCTCCCTTCATTTATCTTCACAGTTCCCTTTTTAACCTGTGTAGATCCACCGTGCTGTTTCCCACCATATTCCTCCCATCACAGGGACGTTGATGGACATTGTCTGGGATGGAGCCACTGAAGGCAGCAGTCTGTCCTACGCAATGGTAGGAGGTGGTTTAAGTGACTGGTCCTCATGTAGGACCAGGAAAACTTCCTGTTTCTCTGAGACTCTGACCATCTTCCCAACAGTTTAGTGCAATTGCAGAGATGGATGGCATCACCCAGAGAACCACAGTAAGGAAGGGATGGGGAGGATCTCCAGAGACTGTCAAAATGAAAGCAGAAACACAAAGGTGGTCTTTCATGGCTCAAAGCTATAGGGATTTTCCCTACAGCTCAGACGGCTCTGCTTCTTGTAGCACATTGCTTGGAAGACAGGATACATGAGGTCCTTGAGGTAAAAACTCAGATGCCTGCAAACATGGCCAAGTTGCTATGTAAGCTTAGCTTCTTCATCAGCATCCAGGTTCCATCAGCCTCCTCCCCTGCTAATAAGTGCAGTGAGCTAGCCCTCCCATTGACTATGCAGGCTGAGACCATACCCCATGATATTTTTTACAGCACTCTCCCAGCAATATTTCCTCTCAAATTGCCTTGGTTAAAGGCTCTTCTTATTTCTCTCATCATAATCTTGCCTTATTTTCGGCAGCAAACTGAAGCCTGTCTCTTGCATCCCGGCCTAATTATTAAACAACCCCACTGAAGTACTTGGTCGTTTGCTGGTATTTTGCTCACAATTAGAAATATGAATGTGCTCCATTAGGTTTCTAATATCCTTTATGCTTGATCTGACATTTGGGGAGCTATTTTATTACAGCTAACACTGTGGAAAATGGGGCTGCCGTAGTTAGCATCAGTAATGGTGTTATTGACCCCAATTTTATGAATGCAGGAGGATGTCTGAACGTTGCATACTCAGGTATCCAGAGCGTTTTCACTGCCTCAAATTGATGTTTTGTTTGTGAGCCCGAATTCCTACCTCTTTGTGACAGTTTTTTGGTATTATTGTTGTTGTTCCCCTATAGCTCAGAGACACTTTCTGAGAAAGGGGTTGTCAACTGGGGGCGGGGGGGGGGGAAAGAAAGAAAAGTGCCTATCCAGACAGTGTAGATTAAGGCTGAGTTTCTCATTAAAAAGGCTGCCGGCATGTTGATAGGCATCAAACACAGTCAGGAATCCTTAGTGTTGTTCCGACCTCTGAAACGAATTTGCTGCGCAGTGCTGGGCAAGTTACTTTGCCTCTTTATTGCTACTCTGGCTGTGCTGTTAGTGATATTGCACTTTTTTTTTTTTAACTATAGAAGGGTGCAAGGTCCTGCCACCATGTCAGCCAATCTCTCTATAGCGCAAGGAGAGGTGATCTTTGCCTCGAAGAGCTTCAAGATCAAGGCAGAAAGCCCTAATCCTAACAAAAAATGAAAATAAGAAAAGATATTTGAAAACTGGGCTTAGGACATGGATATTTTGAGCCACACCTCACATTTCTGAGCAACTGATGTCTAATTTGTAATTCTTGCCAGAGAGATTTGGCTGGCCCTGTTGTTCCTCTTCTGGCAACTCATGAAATGGATCTTAGTCAATAGCAGGTGATCACAGGGCTTTTATGATGCCCGTCATGTGGAGATCCCCTCCCACGCACTCCTTAACCTCCACAGCCCCCTCCCTGGTGTCAGCCATTCCTTCACCCCTCCTGTCCTGTTGCACCCTAAGAGCAGATGCTCAGAGGTGATGCAGTTAAAGGTAAGTGATGGTGCAAATCAGTGGTGGAGCCTGGAACAGAAATCGGGACGTGCCTTTCTCCCTGACGTCCTGTCCCCACTGCACAAACTGGGCACCTTTCGCAATGTCAGCCAGAACCAAAACTGGGGAAAGGCAAACAGCGTTGAGTACGGGAGATGCTGCGCCAGCATCTGGCAGACAAGTCCTGCATCCCCTAACGCTTGGGTCCGTCTCTCTCAACACCAATGCACATGCAGAATAAGTTTCTGAAGAGGTCCTGGATGGGGCTTCACAAGCGTAACCCCAACCACCACATTTCCTAGACTGCATCCTGGCTCTATTGGCAGAGGCAAGGCTTGACCTCACCACAGCTGCCTCTTAAAGCGGTGAGAGCAGTAGCAGGCTCAGTAGTAAATTTGGCTGGGGATATTTCCAGCCAGCAAAAAGCATGTCAGACTGACTTTTTTTCCCCTCTTTTCTCTAGCAGTCATGATGCTCAGGGTTTTACAGTTTCATATAGCAAAGAAAATCCTCCCCTGTTCTCTCCCCTCTTTTCTCAGACCACATAAGCACCTAAGGACAAAAAAAGGGCATTTTGGAACATAGAAAACCACCTAGTTTTCACCACACTGAAACTATCACTGAAACTTTACTCCATTTCAGTGCTAGCGGAAGTGGGATTTCTTGCATAAAGGATAGGTTTTGTGGTCAGAAGCCATTTCAAAATAACAAAAAGGTTTGGAGGAACCGTTCAATAACCAGTATGGGGCTTTTTAACTAGGAGATATAAGACAGGCATGGAAGCAACAGCGTGCAGTGAATTCCCCAAGGGTACACACTGCAAGTCAGCGGCAGAGAAGGAACAGCCCAAACCCCCTGAGCCCAGTCCTGTGTTGCTTCAAGGTTTCACACTTTCCTGACAAGAAATTCAGCTGAGCTCTGGGCTTGGATCCAGTCTGCCTCTGCTTTTTGGCTCCTACTGTGCTTTCAAAGTGCGATTTAGGGTTGGAGAGATGGCACCGAGGACCCTATTCTGACTGCTTTTCCATGTGAACACAAACGATACTGCCATAGGAGACCTCGAGAGCATCAGGTGTGACTGCATGAGCAGACGGTCAAGGGCATGAGGGCCCAGGTGGTTTTCTCCTTACTCCTGGTGGTGAGGGGGAAGTGCATGAGGACGAGTGGACAGATCCCGCAGGTCAACGACTGGTTGTGCAACTAGTGTCAACAATAGAGATTTGGCTTTTCATCATATGACCTTCTATAAGGACGGAGGACTGCTAGGAAGGTCTAACAAGATTCACCTGACCAAGTGGAGGAAAAGCGTCTTTGTCAACAGGGTGGTAAATCTGCTGAGGAGAGCTTTAAACCAGGAATGATGAGAGAGAGCAATGACAACCTGCCATCAAGGAAGGAAGTGGTGGACTGGGTTAATAAGCAAAGGGTACAGGGTGGCGTGAACAAGCAAGACCTCTAAATCAACAAAACAGGGCTGAAGGGGGTTTGCCCCGAGCATATGCACACAAATAAGGAAGTGTCTACAGGACAGAATTGTGGGGAAATCTCACACTCTCTTTCTGGGAAATTAGCATGACCTCATGCTTAAACATATGGAAGTGATTTGGAATAGTCAGCATGGATTTATGAAGGCAAAATCATTTCTGATTAATCTGATAGGCTTCTGTGATAAGATGACTGGCTTGGCGGACGAGGGGAGAGCTGTGGATCTTGATTTTAGCAAGGCTTTCAGCACTGTCTCCCATAACATCCTCACAGACAAGCTGATAAAGGGCAGACTAGATAAATGGACAGTGAGGTGGATTGAAAATTGGCTGAATGATAAAGTTCAGAGGGTTGTGAACAGTGGCACAAAGTCTAGCTAGAGTCCAGTAACCAGCGGTTACTGGCCCTTATATTGGCCTTCTTTGCTGCAGGGACATAGTTCTGACTCATGGTCAACTACTTGTCCACCAGGGCTCTAGTGGACAACAAGTTGGCTATGAGCCAGCAATATGTCCCCTGCAGCAAAGGCGGCCAATATAGCCTCCTGGGCTGCATTAGGAGGAGCGTTGCCAACAGTTGGAGGGAGGGGATCTTTCCCCCCTACTCAGCACCGGTGAGGCCACGTCTAGGGTGCTGGGTCCAGCTCTGGGCCCTCGAGTACAAGAGGGACATGGATGTCCAAGTCCAGCAAAGAGCCACAAAGATAGCAAAGAGGTTGGAGCGTCTGTCGTATGAGCAGAGGCTGAGAGAGCTGGAGTAGTTCAGCCTGGAGAAAAGAAAGCTCAGGGGGATCTTATCAATGTGTATAAATACCTAATGAGAGGGAGCGAAGAAGATGGAGCCAGACTCTTAGTGGTGCCCAGTGACAGGACAAGAGGCAACAGGCACAAACTGAAATATAGGAAATTCCTTTTAAACATAGGAAAAATCTTTTTTACTGTGAGGGGGTTGGAGCACTGGAACAGGCTGCCCAGATAGGTTGTAGAGTCTCCATCCCTACAGACATTCTAAACCAGCTGGCCAACGTCCTGGGCAACCTGCTCTGGCTTCTCCTGCTTTGAGCAGGAGAGTTGGTCAAGATAGTCTCCAGAGGTCCCTTCCAACCTCAACTAGTCTGTGATTCTGTGAAATGCTGTAGAATAATGTACGAAGATAATGGAGAATTTTCCACAATGGGCCAGAAAATATGGCCTCTGAGGAGAAACTGAAAGGATGGGAATCCCACAGGAGCTGCATGGGATTTCTTGGGACTCCAGGAAATTTAGCAACGTGAAAGTAGTTATGCAATCCCTCCTGGCATAACAGTTGTCTGGCTTCCAGAAATGCCGAGCATTGTCTGTGTTCCTCTGAAATGAAGAAATGGAGGGGGGAGCTCATCATCTCTCCAAATCAGGCTGCTTATTTGGTGTCCAAGGATTAAATCTGGGCTGCTAATTCTGGAAAAGCCAGGCTCTCATAGCTGTGTGTCTCAAACCGCGCTCCAGAAACGGCTAATGAGCTGAACGCCCTGGAGCATTTCGTCACTGGGAGAAGGAAGCTGACTTTTCCTGTTTGCCCCTGTGGCTTGCAAGTCTCATCTTTCCATGAGGAACAGTTTTCCCTCGAAGGCTTACAGACACCCCCCCATGACGTCCTCTTAACAAACTGTTTATAGGACAGTAGAACAAGAGGAGTGAGCGGAAACAGTGACGACAAAGCTTGCAGAAGTAGCCTTCTCCACCATGATGGCAAGTGCTTCCTGCCCATGCTGGCTTACACCAGTGAATGTCTATTGGAGGCAAGCTCATGCATGTCTGGGCTGTAGGAGAGTAAGAGACAGCCATGTCCGAAGGTGCTTCCAGCCACAAGGAACCACAAGGACCAGGAGAGGGAAACTCCGGTGTCACAAGTGAGAAAAGATGACTTTAACTGAAAGATAACTTTCAGGGCTAGAACATGCGGTGGTAGGATGCTGAGGGCTCCGGGTCAAAGAGAGGATCTCTTAAGACGTCCACATGTTGCTTCTTACCGCTGTCTCAGTTCCCACTAAAACCAGTGGAGAGGCTGGGCAGGGTCCCCTTGACCACATAGAGGTGCTCCGTGCCATTTGGGAGGTCTTGGGATGCCACAAAGCATGCAGGGACCTTCCTGTTAAGAGCTACCACCTCTCCCCTCTAAGGGAAGGATGCTTTCAAACAAAATACCCATCAAAAAAAAAAAAGTAAAAGAAAAAGAAAAAGAAAGAAAGAAAGCAATTCTCGCTCTTTTCCAGCTGGGTCTTCCTCCGGCCAATTGCACAGACCACCCCCACAGCCCCTGGGAAATCCTTAGAGCCGGCCGCGGAGCAGCCGAGGCCAGCCAGGCCCGCTGGGGCGGCTGCGCTGCCCTGGCACTGATACTAAACACAATTTAAATGCCTCTCCCCCTCGCTGTATTCCCCCACCGCACACACCCTCTGCAACAGCAACAAAGCTCCAGCTTCTGCCGCTGAAAATTAAATCTTATCTCCACAAACCACTCCAGCTCCGCGCACCTAGTACTCCATCTCTCCCTCTCATCTGACTTTAATAACGACACCGTTTCCCCTCAGAAGGAGGAGGATGAAGCCCAGATTAAAAGGAACTGTTTAGCTGGCAGCGATATTACCTTCCTTTGCCCTTTGATTTTTGATTTTTTTGTTGTTGTCGCTCTTGCATTTTTTATTGAGCGCCCGGGCTGAATGGCTGAATAAAATCGAACTTCCCAGCTGAGACCACAGATGCTCAGCTGTGCATACCTTAGGGAAAAACGTGTGCAATTTCCATTTTGGCCAATTATTATGCAGGGGAATCTTTTATCCTGGTGGGAAGGTGGATAGGAGGAAGAAAAGCCTTTGGAGGTGTTGGTTATCTTTTAAAGGAACGCTGGCCATTTAAAAGTGTTGAGCCAGAACTTCAGCAGACACGAATCAGCACAGATATTTCATAAATATGAGGATGAAAAGCTAAGTATTTAGCTAGGGATCAGGCGGGTTGGGTGAGGAAACGAATATATTTATCCATATATCACTGCAATTCCCTTTTATGCGTTGCTTTGTTTGGTTTTCTTACTTTTTGCCTATTTTTCCCCTGGGCACTGGAAATTAACTGGTTTGCTTGGACTCACATTTCTGTGAGCTGCATTAATGCCAGGATGGAAAGGACTCCTTCCTTCCACCCTCTCAAAGTGTGCACAGGTCCTGCACTGCACCTCTTCACACAAGGGCCGATTCCAGGCTCCCAGAGCTAAGTTTTATTTATCTGCATCAGCCCTGCCTATGGTCAGTTAGATTTTCCAGTTCAACTCCTTTTCATGCTTTCCCTCTTTTCTTTCCTTGTTCTGCTACCTCCCAGCTGGGTCTCAGCCTCACCACCTGCTTGAGGCCCAGGGTCTCATCCTGCGACCGGTTATTTCCACGTATATCCAGCCACTAAAGGAAAACTTAGTGATAAAAAGAGCACTCCCTACGTGAAGCAGCTTTGCAAAGTTGAGGCCTTGCAAGGTTGCAGCCGCTCCTCCTCTTTGAGTCAGCAAATGCAGATGACATTTAGGTCCTGGAGGTATTTGTTAGTATTTGGGGGTAGGAACTGGTATTTTGAACACTGTAGAAGAAATCAGGAGGAAGCCATTATGATGCCCTTGCTCCTTGTTGGATTTCAAAGGTGTCAGAGGTACATTGACGGGGCTTTTTTGGAAACAAAAGATTAATCTTCCCCCTCTGGGACCAAAAATAAAAACAATCCCAGGCAAATATTTCCAAAGAAGTTTATAAAAGCCCCATTTCCTCCACCCCAATCCCGAACGCTCAGGCACTGTCGCATCCATCCCTGCATCCACAAGCTGGGAAAAGTCCTCCCCAGTGCTGTCACAAGGTCCTGGGCATCTCTCCATCCCGAGCTCGTCTGTAAAGCTAGTTTGCTCTGCTCCCGGGTGAACCAGGCCTCTGTCTGCATATCCGCCCTTGCACAGAGCCAGGGCAGCCCAGCAGGACGGGCCCTTCTGCCCGTGGTGGGGCCGAGCAGCTGGGTGGGTGGGGAGGGGGTCAGCTTGGGGCTGGCAGATTCAGAGGCAAGTCATTAACTTTCCCCCAGAGGGTGGGGTAAAGCTCTCCCTTAACTTTGATCAGAGCAACTAAGAAGTACTTTGATCGCAGGCGTATAAACGAGCTCTTTAAGACCTGCACCTCCATCCCTCCTGCCCCTTATTATTGACTTAGGACTCTGTGCTGTGAGTGTTGCACTGGACTTCAGGCAGCAGAGCTGTTTTTCCCCTCTTACTTAGCAAAGATATCACATTCCTTCTTACTCCAGGAGGGAGGTTTATAGCATCCTTCTTTCCTCACCTGCCTGATTAGCATCTGAACACGCCTTGGGCATGAACACTCCCAAGGACTAATCCTGGCCAACAGTGTCTTTTCCTAACGTGTGGACCAACCCCCACCCACCCATCTGCATTTTCCCTCTCCCTTCCTTTCTCCCCTCCTCCCTCCTCTGCAAACATTTTCTCCTCCTACCGGTTGGTCTCTCCATCTGTTGTCCATCAGCTCTCCCTCCCTGCTGGGCTGGGAAGCCGCCCTGGGGTTGCGGCACTAGGCTGGGCTTGTGCTCAAACCCAGCCTCATCCAGCCAAAGAGTCCCTCATCCCGCAGCATCTGCAAGGCCAGCTCTGGGAAGCGTGGCTGCGTTGTTGCTTGCAATTAAATTCTTATTATAAAGTCAGGGCGGCAGCCATAGAGAAAGTGTGAGTGAGTCCAGGGAAGTCGATGCTTTTTGTTTGGTGGTGTGGAGTTTAAGCTCTGTCATAACTGAATTACAGCCTTGTCTTTCTGTTATTCATCTTTAACTCTGTCCGTCCTTCAACTTTGGATCGGAGCTGCCCAGAAAGCAGACAGCAATGCGGGAGTCCTGGATCGTGGACATCTGTCCTGATGGGATGCAGCTGCACCGTCCATGGGGGCTATGAAGTGGGAGGGTCTAGATACAAGCTCTGGGTAGTTTTTAAGCTGCTGACAATATTAAGCTGGGAACACGGGGAAGGATCTTCCTAGTTAGTCCCTTGCTTTGATGCCCTTAAATCAGACGTTGACCCCACAAAGTGGCATTTAATCCCTACTGACTCAGATTTACACCGGAGCAACCACCCAAAGGTGCATATAGCCCAGTAGCATGTGTGCAGTGCTGGCCAAAAGAAGATGCCTGGGAAAGAGCACGAGGAGGAGGCCACCGCATGATACTTCAACTACCTTCAGCTTGTGGACTTCCTGAGCCAGAAATGGCTCCTATGTGAGAAAGTGACGCAGTGGACTTCTCTTTGATGAACATGTCCACTTTCCCCTTAGACCCGTGGGAACTTGTAGTATTCACAGTACCCTGCAGCGAGCAGTTCCATGGGTCGTGTGCCGTATTATCTCAATCATGCCATCTTGTACCACTCCAGAAAGCTCAGAGGACCTTAAAGCGCATAAAGAATGATAGTCGAAGGCGTAATGAGGAGGATAAGCATCAATTAAGGACACATGAGGGAAAATCCCATCAATACAACCTTACTTCTGAGAGGTCTCGTACTGAGCTTCAAATCAGGAAACTCCCACCCTGGGTTCCTCACATTCCTATTACTGCAGCAGGGTGTCAGGCAGTGTGTATGTCCCTTCTCAGACTATGATATGCCACCCTATACCCAGAGGCATGGGTCATAAGGCTGCAAACCACCTTCATAGGCAAAGGTCAAATAAACAGGGTTTTTCATTCTTGTAAGAGCGATATGTGCAAGCACCTCTGCTGCAGACAGAAGTGCGCTTTTAAATGGCATCAGACTTGTCCTCTTCAAACAAGAGGAAAAGAGGGGAGAAGGGGTTGGATGATTTAGCTACTTGGTCTTAGTTACTGGATCTTGCCTAAAAAGTTTTGGAAGAATCAAATCAGAGGGAAAAAATTAAAAGATATGTGGAGCGACCACGTAGGAAAAGCCCCGGGTTCCTCAGCCACTGGACAATAGAAACTGTGAGTACAGTTTTCAGTATCTCTCTCCCTCCCTTCGAGATCAAACCTTTGAAGGGAAAAGGAGTGAAAAGGGGAGTGTACACACGAGGGAACACACTGCAAAAATGTAAAATCCATGTAATATAAGGAGGCGTCTAGAAAAGAAGAGCAGACAGCTTCAGAGATGCTATCGCTGCCAGTATATCAACCCAGTACATCCATCTGTACTGCTGCAGCTTTACACGCCTGGCCTCACAACAGATCCTAAATGTTTTGTCCGTAAGACCTTGCCTTATTGGCCAAAGCAGCTCTGGACACATGGAGATTTAAAAATAATAGTGAAGAGAAAATGATTTTGCAGGAACGCCCTACTAACCATAACACGATTCAGTCACATCACTCAAGTGAATGGCTACGGACCTTCCCCCTAGCAAAGTCAAGTGTCCAGAGGGTGCTTTGATTTTGGAGCTCCACGCTGGGACATGGAGAACCAGACACAAACAGAGGAGAAAACGAAGCAGAGAACAAGGCTCCAAGTTCCCAGCTCAAACAGCCAGAGGAAAGCTGCCAGCAATCCAATCCCGGTACAGTCGCAAGAGGAATCACAGGCAGACCATTAAACTGAGAACAGTGAGAGAGCCTCTCCCCATCCCACCTCCTCATAATTGCCTCCTTCAAGGCTAGAAATCAGTGGCGAATGCCGAATATTACTTGTTCCTTGGTGCAGTGGCAATAGTGGTATCAGAAAGGGGCTTCCCTTTTGCTTGAGCGTAGGAATGTTCCTTTCCCTTTCTAAAATCATTAAGTTTCTAGTCTTGAGGTGGCTGAGAAAATCTGCATTAAATACACTCTGACAGGCCTTGCGGGTGTAACGTTGGAAACAGCGGCTTCTCCTCAGTGTTTACTTGCTGTTAAAGAGCTAGAACAAGGAGTCTGAAGAGTTCATTTTTTTAAACCAAGGGGGTGGTGCTCTCCTAGATGCTACGCAATGGGTGGAAGATGAGGGGTCTCTGAAACTTCGCTGAAGAGCCGTGGGTGCCCATGCAGCCTGTGCCCGTTTCTTCTCATTAACTGCTGTGTACTGGCTTGACTCGGGTTTTCAGCTGAGTTTAGTCGCTGAGCTTAAAATCCCTGCTTTCAACTTAACTCGTTTCGCTGCCGACCCCGAACCTCCCGGAGTGAATGGCTGCTTCTGCTACAGCCCCAGAATAGATATAACCACTATTATAATTCAATTTGCACACACAGCATTTGGTTTTTGTACGGATTGCCGCTGCTAACCAAAGTTCATATCTTTGCTTACAGCGCAAATAAAAACCTCCTTTAGCAGTAGTTTGCAAGGAATTGTACGTGGCAGCGCTTCTCAGACGATGTATTTTGGGGCTATAAGAAGAATATTGCAAATTATTCCAGTCTCAAAAGAATAATTTGCTCGTACATTGCGGTTTAAATACAAGCAAAGAAAACCCACCAAACCAGAGGCCACCTGCCTTGTATTCTATATTAAAAGATACAGTTCCTACAAATATGCACGGATGTTTGTGGTGGGTGAGGAGTTAGGAGTGTACAAGGTCTCCCCTGCTGTTTGGGGCTTTGGTGGGAAGGAGCAACGGGTTGCAAAGGTGTGCCTTTTATGAAGCAAAAACAATGACCTAGTTAATTCTTATGTTGATAATTCACATGGTGGTTTTAACTGATCTGTAATAGTGCCATCTTTACTGTGACAGTGACACCAGAAGCACTTTTGAGCATTAATAAGCTTAAAAGCAAGATGCTGCTTAAAGGAAAAATGGTTTGATTTTCCAGGCTGATGAACAAGAGGGGTCTTATAAACATGGTGTGAGTGCTGTTTTTCCAAAGCGGGTTTCGTGGGTTGTTTTAAGCAGCGCTTGGGTTAACAGCAAGCAGGGTTGGAAAGTGAGCTCAAGGAGGAAAGTGAACTCATCTTACCTAAGGAAGCAACTGGCAGCACAGGGGGGATGGGAAAGAGTACCAAAGCTCCTGGCACCTGAACCGCGGGAGGTCTGGAGAAACCCTTCAGAGATCCCCCAGGTTCACCCCAACCAGAATGCAAGTGGCTGAACTGCAGCGCAAAGGACCGCACGAACAAAACACGCCATCAGCACGTTTCTCCCCCTCTTCGGAGGTCTGTGTCGCTCGAGGAACGGGGTGCTGAATGCTTCTGCACGGGACTTGACTCAGCTTTTGCCTCCCTGCAAGGGACATGATGGTCTGGGGTAGTTCAGGAGGCGGCTGTCAGTTTGAGCTGGGATGATGGGGTAAGGGGAGAGGCTGAAAATTTCCCAGCTAAACCGTGATAGGATCTCTCCCCACCGTAGCGTTGTTGACACCCCCAAACCAGCACGTCAACAGCAGCCAAGCCCTCACAATGCCAGTTTCTGCTCCCGTTTAAATCCACAAGTAGGGTTTAAGAGACAAGTCAAAGGCAAACAACATGTATCCCTGAGCAAACTCTTCCCGATTAGCGAGCAGAGCCTGCACTTTCCCGTCTGTATCCATCGTAAGCCCTGAGTCCGCCGCAGGGATTTTGTCGCAGTTCTCCTCTCCAAGCCCGGATGCGGAGGCTTGGCAGGGGGTCGCTCTTTCCAGACCCGGCTGCGAGAAAATGGATCTTACAGTGGTTCATATTGAAAGACCTTAATCCTCAGGAGATTGCCCTTTCTTGCTCTGTGACTTCCACTTTTTTTTTTTGTTCATATACGGTTGGTTTTACAGCTCCCAGCCTTGCTTTAAAAAGGCTTGCAATCTGCGCTCCTGTGCGCATTTCTCTGTTCCCAACCAGGGCACTAAGAAAATTTCTTCTGTAAACATCTGCTCAAACCCTTTCCAAAGGCACCTCTGCTTTCAGACACCCTAACGCTGCCTGTTTGGCAGCTTCTTTGATTTCAGAAAGATCACTAGAAACGGCCCTCAGGTCTTGCAGGGACGGGGAGTGTTCACAGCCTCAAGGAGGCAGGTACAGTTCTGCGAAAGCTGATAGTATGTCAAAGCAGTCAAAGGTATTTGAGCTATAAAATGTTGCTGCACGATCAAATGTAAAGTTTGGTTAGCGCTTTCTACAGCTTTCATGGCTCTGTTAGTAACAAAACAGCGATTATGGTGCTTTAATGAGCGCCTCAGAGTTCTTTCTTTTATTTTGCCGGTTCAGCCTGCAGTTTCTGCAGTATTCTTTCTTCATTAAAATAAAAAGTCTCAGACACTTTAAAATCCCCATCTCTCTATTTCTGCAGCTGAAGATGCAGGCTCAGGCATTTTGGGCAGACACACTGCTGCTAAGACATACTTAAAACTGCCTGTCTCTATCAGTCAGCCTGCTTTCTCCGTCCACATCCGAAATAGTAGTTTTTGATCCTTTCTCAACATATTTAAGGCAATCTATGCTGTGTTTTCTGCTAAAGCCCTTACGAGCTTTTTTGACTTGTCTCGAAACAGAGCAAGGCCGGGGCAGCTGGCCGCAGCTTTCCCTTCCTCAAAATTGCCTATTCAATATCATTTTCTTGCAGTATCTTGAAAAAGCTCTCGACTGAGCCCCTCAGTCTCACGGAGTTGTAGAAACCACCTCTCCATGCTTCAGTTGTTTCAGAAACATATGTTGAATCCTGCCCTGTTTTGAGGGCTTTGAAGGAGGTGTTCTCAATGGTATGCAGCTGAGAGAAGGAGCTTCTCATACCATAGTGGAGATGCAGCAAGAGAAGCAAAGATAGCTGAGAAATATCTTGAAAGGTATCAGTACAAAGGAAGAGGAGGGTTATCTGCCTCTCAGGAGGATAGAAGTACCTCTTCTTTAGGCCCTGAAGGGGTAAGAGGCCCTCAGGGCTCAGCCGGAGGTATGTGGCGGAGTGATGCCCATCACCTGTTTAATGAGGTTTTTCAGAAAAAGGTGGATAAAGTTCCTGGGAAATGGCATGGCATCTACTGAGGCTAAAAGAAATAGCTGCACGTGTTTATGAAAACAAATGAAAAAAGTAAAAAGCTTCTGGACAAACGGATTATGGAACTGCTTGGAACAAAAGAATTTTTTGTTGTTGTTAGTACAGACTTTTTTTTTAACTTTGAGTAGGTTTAATAATGACTCAGTAGCATCTTTTTTATTTCCTTCTTGTGGGATCAAGAAGAAGCAAGATGGGGAAGATAAAGATTTCCCCTTCCCACAGAGGGGACAAGACCCTCTCACATTGTTTTTTTTTTCCATTCAAATTCACTAAAACCCAGGATGGGGCTAAATTCCTGCCTATATCACTGTGATTCAACACTGAGTTACTCTAGATGTAAGCTGCAGTGACTCTGGCAGGTATCCGCCCTGTTAGTTAGTGACTCTATGGGAGAAAAATAATTGCTGCTATATTTTGGACTTTATTTAATCCTCCCCTGAACTTGTTTTCCACTATGAGACAGAGTTAGAAGAATTGTGAGTTTGTAGTGAACATGAGACAGGGATGTTGCTACTTGATAAGAATCGCAGGACTCAGAGTGGTATGCTGGGGAGTTAATGAAGCCGCCTAGGAAGACTGACATATTTATGTTCCTATTTAAAGAAAATAGTAATAGTAATTTGAGGCTGTTGAAAAGTGCTGGTCTGACAGCCCAGGAGAACGCCTCTTATATATTCACAGAAGAAAAGTAGCCTCTGCTCCTGCCGTGCCACCAGTTTCACGACAGACCAGCCTGTTTGTGGACACAGTTGCACCCTGCTCTCTGCTGTGTCATTTGCTTTTGGGTGCTCTGGGTTTTCTTTTTTTCTTTTTTCTTTTCTTTTTTCTTTTTCTTTTTCTTTTTCTTTTTCTTTTTCTTTTTCTTTTTCTTTTTCTTTTTCTTTTTCTTTTTCTTTTTCTTTTTCTTCTTCTTTTTCTTCTTCTTTTTCTTCTTCTTTTTCTTCTTCTTTTTCTTTTTCTTTCTTCTTTTTCTTCTTTTTCTTCTTCTTCTTCTTTTTTCTTTTTCTTTTTCTCTTGCTTTTTCTTTCTTTCTCTTTCTCCCTCTTTCTCTTTCTTTCTCTTTCTTTCTTTTCTTTTCTTCTTTCTTCTTTTTCTCTTTTCCCTTCTCTCTCTTTTTCCCTCTTTCTTTCTCTCTTCCTTTCTCTCTCTCTCTTTCATCCTCTCTCTCTCCTTCTCTCCCTTTCTCCTTTTCTCTCTGTCCCTCTCTCTCTTCCCTTTTCTATAAAATCACAGTGGAAAAGCCATGAGTATGTTCTCCAGGACAGGATGTTTTTTTCTACCTGACAGTTTTTCCCTCCCAGCTTGACCCCTGAACTGGTCAGCAGCTGAGAACAACCCCTTCTTTTCTGGCTTCTATCAGTCCCCATCCTTGACTTCATCCTAGGCGCACTTCAGCCAGAACGACAATGTAGTTCTTCCCTTGGGTTGTGTCAGCCCATCTCCTGCTGCTTGGAGATGTGGGGTTGAACCTCCTTGTCCCAGGCTGAGAAGGGAACAAAACCCACATGTCCTGCTTCCTACAACCACTGGCTGTTCTGCTGGGCACGGCTCACATGCTCCTTCTTTGGGAGCTCACTGACAGTGCTGGTGGAGACCAGGCAGACTAGAGACATAGGGAGGCACATCCCTGACATGTTTACAGGCACCAGATGGAGCAATTTCTCTGCAGGTGCCCAAGTCTAGGAGCTTTGGAGGCTCTCAGATCAAATTCGAACCTCCTTGGAGAGCTTTCGGTGCTACCAGAACCTGGTGGCTTTCTGGGTCACATTCAAAGTCTTGCTCACTGCTATTCCACCAATGTCATGGTTTTGGTGACAAGAAGAGCCTCCGGGACTCTGATTGCTGTCATTTTCTGTGCTGCGCTCCCTGAACAGAGAAGCTGTAACATACCACAACCCTTCATAGACTGCTTCTTGACAGGTTGTGCTAAGATCTGCTTAGGAACATATATTCCTCCAGGACTTTCAACACTGTATCTGGGCTGGGAGAAGGGTTGAACTTCTACTGTTCACTAAAGAAGTTCCCACACCATCAGGCTTTGCTGGGAAATGCTTCGCTGGCAAGAAAGGCAGGAGGGAAGAAAGCAATAGTGAGAAACAACAAGGAGAAAATCAAAGAAGAGAACTCAGGACTGGGTTATTTCTGGCCAGCAATTGTCTCTAATAAAGTTTGACTCTATTAATTAATTGAGATATGCCTTGGAGAGTTGGAGCTGCTGCTGATGGAACTCAGCCAGGAAGTGAAAAAAAAAAATCTCATTTTCTCTGCAAACCTGCTGATTAGACCAGATCTCTGAGATTCACTGCAGCAGGCTTTGGGGAGACAGGCAGCCTTTCAGGCTTGTGATGTAGCCACAGGTAGAAATTGGCTGTCATGAACTACCAGGGAAGGTGGATAGCAGGTGGGGAAGGACAGAGGTTTGCAGTGGGATAGGTTTGGGTCCTGCCTCATTCCTTCCCATAAGCTTTTGATTCAGTTCCCACATGAAGCCAAATCACACATATTTTTCCTCTCTGTGTGGGAAGAAAATATAAATAAGCATACTTGCCATTGGGCAGAGGATCAGGACGTTGGCGTGTCTGAGCGTACTCTTGAGTCCTTACACACCCACCATCCATGTTGTCAGTCCCAATAATGACTCCTATGTAGACCGATTCAGGCGTTCTCTGAGGAGGTAGAGACATCAGTGGGCTGGATGGACCGTGACCATCCACGACCAGGACCAGAAGGGAGTACCTCCCAGTTTCCCAGGAGGTATCTCACCTAGGCTCTTCCAAAACACAGTGTGGCTCCTGTGGAGTTGTGCTCCAGCCAGGAGCTGGCAGCAACATGGGCAGGAGGTGCATAGGTCACACTTCTTCTGAGTGTGCTTCAGTCTTTCCTTGAATCTGCCCTTCGCTTTGCACTGTGACTGCATCCTTGTAGAAGCGGAGAGCTGGGCATGGAGTGCTGGTGTGCCTGGCTGGGGTGTGTGTGGTTGTGCTCATATCCCAAGGGATGTTCAGCATGTGCAGGAATAGTCACTGTGTGTACGGAGATCGTCTGCAGGGAGCATGGCATTACAGTTTGTATTATAGACTTTTCACGGGACTTGGAAGATGTGGAAAAGATGTTCTGTGAATCTTTTCAGTATAAATGCCAATTACAAACTGGCAGGGGACCGGACAATACACTCGTTTCCAGTTTTGCTTTTCTGTGATGAAGAGAAACTTGGCTCCTTGCCTTGAACATTGTGAAGAAATCAGCAGGTAGTCTTTGTGCTCTCAGTCCCTCTGGGAAGCTGGACTCCTGTATGTCTCCATGATCAGCCCTCCCACACTCACCAAGAGAAGGGGTGGAGGATGAGAAATCTCCTTGAGCCATGTTGATCTGAGAACAGCAACATGAGGTGAGGTTTAAACACAGTAATGTTGACCCAGGCATACAGAGTTGCCCTAGGATAGAAACGTCCACATTAGACTTAGTGACTCCTAGTTGCTTTTCCATGTATTTTTTCTTCTAGGCTCTCTCATGAGTTTTTACAGGGGAGCAGAAAGAATCACTCATGTAGGTTTTTTGGTTTTCTAAAAGATGCAACTCCTACGACTTGGAAATTGGAGGCTGTTTTAGATCAGGTAGAGGAAAGATGCTAACAGCCCTTGTACCTCCAACTATGGTTTCTATTGGGACCTGAGAAGATGCTCAGCCCAGATGGGTGCTGGTTGGCACAGGGTTCAGGTGTGCAGGAGAAGCATGTGGCCAATGTTAGGATTCTCTCATTTTACCCTTCCCCTTCAGATATGATTTCAACACACCAGAAAACAGATCATCCCAGCTTTCCACAGATTCTTTTTCTGCCATAAGAGGAAAATAATCAAGACTGAAACTACTTCCACTAATTGTCTCGCTATTTTAAGTCTGAAATGCTGCCAAGCTGCTGCTTGATAATTGTTCAAATGGCTTCATTTACCCTTCTCATCTGAAGGCCAGGCTGCTTCGTAGGGCTCACACCTTTTGCTCACTGTCCGGCCATCACGCACCGTGGGAAATGCTGTCTCGTCACACAGTCCTGCACAGCAAGTGCCTCAAGCCACTCAGACTACAGTTCCTAAATGCTGCGGTGCTGTCTTCAAGTTGAGAACTGTGAGGTTGGTAAGGGTTTTTTTTTTTTACTTAAAAATAAAAACAACTATAGTAGAAAGCAGATACTTTCTGCCAAAAGACAAACAATTCTAAATAGCTTCAGAAGGTTGAAGGATGCATTTCTGCAGAAAAACAAGTGAGATGAATTGTTTTTGAGCCCCTTTGTTCAAACCGGAGAGAAAGACAGCTCATAAGCTCTTTGCTTACTTCAGCCATCTGGGATGTCCGGTGTCAACATCCTACCTCTGGCCAGTGGTTCCCTCAGGGCTGCCTGGAGCCATTCAACTCTGCCATGATGATGTCTCAGGGAGACAAGGTCATGAACAGCCACAGAGAGCTCAAGGTGCAGAGAAATTACGAGTATGGACTCAGCTGAAGCAAACTCACCCAAGATTCAGGTAGCTAGATATGCGCTAGATATGCTGGCTCCAAACCACAGATGTTTAGGAACCTACCTCCTCTTAGGGCACCTGCCTCTCCTGGAAACTTCCCTGCCCTTTGATCCCTCAATCGCTTGCTTTTCTTGCATCCCCTTTCTCAAGCACTGGGTATGAGAGAGGGGTTAGGTCCAGAGGTGCCTAGTGCTATGGGTGTCAGCCTGTGTAGAGGGACTCTGGGTCCTCAGGCTGTCCAGACAAGAGAACCTCGTTTTATGAGTACTTGTTCAAATGCGTAGGTAAAACCAATAGGAGTTCAGCCAGTAGAAAGGAAGAGAAAGTCGCTGTCTATTTTAATGCTCGCGAAGAAGCCGGAAATCAAACAGACGCTTGCCGATGTGAAGTTATGCGATCCATAAATTTTCTATTCACATTTGTTGGCCACTGGCCCAGCTGTAACTTAGCCTCAAAGTGCCCACACTGTGCTTAGGAATAGCTGAAAAACAGATCATTCTTGGTGATTCTCTGGAAAATAAAGTCAGTCCCTTGCTTCTGATGACATCTTGGGTTTTGGCTGTACTACTCAATAAAACAGGCCAGGACCACATCTCTGGCCCTGAGGTCAAAAGGCACATTCTGGCTTGTGGGTGCTCACATGCTTAAACCTTCTCCCTAGCATCCTTGCTCATGTGTCCTGCTGGGGAGAGCCCTGGGTCCACATCACAGTCTGACTATACCAAGAAACTTTTTGGTGAAAAGAAGCCAAAACTGGGTCAGGGATCATGCTGATAAGAAACCATACTGGACAACAGTAGGACAGTTCTCAAGGATGTTTTCTGGTCTCTATTTACTATTTTGCTTCTACAGAGGTAGCTGTTGTGTAACAGTACAATGTTGTATAACAATCCTGGTTGCACGTGTGCATCTTCAGATGTGCAAGCACGTGGAGCTGGGAGCGGTGTGAGAACATGCTTGAACGTGACTATGGTCATGCATTCACATGTATGTGCTTGCCATGAGTTGGCCATCCTCAGAAAGATCCTGTTTTATATTAAAGATATTTTTGCAGTAATGTGTAAATTAAAGTATGACTGTAACGATAGTCAAAAGGGAGCCCAAAACGGAACAGAGAAGATTGATTATGTGCATATTTTAAGTGCTCTGTGTCTGTGAATGTTTATTTGAAAAATAAGAGTGAAAGAGAAGCACTGACACTACAAATAAAAATAATACAGGGAAATACATCTCTTTTATTATTAAATTATAGATTAAAATAGGAAACGTGGGGAAATACAGAAACATATATCTCTTTGTGGAGGCTTTCTATAACAATCAGCATAAAATAACATAGCAGTACCTGACAGCTTAAATAAAGATAGGAGCTTCAGCGCCTATCTACGCATTTATCTCCTCTGATCCAGACAGGGTAAAGAGGCATAAAAGGCTCAGATAATAGCATCTTTTCTGCACACCAGCTCCCAAACGATAGGCAGATTTTATACTCGGTTACTCCACATAATGTCAACATTGTTAGAAAACAAAAGCACCATGAAGGAACTTTTTTTTTTCCTCCTTCGTCCTCTCTTGCATCTTTTTTTTTCCCCTTCAGATCTTTTACCTTGTCATTTCTGCACAAAATACAAGAGAGCAGATCCAAGCCTCTACGCCTCTTGATCAGGCCCTAAATTTGTGGGGTAGCCGGACACAGGACAACAGGAACATGTGGTAAGGTTCAAGGGGTGAACATGAATCATACGTGCCAAAGAGGAGAAAACATCAGCCGTTTCACTTAATCCCCTGTCCCTTCCTCACCGCAAGCTGTCACAATATCTATTGCAGTCAATAGCTATCGACCACTGCACGCCATGCCATTAACCTTTTCCACCCCACACGTCAGATGGCGGAGACCAGAAAAGCTATGTCACGTTTGAGCTAAGCGGCATGTGGGAGGCAATGCAAGCAGGGCCACATACTGAACGGGGCAGTGAAGCTGCCAAAAAGTCTTATCACAACTGTGAGCACCAGTGTTCCCTGTTCTCTGTGCTTTGTCCAGCCTGGCCTTCTTGAAGGCTCTTCCACGGCCCCATGGTTTCAACAGTAGGGCGGTCCCCTCTGAAGATGAGCCTGTGCTTTCCCCAGCTCCTTTCATCACCATCAGCTGATTGCCACCCCTTGAGCAATTCTCCTGCTTCCTTGGCATGTCCAAGGTGACACCACTGAAAGCTATCTCATTGTCAGGGAATTCCTGCAACCTTTGCACACTAATATCCATCTCTCTGGGAAAAGTAGCCCTCATTGGAAGCTGCAGATGGCATGGGAGCCAGGTCCTGGGCATCACTGCAGAGACTGTAAGCCATAGTAGCTTCCACAGCTATGCTACTTTGCAATGGCTAACGTCCACAAGATCATCCTCCTTCTTCAGACTTGCTCAGCTGGTTTTACCCTGGGAGCTGTCCTGAATTCACATAAAGCTTCCAGTACGCCTGTCCTCCCCAGCCTAGCAGACTGCACTGACAGTCTTTATGGTAAGACACCCTGAGCTCTCACTGGTCTTGACCCAACACTCGCTTGAATCCCGGAACCCTTTTCCTTGGCTCTACACAGAGCTGCAGCAGATGCTTTACTGCTAAACCAGGAATAATATAAGTAGCAGTATGAAAGAAGGCTGGATTTCTCTACCTCCTTTCATATGCACGTTTTCTGATGTGAACTTAACTAACTTTTTCCCCAGTGAAAATACTAGGAGCTCACTCTCTTTTCTACAGACCAGCCAATTTCACCTCAACCTGTGCGATCTGAATAACTTTGGCAACTTCTAGTCAGAGCTCTGTCAAACTTGGCTGGGGTTGGGGGATGGGGGTCAAAAGTTATTTGGGGTAAACAGACAGATACGCATACACTAAATTCATTTATTCAGGAAACCACAGGCTGAAGAATAGCATAATCAGCCTGTTTACCTTGGTCAAATTAACTTGATATTTCTTACTAGCCTTGGGGGTTTTCTCTGGGGAGACCGGCATTTGGCTGGTTGGTTTCTAATGAGAAGGAGTTCTTTGTACTTGCTTGGGGAGATAGGGGAGAATCTTGGCAGCAGCTACTCTCACTTTCTGGTAAATACTTACTTTTGAGTCACAGCATAACGGAAGGTGACAATTAGAATGATGTGCCCAAGGCTAGGCTTGGAGTCCGTCCCTTGGGGAGGGTTGGATCTCCTGCCTTCCCCATCTCCATCTCTAGTGGGGAGATAGCCATGTCTCAGGGAAGGAGAGCTTTTGTCCTGGGAGTAAGGAGGGCCTGTGAGAGGTGGAGAAGTTGAGGCTAGGTCTGAAGCACCGAAAACAAGGTTATTTTACTGGAGAGGAGCGGAAACCAACTTATCACCCATTAACGAGAGGCAGAGCCCAGGGCCAGCCAGGCCTCTTGCCTGACCCAAACTCATTCACCACTCAGTCACCTCCTAGTCCTACCAACAAAGGATCATGTAAGACCCTTAGATGAGCAGCACCATCTTCCCGTAGTGCCTTCAACATCAGTGTGTAGTATGCACCCCCTTGCTTTACCCAGGAATGGGTATATGGGGTGCACGGAAAAAAGGGGGTGAGGAAACTTTGGCCAACCCTCATCCCAAGTGCACCGGGTAGCACACTGCCACAGAGGCCACACAGTCCCCTTATTTAGCTCACAGTTGCATGGACCTGCAAATCCTAGACACAGAGGCACCCTTTAATCCTCAAGCCCAAGACACATAACTCTCCTGAAAAATAATTGCATCAAGCCTCACGCCTGGCCTAAACCAAGACCCTTCGATTTTTTTTTCTAGTAAAAAAGAGGAAAATAAATAAGCTAAACATTTTTCTCCTAAATCCTAGCTTAAAACTTTTTCTTTTTCTGCTTCATGCTGTTGCTCTCTCTCTTCCCCTCCCTGTCTTACCAAAGTGTGACTAATCCTCTTCCTTCTCTTGCACTGTTACCTTGAAGGTATTTATAGAGTGTGATCATGTTCTCTCCCGTGTCTTTCTTCCCTTTTCAACTCTGGATAAATCAAGCTTCCTCAGACTTTTCTCATGCGTCTTATCTTTCACGAGGTCATGCTAACTGCAATGGCAAGCCAAGAAAGGCTTTGCCTGTTGGAGAGGACACTTCAGAGTTGATTCAGCTGCTGCACAGGCTCTGCAAAAAACTTATGAGGACCCGTTCCGCGTATGCGCATCCCAGGCTCCTGCTGGCTGCGTGCACGTGTGGGTGTGAATACACCTGCATGTGTTAAGAACAGGGGGATTTATCTGCTCCCAATCAAATTAGGCAGTGCTATCATTCATGTTATATCATCTTGTGTCATTGTCAGTTGTCTGCCTTTTGAGCTGGAGGTAGCAGAGAGAAAGATGAATCTGCGGGGTTGAAAGAGATTAAGCTGAAACACGTTTGCCCAACAGCATCTGCAGGCTGCATCTGAGAAACTGCAGGTGTCTGGAAGGGAACGGGTGTTCTGTCATGCTGTGTCTAGATTAGTTAATTAAGTAAACTCAAGGTGCTGGTCCAAGTGGCCCAAAACAGCCTGCATCTATGCTGCTAAACAATTGTCTCCTTCAAAACAGAGCAGTCACATGCAAACTACCTGCTGCGAATGGTCCCTAGCTTGCGTTAACACCTGATCGGTGTCCAGGAGATGGTTAGTTGCACCAGGCCAAAACCATTTCAGGGAACACTGAGCATCTTAATAGGCTGGACAATCAAATCCCAATGACTTGGAAAGCTCCTGGGCGCTGCATGGCCTTTCCGACTCCCAGCAGAGTTGTCAGCTTCAGGTACTTCCAATCATCACTGCAGACTGGGCCCATCAGATCTGCAAAACTGGTTGGGAATTTCCTGCTGGATTTCTTCCTTTCTCTTTTAACCGTGAGAAAAATTGGATTTTTGCAAGTAGGAAAAAAAGATGCTAAATAATATTTTAGCATTACCTCTCTGTTTAGTTTGAGGTGAGAACATTGAAATGATAGCTTCTTGACCACTGCCTGCTCCATTTCTTCTCTCTTGGAGAAGAAGAAACCTTGGTGCTTAGGTGGGACTCATCTCATTGAACTTAGGGCAACTAAAAGTCAGGGGAGCAGCCTAAAACTGTCACCTTGATTCACTTTGTCCTCCTTGGAGATACACTAACCAGTGTAGGCTTTGCCGATCCTCTAATCGAGCCATATGATCCGGGGAAAACCCGGTGGGATGAAACACATCTCCTGCAGCCTGCTGGGGACATCCCTGTGTGGTACGCAGGCAGAGGACAAGAGAGAAACAGGATCCATTCCTCTTCCTGTCCAGTGATCCTCTGGAAAGGCTGTGGATGATTTCTGCTTTCTCATTAAGAGCAGATAAAACAGAACGGTGGCATCTGGAACTTAAAACATTTTAGTCCTCAATTTTTACCTGAAATTAACAAAAAGTATTTTTTTTTTCCCTCTCTCTGTCTTTTATTGTAATTTCTACTATTCCTGGTTTTCCGCTGTCGTTTGGGAGCCAAATTGTATCAAAAGCCCATTCGTTTTCCAGTGGAATGGCTTTCTGTTTCCCAGTCTGCTCTTCCATCAGAGATTTTTATTTTTTGCAACCCAGGGCTGCTCCCCTATCTCTCTGGCATATCATGGCGTTCGCCCCCCCCTCTTTAGCAGTGCACACCTCTAATCTCAGCCCAAAGCAGCATCACTGCTCTCCGTGTAGAGGATACAGGCAGATTTTCGGGGCAGATTAGTCAGCTACTGCACTTGAATGCAGTTCCTGTCTAAGTACCAAAACAAGAGCTCAGTGGATTGCATGCATAGCAGGTGCTGCTAAAAGTCACATTGTTTCTGGTGTATTGATGAGTAATTTTGATCCCAGCTTGTAGTTAGCAGTTTCACACAAGCACAAATATCCCAGGTCAAAAGCTGCACTGTTACCTGGTCCCGCCTCACAATAACTCAGCTACCATATAAATATCCCTATTTGACATTGAGATGTAGCAAGCTTGCATCATTTTTCAAAACGTGAGGAAGATCCGGAAATAGATCCCATAATTCCTAATCCCAGCTGCCTATTCTAACCATGGGACAACATTCGTCCTGCAGAATTAGGGACTTTTTGGAGAGTTCACTGTATATCTTTGGGGGGTTTTGTTCATCAGTTTTGGGTGTTGTGGCTTTTTTGTCTGTTTCGGGTTTGGGTTTTTTTGTCTCTAGTCCTTCTGATTATAATTAATACTTATTGGTAATATGATAGTATATAAAGAACTTGGCCAGGGATCTGGGCCCCCTTGAGTCAGGTACTTAATTACAAACAGGCTTTCTAACACACATTAAGTATTGGCCTGGCTGGGTCTGCAGGGAGGAAGAATGAAGCAATATCAAAAGAGGGAGATAAATTTACTTACATTAGTCCCAGGGGGGTGGTAACTCTGGACTGCTTTACCCACTGTGTATGCCTCCACATGGCACGCTGATGGATGGGTCCCTAAGCCATCACTTAATATGCAGTTCCCTGCAGAGGCTCACATCACCTTTCGGAAACAGGGAAATCCAGCCCTCATGGCTTCCCCAGTTCCCGACTCAGCTTCAGATGTTTGCTAAGGTCCTATGCGTTTCTCCTCCCAGCTATTCGATTCCTGATGAAGGTTCACCTGCATCTTCTGTGCAGCCTCTCATGAGCCCTTTCACCTCCACTTCCCATCTCCAGACCAGAATCACCGCCAGACCTTCTCCACTATTCCCTTCTTACACTTTCTTGCCCACGCAGAGAAGTCGCATTTCACAGGTTTAACACAATTCCAGATCTCTTTCCCAAAACAGTGGGAGAGCCCCACAAAACAGACTGGGTTTAGAGAAAGCTCCTCACCTGGGTCTCATGACATTTCCTTTAGCTCTTCCCTGTAATTAGTAGCCTAAATTGCCACAAAAGGAGATGAGCTTGCAAATCAAACGTGTGAAGGTAGGAAATTCTTTGGCAACGGGGCACCTCACCACCTTCTTGGGGTTCCTTTGGGAAGCACAGCTTACAGCTTTAAGGTTTGTTTCTACCACCCCTAACCAGCCCCCAAGGTGATCCCATCTTCTTCCTAAAGGAGAACCTGCTCTTCTCTCATATTTGAGCTGATGGTTTGTTGTCCTAACTCAAAACAAAGCTTTTATTTCTAGCATGTGGCTTGAGTTCTTCCTCTCTCCACCTCCGAACGCCATTCTAGCTGCTTCCGAGAAGGAGAACAGTCCCTTCACATTACCTTGAAGGCATTTATAGCTGTGATTGTGATGACCCCCTGAGCGTTTTATCCTACACCGAGCTCTCAGCTGAGATGACTCTGCTCATGCCCTCTCTCCGAAAGATGATGTTGCTGTGACAGGCAGACCAAGGTGTGCAGTTTGTCTCAAGCAGCCTCACAGGGTTACGTCCTTTTACCAAGAGGGAGAAACAGAACAAATAGATTGAGCTAGGAGGAAGGGAGCGAGGGAAAAAAAAAAAACCCTACCGTGAAATTGCTATAACTCAAGTGTCAAATCTAGGGCATAAATCAACTAACCCTTGTAAAGAGGAGTGTAATTCTTCACTGTGCAGAGCAAACACTTAGGCAAACTCAGCCTTGTCTGGGACTTTACACAAACAGGTCAAATGGCTCTGATTCATTCCAAAGCCTGTCTAATAATTCAGCATGCTGGTTTGCTCTCCTCTCCATTAGTAGATGGCAAACATATCATCCTAACCTGCAGCCTTTATTACAGAAGATTCAGTGTGCATGGCTTTATTTCACCTCATTCCTTGTGACATCTTTTTAAGGTGCCTTCTGCTGTACATACTGAACATCAAAGGAAAACACAGACAGCAACAAAGGAAAAAATGTGTAGTACTACCAGAGACATCTGCTACATATTTCCAGAGAGCAGGTAGCAGAGTCAGCTGTAAAATATCTGAGAAAGATTGCAGTGAAGACTGTCATGGAGTGACGCATTTTTCTTAGCATGCATGGAAGTTTTAATCTCAGAAGAAATATGCAGCCTGTTATTAAGGTTTGTTTATCCAAAGTCACGGAAAGCGGTAGCTCTGAGAAGCTACGAGTTTCCTCTTGGCTTTCCTCCCCAGGGCAAGTCTGAATTTCTTTAGCTGGAAGAAGGGGCATATTTGATGCAAGCCGGCCGCCCATCCCTGCTGCACAACTAGCTGAAATGTGCCATTAAAATGATTGCATCTACAGCCGACACTTGGGGAGCCAATCTGTGGGTCCTAGACACCAGTTGCAGGTAATAAGTTGAGGGATGGGCCATGAGAAAAGGCAAATAATAAACATTTCCATCCACAGTGGAGCAGATATTTGTGGAAGGTCTGGTATGGGCAGCAGGGGAAAAAATAGAGCAACACATGCAATAAAGACTGCCAAGTCCGAAGGAGATGAACTGAGAAGTTCAAAAGTCTTCATAAATGATTCGCCCCTCTATGTAAAATTGTCATGCTCAAGCCACATAAACCTTCTACAAAAAGTGGCTCAGGCACCAAGTTTGCTTCAAAAAATACAAAGCTGTCATCCAAAAGAAGGTTCCCTTCCCATGCGGCTGTAGCTACCCTGTGTTTTCTTCGCTCTGTTTAATCAAGGATGATGGGATTTCCCAGGTGGCTGCTGCAAAGGCATCAGCCAGCCTCGCCTGATGCAGAGCTCAAAGCAAAGCCTGATTATTTGTGCAGAGACTGTGCTCAATTCACCCTCCCTGAGTGCACCCTCGCATCCCCCTGAGGCTTGTCCTGAGCGTTCTCTTGGCCCAGTTCAGTTCTGAGACTCCAGAGACCTCAAATCACGCAGACGGAGACTCCCAAACATACTCCTATTGCTGCCTATTTGAAAAGGCCCGACGCTTCCCACAGGCACCTCTGCTCCTCATGGGCTTTACAGCCATTAGCAGCTAAACTCTCTGGAGGCTGAAGGGATCTGAAAAACGTGTGTGCAATGCATCCTGTGAGGCAATCTACAGCACAGACCTCTTGCAGTTAAAGACCTGCAGCTTGGACAGAAGCAGCAGTGTTGCATCTTGACTTGAATTATGTGCTTGGCCTTTCTCTTCTTTGCGCAAGTAACAGGAACAGGCAGAAAAAGCAAAGCCTATTGGAATCTCTGATCTTAACTCCCGGCCCCTTAGCATCTGGACCATTTTAAAATCCCATAGCCAAAGCAGACAGCTATCCCCTTGGGGGCAAACAATAAATGGCCAGGCCCGGTGACATATCAAAGATGAGCAATTTGATCCTGCTTTTGGAAGAAGCATCAGAAAACCCGACCCCATTCTTTTCTCCTCAGTGAAATGGACCCATGAACTTGAAAGCAGCAGCCTGCACTTGCATGTCAGAAGGACCCATACGTTAGCAGTAGCATGGGGAGTGCTGCTAGTAACCCCATCAAAGCGCTCAGCAAGGGCAGGTATCACAGACAGGTTTTTCCAGTTGGATTCAATAAATCAAAACCACTGCGCAACTGTTTTTACAGCATCTTTCACGCAAACTGCCTCCCAGATGGCTTTGGACAGAAAAAGGAATGTGTGTAGTGAGGAGCTGCCTGTGGAGGAAGAATAGGGATTCACATGAAGGGAGGTGAAAAGAAATGAGCCTCAAGAGTGGCAGGATATGGTGAAGACAGTTCTGAGCTGGGGAATATACATACAGTCCTATAGGACGTAGGGAAACACTTTTACCCCATGAGGACAGTCAAGCAGTGGAACAGGGGCCCAGAGAGGTTTTGCAGTCTCTGTCCCTGGAGGAGAGGGGTGGTTCAATACCAGAATAGAGAAAGACCCAAGTAACCTGATCTGATCATAAAATCAGGCTATAAAGCTGACTGTGCCCTGAGTAGAAGATCCCCTGAGGTCTCTTCCAACCTGAATTATTCTACGATTCTATGATCTCAAAGGAAACAGCTTAGGTACACATCAGAGTGAGTGAGGTGGGGTCCAAGCCCACTCCCTGGACCATCCTAGAATCAGGTACACCCTATGGCATCTTAGCCTGATCTCTGCATGTCCTGAAAGGTGGATGTCCGCATACCCCTGTCTCAGGAGGGACCTCAGCTCTCATTCGAGCCATCTGTTTTAGGGAGACAAAGCTCCATCTCCCCAGCAGCTCCTCCTCGTGTGGTTGGGCTTAAATCCCACAACACATTTTAAGGCAAGCAATTCTCTTCTGCTCACTCCAATCAGGGAATGCAGAAAGTGCATGAGGTGACCAGGCGCTGGGAACACACAAGTGGTCTGGTCATGCCCTGCACTGATGTCATTCCCACCAGCAGGGAAACATCTGGCACTGCTGAGTGACCCCAAGGCAGATCTGCAGATGGGGTAGGGCTTCACATCAGCTCAGCTTCTGCTCCCACTGGATTGGGTCTCCTGCAGCTGGAGCTGAGGTTTGGAAAATGGAAATAAAGAGACCTGCACCTGTGAGTGAGTTGGGACCAAGGAGGCTTGGACAGGTCTCCTGGCTCTGTTAGGCAGACTGCGCAGTAGGAGAAGGTGAATTGCACCCCCAAAAGTGACCCACCACCAGCTGTATTGGTAGCCTGGGGATGTCTCCTGGCTGGAGATACCTCCACTGCAAACATTTCAGGTTGGCTGGGCTGCCTCCTAATCTCCCATCTCCACCTGGGCAACTACCTCTTTGCTGCACCAAGCTGCTGCTTTTCTTAGCTTGCTCCTGTCCTGACAAGAGCAACGCAGCAATGCACCAAGACTATCTTCACACCAGCTGATATCGTCTCTCATGCCTGCCTGGTCCTGGATCCATCTGCTCTCTCATCTCCTACTTAGATACCAGTTTTTGCTTCAAAGTCATTTTTTCATTCTAGCTGGGTACAGAGCCTTGCACAATGCGGGCTATAACAAGACAATAAATTCCTGGATGATTCATGCGTGATTTAAACATAATGTGACCTTAGAAGATCCCTATTGTTCCTGCACACTCATTTGTTCTTCACAGCAGCAGTTCCAGGATCTCCTTGCCCAGGAGAAATGGTGGCTTCAACTTCTGCAAAGCTTTCCTACTATGCCCACAACAGACCCAAGTCCTTCTCCTCTCTCACTGTGACCATCACAAACCCCTCCTGGACTCTTACACCGACAAACCCCCTCTCAGTCACACCAAACCCAGTTTCCCCACTGTCCATCTCCAGGACCAAATGTCCATCCACAACTTTAAACTTACCCTCTCTACCCTGACTTTCCAGCCTGCTCTCACCAGGAGCTTGACCCCCAACACTCCTGTTTGAACCATTAAAGTTGTGATGGACAAAAGAGATGAAGGGAGTCCATAGGGGGTGGTGTAAAGGTCTGTCCAGCCATCTCACATCTCCCACCAAGTCCATCAAGGCTTGAAGTCCTTGCTAGGAGCTGTTTCCAAAAGGGATTTTGACACATACATTTGAAAAAGTGCAACTGTACTGAGCTGAAGATTGACAGGAACAAGCTTTTCATAATTTTCTTCCTTTTCATTTTTTAGAGAAATATTTCCATCTAAAAAAATTGTTTTAGTGAGAGAACTGCCTTTGCATTTGTTCTCTTCCACTTTTTGATCCAAAAAGAATGGGGTCTTTTTTTTTTTTTTTTTTAAAGGAAGTAAAAGGAAAATAAAGTCTTGGTAGTAGTGTATTTTTATTGAAAGGTGGCAAACTTCAGCCACATCAGGTGTCTCATTTGAAAACAATCAAGTGGAAAGTTATAAAAATGAAGAAGTCTTTTGTGTGAAAACAATCAACTGAATTTCAGGCACAATAGAAGTCTTGAGTAAAAATTACCAGGATGACAGAAAAGACTTTTCTATCCCCAAAAGCAAAATAAAATACTGCTCACACTAATTCATACTAATTATTAGACTTAACTGGTACTAATTTTTACCCAGCAGTAATTATTGTTTAAGGCTCCAGAGCTCTGGAAAAATGGGTGTGGTGAAAATACGCTGTTGATATCCTTGCTGAAGAATAGGCACAGCGTTTGAGTACAGCCTGTTGAGGGAGAAGTTTTATTTCTTCTCTGAGCCAATGCAGAGAGACATAAATATCACATTCTTATTGATGCAAATAATGGATTGCTCCTGTTAGAACTGACAAAGACATTAATTGAAGCAGCTTCCCCCTCTCTCATACACACATATGCATTTTGCAAGAGATTCTGCTCTCCCCCTGGGATCTGAGTTCCAAAACCTGGTGAAAATCTGCCAGACGATCTCTTGTGTTTGATTGCATCTGTGAAGAGTCTGTGGGAAACATATGCTACAAATTACGCTAACGACCAAGTGCAGTTAAAATTTGCCAGGTAAACACAGCAGTTGTCAGCAGAAGATACCCCAGATGCTGTTTCGGCGTCCTGCCCTCCATCGCTGACGGCTGTGCTCTGCAATGGGCCAGAACTGACTCTGGGTGTGATGAGGACTTTGCAGCAAAGCATTATTTTCAGCTCTAGCCCAGATTTTCATTCTCAACCTTTACTTATTATGTTATTAGCACTGGGGCTGATGTGTCCTCTGAAGGCTGCACAACGGAAGGGAGATGCTTCATGGGCTAGTATGGGTGTAATCTAAATAGGTTATAAAGTAAATGATATTTAATTATATTGATGTTTTCTAGAGCAGTGATCTTCTGTGAAGCCTTCCAGTGTTACCTGAGTATGCCTTATCAGTGCCCTGTGAGTGGGATTTCTAGCCAGTACCACAGTGCAAGCCAATATCTGAGGTCACAGAGGCAGCAATGAACTTCACCAAAGCCTCTTCCCTGTCCCAAGTTGAGTGCTCCTACCATGTCTGTGCAGTTGCCACTCGCATTCGTGTGGCTGCTGGTGGGACAGATCAGGAGCTGATCTGGCTGAGAAGTGGTTAAAAAAAAAAAAAAAGAAGAAGAAGTGTTCAGCTAGACCAGTTTCCTGATCTAGCTCAGCCTAAGTGCCTGTGCCACCAGGGAGCTGGGTATAAAGTGACAGCAGGAGCTCTCCGCCCAAACTGGATGATGGTGACACTGCCTAATCCCACCTCTAAAAGCTGTAATTTCCCCAAAGGTTGCCTCCTGCACCTGGCAGCATCCCCAAAACAGGGGACACAATAGCAAGGGTCTCCCACTAGACCCCACGTGGTTTCTACCCTGCACGGACAACACTGGGAATTGCCACGCTTGCAATTTGGGAAGCTGATGTCTCCATGCTGGGTCTCCACCCCAGCATTCCTGATCCCTGCGGAACGTCTCCCTGGGCATGTCTAGATGTGTAACCCCTTGTCTAACCATTACATGCCTGGCTGGAAAATATCTAGAGAGGATGGTGAAGGGCCTTGTGGATGGTGTCTGCTGGGAATGGTGCCGAGCCTGCAGGGGTCAATTGCCATTTCAGAGGGGAAAAGGTCCTTCTGGAGACCCTGAGATCAGAAGGCCAAAAGCTAAAAGCTACCTGATAATTTTGGTATGGCTTGGACCAGAAGCAATGAATGTGTCCTTAAAACCTGCCCGCTAATCCCAATTGCGTTGCTGACAGCGGAAAGCTGGCCATTTGCAGAAGCGCTTTTCTTTTAGTCCACTTTCTCAAGAGAAAATCAATCAGTCCTTCAGCCAGTCAATCAGTCAGTCAATCAGTGACTCAGTCAATCTGAACCACTTGGAAAATGGATCCTGCAGAGACCTGGACTACCACCCCAGAGGTCCTGCAATCCTTGCAGGAAAGATCTCCAGCAATGAGGGAGGCTGGGACCTTCCCCCAGCCCAGGGCACGGCTCCAGCCCCTGTAAGGTGGAGCCACCCCAAACTGGGACCTGTTCAGACCCTGGGATCCTCCAAATCAATGGAGTGAAATGCTCCAGGGTTGGATACAGCACCCTTTGGGGCTAAAAATCCCTCTGGGACTTGCAAGAGTTGCTACTGGTGACATCTAGTGACAGGGAGAGCCGGCATAAGGAGTTACCTGGAGCTCTGACAAAGCCTTCCTCATCGAGGCAAAAAACTGCTTGGGGTCAACCCCAGAACATTGACTTGCCACAGGGATGCTCAGGATGCAGAGGAGGCAGGTGCCAGGCCACACCACACAGGCCACGAGGTCCCAGCAACATTGACACTTCTCAAGACCTTTTCCTCCCTCAGCAGCCACTAGAAGAGGACCAGCACATCCTACTCCTGCCTCCCCACAGCCTCTTATGGTCTATTTAAGCACAGGCTCATTCTTCGGTTTGCTATCTCAGAGAAGCACAAGAAAAAAGAAAAAAGAAAAGAAAAGAAAAGAAAAGAAAAGAAAAGAAAAGAAAAGAAAAGAAAAGAAAAGAAAAGAAAAGAAAAGAAAAGAAAAGAAAAGAAAAGAAAAGAAAAGAAAAGAAAAGAAAAGAAAAAAAACACCCTAAAAGGAGCTGTCAGGATTGCAGCCAGGCAAACCAAGCCAGTAAGGTGCTCTCAGCCCTGGCTGCCTGGTGCTGCCAGCCCCTACGCTACAGCCCCTTTGCACAGCTCTTGCCAGGGACGCGGGTGAGCCTCGGGTATTGCGTGCTCCCAGCCAGAGAGAAGAAAGATGCAAGCGGGATGCTGAAAGCATGGATGCTGCAGACCACATCCCAGTGGATACAGTGGCATGCCACGGGGGACAGCGTGTCCCGCACTGGCGGTTGCATCTGCCTTTAAAGATCTCAGGAGGACAGAGAGAGCGGGGAGTCCTTAAACCCTCCACTCCCGGTGCAGAAAGATGCGAGTCCAGCCCAGCTTGGGGGAGGCGCGTGGAAATCTGCAGCGGGAACCGCTGCCCACACTCGCACACTCAGGTCAACCTGACAATTAGGACACACACACACCAGCCCCTCAGGGCATGGTACTGCACACGCACAGCAGCAGGGCTGGGGCTCACGCACTTCCAGCCCGTTCCCACCGGCTGAGAAACCTGCGTTGTGCCCCTGACGTTTTCCAGCCTCCTCCCCATGCCGTGGGGCTGCTCAGCCCACGCAAAATCTGCCCCCTCCCTACTCCCCCCACCCTAGCTTATTTTCCCAAGCAAGAAGTGCATTAATTCCTTTAGTTATTTCGCCATTTCCACGGCAAACAGGACTATCCGGAGTGACAGCAGGAAAGATCCCAGAGCGGCGGGTCCGAAGTGTATCCAGCCAGAGCGGGAGTCTGCCTTTAACTAAAAGGGAGCTGGGAGCCGCACCCCCCCCCCAAAAAAAAAAAATATACGTCTAGGTGATGCTACCCCCAGGGTTTTCCCCTGGTCCTGGGATGCTGGAGGGGGAGAGACACCCCGAGCAGAAGCCGAAGCGGGTGCAGGATAAATCACCCGCAAGCAAAGCCCAGCCAGAAAGTTGCCTCCGCCGGACGCCGAGGATGCAGCGCTACTCACCCAGGAGGATCAGCGTGCAGAAGTAGAGGATGCCCCTCATCCTATCGCCGCGGCTCGGCTCGGCTCGGCTCGGCTCGGTTCTGCAGGTGGCCCTAGCCCGGCACAGCTCGGCCCGGTTCGCTTCGGCCCGGGCGGGCGGCGGTGGCGGAGGATGCGCGGAGGCTGAGCAGGGTGGGCGGCCGGTCCCCCCCGGCCCCTGCCCTTGCCCGGGGTGGGGGGGACGGGCGGTGGGCGAGCGCTCCCGGGTGCTGCCGGCTCAGCCCTGCTCCGGCCGCGGAGTCATGCCCGCAGCCGGGCCGGGCAGCGGCGGCTCTCGCCGGCTCCTCTTCGCCGCATACCTGCGGGGCAGCTTGGGCAAGGGGTACTTTTTTTTTTTTTTTTTTTCCTCCTCCCTCTTTTCTTTCTTTCTTTCCCCACCCCCTTCGCTTATTTGCTTTTTCCTTTCTTTCTCCTCTGCAAACTTCTATGCGGGGCGGCGGGAGCGCGGAGGGTGCGAGGGTTTTATGCCGCGCCGGAGCGGCGGTGCAGCCGGGCGCTGCGCTGCGCTGCGCTGCGCCCTCGCCGCCTTCCCCAGCCTGCCGCCAGCCGCTGCCTCTCCTCCCCGGCCGCGGACGAGCGGGGAGGGGCTTGCACGCACAGGCGCCCTCCTCCTCCTCCTCCTCGCTCCCCCCCCCCCAAGCTCCCCAGCCCCCCCTGCTACCTCCCCCCTCCCCACTCTGTCTTCCCTGGGATGGCTCTCCCCGACCCGAGAGCAGCTACGGGCACCTGCATCTGCAGGGAGCTCCTGGTGCCCAGCCTGCTGCATGCCCTCGTTTTGCCCCATCCAGCCCCAAGCTGTCTTCTCGCTCCCCCGTTGCCCCCCGGAGAGCATCTCGCCGTCCCCGCAATGAGCACCGGAAGCCCTGTCTCTCTGCAGCGTCAGGCTGGTTGCTCACTTGGGGTGATACCTCCAGCCCCGTCACCTTGTCTTGATCCATCTTCTGACGTGGAGAGCGAATGCCGCAGGGCAGCTTGTACCCACAGGGCTGGACTCTCCTCCTAAAGCTGGTGGCTGTCTCTTCTGCCTCCATCCTGCCCTGCCTGATGCTACCCCCAGGCACACCTGGGCACTGGGGAGGTCAGGCAGGATTAGGACAAAGCTGTGTCAGCGAGCACACCAGTCACTGACCCATGGGGCAGTGCTTAAGCCTGGTCTTGAGCATTAATAGTGGAGACATAGCCCTTAATTCTTGGGCCACTGTAAGAGCCACATCCTACCTGCTCTCCCCATGCTGATACCTTCCATTAATCCTCCCACAACATGATTGTCTTCCAGGTGGGCCCCCAAAGCCACCTCTCCAAATCCAGGTGATGTCCCCCCACCTCCATCTCCCTCAGTCCACGTCCCCACTTATTCTTTCCCATGATGCTCTGAGCCCTGTGGGCCTATCTGACCCCTGCAAGACAGCCCTCGCCATTGTCCCCCTGGGTTTCTCCCTGCCAGTCTCCACCACCTTAATCCCTGTGTCCCAGCGGGTCACCCTCCTTCGTGAAGCTAAGCAGCAGAGCCTGGCTCCTAAAGTCACCTCTTAATCTTTATGATGATGAGTGAGCATCATTTCCCACTACCTCCATTTCATGCATGGAGTAGCTGAGACACAAAAATGTGAAGTGATGTCTTCAGATTCACCCAGTAATTAACTGACCGTCAGAATAAGAAGCCTCATTCCCAAGTCAGTACCTATATAAGTGGCCACCTTTATTCCTCCTTCTAATACAGGCCTGACCTTTTAAAGGGCTTGTTTTTCTTTTCTTGTCTCTTCTCTTTTTTCTTTTCACCTCGCTTCTTGCATCCCCCTTCCTCCTTCCTTTTTCCTTGCCATTGTCCCTCCTTCCTGCCCTCATAAAGTTTTGTGTTTCCTTTAAAGCACAGGGGCTTCTTTGACAAATTAGAGAAGTAGTGGGCATTTTTTCAAATTCAAAGTTCGGGGGTGCTTTTGAACTTTTGCAATGAGAGCTTTTCTCTACTGCTGGGTCAGGTATTTTAGCTAAACAGGTACTTAAAAGCTATCAGAAGGCTTGTTTTTTTTTCTGCTGGAGCTGTTCAGGGTTCTTAACTTGCATTTCCTAGTGGCATAACCTTATTAATTCTCCATCAAATCTTCCCTTAAAACCAGGGGAATTGGACCTTTCTATTTTTCAGGAGAAAAATAGAGCAGGAAAATAATTCATAGAGTCATTTCTGGGTATTATATATAAAGCAAAAAGAGATCGAGAAAATACTTTTTTTCCCCTTCTTCTTCTGCTTGGCAAATCAAGAGGAAGGTGTGATCCATTGTCTTGCTCCCTCCTTTTGAAAGTTTCCACGTACCAGTTCTGAGCTGTTCAATTAGCTAGTTTTCTAGTTCTGTGTCAGAATAGGAAAACTGTAAATAAATGAATATCTTTAATAACTATATTTCACATTCAAAATGAGTATTTTCTGAGTTACTCATTGGGGAAAAATAAAGTGTTAATAAAACCTCATTTAGAGTAAAAAAGACACTACTTTTGAGCTTGTTTTTTTGACTCCTTTAAGAGGAGTATGACTGCACTTAAGCAAATTTCAAAATGAAATTGCATTGAAATGCAAATGAAACATCTAGCGGGGAAACTGGGGAAATGATTGGATTTTTCTGCTTATTATTATTTTTAATTATTTTGCAGATTCTTTTTTAGAGTTCTATTTTTGCAGAAGCTATTTGCCCGGAAAAAAAGAAAAAGTATCCACTAGAACAGGTGTGAGTGCTTGTGTTTTTTAAACAAATGAGAAAGTATTTTTCCTCGGAAAACCTCTGCCCGCCCCTCAGGAATGAGATAGTGCCCAATGCCCTCGGACCCGAGTCCTTTCCACGGTGAAAGAGGTGACCTGGGCCCCTTCAGCTCACGCCTTAAAGGCAAAACAGGTTCAGTTCAGTGTCCTACCACACACAGTGGTGCTCATGACAGCAGGGATGTGGGGCCTTGCTCTTCTTGATGCTGCATCTCTTCCTGTCATTGAGCTGCCATAAAACCTTCCTTTGGGTCAAATCATTTCCACCCTCTTTATACACATATGAAAGTCTGGATCACACCAGAAACAGCCATGCACGAATGGTGCCTGCGCCCTGAAGAAGAAAGGTCACCATCCAAGAGTAAAAATGTCTTAGTGTCTTCTTCCAGCTCTAGCTAATAAAGGGTAAGCCCCAACTCTTAACTTCCCTCTACAAGATCCTGAGTGCTTTGGCTCTGCTGGCCAGACCACCTCTGTGATTGCTCCCTGACCTGCCCCAGGATCAGCAAAAAAGGACAGACCAGACTGCCGCTCTCATTCAACACCTCCGACCCACGGCGGAGCAGGCAGGGCCCATGGCCACAGCCGTAGAGGGAGGTCAAAGAAATCCAGGACAGGCCAGCAATAGCAACCTCCTCCATCCACACTGTTGGAGCAGGAGGAAGAGACACGAACAAGGCCTCGCTGTCCCTTGTCAGGCTAAGGGTAGGCTACAACCTGTCCCATCTAGACAACGGGAGGGACAGTCAAGGAATCAGTGCCATGAAAGTGACATTTCTTCCACCTTTTGCAGAAAAAAAATACGAAGAGGTTTGGGGCGAAGAGAACATCCAGGCATAGACAATCTCATCAATGTGTATAAGTATCATGATCTCATCAATGTGTACAAGTATCTGAAGGGGGGGGTGTCAAGAGGATGAGGCCAGACTCTTCTCCGTGGTGCCCAGCGACAGGACAAGAGGCAACGGGCAGCAGAAACTGAAACACGGGAAGTTCCACTGGAACATGAGAAAAAACTTCTTTACTGTGAGGGTGACAGAGCACTGGCACAGGTTGCCCAGAGAGGTAGTGGAGTCTCCTTCCCTGGAGATATTCAAAACCCGTCTGGATGTGATCCTGGGCAATATGCTCTAGAGGACTAGATGATGTCCAGAGGTCCCTTCCAACCTCAACCATTCTCTGATTCTGTGATTCTGTGACAATGCCCACCATTGGTCCCTACAGGAAAGCATTTCCTGTCTTTTCTGCAATTATATGCAGCGGGAGGAAACCAATGCACTGGGAAAAGCTACCCACAAGAGACATACTGCAAACACTGTGAATACTTATTTATCAGATCTGAGCTTTCTACTAATCACTGGATGGATGCTGAGGTGAACAGAGTTAATTAAAGAGCACTCCCTCTACATGCACACCCTCCTCCTACAATTACCGGCTACCTTTCCCTATGAACGAGTCAAGGTATCGATCAGTCAAGTCTAAAAAAATCCCACTGTGACTCGTGTTAGACCAGTCCCGAGCAGCCTCTCCCCAGAGCCCTGGACAACAGACTCGGCAATGCCAATGAAAGCAAGAGAGAGGAGAATTGTCCATGGAGAAGTCTCTGGGCAGGGAAGTCACATAAAACACATTGACTGTAAGAAATGCATTTACAGGAGCAAAACTGGTTACCCTGAAAGCAACTTCTCATCGGTCTTCCTTGAGTAAAATCCCTGTGAAGATTACGACCCCCAATATGCCCTGCACACTCATGTGTAAGATATGGTCCCTGAGCTAAAAATTGCTGTATAAACAAGGCAAGGGAACTGGAGCTGTTTCTTTTAGGAACGGGGGAAGTGATGCACAGATAGATTAAGGGATTCACACAACTCGGGAAGACTGGAAAAAAGCCAGGACATTCCTAGGACATCCAGGCAGCCAGTCCACAACAGCACCGAGACACAAACCTCTCTTGTTTCAATGTCTATCAGGGAAATTTTGGCAGCTTCCTAGCCAGAGACAAGCTACTATCGCTAGGAGAATAGGGGAGGTTTAGCCTAAGAAGCAGAACTGCCTAGGAAAGTGGGGTGAGAAATGTCAGAATTTGCAGAAACAGCTGCTGCGGTGACAGGAAAAGCCAGACACACATGGGGAGTACGCATCAGGCAGCGTGGGAAACCCCTGCACCAACTATCTTGGTCTCCAGAGCTGGGAGAGATTGGAGTCCTTCTGCTCTTTGGCCAGGTTCCTCAAACATTTCTAGACCTCAGCGTTTGGAATGGTTTGAAAAATCTCAAAATTTGGACCGAGATCTCTAATAAAAGTCTGCACTTTTAGGTCAGCTCTGCAAACTTTTTTGATCTTACCTCAAAAAGGCTTGATTTTCAGCAGCGTTGCTGATGAGCTGACCTTGTTGATATGATTGATATGATTGTGTTACAATTGCTCAAAGCTTTTTCCATCCAGCTGTACATCACCTGAGTACAAGTCCAGTGACTGTAGAAACTCAGAAACTCAGAAACTCAGTCCTTCTTTGCTTTAGGAATAATCCAGGTTTCCAGACTGGATTTTCATTTCCTTCTCAGAGGCAAAACACAAGAGCCCTGAAATAAAGATTTGTGTGCAACAAGAAATATTTGCCAAGGCAATTTGCAGAACAAAGCAGGAGTATACTGCCTGCTGTGCTAACGATATTCAGAAATAAGAGGAGAAAAAGGGGTGAACTGTCTATTTAATAGTCACACCCAGAAATATTTGGCAGACCAGCGCAGGATGTGAATCCAGTGGTGGATATCGGATAGCCCTTAAGAGGGAGAAAGGACTGAAGGGCACCAGAAATGAGATGAAGCGAGGTAAAACCTCTTGTCCTAAAAAAAAGCTAGGGTCACCGAATGAAGACAGGTCAGGGACAGGAAGGTTTTTCTGGATGTTTTAAAGCTCATGGAATGAGGAGGATAAACTCAGAGCCTCGGGGTGGTTGGCACCTTGTCTACAGGTACAGGAGGCTGCTTCTGAGTAAGGAGGCACAGGATGCTCTGCAGTGTGATGGCCACTGGAGAGGCTCTCAGATGGTACCCCTCCTACAGGCCTGTAGGACCCCTATTTGATTGACATTCACAGGGACAACAGGAGAAACAAGCCAGGGCCACGGAGCAGGGGTAGCAATTTCCAACAAAGTCGATAGCACGCTTGCCTCTAGGATTTTGGTGCTGTTTTCTCTCTTCCGAGCAGCTTCCCCCAAAAAACATTTCTACCCGAAGAGTTAGATGCAAGGATGTTCTCACTCACTTCATCTATACCACGCGATCAAAAACGTGGCATGAATTTAGCCTGGAAAAGGGTTCTTACCTGTCAGTCCTAAGTTTTCTCTTCAGCCTGGGGAAGAGAGAGGCTAGGGCAGAGATGCCAAAAACCTGTTCAGGCACGGGCCCAGTGGATAGAGATGGATTGTTCTCTGTCTTGTCCCATACTAGAACGGGGGCCATCAAACGAAACAACCAGGAAGCAGGTTGAAAATGGATCAGAAAAAGGTAGATCTTTGTCATGCTGTTAATAGAACGACCTCTTTGCCTTGTGAACATTAAAAGCAAACAGGATTCAAAAAAAAAAAAAAATCAACTAGACTATCTCATAGAAAAGAGCTCCAGCAAGGGCAGTTAAATTTATATCTGGCTCAGGAACTGCCCCAAACTGCAACAGCAGGAAGTTAGAGGAGCATTTTGAAGAGCTTTCACCCTATTCTCATCCTCTTCCCCAGATACCCTTTATCAGTCATTATCAGAAGCTGGACAAACTTTTTCCTGATCAACTGAAGCTGTTCTGATGCTCATTCTTCTCTGCTATCCTTAGGTACGCACTTGCATTATCTGCATCACCTGTGTAATTAGGTGTTGTCTGTGCTAGTTTTAAGAAGGAAGGTCTGTCTCATCTGGTGGCTATCAAGCCTAGAGGTAAGATAGATCTTGAATTTGGTTTGCTCTTCTCTAGGGCTCTATGTTTGCTTGCTTGGTCTCCTCTTTCAGCTTGCACAGACTGAACTGGAAGAAGTGGGAGTAGTCGTGGCCTGTAAGCTCAAGTCATACCCAAAGAGGCTTGCCAGGCAGGGACCATGGATGGTGTGCCTAGGCAAGGCAAATATCACCATAGTCTGAGTATGCAGATGGGAAGATCCATGAACTTGTGACAGGGAACAGCCTCAGACTTAAGTCTGTGAGGCCATAGCAATTGCTCAAGGACATGTGGTCTCCTTGCAGGTCTTGGCTCTGTCTTGTCAGCTGTTTGTTAGGGTGAAAGAGCTGTGAGCTGGAAATGTGACTGGGTTTTCCAGTTTAGGAAGTGTTCTTCCAGCTCCTCTGTATTACTTGCAGATGTATTATTTTGGGGCTCCCTGGTTGCTGACCCTTTGGGAGAATGTCACACAAGCCTATTAAATTGGGCTAGCAAGAGAGTAGGAAAGTTACTTGCTATCCCTTAAGAGTGACCCCTTTCCCCCCCCCCCCAAAAAAAAAAAAACACCCCTGTGGCTGCTGTGGAACCTTTCTAGGAAGATCTTCATCCTTCCAAGGACTGCAGTGTTTCTCAGAGGCTGTAGGGTGTTTAAACTCACTGTCAAGCAAGTTCTACTTTCCAGAAAAATGCAAGAACCTTGGGAATCTTTGTGCATTTTCCAAACTAAGGATCTGGAGCTGAGATCCTAGGAATCCTGAGGCCTTAACCAAGTCAACTGGGGGACCACCACCACCTCATATAGTTGCACCACTGGCAAATATAGCAAATTACACTTCTCTCCCATGACTACTGAAATGCCACTGATTCCCAGGTGGGACACAGCAGGCTTAATCTGTCCCACTGCAATTATTTTGAGGTAAACCAAAGGAAGAGGGAATCTGAGGGACACAATTACCCTTATTCCCCTATATGCTATGTTTGTTTATGGATACAATGAAAAGAAAACATGGAAGAAGCCAGAGAGACACTGTACACAGAAATGAGGATAGCGTGTATGGCACACCTCTAGGTATGGGCTTTGGGGATGACACCTGCATTTGCCATAATGATCCCTTAGACAAAATTATTTTAATTTTTTACCTTTGCTTTGGGTAAAACTATTGAAGAGGGCAGCAGAGGCAGACTAGGGCATGGAAATTCACAGAGAAATGGGAACTACAGAGAGAGAAGCACAAATCTGAAAAGCACTCCTATGAGGAGGCCTGGATACTCTTCACCACCAGTTCTCCAAGGAGGATCGTGCAGAACTGCAGATCTGGATGCAAGGACTCAAAAGCAAGCTATCGAGTCAAGGTGCAGCCTCTGTACTGGCAGCTAGCAAAGGCAGGGCTTATATCTGAAAGGGATCTGGGAGAGGTGAACTGAGAGTTGTATGTCTCTGCTCAAAACTTTGCTGGGCTTCAGGATAAAAAGGAGAGAAGGGGGCACTGATGACACAGAGGACAGCTAAAAGGCAACATGAGAGCATACTAAGCATACCTGATATTTTCTTGGATAAAATAGCTGATTTTCTCGGAGAGGAAAAAGGCACGTGTGGACTACCATCTCTTTGGATTTTAAAGGAGTAATTGATGTGGTGCCATGGGGTAACCTTGTAACCCCGGTGGGAGGAAACTGAGTTTGGAGAGGGAACTATGAGAAGAGTAAGAAACCAGCTAATGGGAAATTGTATTAAATAGTCCTGGAAGGGGGACTCCGACTATTAGTGGAGTTTGCCGTGTGTCTGTCTTTGGATTGACTTTATTTAAGGTTTTCAATAGTGATTTTGGACCCCACTGTGGGAATGAAGTACTAATGAAGTCTGATGGAAGGAAGTGGAATCCATGAAATGTAGAAGGAACTGAATACCACATGAAGTCCTCAAGGATGAGCAGAAATAAAATGGTGCAAAATGGATACTTATGAACTTGAAAACAAGAGTTTTCATAAACTGGGCACTTGTTCAGCTATTTCTCTGTTGGAAATAACTTCCAGTTTGAGCCATGGCAGAAAAAGCAGTAACGGGCACAAATAGATAGTCGAGGGGCTACTTTTTTGGATACCTGACTAAAACCAGGCACTCAGCCCAAGTGAAAATGCTGGGTGCAGAGAGCCTATGCTAAGATGCAGAAGAGGACTCCAACTAGCCCATGCAAAAGTATCTCAAAAAGCAAGCATCCTGCTCCTGGGGGCTTCATACTCCTCATACCAGCGTCTGCCTCCCAAACCATGAGGGAGGAGGGACTGCATGTGGGGAAAAACCGAAAATCCCTGGATTAAACAGACCCAACTAGGTGCTGTTCTTGCCGGGATATATGACACAGTGTCTGATCAAGCTTTTTGACTGATGAGATGGAGCCACTTCTCCTCAATCCACTTAAGACATGCAAACAACCCTGTCAATAACAGCTCACAGAGCTGTGTGCTGATCTGTGGCTTTCTCTGGGCTGCAGTAGCCTTGGTAACTCTGAGGGAAAAAATAACCTAATTTTCTCTTTCATCCATAAGCCGAACCCTTTAATTTGCTTTCAAGTGAATTAAACATAAGCCTCCATTTTTCTAATTCCTTTGTCCTAATTTAAAAGTACTGACATTTATCAAAGGAGTTTCATAGATTTCTAGTTCTCAGCTCGTTGTTTTAATATATTTTTTTTAAATAAACTGGAGATTGACATTTTTATTGCTGAAATGCTTTCCTCCCCTCCTCCTTTTCTTAATAACACAGTGATATTGTGTTCATTTCTAAACTTTTTCTAATAACAAGGAGAGCAGCCTGTGTCCTGCTCCATAATCAAGGTCACCCAGTGTTATAACTGGGCTATATTAACACTGACTTGTGTAATGCAGGAGGAGCTTTGAAGGCAAACAGCCACATTCAGATGTCCTCAAAACCATCTTAGACCCTTTAATGTTCAACCCTTTGACCCTTCAGCCTCATTTGATGAGAACTTACTTTCTCCATGGCTTAGACACAGGAGGTTAGGTGCAATTAAGGCCATCTGAGTGTCCCCAGGATATTTACACTACAAACCCAGGAGGGGAGCATCAGGAATCCCTCTGTTAGTTTCTGCCTGCACTGCTAAGCCCCAGTGGCATATAGCAGTGCCAGGTGGCTCTTGCAGCTCAGGTTTGCAGAAATTGCCAAACACAAGTATGCCTTGTGTGTTTGTAGCATGTTTCATCCATGCTGGTTGTATGCCAATACCATGGTACCTGTATGTGCACATACCCAACCTGAATTGGTTCATTATGTGAAGGTATGACAGATGCCAGATGCTCGGGAACAACCATGGTGCTGTGAAAACATCTACATACCAGCACCAATGTATTTACCTTTCCAGAAGCAACTGCTGCCTGAGTAACTTTCACCCTGGGTTTGGTGCACTGGATTCAGCTGCCTAGCTTTTCCAGGGAGGGATTTTCTCTTGTTCAGTGTTTGCACAGTGTCATGGGCGTGGAGGTTCTCCTCTCTGAGTTGGCATAAGCAAAACCACAGCTTAATATATAACCTGGGGAAAAGAATCTCCTTCCCTGTGGTTGGGAGCCCTCTTGGAAAGTTTGTGCATTTATTTTCCAAACATGTTTTTCTTTTAGTAAATCATACGTCTGGTGGAATGGCCACAAAGCTGATGGATAGCCTTTGGGGACCAAAGCCCTCTATTTATCCACAGGCAAGGAGAGATGATGTAGGAAATATTTCCCACACAGCTTTGCCAGCAAGTGTCAAAGTTTTCTCGGAAGGGCAAGATGATAAAGTTCACCCACCTCTAGATGATAGCTCTTCTCCAGACAGCATTATTCTTCATACCAACACCGAGCTGTTTTTCAGTGGTTCATGACAAATCTCAATTTTTCCCTTAGAATTTTGGGCTATATTTTCTTTTGCTCTCTGACACTGATAGCCGTTCCAGCATGCATGAAGTTATCTAAGAGCATCTGATCTTCCCTCAGTGCCAATGAATGTGCTCTTGGGTCATAGCATTTGGGGGGAAATGGTCAGAAGTTCTTAGTAATAGATTTGAAGATATTCAATGTATCTTGGGATCCAGTCCACTCAAGGTCAAATCCTGAAGTTCACACTAAAGGGGTATTCCCAGCTGCTTAAAGTATTTTCTGTCTATGCTGAGGACTAAAGAGATCACCATTGTAACAGCGCTACTTTAATGGATTGATTAAATACAACACATGGGGCAGGTAGGGATGTACTAAGCTTGAGAGGAGGAACAGAGACCAGCAGAAGATAGGCTGCATGAGGGAAGGAATGAACTTAAAAGCAAGTTTAAGCTGAGATTTTTTTCTCATCCTTTTTGCTGGTTGCTAAGCCATCCGAAGCTATGGTTTGAAGTGTGCACACCCCAGAAGATCCAAGCTCTGAATACAAGCGTCAGCATGAACTTGAGCCTGATCTATCCAGAACACTCAGATGAGAGTTTGGGATGGGATAATCTTCCCTATGTGTTTATCTTTCCTTTTCCCGTGAGCTTTGCTGTTTGGCCTTTCCCTGAGTCTCAGCGTGAGCCTGTCTAAGCAGCAAGGATGGCAGGGAACATAGGCTTCAGAGTGGGCTTGGATTTGTAGCTGGCACTGCAAACAGGGTATATCTGTTTGGCAAGGACTGTTATGTGCACATAACCTGGGAGGGTGGATGCAGTTCAGTCTCCATCTCCAAAAGCCTCGTGACTGCTCAACCAGAAGATATATGAGGACATTGGACATGGGGCAGTCCTTAGATTAGGAAACGAACCTGGCTATTCCAGCGCTCATATTACCACCTTAGCTCCCTTCCTCTTCTTACCTTGCAGGGTTTGAAAGATGCTTTCAAGGCTTTTTGTGAAATGCAAGGTCTGGCTATAGTGGCAAAGCAAGGGTTTGGGAGCATCTACCATGAATGCTTCCTCTTGGGATTCACAGGGTTGCAGAGCCCTGCTGGATTGAAATGCCCTGCCTGAATATTCAGAACAGAGACAGACATCTCTTGGTCTCATCTAGGTCCTTTCAGAATCACAGAAAGGTTGAGGTTGGAAGGGACCTCTGGAGATCATCTAGTCCAAACACCCCCCTGCTCAAGCACGGTCACCTAGAGCACGTTGCCCAGGATCACATCCAGATGGGTTTTGAATATCTCCAGGGAAGGAGACTCCACTAGCTCTCTGGGCAACCTGGTCCAATGCTCTGTCCCCCTCACAGTCAAGAAGTTTTTTCTCAGGTTCAGATGGAACTTCCTGTGCTTCCGTTTGTGCCCGTTGCCTCTTGTCCTGTCGCTGGACACCAGTGAGAAGAGTCTGGCCCCATCCTCTTGACACCCCACCCTTCAGAGACTTATACACATTGATGAGATCCCCCTCTGCCTTCTCTTCTCCAGGCTGAACAGGCCCAGCTCTCTCAGCCTTTCCTCACATGAGAGATGCTCCACTCCCTTCATCATCTTTGCGGCCCTTCACTGGACGCGCTCCGGCAGCTCCACGTCTCTCTTGTGCTGGGGAGCCCAGAATTGGACCCAGCACTCCAGGGGAGGCCTCACCAGGGCTGAGGAGAGGGGCAGGATCACCTCCCTCCACCTGCTGGCAACACTCTGCCTAATGCACCCCAGGACACCATTGGCCTTCTTGGCCACAAGGGCACATTGCTGGCTCATGGTCAGCTTGCTGTCCACCAGCACTCCCAGGTCCTTCTCGGCAGAGCTGCTCTCCAGCACGTCAACCCCCAACCTGTACCAGTGCGTGGGGTTCTTCCTCCCTAGGTGCAGGACCCTGCACTTGCCTTGCTTGAACTTCACGAGGTTCCTCTCCGCCCACCTCTCCGGCCTGTCCAGGTCCCTCGGAATGGCAGCACAGCCTTCTGGTGCGTCATCCACTCCCCCCAGTTTAGCATCATCAGCACGCTTGCTGAGGCTGCACTCTGTGCCTTCCTCCAGGTCATCGATGAATACCTTGAACAAGACTGGACCCAGGACTGACCCCTGGGGGACACCACTAGCTACAGGCCTCCAACTAGACACTGTGCCATTGAACACAGCCCTCTGCCCTTCAGCCAGTTCTCAGTCTACCTCACTGTCCACTCTTCTAGCTTGCACTTCCTTGTTATGGGAGGTGTCGAAAGCCATACAGAAGTCCAGGTAGACAACATGCACTGCTCTGCCCTCATCTATCCAGCCAGTCATTCCATCAGAGAAGGCTACTAAGTTAGTTAAACATGACTTCCCCTTTGTGAATCCATGCTGACTTCACCTGATCACCTTCTTACCCTTCATATGCTTAGAGATGGCATCCAGGAGGAGCTGTTCCATCACCTTTCCAGGGATGGAGGTGAGGCTGACAGGCCTGTAGTTCCCTGGCTCCTCCTTCTTGCCCTTTTGGAAGACTGGAGTGATATTGGCTTTCTTCCAGTCCTCGGGCACCTCTCCTGATCTCCAGGACCTTTCCAAGATGATGGAGAGTGGCCTAGCAATAACATCCGCCATCTCCCTCAGCACTCATGGGTGCATCCCATCGGGGCCCATGGACTTGCGGGTGTCAGGTTTGCCTAAATGATCTCTAACTCGATTCTCCTTGACCAAGGGAAAGTTTTCCTTTCTCTAGACTTTCTCCCTGGTCTCCAGGGTCTGGAAGTCCTGAAGGCTGGCCTTAGCAGTGAAGACTGAAGCAAAGAAGCCATTCAGTATCTCTGTCTTGTTTGTATCCTTTGTCACCAGGGCCCCTGCTCCATTCAGTAGCAGGCCCACATTTTCTCTAATCTTCCTTTTGTTGCTGATGTATTCAAATAAGCCACATAGTCCAGTCTTCTGGGTAGATGAGCTTAGCTCTGTTTGTATAATGTTCTGGTTGATCCAGTGTGATGCCCTACCCCCTATTTTGGAAGGAATGAGAAAAGAAGTGAGACCATTATATGCAAGTTTGAATTATTGTCAGAGGTACAATTAGCTGCGCTAAGGCTTGGGGTGAAGATGGCTACCTACGAGCCAGGATCTCGGGTACCATGTGAAACTCAGTGGAGAAATGGGCTTGAGGGGAAACATAAGCATTGACAGTCCCATCATCTCTTAACTTCCCATTTCTGTTGGCTGTAGCTTTGGTTCAACAGATCATTGCAGAGGAGCAGAAGGATAGCTGGGATGAGGGAGTCTGGCTGTAGCTCAGTTGCTACTCAGTCCATCTAAGACTCCTGAACAGGAGTGGAGACCAGGGTTGTGATGGGTTCCTGTCTCATTAAGACATCCAGCATTTCAGTCTCTTACAACACATGTGGTTGGAAAATCTGATGCTGAGAGTAAGCTAAGACCTGCGCTCGGCTCAGTGTATGCATGCACCCTAAGGCATCTTGAGGAAAGGTCTACATTGCAGCTGGCCTCTTGTCAGGGCAGAGTAGTCAGCATGGGGGCCCCAGGCAGTATATGCCCAGCTCTTTTGGCCAAATGAACTTTTTTCAGCTATCTGTTGCCAGGAGTTGAGCTCCAAAAGAAAAAAGTGTACATTGTTTTTTAACGGACTTCTGTCCCTCATTCCCTGCTGGATGTTTTCAGCAGAAATTCTCTGTAAATAAAAAACTATTTTCTTTTGGGAGGTGGAAAATACCCTTTTAAAAGTAATATTTCAGTCAGTTCTGGTGGTAATTAAGAAATGTAGGGTATTGGTGCCTGTGAAAATTGAGCCTCTTATTTAACTGTCTAAATACAGATTTAATTTTCCTGCTTTTGGCACCTCAGCTTGAAAATTTTCTTCTTACAGATGAAAACAGAACATTATAGAAATTGAGTGTGTGCCTTTTTTTCCCTTCTTTGTGAGTGTTTAAAAAAAACCAGAATGATTTATCGTTATATGCAGCTCTTTTATTCTAACCACTTTGAACCAAAATCCCTCGGAGATATCAACTCCAGGCCATCTTGGCTATACCAAAAAGAGCTTTTTCCCTCAATGTGACAGACCACAGTTAGCCAACCCGCAGCAATAGGGCTTGTGTTAGCTGAGCTGTTTCCCTCCAGGGTCTCAGTTGGGTTACGCCAATGTGGAGATGGCTGTGTGCTTGAATCTCCAGCTGTGATAGGAAATGAGGCATGAGGTGATGCCAAAACTGATATTGAGGCATCCTGGATCCCAACTATCTGCCCATTCTAGTGCCATCCAACTGGTGAAGAGTGGGAAACCCAGCACACTTGGATCATTTCCCACATATGAGCAACTGCTGGACTACCCCTTTCCAAAACATGACCTGTGCCCAGAGTTTCTTGACCATGTGAATATTTGGCTCGGGTTACTGGCCAGTTCAACACAAACGTGTTTCACAGAAGCTTTTTGTGCCTTCCCGACAAATTTAGTCAATGTGCAAAGGTATGTTTGTGTTATTTGCATCCCACCCTTCCCCATTATGTGCCTACACACACACTGCCTGGCTTATGATTGCCCTGTTTCATCAAAGTCTGAGAAGGGGGAGACATCTCAAGGTAAGGAGGTTCCTTCACATTTTGTAAAAGCGAGTACCTAGCAAGACAAGAGAGATGAGCTTTGAACATTTACCAGTGTGCCTTTGGCGCTGTCTTGTATAGTCAAGAGTCCACCCGCCTATTGCCAAAATGGCCCATGAGAAGGTAACTCTCAGAGGGCAAGAAGAGGAGCAGAAAACAGACTTTATAGCTTTATAGGAAAGAGACATAAAATCCTAGCAGAATCCTGTTGCAGTGTCATCCAGCCGGGAACACAATGCTGTATGAAACTGGTCTTTCAGACGTCTGCTGTTCCCAATGGTCTACTTTCGAGCCTGGTTTAGGTCTGTGGATGTCACGTATTCAGCATAGCTCTGTCACCCTTCGCAGTGGCTGTATTAGCAGCTGATGCACTCTTTATAGCACTGTCTGACACATCATCTCTCTCAGCCCCAGCCATGGCAGTGCATGTGCTACAATACAGGAGTCGGTGCAAGACTGAGTCCTGCAAGCCACCTCACGGCATCACATCAGATGCGTGCCATAGATATCATTTCTTCATGCTGCACTTTGTAATATGCTTTCCAGCATCACCTGTGTTTGCCAGTAGAAATCACTCCTGCTTCAGAAGAAAGCCACCAGATAATGAGACACTTGATTCAGAAGAAGGGATGGGAGAGCTACTCCAAACTTTAGACCATGGGCAATGCTGTTTGTCTTCACAGCCTGCCTTCCTCTCTCCCCTTACTTGCTCAGATCAGCAGCTCTTTGGGACAGGCACCACCTATTTTCCCAACAATGTGCCTAGTGAGGCCTTGATCTCAGTGGTGGTCTTTAAACACTTCTGGAATTTAAGAAAGCAAGAGAGAAGTGGAAGCACGGGGTTATTTGCATCTGCATCTCCTCAGGCTCTTGCTTTGTGTGGGGTGTTGCACAGGCTTATGAGTACCTTCAGGGCAACTCTGAGGAGCAGAGGAGCAGTCCCTCTGGGGCTATCACTTCAACTGCAGTTTCAGATTCTCTGGCGTATCGTCTTTCCAGCAAGCCTGCTTGCTCAAGGGTTGAGTGAGGCAGAGGAGATGGTGGGGGGCAGGGGATCTGCATGTTACAGAAACCAGGGAAACACATCAGAAAAGCTCTTAGACGATAATGGGGAAAACAGAGGGGCCTGGGCTGCCTCTGGCAAATGTGTTTCTGAGGAGTGATGGGCTGCTGTGTCATATATGTCATATTTGTTTCTGCTCCCAAAGGCTGATTTAATGAAGAGAAATTCAGCAGGGAGAAAGGAAATGCACATACAGAGGGAAATGCCTCTCCTGCTCTGCGAGGCTGTGAGTGCAGTGGGGAGGAGGTGACAGGTTATTCTCAGAAGTGTTTCCACATTTCTGGTTAATTGGACGGATCCAGACAGGTGGGCTTGCCAAAGTCATTGTTGAGATGATCTGTGAGGACCTCTGAGACTCATCTCACACGAGCTGACCCTCGAGGAAGGTGCAGTGTCCCTAAATTCACTCACTTTCTTCCTGCAGCTCCCGTGACGATGAGGTCCCTCCTCAGTGGGAGGCCTTGGCTGGGCCATCACAGCTTCACAGTGTCCCCAAGATACATCAGCCCAGGAGAGCTCATTCTTCCATCTGTAGTGCTGCCTGAGAGGTGGCAGAGGGCTGCAGGGACAGCATGGTAGCAGAGCAATGGCAGGTATGGGCAATGCCGGTCCTTCTGGTGGCTCTGATGGATCTTGATCCTCTCCCCTTCATGAGCAACCAGCCCTTGGACCTCAGACCTTTTTCGCCACCTTTTGCAGAAAGGTTGAACCTCAAGTTGGACCTTTGTACCACCCTGCCAAAAGCAGTGGCCTTGCTTTCTGTGACCACCCAGGGGAAGGAGTGAAAACGGCTTACACGCATCTGACATAGCTCACACAAGGGACAGTGAGAAGTAGTATCATGTTGGTGTTTTCTCTGATCTTCTCATCTCATCATCTTCCCACTGTTTTCTCCTGTGGAAGGGGTGCAGAGAGAGAAAATCAAACATAGAAAGGCAGAACAAGAGAATGAGAAAGAAAGGGGAAGGGAGGGAAGGAAGGAAGGAAAAGAAAGCAAAAGAAAGAAAAAAGATGGAAAGAAAAAGAGAGAGAGAGAGACACGGAGAGATCAAGGAAGGAAGGGTAGGAGGAAGAGAGGAAAGACAAAGGGCTGAATGAGTCCAGATTTTTTATTTCATTTCAGCTTTCCTTTTCCAAACCTGCACTTTCCAATTTTTCAAGTTTCACATACATTTATGAGATCTACCTTCCCTCGTCCCCAGTCCAACTGGCTCTTTAGGCAGGTCCTGTTATGTCTTCTGGGACGTTATTTCATGTTTTCAGGAGTGCCCTTCCACAGACCAGTTCTGCCCAGCGTGCCCTGCATGATAAAATCTGCCTGCCTGTCCCCAGAGTTGAACCTCCAGCATCCCATACCAGTAAGTTTATTGTAATTGCTATAATCTGCTGCCTATTAAATCTGATAGCTCTATTATCACTGTTAATAACAACTAATTAGTGAGGCTGTCACAAGGAGCAGCTCTGCAAGAGAAGGTATTTGTCCTTAACTTCACATAAATGCTCTGTATTAAATCAGAGGAAGGCACGTGGCTTCAAGGGCACAGGCACTCTGTAACTTTTGGGAGCTAGCAGTGAAATGAAAACGCCTTGCCACCTTCTCCCCGAGGAGCTGGGTTTGCAGATTTGCTAAAAACAAAAAATTCCTTAGAAAGAAGCTGCGTATATGAAGCAGCCCCTGGAGAACGCCGTGCCTAGAAGGGATGAGTCAATTTGTCCCGGAGAGACCCCAGGAGTGAATGAACATCCCATGCAGTGTGCAAATTTGGGGCAGGAGTGGGTATCAGGAGCAAAGCAGGGGATGAAACTATGCGTCCGTGCAGTCAAGTCCGCAAACACCTCTAAGGTAACAGCTTGCCCTACAGTGTTAGGTGACTGCTGTGTTTGTATTTGCTGGGAAGATATCTGGGATTAGATAGCAGAGTAAGAGGCCAAAAGATATGTACTTCTTGGCATCCCTGGAAGCATCAAACCCGCTCCACACTTGAAAAGATTAGTTGAAAACCTACAAAGTTGCCATTGAGGAGTGAAGGATGTTTTCAGTTTTGACAATGAAAAGTGAACTCTTTTCCCACAGACTTTTTTTTTTTAGTGAAAACCTGCTCGGTAGAAAGAAAAAAACCCACATCTTTCATTCCTAAATCTATGATTTCATCCCTGCCCTAGAACCTCCATAAACCAGAACAACTGATTTGTTCGGGAGAGATGACACATTAGAAAGAGACCATCGCTCACCCCAAACTCTGACGTGTGAATTTGTAGTGGGATTGACTGAGACCTCATTCACATTTCTGTGTTTGAGCCACGTGCTCCAAAAGCTGCTGCTGCAGAAGCAGAGCAGGTACAGACACAGTTGAACCCCTTTTGTTGCACAGAAGGGCATATTTAGGGTCTGTTTCACATCCTAACTAGGTGGGAGTTGAGCATTAAATATTTTTCAAGAGATCAAAAATGCTCCAATCGACTGCAGGACAAATGGAAGGGACATTCCCAGGCAGGGTATGGAAAAGACAAGGAAGAAGGAACCTGATGTTGAAAGGAGTCATCAGATCAGGACAAGGGCACAGGGTATGGATGAGCTGGGTTTGGATTTCCTTCCCTGAGAAACCTTCATGACCAAAGCTCTGAGTCACAAAGGCTTCCCCATGGGGAAGTGTCTCTTGTGGGGAACCACCACTTCCCATGATACAAAAACAGGTAGAATGGGTCAGACTGAAAATCCATCATGCACAGCAGCCTGTAAGAGTAGCAAAGGGGTAGGGACAGGGGATTCCTCCTTTGCCTCCAGCAATCTGTGGATAAGGAACTTCCTGACCTACAAGTCTCATCAGCTTTTGTTAGCCATTGAGGAGGTTATGCTCTGTGAATTTGAAATTCTATTTGAACCTATTTAGATTGTTGGCCTGCGAGACATCCTGCAGCAGTCGGCTCTACAGATGAACTAGAAGAAGGACTACCAAAACAGAGTCCCACCATGCTCTGGTCCAAACAGGGTTGGGTCCCTTAGCTCCTCAGAGGAAACACCCCTCCATCAGCTATCCTGGAGGCTTGCTAAGTGAAACTCCTACTTACGAATACCAGCAAAGCCCTTAATCACTTTTGAAGTAAGTGAGTGTATTTGCTTTCCAACATTTGATAAATAAGTCCAGATCGGTGAGGTCTCTTTTTAACTAGAGCAGCAGCGATTTTATGAGATGATGGATGATCCCTTGATGACTTTGCTAAGGTGGCCTCGCACTGCTACCAGGTTCAGGAGGTGAATCCGCCAGATGAGTTTGTTTTACTGCGGCTGCCACTTTTGGTTTTTTGGCATCTGGTTTCACTTGTAAGGCCTGGTCCTAAAAGCTTCCTTAATGGACTTTTGGGACCCTGTAAAGGGAAATGGTTGTGTAAAAGGAGACACAAGGGATAAGCCTTTGGTTCTGTCCTTTAATCTTGTTTCTTCTCCCTTTCTCCTCACAACTCTGGCAGGTCACCTACAGCCAGCATTTTCCCTCCCAGGTCAGAGGGATGTGGCGGGGACGCAATAACAGTTCTGGGAAGGTAAATTTTCTAGTGCTCAAAGCACTGGCCTAAGCAATAAGGAATGTGGGTTCATCCCTTGGCTTTGCCATCCATCACTTGAAGTCCTTGGAAATGTCACTTATGCCACCACAGCCTGCCTCAGTTTCCTCAATCGTAAAAAAATCAATAAGATTTAGGAGAGGTGCCTGGGACATGAGAATTATCTGATGGTAAGAAGCCATTATACGTGGTATGCTTTTGCAGGAAGACAAACACACACCCCATACAACCGCCTTGTTGTCTTTGAACTCTGTTTGTTTCCCAGGATTCACCAGAGATCTTCCCTTCACATTTCTTTTCCTTCAACAAATGCAGATGTTTGCAAAAGAGGCAGATGTTGGCAGTTTTTGCAGATGATGAGTCAACTGTGGCAGCAAGGTGAAGTTTTTGCCAGCATTGTTTCTTTCTGGCCTATCTCGGTCCTGAGGTGGAAAAGCTAACCCTGATGTCTCAAAGGCATGCCTGGCAGTGTGTCTTTCTGGTAAACCAGGACAACAAGGCTGGAACTCGAAATTTGTGGAAGGTCAATTGCTGGAGACAGTCTCGGAGACTCCTTTTATAGTTAGTGGAGGGAAATAGGTGTTTTTAGGGTACAACTCTTCCTGTCTCAGAGTAGGTGCCTATGTCTGCTCACTCTGCTGGCTCCGCTGACTCTGAAGTGACCGTGGTGTGATGGCTCAGATGGGTACCTGCATTGCAAATATCTGGGGCTGGTGAAGTGAATCTCACCCCCTTGGCCAGTAACAGCCCCTAATCTTTGTAATAAATGAATGCCACTTTCAAAGAGCTGTGAGCCTGCATAGCAAGATAGCAGCAGCATGAGTGTTTCATGTTCAGGGGTCATCTGTCCCTGTCCTGCCAGGCAATTCCCACCAAAAAAGTTTCTGCGGTGGGACACTTGCTCCTCAAATCAACAAGGTCACTACATTGGTGAACAAGGCTATTGCATCTCCAGTTCACATTGGAATGGAAATAAACCAGAGGTTTTGATAGGAATAAGAATTTGGAAAGCTCTGGCTCCACTGGTGCTCATTTACAGCATGCATTTACATACACACAGACACCCCCTTCCAAAAAATAGCAGACCAGATTGTTTTCTCAGTTGACACAGTGTAAATCCAGAAGACTGCCTTGGATGGCGGGGTAACATGCTGCCCCGAGCACGCAGCCAGATGTTCTACCTGCAGCACTAGCAGCCAGCAAGCTGTGCTCCGCGCAGCGAGGGGGAAAGAAAGCTTTCCCGAGGAAAAGAAACTTCTCAGTCCTTATGTGGGTAGATCTATGCTTTCAACTGCAGACTACAAAGTGAATGATTTTAGGTGCTGGGTTTTGATATCATAATGTGCCCTATTTTTCATCTTTCGGGCATGAATAATGGAGAGTTGTGTCTGCGACTGTACCAGTCTTTCAGGATGCTGGCAAAGGAAGCGCAAATCTCCAGGGTACTCCTGAGAGACTGCTCTCCTTTAATCTAATCCTAGGGCCAGCCAATTGCTAGAAACGCACTCCGTGGCCAGCAAAGTCCTGGACTTATTGCTGACAGAGGAGCTGGGCACCGAACTACGTGCAAGCGCAGAGGAGGAGCCAGCCAGCTTCACCCTATTGACAGCAACCTGCCGGTGGGACGGCAGCTGTGTTCACACCGTGCAAAGACACTGCATATAAATCTGTCTGGAAACAGGTTCAGCTGACAGTGCAGCCAGCTGCAAGAGCTGAGCATTTGCTCCTTGGAAAGCAACAGGAGGGCTACTCCGGGAGGAGGCCAAGGTGCTGCATTTGGAGGTGTCTGGGGCTGTCCTGGAGCCAGTTATAAGCTTGATCTGGTTAAAATCCCATCCCTTCCCATCTCCTAGGAGCATCCTCACTGGGAAAGAAATCTCCTTCAGGCAAGTGGTGTTTTTAAAGGGCCTTGGCTGTGCAAGGGAACAGTCCAGGGGACTTGTCTGCTCCGAGGATGCAGGAACTGGCCGTTACTAGGTGGCACCCTTCGTCTCTTGGGTATCACCATGGAGAAACATGGAGTGGGATCCCAGCCAGCCATTTTCCTTGGGTTAGGAAAGGTCTGGGAGGGATGAGCTGGAATGTTCCTGTCCTTTGACACTTTTACACAAGGCTATAAAGGTCACTATATGTTTATGTGGGGTTGGGGAAAGGGTGTGGAAAGGCCACCGGTCTGTCGGGAAAATCCATGACCAAAGTAAGAAATTTCCTCTGGGCTGATTTGTGTGGCTTCTTCACCACCACAAATATCCCTGCCCCAAGGAGCTCTTGAGTTTTCCCTGGGGATGAACTGTTACGTATACTATGCAAGAAAAAAATCACCCTTCCCTCGCTGCTCCTTGAGCTATTATGGATATTTGGATGAGCAGCTCTCCAAGCTGGAACCAAAGGTCCCCACAACCCTGGAGAACATTGACTGCAGATCTGCCCCTTACAGGCCCTCATGGGCCCAGCTGTAACCTGGGAGGCCTGAAACACATCACGCCAAGGTATGAATGGATCAGAGAGAGGTCCATGCAATGGCGGCTTTAGGTCTAGTTGTCCTCCTGTTTACACCCTTGACAACAGCTGCGTTTCTCCAGCACCAGGGTGTAAAGTCACCCTGTCACAATCACATCCCAACTCTCGCCTCTGGAGAAATTCATTTACCCCTCTGTGTCAAGGTCTTGGGATGGTACCAAGCAGCAGGGAGCTGACCGCCATTCTCATTTGGATTTGGGAGGGATCATCTTCTGCACCTGAGGGCTTGCTAGAGTCAGATCCTTGCTTGGCTCCAGTCTGGACTCCAGTTACTTCAGAGTTTCTGGCTGTCCTGGTGGCTGTAGCAAGCAGACTCTAAAGCAAATCAGCAAGAACTTCACAGATCAGACAACTCCCTCAAGGGTGCTATGGTTGTGATTCACCTTATCCTCCCTTCTAGGAGGATTCCTCCTTTGCTAAGTAGAAATGTAAAAACAAAAAAAAACCCAAACAAACAAACAAGCAAAAACACCAAGCCACTAGCTGGATTTGTTCTGACAGCTTGGGATGCATCTCATGCTTATTGAATGCTTTGCTGGGTAGAAGGGAGATGTTTCCAGCAAGATTCAGATCCAGGCTTCTAATCAAGTTACATTTCAAAGCACTCAGATCTTGTCTCGGATTAGGAAGAGTTTGGATCTGACCTTGACAACTGTCTCCGCAATTCGGAGGATTCAGAGCCAGAAATTGGCAGCAATTTCAAAGCTTTTTCATGAGTCTTTAAAGCCTTCGTGTTGGTATTATCCGTTAATTCATCATCCCAAATGGTGTAAGTATAGCCCAGAGACAGCTTTGAACTGAAACTAGACAGGTCTGAACTGAAACTTTTGAGACTCTTTCCAAGCTTTCTAGGATTATCCAAGCCTTTAACCTGACCAACCTTTAAGGTGAATGTGGCTAACAAAAGTTCTGTTCTTTCCTGAAAACGGAGACGAAATCAAAATAGTAAAGCCTCTGTTCTTTCAAGGATCGAAACAAACTGAAAAAAAACCCGACCTTTCACTGAACCCAATGTTTTGTGAGGTTTTCTGAGGTTTTGGCAAAAGCTTCCTCGAGTTCAGTCTTCAACAAGAAATGTGAATGTTTGCAAAGGAAGCAAATACTTTCCACACACACAAAATAAATAAAGTAGAATTGTTTCATTCCCCTCAAATCTCTCTTAAAAATGGTGTAACTGGAAATATTTTGACAGCTACCTTCTCGATGCAATGCTGTGTTTTAATGTATTGAATCACCTTCAAGTAGAAATCCTGCCAGACTCTGCTTTTCTTAAATCCTCACTGTCCAGACTTCTTCGTCCTGAATCAACTGATTGATGGATGTCCTATCTACTGCCATTCACAGTTAGGGAGCTCACAGCATCGCACATCATCTTCCCCTTTGGCACTTAACACTTTCTGCAGAGCCAATGCCCAGATAATTGCTCTTTTCTTGGCTCTCCATTCAATTGCTGGGCCAAATACTTCTGCTTTGTAACTCCTCCTGGAGGACGATTCACTGTATTACTACTTTGGAGAGTGCTTTCCAGTTTATTAGATGGGAATCTTCCATTTCATTAATCAGAATTTTTTTTTTTTTTAAAACCATGATGGCATCCTAGGTTTTACCCTGTGCTCTCCAATTAGTGTTTCCAATAACCAGTCCAATAGAGAGGGAAAGCATCATTTTTAAAGGCTGGTATTCTCCCACATCTTCTCTCACAACTTTTAAAATTAGGTGCTATTACAACTTTTCTCCAGGGAAGCATTTGAGGATATTCTTTGCTTCCAATCGCAATTATAATATATCCTCTTGTATTTCATCTCCCCGCTGGGCTTGGGGGTAGGAGCATAGACTTGCAGCTTCCTGCCCCTGAGTTTCATCAGCTATGATAATTTTCTACCTACTCCAGAAAGCTGAACAGAAGCACAGAAGGATGTCAGCAGAAGCCCTGCAGGAACGATGGCATTGTCTTTTCTCCCTTGTACTCCTAAAGCCCCTTTGCAGTACAAAGGGAAAGGCACTCTGTTCTCCCCCTGATTTTCACATGGCACCAATTTTCAGAGATTGTGCAGGCATTACAGAAGGGCCCTGTGAATCTCCAAGCGAGGCCTCTCACAAACATGTGCCCGTTGATGTCAGTGTGGGGTCTTGTGTGATTTTTCCCCACCATTGCCCTCATCTTATTCTCAATGTTTGCAGGGGCTTCTCCTATTCCCGCCAACTATACTACCTCCTCGCCTTGAGCCCTCTCCTTCCTTTGCTCCGTGGGGGACAAGGGTGGAGGCAATCTCTATCTGCTCTACCATCCAGCTTTGCCCCCATCGCGGGCTCAGTCGCCCCATTACACGATGCTGAGAAGACAGTACTCCTTCACTCAGTGGTGCTGTGGAAGAAGCCTAAATCTGCCCCAGCGTTCCCTGTCCACGACACGCAGCTAATGAGCTTCCTTCGGCTCTCATTTCTTCAGATACGAGGGCCTGTGGTTCCCATCTCTCGCCACATGCCGATACAGCCTCCAGCACCGCAGGCCCCCTTCCTTACTGCAGGAGGATATACTACAGTAAATGAGTTGCTTGTCCCGAAACTTCAGCAGTACAAGTTGACCCCGTATGACTCCATCCTTCTATTTATCTGGATTTTATGCTACCTGACCCTCCATCTCCCTCCTTTTTTTTTTCCTGGGGGGCAGTAAATCAGGATTCAGTGTTCTCTGTATAATGAGAACTTCAGGCCTGATTTCTCAGCTGCTGTAGATGAACGTATATCCACCAGCTCTACTGGAGTCGATATACACTCAGGGTGAGTGCTGACTCCCCTTTCTCCCTGTTCTCTTTTGGTTCTTTCTGTAAAATAAAATGCTCATGTAAAAAGATGTCTTTCTTTTTCTTTCTTCCCTGGTAGACATTACAGAAGAACAATTTCCCCAAAGTGTTCTCTAGGAGCAGCATAAAGTATGGCTTGATTAGTTTGCAAGCTTTTTCTATGGTGCAGCTGCCCAGAAATCAGACTGAGAGCAAGGGTAGGAAACTTCGCAGCTCACAGCCTCAGTGCAAAGAAATTCTGCCTGCTTAGCTGGTCTCTTGCCTCCAGAGATCATCCTTTTGCTGTGCTTTACCTCTGGGGCTGCCGAAGCAACTCTGTTTTCTTAAATGGCCTTTCTTATTTTCTTTCTTTTCCTGTCTTTTCTTTATACGTATAAAAATGGCGTATGTAGGGAGGGAGAGGTGTTGAGCGTGGATTCAGTGCTGAATTGACAGGACACAGAACGGAGTACTCTCTCAGGAGAATGTAAATGTGTCAGGAAAAAATAAAAAACTCAGACTGTTTGAATTAAGTCCTAATGGCCCAACACGTGTCTGACTCTTCAAGTGAGATTTCCAGAGGATACTGGGGGGGCAGAAAAATTTCTCTTTCCACCTTCCTACTGTCACTACTAACAGCTGCCCAGTCCCCCGTTCCTGTGATGGGAGAAGCATTTGCACCATCTTCCCTCAACAGCTGCATGCCAGCTCTTGTTCTGGACCTGGTCCACCTCTGGACAATTGTCGCAGAAGTCACAGCCCATGTTAGCAGGGCAGCACAGACGTCCTGAAGCTCCCTTGGGTCCTGACAAGAGGCTGTGGTCCTATGGAGTTCAGTGCTCAAATCTGTCCTGTGCCAGTGTAGAGAGGGCAAGGTCCAAGGCCAGGAAAGCCAATACCTCCTTGTTCTTTTGGAGGAAACCTAGCACACATCCTCAGTGCATGAAAACTAGGCCAGGGAGTGTGGTTAGCAAGAAAGTGAAGGCTCAAGTTCACGAGATGTGAGTCCCTCCCCCCCGCCAGCATCCCTTTGCAAACGCATCCTCCTGTTCTAGAGCAGACCCCACTGTCCCTCTTCATTTATAACTGTGGAGACCAGGACATTCATCCATGGGCATTGCCCAGTCTCTTTCCCATATCTTGATTTTTCTCCCTCTTCAGAGTATTTTAAGGTCTCTTTGCTTCTGTGGATTCTGTGGTGTCTACTGTAAGAGCCTGTGTTTCACTCATCCCTTCTGAGCTCTTGGGTTTCTCTTCCACACCTTGCTGCTTCTTTCCCCAGAACCTGGCTGTTTCTGAGAACATTCCCTCTCCTTTGAAACTGGCTGGAACTGATAAATAGATTTAACGGCTGTTGGGAGGCAGATAGTGGAGGAGAGGGAAGGAACAATCTGAAAACAGACAGATACCATGCCTCCATTCCTTAAGGAAAAGGCTATGGATATTTCTGGCGGCTGCAGTCTGGAGTGGACAACACCGAGTCAACGCAAATAGTGGGAAATCTATAAAGACAGGAACCTACATTTGCAATTGACAGGAGACCAGAATCCAGATGTTTTGACTGATTTCATGTAGCAATTTTTGAACATTTTCTGCTGACCGGATTCTGGACCAGACCCTGCCGGTCATCCTACGGTTTGCAATAGGAAGCATAGACAAATCAGTGTGCTGTTGCAAGCTTGTTTAAAAAGAGACTCCAAGTCCTGGAAGTCACTGGGCATCAGTTTAACACAAGACTCCACAAAGGAGCAAATTCTGGTCTTTTTCTGTGCTCACTATCCCATTCCTAGCAGAGGAATATAGGAAAATGGGATCAGATGAAGTGCTATGGACAGAAGTGCTCTCCTCAGGGAACGAACATGAGCAGAGCTATTCTCTCCTCTAATGCTCCTTCAAGAAGAGAACAAGCTGGCAGCTGCATGGTGTCATGCTCATTAAAGTGAGCCAGAGGACCCCTGCTCGTCACCTTACACTTACAGCACCTTGCCCCAGCACTGTCTCCAGGCTTGTCCAGCCTCTAAGGACTGTCTTGCTTCCTGCTAAAATCCCAGGAGAGTAGAGGGCTGTCAACATGCAGGAAGCTGGAGAGAAGGTCGGAAAGCTTTCCTTCTCTGATCTTTCAGAAATCTTTGTATTTTCAGTTACTGCCTGTAAGTTCAAACTATTTATAAACAGGAGAAGGCACTCCACCCACAGCATCAAGAGATGCAGCACGGCTCAGAGAAACGGTTCAGAGTTTGGGAATCATTCTTTTCCATTATCATCGTTTCACTGGTAAATCAAGAAAAGAAAAAAATAATTGGCTTAGGTTAAGCCCCTCGTTTTGTCAGAAAAATGAAAAAAAGCTGAACAAAACCCATTGTTTGGGGTCAACCCAAAATCTTTCTCTTGACCCCCTAATTCAATGTTTTGCTTCTTTTCTAAGTTATTAAAAATAAATAGGCCCCTTCTGAGAAAAAGTCCATTTAGAAATGACAAATAGAGTTGAAAAGTTTTGTTTCGAAATCACCCTGGTGTTGCTGAAGAGAAACATAAGACACGTTGAAATGAAATGTTTTGACATTTCCCTTCCATTATCTCCATACTTTTCAGCTGAAATTCATTTGTTCATTTTCAGCTGAAATTATTAGCTAAACTCAGCCCATATGCACAGACAATCCAGTGCCCCCAACCCATTTTTCATTGGATTAATTATTTGTGGAAAATGACTCACCAGATTCTACTCTACATTTGGTCCAAGTCGTTCAATGACTTTTAATCACTCCTTTCTTCCTTTAGAGTTTGCTGATCATCCAACAAAGGTGAGGACAACTGGTGGTCACAGCCCGGTCCCCATGTATAGAAGAGAAGAGCTCACTCGCTTTCTCTGTGGGAGAAATGGAGAAAGGAAGGGAGAAGAGGACATAAACATCTTTCCTGAGAGAAAGCCCAGAAGGACTGCAGAGCTCAGCCTATCATCACCGACCCGTATTACTCCTCAGGGCCAGCCGCACAGTGGAGCCCGAGTATGGGAGCGGGCCAGCAGCAAACTGCAGGTGTGGAACCACCACTGGCCACTGACTGTGAAGAAGAAGGGAAAAATGAATTTTCCCAAGGACTATCTGAGGGGTAAGTTGCCAACGAGAACATCTTTGTTTCTTTGTGAAAACCTTTCTTTTTAACATCCTTCTTCAGCCAGCCCTTTCACAGTTTGAATTGGATCATCATCTGGGTTGAAATAAATCTTCCTCTTGTTGCAAACCAGCTATTAGTCTACTGATTTTTGCTTCCCTTGCACATATCTTACTATAATTCCATGAAGGAGAGAGGGCAGCGCATTCATTAGGTGGAGCCACAAAGACAGGAAGAAGACGTTGCTCTTGTGAAAGGCAGTGGCTGCTCCATGAGCGTGCATACACATACTATGCCCCAGTGCAGTACTCTCTAGGGGACTGTAGCTCAAGGTATATTGCCAGGAGGATCAACTCTGGAGCAGAGGGCCTTGCCCATGACCCTGAGTTTTTCAGGAGCAGATGGAAATACATCTTCAGTAGGCCAGACCCTGCAACATGCCCAGCTTTGGTCAATTTTCACTTCAAACCAACTGTGATCAATTAAAAGCTCTGGTCAAAGAATATCTAAATATTTAGAGCCTGATTTTGCCTTTGGACTGAAAGATTGAAAGACTGAAAATTTTTCGCAAGATTGAAATTACAGCCAGTGCCAATTCCAAATATTTCACATCTCCATGTTCCCAAGCTCAAACGAGTCTTACAGCTCTGGTAAGCAAAGGAAACAAGCAGTACAAACCAGAAATCTCAGGAAAAAAACTCTCACCTTCTATCTCCTCAAAGAAGAAAATATTCCTTTTGCTGGTCTACCTCTTTTAGACGAGTGTGGATTTCTAGGCCGACAAAATGGAGGGCTCCAGAACTGTTTGTTGTTAGGTTACTGTTGAAGTTCAGATGGTAAAGATCCACAGGAGCTTCTTGCTGATCTGAAATGATTTCAGTCTGGAGAGGAGGTTCCCCACCAAGTGGCTATGCAGCAGCTGCAAACTGGCTCTAAGAGAAGGGATTAAAATTCTTCTACCTGGAGGTGCATCTTCCTAACCGGTCGCTCCTCATGAAAGCAGGTAGACAAGGAATAGCAAGCCTGCATGGCTGTTGCCTCTCTTGTCCCTCTTCTGAGGGTAAATGTAGGACCATGCTTTCCCAGGCTGTCAGTGTGGCACTTTGGAATGTGTCCCAAACTCACTTAAAATAAATAAATCTGTATCTGACCAATTTTCTCATGCTAATCATGTCACTGGGGAGAATGTAGATAAATGCTGTGGGACAGCTTGTGAACTCGTGCTTGCCATGGAGGGAATAACACTTCTGCCCCTCTGTAGGGCCAGATTCATGGAGCGGTGCTTGCACCCTTCCCTGAAGTAGCGCAGTTTGTCCGGCAACAGGAGACAAACAGGCTGTGGGTCTGCAAATATCCCACCTCCACCTCTCCCTGCACCTCTGTGACAACCTGTTCCACCCAGAGCTGCCTGTGGGATTAACCTCTCCTCCCTGCTTCTCTCCAGACTGACTCAACCACCGTGAGGAGGCACCAGCCATTGCTATGAACTGCCCTGCTTCGGCCAATAGCCATTTTCATCAAAGCCTATTGGCAGATCATTAAGATAGCACTTAGGAGCCTTCCACCGTGCAGTCAGGCAGAGAAGAAGAGCAACACCCAGGACTGTGTGTGACACAGCCAGAGGTTATTGCCTAAGGGGACCTGTCCTTAAACAAGACCCTGCACTGGATAGGAACCAAAACTTGATCTCACCAATGGGTGGTGGAAGTGTAACCGTGACTATCTTCTGCCTGGTCTTCTCTGACCCATGGCTTTAGAGATATTGATCGCTATGCGGACTATTGAACCAGGCAGAGGCACCTCTGTGAATGCGAGCTGTAGGATTCATGCCATAGTGAGAACAGTCCAGCTGCTGTAATGTCCAATCCTCAGGGAAACTCTGCTGTTCAGTATCTTACCTGACAGCCCACAGAGGTCAGTCAAAGAAAGTAGGTTGATTTACATCAGGTGATAATCCAATCTGATGCCCGAAAGGAGAGGGAAGAGGTTTTTTTCCATAAAAAACAGAGGTAGATGCTTGGAAAACTCATTAAAAGCCCTGAAAATACAATGGATAATGAATCCTCAGTGGCCATAATGTCTGTGTAACCCAGTGGGCAGCAGACACCACATTTATCTTCCACATGTTCCCTGTGGTCCCTTAAAATGCCTTATCAGAGGAAATCTGTGTTGCTGGAGGATTGAAAATATAAACACTCCAATTAAAATCTTTATCAGTCAGATAATGCCTGAGAATTGAAGTCTTGCTCTGAGCCTGTCCATCTCCCACTGATGACCCCTAAGATATATTGCTGAAAAGCTTTGCAAAGTAGGCTGCAGAAACATACTGTTCTTTTACTGGTTGCCAGCTAATTGTGGGCTGCTCGATCTTTTTTTTTTTTTTGGTGTTTTGATTTTTCTCTGTCCTCCAGCATTGAAAATTCATTAGTCACAGAGGCGTGAGGTTAAACGGCACTGCGTGCAAATCGCATTTTATTTTAGGTTGCATAAGCTTCACAAAATTTCTGCCTAATGCTTTCGCATTCTCTCGTGGCCTCTCCTCCTCCTTTCCATTATCCTTGTCATTTTAACAACAAGACTGATCTTGTTCACTGGTTTCTGATCCCCACTCCCCCTCCCAGCTCTCAGTTTACAGTCGTTTTTATTGTAATACAGCTCAATAGGAAAGATTCAAAGATGCAAAGGACCATGAGGGATTTGCTTCCCATCAGTCTCTGTTGAAGCACAGGTATCTGTGCCCTTGAAATCTCACCAGCGCTGAGAAGCTGTAGGATCTTAGGCTGATCTTCAGACTAATCCTTAGGTTGCTCTTGTTCTGCCCACTCCCAGTGTCTTTTCAGTACTCAGGTTCGTTGGTCAAGGAGTTTGGAAGTTAACAGAGGTAGCAGGTTTCCACCAGCTGGGGAAGCTGACCTATTATGCTTGTTTAATAGCAGAACATGTGGTATTGGCTCTATATTTTTACTCTTGCTCCTTATTTCACAAGTATCCTAATGATGCTAGAATATCTTTCCTTCCTACTTAACGCTGTAATTACGGTCATTTGGATTCGCATCATGTGAAATCTTTAAACTTTAAGTCTTTAAGACTTTGAATCAGTGTACACATATCCAGCCAGACTGGCTTGGCTGTCCACCCTCCATTGCTAATCAAGGGAGCAAAATGGGTACTTCTGGAACGACTCACTGCCTCCACAGTAAATGTCTAAAACAGACCAGATGACTTGAATCCTGTTTCTTCTCATTGGCTATAAAGAGAGCCCAGGGACTAGCTCCAACAGAGACATCTACATCACAGTCCTTTCTTCTTGGCCAGAGGAATCCCACTGGAGACACCTGGCTCAGAAGCAGGCGTGTACACTGTGGGTGTCTAACGTTTGGGGAGATTCGAGCTGATGAGATCAGATGAACTCTGGTAGCCTGAATTATGTGGCCATTAAGAACAGACAGTGACAACGGTCCTCTCTTGGTATGCGACCATGTCAGATATACTCTTGCCTAGTGTCACCAAGAAGTACGCTGGATACGTAGCGTTATAAAGAGAGGCATGGTGACAGCTCCCGGTTGGAGGTCAAAAGGTGTTTAACGAGGAAGTGAGGTTAGCCATAGAAGAAAATGTCAGGGCAACAAAAAAAAGTTTCTATGTCATATCAGCCAACTGTTCACTGTTTTTGACTACCAACCTAGACTAGCCAAAGGATCTCAGGAAGCTACTGAGATACTTCATGCTTGGGTCTGCTCTTGAACCCTGGGACACATTTACCGCTTGCAGATAAGCTTCTGCTAGGCTCTAGAGATGGTGAGGTTAAATATTTGCTGAAAAAATAAGGAAGGGTGTCCAGGTTCATGCCAACATCAGGCTGCAATTTTGTTAACCCTTGTTTTGGCCTTAGATAGACAGAAGTGAGAGAGCTCCCATGTTCTTCCAGTGTTCACCCAGCTCAGTAAAAGCTTGTTCAACACACAGCCCAGATGAGCGCCATCTTCTTTCTGCTGTGATGGGTGCTAGCCAAACATCCCCACCTAAAGGCATAAAATGGACTCAGAGAGACTTGAACTCCTACTTTTCAGGAATAACTATTTACCGTAAAGCAACCCAGGCATCCACAAGCCGTGGAAAGTGCCCTTTGGAAAATGTTCCTAGGGGAGCAAATCAGGGAGGTGGATGGATTGGAGACCAGTTAGAGGCCAGCTGCACACTCTGTCAACCTTAAACGAATGAGCTGTCACACGGATATATTGGGAGAGGGACATTGGTTAGTAAATTAAAGTTCTGACAGCTCTTGACTCCAATCCAATGTGCTAATTGGAAAGACTTCAACTGTTGCCTTCCCCAGAGACCTATATCTCAATCACAGGCTCACACTCCCCAGTTCAGCCCAAAGAGCTCTTATCGTCTACTGCCTGATCTTTTCCTGGAAAAGGCTCAGGAGTGTGAGAACAGGAGAAAAGATTTCTTTGCTCCTAGAGGGCTTTGTTGAGCTCTTCTGTGCCTCAGTAGTTGCGCACACAAAAGGGCCTGATCCTCTGCTCGTGACAAGTCAGTGTCTCACCACTGTGGAGATATCGCTATCCAAGAAGCTGCCCCACTTTCTGCAAATTAGAGACCTTCTGGTGGTGGACGATGGCAGAGTTACTCCTCTTTATGCTGAGAGAGGATCAGTGCTCATTACACTGATGTAATAAACATTGAAATTTTGCACTCTTAATTACGGCTGTAACTGATTCCACTATTATTGGTTAAGTACCAATTATGTAGATTTACAATAGCCTGTGGCATTGCGTGTCTATATCCAGCATCTGATGTGCCAGAATGACTTGGATAACATTGTATTAACTATCAAAAGGTGGGATCTGAGACCATGCTCTTTCTCTCTAGACTGGCAGGAAATAACTTCATTATTTGGGCGGTACATGCAGGAAAACACTGACTTTCCAATGGTGGCTGCTTTGATTTCGCTATTTGCATCCAGCTCATCTTTGTTTATAAAATTGTCTTCTTTCCCTTAGATGATCCTGAAATCTTTGACACCTTTTGGCTGTATTCCCAGGTAGGCACTTTCCCAGCTGGTATGTGTAGCTATTAGCCAGAGCTGGACCCAGAGCCTTTATGAGAAAGTCATGTCCTCTTGCAGTCTCTTTAACAGAGAGAGGTTATGTTTTCCTCTCCTCTGTGACGGTAACATGAGAAAGTGGCAATGTGCGTTTTATATATCATATCCTAACAGAAATGCACAGATGCTGACTTGGGGACAGGTGCTCCAAAGTTATTGGAAAGGCTGTCCTTCTCGAGAGGCAGAATGTGAGCACCTCACCAGAAACTGGCCAAGAAATGTACATAAATCTTTTACCTCTTCCAAGAGAGCTCCAAGAGCTACAATTACCGCAAGAAATCAAGACCACAGCTCTTCCCCATGACCCAGTAACAGCAGTCGAAGAAAATATCCCTCTAAACATTTACCTCAGCTCAGTCTGATCCCATATGTAGCCCTGAGCAATATGAAGTTTTCTTAGTAAATTATTTTAATTCCAGCATATTGAAACACTTTTCCTGCGGCCTCTTAGAAAATGAGCACTGTTGGTAAATCCTCACTTATCTAAATAAGGGAGAGGGAAAGCCACTTTTGTTCTGTAGAATGGACTACAGAGGCACATGGGCAATCACAGAATCACAGAATCACAGAATCACAGAATCGTTTAGGTTGGAAGGGACCTCTGGAGATCATCTCGTCCAACCTCCCTGCTCAAGCAGGGTCACCTAGAGCATATTGCCCAGGATCACATCCAGACGGCTTTTGAATATCTCCAGCGAAGGAGACTCCACAACCTCTCTGGGCAACCTGTTCCAATGCTCTGTCACCCTCACAGGGAAGAAGTTTTTTCTCAGGTTCAGATGGAACTTCCTGTGGTTCAGTTTCTGCCCATTGCCTCTTGTCCTGTCACTGGGCACCACGGAGCAGAGGCTGGCCTCATCCTCTTGACACTCCCCCTTCAGATACTTGTACACGTTGATGAGATCCCCTCTCAATCTTCTCTTCTGCAGGCTGAACAGGCCCAGCTCTTGCAGTCTTTCTTCAGAGGAGAGATGCTCCAGCCCTCTAATCATCTTGGTAGCCCTCCGCTGGACTCTCTCCAGTAGGGCCATGTCTCTCTTGTACTGGGGAGCCCAGAACTGGACACAGTACTCCAGGGGAGGCCTCACCAGGGCTGAGTAGAGGGGCAGGATCACCTCCCTCCACCTGCTGGCAACACTCTGCCTAACGCACCCCAGCAGACCATTGGCCTTCTTGGCCACAAGGGCACACTGCTGGCTCATGGTCAGCTTGCTGTCCACCAGCACTCCCAGGTCCTTCTCTGCAGAGCTGCTCTCCAGCACGTCAACCCCCAACCTGTACCAGTGCGTGGGGTTCTTCCTCCCTAGGTGCAGGACCCTGCACTTGCCTTTGTGGAACTTCACGAGGTTCCTCTCCGCCCACCTCTCCAGCCTGTCCAGGTCCCTCGGAATGGCAGCACAGTCTTCTGGTGTGTTAGCCTCTCCTCCCAGTTTAGTATCATCAGCAAACTTGCTGAGGCTGCACTCTGTGCCTTCCTCCAGGTCATCGATGAATACCTTGAACAAGACTGGACCCAGGACTGACCCCTGGGGGACACCACTAGCCACAGGCCTCCAACTTGACTCTGCGCCATTCACCACAACCCTCTGAGCTCGGCCATCCAGCCACTTCTCGATCCACCGCACCGTCCACTCATCCAGCCCACACTTCCTGAGTTTACCTAGGAGGATGTGATGGGAGACAGTGTCCGAAGCCTTGCTCAAGTCCAGGGAGACAACTTCCACTGCTCTGCCCTCATCTACCCAGCCGGTCATTCCATCACAGAAGGCTATCACATTGGTCAAGCATGATTTCCCTTTGGTGAACCCGTGCTGACTACTCCTGATCACCTTCTTGTCCTCCAGATGCTTAGTGAGGACCTCCAGGAGGAGCTGTTCCGTCACCTTTCCAGGGATGGAGGTGAGGCTGACAGGCCTGGAGTTTCCTGGCTCCTCCTTCTTGCCCTTTTGGAAGACTGGCGTGACATTGGCTTTCTTCCAGTCCTCAGGCACCTCTCCTGATCTCCAGGACCTTTCCAAGATGATGGAGAGTGGCCTAGCGATAACATCCGCCAGCTCCCTCAGCACTCGTGGGTGCATCCCATCAGGGCCCATGGACTTATGGATGTCAAGTTTAGACAAAAGATCTCTAACCCGATCCTCCTCCACCAAGGGAGAGTCTTCCTTTCTCCAGCCTTCCTCTCTTGTCTCCAAGGTCTGGAATTCCTCAGGACTGGCCTTAGCAGTGAAGACAGAAACAAAGGCAGCATTCAATAACTCTGCCTTCTCTGTATCTTTTGTCACCCACCCCATTCAGCAGCAGGCCAACATTTTCCCTAGTCTTCCTTTTGCTCTTGATGTATTTGAAGAAGCCCTTCTTGTTGTCCTCTCGACATCCCTTGCCAGATTTCATTCCAAGTGGGCCTTAGCCTTCCTTGTCGCATCCCTGCACGCTCTGACAACGTCCCTGTATTCCTCCCAATGCCACCACAGTGGGATGGAGGAGAGAGGAGAGTTTCCTGCAGGAATAATTTTACAAACAATCCATTTGAATGCATTGTCACCGAACAGCCAAGCTACTCAGAAGGGTATTTGATTAACCGGTGAATGAACAGTTTAGATATGCTATTTTGGGAGAGTGGAGCAAACACGGCTCCAGAGGAAGTCAGTGGGAGAGGAAAACAATCAGCATCTCTGGGAATGTTCAAAGAGAAGATGTATATGGTGTATAATGTCAGCATGGAGGATAGCTAAAAAGGCATTTAAATGTCACTGCACCATGTTCTGATCTCACATCATATTCACATTTGTGGATTCAGACATTTTGAAAGGGTCGAGTAAGTAAAGTGAAGGAGGTGAAGGAAGGAAAGAGATCGGTATTCAGGGTGTTTCAAGCACTGAACTCCAGAACAGCTGGGCCCCTGGAAACTATCCCCAGGTGAGTGCCCTGATTAAACATATACTAATAAAACCAATAGAATAGAAATAATCAAGGAACCTTAATGCCTCAGGAGCTTCCCCAAAAGCCTATGCGATACCTCCATGACTCCTCATTTACATGTTGGTGTATAAAGATCAGGTGCAGATCCTGCACAGCTATACTGTTTTTGAGCCCAGCACACTTGGCCTGACAGAGGAAAGGCACATCCTCCGTGGAACCAACCTCATCCTGGAATGCCCACTCTTCTCACCCCAGTTACCAACGTGGCTCCCCCAGGATGGAGACATCTCAAGAGGGAAGCCTTCAGGTGCCCCCATGATCTCCTGCCACGGTGCTATCCAGCCTCCAGGTTCAAGATGTGGATGAGCTGTGGCTACCACATGACTCCGCATGAAGAGGAGAGCTCAGGTCTTGAAAGCCGTACAGCCTTACTGCCTCAGAGCTGCTCCAGAGGCGATTAACTCTGCAGCACAAGGAGCTAAGGCATAAGGCATGTTCCCGCTCCTGAAATAGCCACTTTGCTGCTGTGCCTGGGACCTAAACCAAGCTGACCCTTCACTGAGTATTCACACTTGGCTTTTAATTACTGTTAAAATTAGTGATGGTTTCTTTGTTTCTTCTTCAGGCAGCTTTGCAGGGAACAGAACAGAAGCACTGAAGCCGCTGCTGGAAAGTCTGTGGAGGAAATGATGTGCCCTTAAAGCCCAGGGTGGGAAGGTAAGGGGAAGAAATGAGCTGAGCTGAGAACCACATAAGGTGAATCTATGTTAGAAATGCTGAGGGTCCTGTTCAGCACCTGGAGAGGGGGACCAAAACTGATCAGAAAGAGATGCAGCGCCTTTTGAATGGAACTATTCACGTTGTGTCTGGGCACAGGGACCTGAATGAAACGCGTCGGGCCCACAGTGGAAAGCAGTGCCTGCTGCTTTTCCATTATGACCATTCCTATCCAGTTCTGTGATGGGACACTCTCAGCACTGGCTCCCTCCCCTGGAAAGTACAGCTCGCATCTTATTTGTGAAGGTCCAATGTCCATGAAGGACTTACGTCTCAAATGAATAGTGTTGCTGCTGCCGCCACCACACTCTCTGAACGTAAGCAAAACATGTAAGGAGAACTAGCAAGCATATCAACTCACCCGTTGCTAACATCCTTGTTTGCTCCAGAGGTGCCTGCTCCAGTTGCTTCACGGAACATTAAGTGAAACACGGAATGATTCTCTCCATCCTGATCTTGGCTTGAAGTTTGCTGCTTCTGTTTCAGAAATGCAAAAAGTATTGGGAACCTACAAGCTGGCCTGTTCCCCTCGACACACAGATACATACACTTGCGTCTGATGGATGAATAAAGGATGCTGCCTTTTCCTACCAACGCACTTGATGATTCAGCTTCAGAAAGTCAACCTGTCTGCACTGGGAAATCAAGCAGTGATAATGTGGCTGTGTGCTCTTTCCAGGGCTCCTGAAGGACATGAACTCTACAGCATGACCCCAAACCACAGCAGACAGCAAAGGAGGATGCTTCTGGAGAACAGTTTGCTTGGCCATTTTCCTCTGTTTCCCTTTCCGGGGACTATTCAGTGTGTCTTGATCTTCCGTGCCATTAACTTAGGCTGCTCCCAAGCAGCTCTTGCCCAGATACAGTCCCACAACTGGGGCAAGAGCGGCTGCTTCTGGAAACCACTGAGGTCTGCAATGCCTGTAGTCCAAACACAGACCTGCTGAAGCTGTGTCCACTGCACCGAGAAGGTGTGAAGCTCTGATATGCAGCATTATGGCCAGCTCAGCCATTTTGAAAGGGTGATTTATATCACAGCCTCTGGTGCAAAGAGCGTCCAAGTGAGTCGTAATGTATTTGTGGCATCTTTCCACCACTAGGGTGATTGCACAGTAGGGGTCAGACTCTACCAGCACCTTGTTCACTGGGGATTAAGGACAGTTACTTTGTGAAATACAGCCCACAGTCTGCATCACAGGAGCCCAGACTGGCTCCCATCTCTTCAGCCTGGCGGGCCTGGCTCTGAGACCTCATATGCTATATACTAGATGCATCCTGCAGCACATAAAGGGTTACTGTGCAATGAAGGAGCTTGTGGTGTGGCAGAGACATACAAGGAAAGCATTAATCACAATGAAAAATGTAAGGAATGTCACCCTCTGTAAAATCAAGCCCTTGTTATCAGTTTGAATGACTACCATTCTCGAGCAGATTGGGTTTTGCTTCTCTCTCGGACCTCAGTGAAGCCAGTGCCACTGACATGAGACGCTTTGCCTTTCGCTATGCAGATTAGGACAGACACAGTCACTAGTCACCCTCTAACTGCAGTGACAGAGCCCTCACTGCCTTGCCAGGCCCCACAAGATTTTCAGGACTGCAGGAGTTTGGACTTCCAAAAGGCAGGGTTGCAGAAGGCCAGAGAAATCATGCACTACCATGTTTGGAAGGTCAGGCCTTTGGGGTGGCTGGAGGGATTGGGTACTGGTAGGTGATCTGAAGGACAAAGGAGACCAATTACCCCCACGGTTTGGACAAGCAGAAAAACAGAGGTGACACAGCAATGATGATCAACTCAGTTGGGTTGTGGGGGAACCGCTGAGGGAAGGAATAGACTCTGCGAGGTTTGGAGAGAAGGTTGCACCAGTGGTGCTGTTCCTGAGTCCATCCCAAAGCCTTTCGTTTTTAGTGAAAGAAAAGCATCCTTGAGAAACTTCCAAGCATGCAGAGGATCTCCAAAGAGTCCTCTCCATATTTCCAAGCACAGCCCCAAATCTCTTCCTGCTAAATGTTACAGCTTGTACCAACTGGCCTATTCTCAGTTTGGCTTCTGTTCTGGTGACTACTTCAAGTGTTACTGAAGAAGACTCGGGATAGACATCTCCTGAGCTTGAAGCCCTTTCTGCAGCCATATTTCTCAGTCCTTATCAATAATTGAAGGATAAAAATCATGTTATTGTCTGGAAGGTCTGGTCTCAGTAATCCTGGGTAACCACATATGCAGATGTAGTGCTGTGACTCCTTCCCTCCACTCACCATCAGATGGCAGAAGGAGCTTCTTACTCTCTAAGCTTTAAACCAGATTGTTGAGGTCCCTTACACCTAGAGAGGATATAGATAAGTGTTTCATTTGCTAGTGGAAATGTATTTTCGCAGTGGTGAGTTTCACCCAATTACATAATTCCTATAAAAGATGGGTTTTACACCTGAGGATAGAAGCCAAGTTCTGTCCCCTGGCTTCTATGGGGCCAGGCTGTTCTCAACTCAGAAATGAAGAAGCTGAGGCATGGTTGCTCTCAGCCCTGGGGTAACACAGAAAGCAGATCAGGGGAATGACAGCCTTGGAGGGACTCACAAGCACCATGCTATGCTTTCTCTTGGCTCTGGAGTGTAAAAACAGTTAGTTGTTAGCCAGCATCCCAGGCCATTAGTAACTACACTCTCCTCTGTCCACATATGCTTTGGAGCAGGAAGTAGCAGCACCTCTCTGTTTCCGAAGCTCAACTTGCAGCACGAGCCAGGATTCAGGATCCAAATCACTGCTTCTTCTTGCTCAGAAGCGCAGGGGCAGCAAAGGAAGGCACTAGGAGGTAGCATTGAAATGAATAAGAGGAGGTGGTTCCTGACGCATGTCTTTAAGATGAGGAGCTCCTTGCTGCAGTATGCAGTGTGCACTGAAAATTTACAGCAGTTCAAAAGTCAATTGGAGACATTCGTGATGGGAAATCTAGTGAGATCTATTAATTACAAAGAGCTATGAATTGCTGCAGGCTGGGAGAGTATTCTGTGGCAGCGTCATGTATGTGGTCCTCTTCCTTCTCTTCTTGTGGCATCTGCTGTGGCTGCTGTTAGAGGCAGGGTAATAGGCTAAGCAGTAGGACAGTTCTTACATGCCTATGATCTGCGTTTTAGGTTTTTTTTATTTCACTCTGGACTTAGGTGGAACCAACTGCTTTTGTAACAGCAGAGACTTTTACAATCGGATGCACGAGGGCAGAAATGCAGAATGACATTCTTCTGTGGACCTGGAATGATAGCCCTAGACTGACCATTTAAATGACTTTTGTGTTTTTTCAAAGGTGGCAGATATCAGCCACCTATTCTCCAGGAGAGATTCTTTGAGGTAATGCTTTCACAGCCAATATGTATGCGAAGATAACAGCAAGGAAATAATCTTCCAGGAGGGTTGAGGGTTGAAGACACCAACACAGTCTCCATACATGGAGGTTTTCTAGATCAGACTGATTAAGTAACCTTATCCGGGAAGTAACCTGACTGAGTAACCTGGTCTGATCTTGTAGCTGACCCTGCTTTGAGCAGGGTTTTGGACTGGAGACCCTCTGAGGTCCCCCCGAGTGATCCTCTCTGCCTCTGAGCACAAAATGGAGCATGGACAAAAACCTCTCACTGCATCCTGCAGCTTCACAGACATGGTTGATCTGACAGCCCAAGCTTCTTGGTGATGCGGATCTCTGAAAGACAGAGTAACTTTCTGCCTCAGCGTTATCAGGACTAAGGGAAGTCAAGCCAGTCAGCAGGGGTTTGGGTGCCTTCCCAGGTGGCTGCCATTGTTCTTCTGACTGGAGCCCCAGATACAACCAGAAGCTGGGGGAGATATATATCTTTTCCCTGATTTACTTGCTCTTTGGAGATACAATGAGGCAGTACTTGCAATCTTTGCTGAACTTTCCAGAATAGATAGTGCAACAAGGAAAACGGGGCTCCATTCCTTTTTCCTTACCAAAATCAGTATAGCTGGAGGCAAAGAAGTTGAAATAAGGACCCCAAATGTAGATTTGCTTTGTGGGTGACTATTGTTGCAGATTTGCTTTGGAGAATTTTGTGCCTTTGCTGCCTTGTGAGGGGAGATTTTCAAAAAAAAAAAAAAAAAAGAATCACGGAGTGAAAGGATCAAAGACCTCTTTTCTGATTTATCCGAGTGGAAATGGACTTGGAGCACTGCAAACCTGGTCAGCTTTTGCATGTTCCTGTGTGGTTTTGTAAACAGTTTGACATTTATTCTGTGTGGATTGCTTGTGATATTGGACCACTTTTGTGAAATTACAATGCAAAAAAAATTGACTGTGTGCATTGTCAAATTGTAATGCTTTAAAACTGCACAAATCTTAAAATGTTCAGTGACCCCAAATGGCCAAAAGCAGCTTTTACATCTCATTGGGAATCACAATGATTCAGAACTAAGAGAAATTGATGAGAAAATTGATTTTAACAGAATTTTCAGTTGAGAATAATCCAAACAAGCCTTCTCATTTTGCACTTCTCATTTTGTAGTGGTACTCATCTCTGGTCTGCCGATTGCACATGGAAGCGGTAGTTCTAGGTGCTCTAAGCCCCAGGTTTGCCTTATATGCCCCTCTTTTATCCTGGGCAACAGCTCGCAAGTTATCTGGCATTTCCTTTCTTTGCCTGAGCTGTACCCTGACCCTTTGTAGATGCGGTTTTTTTGGCTTAGTTCAAGAGAAGAAGAAATGTCAAAATCAGGTGTATTTCTTAGAAGGTAAAGCTTCTCATTTTTGAATTCTCAGTAATTAACTTTCCCTTTTGGCTTCCTCCCCAAAGCTGATCCAGTAACCCTTTTACTGTGCTGGGAAGAGCTGATGAGATCACAGCTTAAGGTGAATGTAAATCCTCCTTGCACCTCGGTGGCAGTGAGTTTTGTATATGAAGGAAATGACACATTTGAAATCCAGTTTGGTTCTTAAACGTAGGGTAGCATGAACCCAAGATCAGGACACAGCTTGTCACTTGAAACTAGACTGAAACAATTATTAACGCAATGTTTCGGGAGTGATTCTTGTTGCTAAGCTCCAGTATTGTGCTAATTTCCTTGTTTAAGTTTGCAGGATTGCTTTCTTTTTAAAATCTTTTTAACCCAAGCTGACATTCTTTTCTGTCTCAGGAGAAATTTCTGTATCATAGTCAGAGAAGCAGCTGAGAGCTGAAAGCTGCATACACATAGGGACACTTCAGCAAATCAATCCTCTTTGCTTTTTAAAACAGGGCAATCGCTTAACAAGGAAGACAGCAGGATGCAAGTCGAATGCCAGCCTGCTTTGCAAGACAGCAGGATTTGGGTCTGGCCTGTGCTGCTCAGTCTCTGGGTGACCCTGTGCAAGTCACTTTGCACCAAATCCGCAGCAATTCATTCATCATCTTAGAGGTCGCAGTCTGGCTATCCCTTTGTCACGGGGTAGCATCACGCTCTCGAGGAGCCCCCTTTGATTCCCTCCCCTCAGATCAAAGCCAGGAAATCCCAGGACAACGAACTTTGCTGTGGACCTTGGCCATACCTCAAGCAAATTGAGACTAGCACTAGCAACTACTCTTTACTTTTTAGCTACCAACTAGAGGGATCCTGAAGCACAGAAATCAGGGGCATGTGAGCAAGGACTTCACTCCACAGTCCCCTTTCGATCAGGCAAGAGGGACCAGCCTGAAGATGCCAGGCATCTTGACTTTGTAACGCACTCCCCTTCCCTCAGGACACGTCTGCTCTGCGGGATAAAACAGGCCAGGGACCCATCCCTGGCCCTTAGGTCAAGTGGCACAGCCCAGCTCACATCCATATCGCTAAGCTGACTTCCTCCCCTCAAACCTAGGCAGCTTGTGACCAGCTGGTCTACACTAGACCCCAAAACATGCCTGGAGCTAGGGATTTATACCTAGAAAGGAGGATCCTGGTGGATCCTGGCATAGGCTCTTTGGAGCGAGAATGGGACATGCCATGCAACAGGCCTGTTAGCCACTGGCTCCAAAAATGCCTTTCACAGAATCACAGAATCACAGAATTGTTTAGGTTGGAAGGGACCTCTGGAGATCATCTAGTCCAACCTCCCTGCTCTAGCAGGGTCCTCTTAAGGTTTCCTTGAGTAGGCAGGTCTCTCCATCAATTTGAAGAGCCCTTATTAGATATCCTGGTGTGCTGCAGTGCCCAGTGGTGTTGCCTAGCAGGGAAGGGGTGCAGTCAAGGATGGGATGCGACTGGCTTTGCCTCTGGTTTCCTCCAAATGGTTTAATGGAGAGAGGCTGGTCTAACAACAAGGAAGATCTCTTAACCATGGCGTATAACTATCTATGGCATAGGCATGTGAGATCATCATACGCCTATGTCATCAGAGCTGCCTCGCTCACCCAACCTAAAAGTGCCTTCCTGTTTGCAGAGGGAATCCGCTGGGCCTGCCTCCTGCCTGCCTGTCAAACAAACTGCTGCTAGGAACCCTTGTTCTAATGGTTTGTAGACCTCTAGGTTTGCAGTGCAGGCTCATGCACTTGCAAGCCAGAAGGAATCGTTCATGGAGAGCCAACCTAGTCTCCTACACAACCTGAGCCAGAAAACCAGCCGGTGACTCCTACATGGCGGCTCTGTTTTAGGCATGTCCTTTTCAGTCAATCTTTAAGTAGTCCACAGCCAACCTTGCCTGGGCGTGATTTATTCTCACCTTTGCCTTGGTGGAGAAGGCTGGGAAAACCCTACACAAAGGCAAGAACGAAACCTCTACCAGGTCAGGAAGTGTCTCATGAAGCCCCTTTCCAAATCATGAGTCCCACCAGGCCAAGGTGAGGATAGGTCATTTAAACCTCCTAATAGGACTTGTTTGGGCGTGACCTGTTTACTTTAGATAGTCAATCCCCTTGGGCTCAGCCGCCACCTCAGCAAGGGCATGGCACTGAAGGCACAGATCAAACAGTCCTGTTTTTTTGTGTCATGCAGTGTTGGTCTCATCATCAGCCTAAAGGCCAAGAGTGTTCCTGACCACTGTGAGAATTAGGTACCCTGGAGAAATTCATATAAACCTGGCTGCATTTCAATAAGATATGGGCTCCTATGTTCCTTTGGCTCCCTTTGAAGATCTCAGCCAAAAAAAAACCTAATAACAACAGGGAGACAAACACTGCATTTTAAAGCACACTCAGCCCAGTCCTTAGCAGAGGTCACAGGAGGTCTATCACTTTGCAACAGTCGAGGATCTGACCCAGAGACAATTAGTTTTGTTTGGGGAGAAAATTCCTTCCTGAGCATCTTTAGAGGCAAGCGATGGACTCTTAAATCCTCCCAATTACCTTCAGCACAAATGTCCTTCAGCCACACAGGAACATTAAAAAAAAATGCAAGAAAAGTTCCCCAAGTCCAAAATGAATTTAAATAAGCCAAGAGTCAAGCAGCAGACTCATTAGTCTCGCTGCTGTGTTGCCTTTTATTCCTGCCATGGCTTTGCACTTTCTAACAGCTGCTTCTGTCAGGGGAGACACCTCCTTCCCTGGCTGGGCAGGAGGATGAAAATTTGGACATTCAGGCCTGCCCGTTCTGACCAGCATGCTGTGCCGTAATTGCAATCTGCCATCTCAGAGAAATAGACAGATTTGTTTAAATAAAGACAGCCCCAAAAGCACCTGTCCCCAGATGAAAATGATTCTGTCTCCAATGCCAGTGTGAAAGGTGCAATTTGTGTCCATGACCGAGTTTTATTAAAAGCTCTCCCCCATTCCCTCATATCATTATCAGAGTAGGCACTCTTACACTTTTCCTCCAGATACATCAGTATTGTTACAAGGCTGGAAAAAGCAGCAGTTCTGGGGTATGTATGCAAGTATTTGGGTGAGCTACCTGCATTAGAAGGTTAAAAATATGCTCACAGGCTATTAAAACAGAATAAATCTCGCTCAGATTAGTCACTCCACAGCTTCTCTTGCTGGCTAGTTTTTATTCCAAATTCAAGGATGAAACTTCAGGAGAACTTGCCCCCACATGGCTACATGCATGTCTACACTGTTCCTGCAAATGCCACCAAGAGGTACCCATGCTGGCTCTGACCATTCAGCTACAGAAGCCCTTTGCAAAGCTCTGAAGTGCATCCTCCCGTTTGATAGCCCCTCAAGGGAGGCTGGACCACGTCCTTCTCCAGCTCACAGCCTCTGCATCACGCTGTATGGTGTGATACGGACACTGCGGTGGAGGAGCTGTCTGCCCCTCACAGCTGTTCAGTGCCATTTAAACAACCCTTTGCTGTCCCTCCTTAACATCTTCGGGCTGAACAAAAGTGGTTGCTGGCCAGGATGACCCAACATATGCCCACGTGGAGCATCCAAGGCGATACAAGTCACAATCTGCATGACAGCATGACGTGACCCCTCACTTACCCTTCCACAGGGCACATGGGGGCTGTTGCCTGGGAACACACTGTGGTGCCAGCAACTGAAGAAAAAAATCCAAACTCCCGTCATTACCCCCAAGAGACCATCCATTGCTTCCTACCTGCCTACCTTACCTCTCCAGGATGGCTCCTATAGTCCCAAATGCCATGTGACCCAGTATTACAACTCTGCTCAGCAACTCTTCTGTCGTCCTTGCCTTCTGCTACCGTCTTCCTTCTTCTCCTTCCTCTCCCTGGTGTCACTTTCTCTCTTCGCCCCTTTGATCTTTCCCTCATCTTCCTGTTCCGTGTCTCATTTTGTTTCATAATGTTTCTGTCGCTAGTGATGTATCTACACTTGTTTATACATACATGTATATATATCTGTGTGCGGGTGTGGGTGTGGGTACTTTATATATGTGTGTCTGTGTGTATATACATGTCTGTGTGTGTATATATATATCTATATATACACACACACCTATATTAAAATATTAGCGCCTTGCATTTTGCTCATCTGGAGAGTGAGGCACTGGAGGGATGTTGGAGGGCTAATCCTGTTCCGGATGGGACGTGTGCTTGTGTGATCCAGGATCAGATATGCATCTTCTCCACCTCTGCCTTCACCACTGTAATTTTATTGATCCAAGCTGAAAAAGCCGTGGAGAGGAAAGAGGATGCTGAGGCTCTCAGCCATTAATGCAGAATTATAGTTCCCTGCCAGATCTTTCTGCTCTACCATGCCAGCACGGTGCTCGTGTGCTTGTGAAGTGCTGGTGAGCGATGGCAGCCTGAGGACGTGCCCACATGGGAAATCTGCTGTGTCTGCATGTTTCTGATGAGGTCTTTGGCCTCATGTTTCCTTTTTCCTTGGCACGCCATCACATATTGTCTTAGCCAGCAGCAAGTGATTTATGCCACGAATCGGACCAGATCAAAACTTGTCCCCAGGAAGATCCGTACTGGGACCAGTGGACAGCGAGGAGTTGATGCTGGGTGCACGAATGCCAGCCATGTGATAGCTTCGGTCCCTGACATTTGGTACGCGGCAGACTTTAATAACGCCATTGCCCACCTCTAGCAAACGAGTCCTCAAAGAGCTGCGATTCTGATTGTCAGGGAGGGAGAGAAAGGGTAATTAAAAGGCTCAGTGACAGGTAATAAGAAGAAAGGAGCAGCAGCTCTGCTGAAAGGCCCAGTGCTCTCCCCTTCCCTCCCTCCGACAACTCCCCTAGTGCCTGTGCAAGCCCGGCTCCCGCCACGCTGCCCAGGGCCAGGAGTGACCTTATCCAGGAACACAAAGGGAATCGGACTTCCTCAGCTCCTATCACTGAAAACGTCAGTTAGCGCTAATTGGACAGTACTGGAGTGAGTGCACGGAACAGGGGAGGGAGGACAGGGGCTGTAAGATTTAGTACGTTTCTTTCTTCTTTTGCCGGAAAACACAGGAAATCATATGGTGAAAACGTTCCCACGCAAGTTTCAGCAGGAAGTTTCCGCAGGATGGAGCTTTTATCCCAACAGCGAATACCAAATGCCCCTGAAGGGACACTGAGTGGGGTAGGCAGGGTTAGAGGAGACTCAGGTTTGGGTCGGTGCCTTGTATTGCAGTTGTGTCTACCACGGAGCAACAGGGAAACCTTTGACACGTCAAAAATATATGTGAATCTCTTAGATTAGGTAACACATGCTATTATAATGCTTGATCCCACAGATCCTGAGCTCTCCTACGGCTAGATATCCCCCTTGCAATGTTTATGATTTATTTTCTCCTGCTTTTTTATGTACAAGTCTCATTTTACTTCTAATGGTGAAGAATATTAGAAATTTGAGTGAAAGGGATTTGCTTTGTGCATTGTTGTTATTTTTATTGCCATCAGAAAAGTGTTCTGACCTCTAGTGCTTCAACGTTTTATGACCACCCATACTGAAATCTCCCCAGATTTATGTACTGTAAATGGTAAGTGCTTTGTTCTTTAGGTTATGTGCCTCGGATCCAGATGGCCGTGTTGTGATGGTCTGTAAAGTTTAAGGGCATTTGGGGAGCTCATAAGAAGAGCTTTCATGATGTTGCATTCAAAACTCTCCCACTGGGTAACTTGCACACGCACCTGATTGCCAGGTTTCACATGGGTGATGCCTTCACCCTTCTGATTTCAAACTTTCTAATACTGCATTGAAGACATAAGCGCAAGATTAGCTGCAGATATCTGCATGAGCTGATGGAAGGGCAGCTCCTGAGCTAGGTGGTTCAACATTTATGTTGCCTAAACAAAACATTTCCAAAACGCGCTTCATTCTCCAGTGACTGAGTCTCAGTAGGAGGAGGAAAGATGGCAGAGGTGATAGGGAGACTGAGCCAGAAATAGCTGGGAGATAAAACTTCTTGTTTTAAATCCATTTGTAAAAGCAAAGACAAATTGTGAAGCTGTCTGGAAAAGCAGGATGGCTATTGATAAAGAGGCAATAAGGGAATTCTCAGAAACTGAACAGACACAGCACAAATCAACCATCCAATTTTGTGCTGTAGAGGAGGCTAAGAAAATTCACTAACAGATTTTTAAACTGCAAATTGCAGAATTTGTGAAATAACGTGGAGTAGCTTGGAAGGGACAGCTCTGGATAGAAGAGGACAGGGTCTAGGCAGGTCTAATATTGAGGAAAGAGATTTGCTCCCCACTGTTTTGTGCTGGGGGCATGCTTTGGCCAGCTCAGGTGATTTGGAAAGATGCTTGGTGCCCTTTGCTCAGTTGTTGAAGGAGAGACAATATCACAGACCCAGGGGTGTCCCAGAATAGCCCAGCTGAGCTTAGAAATTTAGTTCATGGTACTTCCTTATTGGCTAATGAAAAATGAAGAGAGGGTAAGAAATTATAATGCAAAAATAAAAAGGCAAAAGCAAATGCCAAGAAAATGCAGTCAGTGAAAAAGATGAGTGATTCTGGCAATTCTAACTGTAACTAATAGAACAAGTATTGAAATAAATCAGTACTTTTATAGCAGATTAAGAAGGAGGGAAAAGCCCAAACCCACAAGCATATGCCTGAGTTTATACAGAGTAAATCTCAACAGAGAAATGTGATGTCTATTTTTAGCTGAAACTATTAGTGGATAAAGAGTTTCTGTTTGGATTTTATTAAAACCCTTGCAACCCTGCTCTCAGAATGAATTCAAGTATGCATTGCTTAGCCAGGCTGCAATGAAGGGAAACTGGGGTGTGAAAAGTGTTAACCACCTATGGAAGCCCACAGAAGCAGAGTAATGCTCTGGGATACTTAAGAGAGTTTAAGCAGAAGAGCACGGATGGAAATATGACAAAAATAACTCAGCTGAATTTCAGAGAAGTAGATCCTCCCAGGAAGATCTTCCAGGCTTCAGGAAAAGGGGGGAAATGGAAATCTAGTTCTTTTGGATAACGCCTGCCAGAGTTCCTGAAACACTGCTGTTTCTTCTCTAGCCTTCAAGGCAGGCCTTCCTTTCTGTCAGCACAGCTCTCAGTTCCTAATCACATTTTAAGCTTTACCTTTCTCAGCGAGCATTCACATTTTCCTCATTTAACTCAAGTAAATCCCATGAGCTAAGCTCTGCGTTGCTTTGGAGAAGGAATCCTCCCGCTCTGCTCTCCATACCACAAGACTATGGGGAAGTGCGTTACAAACTTTTAGGTGAGTCTTCCAAAACGTGCCCAGGTGCTTTGGGACGAGCTTTGTCTGCTTATACCTGGTGGTCTGCAGGGAAGTCATCTCCATCTGAGCTGGCCAGCCTGAGGAGAGCTGGCCAGTGTAGCTGGTTGAGTCTAGGGCATAGTTCATCCCATCTGAAAGAAATGCCTTCACTGAGTCAAGTGGATCACACCCCAACTCCACCGATAGTGTCTCCAGGGAGAGTTTGCACACCTACTGCCCATGGAGGCATCGACACCTTTTGCTGTCTTACTCTGTGATAAGTACTTACTTTACGAGCTGGATCAAGTCGCCCTAGTCATTAGGGCATGCCACCTGGCCATCAGGAGGGCCTGGGTCTCCTGTAAGTCCTGTGTCCTGTCTGACAGACCTGCACAGGCATCTCAGACACCCCAGAGCATCTCAAATGGCACCTTCGCATGGGCAACTGAAGTTACTGTCTATCAGTTTCTCTCTAGTTATCGTAGATTGTGTTGACTATGTATCTTGTGAGTTGTAATAGGAACCTAGACACCTTATAAGTAGTCATCACCCGCAAGCTGAATCACACGGCTAATGTTGGGGAGGATGGATCCTCCTCTTACAGGATTTTTGCTGCGAAGGCATCAGACTGCACATATGTGCCCTGACTCTCTGGAGACGTGCATCTGTACCGCTGCCTCTCCAGGTGATCATCTCCATACCCGAGGTCACTTCAAGTCACTAGAAGAACTCCCAAAGGCCTCCACCGCCTTGGGGCCACGACTCTAGCTTTGATTCAGCCAAGTGTCAGGCCTCTTTAGTCCCCTTTAGCTTCCCCAAAGCAGCTGAGAGGACGCAGCGCTTCGCAGCAGCTCTCCTTGTCACGCTGGCAAGAGGCCGTGATGGAGAGCCACGAGGCACACAGAGAGATTAAAAGCAGACGCTCCAAGTCAGGGATGTTTTAAAAATGTGTGTGTTCAAGTAAAGGACTTTTTAATGTTTTAATAACAAATATTACAAGATATTTTTCTCCATGCCCAGTGCCTGCTGAGCCATCATGCTGAGCCTATATTTATGGCACTGTAAAACACAATGAAGGCAACAGTGCTAGGAATACTAATAGCCTCAAGTTTATTACACTAAGGCTGAGTGCTTCATTTTAATTGCATGGAAACATTTAATTTGTTAGATGAGGTGTCATGTAGTTTTCCTCAGGCACCAGTAACTCATATCCACACTGGGACAATCTAACAGTCTAGAGGAGCCTTTAAAATTAAATGGATTTTACTATTTCTTACCTCTTCTGTGTGTGTGTGGTCAGATTCTTGGGCTTTGTAGAGTTAAAACAGCAGCTGGACCTCCTCGTGCTATCAATTAGTGTCCCTTCGCTAACATGATGGGAACACAGCATTTCTTGCAAGGAAGTGTGGGAGTTCAGAGTTCCCATCAAAGGCACTATCATGCCTCTCCTCAGCAGCCCTCTTCACCACTTTTCTGATCATTTACATTAGTAACATTTAAGGAGTAAGGAGGAGAAGAAACCCAACAGAAATGTGCTTATGCTTTGAACTGATGTTAGAACAGAATATTTCCAAAAGAAAGGCATTTTTCTCAAAAAAAAAAATCCAATTAAAAAAAAATAAAGGAAGCTGTATCTCTGGTATTATTTATTTTGCTTCCCAGGATGTCCCACACAGCAAAAGGGATGGGGAAGAGGAAAATTAAGGACAACTGGAGACAAGTTTGGTCTGTCAAAATAATAATGACAGTTCCAGTTTCCTGGGTAGTTCGCACATGTGCTCAGATAGCGCTGATGAACGTGGAATAAATGTTTCAGTCGGTAAGGTTTCATTTACTTCTGGTGTTAGGGGACCTGCAGCTCACATTAGATTTTTTTTTCCTCCGTGTGCTGATCCAACACGTTTAGATAGTGAAGTCAGAGAACCTCGCTCTGGAAACGAGAGGTGATTTTTTTTTAACTGCGCAGATAAGTAATGACAGCAACAGCTTCACACAACAAGTGGTAAATACCCTATCGCTCTCGATTTTAAAGCGGGATTGGACAGCTCTCTGAGAGATGCGTTATAGTTCAGTTCCCACTTTATGGGCTCGGTGCTGTCATGTCTAAGGAAGAATAATTCTCCTTGCAGGAATTACCAGGGGAGAAGTGTAAGGCAGCATTATGCAGAAGATGAGACTCTCTAATGTCCTCAAAATGCATCTGATCTCCTTTAAGGTGACGAACTAGGCACCGTGGCAACGAGCAAACATGGCAATGCACGCGTGACGAGAAGCCATGTGTTAATGAAAGGCCTGGCTGGGGCTCGCACGATCGTTCGGTTCCCTTAGGCAACGCTTGCCCCCGGGAAGGTGGGAATTGCACGTCCTGATGCGCACGGTCCCCGCGCACGGCTGACTACACCCCAGCGTGGCTGTCTGTCAGACTGAGAGCCAGCAAGCACGGATGTCAGCGCTCAAATCTACCGTGGGCTTTTACCTCCCTGAAATGTCAGTGCTGGAGTCGTCACATCCTCTGAGCTCTTCTCTCCGTCAAACGGCAGCGTTTTTTTTTTTTTTTCTTCTTCTTTTTATAGAAAGTTTGTAGGAGGTGTCCGCCAGAAAACACAGTGCAGGAGGCCAGCGATGTAAAAGCCGGGGACTGCAAGAAAGGTTTTCTTCCCATTGTCTGCATTACCTCGAAAAAAAAGGAAGTCACAGGGTGGTTTCATCTTCTGAGGATGGATTTCTGTACTGCTTCTAACGCCGCAGTGAGTGAGAGCTGAGAAGGGCTTTTCCCTCAGCATTTGCTGGAAATTTTAAACAAGCCTCTTCAGATGTGTCAGTGACCCTTTTTGGAGTGTGTATTTTCTGAAAATGGTCCTGGGAATGAGCTTGTTGAGGCGATAGCCACAGAAATTGGCTGACCCCCAACCACTATCTAACAATAATCATGAGGATGGAATTTCGAATTGATTTTTAAGGCTAAAAGAGGCCCTCTATGTAAATGGCTATTGGATTTCAGTCAGCTGCCCCCATACTGAGAGCAATAGCTCATGTTTAGTTAATGTACAGTTTCTAGGAACTTGCATTCAAATTTTGAAATTGCTCCCAGAAGCCTGATTTTAAGTTATTTATCCAACCAGAATCACAACCTTTATAATGTCAGCTCTCTGAACTAACAGCTCAGTATGAACTCATAAGCTTGTATTTCCACCTAGGCCCTACCCAGGCACCGGGGTAGAAGCACCTCACAGGCATGAATAAATTCATCATTATCATCAAAGCAATCCTTTCCATAGAAGGGCAAGTTCAGCTCAGATGTGGAATTGGTAACCCAGAGGCATTAAGTGATATGACCAGGGTCAGCTGGAGATATGCTGTCTCAAGTAACTCTCCTGGAGGCCAGACCAACTCCCTAACCTCAAAACTGTCCCTGCTTTCAGATGTTGTCATGCTCGCATACTCCTTGCAGATAATAGAAAGATCAAGAATATTCACAAGGTCACCAGTGAATAATTTTGAATAATGGACCACCCGGAGAAAAATCACAGGTTTCTTGCAGAGAACTCATGATCAGGAAGAAGTAAAAGTAGCAGAATTAATTCCTTCTCAGACATTTATTACTACTTTGGCTTCTTTCAAAATGGACATAAGGAAGTTCTGTTTTCTGTCAATGAATTAATGCGCATGGACAGCACAGAAAAATCTCACTAGCCAACAACTTTAAAAATTAGACACCTGTAGAAAGCTGTGACTTTGTGAGTAATTGCACCAACTGAACGGTTTGCTGCTGCCAGAAAAGTGAGCTGCCATTTCCTCTCCCTGTGTTTGCTCATGATCACACGCTCCTTCTGCTCTGGCTGTGATGCTCTGGGACTCTTCTGTGATCTGATTTGGCTCAGGAACACAGCAGAAAGCTAGTCCTTTTTTTGTTCTACAACACCATGCCTGGATGCTTTGCACCCCCAAGCGCAACCCAGACGCTCTCAGGGCATGCACAGGGCATGCGATGCTGGGTTGCAGTTTCAGTAGCCGAAAAACCTACTCTGGTGGCAGTGGCATCGTCCTGGTGTTATTCCAGGCACTTTGAGCTGGAGAAAACACACCAAGAGAAGCTTCCAGGGCTTGGGGGACCCAGCAGAGGCAGTGTTCTGCAGCGTGGGCACATCCAGGATGCTCAGGAGAGATCTTGGAAACTCCCACAGATCTCAGGAACTTGAATGGACTCAGAATTTGACCCCTTTGGACCCGATTCACAACACAGGCTGTGGTGAGGCACTAACTCTGAATGAACACTGGGACGTGGCACGTGCCATGGGGTTAGGAAATGAATTGCACCGTACGGCTAAGCGGTTTTTCCTTGACCAGGACCTTTACTGCCTGCCTGTCTGACTGCATATTTAGGACTTTAACTATGGAAATCTAATTTTGTAACTCTTGACCAATGGGCCAAACTAATTTGCAGTTGTCCTTTCATGTATTAATGAATTTATAATAGGAGCATAATTTGTCATTCTATGCCAAAATAAGTATATTCAGATATGCATGGGGGGGGGGGGATTCTCTCTCTCTCTCTCTTTTTTGCTTTTTAAGGAAAAGACAAAGCTACTTTGTGCTTGATTTGAATTTCGTACAAACATTTAACAGATCACTTTGCTTTCCCAAATGTACAGTGCAGCCTCTAAGAGCAAGCTAAATTGCTATAAATTAAAGTTAAATGTCAAAAAGGCAAGGATGTGCAGGAATGCAGGAGGCAATCTCTGTGCAATTGGGGTTGTTACTGAGCTGCTTTTATCCACTTTGCTTGCATATTGTTAAGTGCTCTTCCTGGAAAGGGGAACTTTCTTTTTTTTTTTTTTTTTTACATTTTTAAATAAGCCCCAACCCCCTGCCCCCTGAAATAGGTTGTTATAATTTCCCATTTTCAAATACCATCAGAGAAGGAATTACAATTGTCCACTTGTTGTGCTTATCATTTCATCTAAGTTTTGTACCCTGCCACTAGAGAAATGCCATCCCTTTGATGTACCAGGTATCAACCTGCTCAGTAAAAGAGAAATTAAGATGCCATTTCCACCTATGATGAGTAGTTGGCCTCTGTGGGAGGGAAGAGATGAAATCCCTGCTTCTTTTGACACTTTAAAATAGAAAATATAAGGGGAAATGCAGTGGGCGCTACATGTGACATAAGAGAAAGCATGTCTCAGTGTCTCAGTAGCTGAATCTCATCTAAAAAAAAATCACGGGTACTTTTTGCTTCAGTGGGGCCAGCCTGCTCTTACCCTCCTCATTTGTAGCAGGACCTCCATGTCCAGCCCCAGGGAGCCTACCACATCATCCAACATGACCTGGAGGACGTGGAGATGCCTGAGCTCGCTCAGAAGCAGGGGCCAGAGCTCCACCACAAGCCTCACCTACAGCATTATGATGAGGTGGGCTTGAGTCCACTTCTTCATTTAATAATTTGCTTCAGTGGAGAAAGGAGTTCGAGGCTGGACACGAGAGCTGACCAGTTGAGACTCTGACCTACCCAATCCAGGATGTCCATCTACGTGGTCTAAATGCTTCCCCATGCCATGCAGACCTCTGGATCTGTAAAATCACCTCCAAACTACTCGTAGTCTTAATGACTCTGAAATCTTCATGGGGAAGTTATCAGCTGTATAACACAGTATACGAGTAGCACAGAAGAGTGCATAAGACAAAGGTAAGCAAAATCCGTCCCGTGTCCATGCTTATTGTGCTACATTTGGGTACCATCTTGTCAGCAATGGGACATGATCAGGTCATGACAAGAAGCATCTGCATCAAACAAAGCCATCTGGACAAGGAAGGTACCGCTTTCTTAGGACTCTTGACTAGATTATACTGACCATCCTGTGAGCCGTAACGCCTGTCTCAGATTTAGACACCTTGCCCATGGGTTTAAAGTTTTACATAGGAAGACGAGAGCTCAATTCAGGTGCCTAAACATGCTGTCTACTGACATTTACAATATTTTAGTGTAGCAAAGTCATCCAAAAGAGGCTGGAGAAAGGTCAGGAGATCTACAAGAGATCTACCTTACCCGTGGGTTTAGCTAGAAGCTGGGTGAAGTACCCTAGGCCAACTCTGATGCCACCAGATCTCTATGTTAGGCACCTGAACCAAGTCCCAGATAATTTAAAAGGTCCTTCTGACCTTAAAAGATGCAAAGGAGCACCTACAGTTGCTACATAAATCCTGTCATTTATGAAGACTGAGGGATGTGCAGAAGTGCTCACATTATCAAATAGATCTCCTTGCCTTCATGAGCCCTGATTTTAGCTAATATCTCACCTTTCTTCACCTGCAATGTAATGAAGGCTGCAGTTCTCTGCATTCCTCCCTACCCATATGCCAGAAAGGAGCAGAATTCACCCCTATTAGACATCAAAGGTCATGTAGTAAGTAAAGACACTGTCTCTGGTATCCCAGTTGTGCTCTACAGAAGAGTGGATTCTTCAAGCAGCAGCATGTCCAGCCGGCTCTTTCTCCCATCCCTTTACACCCAGCCAGGAGCCAGGCAGAATACTCCATGCAAATCATCTGGTTGAGGCTGGAGGTTGCCTAGGTGCAGGGTCCCTTCATTCCTTGAGAAAGTTGTATTTGAGGTTGTACATGAATGCAGTGAGGACAGATTAAATTAGAGTCCAGTGTCAAAGATAGCTGGCAAGGCTCTTGAGGGCATGGTCATAGTTGGTGAGAGCCATGGGCTTTGTGCTACCAGATTTGCAGCTATCCCTTAGAAGGTCCCTGACAGAACTTGTTATTTTTGGCATATATGTTTGAAACCTCCAAGAAGAACAAGCACTGCAAACTGGGACCCTGTGAGGTGTGAGGTCTAATTTTGGCTCTGACACAACAAACATCCTTGAATGGGATAAAAGCTTCTTGCCAGGATCTCTGGGTGAAACAATAAGGGTAGGAAGGTGCCTTTCAAATAAGAATCCCGGGTGTGTGCATAGTTCAGACTTTTATCTGACGGATCCGTCTACATACATTTTCTGTAAAGAGTGTGATTATTTTTCTAGGCTGGCTTCCTAGGGAAAAGAGCCCCTTACGTAACTCGGATATCTGTCTGTCTGTCTGTCTTAGTCCTCTTTCGTAACTTTTGAACGCACTGACAAATTTCAAATTTTTTGGATCAAAGACCTTAAGCTTCTACAAATTTTATGAAAAAGGGACATGTGGCTAGAAAGAGAGATCTGAAACAATTCTCCTAGTGAGAAAAATGGTGCAGAAAAAGCGCAGACCCACAGTGAGATTGCAGAGAGGCTATGCTTTAGAAAACTAACTTCATAAATCTCACTGCACATGGAACTATGGGTTTTCTGATTCGGTGATATAGGTAAAATTTCTGTGCTGAGGAGAAAAAATTAATGTTTGTATAACAAGCAAACTTTTACAGCAGTAGAAATGCACTTATTACAATTTAATAGAGTTCAAACGCGAATGTTGAGTCCTTTACCACCTCTATGTATCTACTGGTCCATCCGGCACATTGACTTTATCTAAGCCTTCTTCTAAGTTTCGTGCTCCCTTTTTGGTGTTTTCTTTCTTTGGTAAGGAGAACTTGGGACTCTGATTTATGTCTCTCTCTCCCCTGCAATAAGACATCCATGGAGGGATCAGAGCTGGATGTCCAAAACCACCCTGTAAGCAGGGGGTATTTTTTTTAGTGGTATGAAGTCTGCTTTCTGTAGACACTGGGAGAAACTCTCTATCCTTCACGTGAACCCACTCCTTCCTGTGTCCACAAGCCTAGTTAGGCAGAGAGAGGAGCTAGTGGTCTTTTTGTTGTACTGGAGCACCTAGGAGACAGGGTTTGTTAGATGTGTGATCTGTCTTGCTAGCAAATGGCTGGCTTAGTGCACACCGCAAATTCAAGTTATATCTAAAGTTCAGGCAATTAGTCTGAATTCCGCATTTCTATATACATAGATTTCACAACCCAGGGGAGTGTGATTTTGTCCAGCTATACACTGTGATCAGCTCAGAAGTCAGAAAGCCAGGAACGGATTTCTGGCATAGTGACAGTCTTGGTCTTCTTCCTGGTGTTTTGATCCTGCTCTTCTTTGGACTCAGTGAGCATTTTGTTAGTGATTTCAGATGGGAACAGAGTGAAACCCTAAATTAATTACCCTCTAAGTTTAGTTCTGGATGAACTATAGGGGAAAAGGATCAATTTGGAGATAATCTGAGAAGATCCCAGACTAAAGGTATGATCTCCTACTTCATGAGGGCAAGTCCCCTCCATGGAAAAGGGAGAAGAAAGTGGAACACACTGATTATGTTTGCAGTGATACAGTCAGTTGAACATGATGTCACCCTCAGCCACACTGAGATGTCTTTTTCCATTTATGTTGCATCCTGCAGCCTACCCACAAGCAGTCTGTGCTTCTTATTTCTTGAGTGCTTCCCTGTGGTTTGCCTCTGGCCCATCCTCATAAAAGACTTGTGTCAAGAAACCAGTTTTAGATAACGATCAAGTCCATGAATGCTCTGCTGCATTTCTCTCCTCTCCATGCAGGAGAATCTTGCCCAAGAGAATCTTGCCTTCTTTTGGGCTTTGATGTTCTGTGCAAGCTTATTCTCTTATGAAAAAAATGGGAAGGGGAAGGTCCAGGCTGGGGAGCTCAACCCCCTCTCCAGGGGAAGTAGTTCAGTTTCTCCATTCAGCTAGCTTTGCATACCCTTTCCCATTGATGCAAAGAGTTAAGTTAACCCTTTGGCTGATCCAAGAAATCTACTGCCCTTCCCAAGGTAAACAATAACAAGTGGCTCTCACATCCCCTATCTCTCACGCTCTCCCTGCAATTGGTGACCCTGCTATCTTCAAACTGAGAAGTGAGTGGGCCGGGTGTCCTTGCGCAATCTTACACAAAAAAGCCCAACACAAGTCTTCAGAGGGAAGTAGATGCTCCTTCTACGCTTCCTGCATGCTCTTTTGAAATGTTCAGGGTACCTGCCCTCACCGAAAATAAAACCTTTACAAAACCCGCCATCAAAGTAAATCATTCTCCTTGTGATGTTCTCTCTGCTTCTTCCGTGCCTCAATTCCTTCCAAGTACTTTTAATCATAACTCAAGATCTGCTCTAGGTCCATCCTTGAGATATCTCAATTAAAACTATCTCCAGGATCTGTATTTTCCCTTCAGGAAGAGACAGAGGAAGAAGCATAGGCTTTCTTCTCCTGGGACCATGGACTGTGTTTTTGTATCTGGCCTCGGTTTTTATGTTCCCCAGGCCAGCAGCAGCCAAGCTCTCTGGATCCTCAGAGCCCTCAGACCTCCCTGTGCAGCCGCCAAAGAGAAAACACGGCAGAGACAATTAGCTTCTGCGCACCAGCAGCAGAAGGTTGATTTATGGCCCATTCACCCATGACCTCAGGACTCACAAAGTTTAGGAGCCCAGGAGTTTTGGAGCTACAGAAGATGGTGACTGCATCCAACTCACAAAAAAGTAAAATAAAGATCGTGATCCTACTAACTCTCTGAGTAACTGAGTTTAGAGACATTCCTGTCAGGGTTATTCATAACGGCTGTTCTCTCCTTCTGACCTGACAGAGTCTTGTGCTGCTTTCAGCACCTTGAGGCTTGCATGTTTTTCACTCTAGTATTTTTATTTTTGCTTTTAACTGGTTCTCCCAGAAACCAAAATAAATACAGCACCCCCTGTATATACACATGCATACATTCATATATATATATATTTATATGTAGGTTACACTTCATAAAATTCCTAGAGAAGCCACTGGCAGGATTGATTGAAACAGGCAATTTCGTAGTGAGCTGCAAAGTTCTTCCCTGAATCAGTGAGTCATGATGCCCTATAAAACACACACTAAAATGTCATAATGACCTACCACTTCTTTAAATCTTCACTGCGAGAGGAAGGGAGTTTGCAGAGAGAGGGCAGAGGGAATCAAGCTGACTGCAGCATAACCTGAGGCTCCCTTCACAGCCCACGAGCACACCCGGGTAGGGAAGGCTCTACGTTGTCAGCACTGCAGTCAGGTCATCAAGGAGAAGACAGGGCATAGGCTCCTGGGGTCAGAGGTCCCCACATCACTTATTTGCTTTCCTAGGGACAGAATAGGTTGGATGTTTTGCAACATTAGACCTTCGACCAATAATTTATTCGGATGTGAAAGAAGTTATGAATGAAATAAATGTTACTTTCCACGCACACACACAAAACCCACTAATGGGTTTGCTCACACTCTTCTTAATGATTATATGAGGTCTGTAGGGATGCCAATTTTTCTTTCATTTTTACAATAACTTTTTCCACTTCCCAGCCTCCCATATAGCCATATCTCACACCGACTTTCTTTTTTTAATGGAAAATCATGACATAAAATGGAAGAAATCGTGTAAGCCTGAAAAAAAAGGATTTCTGGTTGGACGGGTTGTTTATTTGTTTCTGGAAAAGAAATGACCAGAAATATTTTCCCCTCAACAACATGTTTTGCTTGAAAAGACCTTTCCTCTTTGTGAAACATTTCATCATTAATGTTTCTGCCAGGTCTAGAGTTTTGCTGCCAAATGAATCCTGAAGCTCAAGTGAATGATGAACAAGTAGTCTTGACTTTTTGTCTGGTGAGAATTCCATGGAAATGGGTAAAAAGCAAATTATAATTCATTTTCTCTGAAATTAAGAAAGCTCAGCTGTCCCTGCAAAGCATCATTCACCCTTGTGAACCGTGACACAGAATGAACAAGAGTCTTCCGAGGTCTGAGAATGTCTCTGAGAGCCCAACCTTAGTGCTAGACCATTTTACCTGTAGGAAGGACGGTATGAGGAAAGACTGTGGGCCATTTCTGGTGGCAGTGGTACTTATTAGTTCATCTCAGCAAAGAGCAGAAAGAAGCATGATGTAATCTGGTTCATACTTGCCATGTAATGCCATCATGCAAGCTCCTTCCTTCTTCTTATCCCTCTTTTAAAGGACACAAGTATAAACATAAAATAAAGATTTCAAGCTGACTTTGAGAAATTTCATCCTGTTTTAGACCACAGCCTGAGCTAAAACTGAGGGGCATACTTTTAAATGAAACTGTTAAGCTGAGTCCACGAAATAGAAAATAGAAAGTGTGCAGAGAGATAATTGCATATGCAAAAAAAAAAAAAAAGATAATTGCTCATGCAGATGAGCTTTCCATTGGCCTGGTCTCTCATTGCCCTGTATCTTAATGCAACCACTTCTATCTACAGATGGGAAGTCACTGCTTTTCTAGCCCTGACTGGATGTATGACAGCTCTTAAAGATAGAAACTGACTTCTCTATGCCTGTCAGTGCTGAACTCAAGGAGACTGTGTTCTTAACTGAGCCTTTGGCACTAAAATAATATTAACACTAGAGTCATGCAATTGAAAAGTGCATGGACAAGAAGGCACCAGCATTGGCTCCCTCTGCCCTATGTTGTCCTCTAGCACTACCACAATAGGCTTTGCACCTTCACCCCTGCCTTTACGCACATTTAGGATGTTCAGGCTATAATATTACTATGGTGTCAAAAAACTCTACTCCAGTGGCCTGCAGCATGGCCTGCACATGACTTAGGACACACTGCATTTGCACGTGCAGAGTCATAGAGTATCAGGAGCCTCAGAGGAGCCCCAGGGAAAGCAGTCGGCTTTATGGACACTACTAGTGCTTTAGATGAAGTGATGCTGTAGAAGTACACCCTGCTTAAGAAGGAGGCTGGAGATGATTTACTGCATCATTTAGACTTTGGACCAAAGATTGCTCCTTGCCTCTATTTTATTTAGCATATAGACATACTCTAATGGATAATTTCTGATTCAGGTACACATTTACATATTTCCAGGAACAGAGGCTCTCCTGTCCATCAAATTAGCTGAAGGATTATGCACTCACAGGGTCAGCATCACATTTTGAGCAAACAGGGCCCGGCATCTATTTTAGGCTGCAATGAGTTGTTCCCTCACAGTGCAGATCTCTTTGCACAGACTGAAGAAAGAGCCTTTTTGACTAGTTTAGCCTCCACTCCAAACTTTTAGAGGGCTGATGTGAGGACATGTGAATGGCAGTGTGAGAAAAGCCCTACTGGGTCAAACCATATGCCCAATACCCTGCCTGCAGCAATGGCTAAAAACAGATGCCAAGGGAAGAGTCTAAGGACAAGGAGGACACCTGCATCTTCCAGTTTTCAGTCGTTCAAGGCTAAAGGACTTTCGGAGCTAGGCTTGGTTTCTATGAACCTTGAAAGGATGACTCTTTCTTGTCCATGCTCCTCTTGAATGAGTGTTACTAACATCACAACACCTTGCAGCAAGGAGTTCCACAGCTCCTCTGCCTGTTCTACAAAGAAAAACCTTCCTTTGGGTTCCTTTTTTTTTTTTTTAATGAACTCGTCTATCATTAGCTTCCTTCAACAGCCCCAAATTTTTGTGCTGGAAAAGACTGTGAGCAATCCTATCCAAGTTTCTGTAGCACCTTTGGGCATATTCCAGCCCTTCATATCTCTCCTTCATTGTCTCTTTTCCAGCCTGAATCCTGCCCCCAGCTTCTTATATTACCACTGAATTACATCAGACTAATATAGGTATCATTCCATTGGCTTGACTGGTCATCTGAACCCAGCTATGGCATTCATGCAAGAATAAGGAAAAAAAAAAGAAGTGTTTCTGGATTATCTTGTGATGCTTTGCTGATGCACACATTTTTATTGACTTATACTAGATCAATTTTTGATGTCTGTATAGGGTTTTTTTTTTTTTAAGTAGGTGCCAGCAAATTTAGTTGGGATTGACAACCTAGATGTGTAGAGAGATACAGTAGCACAAATGTCATTGAAATAAGACACAAGGACACAAAGGAAGATGAAAACCTTGTGATATGGAAGATGAATAGCATCCAGACAATTTTTTTTTCCTACTTCATATCTTGTTTCCAGATCCTGATACACACATCTCACCTTTAAGGAGTGTGAGGAATTGGATTGAAGTTGATGGAGGTATTCATGAAGCTGAGAGTTAAATGCATTTGTGTGTCTTTGTAGGACTGATGACTTAATTAGCAAAAGTAACTGAGGAATTCGAATACATTTAAAAAAAATCACTTTCAACTTCTTTTCCCAAATATGGAGCTTTGCAGTTTAGTTTCTCTTGTTTTTGATTAAAGCTTAGTTTTGTTCTCATTGTGGTTGTTGAATGTCCTGAATTTCCTTTGATGTGATTGAAAAGCTATTTTCAAGATAAAGAAAGAAAAATGGTGGATTTTTCTTTTTTTCTGGCTGACTTTATTACTTAGTAAACAAAGCAGATTTATTTCTGTGCACACCTGTATTATTTCTGAAGAGCTGTTGAGCATCTGTGAAATGAACAGATTGTCCTTTTCTTTAAATTAAAAAAAAAAAAAAGTCGCCGAGCTCGAGGTGCCTCTGTGTCATCATCCACATCACAGCAAGTGAACATAACATCTTTGCTATTCAAATCCAATAGCTCTTCAAACCTCTTCTCCACTGGTAGAAATGGCAGCAGGAAATGTGAGCCAGGGATGAGTCTGTGTCTCAGGGCTTTTAATTATGCTAATAGGTAGTTCGAGGAACAGAAGAACTTATGAAGGCTGAGTAGATTCTCTAGTGCCTAATAATGTTTTTGAGTTCCTCCTGCAGTCTTCAGTAATAACGAAGTCTTTCTGCTGCCCGGCTGCTTGTTTTCATGAAGTACGGGGGATTTTAATGTGTTCAGGGTTTAATACATTGGAGACACTTCTCTTGACTGAAATTTGCCAAGCGGGTCAAATGCTGTTGCCAAAGAAAAAGGGTAGGTCCACAGACAAATGGACACACGGCAGCACAGTTGCCTGAGCTAAGTGTCTTTAGGAAACCAGGCCCAAAACATATTGCTATTGCTCCTGCAAAGGTTGTGCATGCAGCCCTGAATTCCACAATCAGTTCACGAACTGCAGAACGGGGAGCTTCATTTCTCTATCACATCTTCATGACTGACATCGGCATTCACTTCCTATGAAGCAATGCTTTTCAGCCCCTTTACTAAGGCCTTCAGCAAATACAAGCAACGATATATTTTTCCACCTGGTGATGAAGCTCATCATGCCTGAGGTCTACAGCTGCAGAGCTCTTGAGGGCAATGACTTTGTGCATGTCTGCTTTGGGTTAAGCTAGAATTAACTACAGCACCAGCAAGAGGTTCTGCACAGCATTAGCCTTCCTCTATCCCTAACAGAGCTGCTGATCATGATATGAAACTTATAACATGTCAGTGCATGTCAGGTCAGTCTACGTAGCCTGTTCCTCTGCAAAGGCAAATTCATGGTTACTGGAAAGATGAGCCAGCAATCCTGCAAAGAGTTAAGAACATGAAAGCCCTTCCAGAAGCAGCTTAGCGCACACAAGCAAAGCAATTGGGAAGTGGGCACATTACCGCCGCTGAATGAGTGACCCGTAACGTCATGATGACACATCACTATTGTTCCCTTGTAGCATATTTCCTTTGGGAGCAAAATGAGTGAGAAACGAGTTCCCAAATGATTGCTATCAGAAAAAAAAAATTAAGGGAGGGGAGATAAAAGGGGGGAAGAAAAGAAAGGCTTCATAGGCTAAGAGTAAATTACTCTGCAATTCAGAGAGTGATTTCATGGACATGCTGCAGGGATAATGTATTCTGAGTGGCTAGAATTTCATTTAATTCCACTTCATTGTTGAGCATCTTTTCCAGTAGTTTTATGACTGAACACTGTGTGCCCATTTTCCTTGTTCTTAATCTGGCTGTTTGACAGTCACTCTGGATACACAATGTTCATGTTTATTTGCACAACGCCTCTTTATGGTATATGTCCTGAGAGAGAAGCAAAATATTCACAAACGAACCTTAATTTCACTGCAACTTCTCTTTAGGCTGGTAATGCAGAATTCAAGGTCTTTGTCTCTACCAAGCACACCGGGTAGCACAGTCTGTCAGTCACTCACTGATTAAGCATTTGATTGATCAATCTATTTTTCTATCTTATAGAAATCCCTGGAATTGTCTGCAATAACTGAAGCATTATATCACGAGTAGGAAGCTCCGTGAAGCTCTGCACGATTGCATGCACATTTGTTCGGAAACAACTCTGGGACGGTCCCACACTGGAATCAGGAGCATCCCTCAGTTTTCTGTAGTTCCTTCAGGAAGCCAAACGAAACTTCAAGCGTTATGATTAAATTAATAGTGAGATCCAAGGTTTATTTGAACCCTTAAAATGAGAATTAAATTCTGGCACCACCAACCGAACACACACTCTAAAGCTATGACCAAGAGTGAAGCTGCCAAGCATTGTGCAGTGAGCCCTCCCCCTTGGCAGAGTTTTCCAAAATAGTGAAGCAAATAAAAGGAAGGACAAATTTCTTCTTCTTCCACCCACACAAAGTTCAGAACTCCTTTTAGAGGGGGAAAGGCACAAAAACGAGGACTGTGGCTGAAACTTCCTTCCTGACAAGCCTGTTCTGAATACATGATTTCTGAGCTAAGGAGCTCAGCTGGACACAGGACAGGGAGATTGTATCAATAAGAAGCATTTTGCAGGGTGTTCAAGGTGCCAGCAGTCACCTCAGCTTGGAACCAGAAGTTTATGAAAAGCTTGTGGAAGCCCCAAAGCTGCTTTGTGCACAAACTTTCTGAAAGACATGATGAAAGGCTCTGAACTAGTGGTTATACAGCAAAACTCACGCAAATTATTGTGTCAGACATCATGTGGCTTCAGTACCTTCATAGTAAAAAATATATATTTTGTCTCTCACCTGCTCTTGCACTGTATCAGTACCCCCATCCTTCCTTGTTCTTATTCAAAGACCACGATGCACTTTTAGCCTTAAGCTTTTATTCAGATACAGCTTTCTTTATATTTTTCTGGGTTAGTTACACTTACAATGGCCAGCATTCCAGTGTTGGAACCATGAATTTATTCCATTTTTGTACATTTTCTGTTTTTTGTCTTCTCTTCCAGTGATGGCTGGGTCAGCCTTAAGTCTGAAATGTCAAAATTGTCCCAAGTCACCTTTACCACAGATTTCTTCTGTCCTTGGAAGGTCTTTTTATTGCAGCAGAGGACAGGGGAACCTCTTGGAATATGTTAATTCCAATTCAGGCTCTAATGCTTCATCTTCAGAGATGAAATTAACCTTGTTCCTAAAAACCTGTGAGCTGTTTGTAAGCAAACCGTGAATATCTGTAGGAAAATGGTGCCTTCAAAGGTAGAAGAGCTCACTATCCCACCGTGGATAAATGAACACAAAGACATGAAGGCAGTTAAACGTGGCAGAAAGAGAGATTTTGCATCTAGGTGTAATGGGGGATGCTTGCCTCAGTGTTTTGTTGCGCAGACACATCTGCCTTTATCCACCGTTCTCCTTTGCTTTATAATTAGTGCTCGCTCTCTGTTTCAAGGACTGATTTGTCATTCTGTCTTTATACAATTGCTAGTACAATGGAGCTTCAATGTAAGTCACACTTCTATACGGAGCCACTATTTGCCAGTCAAAAAAAAGGACAGCATGGCCTAAAAATTCCGTCTTGGCCCAGTGGTGAAATGAAGGCAACAATTACAAATAAATAGACAATTGAAGAAAAACAGAACTAGAAAGATGGTAATTAGCAAAAATGAGAAGCTATGAAATTCAGATAGTTGGTGAGGAAAGCTCAAGCCATTAGGGAAAGTCTCAGGCTTGAAGGACTGTAGGGCATACTAGGAAAGAAGAGAGAGCGCAGCAATGATATTTAGCTCATTCATAGCTGAGGAGAATAAAGTAGTAACAGTTTTGCAGAAAATGATTAGATGTTCTTTTCTCAAGCTGTCCTTACCTTTCTTTCCCATTTTTGGAAAGAAAATTACAGATTTATTTGTATTTCATAAAGATGAATAGTAATAATCAAGGAAGATATTAAGCAACCCCTAGGAACGCATATATTTTTTTTAATTGCCAGGTCATTGTAATACACCCAAGAATACTTAAAAGTGTTGGCTGAGGAGACATCTGAGGTAGTGATGATGATTATAATACGTTTTGGAATTACAAGAAATTCCACAAAATGCAAGCACGCCTCAAAAAAGCCAAGGGCGTGAATCAGCCAATATATTCAACCTTGGTCCTCCACAAAATTATGAAATGTTGATATAGGATTTAATTTTAAGCTAAAATGTAATAAACCACTAAGATTTACTGGCTAAGGATATAATTAATCCTAGTAATTCACTGTATCGTTATCTTTTGGAGCTCATTGTCTTAAGGAGGATGTGCAGGCTGCAGATATAAATGGGTTGAAGAAAAGGAACAAATAAACCAGAGAAGAATGGGTCCATTAGCAGCTATTAAATGTGGCAGCCCAAACAAAACCTCTAGATCAGAAAGCCCTAAAAACTAATTGCCAAAAATAGGATTTATCCATTTTGATACACTTTCCTCAAGCAGCTGCTTGATGAACTCTTGCCCTGCACCGCAAGTGATCTTCTTGTGTCTTTAGAACATGTTCTTAGACCTGTGAAAAGAAGACTTTCCAAACCTGATGTTGCTATTTGACACCACCGATTAGGCTGACAAGGAGAACGACACAGATGGGAGAGACCTGGGCTTCTGAAGACATCATGATTAACACACAGGCAGTGTGCAATATCAACAGCGGCTGTGTAACCTAGTTTAAACGAGATGAAAGGCTAGTTATTCAGGATATCGTAGCAACCAGTTGTCAATTGGGAGCCATCACTGAGGAGAAGAGTTTCTAGGAGAGTTCTGCACAAACACATAATAAGCCCTGCACTATTTAACTTGAGCTTTTACTCAAAGTAAACACAATATCAGTCATGACAGTGATAGGAAGAATTTTAAAACACCCAAATGCAAAGTTACCCATGGAGATTTAAGGAATGCAGGCCATATTTGAGAATAAGGTTAAGGGGTCTTGGAAAGCAAGCAGCTCACCAGAAACTCCCATTGTAGCATCACACCAAAGAGATTCAACAGAAGTCATAGAGATATCAGCAAGGGAGCTGTAATTAAGAAAGCAGAAATGTTTTCCATTTCTGTGTGAGACACCTATGAGACTGGGATATGTAGACTAGCTAGCTGTCTGCTGTCACCTTTTCTAAAAAGGGGTCAGGGAGACATCTGAAGAGCGTACGAAGAAAAAAATAACTACGAGAAAAATTACTTCAGAGTTGGAGAAAATGCCTGGCACTGAGACTTTCTATAATCCAATCTATTTCGTTTATCAAAAAAAAAAACCCAAAAAGATTGAGAGGTGACTGATTTGATTAAGGTGTGTGAGTACTTTCATAGGGAGAAAATTTTGGTTAGCAAAGCAATCTTTAGTCTTGTGGAGAAAGGTGTATTTACGACTGGAAGTGGAATCCTGACATATTCAAACAGAAATAATTTTTAACAGAAAGTGATGGACCATTTGAACAAACTACCCTGGAAAGCAACGCATCTCTCTGCTGTCGAATGCTTTCAAATCAAGACTGACTTTCTTCCTCAAAGGGAAGTCCCTTTTAACTTAAAGCTCTCCGCATGCTGCTAACTACCTAAATTCAATAATAAATAAGAGTTTGCATTAAGTGGTCTTTGATGCCCTCTGGCCTCGGAGTAGCCACATCCCTGGGCACAGCATGCCAGGGTTTTACAGTTTCCCAAACCGATATTGGGCTGTCAGGATTAGACCACAAGCGCTTCCCACACGAGGTCTAACCACCCCCTCCAACCTCTCGGTGCCATGTCGAATAGCTTAGCAGCTCAGGCAGATGTCCCAGCAGGGCGGTGGGCATCTTAACAACCACTTGTGGACAAGGTGCCAGCTCTGGCAGTGACCGCTGAGCGTCAAATCACTTTCACTCTCTGGCCTTCCTTCTGCTACCATTTTTCCCCTTCTATTTACTTTTTTCAGTTGTTTAGAAAGGACCATTGTAAAATTCAGTGTCACATAACAGACTGCCCCATCTGACGTCCTTCATCAATCCTATGATTTAGTATGGTGCCTGCAAGTATTTTCACTAGATTAAATGACTTTGCTGAAAGTACACCCACATGGCATGTTTCCCAGGACATATATTCTTAGTCTGTGTGTGTGTATAACATCTACCACGATCTAGCTGTGGCTTCGAGGAGCTGCTATGATGCAAACAAGAATGAATATATGAAGGTCATAAAAAGCAAATGCTGAAGTGGAAAACGCTTCCTGGCCAGATGACATCGTTTTGAGGATACCTCTAAGCAAGTGGCAATAAAAGGAAAGATGTTGTGCATCTCTCTGCATTCTGGGGAAAATCTGCAGAACATCCTGCCTTGCATAACACGGCAACCAGGGCAAGTGCTTCCCGCCGGCTCTTTGATGCGCTTTTGGCACTCCACCTTGTACCAGGCTCTGATAGCATCTCTGAGTGCTGATCTTCAGGCCTTTCGCAAAATGTTAAGGAGCCCTCTGGGGAGTATCACCCCAAGTGAACACCGAGGAGACTTAATTGCAATGCCAATGGTTAGCTGAGCTGCCAGCTGGGACTCAGTGCACATTGCATCCACAATATGAAAGTCGTCTCACTGAAGCAGAAAATAGGAATATGTTGAGCCATCACATGGCCTCCTATAAAGACAGAAGTACTACCAGGGGTTTCTAGGCTGGCTGTGTACATCCCCTCATTTTCTAATTAATATTTTTCCCCCCAGCCCTTTCAGCAATAAATAAGTAAAGAAACATTCCCATCCCTGTGATAATAGCTGGAGCATCTATTTAGCCCACAGCCCTTCGGTGATATTCACAAGTCTCAGTCTGGCACTGGTGACCGTGATTTGAATTAAAAGGATGTAGCAGGGAATTTAAAATCGATGGGTCAGATCATTACCTGGTGCAAGTCAGCGTAGAGCAGTGGAAGCCAACAGAGCCACAATTATTCAGATTAAGCAGGGAAATCTGGCTGTAGGCATATGAAACCCTGCCGAATCCATCCTTATTCATACCTCCAAGCTCTTGCTATTTTCTATCCTCTGCAGAAAGAGAGGTTAATTATCATCATCTGGAAGCACTGGAGTGAAATTAAGTAAAGGAGGATTTAGCAGGTATGTCAGGAAGCATTTCCTTGCTGTGAGCTCTATGAGTGCATAGGATATTGCTGCAAAAAAAAAATGAAGGGCATCTCATTGCCTGTATCGCTGAAACTTAGGGAGCTCAAAGCACTGGGAAAGATGCTATAAGGAGTAGCACCCCTCCATCCTAGGAGAAGATCTGCCATCTGTCTGGGTGCTTCTGGGTCTTTGACCCCCTAATTCTGAGAGATTAGATTTCCAAATGAAAGTGCATAGGCTATCTGAATTATTATCCAAGCAAACACTCTCACTCTCGAAATCTGGGAAGTTTTCCAGCTTAATTAACATTAACATTTGTTTTCACTAAGCCGTCTGTCAATGTGCCACCAGAAGCACTAAATATGAGCTCTGAGTACACACACGGGTAGGTAGCAATTCAGGTGGAGCATGCAGTTTTATTTCCAAGCTTTGTTCCTTACAAGCGTCATTATTTTTCAGGTCTGTAAATCATCCCTTCTTCGAACTGCAGAACCCTTTCCCTTGACACACGGTCTCATTGAAAGCTAATGACCAAACATCATGTAACATTCTCGGCTCATCTGTACCCAGACATGAACCCTGATTGCTTTTTGCTGGTACTGCCGTTGGTAGTAACGGGAAGGCAAAAAGGTGGTTTGAAAGCAGCATTGTGTCCCTGTGGGTACAGCCTCCACCCCTCTACAGCTACATTTCGATGCAGCTTTCTTACACTTCTGTCCTATGAGCGCACAACGTTCAAGTATTCCTGGGTCAGGGATGGCAAGACTCAAGGACTGCGGAGACACTGTGTGAACAGGAGCCTTAGCACTGACGGTTACAATGACCCTCAGAGCTGCATGCTTCTGCCCCACCCTGCCGTTGATACACTGGGCATATGAAGGTGTCAATCCTTCTTCTTCCTGTGCTGTCCCCCTTTATTCAGTTTGCAGCTTTGGTGATGGTCAGTTCACAGAGACCATGGTGGCAGGGCTGTCTGATTCACCGCAGAAGGTGGTGGAGGTCGGCCACATTTGTGGTTGGGTGAACGCAACCACAGCAGGTTAAGAAAAAAGGAATATAGCGTGTGACGGCTTACAGTCATGGGGGGGTGGCGGCCAGGATTTCCCTTCTGTGCTGTACAGCACCAGCACAAACTATCCCACCACTCGTGCCTTCCCATTGCTAAGATCAACTAAACTCTTAGGCAATTGAATGCACTCTCCCTGCAGGCAGCTTTAACCTTGCATGACAGAGACTTATCATCCGTGGTCTTGCCGACTTAGACAATCTTGCAAATGTCACGTTTCAGCCACAGATGACCTGCTCTCAGGGAAGTTATATGAGACAAAGAGGCTCCTCCTCATCTCTGAGATTGCTCCATGCTTCTGCTTTGCTTTGTTCAAAAGGCGGATTCGTTGCTTCTGTCATCGCATCCACAGCAGAAAATAGGGACTTCCTCACACATGGGCGCATGGACTTGCAGTCTGGAGCAGTCTGTGTTGCTGCTGACCCTTTCCCTGACTGATCTCATTTGAGCACCATTCCTCTCGAGGATATATAAGCCTCCCACAAGCATTGTTGGAGGTCTGCTAAGTGATATCAAGGACAGAGCTCTTCTGGCTCCTCAAATCCAACCTCTCTTTTGTGATTGAACTTCTTATGTGGAAACAGCTCCAACAACTTGATCTCATCCATGACTGTGGTGGCAAATGAAAGAGTGAAGACCTCATCTGTGGAAACCAGATGTTCTGCAGGCTGCATTTGACTTTGGCTAACTTCACTCAGATCCACTCAGGACAGAGCGAAAGGATTTGGGCTCAAGACATCGTACAGTGTGGGATCTTTGAATTTGCCTATGTATTTCTGTGTAAGGGAGATGGCTCCCTGTGAGATCTTGTGCCTAGCAGTGAATGGGAAGTGGAAACTATCACTCCAGTGTCTGCTTGGCAACAGAAAAAAGGTTGGCATAGCAACACTCTTCCAACATGTAAAAGGTTGTTATAAAGAGGACAGAGATCAACTGTTGTCATGTCCACTGAGAGAAGGACAAGAAGGAAAGCAGTTTAATTTGAATTAAAAAATTATGCATAGTAGGGGAAATTTTCTAACCACACAGTACCGAAATGTTGCGCCTGGCTCCTGGGGGAGGTTACAGCATCTCCCTTACAGTAATGTTTTATGAATAGGTTAAATAAAGCTGCCAAGGCTAGTCTAGATACACTCAATCCTCTTCAGTATAGAGCCTTGAATGGGGAGACTTCTTGAAGCTATTTCATCTGCAGTCTTCAAGGACTCCTCCAATGCTTGAGCTCTCCTTGGCTTTTCTCCCCTGCTTTGCATTAACAGTCAAGAAACTCTTAATTTTCCATTTTCTCCCTGACTCTGCCTTGTTGCCATCAGATGCTGTCAAATCTCTGCAGCCCCAGCTGCTGCATCCTTCTGTATTACCCAGCTTTGTCTTATTCCCCTGCTTCTAACTTCATTGTTTGGAATAACTAATCTTTATCCTATTTTCCTAGTGCTTTGACCTCCATTTATTAACTACCAGAATGATTCAAGACTTGTCTCTCTTGCACCCCATCCTTCCTTCTTTCTCCTTCCCCTCTTACATGACTCACTCAGGATACCACCAATTCTAACCATGCTTTGTGTCTGTTGCTTCTGAAACTGTAAAATATTTCCATTTAACAGCGACCAGTTTCTGAATTGAAAAATCATCTTTGAACCAGCTGGAACTTCTGAGGCTTCAGATAGGGCAGCACGAGAGATGATTGTTGCAGGAGCTCATTCTCAATTAATACACACAAATGGAACAGGAACTTTATGGAACAGGAACCCTTTTATCAAAGGAGGACATAGGTCTGGTGGAGACTTCAGTGGGTCCTGGGGCAATCTAGCCTCTGTCTTCTAACTTAAATACCTGGATTGGGCAATTAGCCAGAAGAAGATGGGACTGTCTCCCTAAGACTGCAGAATAGCCTTGATAATGAATGCTTTCCAGATACCCCTATACATAAAGAAATGTGGAGAGACAATGAAGGGGCAGTCCAGAAGCTTAGTTCAACCCAGAATATACATTCCTTCTGCCATGCTCTGCACGTCACTTTTCATGAAACTGTCCCTGCTTATTAATTTGGAAATTAAGATGATATTGGGAGATCATGGTGGGATGAGCAAAAAAGTCTAAGACCGGAAACATCACATCATTATGAGCAACGAGAAATATAACTGCAAAGAAATAACTCTGGACCTTTGGACCTTTAACCTAAAACACTCAGAAGAACCCTGACAGTGGTAGCAAGCTTAGTTTCAGTAGGACAGTGTAAAGACAAGCTGGTGCTTGGTATGAGTAAGAAGGCTAGAATTAGCCCTTCATTCTAATTTATTCTTTGACTTTGCCTGGTTAAAAAAGTAAAACAAAGCCCAGAAAACACAAGACAGAATCTCAAGTTTTCTACAAAATAAATAATAATAATAAAAAAAACAAGCCTCTCTATTTCCAGCGCAGCATCTCAGCCTGCTATAAACACTACTGGATTTAAATATCAAATATATTCAGTGCATCGACAACAACAAAATATAATCCATGTTATTTCATATGACAATGCACAGAGTACAAAAATAGAAAAGCCTGCTCCACTAAGTTTGCATCTCAAACTGCACTGAAATTATAATCAACAGCTTCTTCAGGGCAAAGGAAGAGAAAACAAAGGAAGGGAGGGAGGGAGAAAAAAAAAAAAAAAACCAATATGGAACTCTGTTCCATGGTGCTTAGTAGAAGACAGTTCTAACCTTTTCCTGGCTTCCTGGACAGGTACTCCAGTACAGTCAGCTGAGATACTGTCACTATTTATACACACACACACACACACACACACACACACACACACACAAATATATATACATATATATATATAAAAAGTGTCCATATGGGGCACATTTCCTCTGGTGTCATCTCTACTCATACCACTGTTATCAAATGTAATTTTCTACCCAGATGTGTCTGGGGCACTAAGTGCTCTTTACCATGGCAATTAGTGGCAACACAGAGAACAAGGTCCAGGAGAGCATTCAGAGTGTCTGCTTCAGATGTGCAGAGAACTTATCCACTTAGTTTAACCTTCATTTTTTTTAAGGATATTCTGAGACAGAGAATTTCCTACTGCAGTTTTTCACTGAACACTGCAGACCTATAACTTGCAGACCCCACGCTTTGCCCCTGCTGCTCGGCCAACCTGGCTATGGAGGCTTTGCTAAAGTCTGGAATCTGAGCATTTGCCAAAATGCTCTCCTTTTTCCCTGCACTATACATGGAGCCACAAGCCAGGAGCAAGGCAATCCATCAGCAAGATCCACAGAGCTCCCTCTGCTCCCTTTCCTGTCTCAGCTTCCTCAAAGTTCAGGCAACCTACAAGGAAAGCCAAGCTTCCCACAGGGGGTCTATCAATGGATCAAGAAGGCTTGATGTGGGGGATGTTAGGCTAAGTTTTGGGTGGTAAAGTCTGGTCTTCAGGCCAGGTCCCTGGTCTGTTTGCTGCTTGCTTGTCCGGAAGGCAGTAAGATGACACAGATCCCTTTTGGATGCTTTTCAGCAAGATTTTTCGTTAGGCCTCTGAGTTGCATGGATAATTTTTCCATGCTTTTTTAATTATTATTTATTTTTAAACCAACTATAACTGATTGAATTCACCATTTTAAAAGTCAAAATTGCAGAAAATCTAACCAACAAACCAACAAACATAAAGTTAAAGGTGGAACTTTTGTTAGTTTTTTTCTGCTAGTAATTCACCACTGGGATGTATAAACTGGGGCTACCTTGTTTGAGCAAGAAAAACAAGAAGAGTTTATAAAATCATTCTCTTTGATGTTGTTCTGTTTGGACCATGTCTATAATCCCCAGACTCTCTTCTCAGATTCCGTAGCAATCTGATTTCCGTTATTACATTTTTTTCACCATTGATTTATGTAAATTAAATAGTAAGAAATACCACCACTCCAGCCAAAAGGAGAAAAGCTGGTTTTACAGGCTCAATATTTCACAGAGATTATTCATTCTTCCTTGTGAGCAACTTCTTCTTTTCTGCTCACATTATTTTTTTACAGATAGCATTAAATGCTGGATGTGGGCAATATCTTTGATTTATAGACAATTTACAATACACACACAGAACCTTGACAGGATTCCTTTTCGTTTCTTTATCATCTTGTTCATAAATTAGAGCTGCTCAGAAAAGGGGGCTCAGTAATAAGAAATTAGGACAGCGTTTGAAGGGTGAAAGCATGGTCCATCTATAACATATGACCAGGAGCATCAAGCTGCATTTGACACATATATCTTTTGAATACACTAAGGCAGCCTGTTTACGGCCTGAGGGTTGTATATGGCCCAGTAGGGCAGTTAATTTTGTTTGCAGTCCCCTCCTGAGCGCTATCCTTTTTTCGGGACAGCTTGGGAACAAAGACAGAGGAGAAAACTGAATGGACGAATTCTCACAAGAATTACCACACCAGCTCCGACCAAAGGGTCATCTCGCCCAGCAGCAGCTACAGATTCACGTAGCCCAGTAACAGCCAGCCGTTGCCCCAGCAGATACCTCGGGAAGGTTTTAGCAGACTGGTGACATTTGCTGGTATATTCTGCCAGCTTCCAGTGGCATGCGTATCAGAAAATGCTACAGTTTTTGCAACCGTCCTGAGATGGCTGCAACCCTACATCTTGCACGTCCGCCCACCTTCCCTCCATTAGGCCGTTCTGAGGAAGGTGTCAGGCCTACGCTACTACGCACCTGCTGTAGGAAGGACCGTGGCTGATAGCTTTCCCCTGCCATCAGAATAGCAAATATCAGGGGGCTCCCTTGACTTGCATCCAAGAAGATGGAGTTGACTCCCTGAGCAGTTGCCATGACCCTTACGCAAGGAAGGAAATACGACCCACCTCCCCATCATCACTACCAGTGTTCACATCAGCCAGACACCATTCTGAGCCTGGTTCTGGGACTTCTCCACTTTTTGCCCTTGAGAGTTGCATCCTTGCAGTCTCCCTGCCCTCTCTCCTTACAAGACATAGGTGCCATTAGCAGAGACAAAATATGGAGAGTGTGACCTTCCTTGTTAGGATGGCAAAGGAGCATGTTCAACACCTTCTTGAGGGATGGGAAGGTACCTGGAAAGAGCAGAGCTGGCTGAAGCGAGGAAGGACAGGGAGAGATGAACTATGAGATTGCTTCATCTTCTCCTGGGATAAAAACATTCTATTGCTTCCTCTGGGTCATAACAGCAGCAGAGTTGAGTCCCAAATGTGTAGCAAATTGCTAGGGAGAATATCAAGCAAAGAATTATAATGGTATGAAAGGAAAACGCATGGCATTTCTTCAGAAACACTTGTCCCATCCTGGCAGGCTGCTCTGTAAAGGCTGAACTTCTCACCCTGAAGCTAGTCACTTAAAGACACATTCAAGACATATAAGGAAATGGTCTGGGTTGGATGCCCCCCAGACCTAGAAAGTCATTCATCTCAGCAAATACGTGCATCGATTCTCAACTTTGGAGTTCTTAGGTTCTTCTGCTTTTAGGAAGGCACCATCAGTTCGCGCAGGCTCACACTGGACAAGGAAAACACCACTTCCACCATCTGCTAGTCCTGGATTGCAGTTTCAGGTCACAAACTGTTCCTAGAGGACCGTTCCAGAAGACAGCACTACATGTGCTAGCAGTAAATTGCATAGGAGCTATATTAATCTTACTCTTCGTGCATCTGCAGTCACTTTCTGCTGGTTGGAAGCAGCATTTCTCTGCATAATTGCATACCAACCCCTGGAGTCTTTTACAGGCAAATCTCGCGTTTGAAATAGAGCTGTTAATCTGATTCTCTTTTTGCTTTTCAGGATACAGGTCGACGCACACCTGTTGTAAAACATCTATATGCAAAATCACAGCAGCTACTTTCATGTGGTCTGAAGTCACAGATCCTATCTGGCTACTGGTTTCTGAATCATGATTGTGAAGCGACTATGAGTTAGAACAGAAACAGTGCCAACAGTGACAGCTTTGGCACAGACTTTCCTACAAAGCAATTGACTGATTGCTCTGTTCTTAATCCTTCTTCCACATGGATACTCTTATGGATGAACAATCCACCTCCAGCTGAGCCCAGAGACCTCTTTCGCAGATCAGATCTTCAGGAACACAGAGCCAGCACAGACCTGCTGAGGTTAGTGAAGGTGCACTGGTTTTATCTAGCTGAGTATGACGGTATGTAAACTGAACCCTAGAGCTAGCATTGGGAAGAAAATCTCCTCTTTCCTTGTCTGTCTTTTGTCAGACCTGCAGGGTTTGCTGAAATTCCTTTTTTGTTCCTCTGCAGTGTGGTCCATGGTCTACCTCTCCGCTTCCGATCTGGGCCTGGAGAAGGGCTGCTCTCCCTGAGGACCCTGCTCTTTTCTCTGACCAGATTCTCCTAACAAAATATATTGCCTCTGTCTACAAACCTGATCTTGCTAAGAAGAGCAGCTTTCTGTCACAACCATGGTGACGCTCTGGATCTGCTTTTCCCCCTTCCTGGGGCACACTTTTGTTTCTTTGGACTTTTTTTCATCTTTATCATAGGCCATTGGAAAGCATTTTTCAGCTGGCAGAGTGAATGTCCTATTGATCCTTCTGGACCAGCCACACATTATATGTCGCCTTTGGCTCTGCGGGTCTACATACCACAGCATAGATGGTCCCTCCTGTGCTGTGAATTTTTATGGTACTATAATCAAGTTATTCCACAGCTCTCTTATTCCTGTAGCAGAATCATAGATTGTGAGCAAATTAAGGGAGAGAACGGTTGTCTATATGAAGGAGATATATGTATATATTCTCTGTTCATGAACCTCTCACAAACTGGTCTTACTTTCTTACACATGCCTCCATCATTCACAATTCATATTATATGAGCTGTGCACTTCAGAAGAGATATAAAGGAAGATACAGATTACAGAGACTTTATAGCAGCTGGCTTGGATTTGCAAAGCTGCTCAGAGGGAGGCAAACATACCAGCCCATGAGCAACGTCAGAAACATTGCCACCATTGTATACAGTTATTACAGCTAGACACCATATTTGAGAGTGAGTTAGTTCAAGTGGAGGGGATAAATTCCAGTACTGATGTTGGTTATTTATGGCAGGAGATTGCACGAAATCTAGGACCTGGACAGAAGATACCAGTAGAGTGGATAGGGTCAAGTCAAGGTAGTCATCATCTCAGTTTTACAAACCATGTTCATTCTATTGCTGTTTCTCTTATGATCATCCTCAGCTTTGTTTCCTCAGCTGTATACTGAGTCTATAACTGAATCTTCTGGGTCAGGGACTCTTGGTCACATCCAGCTCACTTCCTCTGAGATCAGAGTGGGCTGAGGTGCTTCATTATCTGTAATCCAGAAATGGGTTCTCCTCAGCTAAGACACTACTGGAGATGCTTAAATCCATTGTAAGTGTAGGTTACAGCTGGTGTTCAGTTTCTCCTAAACCACGCTAACTCCAAGAGCAATTGCAAGGACTGTTACCAAGATAAAGGTTGCCTCTAGTTTTTTGATCTGCCTTGTAGCCTTGTAGATGTTCCTGTTGCCCCTATCTTCCACAGAGCTTATTTTCTGGCATGAACCAGGGCCATAATTCATTCAAAAGTAAAAGAGCTTAATTTCATTAGTGCTAAATCCCCAGTAGAAGCAAACTCGTCAGACAAAAGAGGAGCTGAGAATTGAGAAGCCAGAGTTCAGCCCTTGTGGTGACTCACGGGACTCATGATAACACATCAGTGCACAATAAAATGTCACACCATGAAAAATCCTCATTGTCTAGCCATAAATCCTTCTCCCGACTGAGCCGTCTCCCTGTCTCTTGCTCTGGTAAAGGCCACAGAGCTGCTCAGACTCACTTGTAGAGGTCCTTGTGCAATGTGGATTTCAGGAAGGGAGCCAACAGCCTTCCAGGCAGGGGCTAGGGAGGTCATCCTTCAGCTCTGACAGGATTTGGATTGACATCGCATTGGAGCTAGGGCTGAGAGGCAGAGCATTAACCCGCTAGAGAGGCAGAGTAGATGCATGAGTACATGTTATAGTGGCTAGAAGAAGGAAAGTGTGGTCTGGAGTCACTGCTCCAACGATGTCCGCTCTTTCTCATCTTCCGTGACAAAGTGGAGCAGCTTCATCAGCAGCGACAGGGAGCTCCCTGTATTGGCATGTCCTGTCATCATGGCATCAGAGCACTCATGGGGGACAAGCGGGCTCACATCCTTTCAGGCAAAGGACAGACTCACCCACTGAGCTCTAACCATTTGGGTAGGTGCTCTAGCCACCAACTTGTTGTGCTAGGACAGAAGGGGCCCTCACTCCTCCTCCACCTGTGGTCTATGAAAGGCCTGTTTTGGAAGGCAAAAACATTTAGACAGCATGCAGTGGGAATCATCTCCTCTAAAACTGGGCCCCCTGTCTAATCTTCAGAGAAGCACCTCCAGAGGCTGTCATCCCACCTGACCTATATCCATTGGCTGCAAAGAGAGTGTAAACATCTGCTTTGGGATAGGCACATAGCTTTTACACAGCTTAAGGTCAGGGAACTGAATCTTGCCATGGGAACCACTTCCAGGAAGTAAGGAGTCTACAAGATCAACTACAAGTCAAATAGACCCTTACATTTCTGGGTCACGGATATGGGCAGTTAGAGATGAAAGCACAGTATCAACTTTTTTTTTTTTTTTAATTTTAAATCTAACTCTAAGTATCCTGTGTCTCTCAGAGCCATTCAGCGCTGGAAAATTTCTGTAGGTATGCTACCTTCTTCACAGACTGTGGGCAGCAATTGTGATGCCTCCCTCTGAGATGCTTTGTCCTGACACAGTGAGGAAATGATAGCAGATAAACCCTTGAACTGATAGACCCTACATATGGCCTAGGATAAGCATTCCATCTGGGTCAATACGTTGGTTGCCTCTGACTTCAGTACAATCAGGAACATGGCCTTTTGTACCGCATCTTAAGTCAAAACATAGAAGGTAATTTGAGGATTGTTCTTCCATGCCTAAAAGGGGGCATTAATCACACAGTCAGCCTTCTGTTCAGAACAAAGAACAAAACAAGCAACAGAAGAGATAAACTGTCACCTGACAAGAGCTGAAATCTAACTTCTAAATGAAAAGTGACCTCAGCTCTGCTCCCTGCCTGGCCGAACAATATTTTAGAGTATTCGTGGGTCCCTTTGGAATAAAGTAATCCGTTCAGATCTTTTCTGCCTGGGTCTCTCCTCCAGGCACATAAAACACCTCTCTCCCTGCAAAGATATGTGTTGAGACTGGATAGATATCCCCAAGCAGTACTTTCATACTGGACAACTGCAAAAGTACCTCCAGCCATACAGAGAAGCTGCTCTTGTTTCTGACGGGCACCTCTCCAAAGGGTGTGATAAACTCCACCAGCCAAGCTGTCAGCAAACCAGTTCTCATCTTTCTCCTGGGTGTTGTCAATACATTTGCCATGTACTGAGGAAGTAGTTTGTGTACAAGCCTTGTGGTCTAACTTTGGTAGGTGCAAGGACTGCTACCACCAAGCACATGCAGTTAACAAGTTTGTTTCTTCTTCTCCTGAAATCATCAGAAGATTGTTCTTTGCCATTGTAGAAAGCTACATCAGGCCTTGAAGCATGAGTTTTCCTTTGGATGATTTAACCCTGACAAAAACTTGTGTTATTCCATCCTTGTGCTTCAACTCTGCCTTCATTTACACAGTCGGGACCCTAGAGGATGTTGTACTTTCAATTTATGGAGAAGCACTCCTTCAGTAGCCCAGAGAACAATTAGTAACTCCGGGATTTCGATCTTACCCCGATGTTTCCCATAATCAGCCCTCACTCCAGCTGACTGGTTGTGTTCAGCTGCTCGGGAACAATGAGTTTGGATGAAAACTGCATTGTCCATCTGAATGCTTGGCAGCCCAAAAGTTTGGGCTTACGGTGCTGAACACCGTGATGCTACAAGCTTCCTCTGGTGCAAGCTCTTGTCCTTGTCTCTAGGAAGGGCAGCTGCTTTCTTAAGACAGGGTTCCTAGATACACACTCATGACATCCTAGGTTTCTGAGCTACCTAAAGCTTTTTTCTTTTCTTTTCTTTTCTTTTTTTTTCTTTTCTTTTTTTTTTTTTTGAGAAAAACAAAACTGATCTCTGTTTAACAGCATCCCATGGTGGAAAAGCTGCCACTGTCTATGGTGAACAGGTCCCATGGTTCATTCTTGAAACTAGTCATGAACCTTTCAGTCAAACAGGCTTCCCAGCAGGGCTTTTTCACACTACTGAAATGTGACATGTGAGAAAATCTTTGATTTATGTGACAATGGGATGAAATGCCTCATTTTGCATCTGGCCTTAATTACAGTGTTTTTGATAAGAAGCAAAGACTTCAAATACGTTGTGATTTCAGTCTCAAGTGACATTTTCCTCTCGTATGGACACTGCATTCTGAGAGTGGGACCTCTGAACTCTAAACTGCTCTCTGAGCTCAGTTGATTGAAGAACTATATCTCCCGTAATGCAAAAGGCATCTCTTTACTGCCTAAGCTACACCATGCACTGTGAGAGTAAAATGGCCAAGTGCATTGCGGGAGATTTCGTTCAGCCAAGGAACAAGGCCAACAGCACATAGATGGTAGTGGGCAAAATGAAATTACAATAAAAGTGCCTAAATGAGAAAATCCTTTTTGATAAAGGATGTGACCTCCCACAAAATACTGGAGGCCTTGGTAACAAACTCGAGATAAGGCATATTGCTTTTGGAATTGACCTAAAGTTTCCTTCGGATTGAAACTCCTAAGCCAAAGTCTGACGTGTCTGGATCTTTTTGAATTAGTAGGCTGCAGAAAATTTTGAAGTATCAGTGTTTTTGTCCCAAGAGAAAGCCAGTCTTGGAATTCTTGGGGGGGAGGGGTTTGAATTCCACGTTTATTTTGCTGTAATTATAACCTTGCCATTTGAGAATGGCTGCAGGACTCCTCGGCTATGGAAGGAGCTTTTACTTCATGCCTCTGCAGCAGAGGTGTGCACCATTTCTGGTGTTTTCTTGCAGTCCAGCGCCCTTCCTACCGTGCATTAAAGTGCAAGAGTCCCCCACACCTTAGGTTTTCCTGCAGTCCCTTTGACCACAGCTGCCTGCTCCACTGTCATGTGCCATCACCAGTAACATCTGTTGGGATGGGCAATTGTAACCACTGGAGGTACAGGGCTGCAGCGTCTGTCACCCATGGTTTCCCTTCCTCCAACCACTCCTTCTATCATGTCTCTGTCTCAGAAAACACACCTCACTCCATTTCACAGCCACTGGTTCTTGTTATCCTTTTGTCTTCCAGACTGAAGAGCTCTCTCATCTCAAATTATTGTTCTCCAAGCAAGTACTTACAGACAATGATGAATTACCCCTTAACCTTCTCTCACTAACGCCAAGCAGCAGAAGCCTCTCATTATTAGGCATGTATCCTCCCACTGCTCCTGCCATCCCCATCCCCAAGCCTTCTGTTGTTCTTGTCGTTTTTCCCTGAACTGTCCCCAATTAATCAGCATCCTTCTGGAACAGAGACAAACTGAACTAGACAGAGAAGTGCAGCTGTACCCAGATGAAAGCAAAGCCACCTGTCTCCACCTGGGTGTTCTTGGTCTCTGAGCCAATGCTTACTTTGCACCTTATTAGCAGCAGACCTTTACTGAGCACTTATCCTCGGCAGATGCTGAGTATTCATCATGATTGCAGTGCAGTTCAGCTCAAGACCCTCCAGGCTACAACTCCTCTCCAAACCACACTAATCTCTCCTTTCTAAAGTGGCAACCCAACACCTAAAATATCTCCAAGGCAAGCATTAACCATCACAACCCAAGGCTGTTGGAGCAAATAGACAGCACTGGGCTGGGAAAGGTTTATTCTGCCTCATGGCGGGACAGGCAGACTAGAAGACCTCTTAAGATCCACATTTGTCCTGTTTTCTAAGATATTATATGGCTTCATCTTCCAGTGCTATGTAAGTGGAAGGAAGCTCTGTAAGAAGACAAAGCTCTCCCTCCATGCTTACGGAGACTGAAGAAGTCTCAGCAGTTTACAGCCCTGTCCAGTATAGCATAGTGTAATTTATAACGTCCTATATTGGTAGCAATTTCTCCATCTTTTCTCTAATACAGGCAAGTATGTAAAAGAGCCCAAGATAACCCTTCCAGCTATTCTTCTGACATGTTTGGCACCTCCCTATCACTACCAGAAATGGGCTAGCCACATTCACTGGTACCTCATCAATCATATCCAAATGACACACCGTAACGTGTAATAAACTTAAACCAGTGGCTGCAGAGAGTAATGTGCTGTTGGGGAAGATGAAGCTGTTTTACTTTTCTATTACATCTGACAGCTGGACCGGTGCCAGAACAGCATGGTTTCCTGATGTCTCTGTAAATTACAGTTGGACTGTGACATACTCAATCAGTGTTAATTCTGTCCACAAGACATTCAGAGTGAAGAGAAAGGTCTCTTTCAGTCTCTGAGTGTATTGATCTGAGTGCATGGGACCCTTGGTGGGAATGAAAAAAGTGCTGGCATTTATGAAAGGGAAAGAGGCTGCATTGTATTTGGTGGCTGGGAGAAGAAGAAAAGGCTGCTTGTCAGATTCAATGAGCAGTTTCATACGTAGGAAACTGTTTATGGCCGTTTCTAATTGCTGTAGTAGTCCTGCAGCAGCCACAACTCTTTTTCTAGCTGCTTCAGTTGTGCTGACAAATCAGCTGCCAGAAGAAGAGAAAACAGTAAAGTAAATAATTTAAGCAATGGACGGAAGGGTGACCAATCCTACTGAGTCCTCAGCTCTGTTCTCTGCTTGCAGGAAGGTGTCCAAATTAGACACAAGGACTAGCCATGCCCAGTCAAGTATTGGCCTACTGACCTCTAGCAGTCGTCAATCTGTTATGGACACCTTCAGGGAAAGGCCGTCCCCTTTCCATACAAGGCATCTCATAAGTAGTGCGTTATCATCCATAGCAGTTGGCGGTAGATGTCCTCTCGAGTCTACCTCTTTATTGAAGCATGAGGGACAGGTTAACCTTGGTTAATCTTCAGAGCAAGAAGCATTCTTTAGGGTAGGGAGTTCAGCATCACTTTGAAAACCATGCACAATCTCCGACCCAAAGTCCTGGTCCAATGGCTTTCTTTCAGAAGAGGTTTCACTGCTGATCATGCTTGTTTATTGGTTAGCAAAGAACCTATGAACTTACCGGCAGCAAGACTGCAGTCTTCTCTGGATAGGTAGTTTCCCTGGTGCCCTCTTGCTATGATACATGGGATGCAGTCCCAAGGGCAGAGAAAAACTACTATTCATAGTCAAAATCTGCTTCATGATTCATAAATGCTCTCCAGATAGCTTCTGAAAAGCCTATGGGCTCATTCTAGTTGTTTAGATCTAGTCTGTGTTGGTTCTGAAATCGATAGGTTTGACAAAGATGCAAGCAGTTTGTAGGACTCATTGTCTTGGACCGGTAGTGTCCGAGTCATGGATGGACATCTACAATAAATATGTATAAACTGGAGTCCGTGATATAGAGACTGCATATGTAGACTGATATGCGTGAACCTCAGGATCCTCAGGATAACAGCAGCCTAGGCTGCTCAGCATCTGGTGAAACAGTAGATCACTGCTGCAAGCAGTGGGGCAGTTGTCCTCCAGCATTGATTTGTCCTTGTTGTTATACCATAGGGCGTTATGCCTTCTTCCTGGTTGGAGAGCTGAAAGAAGAAGTCCTTCCTTGTATACATTCTGAGGATATGTTTTACTTATCCCCAATATCAAGAGATTTCTGGGTGCCTAAGTATATCACCCCTTTTATCTTAAGGAACAAAACTCCTCAGCATTTGCAACTCTGAAGAAAAATTACAAACCCATTTCTTGTTATACTAAAATGCACACAAGATTCATTATATTACTTGTTGGATACAGAAGAGTTCTCAGGGAGCAAAGCGCTCTCAAAATACTGAGCAGAGTGAATGGAGTATATAGGTGGGAAACTAAATGCCTTTGAACTTACCAGGTTGCTAATTACACACACGTGGTCTATTGTGCTTGAGTAGGGTATTGTCTGCAAACTGCTTTTAGTGGTGTTTTGTCACAGACAAGAAAGATAACCTGTCTTGCCAGCAGCAAAGCATAGAAACACTGACATGATTTGATGTCTCTACAGCAGGTAGGAATCATGAGGTCTGGCTGGACACATCCTTGCAACACAGGATGGAGGCGGGAAGGATAATTTCCAAATACTCTCAGCACTGATTGAATTCTCCTCTCATCAGTCTCAGTGGTAATTCCCTTCTTTTCCCTCCTCCCCTTTTTGATGCCAAGGGTTAGGATGTGGTCTAGACCCTTCTGAATATTCCACCTGCAGTGCTGAGGGAGCTGCCTTATCCTTTAGAGGCTCTGAGGTGCTCAGCTCTCAGAGGTTTGTTTTTGGTTTGGTGTTGTTTTGTTTTTGAGGATCTGAGTTTTATGTTGCATCTGCATTGCCCAATGAGTGAATTCTCTGCTGCTCGGTCCCTTGATTGTCCACATCGCATATACATTAGTTTGTTCTCAGCTCTATTCAGGAGAGAACAAACTCTGAAACTAAACTTTTGAACAGTTCTGGGGATATTTCATTCTGGAGAGAATGGCCTGTAAGCAGTATGGCTTAGCCCAAGCACCCTAGTACTCACCACTATCCTATCAAGATCTGGACTCTCTAAAGCCCCCTCTGCTTTCACACCACATGCAAAGACAGGCAGCATATACCTTCAGTATGAAGCAATAAGGCCAGCTGCAAAACAGTTCTTGTTTTATTGTGGGCCCTTTGACCTAAAAACACGCATGCACATTCAAAAATAATAATTATGTGCTAGTCACAAGGGCCTAAAGGAGAGGAATCGCTCCGGAGAGCTAGTCTCCCATAGCATGCACATGAACTGATTTGCACTGAGTGGCCAGAAAGAGATTGCTTCTTGGCTGGAGGACTTTAGCAATGTGCCCTTGTGGCCAAGAAGGCCAATGGGATCCTGGGGTGCATTAGGCAGAGTGTTGCCAGCAGGTGGAGGGAGGTGATCCTGCCCCTCTCCTCAGCCCTGGTGAGGCCTCCCCTGGAGTACTGTGTCCAATTCTGGGCTCCCCAGCACAAGAGAGACGTGGTACTACTGGAGAGAGTGCAGCGGAGGGCAGCAAAGACGATTAGGGGACTGGATTAGGGCATCTCTCATGTGAGGAAAGGCTGAGAGAGCTGGGCCTGTTCAGCCTGGAGAAGAGAAGACTGAGAGGGGATCTCATGGATGTCTACAAGTATCTGAAGGGAGGGTGTCAAGAGGATGAGGCCAGGCTCTTCTCAGTGGTGCCAAGTGACAGGACAAGAGGCAACAAGCACAAACAGAAGCACAGGAAGTTCCATCTGAACCTGAGAAAAAACTTCTTGACTGTGAGGGTGCCTGAGCACCAGAAGAGGTTGCCCAGAGAGGTAGTGGAGTCTCCTTCCTTGGAGATATCCAGAACCCGCCTGGACGCGATCCTGGGAAACATGCTGTAGAGGACCCTGCTTGAGCAGGGAGGTTGGACTAGATGATCTCCAGAGGTCCCTTGCAACCTCAGCCATTCTGTGATTCTGTGATTCTGTTAACCTATCTCTAGTGTTTCTGGAGCAGATTTCCAGGGGCACATAGGAGATACCTATTGCGATTCTCAGAACCAGATACTTTTTCAAATCTCAGCAGGCCTCTCCACATCTTTAGGCACCTGAGTGCCTTTAGAAATCTGTGTTTCAGTTCTACCAACTTAAAAAAGTTTTTAAGTTGGTAGAAACTTAAAGCTGGGGATGATACATATGAGCTCAAGTACTATGATTTGCTCATGAGTTTTTCCGAGTTGAAGACAAGATTTCTGCACTTATGGTAGTTCAATTGCGTTAATCTTTGTCCTTTCCCTCCAGCTATCCAATGAGGAGTCACATGGGATTCTCCAACCATTTATCATGAAGCATAAGCAACGGTTGGATGAAGCCTTCTCATTCATGCTTGGATGGAATGAGCAACTAGAGACAGCGGCCAGTGGTCCCCTGTGCCACAGGTAAATGGAGTGTTGTGCTGGAGGTCTAACATGAGCTATAGCCCACCAGAAGGAAAATTGGGTTGGTCAGGTTTCAGGGAAAAGGCCCAAATGAAGGAGGGGAGAGGGCCTTCTCCCCACTCCTCACGCAGCGGTTTGTGAAATTGATTAGCAAACACACACGGAGAAGAAAATGGGAAGATTAATAAATAGAATCACCACTGTATAATAGAATTATTGACTTGATGAAGGGGAAAATAGAAATTTAAAATGATAGGGTCCCTCAACAGCATGCTGTCTCCAGTGAAATGTCAGAAGAGGCCTAAACAACTAGGAGAGAGACTGAGGTTTAATATCCTTTTCTCCAGTGTGCAAAGAGGTAAGGTCAAAGGTGTTGGGATTTTCTCTGCAAATCTCAGTTCTCAGATGAGCTGTGACAGGACAACACAGGAGAAGAGATGCCTCCATGCCCTGAAATTGAGGGATAGATCCCCTTCTCTCCAGAGCAGACACAGATGTTGTGATTCAGCTCAGTTATATTTTGTCTGCACCAGTTCCACATGTTTAAAATATTATTAACAACCTTAACTCCTCCTCAGCCTTGGCACGGTGGGGATAGGATTCATCTCCCCTAGCCTTAAATATCCAGGGTGCAAATGCCTCTCTGCCTGACTTAGCCACCTTTGGCTCACCTGGCAGTCAGTGGTGAGAAATCAGCACTTCTAGGGGGTGATTCGTTTGGTCTAATTTTGGTGGGATGAATCATGCCGTAAAAATGCCATTGACTATAAAAGGAGCTGAGGATGAATATTGCTAATGGAGATGTTGCTGTGAGTACTGTGCTATGGAAAGTCAAGAGAGGCAATCAGCGTAAAGCACCTATTCTGCAAAAGCTGCCTCCTTATTTCACTGCGGATAGAGTAACCTCTGGCATCTAGAGGAGGTTATCTTACATGCTGCAACTACCTCTCTCTCCCTTGCCTAGAGAGGCAAGGTCTGTCTGCCTTGTGGAGTAGGTGATACAAATTGCTCCTTACAGTTAAAACCGCATTAGGCACAGAAGCAGCTTATGGATCTGGATCCCTCCAGAATATCCGCTCTAAAGGCCAATATGTAGGCCTTTCCTTATGGGATGCAGCTCCTTTTGTGGCAATCCTGATGCAGCAGGGTTGAGAGAGTGACACCGCTAAATGACCACTGTGACCCTGCTGCTCCTGCACATGCGGATGTCCTTCTTGGGAGGTCCCCTGCACCCAAAGAGCAGTGAATGCAAAAAACACAATGTCTGTAGTCTCTGCTGGAGGCACTGTGGGGGAGAAACAGAGTTGACCTAAAGATCCTGTTGCCTCTTTGATCCAGATACTGGTTTGGACTTGCAAACCAGAGAATCCCGCCCTCCCTTTCTTCAACTATGCAAGCCGGGTGCATTTCTAAAGAAACAAACTGAAGAGAAAAAGAAAAAAACATCAGATCCAAGGAAGTTAATGCCAGCCCCTTGTCTTCCCGAAAATACCACTCTGCCGGAGAATGAACAGAAGGATTGTTTGGGTTCTGCCAGTCCAAGGCGCTGGATGGAATAAGTTACAAACAATCCTTTTAACAACTAGACATGACCTGGCCTGCTCACCCCTCTCCCCAACACAGGGCTTGACATTTCAGGCCGTGCTTGTGACATGCTGCGTGAGATCACTGTTTGACCCAGAGCACTTGGTTAGAGAAATATTCACCCATCTCTTCCCAGTAACACTGCAGTGTTCGTTGTGTAAGACATTAATTACAGCCCATTAGCTGCCAATCACAGAGACAAATACTGCTGCTAGTGAAAATTTCCCTTTTAGCAATGGAGAACGCATCATTAATGTTATCTCTAGCATTATTTATTATTATTAATTTATCTGTGAGGGATCAGGTTTCAGCTGTCATTGCACTGTCCAAAACATAGTAGTGAGTAAAGGCCCCTGCCTGGTAAAGCTTACAGTGTTGGTCTGCTTTGCTGAAAGTTTCAGAGTAGGCTTCTTCCTTTCTTCCTTACTCTTTGTTGTAATCCTTCCTTTAGCCATGCCCTCACATCAGCTGGGAACTGCTCTGGCTGTAGACCAGCTAGCTCTGCAATGCCACCTCCCAGCTGCAAGCTGATGATGGGCAGTTGCCCAGAGTACAGAAAGAATTCCACAAAACTGAGCTATTTAGCGTGCTTTTTGCAGTAATTATACCCCTGACCAACCAGGGACATCAAATCCGAGACACTGAAGGGCTGTAGCAGCCCCAGCAAAGTCAGAACCTCTTGTTCTGATGCTCAGCTCATTTCCTGCACGATACCTGATCATTCAGACTTTGCCCACTGCCTTCCTCCCACTTTTAGCCTTCCTCAAGGGTAAGCCATTCCAAACACACATGCTGTCAATGAGGATGTGTTTGCTGGATGATAATTCACTCACTTTGAGGGAATGGCACTAAAAGTCTTCTACGACATATCTGTGAGGCCTCCCAGTTCAGGAAGAGATAAAACCTTCTACTGCCTTCTGGAAAGAGAATTTTCCCCAAATTTTGCAATTTTAAGCAAAAAAAAAAAAAACCAACAAATTGAGAAAGAGAAATCCTAGTTACATTTCATGGTGTCACTGATGGTTGGACACAAGCCATAATTTCAATAAGCAAAAGACAAAACTAAAAACACAGCAAGAGCCTTTCTGAGTGAATTGTGTGTACGCTGCATTAATTCTGCATATTAATGCAAATTGGAAAGCTGTAAACAATGTTTAAACCCTCATAGCATTGCCAGCCAATGACAATGACCCATGGTAGCCCAGATTAAACAAAGCTTCCCAATGCTGAGGTTTGTGGTGGCTGAAGAACATCATTTTGCTTGACAGAGTGGCAAGAGGAATGAGAGTTGGGGGCTATCGCTGAGTTTAGCAAAGAGTTGGCTCAGTAGACTGAGGATGAGGAAGATATTCTAATGGCATGTATTTCATCCTAAGAGCAACGATGCTATTAAGGGCCTGAGTGAAAAAATTCCCTTGAAAATTCACCCATCCTGCTGAGAAACATCAGGTAGAAGAGGCTAGGATACAGAAGAGCAGTGGAAAATAAAGCAATTTTTCTCCTGGAGGAATTTCTGATGTTTCCTGTTTGCTCCTATTCTGAGTCAGGATGAAAACTTAAGTATTAGAAAAAATATATATATATATTTTTTAGAAATGGTGAAATTGTTAACTTCTGCATCTCCAAGGAATGAAAGAGCTGATATTCCAGAACTGAAGCTCTGTTTGTTAAAATCACACCAAATGCCATTGCTTTCATGTCCCTGCCATGTCCCTGCCAGGTTTCAGGACTGGGCTTTTTGGCCAGGGCTCATTCTTTAGGTCTACGCGTGATCAGTTGCATGCCACCCATAATGTAACTGGTCAGTAGCCCAGATTTGTGTATTTGTGAGTGTGTGTGTGCACCTGCATGCGTACCTGTGTGTCTGCAGGAATCATGGGTTTTGTTCTGATCCAAGGTGTATTTTACATACGTGTCCTTTTTGCCATAGGTTTTCTGGTGCAGGAGGCCAGATCACACTGCTTGTTTCCAGTGCTTCCTCTAATTGCATCCCAGGCAAACTCCTATTGAAACAGAGGGGAATTTTGTAAGCTAAAATTACTTCACAAAAACGAGTGGGTTTGACTACATTTCCTCTTCGGCTGTCCCGTCTGGCACTAGAGCGGTGCCAGCTCTGACTGATGACACAACATCAGCCTGAAACATCTGAAACATCAAGAGTCACTAAGAAGTCGAGTCATTTTGTGTCCTTTTCTAAATGGGAGGCTATTATGAACAGAGAAATAAGGTAAAAGACAGGGTAACTGAAATGCCCTTTGGAGGGTAAACGGAGTATATTAGCTTGTCCCTGTTTCTCACCACTTGTTGGACTGTTAATGATCCTTCTCCCTCCAGAGGATTTACGCGCTAAAACTAATTGTCAGCAGTTCTCTCATTTTCCATACTTATTTGTTACTTTAATTGGAGCTATAAATAGTTAGCTCCTTTATTCTTCTGTGTGAGAAACTTCCAGCTCTCTAATCATAGATATGGCTGGTTGATTATTCATAACAGCAAGGTACAACCCAGCAAGGTACAACTCAGCTCACCACGTCCAGTCCCCAGCTTCCCAAGTATCCCCAGAAGCTGCTGAAGTTTCCCTGAATTCATCCGCTTCTCCCCATCCACGTTCTTGGCTGTACGCTGTACTCTCTGTCTTACTAATGTGTCAACCTCCTCCACTCTGGAGAGAAATTGCAGCCTTGCTCTAGGTAGATAGATCTCTTACCCTATCCAAAACCGTCTTAAACCCAGCCATTCGGCTGACCTCAGCTATCCCAGAGAACATGGGCATGGCTGTTGCTAAGTCCTGGGTGCATCTGTAAAAGTCTAGCAGGTCCTTTTTTGGTCCCCACCAGATCTTTCTAAGATGCACAGGAACTAATTTTAGCAAAGAAGGCAGAGAGAGGAGATTGTTGTCTGAACTGTGATGGATGGAACCAAGAGGTAAGGTCGGGAGAGTAATTCTCAAGCTTCTTTATTCCCAAATATGACATCTCTCATGGAAGGGGACCCTCTAGTCTCACGGTAGAGGAGGTAATACGGTTTTGGATGGCCATTTTGCATCTCCTTTGGATGGTGGACCTTGCGAGGAGTCACTCCTCCAGCCTGAATGCAAAACCATAGCCTCTCTCCTTCTTGTGACTGCACATACCAGATACTGCTTCTTAGGACATCAGATTGGGCTGGCCAGCCACGTCTGGCATGCAATCTTACAAAGACGGAGAAGAGGCCATGACATTGCATTGCCGGTTGGGGCGGGGGGGGGATGCTGACTGTGAAGCGCCTTTGTAGGAAGCTGTGAAGTGGCTGTTGCAGGAACTCACACTTAATGCAGGAGACCTGGGGACCTGTGGCGGTGGGTGGCTGTCCTTACAGCTCCACTTTGGCCTTCTGTGGTTTACAAAGAGCCCAAGGGTGAGATCCTGCAGGCCGCCGACAGTATAGCTTCCCTTCACTCCAGGGAGGCAAGGTCTTCACTCTGTGCATGGCTCGCAGCAAGGACAGACCTCAGTGCCTGGAGAGGCTTTGCAGCTAAAATACTGGTTGAGTACACAGTAAACATGAATGCAGGAGGGGCTGCAGTCTCAAATCTCAAAAGCAAGGTCTGGGAATGCTTGCAAACCACCATGGGACAAGATTCTCCAGAAAGTCCCGGTTCAATTGCTCTCTGGGGAAGACTTGCCACTCTGGAGCCCGATCCTGCAAGGACAGAAGCCCAGTGGAAATGATGTTCAGCACAGGCAGGCTCCATTCCCGGGCTTGTCACAGCATCACCCAGATCTGATTCTGAGTGCCAGGGGACCCCCTCACTCTGGGGCTCATGGAGGTGTAATTTTGGGAAGGATGTAGGGAAGGCAGACAGTCGTAGGACTGCAAAAGCACGCTCTGGCAACTCTCTCTGCCTCCGTGCAGTGGTGACGGCTGCTGCCAACGAGCTGATGTGAAACAGCCTGCCTGTATGAAGAGGCTATGGGAGTTTGCACGGAGGAGAAGAGAAAAGGGTAATGAGAGTAGCGTTTGGTGAGGCAGCACATGTGCAAATTTCAAATCGCTCTTTGCGCCTGCAGGGTTGGTATGCTGCTCGTCGAACCAGGCTGCTAATTTCCAAATTGATACTTACTCTAATCCCAACCCTGAAGGCGCCATTATGGTGCATTCAGTAATGGGCTATTATTTGGGCTTGTTGCAGGGGGCAGGAGAAGGAAAAGAGGAGGAACATTTTGGGGAGAGCACTTTGCTTTTAGAACAAATCAGCATCGTGATGCTCCTTCCCCAGTTTGCACAGCGATTAGACTGCTTTAGAGCTATTCATTCTCCTTTGGTTTGTCTATAGCCTTGTTTTGGGGAGGAATTTTACGGATTTTTACTGCCTCATATAACACTTATCCCCAGCAATCAATATTGATTTTAACATAACATTTTGTTTTAAGACTCCTTTTGTTGTTTTGCATTCACTCCGCATGTTAATGAGGTTTATAAAATCCATGATATTTTCTCGTTTCATGAAATCTTATTGGGATAGTTACCTTGCTCTGCTGACAGATAGTTGTGCCTGAATTCCATAAAAAACGCATACTATTATCAGCTTTCCTTCTATCGCTTGAAGAATATTTTCCTACTTTGGCATGTGTTGTGCGTATGAATATACAGTAAATACTGAGATATATTTATTGTTTGCAGTCTAACCTGAGCTACATTTTCCCCGTGGAAAGGAAACCCCAAAATGCCACCCAATACTTTCAGGTAGAATGATCTTTACTGTAAATAGGAAACTGAACAAATACGGAAAAGCAGTGGCTAAGCCTTCAGGACAGAGCATGTACTACACGTCCGTCTTCTCTGTCTGTCTATACCCAGCAGAGTGCTGAAATGACTGACCAGCTCTGGAGATGCTGAGGGAAATGTGTCACTGGGAAAATCCTTTCCAGCGAGGTCACACAATTACCTCTAGGAGTTTTGACCGTTCTGCTTTCAGGACATGCCGGCCAGGCCAAGCATCTTGGCTCTGCCTTGCTATGCTCACACATCAGTTTGGCTACATCTGCAACAGCATTTATTGTCAATTCCGATATCACTGCACAACAGCCAAAGCCATGTGAAGTGCCCTGTCCCTATAAGCATCAGCCCTTGACTGTCTGCACTGTGCTACCTCTTTTCCCATATGTGATATCAGGATGTCCCAGACTCCTTTTGGTGCCTTCCAGGAGATGGACGCAAAATCTCATGTCTCCTTCCAGGCTAGATGGAGAGGTGTTGAAGTAAGAAATTGTGGTCGTAAAGTGCCTCTCTTAGACACCTGCACACATAGCTGTTTTTCAGACTCTTTGCAGGAAAAGTGAAGGTTGGTAGATGTGCAGGGGGAGGAGAGTTGAGTCCATCACAGGAGTTGGACACCTGTAAGCTGAGACACTCCGTTAGGGGAATGACTGTGCCTGGTAGCCTTAAGGCTATTCCTTATTACCTTTGTGGAAAGAGACATATCTGGACCCAGGTGCTAAAAGAGCACCAAGTTCAGTGCACACACTGATAAAATCCTTAGTCAAACACATGATTTTTTTTGTTTCTCTCTCTGCTCAGGACTGTTATCTCCAAATGATCATCTCCTTATGTATCAGACTAGTACTATATATTCATTGCTCATGGGGATGTCTGCTGCAAACGTAGCACACAGTAAAAATTAGTGCTTCCTTTTAATCTTCTTGAGACCTTGAATTCCTTACCAACTGTCTCTATTGTCTATCACACATCATGTTGTACCTACAGAGGGCCTTGATTTCTGGACTTCCAGGGATGCACAATGAGGTAGAAATGTAATACATAATTCCTTTTTTGGATATTCCCCAGCAAATGGAACTTTGTTTAAACCTTCACAGGATGCTTTATTGTATATCTATGCTTTAGTTGCATTTGCTTCTCAGTCATTAAATATAGCTCGTTGATAGTGGATAACCCCTGGGCAGAAATAGTCAGTGTGAGACCACGAGTCAGTACCACACAGCCCAAAAGCTTCCAGATTTTGCAAGGGCCAAAGGAAGAGGTGAGTACTTCCCTGGGACTAGTCTTTGCAGCCCTGTGATCCCCTCACTGAGGATATGATTTTCACTGGTGGTGCTGGGAGCTACCAGCTGGAATAAAAAAAAAAAAAAAAAAGGCAGATCAGATACAAGTGTCTTAGGTGTTACATGAACTTCTGAGACTTGCTCTGGAAAACTTAAGGAGAAAGAGAGGAAGGAGAAAGGGAGCCTGGATTCGCTGCCCTGTAAAGAAGACACCTGTCTTGGCAGCATCTGATGTCTGAGCTGCAGGGGATTTACAGCAGAGCAGAGATGCAGACAAAAAATCAAAAAAACAATGTAATTGCTTCCCTGGGACAGTCACCAATTTGTGTGTTCAGAGTTTCTCATCTCTATCACGATTGAATAAGATTGGCTGTGCATTTTCTGCCATGGAAACAGCAATGGTGGACAGGAAGTAAACATTGAATTGTCATTCCAGGTTGGCACATGCTATACGAGAACACGTACCAGTTTCTCCAGATCTCAGAAAGACAGATGGGTTCTGTGGCTTTGGACAGGTAGTAACCACAAAGGACTGAGTCTGTGTAGACACAAGGCACTGAACTCTCAAAAGCAACCATGTCAATAGTTACGGGTGAGTGAAGGAACAACTCAGGATGCCTCAAATCATCTCATGCAACATTAATGAGCTGAGAGTCCAGCCTCCAGACCAACCTGCTCTCGGGGCTCCATTTGGAGTCAGTGAGGACTGACCAGCATCTCTGGTTTGCAGTTCATCTCACCTCTCTGATCTTAAACCAATATTAGCTAATAAAATGGATAGAACGCCTTCTCTGGCCCAAAGGAGAAGTGGCATGGCATGGCTCAGAATCACATGACTGAACTCTCTTGCTTTCTCCTCCTCCCTCAAAACAGGGTGGCTGTGTCTGTTTTGCCTTCCAGAAACAGTCCCTGGCCTGTGATATCCCCTTCCGTGTTCCCAGGCTTTATTAAGGCTATGTGCTAGTTTCAGTGCTAGTTGAATGAACCTGGTAGGGAGAAACACTCTGCGTGATTTCAGACCAGGGCTCAAGCCCTTGCTCTGGCCCTGTTTGAGCGGCTAGGTAAGACTGGCCCACCTCCTGCAGACCTTAGGTAGCTCAGACTGAGCACCTGCCTGTCAAGAACTAGCGTTAGATGTAACGGATCCTATCTTTTCTCACTAAACAGGTCAATTTGGATATTTAGCTTAACGGTATTATCATTAGATGGGAACATATCCTATTTAGACATTGCCTTTCATGGCCCAGCTTTCCAAGTCATAGCAGAATCCTAGCACACTGGGGATTCCTTCTGCCTCGCCTCATTGTACCGTGTGAAGCTCCTTGAAAGAAAAGACTCCATAGGCTTTTAAATGTTTGGGGGAGGTTGGGCGAGTAGTGGCTGGACATTAGCAATCCCTCATTCATAGCCCTCCCTAGGACTATGGGAGACAAGACTCCGTCGGTGGCCTTTTACACCCATGTGTCCCAGCGCTCTTAGGAGAAGCACTACAAAGCTCTCCTTGTTACGCTCAGCCGGGTGGAAAGAGACACAAGATGCAGCAAAGCTCTTGCAAGTACCTGAAGCGCTGAGCGATTTCAGAACACCTGGCCTCATATTTACGGTGGACTGCAACCAGGACTAGAAATATCTCGCAGCTGCACAGTTGAGTGGAGGACTGTGTTTATCAGAGCCCATCACCATTCCCTACTGTCATGGAAGGTTTGGTTTAGGGGAAAAGTTAGGAAAGTGGGTTTTATTGAACAACGGGTATGAGGTGCCAATCACCCTGTCCTTTTTGTGACCCCGGTTAGCCCGCAGAAGTCTCCCACTGCCACAACTTAAAATCATTGGCGGAGGGCTAACATGTGCCCTAGAAGCCCGTACCCGCCAGTCAAGCAGAACGTTCCAGAAGGAAGGTGAGTCTACGTGGAAGTATAGAAACAGGTCCGCAGTATAATTAGGGATGGAAACCGGACCACTAAGAGCGGGGGGTCTAGACAAATTTAAGCAATCGCTTGCCTGCGGTCCCAAAGCGGGATAGGGTTAAAAGGGGCACACGCGAGCCCAGCAGCGGTGGTGGCGGAGAGAGGAAGAGAGCTGCTGAAGAAGAAGCAGCGGTGGCAGTGAAGACGCCGCCGAGAGCTGAATTCACTGAGGCGGCTGGGGAAGAAGACGCCTCGGCGGCCTGTTGCAAGGCCCCAAGACGCCAGGCAGCCGTGTCCAAGGCTCCCCCCGAGGGAAGCTCTCCGCCCCGGCAGGCTGCGGGCAGCCAGCGCCGCCGTGCCTCCTGCTCCGGGACGCCGGGTCAGGCAGCCGGGGATCCCCCACTGCTGCTAACACCGGCGGACACCTGAGTACCCCCTCCTCCCCACTCCGGGGAGCGCTGACCGAGGCGGCGCACCGGCCCGGCTGCGGCCTGCTGACTGCAGAGCGCGCGCGGCGGCGGCGGCACGCTGCGCCCGGGGCGGCCTGCTGAGGAGCCCTGGGGCTTGGAGCGGCACCGGCCCCACCAGAGCATGGCCTGCTTGTCCCCGTGTCCCTTCCTCCTCCTCCCCCCCGGCCCCGCGCCTTCCCCCGTAACCACCAGGTACCTTCACCTCACCGGTTTGAGCTCGGGTCTGTGTTTGCCACGACTGTAACCGCGCCTGCCTGTGCTGCGTGGGGAGTTAGTTCAGTGTGTGGCTACTGACCGATTATTAATGGTGTATTGCCAAGACTATTGTCACTATCACCAGTTTTTAATTGTTACTGCTACCACTGGCGCATAGTAAACCTTGTTATCTGTTTCTGGCGGTCAACTGTGAACCCGTTCATAGGTGACAGGGACACCTGTACCGCCACCCCGAACCTTTCCTGTGGCCTGGAGCGCTGCGGCGACCCGAGCGTGAGGACGCTCAGCCGCCCCTCCCGGGCCTCCCGCGACACCTACTGCAAAACCAGGGATGAGAAGATTAGGACATCTTTTACTGACGCCTTGACATGTATGAGCGAGTAGGAACCACAGACCCAGCCAACGTGCCACCCCAAGTTATTGTTGGATTCGTTACCCTTCCTCGCAGCTGGGAACTCTGGGGAGGAGTTTCTTTTAGAGGCGTTTAAATAGGTACAGATGGCAAAGCCAGCTGCTTGCTCTTTTGTTCTTGTTGGCGCTGCAACAACCGCTCTCGGTCAATTAACAGTTACTGCTGTATGGCGGCTGGTTTTCTCAGGTTGGCAACCCCCCTCCCACACACACAGACACACACACACATAACGGCCATGCCTGAGTTGGAGTGCAGCATTGGAGGCCAGATGAGAACTGGTTCTTGGATGGTAAATCCAGCAAAGTGCTGTGGGCATTGGCAACAGGAGATGTTTCCACAGGTCCATTGTTGCTGTTTTCCAAACTACAGCGAGGCTTTAGCTGGACAGTTCATGCGACAACAGTTCACCAAGACCCCCTGACACGGGCAAACACAACAAGCCATAGGAACTGAGTATGTGTGTATCTGAGCCTAAGGTCTGTATCCTGTAAAGCAACATCACCAGTGGTCCCAGGAAGTTCTGGCTCGTCTCTTACAGCCACATGTTGTTCTTTGAGAAACGACTTTTTCTTGGTGACTCTGCAGAGGTAGGTTTTAAGGAGGCCCAGGAGAGAGAGAGATGGAGCAGTAGTTGTCACACTGAGTTATAAGTCAGCCTTGAGATTTTTCAGTCTCAAGTACATCACGTGCGTTCAGCTTGTTTCAGGGATTCAAGGGCTCAGGCCCATGACAGCAACCACAGCAAAAGAAAAAAAAAAAACATACACACAAAAACCCACTCAATCCAAAACTCCAAAACATGATGTTAAAGATATAGGGGGAAAAAAGAAAGAAAGAAAGAAAGAAAGAAAGAAAGAAAGAAAGAGAAAGAAGAAATGAAAAACACGGAAAACATTTTAGAAATCAGTCATGTTTTCACTTTAAAAATACTTTTCCTATCATTGCCTGCTCTTTTGACAATCTTTCAGAAAGCTGCAAAGGTAATAATAATTGATCTTCATTTTTGCTGAGGAGAGAGGGAAGGAAAAAGAGTTATTTAAAAGGGTCTGAAGATAAAGTAAAAGTTTGATCCTACTCCTTCTAAAGGAAAACCAACAAAGGGAAAAGCAAATGTATAAAGAGAAGAGAAGACTTAAAACCAGCAACAACCAGATGAGGTAGCTTTCTACTGGGAAACTTGAGCTCCCCTGAGGAATGGTGGAGAAAGTACCAATAATGTTTCATTGACCCTTCATAGATGAGCCGGATAGTGTCATGATGAGGACAGTCATCCAAAAGGAAAGGAGAGCTATTGAGTTTGCCAGTTGACCTAGGAGGCTGTGAGCTATTCTGGTATGAGGATGGTCCTTAGGGAAGGTGAGAGGTATTAGACTTTTCCAAGGAAATACAGTATGGGTATCTCATGGTGTGCACATTTTGTTAACCACCTCTTGTAGTCTGTTTTTATTTTCTTCTGTCATACTAAAGAGAGGATTTAAAATTTCTCTTGAAAGTCCATACTAATTTGCCTGGTTTTCCTGTGGAATTCATTTGAGGCCGCCTCATGAAACAAGAGCCATAGGGAAAAAAAGCAACTTGGGTGGTAATCAGATTTGATAAACAAGGCTCAGGTCATAAACACCAAAAGCAACCTCCAGTGCTTTTGTCCAGTGGCAGCACTGAGCATGTTGGAAGCTCCTTAGCTGACTAAGGTGTCACTCTGGAGTGGAGGCACCTTCTGAACCCTGCAAAGAAGTCCCCATGCAAAGGTCAGAAAGAACTTCAAAATATCCTCCACTAAATGTCACTGCATTCCTGCATGATGGCATTTTAATGAGCCAACAACTGTTTGTATTTTGTCAAGATTTCCAAATACGTGAAGACAATATGACACTAGAAGGAAGAAAATCCTATTTATGCCATTTCATAATGGCAATAAACCTTCCTCCCCAAAAAGTTAATAACTGCAATTAGGAGAAAAAGGACACAGTTAAGCACATGTTTAAAGTATGTCTAAACTTCCAGAGGATTTTAAGGAAGGCTATAAGTGATCACTAACAGGTATTATGTGAAAGAAAGGGTTAACAGAGAGCCACAGACACTGATTTTTATTGTCCATTGATTTGTTCTTCAATGTGATCTGGAGGACGTTCCATAATTACACAGGCACTGGATTGGAAACCTTTTTGCTGAAACTTGCCCATCACCAGATGGACCAGAGGAGCCCTCTGGAAGAAGGGTCAACAGCAGGATGAGTGCCAAGCCAATGGTCACCACACGTTCTCCCTCGTTTAAATGAGCAGTCCCACTGCCTGATGCTGGCTGACCTTTAGGGGAATTATCTTGCCTTTGACCTGAGGGTCATCACCCACTCCCAAACCTGCACAGAGCTATGAAATGGCCTTCATTATAAAGTTAGAAACTTCTCAGCATCCTTGGCTTTTGACGCCCTAAGGACAGATTATCATTCTAGCTGCTTCCCACAGCATTGGTAAAGGCAACTACTTAGTGTTGGTGCATGGGACAATAGCTTCTTGCCCTTGGACAGGATATGCTTTGTGATCTCACCCTGAGGCAGCAGCAGGGGCAAAGTATCGCTTGGCAATGCTGGCCCAGTGCTAGCCACAGCGCACCTGTTGGGAAGACATCACTCAAGAAGATCATAATGATACTTGTGGTATCAGAAAAGAGGTCTGGCCCACGTAGACCTGCTGATACAAATGGTACCCAGGGGCAGAGGAGATCTCTATGCTCCTTTTTGTGGCGCTCCTTATCACCTCTCTTTTGCACCTCATTCACAGCTTTTGAGGGGGGCTTCTTGAGAGCAACATCAAGTATGGCTGGTTATTTACCTGAAAGGGAAAGAGCCATGGTTTGACCAAGGCTTGGCTGTTCGTAGTCAGAGAAAAGGGAAACGGAGAGAGCTGGCAGACAGCCAGGGAGATCACTGAAGATATGGGCTTGTAACTGTTTTCTGCTGTCCACTGCTACCAGGCAAAGGGGTGAGGACAGCAGCTGATGCTACTGGAAGTCACCTTCTATGCCCCAGTAGCAGCTGCCATCTCACATACACCCTCAGCCGTGACTAATCCAGCTTTACAGGCTTTGGGGCAATTATTCACAAGATCTTATTCTCCTGCCTATTTGTCTGCACCTCTGCTGTGCTGGACCCACCCAAAGACATTACTGCAGCAAAGTCATAGACACTGCAGGCCATCCAGAATCCCTCCTCCTTGAACTGAGAAAGCTTCTCTGAGACCATATAAGATCTGGAGAGCTAAACAGGACATGCACACAGCACAGTAGTTCTGGTTTCACCCATTTTAGGGCAGAATACGTGCACAGATGCACTATACAACTGTATATCTACACTGTTTCGTAACATCTATCAGAAGAGTCAAAGTCCCTTGCTCCAGGATGGAAAGGCTCCTCGATGCACCGCAAGGCATCTGATTTTTTCCTATTATTTTATGTGAGAGGAAAACAAAGTTGCAGAGTAGTTTAGTGACTTACTGAAGGTCACAGCGTTCAAATGAGGAATGGGACCTTCTACCTGGGGTTTGATTCTCAGTTCTGTATGTTGGCCTCTTGAAGAAGAGACAGGTTAAAAAAATGCCCAAGGTAACAGGAAAGCTGAAATCCTGGCAATGCATGTCTAGAATTTAAATTTAGCCCTGGGACAATGTAAGCATTTATTTAGCCACATTGAATGTTTTTGCTCTTTTTATCTTTATCTCTTCTACTGAGGGTCTCAAGGGACAGCATCAGAGATGCAACCATTGCGGCCAACAACGCCAAGTGAAAGCCTGAGGACACTTAGATGCTGAGTAGGTTTTAAGATGAAAGGAGTGAGGCAGAGGTCTTGTTTTAGTGTCCTTGAGCGGAACTAGCCAACAGTGAGGTATGTGGTGGTGACAGATGCTTCATACTCTCCACATTTGGCTCTCCAAGCAGGGCAGTAATATTCATGAATATTCTTTGTGCTGTTTCTTCTGAGAAGGTGAGGAGATGAAATCAAATGTCTAGCTCTCAGCCTGTCCCTCTGACCAGCTCTGGCTCAAGGTTTCCCTGCAGTGAAAGCCCACAGAATTGTGTCCCTCCACAAATGAGAGACCAAGATCAGGACTGCAGCTGCAACTAGCAGAGGAATGGATGTGGGGAGGATAAGAGAAGAAGAACCAAGTTTGTTGCTCCAGAGAAGGAATAGGAAAGAGAGGGCTAACTGCCCTTTAGAAAAATCTCTCTTCCAGAAATACCCCATTCCCCCCATAGCTGGATCACTCCCTGCTGCAGCGCAAAGCAGGGCTGCAGTCAGAGAGACGTCTCCTGGCATCTGCTGCTGGAGTTACTTGCATGCTCTGTGCATGCCGAGAGCCAGGCCTGCTGCTGCAGTCAGTGCCTTGAGCTTAACACAGGGCATCTGAGTCCTTTAGGTAAGGTGAAAACAAGGCATCCAGGCCTTCACCTAAGTCACTGGTAAGTGAAAGGGACCTAAGTAAAGTGATTTCCATGTGGCAGAACCTTAGCCTGAAAGACATCTTATGGAAATAGAGGTATTTGCTGTCCTGTGCTAAAAGTCAGTAGATACAGGTGTCCCAGTTTCTTTTAGGGCTGATCATTGCGGAAGGAGCCAGCAGAGCAGGCCAGCTGCAGCCCTCTCCAGACAGAGGTGCTGACTCCATCCAGAGGAAACTGCGTTTACTGTGGCTGTTACTACACTGTTACATCCTCCATCCTTGCATCACCTCAACCTTCCTTCGCCTTCTTCCTCCTGGTTTTGTCTAGCGTTGCAGCAGTCATGAGCACTGTAGAGGAGAAAGTCCTGGAAACAGCTTCTCACTGTGTGTTGGCTTCCCAGTGTTACACCACACCCAATCAACCCCCAAGGCCAGAGACAATCATTCAGGACATTCAGCTCCCATAGGAGCCTCAGAAGCAAACTAGAAAGTTGGTCTTCTGCACCAGGTGTCTCTTCCACTGCTCAGAGAAGGTGCCTGTCAAACAGCTGTCATGTGGAGAAGGTTGAGGGGAACAGGAAAGACTTCAGGTCCTCTGGTATTTGTATGCAGCCAAGTCTGGGCTGCGGAAGAGGGGAAAAATTCAGGTTTGGCTCTCCTAGATGTCTCCTCAAAACAACTAGTGAATCTTCCTGGGTATTAACTTGTGGGTAATGTTTCTCATTGAAAGAAACTTGTGAGCTCACCTCCAGCGCTCACATCTGCCTCTAAGGGAAGGGGAGGGAGATCAGAGGCACGAGGGTGGGGATGTTGCTAAAGCTGAAGAATGGGGTGCCCAGGCTGCAGGACAGCACTGGATCTCCTCTGATATCAGCAAGGAACTGGCCTTTTACATCCATCTCCCCTGGGTTAGTCCGACAGCTGAGTTAGCTCTCTTCCTCACCCCTAGGAATACCTCCATCCCCAAGTTGCCTCCCTCAGTGGTCCTGGATGTGAAAAGGCAGACCATAATTCCAGTGCATGTCTGCCATTTCCCACTACCACAGCTGGGCCCTTGCTCTAAGTCCTCTCAGCAAAACCCTGCGACAGGACCTTCCAGTGACTTGGAGAGTCCCGCCATCATATCCAAGTTAATTTTCTCCACGTGACAGGAGAAAAGGGAGGTGGGTGGGACTCCCCGAGCTGCTAAGTTGATCCTTTTCTGCCAAGGAAGTGTTTTTGTTACACTTTGAGTCTGGGGTAGTACAGGCAGACCTAGCACCAAGGAGTGTGAAAATATTCTCCATTTCCCCAAGGTGACCTGCCAGACCCTCACAGCTATGATTACACGTCTCCACATGGGGTGCGAAGGGGAAAACATGCCTTTAGCAGCAGGGACTGCATAAACCTGCACTAAAAGAGTCCAGTCATGAGGAAACTGAGGCACAAGAAAACCATAGTGTGTTTACCCCAGTGTCACAGCACCTCACCAGAGCTTGCTGAGCACGCCTGTGCAGAGCCAGGCATGATGTTAGCTTGGGTCCTAGAAGCAGCTTGCCTCTAAGGCTCAGTAATTAGTCCTGCCTCAGAGTACTATGTGTAATCATTTGAGAGACACTTCCATACGGAGCTGGAGGGGAGCAGGATTGGGGGAGACTCAGGAAACGCAGCAGTGGGAAGGCAGATACCAGTCCATTGCCCATTTCCAGCCCAAATGTAATGCAGGAAATACAGCCCAAATCACAGTGAAAGTCTATTCTGCAACCAGGAACTGAAGCCATCTCCTCCGCCCTTAGGAAGAAAATAAAACCAAAAAAAGGTTTCCTTCCCTGGCAGTTGAAAATCTGCCAATTTATAAGTGCTAACTATTATTTCAATTTCTCTCTTCAGTGGTTAGAAAGTGCTAATATTTTTGGCTCTCTCCCAGCTGACCTGACCTCTCCAACATCCTATATCACATGAAAACTCTCCTGTAGATCAAAGCTGGTGATAGTGTCATAAAAATGCATAGAAAGGGAGGGAGGTGAGGGACTGGGGAGAAAAGAGAAAGGAATGATTAAACAAAGCAATAGTCAGGCACCCACATAAAAATCCATCTAGGTGATGCAGCTGCAATAAATGTGGCACATCAGAGCTTGTGTATAAACGGTCAGGGTAAAATATATATCTATCTCTATCTATCTATCTCTATCTATATATGTATATGAAAGAGTAGTTTAAAAACTGCTCTGAGCCCACATTCCCCCCACCACCAAAAGAAAAAAAATTGACTGAAGTATAACACGTTATTGATTTTTTATAAGTCAGGGTCAAATTTATTGGAGAGAAAAGTTCATTATTTAGTAATCCCACAGCTCAATCTGCTCTGCTGGCCATTAACCCTCAACAGTTCCCATGATAAACTCCCCGTGAACTCTCTCGACATGTTGCCTCAATGAGTTGCAGATGAATTTTACTGAATGCTCATTTGGCCTCGCCTGGATATTCACTGTGTTTGTGCTGACACAGATCTCAGTTCACCTGGGCGTGGGTTTATCAGCAGACAGCCATATCCCTGCCCACCTCGCACCAGCACGACGCCACTTCCAAGAAATCACCCTCTAAGCCCTTCTCACTCAACTGTGAGCCCTCTATGAGTCACATCTCTAAAAGGAGAGGAAAATAAAGACTGAGAAACAAGATGCGAGTGCATAAATTGCACCGACTCCCTTAATTCTTGGTGTTGAATTGCTATCAGCAATTTGCAAAGTATACACACATGGGAAAAACACACCTACTTTTTTACAGGCATCATGGCATGATTGGTGCTGGATGGTCATGTATGGGTGTGCACGCATGGGTGAAGCACAAATACATGCACTTCTGCACTGGCCCTAGTTTCTGTGAACGTATACCCTGACGTGAAGCTCCCCAAGTGCACGCTGTCTTATCCTCAGCTGCAGTTCCTGTGGCGGTGTGTCGTTGCAGCCTTACACAAGGGTCTCTCAACATTTTTCTCACCAAGCTCAGCCAGTTCTATATGTCAAGTCACGTACTGTGGGAAGTGCTGTGGCCCAAGGGTGAGGACAAAGTAGGAGTAAGTGTCACTGTTCTTATCCGACAGCATTTTACACCCACCTTGCACAGGTGGAGAGCTCTGCTCTGGGTAAAGTTTGCCTGGGAATAAGACAAGGGAAGTGGAATTATAAAAAATAGTGTTGCGAAATTATGAGGGGAGAGAAAATATATTCGCCCTGGATGTGAAATCTATCTTGGTAAGTCATTTGATAGAGTAGATGAATTGCTCATCCGAGGCAGGTTGAAATACGGAGTGTGAAGGAAAGAAATAATTGAAACCAGCCATTGTAAACATTCAGGATAAGGGAAATCATGCGTTCAGGAAAGGTCCTAATCATTCAGTGACCATGAGGCAGGTTACAAAATACAGGGCAGCATCCTGGAAAAGGAGCTATTGCTTCACTTATCACTTCACTCCAATTCTCGTAAATCAATGCGTTTTCTGCGTTCCCACTTCTCAGAGACACCCGGCACTGCTTCCTCTTGTGCTGACGTAATGTGATGAAGGACCCCTAGAGTTTTCTTGGCCCGCAGAGGGGGAATGAAGTAACAGTGAGGAAAACAGTCACAGGTGGGCAGTCAAATTGTCATTAATATTGAGTTACAGTTAATCAGTTGAAACACAGCTTACATTAGGACAAGAGCACACACCAGTTGCTGTGCCTCTGCTGACTGGTGCTAACTGGTGGTAATTCTGCACAGGAACTTTTCTGTATGGGAAGCTGGCTGACAGGTTACTTCCCATTATTCTGTCAATGCAGGACGCGAGAAAGCATAGATCATAGAGCATTTGAGTTGCTCTATGCGCTTATGGATGCAAGGCTGAGTGAGGTGTTTGCATCATGTTTACCCTGCAGAAGACAGCCTGCATCCTGAAGGACAAGTAGGAAAGACCCAGGTATGCTCCTATCCCCTCCATCTGTCCTACCTCCTTCTGTTCCTCAGGCGTTCGCACAGCAGTCTGAATGGATAAGTGATAAGGACCTGTCATAGACTTCAGATCATTCACCCACTGGTTCTCCTGGATGCACCACCCACAGGGAGCTGGGGAGCAGATAGATAGGTTTCAGACCAGCCACCAGCCATGCAGGTTGCAGACTCTTTTTTCCCCCTAAAACTGCAGATCCTGCTCAGCTGTTAATGAAAGGAGGATGGGGTGGAGCCCTCCAAGTTGTCTGCAAAGAAGGTGCTGACCTGCCTAGCAGAAACTCAAAGTCTCCTTTGTTTCTCCATTGTGTTGTAACTGCCCTTCAAGCAGCTGTAACTGATCCAGCTAGCCATGTAAGATAGCATAGCTTTTTTCCGATTTGGACCTGCCCCAGAAGTTAGTAGATGACTTTACTTAGCACCAACACTCATCTTCATGCAAAAGAAGACAAACACCTTCATTCAGGTCCCAGTTATAGTCACCTTCTCCAGAGATGCCTCCTTGTTTTTTATAGGACAGTCCATTGATTCCTTCTGGGATTAGTCAGTAATGTTGCTGACTAGGCTTAGGAACACCTGAATCCAAGTAGGATAAGGAATGTTATAATATGATGTTAATGAGTCCATCCTTCATTAGGCAATATCAGCTCACCCCAAGATCCATAGCATGTTGTTATTCCCTAGTCCACTCTTTTCCATGCACCTATTAAGATAAGTCATCTGTGAGAAGCAGCAACCTGAGGTTGTCTTTTTATTACTCCCAGAAAAAAAAATCCATAGCGAGCGAAGTGACATCATATACCTCATATTGAAAATTATTATCAAGAAGAAGCAATACATTTAATTTGTAAATAATCTATGTGTCTTACAAATTCACCATCTCCACCATCTCTGGTGGCTCTGAGGGTTTTAAAGTCACATTTCTCTGTCTCAGTTAAGGTATTTCTTCTCTGCACTGAGGAAGCAGGAGATCAGGGCAGGGAGAAATTTCAAGAAATTTCATTTAATGGGGAAGCTTTCACTCTGGGGGCACGCTACTGTCTTGGGGACATGCATGTCACAACATACAGAACATCTTCTAGATCTGTCCAACAGAACAGATCAAAATGATGTAGAAGACTCTTCTCTCACCCTCATCCCTCCCATCCCAGCCATGGCTGGTGTGGAGGGGGAGCAAGCAAAACTGAGCCAGACAGAAAAACCACCACCAAGTTAGCCTCTGTCCTTTAATAAAGCATCATGTCATGTCTGAAAACAAATCACTCTCCTCAGGGCAATGAACTCACTTCCTAAGCACCTGCCAGGAGGTTTCACAGTTTTTAAAAATAGCAGGACTTGGTGTTTGGAGATTATTTATTTATGCACTGGTTAATTCTAAGAGTCCCATACTCCTATGTGAAAAGCCTCCGGGAAAAGCTGGGTACAAACAAGTATTTCAGCTGCTCTCCGTGACAGGTTAGTGCTTCATCTGGCCAACATGCACACGAAGGCAAAACTCCTTGGCAGAAATCAGCTTACGACAGCATTACACCTCCCACACACAATCCCTTCAGGCAGCTGCATAGTGAGGGGCGGGAGCATCCCCGGGAAGAGGGGTTGGTGTGACTGGTCCCCTTCCTGCCCCTGGTATATCTGAGCAGCCGTTTCTATCCTTACGTTGTGCTGGGGGGACGGGGGGGAAGAGTGTTAATTGTAGGGCCTGCTGCCAGCATGGGACTCTCTACGGCTGTAGAAAATAAAGTGCTCTGAGCTGTTTCAGATACATCTGAAAAAAAAAAAAAAGAGAGAGAGAGAGAGAGAGAGAGAGAAGCTCAGTGTGGCTATGAAAATGAATAAGAGTGGGATTGGGCTTTTCTAAAAGAGACATTTCCTTAAACCCGCATGAGGGTATTAACTGGTTTCGGTGTGGAGAAATCTTTTAGTCTGCCTTGCTTGCACTTCAGCCTTGCCAGAGCCATGTGGTGTCACTTAGCACTCCCATACTTGGCAGAGATTGCGTCTGTCCTGGGGCACCCTTGGCGTTTTCTTCCATTCCCAGGCCACCAATGCAACCCACTTCCTCCAAAGGGTTTGAGGTATCCTCCAATATAGGTGATAATACAGCAATACGGATGCTCTGTGTGCCATAGCTCAAGAACCAGTTCCTGCTGCCAAGGGTTTTCTTTGACGTCAGTGAAGTTGACACGTGAATAGTAGCAGGTCCCTGTTTCATATGCACCAGCTTGACAAGTTAATAGAGCTTTGCCAATCTGCACAGACACTTCAGATACTTAGGCCTGTGCATCACTTTATCCAGGTCACTTGCCTTTTAGGCCTGACAGAGGCCGACACAGCTTTTCCTCTGCCTGCAAGCACTGACTGTGTTTATAGCTGTCTCCCAGGACAAAAGGAAAGAGTTTAAGCTTCCCTTATTGATATCAGAGTCAGAGATTTGGAACACGTCCTGGAAAGACCTCAGGGACAAGGAAAGGATGTGCAAATGTGTCTTATGGATGAGACACCAGGAACTCCAGCTGATGAGCTTTTCAAAGAGAAAGCTGTCTGGTTTCGGGACTTTTGGACAGAGGGAATAACAGAATCCAATGGCTGGAAGTGGAACCTGGACATACTTTACTGAGAACTGAGGTACACACTTTTACCAAAGAAGGTTGATCCATGGAACAACTCAAAGGCCCAAAATAATGTAGTCTTAACTCAACTCTGATGATTTGTAGAGCAAGATGTGTTAAAAGCAGGAATTGCCAACTGTGGTCTCAAGAACAGATGTGATCCGCTAGGGAGTTTTATTTGGTTGGCAGGTATGTTGGCAGTTCAGCACAAAATAAGGGATGTTACTTTGCATGCGCTTGCGAAAAGCTGCTTTGCTCTTTCCAGGGCACATTGTTGTACTTGTAGAAGCCTTCACCAACCTGTCGGTCTGTATCACTTTTTTAAAGAATTAGTAAATCATCAGCACATCTATGTGTCATAGGAGGAAATTGGCATCCTTTAAATCTCCTTCAACAGCAGCTATGGAACTGAAATTAAATGGTCTTAAGAGGCCAGATCTATGGTCCTAGCAACATCCATGATTTTTAGTCCACAGGTATAGAAAAAGACTCTTTTCCATCCTACCCTTTATTAAGCTTTTCTATTGACTGCTAATTAAATATTGTCTGGTAATGGCTCAGAATAAACATTTAAATCTTCAATAGCATATTGAATAACATCTTTCCAAGGAGCATAAATAAAGTAGATCCATGTCTTCAGCCATCTGCAAACAATCACAGAGACGAAATGCACTTTGAGATGAAATGGTTCAGGGAAGTGCATTGGAAATGAAAGTTCCTCCACAGCTCACCAGCACTGGTAAGAACTGAAGATGATGCTGCCTTCTTGTAGCTGATGCAAGCATCAGCACCACACCGAGGAGGAAAAAATGTGGTGTCCAAAGCATCACTGTGAGGTATTGCACGATTTTGTGCAGACGACAAAGAACATCTTGGTGGTTTACCCCCTGTTGCAAAAGTTAAAACACATCTCAGACGAGATGACGATTTTTAGGCCAGTGAACAGCCAGAGAACAGAACTCTTCCCAACCTATCTTGGGCGATCAAGCCAATTTACAGCCAAGCACCCACCAGCTGACTAATGCAGATTTGTGTGACTCGGATTTTTTTTCTTCACTTCTTTCATAGCCAGGCAATTGATACTTAAAATGACTGAATGAAAAGACCTTGGCTGAAGCAACATCTTACAGCCCTCTCACCTAGGCAGTGCAGAGGGTAATAGAAGGTTCAAGTCACTTCACAGTTGTTTTACTTGGGCTTTCAGCTCTTTAGAGAGAAGAAATTCTCCTCTGATGCGCAAGAGGAGCATGCTGTGAAATGGGGCAGCTATTCTCCAGAGCAGCATGATGCTGCAGCAATACAAATAGTCAAAAAGTAAAAAGTAACACATGAAAGAGTCCTCATACTGAAAATGGTTAAATGTACACTGCATGGCATGGTATTTGTATCCGCAACCCCTGACCAACTGATTTTGGCTCATAGAGTGTCTTAGCATCCCATAAAGTATCTTAAAATCCTGTGTCATGGCTGTCAGGCAGATGAAGAAACTCCCCTTCCTTCACCCAGCAGAGCTGTGCTGGGCAGTAACCACCACGGCAAATCTGCTCTGCTCCGATGTACAAGCACATCAGAGCATTTCTCATGCTGGCGAGTTTGCTAATTATTGCAGGGAGTTAGATCATAGGAGCACTGGCTGAATTGGTTACTTGGAGAAGGTTCGAAAACAATTTACAGAGACATTTGTTTGCTTTCCAAGAACAAGTGGATGATCTAGAAAGTCCTGTAAGGAATTTTCCATTTTTTGCCATAGCTTTGCTTTTGTTAATGGGCTTTTTATGGGTGGGTGTGAGAGAGAGAGAAAGGATAACCATTGCTGTGCATTCATCAGTTTTTTCAATTCCCTGGGATCTTCCTTGGTTTATTTTTCCTTCTTTTTGACAAATCAATCCTAGGTTATGGAAAATTTACAGAAAAAATAAATATTTCAGTCTTCCACCTACGTTTTAGGCTGAGAGTAGGTACGCAGTATTGGAGCTGATATGAATTGCTTTGCAAGGAGGATGGAGAAGTATAGTCCTTCCAGTACACCTACCGCAGCAAGTGCCACAGACCTGATAGAAGGGAAGAGTTCACATCTCTATGAAATCCCACCACCATTCACACAGGCCTGTTGTTATTACCTCATTATGTTAAGATGAGTTCTAACTGCTTTCTTACATTCAGCCCTTTTGATAACTCTTTTGCACCAGTGACCCTGTGAGCATATTGACTTCGCAGGAATTGATGGGACCCCACGGGTACATCTCTGAGGAAGCCCAGTAGATGCTCCAGGTCTCTGGGGGCTCCCACATGAGAGTTTCCATGTTGCTGCCTCTAAGGTCTAAGGAGTCTGTTACGGCAAGGAGCAACGTGCATTTGCAGGTGTGGTTTACTATACATGGAGAGGACCAGTATGAAAGAAGATGCTGAGTCAAGAGGATAGGAGCTGGCCTGGGAAGACATGAAGATGATGAAAGGCCTTATAGACTTATAGAAAATGATTTTGGGTAATCCATACCTATCTTATTTTTGATAAATATTTGTCTAGTCAGGTTTCCAGCTCTCAAGGATGGAGTTCCCACCCTTCCCCTAGGCATTCTGCTCCAACCCTCTAATTTGTCTGCTCCAAAGCCCCAGATTAGTGTTTTTCTGAATACTTTGCCAAGAATGCTCTGTGCTTCTGTAATATGTGGCTCCAATTTAGTCAAAAATATCATGTGAATAACCTTTCTGGTGATGTTATGTTGTGTTTTTTTCTCCCCTTCTTGAACTGAATGAAGAAATGGGAAATGCAAATTGGAGAAGAAAATAAAAGAGATCGAATTTCTCCAAAGCTCAAAACAAATGAAAAATGTTTGTGTTTGAATTCTGGGCATAAATTCAGGATGACTCTGATTTTATTTAGACTGGGTGGCCCATTTCAATGTTCATCAGAATCGCTACACTAATGAAGGCTTAAAGAGACTTGCACGAGAACAAATACTGGGAAAGTTTTTTATGATCTAATGACACTTAATTTCCATAGTAAATGCCTAATGTTTAACAAGTGTTTTATTCTCTCTCCATTTACATATTTATAGTTAACTTTTGTAGCTGCTTGTGAGTAATTAGCCGTCTGCTTAAAGGGAGCCTGTGAACTATACAGTCACATGATCATTTCAGCGATGGCAACAAAAAATAAAACTCGGGCACTTCTTTTAGGGAAACATTTTGATCACAGGTAGTTAAGAGAAAGTCAGCAAGGAAGAGCAAAGGATTACATAACGAGGCAAACACAATGGAGAAAATATGGGACAAGGTGAAAACTGAGTCTGAATCTGAAGGTCATTTCCCATAGTTGTGACAGTATCTGCTAGAACTGAGAAAACTGGAGTGACTGTGGTCTCATGCGTCAAATTCATCAACTGTACATTGATACATGTCTTGTGGCCACCATAGAAACCCCACAAGGCGTTTCTATGTTCAAGACTATGTAAACAAGACTATGTTTCTAGTCTTTCTGAGGGGAAAGGTCTCAAACTGTCAAACTACTGCCAGGCACCGGAATACATGATACGTTGTCTGTCATTCAGCCGTGTTCACGTATGGCTCCATCAAACTTGTCCAGAAAAGGAAATAGGGAGAACCCCTGGAATTCAGAGTGCATCTTTTCTCATCAAAAGGCTTCCCACAGGTGCAAACAAGATTTCACCTAACTTCATTGAGATTAAGGAAATTTTTGTGATTGGTCTTAAAAGCCTGAGAGACATCATAAGATACCCTACAGTTTCTCTATTTTCAGTCAGTGATCACTCTGATCAGATAAAAATAGAAATTAAGGGCTATAACAAAGTGTAATGAGGGTGCTTGAGAGAAATGTTTGATGAAATGCACCTTGAATCTTGCTGCTGATCATCAGCCTTAGGAGAAAGGCCAAGCCAATGGCTAGGAATGGAATTGAGTTTCCAGGCAGATAGCAACAAAGTCATTTATAGTGTTGGCCTATAACCTTGTTGCCAAATGCAATGATTGGATGTTAAACCTTTATCTCAACAGCATAAACTAGTCATGCTCTTCTTTTTCTCAAGCATTACATATGGTTGAACTGTGCAAGAAATGGCAAATATGGTTTAGAAATACATATATAAAGCCTAGAAGTGCATCTGTTCCAAGTATCTGTCATCCAGCACAAGACCAATGAATCAGATTCCCCTTAACGCCCACTAATCACCACAGATATCAACAGAGTCGGATGATGGTAACCAAGTTTAGCACATGAGCTCATATTCTCCAATAGTCTGACTGGATGCTGGTTCCTCTGATCTAGATTAGTGCCTTCTCTCTTAGTGTTGTTACAGCTCGTGGAACAAAATGCTCTGAACGATTAGGCACAACTGTCCTTGCTTGGAAACATCTCATCCCCATGCATGGCAGGAAAAAGGGAAATGAAGAGCACACTAAGGGTCAACAGATCCCATGAAGTATATTTTGTCTCCTGCTCAATTCTCCCTGGCCTATCCTGTTTAACCACTGCTCCTTCTGAAGATCATGTTATTCTCAGCAGGCATATAGGTCTGCTTACTGATATACCTAAATTGCTCCAGTGGCTGGAAATCGCATTCTGCTCCCCAGCACCTGTGGCTACCTTCAGCACAACAGTCTGTGCACACTGGATCTACTGCACAGCTGCACTAAGTCACTAAGAGATTTTGTATTCATTCCAATGGGCTTTGATATTTCTCCATGTTGACTCTAGCCATGCTTACCTATGGTCCCCTCCCACATATTTATTTGACAAAGACTGCAAGATTGTTCAGTTCCGACCCTTCAGGATGTGTAGGGACATTACGTCGACGAAGTGGAGGCCAGCACTTAACGAGAGGTATTGAGGAATGGGAGGAGGCAAACCTGGCATCAGGTCTCCATTCTTCCATGTGTCCTTCTCTAGATAATGACCTCTAGCAGGACCTCATCTCAAGTTCTGGACATGCAGCAGAAGAAGTGTAAATGCATTGTGCTACATTTTCTAACCCTCAGTTGCACAACACTGGGGCAGTCCAGAGGATCATAAAGCCACTGACATTGCAGCTCCATGACTTCTCAGTGTCTCTTGGCTAAGGTTTTTGCAATCCACAGCAAAAAAATTGCTCTAAATTCATCTAGCATTTTCCCCAAATTCATCTAGCAGGGAGACTCGGCAGACCCTTTCCCAATGGCCTGCAGCCTATGTGACATTTTTTCTGCTCTAGGCCTTGGGGCAAGAACCTGTTCCCACCCAGTGACTGGGTTTTCTGATGAAGCACATGACAAAGTTCAGTATCATGCTGGGTCAAGCAGGAGGGCTCAGAGGCAGAAGCACCAGATTAGGTGTACCAGAACACAAGGGAGAAGGAAGGGGTGGATGGACGTGAAAAGAAAACCAACAAGATCCAGAATGATCAGGTCATCATCAAATGACTTCTTGTCACTTACTGCTCACCCTCCGTCTCTGTGAGCATCGACCATGTGAGGACATCACCAGAGACCACACTGTTTGGATGAAGGCCATTCAAGGCAAATCTTTCAGCATGCCAAGAAGGGTCACAGCTGTGCAGCTAGGGCCACAGGGAAGACCGAGGCACTTCTGCAGTGGAGCTCCAGATCCTGCATGGCTCTGAGGAAGAAAAAAGTATTTGCATGAGTAAAGCAGAAGAGCTCTTGGTAGTGACAGCATGCCATCCAGAGCTCTCAGACTTTTCAGTTTGCTGTATTTTGGGGTCTTTACTGGAGGCATTAAGTTGGTGACTTTGTAAACACGTAGAAAGGAGAAGTTGAGGAAAGTACAAATGAGTTTCACCTCGATTTTAATGACTATAATTTTCCCTCCTAACGGTAATTTCTGTAATTAATGGCTGCATTCTTCTATTGTTGCAGTATTTGAAGATGACATGAAATGAGCAAGTGTTTTTGTTTCAGTGACAAAAGGAGAAGATTAGCTGGTTGAATGCTGATAGGAAATGTTTGGTGGGAGGAATAAGCAAGGAAGGACTGATAACAAGTTTAGTGGTTTTGTTTCTTTGCTGTATTATCTCTATTTTACTGGAAGGGAACTGCAGCAAGAGCAATGATCTGATGGGATGCCAAAAGCTCCTTTCTCCTTGAAGGAGCTTGATGGCTTCAGTAGCTGGCTGAACTCCCTAGGACATCTACATCCGGCACTCAGTGCTTAAAAAGGTGCTGTCTCAGCTGGGAACACATCATGGTGAACAACTGATTTGAAAGGTCTTGTTTCAAATCTCGGTTCTTCCCAGACTTCGTGACTGGTCATCAGCCTCTCTCCTGGGCCACTATCCCATTAGCGAAAAGAAGAATCTCTTCTTTCCTACATCCTCCGAAGGTCCCCAGAAGGCCTTGTGGTCTCCGTATGGTTTGCACCAAAACTTGGCTAGTTGGAATTCCAGTAGGGTTTTTCTCATTTCAAATGAAATCTCCAAGACAATTTGACAGTAATAATAATAATAATTAATAATAGTAATAATAATAATAGTAATACTCTTCAGCTTCTTGGATTCCCGCCCAGTTATGTAGGATATATGGCCCCTGGCAGTTAGCACTCCTCAAATGACGCTATTTGAAATGAGTTTCTGGTATCAAGGTATGTCCAAAGAGGGAGGTGTCACCCATGCAGCTGGCCTCCTGGCTAGTGCTGCTAACATGAGGACTGACTTCCTCGCTTTCATATAGAGATCTGTAGTTACAAAACCTTAATGAGCAATTGGACTCTGCTGTCACACCCTGTTCAGATGGCTACTTAGGCAAACAGTGAACCTGACAAGAGTTACCTTCTGGATTCAGCTGGCCAGCATCTCACTAGATGTTTCCAATCTAAATTAACTTGTCTCCAAAGACCGTCTTAGGACTTTGTTTTTTGAGGCTAGAGGGCAGGGAGATAATAAAATCCAGACTTCACCTGCAAGCTTTCCAGAGAGAAATAATGATTTCATACATATCTGGCCCCAGCATGGGGCCATCAACTCATGTAGGTCCCTCTGGAAGCACAGTGGGATTCTCTGTATTATATTCGATACCACATTTCACTGGGTTGGAGGGAAGTGATTTTTTCCCTTTTTCCTTGCCAACAAATTTTTGTTTGTTTATCGCTCTCCACTCATGCTTTGCCAACAAAGGAGGACATTCATGACTGTGTGTCATTTCTCTTCCCATCCTAGGAGCAGGGAGTTGACTAATGCTTTTTGAGTCTTCTGTAGATACCCCATAAAAGTGACGCTAGCCTTTTACCTTGCAAACTGCTCCCATCAGAAGGGCTACAGAGGCCTGTCCAGATACACCTGCCATGTTTTCTGTATCTCTTTCCCTATCTTTTACTGCCATATGGTTATTTGAAGCAGAACTAGGAAAGAGAAGTATCTGAGTACTGCTTTAGCAACAGAGATCCTTCTCCAGTGGTCAGAGCCTAGACTTAGGGAATGGGTAAGAAATCAAGAGTTCCCTACCTTAGAAATAGATCTTGTGGTATTTTCTGCTCCATTATCAGAGCAAGATGATTGTAGGCTTTTACGATGCAAATCTGAAGATTTTCTGTCCTTTTGGTTTGGATTTAACAGCCTAAAAAAGGGATATTTGTCCTAAAACAACGATATTTCCTAAGAGATGTGGTTGATCTATATGCACACTTTTGCAAATGCTAGGAGGTGCTCCTGCAAATACTTGACTGTTACTGACCACAGCTGATTATTATGACTTCTTTCCTGCACATGGCAGTCTCACAGCACAGCTACTGGGATGGAAATTAATGAGGGGTCTGTGTAAAATCAACCTTTTTAGTGCAAACCTGGCATGGAAGGCCAGGTGATCTTGCACCAAGGAAGGCAGGACCATGACAGAAGCTGCTGGCATTCTCACACTGTGCCTGAGCCATGACAAGCCTGTATCCAACCTTGATGGGAGATGTACTGCACAGCCTCCAGCTAACACCCTCAGGTTCATGATGTACAGTCATTAAACAGAGAGGATTACTGAGCTACCCTAAGTCTTTCTTAGAGCTGAGAAAAGGATGCTTTCATCCTGGGCTTTCACTTCGCCTCTGTTTGCTGGCAGATGCTCCCAGGGAACATTTTTTGCAGTCATATTCTTTTTTGCAGCATGGGACTACCATAGGAACTACGTAGCATCTGAGCCATGGCAAATGGCATGAAGCTGGGTTTATGTTAGCTAAAGAAAGGTCTTTCTGATGGTGGACAAACTCCATTTCTGACTGTGTTTCTTATCCACAGTAGATTGACAAGGGCTGCTTCTTCGAGGCACTCAGAGCTGGCTAAGGTCGTGAGGGGAATCACAGAATCACAGAATGGCTGAGGTTGGAAGGGACCTCTGGGGATCATCCTGCTCAAGCAGTGTCACTTAAAGCACATTGCCAAGGACCGTGTTCAGATAGCTTTTGAATATCTCCAGGGAAGGAGACTCCACTACCTCTCTGGGCAACCTGGTCCAATGCTCTGTCACCCTCACAGTCAAGAAGTTTTTTCTCAGGTTCGGATGGAACTTCCTGCGCTTCCGTTTGTGCCCGTTGCCTCTTGTCCTGTCGCTGGACACCAGTGAGAAGAGTCTGGCCCCATCCTCTTGACACCCCACCCTTCAGAGACTTATACACATTGATGAGATCCCCCTCTGCCTTCTCTTCTCCGGGCTGAACAGGCCCAGCTCTCTCAGCCTTTCCTCACATGAGAGATGCTCCACTCCCTTCATCATCTTTGCGGCCCTTCACTGGACGCGCTCCGGCAGCTCCACGTCTCAGCTCCACGCCCAGAATTGGACCCAGCACTCCAGGGGAGGCCTCACCAGGGCTGAGGAGAGGGGCAGGATCACCTCCCTCCACCTGCTGGCAACACTCTGCCTAGTGCACCCCAGGATCCCATTGGCCTTCTTGGCCAAAAAGTTGCATTGCTGACTCATGGTCAGCTTGTTGTCCACCAGCACTCCCAGGTCCTTCTCTGCAGAGCTGCTCTCCAGCACGTCAACCCCCAACCTGTACCAGTGCGTGGGGTTCTTCCTCCCTAGGTGCAGGACCCTGCACTTGCCTTGCTTGAACTTCACGAGGTTCCTCTCCGCCCACCTCTCCAGCCTGTCCAGGTCCCTCGGAATGGCAGCACAGCCTTCTGGTGCGTCAGCCACTTCCCCCAGTTTAGCATCATCAGCACGCTTGCTGAGGCTGCACTCTGTGCCTTCCTCCAGGTCATCGATGAATACCTTGAACAAGACTGGACCCAGGACTGACCCCTGGGGGACACCACTAGCCACAGGCCTCCGACTTGACTCTGCGCCATTCACCACAACCCTCTGAGCTCGGCCGTCCAGCCAGTTCTCGGTCCACCTCACTCTCCACTCATCCAACCCACACTTCCTGAGTTTGCCTACGAGGATGTGATGGGAGACAGTGTCCAAAGCCTTGCTGAAGGCCAGGTAGACAACATCCACTGCTCTGCCCTCATCTACCCAGCCAGTCATTCCGTCATAGAAGGCTATCACATTGGTCAAGCATGATTTCCCTTTGGTGAATCCATGCTGACTACTCCTGATCACCTTCTTGTCCTCCACATGCTTAGTGAGGACCTCCAGGAGGAGCTGTCCCATCACCTTTCCAGGGATGGAGGTGAGGCTGACAGGCCTGTAGTTTCCTGGCTCCTCCTTCTTGCCCTTTTGGAAGACTGGCGTGACACTGGCTTTCTTCCAGTCCTCGGGCACCTCTCCTGATCTCCAGGACCTTTCCAAGATGATGGAGAGTGGCCTAGCAATAATATCCACCAGCTCCCTCAGTACTCATGGGTGCATCCCATCGGGGCCCATGGATCTGTGGGTGTCAGGTTTGCCTCAATGATCTCTAATCCAATCCCTCTCCACCAAGGGAAAGTCTTCCTTTCTCCAGACTTTCTCCCTGGTCTCCAGGGTCTGGAATTCCTGAGGATTGGCCTTAGCAGTGAGGACTGAAGCAAAGAAGGCATTCAAGAATTCTGCCTTCTCTGTATCCTTCATCACCATGGCACCCGCCTCGTTCAGCAGCAGGCCCACATTTCCCTAGTCTTCCTTTTGCTCTTGATGTATTTGAAGAAGGCCTTCTTGTTGTCCTTGACATCCCTTGCCAGATTTCATTCCAACTGGGCCTTAGCCTTCCTCGTCACATCCCTGCACACTCTGACAAAGTCCCTGTATTCCTCCCAAGTGGCCTGTCCCCTTTTCCACATCCTGTGTGTTTCCTTCTTCTGTCGGAGTTTTGCCAGGAGTTTCTTGCTCATCCAATGCAATTGCTAGTCCCATTTACTCAGTTTCACCGCAGTTGTTCTAGTTACAGGCCCTGCTCTCCCATTTCCAACACAACAACTGAACTGTATAAGCCTACTCTTTCAAAAGTGCAAAGCACTTGCATGGTTATATTGCTACGTGGGTGTTGGCTCCCCACTCTTGCAGAAGGGCTCCGTTAGGACAGACTGTTACCTGCTTTGTCTTCCCACCACCCATGGCCCCAGCTTTTTGTTTTGCAGCTGACCAGATGAAAATCAGCTGTTAATTGCAGGATCATCTGCTAACAACAGGGAGTTACATGATACCGTGAACACAATACCACTTTACCCCAAAGAATGAATTTGACGGGAGGAAGCAATTGTAGCATGTTTGTCACAGAGCTGATTTGTCTCAAGTCCTTTCTGCACTACATGACCTCCCTTCTGCGTTTCAGAGGCTGTCTTCCCTTTGGGCTGCTGAGGTAGAGGTCCAAGCCAGAAGGTGGAGATTATACCCAAATCGTTCAGATACTGCTTCCAGTGGTCGAACTGTTCAGTGTGGAGAAGAGAAATCCCAAACCAGTTACATCCCCATAAGATAACTGTAACTGTAGTTTCCCTTGGTATACATGGGACAAAAGCAGAAAGATGTGTTTTAGGTTATACTTTTAAAAAGTTTCTCACCCAATCAAACTATGCAAAAAAGAAAAAGGCATTTAATTATGGGTGGACCCGAACCTAGAGTGAACCATTTCTCTGCTTGTTTAAGCCTTTTCTAAAAATAAAGGCTTAAGGGAGGTCAATTTTGAAACATTATTTCAAACGTCCAAAAAGGAAGTATTTTGTTCCAAAGCTGGCAATCAAAGACAGTTTCACATCCTCAAAAAAAAAAAAAAAAAGAAAAACCTCTTTGTTTTGTGCTTTTAGCCAAAATGTTTTACTGAGTCCAGCCAGAATGAACAAGCCTGGTCCACCTGAATGAATTTTCTTTCCAAGGAGATAAAATATTCTACCTAAGGTAGATGCGTTTATTTATTATACATTTTGGCTGTAAATACAGTGCTTTATGCCTACAAAGTGTACAAGCTATCATGTAAAAAAATGTTTATATTAACACTGGAAGTTGGGTGTACTGCCTAGCAGAGAAAATAATGTCAATTAGCCACAAAAATAGCTTTCCAAGTCTCTCAGTGCCTGGTTTCTGCATGAGCACTTAGATTCATAGAAATTAGAGATGGGAAAAGATCTCATTAGTGTATCTCATCTACCTCACTGCTAGCAAAGGTTTGTCCCCCTACTGTGCATTTTCTAGTTAGGTTTTCCCAGCGTAGATTTAGAATAATGGGGCTCTCTGGGGTAACCTCAGTGGGTTTTTTTAATATCTTTATTAGCAAGCAGAAATATTTATTGAAATTCTGTTGCAGAAGACAGTGACTTGGAGCCTGATGTCTGTATTAAAAGTCTCTCACCTGTAGTCAAACATCCAAGAGTTGAGACCAAGTGGTCCTACGGGCTCAGCTTTAGAGAGCTAATGGTCTCTGGAGATGCTGCTTTCCATCACCCATTGAGGCACTGGGATTACTGTGATAGATAGGAATGGAAGCTTGGTCAAGCAGGGGTGCTCCTCTTCCTCTAGCTTTCACTTCTGATGAAAATGCTTTCCCAGTGGGACCCCACAGAGCAGTTTCCATTTGTTGCATCTTTCAGGATGTCCTTGCCCAGCCATTCTCATGCCATTTGCAGCCCAGCTGGTTTCCCAAGCAGGCAAGTGCTGTCAGTGAGACACGGTGAGGGCTGTACTCGGTGACTTGCTGAGTTGCCCAGCTGTGCTGTGCCCGCTATGCATCCACCTCCATGGGAACCACATCCAGATGGAAAGCAAAAGATGTCCGGACCAGAGCTCTCAACCATGTACAATCCTCAGCCTGTAATTTCCAGGGATCCTCGAGGAATGCCCAAGATCTCCACTAGGCATGGCTTGCTGATATCTTCTGCACTGAAATGCATTTGCTAACATAAAGCAGATGACCCAAGGAGACTAAAAAGCTCTAGCAAGTCCCAGGTCAATCTCTTGGGCTACTTGAGCAGTTGCTCAGCACAAGGTGCCAATGTGTCTGGTTTGCCCCTTACCATGGCACCCTTTGGGGGCCCTATGGATGCAATTCTAGTGTAATTCACCTGCTGACACTCACCTAGAGGGGAAGAGCTTTACATACACAAAAGTATGATCACTGCACCAACTCGGCTTGCAGGAAGGTCCCAAATCTGGGATGTGGCTACATGTGGTAGAAATGCTGCACATACCAGTGGATGCAGCCCACTACCTCTGGTAGCCCTGTTGATTTTCTGCCTTGGTCCAGCACTGCCATCACAATAGCCTGCAAGCAAGATGCTACAGAGTGCAATGCCTAAAAGGCAAAGAAAGTACAGAATGATGGCACACTTTCTAGTCCTGGGTCTTTCTTGTCCAAGCTCAGCTCGATGGGTGCCAAGTAGAGAAGTGGAGAAGCATGCAAAAGCTTTGTTTACCTGCCAGGTCTCTCCAGAATATCAGCAATCAGCTTTTGAATTTGCTAGCAAATACACAGCTGTGGCTCACGCTCAGCCAAAACAATTTTGACAGTGAAACCCTGTCATATTCTTTTTAAAGGTCACCATAAGCGAGCTGGGCTCCTTCTATCAACTTATCAGTTCTTTACTTAAACCAGCTTAAAGAGAAACTTTCCATGGTGAATTATAGTTTAACAGCATGTTATTCTGTGATAAGTACGATCCGTGAGGCCCAAGACACTCTCAGCTGCTGAAATCACTGATAACAGTACACCTCTTTGGTGAAGCAGGAAGTTATCTGCCATAATCATAATGCACCTTTTCCTCCATCTAGACACTGGGCACTTAAGCAACCGCTGGGGCGAACAAGACCCCTGCAGCATGATTTCTAGTTTTGGCTAAAAAATTACCTAATTTATTGCTGCTTTAAGGCAGAGGTATCTGCATATTCTTCAAATCCTGTCTCATTATCTCAGCCCTGCGGATACTCTGATTTTTCTGCCTGTACCTCACTCCATGCCCTCCAAAGTCAACATCAGCACATGTCATTCATGAGTCATATCTGCTGTCCCACAGACTGGGTGTGAGTTAATTCTGCTGTAAACAGGGGTATCCCCCAGGCAGAATTAAACTTTCATGGAAGTTATTTTTCCAAGGCTTTATTTTCAGTGGCTATAAATGTTGCCAAAACTTGAATAGTTTAAACTAAAATTTTGGGCATACTGGATATTGAGCCCGGGCTGTGTGATCTTGGAAAGCTTTAACCAGTACATGGCAGAAATCTCTGATTGAGAATATCTGTGCTGTTAAAAATAAAATGACAACAACAGTGATACTTTTCACACAGTGCGGATAGAGAGCCCCAGAGTGCTCTTGCTGGGAAGCAGGGAACTGGGTTGCTCTGATGTCAAGGGCGTGAAAATGCTTTGAAAACATTCAGAAGACATTTTGCTGTTGACTCTCAGCACAGTGGAAACAGAGCTGATTTCAGACAGAGCCTGATCTGCTATTCAGAACATGAACTTTTTCTTTCCCTTCTCTTGCACTCCCATCCCCAGGGCATCTCAGTGCCAGCCAGAAATGACAGAACAGATTTCTAAGCTGCAGAAAAGCCCCAAAAGCCCCCCCTAAAGTAACCAAGACAGTGACTCCCACCCAGCTTAGTAGAGCGTGCTGACCCATCTCTCTCCAGAGGAGAATAACTTTCTCTGCCTCCCTCCGCTGTTAAGTCTGGGTCCCCATCTGGTTGGGAGGGTGAGGAGGTGATGCTCCCTTTTTCTCTAGGATACAGCTATGCCCACACCCCATGGTTCAGGTGACAAGTTGCGTCCTATTCTGAGACATCAGGCTTTTTACACAAAAGGGTTGCGTGCCTTTGGCCAGACTCAGATCTCATGCAATCAGTGTCAATTTGATGTAACGTAATGTCACTCTGGATTCAAATTCAGTGCAAGCAAGTCTTGCAAGTCTTCCCTCTGTACCTAGGATGGGGCTGGCTGGGAGTGCAGGAATGCTGCTCCTGACACCACCAAAATCCAGGTCTCTACATTACCTGCCAGTACATGGGCAGTGATGCAGAATGCCAGCCACAGTGCTAATCCGAGGGCTGAGCTGCAAGCAGAGAGGGAACTGGCTGGCCTTTCCTTTGCCAAGAGAAAAGACATGCTCCCAGACTCAAACACCTGTTGCTATGATGAAATCAGCCCCTCTAAAACTGTCTCGCTAACATTCACAGGGCTGCAAGTTGTCTACATGAAGACGATGCAGTGTCACTGGCTAATTCTCCATTAAAAAGATGCAATTCTCTGTCAGCTTGGTATAAATATAGAGTAACAATTTTGGTCCAGTCACTCCAGATTTTTGTGGATGTAGCAGAGGCACAATTCATCCACTGGTTTGGTTGGCCCTCACCTGGTCTACGCTCAGCCCATAACATGCACAGGTTATTGGAAGCATCAGCTGGCTTCTTCCATATTACATCTCATTACCCTTCACACTTCTATGGACTGCTGCCTAAGGTCCTAAGTTACCCAGCCGTGCACATGCTGCACCAGAAGGTCATAAATGACCTTCACCAAAGGGATATTACAACTCCTGTCAAATGAGTCATCTACTCTTAAAGTTTTTGTTACCAAAATATGATGCAAGCCTGACTCACCAGAAAGCGGGAGCTTTTCCCAACCCTTTCACACAGTGTGCTTCAACCATTGCTTGCAGGGAACATCTGCAACAGAGCAGCTAACAGAGGCAGTGAACAGACGCAGCAGTTTGCACAGCAGTGTCTAGGCTCTGCCTGGGCCTTTTGTGGGCCTTGTTGGGAGTTGTGGAGACTTTCTGGGGACCCCCAAGGAACTAGATGGTGCTTGCTGCTAGCAGGAAGGGAGAGCTAGGCAAGGACTACTGCAGGGGGTCTTGACTTAACTTCTGGGAAGTTCTAGCTAGGTGGGGCTGCTGCTAACGAGCTCTCTGGGCTGCCCTGGTCAGAGGGAGTTGGGGCTTTTGATTCAGGTGGCTCCTGATTGGGTGGGTCAAGCACCCTTGTGAGTCACTGCTGGGCAGAGGCCTATATAAGAGCCAGGCCTAGAGCACAGCTCCTAGAGTGCAGCCAACAGAGGCAGTGAACAGATGCAGCAGTTTGTGCAGAAGGGTGCCAGAAGGCAAAGAAGGCACCTCTCCATTTTGCATGGTGGTGTGCCCTTCCCTGGGGTGTGGTCATGACATGCCACAGAGCACATTCCCCAGTGGCTGCTGGAGGTGCTGCATCGGCTGTGTCTGAGGCTTCAACCCAGACAGACCCTTGGACAGCAGATGCAGCTCTGCAGGTGTCAGGCTGCAGGGAGTGCCTGGGGCCTCTCCGTGAGGCCTGGGCTGACAGTCAGCTCTCCTGTGTGAGGTGTGCTGTGGTTGACCAGTTGTGTCACCAGATAAAGGAGTTACAGGAGGAGGTTAGTAGGCTGCGTAGCATCCGAGAGGATGAGCGGGAGATTGACAGGGTGTTCTTGGAGACTGTTCAGCTCCAGGAGTCCCCAGCAGCGGAGTTGTCAGAGGGCTCAGCACCGTGTGTAAAGGTGCATCATAACGCTGTTGAAGAGGGCTGGAAGCTGGTGACCTCTTGTAGAAGGAGAAAGGCTCTTGCTCCTCCTCAAGAGTTGCCTGTGAAGAACAAGTTTAGCGCTCTCCAAGCTGAGGAGGAGCTGGGCATGGCTCCAAGGGAGGCAACTGGCCTGGCAGACCCTGTGCCATGCAGGAACACCTGGAAGAAGCGGCAAGTGATTGTTGTGGGTGACTCCCTGCTGCATGGGGCAGACACACCTATCTGCCGACCTGACCTCTTGTCCAGAGAGGTTTGCTGCCTGCCAGGGGCTCGAATAAGAGATGTCGTGGAAAGACTGCCAAGGCTTGTCCACGCGTCGGACTACTACCCTCTGCTGATCTTTCATGTGGGTGCTAACGACATGAAAGGCAAACTGGAAACCATCAAACAGGACTTCAGAGCTCCTGGAATGGTGGTCAAGGGTCTGGGAGCCCAGGTCGTTTTCTCCTCAATCTTGCCTGTGAGGGGAAAGGATGGGAGGAGGAGTAGACGAGTTTTCCAAGTTAACAACTGGCTGCGCCGCTGGTGTTGGCAACAGGGCTTTGGTTTCTATGACCATGGGACCCTGTTTGAAGATCAACAGCTGATGGGGAGCGATGGGATCCACCTTACCAAGCGGGGCACGCATGTCTTTGCCAACAGATTGGCCAGCTTGGTACGGAGGGCTTTAAACTAGGCAAGATGGGGGAAGGGGAGTGGTATAGTGGCAGGGGAGTCAGTAAAACACCGCTCAAGTCAGGATGCCTCCAGCGGGTGCATACAGCCAGTGGAGACAGCATGGGACATGGCTATGGAGGATGCTCTTGCACCTCTCCTGGGAAGCTTGCATGCTTGACTGGCTCTCTGAAATGCCTATATACCAATGCACGCAGCATGGGGAATAAACAGGAAGAGTTAGAGATCTGTGTGCAGTCGCAGGGCCATGATCTCATTGCAGTTACAGAGACATGCTGGGATAGTTCACATGACTGGGATGCTGTCATGGATGGCTACATGCTTTTTAGGAAAGACAGGCCAGGAAGGCGAGGTGGTGGAGTTGCCCTTTATGTGAGGGAGCAACTAGAATGTGTGGAGCTCTGCCTCGGGGTGGATGAAGAGCAAGTTGAGAGCCTATGGGTAAGGATTAAAGGGCAGGCTAACATGGGTGACACTGTTGTGGGGGTTTACTACAGGCCACCTGATCAGGAGGAAGTCATCGATGAGGCCTTCTACAGACAGCTGGAAGAAGCCTCACGATCACAGGCCCTGGTTCTCATGGGAGACTTCAACCACCCTGACATCTGTTGGGAAGACAGCACAGCTAGGCACAAACAGTCAAAGAGGTTCCTGCAGAGCATTGATGATAATTTCTTGACTCAGGTGGTGGAGACGCCAACGAGGAGAGGTGCAATGCTAGACCTTGTACTAACAAACAAAGAAGGTCTAGTTGGAGAGGTGAAGGTTGGGGGCAGCCTTGGCTGCAGTGACCACGAGATGGTGGAGTTCAGGATCCTCCGAGGAGGGAGCAGGGCAATGAGTAGAATTGCAACGCTGGACTTCAGGAGAGCTAACTTTGGCCTCTTCAGAGACCTACTTAGGGGAATCTCGTGGGGTAGGGCCCTAGAAGGAGGAGGGGTCCAAGAAAGCTGGTTAATATTCAAGCGTCACCTCCTCCAGGCTCAGGATCAGTGCATCCCTCTGAGGAAGAAGTCCAGCAAAGCGGGCAGGAGACCTGCATGGATGAGCAAGAAACTCCTGGCAAAACTCCGACAGAAGAAGGAAACACACAGGATGTGGAAAAGGGGACAGGCCACTTGGGAGGAATACAGGGATGTTGTCAGAGTGTGCAGGGATGCGACAAGGAAGGCTAAGGCCCAGTTGGAATGAAATCTGGCAAGGGATGTCAAGGACAACAAGAAGGGCTTCTTCAAATACATCAAGAGCAAAAGGAAGACTAGGGAAATGTGGGCCTGCTGCTGAATGGGGCAGGTGCCATGGTGATGAAGGATACAGAGAAGGCAGAATTCTTGAATGCCTTCTTTGCTTCAGTCCTCACTGCTAAGGCCAATCCTCAGGAATTCCAGACCCTGGAGACCAGGGAGAAAGTCTGGAGAAAGGAAGACTCTCCCTTGGTGGAGAGGGATTGGATTAGAGATCATTGAGGCAAACCTGACACCCACAGATCCATGGGCCCCGATGGGATGCACCCACGAGTGCTGAGGGAGCTGGTGGATATTATTGCTAGGCCACTCTCCATCATCTTGGAAAGGTCCTGGAGATCAGGAGAGGTGCCCGAGGACTGGAAGAAAGCCAGTGTCACGCCAGTCTTCCAAAAGGGCAAGAAGGAGGAGCCAGGAAACTACAGGCCTGTCAGCCTCACCTCCATCCCTGGAAAGGTGATGGGACAGCTCCTCCTGGAGGTCCTCACTAAGCATGTGGAGGACGGGAAGGCGATCAGGAGTAGTCAGCACGGATTCACCAAAGGGAAATCATGCTTGACCAATGTGATAGCCTTCTGTGATGGAATGACTGGCTGGGTAGATGAGGGCAGAGCAGTGGATGTTGTCTACCTGGCCTTCAGCAAGGCTTTGGACACTGTCTCCCATCACATCCTCGTAGGCAAACTCAGGAAGTGTGGGTTGGATGAGTGGAGAGTGAGGTGGACTGAGAACTGGCTGGACAGCCGAGCTCAGAGAGTTGTGGTGAATGGCGCAGAGTCAAGTTGGAGGCCTGTGGCTAGTGGTGTCCCCCAGGGGTCAGTCCTGGGTCCAGTCTTGTTCAAGGTATTCATCCAGTGAAGGGCCGCAAAGATGATGAAGGGAGTGGAGCATCTCTCATGTGAGGAAAGGCTGAGAGAGCTGGGCCTGTTCAGCCTGGAGAAGAGAAGGCAGAGGGGGATCTCATCAATGTGTATAAGTCTCTGAAGGGTGGGGTGTCAAGAGGATGGGGCCAGACTCTTCTCACTGGTGTCCAGTGACAGGACAAGAGGCAACGGGCACAAACGGAAGCACAGGAAGTTCCATCCGAACCTGAGAAAAAACTTCTTCACTGTGAGGGTGACAGAGCATTGGACCAGGTTGCCCAGAGAGGTAGTGGAGTCTCTTTCCCTGGAGATATTCAAAACCCATCTGGATGTGATCCTGGGCAACGTGCTCTAGGTGACCGTGCTTGAGCAGGGGGGGGTTTGGGCTAGATGATCTCCAGAGGTCCCTTCCAACCTCAACGATTCTGTGATCTCTCGGGTAAAGGGGCTGTTCACTCTCTAGGAACGTTTATTTCTTAATCTTGCTGTAGATACTAATTCACAAGACTTCAATTACTCCACTGGCAGGGTGGATGTTGGATCCCTAGGGAGAACCAGTGCAGCTCTGACAACTGCGACATTAAAAAAGAAAAAAATCTGACTCCCTTCCTCAGTTGTCTAAAGCTCTGGCTCCCCAACCCCCATCCTGGGTCCCTGTGACACTACCAGTGCCTCCTTGGCAAGGACAATATGTGTCCCTTCCACCACCTCATGGGCTTGGTTTAACCAGTACCCAGCTCTTCTGGGAAGAATTAAAAACCTGAACAGCTCCTATATTTCTTTGTCAGATATAAATAAGACTGTGCTAATCCTAGGTTCTATTCCAAGCTCACTTCGTCACTTCTATGCTGGGAAATCTTGGGGAAATCACTGGTTTCCTCTCCTCACCTGAGACCTGTACAGCACCTAGTATGACACAGCCCAACCTTGGCAGAGGTTTTTAGGCTGTTCCGTGAGTAAACGGTGAGCCCCAAACCCCTCGGAAATACTGATGAATTTAGCATGACTCTAAGCAATGAATCAGACAGACATTCAGAGATTTATTCAATGACGAAGCAGCAATTGCCACCAGCTCTCCTGAACTTGAAAGTGAAATCTCCTCTGCAAGGTCACTTTTGTCCTCCTGAACATCCCTGAATATCCCAGTCTCTCTTGGGCATCTTGGCTAGGCCAGAGAAGCAAACGAGTCCTTTCCCAATGCCTGACATCATCTTTTGCTAACACTTCGCTTATTTACCATTGTTTATATTCCTCTCCAATTAATTCCTTCCCCTCAGTCGGTTTCATTTTTCGATTCTCTTCTCCCATTGTAATAACTTATAGTCTTACTATAGTGATAGCAATTGTTCAAGAAACTCACGGATAGGTATATTTTTTGAATAATTCATTTTATTACTATTCTTCATTGCCGGTTCTTTTGCTATACTGGCTCTCTGATGTAACCCAGGAGTGGATTTCTTCCTTTCCAATCTCATGTTTGTAGCCTAGTTTTATAAGTCTGAGAAGGAAAATTAAAATAATAACAACAACAGTGGATAAAAATGAAACGGTAGCAACCAGAAAGCAGGTAAGTGGTCATTAATGCTGCCTAGCACTGAGAGCTGATGTCATGCCATGGACTGATGCAGAGGTTCATAAACTTGAACATGCTCCATTGGGCTCAGGAAGAGTCTACATTAAGGCCTCCAAATTTTAGACACCTGAGCTCTTCTGCATAGTGGAGTATCCTAGGGCTGTACAAGATCTAATGGGAAAGGTGTGGGCCAGCCAGTAGGTGTCTAGTGTAAGACATGGAAACCAAGCGCCTAGTCTGTAGGCTTGCTCTATGGCTTCATACAGCTCAGCAGGCTGCAAAAGCAAAGGAGGGAATCTGGTGACCTCCATCCATCCAGCCCTTCCTCAGGGTATCCTGCTCCTTCAAAATGCCTTTTAGACCTCTACACTGACACACAAGCCAGGAGACAAACCACCAGAAACTGGGGAGCACAGAAATGATTGCCATCAGACCACAAATGAAGTGAGATCCAGGAGGTTTCTCACTGGGACAAGTGTGACAACAATGCAGAGTAAACCTGGCAACAGCTCCTTCCAGTCATGGTGACTTCAAATGCCTTTCTGCAGCTGTATCTGTGCATTACTGGACTTCCTTTCCTCTCTTCTTCCTGAGAGAGCGTCTAATAGGGTTAATACCTGGGTGGAAAGGAGCCTGGAAATATTTCTAGGTATATAGCAGGTACCTCTGTTTTTTATGGCTTCTATTATTATGCCCATTATTCCGCTCAAATGTGGTTATTGGCTCATTAGTATTTAAATCAGCTGATAATACGTGGAGAGATATTCCTTCTGACACAGGCTTTACAGCTGGTCTCTGTAGTGTGGAGGTTATAATGGTGCCACTTAATGCCATTTATGTCAAACAAGCTTTGATTTTTAGCCTGCAGTAGTGATAGAGCAGGGCCGTGCAATTTGGTAAGATTAGCATTTTGCTGTCCACAAAGGGAGGATTACGGAGCTGACTGTGGATGGCAAAAATGACTTTTGAGGGAGAAATGCCTGGCGGTGTGCTTTCTTTATGGACAATATAGCCCTGTGGCAGTGCTGGGGTGGGAATGCAGAGGATGCGTTTTAAGCTGCTTTAATGGCTGCAGAGACCCAGTCTCTGCCCATTCAGATTCTGGAAAATGAGCCAAGTCTCATAAGTCGCTTGGAAAAAGGGGGAAGAGCCAGTATGGGGAAGGGAGGTGAGAAAGTGGAGAGAAAACTTTATTTTGCTAGCAAGGATTAGAGCAGGGGCAGTAAGCAAAGCTGATTGTCCTCTCCTCCCTCTATGTACGTACTCTACAGATTTTTTAGAGACTGGCTTCTGCTGTTTACAAGGAGAAAACAAAACAGTGCAACTACAGGCTTTCGTTGTCCTTGGAGATCTTGCTTGCGATTTTACCACCGTTTGCATGGACTTGGGAACTTTCAGGCCTTTGCTTTGGAAATAAAGAATCAGCCTAGTCTCTCCACCCCTAGTAGGTACTTACAGCCCTGGGTTTATTTCTTATTTAAGTGATGAATTCATACATGCGTATTGGAGGTACATGAATGTACAGATTAGATGTATGGCTTTGTGCAAATTGGCCACATACACGGCTTGACGTGAAGGTCCCTCTGAGAAAGATGGGGCTTCTGTAGCCTTGATCTGGAGGACATCTCTTTCTGAGTGCTACAACACCAAATTCCATATTCATGGTGCACTAAGGGAGTGCAATATCGCTCCCTTTCTATTCTTCCCCAAGTAGGCCAAAAATCTGAGGTTTTATCTGATGCCCAGCTTGGCATTTGGCCCAGGAACTGGATGACACAGAAATACTGGAAGTTGCCCCAAAACTGGAGATCCCCATAGGTCCTCACTGATATGAAGCCCTCAAAGAGCACAAGTTCTCCTGTGCCCTGTGACTCACAGCAAGACCATTCATTGCTCTGCGTCGGGAAAGCCCTGAGACTAATTAGACTTAGGCCTCCTTGGGATGAGAGCCAAGAATTGCCTTCAGCAGGGTTGGTTTCTCTAGTGAAGGCCACTCAGAAGATGAACTGCTTGCGCTTGGGAGCTTGAACACAAACCTCTTCCTGTTTCCATTGCAAGTGGGAGAGCACTGGGAAGAAGCAGTGAGTGATGGTGCTAAAGAGCGCCCTGATTTCACCATTACGCAGAACTGCTAGCTGGCTTTTCCTTTCCCGCACTGCCCTACGGAGGTGGAACGTCTCTTTCTAGGCTGTGCACAGGGCTGGAGGTGAAAACCCAGCACAGCCTGGCATCTGCCTGGGAAAGCTCTGTGTTGGAGGAAGGTTTTCGTTTTCCCCAGTGGCATTCCCTGCGGTGTATATATGTGGGGACCATTTGCGCACGTGCAAAGAGTGAATGGGCGCACCCTGGGGCCAGGATCCCACTTGTTGCAGCGACTGAAATACCCACCTGCTTCTCTAGCTAATGAATCTGCCTACATATTTATGTCACGCTCTAGCCATTTGCTGTAAGCACTTTAACAGACTCCTTAAAAGACCACACACGTTCTCAGGTTCCTCCTCTCTTCTAGCTGAAGAAAAATGTGTGTGTGCATAGAGTTAACAGAAAAAAAGCTCCATGTTTTCTCCTATGGTGTGACTCTATGAGAGTTGGGGGGGAAAAAAAACAGCAAGACAGCAAGGGGCAACAAAAGACAGGAAGAAAAAACTTCTGCATTTTGCCATTCCAGATCACAAGTACATTGTTTTCTTGTGCAGCTCTTACTGTGATAAAACAACCTCATTTCACCTAGTCTGGGCTGGTCAAGAAATGGAGACTGAATGAGCTATTTCCTTGTAAAAAAACTACAATAGTAAAATTAGCATTAAAAAGGAGAGAGGCCTATTTTGTCACTGCTGTCAGAGCCTGGAGGCATTAAAGATTCATACTTTTCTAGACCTTGACAGAAGTGAGCTGTGCCACTGTGGCCACATTGCCGCTTGCAGATTCTCATTGTGTTCTTTCTAAGGAAAGCAGTTGCCACAACTAATTATAATAGGGGTGGAGAAGGTGGTCCCAAGTCATTGTGAGCACTTCTGGTAGAAGCAGTCATACAGAGAAGGATGATCAGGTGTTTAGACATCTGCCTAAGGATTCAGGAGACGGAGTTTTAGGTCTCAGCCTCCTTACAACTTTCCTGTGCGACCTTGCTGCTGAGGAATGCAATTCCCCTTAACAGCCCTTTCTGCAGAAAGTGCCACACTTTCCTGTTTGCAAAGTGGAGATGGTGGTGCTTTGGTGTCTTATGAGGACCGAGGGCAGGAGATTTCCCAGCTGGACTCTTGGAGACCACATCCCAACACACCACCACAATGATATCCCATGAGTGCAGTGCAGCCGAATGGCAGTTGTATATGTGAGAATACAGATGCTCAGCGAGGTGAGCAGGGGCTGGAGAAGAGGACACAGGTCCTTCTGATAGACTAACATAGCACAGAAATTTGGGAAAACTAGGTGCAATAATGGAACTTTTACTTTTCTGGGGATGGCGAGATGGGACAGGGATACCCAAAGCCACTGAGCAGATTTGTCTTAAGCTATCTTATATCCTATTAGCTATAAAAGAGAACAACTAGGATCACATCCCCATGAATACGGGAATGGCCAAAATTACCATGCAGGGATTAGCTAGCACTCCCATTGAGATCATCCCCTGATCTCCTAGGGTGAGATGTTCAAATCCAGCATCAGCCTTTCCAGGTCCCTCCCCTCTCCACTGAGACTATATTCCACCTCTCTGTGACTTCCTTGTCATCCTCTTCCCTCTCTCTCAAGGAACCCTGAACCAGGCACAGAGCGAACAAGAACGTAAACCAAGGCCTGGATTGGTGCTGTAGAAATGCCTTCCCTGAATCAAACCACCTACCAATCTTCTGAGTATCATCCCTGCTTTGAACAGAGAAGCAAATGCATCCTAGCCCCAGAGCAGCAGAAGGATGGTACTAACCTTGCACATTCAGCAGCTGTTTTTCCTCAGGCTGGAAGGCAGCTATCAGTCAAAATTAACACTGCATGAATGCCTGAGGTTAGGGTTTTTCATTGCTGAACAATAACAGGAGAGAAAAGGAGAAAGGAGACAGCTTAGCTGAAGAGACCAGTCTCATACAAGGGAAAAAGACAAAGTGGGATTTTCACTTCTGTTCCTAGTTGGCTGTTGGAAATATCTTTGTTTAAAGCCCTGCTCTGCCACAGATTTACTTTGTTAGCATGAGTCAGAGTCTTACGGATAAATCAAGACCTCATAGCCTCTGCTCCACAGATGACTTGTGCCCAGGCAGTTTCGCTCCTACTTCGTGCATTCACTTTGAAATAACAGGCGGGTTCCTCATTCCTTGTCCTGCAAGGGAGCACATCACACTGAGGTCAGTCCTTCATCTTCCTCTCTTACAATGGGAGGCTTAAGAGGCTCCAAACAAGTCCAGAAATAGTCACATTGGGAGCTGCTAAGAGTTGATAAGAGTAAATGCTGCAGCTGGGACAGCTCTGAATTTGCTCAGTTTGGGAGTATTGCTGGGACTTAGGGCCGTGGTGTGGGTCCCATACATCTCCAGTTCTCTGGCCAGTGGAGCAACTGGGAGAAAAAGGAAGAGAAGAGGAATGCTCTTCCCTGAGCTGCCCCATAGGCAGCTTTAGATAGATGTGACCAGCAGGAGCACATAGGGCCGTTTGCTCACACAGGCCTCACACCTATTGCTTTTCCTTGGTTCCAGTAAACCTCAAAAAAACCCTACTGACTTCCCAGGTGGACAGCAACCCCATGCCAGCTTGTGATTGGGGATAGCTCACTCTGCCAGGGAAGGTGATAAGGGGAAAATGAAATGCCCTCAGAAGGAATTGAACCTGAGTCACAATTTACAGTCTTGTATTATCCCGGGAAAGGTGATGGAACAGCTCCTCCTGGAGGTCCTCACTAAGCATGTGGAGGACAAGAAGGTGATCAGGAGTAGCCAGCACGGATTCACCAAAGGGAAATCATGCTTGACCAATGTGATAGCCTTCTGTGATGGAATGACTGGCTGGGTAGATGAGGGCAGAGCAGTGGATGTTGTCTACCTGGCCTTCAGCAAGGCTTTGGACACCGTCTCCCATCACATCCTCGTAGGCAAACTCAGGAAGTGTGGGTTGGATGAGTGGAGAGTGAGGTGGACCGAGAACTGGCTGGACGGCCGAGCTCAGAGGGTTGTGGTGAATGGTGCAGAGTCAAGTCGGAGGCCTGTGGCTAGTGGTGTCCCCCAGGGGTCAGTCCTGGGTCCAGTCTTGTTCAAGGTATTCATCGATGACCTGGAGGAAGGCACAGAGTGCAGCCTCAGCAAGCGTGCTGATGATGCTAAACTGGGGGGAGTGGATGACGCACCAGAAGGCTGTGCTGCCATTCCGAGGGACCTGGACAGGCTGGAGAGGTGGGCGGAGAGGAACCTCGTGAAGTTCAAGCAAGGCAAGTGCAGGGTCCTGCACCTAGGGAGGAAGAACCCCACGCACTGGTACAGGTTGGGGGTTGACGTGCTGGAGAGCAGCTCTGCAGAGAAGGACCTGGGAGTGCTGGTGGACAACAAGCTGACCATGAGTCAGCAATGCAACTTTTTGGCCAAGAAGGCCAATGGTCTCCTGGGGTGCACTAGGCAGAGTGTTGCCAGCAGGTGGAGGGAGGTGATCCTGCCCCTCTCCTCAGCCCTGGTGAGGCTTCCCCTGGAGTGCTGGGTCCAATTCTGGGCGTGGAGCTGAGACGTGGAGCTGCCGGAGCGCGTCCAGTGAAGGGCCGCAAAGATGATGAAGGGAGTGGAGCATCTCTCATGTGAGGAAAGGCTGAGAGAGCTGGGCCTGTTCAGCCTGGAGAAGAGAAGGCAGAGGGGGATCTCATCAATGTGTATAAGTCTCTGAAGGGTGGGGTGTCAAGAGGATGGGGCCAGACTCTTCTCACTGGTGTCCAGTGACAGGACAAGAGGCAACGGGCACAAACGGAAGCGCAGGAAGTTCCATCTGAACCTGAGAAAAAACTTCTTGACTGTGAGGGTGACAGAGCATTGGACCAGGTTGCCCAGAGAGCTAGTGGAGTCTCCTTCCCTGGAGATATTCAAAACCCATCTGGATGTGATCCTGTGCAACGTGCTCTAGGTGACCGTGCTTGAGCAGGGAGGAGTTTGGACTAGATGATCTCCAGAGTTCCCTTCTAATCTAAACCATTCTGTGATTCTGTGATTCTGTGATTCTGTGATTTTTTTAGAAAAAATTAGAGTGAGATAGGACAACATTCCTACCAAAAATAGCCCCTTGTCCTTTTCCACAGTGGGTCTGGTATCATACCCGCTTTTCTGGAGCGTTGCAATGGTCACAGCCTTAAAGAGATGACTGATTCTAGGTCCGTCAAAAATGGCCCTAGAGAAGGCAAGCAGGGTCTCACAGGTGACCAACATGAGAAGAACTGGCTGGTTTCATAGCAATTCCCTGTGAAGACATGTTCCTCAACACTGCCAAAATAAGGGGCAGGCCACAACTGTAATGAGCACACTTAGTTCTCAAGGTGTCCTGAGATCTATGTGAATCCAAGCAGAGGCTGCAGAGCTATTCTCATGAGAGCTGTACCATTTTGCCAGGACAGGAAGGGGACAGACACATCTCTGATGCTTTGGATTGCCCAAAAAATAATAGAATTTTTCTGTGTCTCATTCTTCAGACTAATGTGTGACTCTGAATCTCTCTTTTTTTTTTCCATTTTAATCTGGTGAGTTTTTTCCTTCTGAACTCAACAGAACATATTTCTCCCCTTCCCTTCCCTGTGGGATCTCTGCCCAACATTTCAAAGCTCTTTCCTCTCTCCGGACAGAGCCTTAGCAAACAATATTGATGATCTAAGCTTCTCTCCAAAATGAAAAAGGAAGATGCTCCCTGGTGCTTTTGTGTACAGTGTAAAAGCAATCCCTGCAGAGAAGAGTTTGAAAATGAAAAGTGACAGGCACTTCCCACGACAACATCGCTTCCCTAATCGCCTTCCACTGAGCCAGCAATGAGGCAGCTCCCAGCCCAGCTGCGCACCACCGTGTCACACGGAGCAGCCCCCTTTCTCCCCAGCGCAGGCGGCTGGGGCTGCTCCCTTGCGGCTCTCCCCTCTGGCATTCCCCTGAGCCTGTGCTCTTTGAGACAAGGTAGCCAGGAGCAAGCATACAGAGAAAACCCAATCTGCTGGATGAGCAAGTGAGGTTTGCCAAGCAATGCTGCTTTCTGTGCAAAACGTGGCGATGCTTCCTTTACCCGGTCCGGCCCTCTCTGATGCAAGGACTCTCAAACTGCATCAATACGAAGAAATAAAATAGCCCATGCCCTGCTTCTTCTGCTAGGACGGATGTGGCCCTACAGTCCTCCCATTTGCAGGGCTGGTGGAGACCAGCAGGACTACTGGGGCTGACACAGAGTTTCCTGAATACCAGATTTTCTCTGGTAAATCATGATCACAGTGATGCTCAGCTTACTGTCCACTGCACAGAACCTACCCTCTGGAAATGAAGTTGCTGCTGAGTGATGTCCTCCATCAACTCCATCCCTGCCATCTTTGTCTCATAGGACTCCCGAGCCAAACTGTGTCACGTGGTGCATGTGGCCCTGTGTGAGAGGCAGCTATCAAACCTAACAACACGGATTTGGATGAGCAGAGGCGATGGCTCAGAGGGTGCTTTCATGTCCCACCATGATACTGGAAGCGTCTCCATCACTAGACAGTGCAGACCGTTGCAGACCTTCCTTTTGCCATGGGACGGAGTCAGTTCTGGGCACAAGAAGGATGGAGGCCACAGGCTCTGACCATGGACTTTCTCCCTAAGGAGCCCCACAGGTGAATCCTATCCTATGTTCAGAGTGAACTATCACTGCATCTGTCAAAATGAAAAACATGCCCAAAGCAAATCAACAATAGCTTTCAGACTGGAAATCTATGCATTTTCATAAGAAAGACTCCTGTTCCTCCTAATTCCTCATGATTCTATTTGCACTCTTTCCTCTGCTGTGGGAAATAAGCTGTTCCATTTTAATTGGGAGAACTGTAGCAATAACTTATTTAAATGCATCTTGGGCCCACCCAAAGCAAAACTTGAAGAACAGAGCAAAATTAAAAATGCAGCATTCCTGCTGTCCCTCCCTCCAAAGAAGAGAAAGAAGTCATTTCAGGATGCACAGAGACAGGATATTATTTTTCCTGTCCCGAAGGAAATGTTTCATTTTGTTGCTTTTTTCCTCTCATTTTAATTGTAGAATAATCACTCCATTTTGCTGAATTTTGAAATGGGACAACGCTGGAAAATGAAAAACGAAAACATTTCATGTAAGAAAAATATTGAAATCAAAGTGCTGTGACTTTTCTACAGCAGAATAATTTAAAAAGCAAGCAAAAAAAAATCCTATAAATGGCTCTTGACCAAATGACTGGAAAATGAGTTCACTAGAATTTCAGTCAAGCCAAATCTGCATTTTTCAGCATAATAAACTATTTGACCAAACATCATTTCATGTGCTAGTGTGGCCTCTGCTCTACATATCAATATGAAGGCTTTAAGAAAGAGCATGCCCAGCTGGGTGCACTGTTAATGGGTCGATTTGCTGCTCATTTGCTGTTATCGTATGGTATGGGAGACAAGCCTCTCCATGGTAAATAGGAACCCTGCAGGGACAATGGGTTTAAAGGGGTTTCATTCACCTGCTGCCCTCCTCCCCCATCTCTGAATTTTCATTTACCTCCTCTTCTTCCAGGAAATCTTTCTGAGGTGTAGGGCTTGGGTAGCCAATACATTGCATTTATTTATTTTCACAGCCATTCTTTCACTTCTCGTTTGACAGATGGGGGAACCAGAGCAGACTAAATGACGCTCCTGAGATCACCCGATGTGTCTTTGATAGAGAGGACTGGCCCGTCATGTCTGAGAGCTGGATTAATGTACCAGCTGTTTTATCTTCTTCTGTAACCTCACACCTAGGCTCTGCCCAGCCTCTTCCATGGCCTGCTGCGCTGCAGCGTCCCAGGTCTTCCATGCAAAGGATTCCTTCCTGCAAGCTGGAGACAGATGTCTGAAGGTGAAGACTCTGCTGTCATAGAGAGCTTCCCAGTCAAAGGGCCAGAGAGCAAATCGAAGACTTCATGGACCTGAGGGCAAGAGCTGGGATGTACCCCAGAAGGAGGGACGGTGGAGCAGAGCTGGATAGCAGGCCAGAGGAATTCCCATCCAGGAGGCAGGCACAGCTCTTATTTCCAGTCTCCCACCCAGAGCAGGCAGAGAGGATGAGTTACAGTAAACTAGTTCATTTGCTAGCAAGCAGGAGCCTTTGATTGCCCACATTCGTACAAAAAGATAAAGTGGATAAAGTAATGAGTATTTACTCTTCTCTGCCTGTGTACACAACAGAATTGTGTTTCTTTTAATGGGAGCTCTATTCTAATTGCAGTCGTTACCAAAGTGAGATTTTAAGCTCAACACCATCTTTCTATTACTGCTGTGTGCAATGTGCTGCATTTCCGGTACATTCTCTTAAATAACCCCTTCCTTTGACGTGCTCTGTGCCATGGTCCAGATAACCTCCCCAAAATATTTTACGGAACCCCCTCCCCAGTGCCAAGCATGTTCACAGCTCTGCAGGATCCAAAGGATTCTGGTGACGTTTCATTAATGGTGCTCATCTACCCGCGGATCCAATTTTGTTTGCTCATCAATGCAATCGGCATGTCGTGTGAACAGCATATGCCACAGCAGATGGCGTGGAATCAGTTCCAGACAACAGCGCTGGAGTGAAAAGATTCATCTGCTCTGTCTTGCTTTGGATAGACCAGAGGTGTTAGAGGGAGATAGATTTGAGCTGAGAGGGGAGAAGTAGTGATAGAGCATTAGCTGAGCTCTACTTCCATATCTCCATCATCCAAACCTTGTGGAGGAGCCACAACCATGCCCAGCAGCCAGCAATGATGCTACTTTTCCTGTCCAGCCCTACAGAGGAGGATCCTGAGTGCTCACCCAGGAGATGGGGAAACATTAAACCTCAGCCCTAGAGATAGTGAGATGTTGTTGATGTTTCAAGGTGCATTTGTGTTGCACCTTGTAACCTAGCGTGTCACCTTCTTATTTGCTAATTTCTGCTCCTATTTGCCTATGCCTTGCTTTCTGGCTGTTCTGCTTGGATTGGCCTCAGTTTACACTTTCTCCTTACTCTGCCTACATTACCCTTCCTGCAGAATTAAAGACTACTTGACTGTGGATAGCTGCCTGAGGGCTGACATTGCAAGAGATATCCTAGCTTCTCTCCCTGCTGTACTTGCTGATTAGGCTCAGTGTCTGTGGGACAGCTTGCACTTCCTCAAAGAGCAGTGTTTTGCCTCCAGTGCTGAAAAGTTAAGCTGGTTTAGGTTGAATACTTACATCTCATCACACTGGATTTTCTGCTTTCCCAACTGGATGGACTTCATTTAGAATGGAATTGCCAAAGCAAAATTTTCCCATTAATTTTCTCCAACCATTCTCTGATCGGAGGGCTTGGTCACACCTCCTAAGCAGACCTCTGAGTGTGGGGTGGTTCAGAGCCACCGGGCAGCACATCACCAACAAGCAAGTGCAGTGCAGCAAAAATCAGAAACTCATTCCTGCATTCTGCCTTCCACCATGGCTGGTGTGTCTCCCTGTCAATGGATTTGGGAGATATTATCTCAAGTCCTGAAAGCATTATAGCTGCAATAGCATGATATACAGTCCTACCACATTCTGCATGTTAGATGAGTCGATCAATCTGGGAGCACTCCTGTGTTGCTGGTTCAAGTCTCAGTCCTAGCTACCTCTACACCTCTTCTTTGCACTCCACAAAGAGGAAAGACAAGCCTGGTTTTGCATGAGGTCTTCCTCTGATTCCATTTGGCCATTCTTAACCCACACACTCTAGGAGATTGTATCATCTCTTACACCCCCATTTAGTGCCTCCAGTGCATGCCAGCTGAGAGAGGAGGAAGGATCTTGTTCCTACAACAGAGCCAGCAAACAAAGCAAAACACAGCCCTTGAGTGAGGCCCGTAGATAAGCTTCTCTCTGGCTTCTGGGCAGTGTAGATCAGATCATTAACATTCTTTACCAGCCTGGTCAAAGATTTGGATGGCGATCAGACAGTAGTTCAACAAATTCAATTTACAATGCAATTACATTTTAATAAGTTGTGACCCTAGAGGCAGGACCTGCCACCTGTTAGCTGAGATGCACTGGCTGACCTAATCTCAACCACAGATGATGTGCTGCAGCTGAACAGGTGGCAATGCAGTGGAATATAATCGCAGGTAACTGTCCAGCCAGATGCTTAGAGTCTGAACTCAGCAAGCCATGGGAAACAGGTGCCTCAGTTTCCCTTTCTGCATAATTGGGATTATTTCTGGTCTTACAAAAAGTCTGCAGAGTCTTATAAAGTCCTTTGACCCACTCCGACCTACCCTGCAGGAGAGTAAAAACTTTTCGGGGGGGGGAGTAAGGAAGTGCAAAGGAGCAATGTATTGTATACCCTTAGCTCTTCTTGCTCTGAGCTGGACTGAGAGCAGCCCAAAAGAGCTTTGTCTAGCTCTGAGTGTAACTAAAAGGCCTCCACTGGCTGCAAACATTTAATAAAAAAAAAAATCCAGCTATAATCCCTGATGATAAATTCCAGAGAGGGTCAGATTCCTTTATGAGCATGAGACAAGAGTTTTTATGATCACACTGCCTTATTATACCCAGCTCCCTGTAGTGTCATACGCATCCTAAGAACCAATTTAATATGTTTCTCCTTCTCTTCAGCAACATTAGGAACAGAACAACTTGTAAATATCCTTCCACAGCTGAAGTAGTTGTTTTTTCAGTAAACATTTGCTTAGAAGCATTCAGGGACCCAATCCTTGCAGAAGGGCCAAAGAATCCAAGCATCTGCTGAGGAGACAAGTGGGTTTTGCGTGGCTTTCCTGGGAATAAAGACTTAATGGCTCAGTTTCTTTGTGATATAAAAGGGTACAGAGTCTCCTGAGTATGCTGGCTAGAGTAAGGATTACATGGGTTCTTTGTTTTACTTTTCCCAAGTGATTTCTGTCAGCAGAAGTGAAGACCCCTGATTTAAAGGGTGGGAGTCAATTGCTCCTAGAAGGGGATCATAACTCTGGAGGCAACTCTCCCTACTCCGTTTTCCTAGAGCACGTTTCGATTTTTTGTTGTTGGGTTTTTGTTTGTTGGGTTTTTTTCCCTTGAATGTGCATGGTACATTGTATATTCTTTGAGGTGGAGGAGTTAATGCCACCTCGAAGAACAAGTCTAGGACTTGATCCAGGCACTATGCTACTGGTTCTTCCATGGCTGGGGGATGCTGGGTTGCAATGACAATAGTGTCTGATGCTACTAGCTGGTTGGGTTGGTGTCAGGAAGAGTCACTGCATGCAGGGAAGGAGAAGCAATGACCAGCTCGACATGCCTTGCAAAGACCCCCAAGCACCTCCCATGGGATAATGCAGTGCTTTTCCATTCTGCAGGGAATGGTGGGGAGGTGACGGGAAAATATGCACAAACAGAGGGCTTCTTGTTCTCCAGAGAGGGGGGATGAAGTTACCATGCTTCCTCCAAGGAACTGTGTCTATATCCACGTCTGGCTTTTTGCAGCCGGCCTCTGAGAAGGTTTCTTGGCTAATGAATCCCTATGCAAGTCTAACATGCCTGTCAGCTCATGGCAGCCCATGACTGCCGTCCCCGGCAGGAATCAGGGCACAGCACCAGCTCAGTGAAACATTTTTCTGTGCCCTTTTCTTTACTCCAGCAAAATGAGGCTCTTCTGCCCACCTGGAAGCACGCACAGAGAATCCATGTGGATCCAAAAATTAAAAGGAAATAAATGAAAAACCATTTTTTCCTGTATTTTTAATTGATATCATAAATTGGAAAAGAGCTTCTTCTGACTTTTGGTTGTTATTTTTAAATATAAAATCATTTTTCTGTAGACATTAGTTGGTCACATTTGGAGCCTTGCTCTCCATTCTGGACTCTGCAGTCACTATTAGATGTTTTGATGACATTACTTGTGGTAGGAGTATTCTTTTCTGATTCATGCTTTCACAGATATCCTTGGCAGAGGGGAGGGGAATGGAGGATACAACCCCTTGGAAACATCCCTCTTCTTTATTTTTAATCTTGCTCAGAAAAGAAGCAGGGTTAGGGGAAAGAAAAAGAACCCATCCCCTTAAAAACTCTGGAAATATGCTTCTGCTGCCTTCTTGAATGTCAGGGGACTGTTATCTGGCCTTGCACACAAGCAAGAACTTGTGCCTTGTGAAGTGTAATAAGGAACACAGAGCCTAATGGAAAAATCATTTGCTTGTGGCATTTAATTAAATATGCAAATTTATGAACGGCCCTGAAATCATCAAATGAAAAGGCAGAGCTGTCATGAATTTTGATTTGATTTTCTCCACGGGCTTTCCTCCCCATCCTCCCATGCTCTCTTTCCCTTTAATCAAAGAGGTGGTATGTGAGGATGGCTGAGTGGCCTGTCAGGTCTGTCCTAAGGGTTTCCCCAGAAGTGACACTCTGACAAAGTATTTATATTCCCTGCACATCAGCCACAGGTCCAAGGAGATATCAGATACGCACACACTTAACGCTGTCTCCCTTTTCTGCCGGGGATCGGGTGCAGAGGGTGAAGTCTGCCTAGCAGAGGGGTGGTGGAGCCACTCACACCTGAAGATTAAGGTGGTAAACGATGTGGAGGTGTCAAGGCATGGAGAGGCTGGGCCTCTGGGTGGTTACAGCCAGGCTGCAGCATCATGTGCAGGGACATACTGGCAGCTCTCATCACCTGGCTTCCCCGTGGCCCCCCCAGGGTTTGATGGAGTAGCGTCGCATCCCTGGAGATCTGCCCATCCACAAACCCACCCTGCACGTGGAAGACTGGCATTGTGTTGTGCCCTCTGCTGTCCTGGTATATATATTCAAAGGTGCTGTACAGCCAGAGCACCGTCCCCTTCACCCTTACCTAACACACAATCCCCAGTATAGCCAATGACTCCAGTGGGACGGCTCCAGTATCTTGCTCAGCTCCAAAATGGCATCTTGAACTTGGTTCTTTGTGAGGCAATCCACATCATTGTGCACTATCATGAAGGCAAGACCTCTGAATCTTTGAACCTTCGTGTTCAACCTTATCCCACAGCATCAGCAATCTGGGACACTTGGCCTACATAGAAGGAAGACCTGAGTAGCCGCATAGGATCCGGTTCAGGAGTGGAGCTCTGGGACAATGTAGATTTGGTCTAAAGGGAGAGGCGCTTGGACATAGCCTAGCAGGAGCACAGGGGAAAGATGGAGACTGATCTGGGTGTATATGCATCTCCTGATGCAAGGAACACTAGAGTCACCTGCTTTTGGCAAATCCCATTTCTCTCCTTGGTGACTGGGTGGCACAAGACCCTTCATTAGCCCAGGAGGGTGTCATAGCACGCAATTTTCTAGTGGCACGTCCATGCTCAGAGTGAACTGTTGACCACACTCTGAAAAGCTGCCTTCCTTCTTCAGAGCTGGGATGCTGAGGGAGGTAGCTTTGTCAGACCTTTTGATTTACAGTTGACTAAGCAGAATTTGGAGATGTCTCTTCCTTGCCTAGCCCAGATCAGCCTTTAAGTCTGAGGCCAGTAAAGCTTGGAAAAGGTCAAGCCTTCCTCTGACATTGTCCTCATGCCTCACCAACTCTTCACCTGGATTTTGTCCGTGCAGTCCTGCAACGTTCATGCACAATGCCTTTTGGAGGAAAAGCTGTGAGGCAGAACCAAAGCCAAGAAGAGCCTCCTCTCCTGTAAAGCTGACCCTATCGTGTCCTGCATTATCCTCTCAGGATCCTTTACAACATCAGTTTCTATGAGTCTCTAGTCATTTAAGGAGATATTTTTCTCACATTCTCTAGCAGTTTTGCTTTTGAGGGTAGCCTTGCCAGCTTTAACAACTGAGCTGTGCACCTCATGGTACGTAACACTCATCGTATGAACTTGGATCCTGGAATGAAGCAATAATATTGTACTTTTGAGGGGCTTTTTTGCTTGTTTTCTAAGGCTGAGCCCTCACTATATGGTGGAAGAGCAGAGAAAGGTGAGTGCCAAACAAATATAAAAGCCAGACTAAGGAGAGGACAGATCAGACAGCAGCAGCTACCTGCAAGGAACCCAGCTAATGCCTGAGTACAGCATGATCTTTGTGGTCCTAGGGTGAATAGCTCCTGCTGATCCTTGTCCTCTTGTGCAATCCCATTAAAGACTTTCTCAGAGCAAAATCCAGGCAGCTGCATGACACCCATGTTTGTATCTAATCAGTTTTTTGCCAGGCAGCCGGAATGGGTGTTCAGGTGACAGCAGAATCACTTTTCGTTCTCTCACAGTGGTCATCAGCCTACTCCATGGGGTCCCTCCAAGCAGGGAGCAGAGAAACAAACAGGCACAAGTGCTTGTATGAGAACCATCGGCCAAAACTGGAGAGGACAAAGAGCTGAGGGGAAGGTTAGGAATGTAACAAGCACAGCAACCCCCCATGCCCGTGGAAAGTGAGTATTGAACTCCAGAGGACAGAAGACCAAAGGAGAATGGAGGGAAAGAGGAAGGTGGACTCTTGGAGAAAAAGGCCATAAATTGATGCTTCCGTTGAGCCATCACTAGCACTGGAGACGGATGTGACTCTCTCCATCACAGCAAACCTTGCCCAGGGCCAAGAGGTCTGACCCTTTCTGTGATTTTTTTCCCTGAGAGGCAGGTGTGCCTGTAAGGTGGCCTCATATGCACCCTGGAAGAGCCCCTGTCACGGTAACAGTGCCTCCTCCGCATGTGGATCATGAGATAGTGATGAGGAAAATCCTGAGATTTCAGCAAGTTTCTTTTAAAAGATCCCAAAGTTTCACTGGCTTTTCAGAGTGACTGAAGGGCATCTCTATAACAAGTTCATTAGCATTTCCACCAGCTCTAGGCTTTCCCCTCTCTGGCTGCTATGACAAACCCAAATGAGGGAAGACATTTTACAGGGGCCACTCTGGGTTTCCAGGAGGCAGAATTTAGCTCCTTATTTCTGTCTATGTTTAGAAGAAATTGGATGCCTTTTGCTGTCTTGTCCGGACTGCTTTAGTTCTGGGGTGAATAGGTCCTAAGGTGCAAAATCTGACTCGCCTTGGCACTGAGAGCTGAGACATTTTCTGAGTACAACTCACACAGTAAGCAAAGCACCTCACTCACACTTACAGTTCCTTGCAGGAGATGCTGTAAGTGGATTGCTGACTCCCCAGGTATACTGACGATTATCCGTTCCGTTTATTTATACATCTGTCTAAAGCGGGTAGAATAAATCTGTCATTAGCATCCGGGAGATACAACGACATTTTTATGCTTCCGAGATGCTTTCCTGATACACTTGGAAAAGAGCAAACGGTAAAGGAGTGCCCATTCTTTCAGCTCATTCGTAACACTGGTTCTCCAAAAGGACCAGGGACTGCTCCAGCTGTGCGAGTGAAATTCGAGAGACTTAATAACATTTTAATGCGTTCTCTTAGCATTGAAGCTTTTTCTTTTTCTTCTTCTTCTTCTTGTTTTCCTTTTGATGGTTATAAATGTAGGGGATGTCATTTGCTTGTACAGCTGCAAGGGCAGGTCTTCTGAGATGGTAGGGAGGAATGGGGGGATGATTTTATCAGGAGCTTGAAAGAGGCATAAAACAGCAATATGCAAGTGTGCTGATTTCCCAAAGAACTCAGATCAGCTAATCATCTACTCTATCAGCCTGTGAGAGCAGCAATAAAGGCTCCTGGGATGAAACTACAGTGTCCATTGTCCAGGCTCCAACAGTGAGCTGTTTGGGTCATTACTGGAGGAGACAGAAACCTGGCTATGAACATCTTCCTGGGAGCTGCCACTGTGGAATTGCCCACCCAAGGCCTTTGCCTTTGCGTGTCCTTGGTCTCCAGGAAATGTCAAGGGTTGCTGTGGCTACAGGAGATGGCTGTAAAGGAGAGCTAGTCTTTTTTTTTTTTGTCTCCAGGACACCCTACATGCACTCACAAAATGTTCACAGGGAGTTGTAATGTTCCTGAATTTGTGGTCACTACTGAAAATCGCTGCCAGTGCATTTTAGGGTTTCTCCAGCTGATGCCATCCTATGACGATTTCACTGGTCCATACTATTGTACTATACCACAGAAGCGCTTTTGGGGATTTCCTGGGGTGTGCTCTACACTCTTGATGAACCGTTGCCATTTAGGATGAATGGTTTTGCAGTCTTTGTGTTGGTATTGCAGGGTGCATCTCTATTCACCAGCATCTGCAGCCACACTGAATCAGCTAACGCTCCCAGGCTAAAGGTGTGGAAGAGCAGGGTTACAACAGCAAACATGCTCAAGCCATGCCAGCTGCAGCTTCTCGGCTATTCCTTCTGCTGTTGCCTGTTGAACGAGCCCAGTAACAGGGAGAACCTGTATGATAGGATGGAAGGAGAGGGAGGAGTTACAGAGATGAATGACACCTTGGAATTCATAATGAGGCCATGCTCAGAGCTCGCTGGTGCAATCTCTCTCTATGCCAGATGTGCTCTGGGTATCAGTCCCGTCTTACATATACATTGGCAAGGGGACACTCTTCAGCTCAGCTGTATAATTTGATCCTTACCCTGAGTCTTTTTTGTCTTTAAGAAGCCTGCAGAAGGCCAAACTCACAATCCAGCTACACAAATGCAGCACTTTGGCCATTGCAAGCACAGTCAGGACACATGTGAGCTGAAAGAATTCACTAGTGACACATCCACAGGCATTTGTGCTACATCATTATCACCTTTTGGATATCAGGATGACTCTGTTCCATGCTATTTATCTTTATTCAGGCAAAGGGTGTGTTGTTAATCTGTAAGCCAAGTCATAGCATTACCTGGTTGCCTTGTTTACCAAGTTTTTTCACCTACAAGGTATTCATTTCCCATAGAAGAGGAAGGGCAGTCAAAGCCGGTCATGAGCAAATGGCATCAGAAAATTACTGCAGGCATTGATAACTGCAGCAACCATGTCTGTCCGCCCTGCCTCACCGTGGACATACAATCCCACCCAAGTCCTTGTTCATGAGGAGATGCTCAGCGTCTGTCCTCCCTGCCCATAGCATCGGAGGCCATGTCACCTGCACAGCCTCTCTGCTCCTGGCATTGAGTGGTGAGAGAAAAGCGCTAGAGGTCTGCTGTGCCCTTCTTACCATCCTGGGCCAGAATCATGACCAAACCCTCCCCTTAATAGAGCGTGTCCATCTCTTCATCTTCCTGATTGGGCCAGCAAGCAATGAGGTCTTTCCAGCATCGTGAAGTGTCTGGAGCATTTTAGGAGCAGAAAGATTGAGGCAAAGAGTCATGGCATGGCAGGCAATGGGCAAGTGGGCTTCCCAAGCTTGGGTGCTTCCTCCCTCTGAAAGGGCTGTCAAGTGAAACACTGGTACACCGATGCTTAGAGACATGGGCTATATGCCACCAAACTTTTGCCAAGCCATCTTCACCCAGTTCACCATCAGAGCAATGCCATAAAATGAGTTACAAATATTTTTGATCCACAGGACCAGTCATCCTCTGTTCAGGATACGGCATAGCATCCCAGCACCAACCTCTACCCTCCGGTGCTCAGCAAAAAGTCAGTGCAGCCTTTGGATCGTTCTGCTAAACACAGGTTTGCAACAGCTCCTGGAGTGATAGAGGAGTGTTTTTCTGATGAAGGGGGACCACAGGAGCGCTCTGCACACTGGGCACGAGCCTCGCTCCTATTTGGCCCATCCTGAAACTGTCTGAGGACAGCAGAGTGTGTCCACAACAGCTGTCAGCTCTCTGGAGGTCTCTGATCATGAAATGTTGCACAGCTTTCTGAGCAAACTGTATTCCTCTCCCTGGTAAAACCCAGGCCCTTCATATTGAACTAAACTGAGTGTCTCCGCAGGTCTGTGGCTAGCACTGTCAGGCTGGAAACAGTTTTTCTGTCCTTTAGATACCACTGGCCCCACGTAAACACACACACATTCCCCCGCACGATGCTCTCAGAGCTCACATAGTATGCATTATTATATCCCCCTCTAAAGAAAATCTCTGTGCTCAGTAAGGCCCTCCTGCTCTCCCTTGCACAGTTAATGTTCCTTCCAGAGTTCTTGCTATTCAGTTTGTTTGGAGAATTGCTGTATGGTGCTATCAGAAAAAAACAACACCCTGCACATCCGATGAACTCAGCATAGAAGCGTTTAGAAAATGTAAATAGTCAGGACGGCCTGCCAGGAAGGACCCTCATTTAACTTTGAAGCGAGATCTCTTCATTACTCAAAGTTCAGCTCAGGATTTGGCTCACAATGCTCTTATATGTTACCAGCTTGCTGCTATTGCACTGATGTTTGGTCCAACCCAGCTTGTAAAACCTAATCTGGAAGAGCCATGTGTTAAGAAGCTGAGTGATGCCTGGCTCTCGTTATCCCCAGTCAGACTCAGACCCAGACCTATGCTGATGTGGCCGCTGCCTCCCTCCTAGTCTAGGCTTGCTGCTGCACAAAAGGCTTCACTCAGCATCTGTTTTTGGTTAACAGCTTCGCAGCAATGACCCATCTGCCTACCAAGTACTTTGGTGACCTATTTGCTGTTGCCTCTGCACCAGAGGGGGTACAGATGCTTATGGAGGTGTGGGTGATAGGCACTGCTTAAAGAGTTACTGCCCTGGTCCTTGGGAGGTGTGGGAAATGGCAAGGCATGGACAGAGCAGGAGCTGATAATTCCAGCAGAGACTGTTAACGTTGGTTTCCACGGCAGAGATGGCAAAGCCAGGAATGAAAAGACCAGGAGGAGGTGAGAAGGTAGTGACAAAGGGTAGGGGACCAGGAAGCAAGAAACCTCAAGAAGAATGAAAGTAGAGATAGGGAGTATTTGGTGAAGTGGCCACTGGCAGTGTGGTCACAGTGACAGAGGTGTGGAGTGGATGAGAGCCAAGGAGGAGGAAGGGTGGTGGCAGTAATTAGAGCATCATGAGGCTCTTCTGCTTCATGGCAATGGTTTTGATAACTCTTGCTTCTGTTGGTAAGGGAAGTGGACCCTAATGAATTACAGTCCTTCAGCCCGAGACCAGAACAAGCATGCTAACTGCTGAACAGGGCTACACGGAGGTGTGGTTTCCTCCACAAAGAGATTAAGATAGTTCAAAGCCCAGATCCACCAAGGGTGATGTTTCACAAAAAATTGAACTGATTTAACAGCCCACAGCCTCTGAAAGGGGCAGTCTGTCTCTCCCCACCAACCTCCTCTCCCTTCTCTCCTGCACAGTCATACCCTCTCTTTTGTGCCGCTTTTGGGAGGTTTTGGGAAGCTGACCCCTCTGTGGGCTGGTTCAGATCACTAAAACAGCTGAAAACTAGTCTCCCCTTCTTCCTGAGCGGACTTTCTTCTGGCTTAGCAAAGCTAGCTTAATGGCCGCAAAATGTTATAAATGCTCCTCTAAGACCTTTGGGAGCCTAGGTCCCAACAAAATCTTCAGGAATTAGGGCACTGAATGTTAAAAATATAAACAGGTTCCCAACTGTGAAGGGTATCTGTTACCACAGTCATTCACTCAGCTTCTAAACCTGTTACTGAAACTACCTGGCTCTGCTGGTTTTCAAGGTGGTCTCCTAATTTTGGAACTTGAGCTCCTCTGGGATGTGAGGAGGAAAAAATGTGATTTTTTTTTTTCTCTCTCAAAAAAAGCTTTCATTGCTTCCAGCAAAGAGAAGGTGGCAGAGGGTTTCTAATTCTGAAGCTGTCAGCTCATTTGTTTTTGTGGCAGCTGGAGCAAGCCGAAGTGACGAGGATCTGGAAATCGGTGTGTCTGAAAGCCGTGCCTGAGCCAGCAGTTTTTGTCTGGCTAATAGTATTTATAATTGGGTGACTTTTGTAAGAGGGAAGAAAAAAAAATCAGAAGGTTGAAAATCTTGCCCGGAGATTTTAACTCTGTCAAGTACTATGCAATCTTTTCTCATCACTTTTTCTCAGTGGCTAGCACCAAAAATTTTTCTGTGTCTTTCCTGAGGGGAGTTGTCTAGTGAAATTACTGTTTGTTAATTGAAATTATTCTTGGCAGGACTGAGTCAATGTAGTTCCTTTGGAAAGAAGGAGGCAGGAAGAAACCCTGTCTCACAGAATCACAGAATCAGAGAATGGTTTAGGTTGGAAGGGACCTCTGGAGATCATCTAGCCCAACCTCCCTGCTCAAGCATCTCCTATCACCTTTCATTGGTTCCTACGGCTAGAAGTGTTCATCAGACCTGGCCTCATCCCTCTGGTCAGGGGACCAGGTGTCCGGTGAGTGGGGAGACAAAGACACCATGGCTGAGGAGGCTGAGGTTGCCTTTTGGTGGAGCCTTTATGGCTTATAGAGCATGAACTGTGGACAGCAGACTTGGATGGGGGGGATTTGGACCCCGTTCTCCCCACTATGAGATGGAGATGAAGTCGTAGGAGGCTGAGCCAGACCGGGAGAGCCCAAGCTTTAGTCCTCGTACCTGTACCTCCCATTAAAACATTCCCACTGCTGGAGCAGCCAGCTCACCTTTTTCTTTGACTGCTGACCCCTGGATTCCCAGCCCAGAGAAAGAGGTCACAAAAGGCCTGGAGGTCTCAGAGGACGTAATGCCCATACCATGCCTCCTGGTCACCGAGAGCTCCAGGTGTACCCTGCTCTGGGCTAGGAGGCTCATTCTCTGGAAGGGAGGATCAGCAGGTTTGGGGATTAGTCAGTAAGGCCGGCAGGACACACAGATCAGGGACAGACCAGCACAGCCAACTAGTGGCTGCTCCACATCCCAGTAGTACTGGCTGCAGACCGTCAGAAAACCAAAGACCAACTTCTCCTGCGACTGCAAAAAGAGTTTTTAGCCTTTCAAAGCAACCCAGATTTCTGAGGCAGCTCAGTGGGACAGGTTTTCTCTCTCTTTTTGTTAGGTTTGTTCCTTAGGGTATTCTCACAGAAGTGTGGAAGCTTGCTAGGGGCAGCCAGAGACCCTCCGGTGAGGAGAGGAGCAGGTGGATGAGACTGGCAGGGTTCACCCTTTAAACAACTTGCCCTGCTTTTCAGCAGCCCGCGCTGGGCAGGAGAGCTCAGTTCAAAGGCTGCAGCCTCGGATCTGCACTAAGCAGGGCGGCAGGCGTGAGCGACCGCTGGAGTCCGCGGTCACCGCGCTGCGAATTGCACTGCATAGTCCAGCAGGGGAACGGAGAGCCAGCGCTGCCTGAAGTGAGTCACGGAGGACGGGAATCAAAGGCAACCGTGCTGGTGGGGAGCCTGGCAGACGCAAAAGCCACTTTTTGAAGAGTATATTTAGGACTCCAAGGATACCCAGGGTGCTGATCTCCTTGGCAACAAAGCAGCCTCTGCCCCCAAAGATGACAACGCTGAGGACTCACTCCTATGTGTCTTCCTGAATGCTACACATAAGATGGGAGAGTGACCTTGTCCCTGTGTGACTCATGATAGCCATGGAGGTGCCTTCTCTCCCCAGACCCCAAACAGAAAATGATACTGAAAAATGAGAACGGCCACAATGAGACACCGTGGATTACTAAAAAGTCATTGAGCCAAACCTCTGGAAAGGGAGGTAGAGATCTGTTGGAAGAACTTACTGAAATGGCCTGGTGACCCATAGGAAGCTATTCGTCAATGCAGAAGAGTACTAAGGCTGGGATCATGTTTGCCTTTCAGTGACCTGTTTACAGGGTCTTTGTGGAAGGAGAAAAAAATGCAGAAATTACAGGAGATAACTCACAGTTAAGAATTAAAGCCCACCATGAATTAATGCGAAACACTGTAGACAAATAGGGGTTTCTGGTCATGAGGTGCCACTGAACCAGCCTACCATATTCGAGCTAGTATTTTCCAAGACTCTGTACAGTACAAAACTGCCGAGCCCTACAGACTATCTGCATTGAGTAAATTGGGTCACCCTTCAGTAACTTTCACCACGATCTTCTACCTCCCTTTCCAGAGGTTTCTCAATCTTTTTATTCCTGATATTACTAACTGCCTTCTTTTTCAGTCATTTTTCTGTGAGATCTTGGAGGGGAGAGAGGCACACACTGCCATTTTCCTGTGTTCATACTGCACATAGCACAGTGGTGTCTTGGCTGATGAGGCAGGCTCTGAAATGCTCCTACAGCAGAAATATTGTGTTTGCTGGTACACTGTAGCCACTTCCTCCAGGCATCCACACTCTGTCGAGCAGGACAGGACCAGCAGGTAGTGTGTAGAGGCCACACTCTCAGCTAGGGTGAGAAAATCAAGACTTGGAAGAGGAAGGAAGGAAAATGACATTCAGAAACAGAGGAAATGAGCACGTAAATTCCTTCTAGTGAAGCAACAGGATCTTCACCCCTTGTTCCGGTTGGTATACATCAGCTTTGAATTCCTTTTTCTCCCCTCTGGCAGGTGGCTCCAAGAGATGCAGCGTGGCACAAAGCTCACCTCTAGCCTATCTCAGATCTGCTACAGACAGACCGAGCCCTGGACTCATTGGACCAGGCTTCCCTGGGCAAACTCCACATCTCAGGAGCTTACCTGAGCTTAGCTGGCAGCTAAGCTGGCAGTGGTTGAATCTTTGCAACAGCCTGGACCCCATTTCATCAGTGATTTGGGGTTTGCATATTTGTTCTTTTCCCACAGACATGATTCTTCTTTTGAGGGAGCTGAAAGGGGTCCATAGGAGCCTGTAGGGTGCAGCCTGACCCAGATGAAGTAGCAAAAGGGTTTGCTTCCCACTCAGGTTGGCCTGAAACCCAGGCACATCTATGTGCACCTCACGATCTGGCAGGCAACGTGTAACATTGTCAGGACAGTGAGACCACCAAAAGCAGAGTGGAGGAGACAGTTTCTCTGCTGACCTCTACCACTGCCGGGTCTCAGATCTTTGGCTGGTCATCAGTGACCCTTCCTACATACAAGTGCCAGCAGGTTTGCACAGACCAGGGGATTCCATGGTTGGTACCTCCAGCAGACCTTACTCTCTGCCAGGTAATGAACCCTCAGAGGAGGATTAGTCTTCCGCCTGGAGCATGCTGCCACTATGTAGATCCAGGCACCAGAGCTGTCCATAAGGATCAAATTCATTATGAATCCGAAAGGATATCCCTCTTGAGACAGAGAATCACAGAATCACAGAATGGTTTAGGTTGGAAGGGACCTCTGGAGATCATCTAGTCCAAACCCCCCCTGCTCAAGCAGGGTCCTCTAGAGCATATTGCCCAGGATCACATCCAGACGGGTTTTGAATATCTCCAGGGAAAGAGACTCCACTACCCCTCTGGGCAACCTGGTCCAATGCTCTGTCCCCCTCACAGTGAAGAAGTTTTTTCTCAGGTTCAGATGGGACTTCCTGTGGTTCAGTTTCTGCCAGTTGCCTCTTGTCCTGTCACTGCACACCACGGAGAAGAGACTGGCCTCATCCTCTTGACACTAGAGAAGAAATCCTTTGACAAATGCAAAACCATCCAAAGGCAGTTCTTCAGTCACTACCCAGCTGAGCTGCACAACTCCTTGACACAGGCTGCTGTGGATGTTATTACAGGGGTTCAGAAAGGGGCCAGAGGGAAAACCGTCAAGAGCTATTAAATATGAAGAGGCCACCTCTGTCTCTGGAGGGAAGGCTGAAGGTGACTATTAAGCATGACAGTCCTGAGTAATGCTTTGATTACCGGGAGCTCGGATGCCCTTGAACACACCCTGTGTCTTAAATGGCAACCCTAAAGGTCAGTTTGTGCAAGTTTTTAGCTTCTTCCTTATTCATCTGCTGGTCAGGGACAGGGTATTGTACTGGCTTAGAGGTATCTTTGATTGATCCCAGAGGGCTATTTCACATTCGAGGGCTCTCAGTGTCGGTGAAGCAAGGGAATGAAGGCAGGAGAAGCTCTCAGATGGATCCAGCCTGATTACACAGCTACCTGGCATGCTGGCCACTGGTGCCTGGGAAAGGCTTCTGAGCTGCTTGTCCTCCACCACCCAGGAGGCCTTCCTGTTCTTTACCAGTGAAACAATCAGCCACCCAAACTGCATTTCCTCTGAACACTGCCTGCTCTTTACCACCCCAAACAAACCAAGGTAGATGTTGCAACGGAAAGCAAAGATCATTGAAGCCTTTTTGTCTTCCTGCCTTGCTTGATTCCATCTCTCTCCTCTGCTAGGAACCTGTAGAGACTGATAGGTTAATTAAACACTAGATTATTCTTTATCATTACTTGTCTCCATCAGTGACGGCAGCAGTCTGTAATGGCACAGACCAGGTCACTCTTAATTAGCCATGAGAGGAAGTGATAACCTTGAAGGCTGTGGCAGACCTAAGCAAGGCTAATATTACCTATCAAACCAGCAGCATTTAAAAGGCTGTCAGCTGAGATGTGCATGAAGGAGGGAAAACAAAGCAGCTCACCAGGCCTCTCGCAACATCTCCGGGGCAGCAAAAGAGGAGGGGAGGGAGAGAAGTGATAGCTACCAGCGAATGAGGGCTCCCAATCTGCCCCTCACATGAAGGTGTTCATTGTGTCTGTGCGAGTTGCAAGATGCCTTGTTCATTAAAGCAGGGAAAGCTTTGCCTTTGAGCGAGTACTGCCAACAGGGGCACACACAGTTTGCACCGGGCCGATTGGCTGCAAACAGCACCTGCCTCTTCCAAAGCCTCACGTGCAGCTGGGGGGAAGGAAGCAATAGGCATCCTTGTGACCCAGGAGCAAATGAGGTCTGTTGCCCCTGTCTGCTGAAGTCTGCTTTGCCTCACCAAGTCAGAACCTGCTGCAGGAGGGGAAGATGGACAGTCACCCACAGACATACAGAGGATGATCACCAGCATCCATTTCCTACGGACTCAGGCTGTAAAGCCTCCCTGAGTCAAACTGGCTAGTAGCGACCACTGCTTGAGTTCTCATTGACGCAGAAACTTGGCAATGTTTCCACAACATATCTTAACATCCCAAAATCCTTTGGTTCCTAGCTCAGCCTATGACCTTGGAAACAGCAATTCACCCAGAGATGCCTTTGCTTCACTGTCTCAGTACACATTCAAGTGATCCTTTTGCCCTGAAAGCTTTGTGCCGCGGGAGCTGCCTCCTTGACAGTCACTGCTCTAATGCTGCTATTAAAAAGCATCTCCAATTTTTCATGGGGAGAGCAAGTCTTCTTTGCAGAGGCTTGGGCTGACCTATTTCAGTCCAGTTTCATCAACCCAACCATGAAAATTACAGCCACTTCCAGAAACAGTTGTTGAGACCTGTCTTCAGGCATCCTTCTGCTTTTTTGCTCTGTCCTCAGAGCCAAGTTGCTTCACTGGGATCTACCCCTACCTTCTCCCACACAGGCTAAGGACATGGATTCCAGATCTGAGCTGATCTCCAGGCTGTCACAACATCCTTACCTCCAAGCACAGGGTGGAAGGGAGGGCCATGGATGTACCTTTTCATCTCCAGAGGACAGGCTTGCGTGTTTGCTTCCAGCTCCCTCTCAAAGGCCTTGGCTCGCACATGCAGACACACACAGGCCTTCCCTTTCCCCTATGACACCTTCCTCTTTCTCTCATACATTTCTCTCAGCTTTTTTCTGGCTGGGAACTTGGAACTAATAAGATGTAAGGGGCCCTTCCAGCCTGGGGGAGAAGTGAATTGGCCAGCCAAGGTGGTAGGCAGGAGAGAGAAATAAAGGGATACAATGTGCTGCAGACAGTCATGATGACAGTCATGTTTCCTTCCCTGCACAGTCCTGGAGATGAGATCTGGGGCCGGTGCCCACAGATGATCCAATCTGGCAGGCTGGGCCTGCTCCTTCTGTGTCCCAGAGTTAAACCCTAAAGGACATGGGGGAGGGCTAAGGCTGTTCTTTAAGGAGGATATTTTGACAGCTGCTCTGCCTCAGAGAACTAAAGGTCCCTTTCTCCTCTCTGGATCGCAATGAACTCTGACTTTCCAACTGACAGAAGAGAATCATCATTTCTCCTTCAGCCAGAACAGCCCGAAATAGCTTACAATGACTTTGGATCTCCCCAAGCTCCCTTGAGAATAGCAGCGATGCATTTGTACTGCCATCAGTGTATCTGCTACTCCTAAAAGCTGACACCCTGCAAGCAGTGTCCTCCAGCAGTGCACACAGGAGAGAAGGAGGCAGGACACCTGGGTCCCGCTGTCGCTTGAATTGCCAACTTTGCTGCAGTCCGCCAAGAGCTGTACTAAAGAATGCGCCGAGCCTCATTCTCCTCATTGTAAAGTGGGTGAATAAATACCCTGGAACGTCATTTTATACGCTGACCTCAGGGCCCTAATTGAACAGGCAGATGCCAACGTCCAGCCAGATTTCGTCTCCCCGTTTCCATCCAGTCTCTTACAGCTATGCTTATCTTAGTCACTTAACCGGGGTGAGGCCATGTGATCATCTTCTAGATCATTCAGCTATCTACATGCCCCTGGCATGATTTTGGGTTTTACCAAGCAGCACTTTCCCAGCCAGTGCCTTGAAATGACTGAGAGAAACTTCACTGGTCAGCAACAGGTCCAACTAAGGAAAATGGGTGTTTCCGCTTATTTAAGAGAAACAGTGCTTGGACATTGCAGGTAGGCCCAATCCAGAGTGGATTATCTGGCAGCCCAGGAGCAAGAACTGACTCGATACACAATATTGGCTAGTGGGGTAACAGAGTGCCCACAAGCCAAGTGTCTCTTCCAAGGCCTGTGCATGGAAAGGAGATGAGAACCATGAGCTCCTGCTGCTATGACAGCATAGTCTGCAAAAATAAGGGGATAAAGATCAATGACAAAAGCTTATATCCCTCTCTGAGAGCTAAAAAGATGGGGCTAACCCACCTTCTTCCATCACCTCACTCTGTGGCCAGTTCTGTGTAATATAGCTTTAATTATTCCCTGTAGATGACAGCTGCTCCAAACGACCATTAAATGAGGAAGGATGTGGGATTAGTGTGTGGGATTAATTCAGTGAATGCACTTTCCCTGTGGCCTATCAAGGGAGTCTCCTCGTATGACCATAAACAGCTATAACCACCTGGTGTGGTACTGGAGACAGGAAAGCAACCCAGCCTAGAGGTCAGGTGGACTATCTCCCACTGACTGTAGGAGCAAGGCTCTTACATACCTTGACTGCAGATGTCCCAGTGCTGGGGAGAAGCCTGAAGGGCAAAGTGTTAAGCAGAGATGGTCTGTAACAACAATCGGGTCAGAAGGGCTTAGGAAGGGATGTGTCATACTCTCCCAGGGTCAAAAACACTGAGCTATATCCACTTACAGCTAATTAACAAAACACAACTCAATGTGCAATGAGACTGCCCATTTCCCTGCCTGAATGATCATCTGATAGTGATTTTTTCCAGCTCTTCTCCCTAGAGAAACCATCAATGTGAGCCATGTAAGTGAACAGACAGACAGATGAACTGCCTCAGATTTTAACAACACCCTGAAATGGGGCCGTATGTGTCAGTGTGTGTGCAGACAAGCAGACAGACAGCCTGATGCTTAAATCAGGCTCCAAAACTTGTATTCAGATCAAGTTCATAATTATTATGGACCCAATTATTACAGACGTAACTAACTAAATAGAGGAAATGCCAGTAAATGTCGCCACAGGCCTGCCAAGATGACGCTGATGCTGAGCATCCTCCTTGACCTCTCCATTAGCCCAGGGGTGCAATGGATGCAGCATCCTCTATGTCTATCCAGATGCCAGTTTGCAACTTGGCTCAAGGCTGCCTGCTTTAATCCGAAGAGGCTGGATAGCATGGGAAAGCTTTTCAGAAGGAAGGGGAGACCCCAGCATTGTCCCCTAACATGTTTTTAGGCAACAAGCAATAGTTCCAGCAATGTCACTGCCTGCACCGTGAGGACTTCAGGCTGCCTCTGTCTTTCACAGAGAAGAGAATAGCTGATGGCAGGGAGAAGATGAAACCCTCAATGTGTGTGTGAGAATGTGCTAGAACAGAGGGAGCACGTTTTTAGCTAGGTTTCCTCAGGAAATAAGACATAAACAAGCACAATTATGTGTATGTTTGCCTGATTATGTTTCCCTCTGCCCCCTGCACGTTTTGCACCTGTTGGCCAAATTCACCAAATAAGATGAAGCAGTGTTAGTTTCATTGGCCATATCACAGATGTGCACTGGAGCCCTGGTCCCTTGACTGTGGAGGACAAGGGATTTATGGAACAGACCAGGACTCCTTGAGCTCCCTTCCACAGCTCGTTCCAGGATCACAAGATGCAACTTGGAGGGTGATTTCACCTGAACTGAACGTCTTTCACCCAAAGATACGCAGTGGCTCCACTGCCTGTGAAAACAGAAAGGAATTAAAACTGTATGAGGCTGTAATATGAGCTCAACCTTTGTTAGACTTTAGAGAGTCCACTCAGGAAAATCAAACAATACAAAATGGAGGAACGCTCCCAGCAGCTTTTTCACCTTTTCAGGTGCAAAATCCAATTAGAAAACCCAAATCCAAAAGAACTGAGGCAATGTTCATTCCTCTCCTGAAAGGCCCTACCAGTGTTACAGGAGCATCTCTGATAACACGGCCTCTTCCCTGCCCTTCCTTGCTGGGAAGCTCTAGCAAGCTCTAGCAGCTGCTAATAAGCTATGTGGGTTGTGCCTCATCAGAGGGAGTTAAGGCCTTTGTTCCAGCTGAGCACTGATTAGGGAGGGTCAAGCACCCTTTTACCCACGCTAATAGGCAGAGGCCTATATAAGAGCCAGAACTGGCATACAGCCTCTAGATGTAGCAGTTGGTGCAAAGAAGGGATCCTCATTTCAGTTCAGACCAGCATACACATCCTCAGGTATGGTGGTGATGCAGGGCACATTCTCCAGTAGCTACTACTCCTGCCATGCTGGAGGCTTTGACCCATATAGAGCTTTAGATGGAGGAGGAAGCTCTGCAAGTCTCAGGAGTCTGCAGAGACTGCCTGGGGCTCCTGAAGATGTCTTGTGGAAGAGCTGTGTCACCTAGTGAAGGAGTTATGGTGCGAAGTCAGCAGGCTACACAGCCTCAGAGAGGATGAGAGAGAGATAGACAGGATCTTCTTGAGGCCCCACAGCTTCAAGAGTGCCAGCTGCAGTGGAGACATAGGCAGAGTCTCTGCCTAGCAAGATGCAAGTGGAAACTCTGAGAAAGGCATAAGCTGGAAGCTGGTGACTCCTGGTGCCAGGAGGAAGGGTCCTGCTCTTCCTGAAGGCTTGCAGCTACAGAACAGGGGTTCACTTTCCTCTAAGCTGAGGAGGAGCTGGGTACACTCTCAGGTGAAGCACCTGGGCTGATGGACCCTGGGCCATGCAGGGGCACCAGGAGGAAATGGTAAGTGATAATACTAGGTGCTAATACTCTGCTGTGGGGGGCAGAGGCTTCCTGTGGTGACCTCCTAAAGTGGGAGGGAAGGGTGAATCCTGCCCTCTTTTGTTTGCTGTGCTGCCATTCCAAAGCTTTTCCACTTCTTCCTCACCTCTGCTAAGGACAGTGATTGATGAGTGACAGCATCTCCTTTGTGACTCCTAATGCACCAGGACAGACCCTACGCTTCTGACTTGGTAGTCTACATATGCTACTATTCTTCTGGAGCTCTTATGAAGCCTGGTCTGCCTCAGGAGCTTTAAGTCCGTTAAAGGAAATCTCCCTGTTGTCTGTTTCTGTTAGTGAAGTAACTGCTGCACTTATTTATTTGGCTATTGTGCCTAAAACTTCCAACCCAAGACTAAGGGCTTTATTGTGCTAGGTGCTGTAGAAAAAATAGCCCTAAAATGGGACTGAAGAGCTTGCAGCCTAAAACATGGCACTGGCATGTACCCAGATAGATAAATGCAGGTTGTCAGAGTTGGAACAATACTGCCACAACCAACAGGAAACTGGTAACAGCATGTTAGATCCAGAGCATTGCCAGGTGCTTGGGAGAAAGAGGAAGGGAATTTTGGAGATAATAGCATAAAGAGGAAAGGGAAACAGGTCAGGAGCAGGAAAAACAACAGGACTCCAGGGTGGAGTTTAAGATCTTAATACTGAAGTCTGGTCTTGACAATGGCAGACCAAAAATCATAAAAAGGATGAAAATGAAAAAAGTGAAAGGTTTAGGGCTAATCCTCTCTGGAGAAGAGAGGAAACATGGATCTAGAGTCATGCTAGTGGGAGAAAAGGAGAGCAGGATGTGAGGAGGAGGACCAAGGGTGGTGAAGTGCAAGGAGGAGACCATGGGGGAGGACAGCAGCAGATGAAGCTGTGCATAACCCTCACACACATGCACCATCACCTCTTCTCTTCCTCTGTACTTCTTTTCCAAAATCAGTAGCATGTCCCAGACAGGGCAGCACTGCACAGCCCTGGCATTAGAGGGGTTAAATGGCTCTATTTACAATGTTCTTCCAGTAGCTGAACTTACTGATGCCTGGATTAACTTGATGAAACCAATGAACTAAAACTGAAGTGGGGTGTACGTGTGGCGGGGGGTTAACGCTACTGGGACTCTTCCAACTGAAAACACGGCTCCAACACTTCACACTCCCTACACACGTCCATTCAGTGAGGACAGACAGCAGCCCCTTAAGCCATGGGGCTGAAACAAAGCCTGGGATCAGGCCCCTATGGCTCTTGCTGCTGAGCAAATAACCCTGGCTCTGACACTGAAGTTGTTCGTGTCTTGCAGTTCCAAACACCACCTATCCACAGCAGGATGAGTGGGCGATTTCTTGCAAGAAATACTTGAGGTGAGACCTTTCAGGTGTGAGATCTCCAGCAAGGAGAGCCCTGGGTACCACCCTGGTGTCCTGCTGAGATCCCAGTGGGGAGTCAAGGACAACACTAAGTGGGGACAGCACTGAGTAACTCTTTTGGAGGTATAAGACAGGGTTTCTGTGCAGTGGGTTGTCAGTCAGGCCTGTAGAAGGCAGATTTCCCCCTCACCACCAGTTTTTGACCCCTGTAAGTGATTCTGTGCTTCTGCAGTGGAGGTCCAAGTTCCAATTCCTACCAAGAAAGGCACAGATGCATCACATTAGGCTGCCTACCTCTCCTGTGGGTTGTGACTCAGCTCTCCTTGTCACCAGATGAGGATGTGTCTAGAGCCAGCTGATAGAAAGCAGGAGCCATGGGGGCTTTGCTTAGCTTTTGAGTCAGAGCTCTACATCCCTTCAAAGAGCAGCAGCACATTGGGGAGGGATGGTGGGAGGAAGCTGGGGTAATCCCATCATAATACAGTGACCACAACCTTTTCTGGTGAGAAGGGTGTCTGGTGATGGCTTCCAGTATTGCTTCTGCCTTTCTGTAGTGGCTCTGATATGGAAAGCTCAAAGACAGCCTTGAAGAAGGGTCCTGACTAGGTGTTTCTCCTCTTCAGGGCAATTCTTGAGTAGGCAAGCTGCTACCCCAGGCTCCTTTTGACAAATTGAGGCTACCTGCTGCCCCTCATTCCACTATCCCATCATTACTCATCCTTCACCCAAACAGCTCTGTAGCCGGGTGGTTAAAGGCACTACCAGGAGTTGGGGCTGTATTTACCTCTTCTGGTCTACCCCTGGGGCTCCCAGAACCCACAGGGCTGTGAGTTATGGCAGGCCAACTGAACTGAGGCAGTCTGAATCTGCCCTGGGCCTCATACTGCTCTGAATCCAGTCCATCCATAGGGTGAGACTTTGCAGTGTTCAGTAGCAATGGAGGTTTGCCTGATGTGGACATGTGCCTGGAAAGAATAGAGATAAGACTGAATGCCCTCCTGAGGACAGGCACTAGCCAGTTCCTTCTCCTGCACTGTGCCTTCTAGTGTGTCTCTTCCACTGCCCAGCTTCACTGGGCAAACATTTTCCTGCAAACATCTGCAAGGTCACTGCATGCATATCTCCAAACAGAAACTAAAGAGGGATGATGATCCCCATGGGAACATCCCACCGCATGATAAAATGTTTGGCTTCATAATCAGGCAGCTCTCCCAGTGTTCTCCAGGATGTTCGCCTCTCCCATCTGGCTCTCTGGAAGGGTGTAGCTCTTTTATTTTTCAGCTTCTGTGACTAAGGTCTTTTTCCAGCAAAACAAATGCACAACAGGTCTCAGTATCCACTTCCCATAAACAGCATGTGTGAATAGTCAGTTTGAGTCTGAGCTGTGGCTTTTGTGCAAAAGGAGCATGGGGGCATTTTGTTACACCCCACCAACTCAGACTGCTATAAAAGCAGCAGGAGATGGTGGAGAGGCTCACATCTCTGCAAACCTCCAGACTTCCTTCTTCACTATCATCATGTTGTTAGTGTAAATAAAACAGAAGAATCCCACTCTGAGCCTTACAGAGGGAAGAAGCCATTTCTTGCAGAGATGGTAAGAAAAAGGGGAGGTCATATAGGAACTGCTGTACATAATCAGAGCTACGATCCTCATGGGCTGTCATCCAAGTCTGAGAACATTTAGTTGGAGATGTTTCAGAGGGCGGAAGAATCTTTTTTTCCCAGCATGAGCAGTTTGCAGCCAGAACAGGCCCCTGGAGGTAATGCTTTTGGAAACCTACCTACTTCCCTCCCATTGCTTCTGTCTCTACCTTGCAGAAAAGGCCATGTGGCAAATCTGTGGTGAAGCTGGGACTCGGTCCAAGATATTCCACTGCCAAGCACCTGCCTTGACCACAGAGCCTCCCTTCTTTGCTGCTATCTACACCTTTTGCAGGCTCAGCGCTCGGAGTTTTAGGGAACTTAATTCATTTCTGATGACATTTCAAGTCCCTGGAGATCAGGACCCCTGGAAATGAATGTGGCTATCAGCCCTCCTCCACCACCCCAGTGGCCCCTCTGCCACTTCTGCTCCTATTCCCCTTCCTTCTGTGACCATATCTCCTTTCTACTAGCTCTGCCCTAGCTGCTGCTCAGCCTTAGAAATGCAATAGGGCATTTGCAGAGGAGGATCAACCAGAGGGAAGTGTTGGGCTGTTTTCAATGGGAACTGGCACCTGCAGAGTAGCCAGGAAGCAATGGGGTCTGCTTCTTGTCAGATGGCGGGGAAGGCCAGCTCCGAGAGCTGGGGGCCTGGGGCAAAATGATTGCAAGATTCAAGCATTTGAGAGATTTTGTGTGAAGGTTTTCACTTGGATTGACCTTTTAAACACCAATTCTGTTGCTTTTGTAGCTAAAGCTAATCAGTGGGGGATGTTGTTAGCACGTTTACTTCTTTTAACCTCTTTTCTCCATGGTTTTCAAAAACAGCTGTAAACTCTCTAATCCCAACTTCACCTGCACTGATTGCAAAAACAGGCTAGCACCTCAACTTTTCTTATATACATTTATACATCCACGATCCCTCAACTGTACGCTCTTGGACCTGCTTCTCTCCATCCCCTTGGCCCTGCATGGACTTAAACACAGATTCCTCAGTCAACATCCCTTTTGACCAGCAGATCTAGTTTCAGGTGTCTGATATGATCTGGTGCCTGTTGGCTCCCAAACCACCATCTCTGAAGGCACCCCACGAAGAAGGTGGACGGGTGGGGGGACAAGAACCTAAAAACATTTTCTTGTTCTTGTCAGCTCTGAGACCAATTTAATGACCCTGGCAATGGGCCACATGCATCCAGTCAGAGCCAGGTAGGAGTTTTGTGGTCACAATCTCAGGAGCTTTTAAATCCAGGTGAAGAAACTGGCCTTGTTAGTTCTGGGAATTAGCTGCCTGTTGCATGAGGGAACACTCATCTATTTTGAGCCTGTCAGCTGTTACTTCCATACGATGCTCCCCATCTTTCACACTGGAAAAGGCAGTGAGCAGAAGATCTTATCCATCTCTTCTGTGTGCATCATGATTTTACAGACCACCTGTACATTGGTCAGTAGAGAAAGAGACAGCGTACTACCCTTGGCTGCACCAGCCTCTGCTGTAAGAGTAGTCAGCGCTTTTACTTGTTTGGAGCTCAGAACTGCCTCCCTGCCTGCTAGGTTATGCCTCACTCATAACATTTTCCAGTTGTCTTCCTCTTGTCCGTGACCCTAGATACAGCTATCCCACCTGACCGGCAATACAGACGCTGGCTGGGCGGAGTCCATCATCTAGTGGCAGAGAGCCTGCTCCACTAGCAGGACCCTGCACTTCAGAGAGCCCTGAGGACATTCAATACAGTTCACCTGGATATATGTGTGTTTATGTGTGTATGTTTATATTTCTACATAAGGGGAGGAAGAAATCCATCCTTATAGCCTGAAAAGCTCCAAAAATAGCTATTCTAGCCTACTGGTTTGTTTGCATCATACTTCTGCTAATGAATTAAGACTTTTATAGACTAAAAGGGCAGATGTATTGCCACCAAGTAAATTACCTTATCGTTCCCAACTGAGAGGCAGTGTAAAGAGAGCACACACAACAGGTGAGTTGCGGAAAATCATACAAAATATGTATTGCTTTCTTTTTTTACTCCCCTTCTTTCCTTCCCATCTCCCAGCTGGTGCCAAAGAGGAGATAAGAATTGCTGGGATTTCTAAGGGGATGAGTCATCTTCTTTCAAGTGCCTGTGACTTGGCTTTAAAAATTCAATGAAAGAAAAACCTCAACAAAGTGGAAACTAAAGTCGATGAAAGAAAAGCCTCACAAAGTGAAAACTGGAAGATCTACCAACCCAGTGCAAAGGAGGAGTTATTGAAGGAAAATCTGGTAATAGGGGCAGAAGGAGGAGATAAGTTTTGTGTGGAGATGTTTAAATCCTGGCTCTGCCCCAGACTCCTGCTCTAGACTTGGGCCAGCTTATTGGTATCCATAGCAGCCAGCCTAGTGCAAGGTCCGGAGCTTAGTGGTGGGGCAAAGCATCCCCTTAACACCATGCAATTTTACATATCTGCAGTCTCAACAGATGAAGTGTGAAATAGGGCCCAGGCTCAGTCCTTCCTGAGCAGGGCATGTGTACTTGCCGTGCTAGCTGCTGTCAGCCAGGAAGATGGAAAGCACATGTAACACCTTCACAACAGGGAAGCAGCCAGCCAGTCTCAGGCACCCTCTGCGTGGTGGCAACAGCTCTGTGGAGGGATGTGAGGATGCAGAGGGATGTTGTGTGCCCTTGTGGCTGGGCTGGGCAGGGAGAAAGCAAGGAGTAAAATAGGAGGGAGGTAACTGAGAAATTTTAAGTCATTTCACATAACAGGGGGAGCTTTACTGTTCACCCAGCTAAAGTCCAGCTGCAATTATTTCTAGGGTAGGGAGCTTGCAGAAGAGGCTGCAAGCAGAGGGGGTGCAGAAAGGACATTTCATTACATCTATCTCCATCCTCCATTGCTTTAACACTCAAGACCAGTGACTTGGTGACTCACGGGTCTCTCCAAGGAGGTATTTTCCCCGCAAGATCCCTCTGTGGGCTTGGGTGACTCACAGGGTGCCTTTGGCCATGCCGGCTCCTTGCTGAGCCCTGTTCTACCCAGGGAAGGGTGAGAAGAAGGATGCTGCCTTCAGTCCAGGTCCCACACCTCTTCCCCAACCCATGCATGGTGCAGTGACCTCGGCTGCTGGCCCTTTCCCTGCCACATCAGGACCCCTGGCTGCTTTTTACTGTCCCATTGCCAAGTCTCCACAAGTCTCATCTCCCTCGACATCTGCCCAGAGCTAAGTGCTAGACAAAATGGATTCTTGCACAAAACAATCCTTTTCTACTGCCCGCTGTTTTTTCAGTGCGTGGCTCAGCCTCCAGCCTTTTGGCTTCAAGGAGTTGAATTGTTTGTGCCTTCAAGAGCTAGACCTCTGTTTGTCCTTGAACAACTCTACTGACCTCTTTCACCCTGAATTCAAGGGATGTTCACATCCCTAGCTTGAACTATTTAAAAGCTAGGTTTATAAGGGCAGGATGGCTAAGATTGTAGTGCCAGTACTCCCAAAGAATGGAATGCCAGAAGGAGTTGCCGTTGGACTTGTTTTCCTTTATGTATATATGCGCATATGCGGTGATATAAACTCTAGGTATAGGATGATGCACCATTTCCACCCTCTCCCAAGAGCTGTGCCTCACTCAGCGTAACGAGGCCTGGTGCTTGCTCCTTGAACTAATGACTGCTCCAAAGCTGCTTCTCTCTTTGTCCAGGACATAGCACCAGGATCATGTCCCCCAGGTTGCATGCCTAAATAAAATATGCTGAATCGGAACCTTACTCATGAACTTCCTAGGGGTGCTCGTTATCACAGCATCAGAGTATGTCACAGCCCCTTAATTAACCAGAATTTGGATCCTTTGAGTATATTATCCCTGCTTACAATGGGGGAAATGCAGTTTAAGGAGCTTAATACCAAAAGTTTCCAGGAACATTTAGTGCTCTGTTTAACACATGATCCAGCACACTTGCCAGCAGAGACAGTGCTAAGTGATGCACTACAGAGATAGTGCCTTCCTCCAGTCTTTGTGGCATGAATCCATCTATTCTCAGTTTTCTCCTTTTCCATTTTTCTTTCTGACCACTTTTTCCATGCACCTGTTTTCCTGCATTAAATCTGTTTTATCTGGCAGAAAAAATACCCCCTACCTCCCCACATCCTTATGATATTTGTGGCTTTTAGGCTTTGTCGAAACATGAGACCCAAAATGGCAGGTCCTAGTTGATCCAGGTCTGCTCGTGCTCAGAGATGTGACCTGTGGCTAAAGTGCTCGGCTCTCCCTCCCTCTGAAGTGCTTCGCTCTCTTTGAGTCAAGCCTTGCCTTAGCTCTGGTCAGACAATTACACTAGTCAGCATTTAAAACCCTTCCCTGATGTGACAGCGAGAAGGGAAGAAGACAAGCTGGGAGTTTGAGCCTGAGTCCACACACAATAATCAGGACAGTGCATGTATGACAGCCTGGGGCAGCTCTTGGTCACCTGCCCCTTATAGTGCCACAGGGATGGGGTGGGATGGCTCTTCTCTAACTATCAATGGGATATGGCATGAGACAGTCACCTCCACGGTCTCCAGCCTCCCACGATAGCCCTGACGTCTCCTGAGCAGGCTGATTGTTGAACACAAAAATTTGCCTCCTTGCTCTCTTCGTGAAAAGCTAATACTGTCCTAGGAAAAGCAGCCTGAGAGGTGGCACTGTCATCTCCTGATAAATGCCAAGAATACAACACTTTACCTCTTTGCGTCTTTGCATTTGCGTGTACCACCCACAATGCTCGCAGGTAAGAGAAGTCCCTCAGAGGAGCAGCTCTGCTCTGCTCTGCGCTACCCCCATTTATATACTCACTGCAGACCTGAGCCTCTCTTCCTCAGGTGAGTTTACATCCCATGAAGGTAATGTTATCCAATAGCAATCATCAGCGATACAGCTTCAATTGACTATGAAATGGAGAAATTCCCAAATGGGAGTGCAATCTGTGAAGCACTTTTTGATGGATGTTTAATGTGAATATTGACTATCTGGGCTTTTCTGCCTAATAAATGAAGTGGATTTATGTGAAGGCTCATTGTTCAGCTTTCGGTGTCATAAAGCAGCTCTGTTTTGATTATGGTGATTTATTCTGCTCTGCTGCACTATCTGTAACAGCTTAAAACTGATTCAGTTCCCTATCAGCTGCCCCTCCTCCCAAAAAAATCCACATTGGAGATTCATAGATTTTTCTGAAAAGCACAAAAAAAAATTAATTGTGATCATTTTATCTGCTCTTCTGGTCAGCCTAACCCGTGAGCTTTGTGTGTTAATTTCCACCTCCGACCGAGTAGATGTGATGAGACAAGGACATCCCCTTCTGAAACACGACTGGTCTCAATACAAACACTGCTAGTGACAGAGAATGCAACATAACCTCTGTCCTCTGCTCCTATGGTCAATTATCCTCTTTTTTTTTTTTTTTTTAATTGCATTTTTGCCTGGTCTGATCTGTCTAGCTTGAACTTCCAGACACTGACTCTTGCTATACTTTTATCTTCAAGATGAAAGAGCCTCTGTCATTGATTTCTGTTCTCCACGCAGTCATTCATGGACTGGCATAAAGTTGTTCCTTAAGCTTCTCTTTGTTAGGCTAAATATCCTGGAGCTTCTCACAATAAAGCAGGTTCCCAATCCTTTAAGCATTGTATTGTCTCTTCTCTGAACCCTCTCCAAATAACTCTTCATCTCAGTCTGGACATGATCTTCCAGAAGCTTTTGTAATCATGCCAAAAAGAGTTAATATAGTCTCCTTTTTCTCACTAAAGCATCCCTTGTTTGTAAGGCTGTGGATGGTGTTACCCTATTTAGCCAAGACATCAGGGAGAGAGCTCAAGTTCAGCTAACTAGCTCCCATGACAGTAGATCTCTCAGGTGCTTTGCAAACTCTGCTTCTTGGGAAATATCCTGTAAGTATGGATAGATCCTGGGACCTTGCACTCAGATCATGCCCAGGTCCCCTGCGGGTCTGACACCCAAGGTGTCATTTCTGGAGTTCAAGTAGAGAGGTGGTACTGAGTCTGGCCTCGCTATACAGCTTGTATAGGCTCTGTCTACTAAGCTGTTTAGCTGGATCTCCATATATAAATGTCTCTAAACTGGAGTCCCACATTTGAATTTTGCTCCTCCAGGGATACTGGACCAGCACTAAAGACCGCAGACTTGGCACTTCATCTAATGATGTATAGACAGAAACAGCAGCCCTCCCGTCAGACTTTGAGCTCTGGGCAGAAGTATCTCCTCATAAAAGTCCAGGTAAAAGCCAGGTGAAGAGTAGCCTTCATTTAATTTCTTTTAGGCATTAAGTTAAACTGGTGGCAGATAAGCCTCCTCTCTATTTAACCCTCACCCCTACCACCTCCCAGCCCTGGCACCAGTATAGACAGTGACTTAAACCATTTGTAATGCAGCACTTCCCTGCTGACCCTGGATCAACCAGGCAGTGAGTGATACTCTTCCCATTCGGCCATCATACACCAAATGAGACCATCTTCTGCAGCATTGCTAGCTATCTTTTTTCCTAAGGGCTCAAGTTTTCTCTTCAGTTTCTAAAAGACCATCAGCAATATAGGTCAGCAATTAACCATGGAAGGGGAGGGGAGCAGTGAATTTTTGATGCAAGAACATCACTTGTTTTCTGAACTAGCTTAAAAAAGACATGATTTCCAGGATTCCAGTCTGTGTCCCTCCTTTCTTTATTTCTCAGTCTAGTCCCTTGTGGGCCATTTCATTGCATTCCCCAGAATCATCAGCAAGCCAATAGACCTCTCATTACCAGAATACATCTATTAACCACCTTAAAATATTGGAACCCTTTCTTTCCTCCTGCCTTCCAGAAGCTTCAAGACATAATGAAAATCAGCACAAAAGGGAAGGCTCATTTCACCTCGTTTTAGCAGTCTTAAAGTTAAGAATATGCTTTGAATTAATGTAGATTCCATGTCTAGTCACCAGAGAGTAATCAGCAGCCTCAGGAGTTAATTTAGCCTATAAAGGGTGGGCTCACTCAGATGGGTAAGGCTGAGTGAGAGGCTGTGTCTGGGGAACGCTCTGCCTGACTCTTTTAAAACTTTCCAAGCAAATGTTCCTCACCTGCTAGTCAGGGTGAGTCACCTGTCTGCAAATGCTGTGGCCTTGCCATGTCTTCAGGGCTGCTGAATGACCTCTTCATCTCATTGCTGTCCTAGTCCGAGGCAAGGAGCAGCACAGCCAGAAAAAACACCTCCCACCCGAGAACATTAACGGTTTCCCATCCAAAACTCTAGTTAGCATCACATACTGAGCTATGAATGAAACTTTGTGAAGACAGAAAGGGAGAGAGACCTCACCAGGAGATGAAAGCCCGTCTATATTTCACTTCCCAAACTACCACTTGGATAGGACTTGTTTATCCATCTATACTACTGCAGACCCTTGGAAAGAAATGTTTCTTTTTTCCTTAAGTCACTAGACTTTATACTTGAGAAACAGAGTTTCAAAACTTGGCTCTACCTCAGTCTGCCCATGTGATTTTAAACAGGTTATATCAGGCCAGAGATTTCACAGACCTCAGTTTCTGTCAGAAACCCCTAGAAAGAGACAGATTTTCCCTAACCATAAGGCATCTGGCAACTCCTACTGTGACATGAAGAGGCAGATCTTCAAAAGGGCTGGCTGAAATCCAGCCCTTATTCACCCTGGGGCTTGTCTTTTTTTTCCTTCCAAAAGGAGAACGCTATCTCAGATCACCAAGGTGTTTTGAGGCCAGACTCACTAAAATCTGTGGGAAGGCATACAGTGGAAGGAAACGGAAAGGCAGATAAGATATTTCGCTGGTTGGGCAGTGATTTTCCATTTCTCTGTTACAGTCCTTGTAGAGATAGCAAAAGGATTTTGCTCTGAGCAGGAAATACACCTCCTTGTCATAGCATCTTTCCTCGCAAGGTCTGCAGGAACGTTTTTTCATCCCGACAAGAGCTCTCCTGAGCACCATCCCAGCTTCCCGCCCCTTGTGGCTTCCTGAGCCAGAGTTTCCATGCATTCGGTAACCTTCAGTGCATCTCCCTTCAATGAACATCTCCAGTTTCCCTTCCCTGTTAACTTTTAGCATGCACAAGTCAAACCATGCTGGAAGTAAAATGAAGGAGGTTGATTATGTTAGCACCTGCTGCGTGAAGAACCGTCTCCTCTGGCTTGTTGCAGACTTGCCACTGGCTGGCCGACTCTAGAACATGATAAATCACCCCTTTGCCACCAGGAGGGCATCTTGCAGCATATCTAGGCCATTCCTCTCACTGAACTGGACAGGAAAAGAAAAGGACCTGCCTCAGAAAACAAAAAATTGCCTTGTGATGCTCCAATTAAGTTAGGCTTAGGGCCGGAATGCAATCAAAAATCACTCTGTTTCAAGGATCTGTTTATGGATTGTGACTGCACCAGTGAAGAGTTGCTTTAATAAATTCTTAAACAATCGCTGAGGAGCCCAAGAAGTTGCTCTGTGCCTTGTAAACACGGTTCTCCATACACAGAGCAAGTACAAAAAAACCTGTAGTGCAGACTGCCTGACACTTTCCATTACAAGAGTTTATTTGCAGTAACTTATAACTTTGCAAAGCTGAAAACATGCAGTCTAAAATCTTCTAGGCAGGATATTTTACCTCAGGTTGATCTTACCTGCAGAAACTGTTCAGTTATTTCTAAGAACAAGGTTATAGGAGTATCTACTGGTTTCCCTGTATTCATCCATTTGTGGTAAGATTTTTGTTCTGAAAGTTTTTTTGCCTCGGTACTCTGCAACAGGGAATAAATGGAAAAAACAGCGTCTGATCAGCAGGTTAGAGTCTGCATCATATATACAGTGGGGGTGAATTCAGATTGCACAGCCAGCTTTACAGACAGCGTTTCCCAGATCTGTGTTTCATAATCTTAACATTATATCATCTGGTTGTTATGTGAGGTTATATTTTTTGTGCGCAGAGAGGAGGAAGAGGAACGCAAGGAGTACTGTGTAATGCTTGTAAGCCCTTCTGCTGATGCCTGTGTCATGGTCTACAGGGCCTATTCTACCCTTAACCTCTCAAGGAGTTTACCTTTTAATGAAAAAATCTCGGGCTTTTGTTTCGGCAAGGAACAGTTTGTGACTGTGCTAGTCTAAATTTGCTTTGGCTCCTTTGCAGCTCACTGAGGGTCAGAAAGCTTGCCCATGTAGGGAGTCAGGTAACCACCAGCTGCCTAGCAGCAGCACAGGATGGGTTTTCGTAGCAAGCCAGCTTGTGCGTTAGCAACCTGAGATAAGAGCAGAAAAGCAAGGCTGATAGTTGTTTCCATCCTGGGAATATTGCTTGTCCTTCTCTACCCAAAAAGCCTTCCAGCAGTTGATGCCCAGGAACCAGTTTTTATCACTGCGGCCTTGCCACCTCTGGTCTTGGCTTCAAAGTGTCATAATGCTAGTTTGACAGTGTTTTGCTTCTGTTGTCTGCCAGGTCCTACACACCAGCCTGGTTTTGGGTCCTCCATGGTCTCTGCATACAAAAGCCTCCATCTAAAAGCCACTACTTCAGCTGCTGCTGGTTTTCTGTCATTGCTTCCTGCTTTCTGACTCATTCTAACTTTCTGCAACACTTTGCCTGTCAATTTGTCTCTCAGAGGCAATTGCCTATTCTGCTAGGCAGGGATAGCAGTTTTCTTCAGGTTTAGTGGACATTTCTCTTAAGTCCTCAGTAGCCTGTCACTCATTTCACTAATATGTATGCTGCAAAGTGGAGAGGTAGGCAGGCTTTCTAAAGGAAACACATCCTCTAATCCGGCTGCATGAGGATTTCCAGCTCTGTATGACTCAGCAGCCCAGCTCTCTCATACCATGGACAGCCCAATACTCAGCACCTCCTGCACAGAGAATGAAACCCAGAATAACTCTCCCAGACGGCCAAGTGCCAAGAAATAGAAAACTTGTAGCTGGAACCGAGAGAATAAACTGCTCCTGTCAGAAACAATCCAGCTGCCCCTCCCATCTTCAGCAGAGCAAGGACTTCAATGGCAAAATGAAAATAAGTGCCCAAATTGAACTCACTGCTGATGTCTTGCCTCAGGTAATTCTTGGTATTACTCAGCAGTGATAAAGCTCTCCCAAAAGGACAGCAGGACAGCAGAAGACAGCAGAATGCAACAAGCCAAGGCAGCTCTTCAGTGACTGGTCCTCACCTGGGGTGGAGGTAGAACGATGCTCCTTGCAGCTGCTAAGGTGGTGTAGCAGGGAAGGGAGATGATATTGGAGTATAAGATGAATGTTCAGCTGTGAACACCTGAAGTCAGGGACAAATGTTGAATCCAGAAGGATCCACAGGGGTACCCACCCCACGTCCCTAATGACACAGAAAACAAACCTCAGCTCCTTAAGCCGCATTATTCAGTCTCCCAGGAATGGTCCGTCACACCTGATCTCTCCTCGTAGATGCCTAGCAAATTAGCTTGGACGAGGCACACCTTTGCAATGGGCGAGGGGAGAGGACTACATGTATGTGAGGCATTAATTTATGTGAAAACTTTATGCTGCCTATCTGCAGACTGCCTGGCTGTTAGGGTGCAGCCTGGCGCATCTACTGAAGGAGTCCTGTTATTTTCCACGGATCAGCCCTACTCACTGTTCTCTCTCCCAGTGAGTACAAAATATTCCCGTAAGCTCCTGAAGCAATGCAAAGAAGGACGCTGCACACATCTCAGCATCTGCCATCCATTCGTCCTTTGTGAGATGCAGAGCCCCCAGAGACTGACCCAAGTACAAAAGCAGAGCTGTCTCTCTCCTGTAAACAATGTCCACTTCCGGTTCTCCTAGTAACATGGGCCATCTCCACTTTGAACATTATCACACTCAGCAAATTCCCTAACCTGCAAGCTGCTGGAGGCTGGGAGCACTTGTTGGGGCATATTGCTTCACGCTGGCCTTGTTCTTAATCTTATCTAAGCATTCGTCTGGGCCACCCCAGACTGGCCATATCCACTGGGACAGTGGATAGGCAGGCTACTTGGTCTGATCCAAGACACTTGTCCTCATCAGAGAGGCCAGCACTGAGATCCTCATGTGGCAAAAGCACCTACAGTGGAGCTGTCATTACAGGGCAGCGCTACAGAGGCTTGGGCAGACAGCTGAAGATATTGGATGCTATTCAGAAGAAAGCTTTTACCAGGTATCACACATTACAGCTAACTCAGCAGCGCTTTTTCCTATGAAGCACTTACAAAAACAGCAATGACAAAAGATATCCCAGCCCAGCCATTTCAAAATCCTGTGCTCTCACTGCTGTTAAATGAATGTCTAAAAGGTCTGAATTGTATAAAGTAAAGTGAATATGGAGACCAGATCCTCAGGTGGTGTAAGAGAACATCTCTCTAAGGGAATCAAATGACTCTTACTGATTTTTGCCCAACTGAACGTCTTAAAATCTCAGCAGAGAAGATTGCATTGCTATTGATCAGATACTGGCTATCACCAACGCAGAGGGAGATTTGTGCTTCTTGGGATGCAATAGAACAGGCTCACAGACCCTGCTGAGAAAAACAGCAATTTAATAAGTGTTGAAACATGCTGTCCACTGAAAGGAAATGGAATAATCATGCACACTGTTGAGAAGTGGGGCATGATTCCTACAGAGGGGGAGGTTTCTCTGTGAGAACAGGATTAGCAGCCAGAGTCTGAATCCTGGTGGCTCCACTTTGGAACAGTAGCCCCTGCCTTTCATAAATCTGTCTGTACTGGAGAAGAAGTCACTTAAAATAACATTGGGGCAGCAGCATCCACACCAATTTGTCTGATAAAGCCTCTATCTTACTTTTAATAGGAGCTGACAATTGTTGTCATCATGGGTTAGCAGCTCTGAGCTGTAGCCCAAGACCTGCTGAAAGGACTAAGCTGCAACTCCTAAAGGGTTTTTTTTTTAATGTGTTGAAAAAACGTACAAAATATAAAGTCAGGGCCCAATTCATCTCAAGCAGTTTGCTGGCCTGATTCTCCAGGGTCCTGCCTTTACAGGGTCCATGACAACACGGTAGAGGCTGCAGATGAGACCTAGCTGATCTCATCTTGTCCTGGTGCAACTGTCTGTGCAGGCAGTGGTGAGGCTCCAGGTCTGGCGCAAAGCTTGTTATAGGGGATGAGGCTGTGCACAGCCAGGAAAGCTCTCTGGGATTCTTCCGGACCCAGTACGACACCAAAATAGCATTCAACAGGGCCAGGGAAGCCTGATATCTAAGAGACAAACTGGATTTATGTGGATGCAGGTTCATCCTTTCAGTTCCATCACAGCCCACTGGGAGAGAAAGAAAACACATGGCAGCAGAATGTTTCCTACACTGTAAATGAGCCTCTCTAGGTACAATGAGGCAGGAAGGCCAAGGGGTGCATACTGATATGTTCACGTTCTCATATCACCTCTATTTCTGTCGTGCAGTTCTTACAACTTCAGATATTTACAGCACATATCCAGTTGTCTCGACTTTCCTTCTCGGCTACAATTCATCTTACTGCAGGTAGACATCGAAAAGCCGATCATATTAATCTAAATGTGGACAAATGAATCCCATCCTAAGCAACAGCTTCTGTCATATGCAATTCCCCCTTTTCACCTTTTTATCTCAGATGGTGTCCAGCAGACAGTGTTATTTTGGCAACACTGGTGTATGTATGTCATAGACAGGGAGGTGCACTGGAAGAAGTCCTGTCTGATGTCCACAGGCCATGGTAAGTAGACCACAAAACCATCCTACTTTTACAGTGAAACCGAAAGCTTGGTAACAAGACTGACGGTGATTCTCAAGACGTTTAGAGGGTCCTTTAAGCTCCATCTGGAGTCCCTGCAAAGAGCACTGTTTTAAATATTCCTGGTTTTACGTACCCACTAGCTGATAAGTCAGGACACTGTCTGTAAAACCACCTCAGATGAGAGGGGACCCAGTGGAAATTGTTAAACAATGCCTATAAATGCAGGTGATTCAGACAACAGCAATTTCCCAGCCCACCATCTCATCATCAACACTCCTGATTTCTGTTTCAGCTTCACCAACTGTCAGCAGACTAAGAATGAGCAATTTTTTCACTGCAGTGCTGATTTTTTCTGACATAGCAGGCAAGATAAAACAACCTGAGCAGCTTCGCCCGGCATGATAAAACCTAACATGCAATCCCTAATGCCTTGTTTTGATTGCAAGTGAACGTAAAAAAGGAGGATATATACATATATATATATATATATATATATATATATATATATATGTACGTATAGAAGAATCAGCATCACACTGGAGGCAGAGAAATGCCTTGCAAGTTCCACATTGCACTATGTGTGTCGCCTACACTAAAGGACTCCTGATACCAGCTCCCAGCTTGTTTGGCCATCTCTTTGTGTCTGACCAACCTCCCGCTGCACCTGGCCCTGCTCCTGACTCTCTCTGTATTACCAGTTCTGCTCCTGATCAATATGATCCTCTCTCCCCGCATTGGGAACTTCTCAGGACCGTGTGGATGGGAGTATGTGGTACACAGGGAGGTTCCTCACATGCTCCATAGACTTTGGCTTGTGCTGTCTGGCAGTCTTCACTGGCTCAGGTAGATCCCTGACAAATCCCATAGAGTATGAAGAAACCTAGATGGACCGGGACCTGGCTTATAAAGTTTTGCAGGGAAGACTGGGCCTACCAAAGCCTTAGCTGAGAAGATCTAGAGCAGTTCAGTCTTGTTTATTCAGACTTGACCTCTGGTCCATCCTACAGCAATTTATCAAGTATCACACCAGGTGTTATTTCCCTAAATCCCTACTGGGGGTGCTAGGGGCAGGAATTTGATAGGTTGCAAGCTGGACCCAGCGAATGGAGACCCTATGCACCCTAACCCTTCCCTCATTCACAGCTGCTTAGTGGCTGGTTGTCCTGGTGGTTGGTGATGCTAACCATTACCCTATGTGCCTGTGGTCAGCCTGCTTAGGAGACAAGCTGAATCTTCCTATAGTCCTATAGGACTCCTATAGTCTTATTATTTCCCAGGACTTCACCTCTTTCTAACCACTGTCTATTATCCCTGTCCCTCTCTCAGCCCACAAGTGCTCAGAGGCGGGAATATAGGTGGGAACAGGTTTTGGTGTCTCTGCTAACTCCTCACGAAGCATAATGGCATCGCAGTTTTACAAAAGCCACAGTGTGTCATGGGTCCCACTCAGGTGCAGATTTTCAAGTCAAAGGCTCCCATACACCCTTCACAAGATAACCAGCAACCGCCTCGCAAAACTCTTCTTACACCTTGTTCCTTCCGACCTCCGTGCAGGATGGGCAAAATAGGCAAGAAAGATGCTGCATTATTCTCATTAGTCTCTTTAAAAGACTTCGATGGCAAATATTTCCACCTTATTTTGACCTCTCTTGAAAGATTTGTTCAATATATTCATCAATGACCTGGAGGAAGGGACAGAGTGCACCCTCAGCAAGTTTGCTGATGATACTAAACTGGGGGGAGAGGCTAACACACCAGAAGACTGTGCTGCCATTCCGAGGGACCTGGACAGGCTGGAGAGGTGGGCGGAAAGGAACCTCCTGAAGTTCAACCAAGGCAAGTGCAAGGTCCTGCCCCTAGGCAGGAATAATCCCATGCAGCAGTACAGGCTGGGGGTTGACGTGCTGGAGAGCAGCTCTGCCGAGAAGGACCTGGGAGTGCTGGTGGACAACAAGGTGACCATGAGCCAGCAGTGTGCCCTTGTGGCCAAGAAGGCCAATGGGATCCTGGGGTGCACTAGGCAGAGTGTTGCCAGCAGGTGGAGGGAGGTGATCCTGCCCCTCTCCTCAGCCCTGGTGAGGCCTCCCCTGGAGTACTGTGTCCAGTTGTGGGCTCCCCAGTACAAGAGAGACATGGCACTCCTGGAGAGAGTCCAGCGGAGGGCTACCAAGATGATTAGAGGGCTGGAGCATCTCTCCTCTGAAGAAAGACTGCAAGAGCTGGGCCTGTTCAGCCTGGAGAAGAGAAGATTGAGAGGGGATCTCATCAACGTGTACAAGTATCTGAAGGGGGAGTGTCAAGAGGATGAGGCCAGCCTCTTCTCCGTGGTGCCCAGCAACAGGACAAGAGGCAACGGGCGGCAGAAACTGAACCACAGGAAGTTCCATCTGAACCTGAGAAAAAACTTCTTCACTGTGAGGGGGACAGAGCACCGGAAGAGGTTGCCCAGAGAGGTGGTGGAGTCTCCTTCCCTGGAGATATTCAAAACCCGTCTGGATGTGATCCTGGGCAATATGCTCTAGGTGACCCTGCTTGAACAGGGAGGTTGGACTAGATGATCTCCAGAGGTCCCTTCCAACCTAAACGATTCTGTGATTCTGTGATTCTGTGATTTCAGACTTAATTTTGCAGTTGTTGTCCCACGCCCTGCCCCCCAGCCCTTCTACTTCAGGACAAAAAATGGTTTATATTTTTGCTGTGACATTTCCAGGTATTTTCCTGCCTGTGAAAACTGAAAAATGACCAGTGCAGATTTAATTGTGTTACTGGGGAGGTCTTATGTAAAGGCCTAAACTGTTTTCACACTGTGTTTCAAAGGCTCTGGAGGGGCCACACTGAGGTTTGTGATGGGTACTTAAGAGCTTAGTGCTTGCAACCGTGTTATTGTAGCAAGGCGCAAAACTGGCTTTCATCATAGCATGGTTGGGGAACTTTCCAGGTTTATTGCTTTTTTCTCTCACTTTCACCTTGTTTCTTCTGAAGCCTGCCCTGAAACACCATTTTTATGCCCATTTAACTAAAGATCCCTTTTCTAGCTCTATCTATCCCTTCCCTCCATCATTCAGCCCTGCTGTTTTGGTGATGCTTGTAGCCCCCTCAGATCAGCGCTGTTTCAGTCAGGCTGGGTTGCTAAAATTGCCCATCTTTTCTAAGCTGGCTCATCTGAGAAACAGTGAAAGAGCAATCCCACAAGCAACGACGTAGGCAGATCTGAGAGACATAACTCCAGGGGTGGAGGCAATGGTCCTTCAGCCCAAGCCAGCATGGGACAAATGGATAAGCAAGCCCAAAGACAGCCGAGCAGGAAACTTTAATGGAGTGGGCTTGGCGTATCTGGCGAAACATAGGCATCTGCTTCGAAATGAATTGCTCCCTAAAATCATTGATGGTAGATGCTGTACAAGACACAGGCATTATTGCTGTTTAGGATTTGATTTTAAGGCAAATCCTTCACGCCACTTCCCTGCACGCTGTTTATGTTATCATCAAGGTGCTTCTCTAATTAGAGAAATAAGCTATTACAGCATATGTGCTCTTCAAATTGCATAAATGAGATGTGATACTGCTTGAGCTCCCCTGTTTCTAAACCGAAATATATTAAGTGAAGCAGAGGATTTGAGTGCACACGACTTCTAAATAAAAATGATCCAAGCAGATCGTCTGCTAGGGAAAACAGTGCTGCCAGCTCTAAAAAAAAAAGCACAAGTCAGACCCCCCTCTCCCAAATCACCAGATTTAGGTTAAACTATATTTTTTAACAAGATCCAACAGTGTGTGCTTCTTATTAGCCTTCTCATGTTTAAGGTGATTGAGGTCACTTTTCAGCTTCCCTCCATAACTACGAGAGTTTTCACAAATCGGTTTTAGAGAGGAAAGGAAAAAATAGCAGAATCACATGACTCCTGGAACTGGGACTTTAAAAATACATCAAAAGTCACAACATTTGTGATAAACGGTATTGCCAGCTGAGGAACTGTTATAAAGCTTTCGACCCGAGGATTTTATCAGAAAGACTACTTGCCTGATTTGGGGTGACCCTTCTGAATTTCTGAGCTCTGTTCTTTTTCTTTTGCAGGATGAAAAGATACTATCTTTGAATCAGCATCCTCTGCGGCTTTTCCTAATGTGATTTTCTGCCCCCCTGCTTCCATGTTTCAGGGTAATACCAGAAATTTTTACCAGCAAAGTGCAGTTCCCACCTCTCCAGATCCTTGATTCGGGCTCTGTGCAAATGTGGGCTGATGCTGCTACTCTTTCCTGTCCAGATTTGCTTCTCAGCCAAAACCAGTACAGTTTAAGGGCTCATCTACAGTAGCACTTGCTTAAAAAGCTCTCTATACTGCCTTTTTCTGGTTTAGAGGAACCCTTATCTGGGTCACGGCCATCCCTCTGTGCTGCTGGCGGTGTTAGGAGCACGCGGGTGGACCCGGCTCCCTGCAGAGGAGCGGATGAGTTCATTGCTCTTTTTTTTGTGGTTCACCTTTGCGTATTGCGAGGAGGAAATTCACCGGGGGGCAAAGCAGCAGGGATACTCTGATGGCTGCGATGTCTGTCACTCATGCCCGTCCAGCTCGGAGTGACAGGTTTGGCTGGAGAGCAGGGCGAGGGAGCAGTCTCCGGAGGCAGGAGGTTTCTTGGAGGGCTTTCAGCCACCACGCCAAGGACAAGCTATTTCGAGCCGCTGCTCTCCTTCGGCTGCCAGAGAGCAATATCAGACATTTCAGCGGCAGGAGAGCCCTGTGCTTGCCTTCCTGAGGGTTTCGCAGTCCAGAGAGACATCACAGCAGGAAGAAAGAGGAGGCAAAGATGTGCAGGGCCAGACAGGAGCAGAAAGCCAGCTTTTTCTGCTGCAGCTACATGCGCAAATCCTGTATCAGAGGTTTTCCTCTGCGAGTGATCTCTTTCTCATGGCCAAGTGCAAACGTGTTTGACCCCATAAGCCCTTGGATCTGGAGACTCGATTGTCCTGGCTAAAACACACAACCTTAGTATATTGCCCCAGCATTTCCCCCACCAGTTTCTTTTGGCATCCATACCTGCCCGTTGGTTGTTGCCTGGCCAGGTAGGACACACACTCTAGGCTTTCTGACAGATGGCAGGTTTTGCTCATGCATTCTTAAATTTTATATAACTTTTAATCATAGTTTTAAATCAAATTAAGACTTTTTTTTTCCTTTGGGATTGCTTAACTGCTTTCTGCTGAGGTATTTCACCCAGCCGGCATGGTTGAATCAAGATTATTGTGCCATGGGGATGCAATCAATGTACTGAGAAGATGTGCAAGGCTGGAAATAACTGAAATGATGCCTGAGAAGGGGCATGAAACTGATGGTGAGGGGGCTGATGGAGGTGAAGGGAGTTGTCAGTCAGTTTGGCCATGCAAAAGGATATGGGCTGATTGCCGCATACCAGCTCTAGAAAGGAGGACGTTGTCAGGAGATAGCGAGGGCAGAGAGACCCTGAGATCTGAAGGGCAATGGGATTCTGGGGCAAAGGAGGTCTGGGGAAGAAGTAGTGCTTGGGAGGAGTGTGGTCCATACTTCACGCTACATGGTAAAGCCGCAAACACCGCGGGGGGCATGTGGACTTGGCAGGGCCCTTTTGGTTATAGGGCCTCATACGATCACATTAACCACCTAAAACTCTCCCTGCCTAGGGACTGCAGAAGGACCATCTGGAAGATGCATCTTCTCCATGCATGCAGAAGATGCACATGTGGCACCAGCTCTCTTCCCACAGCACTGCTTCACCTTTTGTGCAGCTGCCTTGATCAGCAGATGGGGTATCTGGTGTCCAGACAGTAGGGTGGGCTGCTCATCCCAGCTTCCAGGGAGGATGGACATGTGGCTTCAGAAAAGCAGTGCGGCCAGTCTCTCCGGAGCCGCATCTTGTGTCCTGTCCTCCTGGCTATGTGTCATCTGTCCCTCAAGACTCAGTCACAGCCATTGGGCCTTCGGCAGGCCGTGGCAAGTAGACCATAAAACCATCCTACTTTTACAGTGAAACTGAAAGCTTGGTGATCACAGCCCTCCTGGCAGAAAGCAGGAACTGCACACATGAGAAGGCAGAGGACTGTAATCCTTTGTATCAGATCAGATATGATAGCTTAGTACATCTTAATACCTTCCCATCACCTCCTCACGCCGATACACGTACGCTTACTGCCACGGCAGCAGGGGATGCTAGGTGCTGTCAATCATCAGAGGCACTTGCCAACCTTTGGAGGCCAAGAGGGAACAAACTGAAGCAGGGAAAGATGTGCATGCTCATGGCACAACATGTCAAACGCTTCACACCAGGCTCGCAGAGCTTGGCAGCTGGATTAACATGCCGGGGAGAGAGAGGCAGAGGGAAAGGGGGAGATGGGAAGAGCCAGTAGCCGATCTGGGCATTGCCACGTGCTCGTCCCCTGAGCTGGCGCTGATCCGACAGGGGCCCATTCCAGCCCACTCCGTTGCTGACGTCTCTAACGGCTGGCTGTTGAGGAGGGATCACCAAACTCCACGATTTCACACCTGTCACTCCCTCCCAGGCTCGCGGTGGGTTCAGCTGTCATCACTTGTGATGGCTCCACTTGAGCAGCTGCAGGTGACTTTGACAGACGTCGCGCAGCGGGTAGAGGCGCTCCAGAGGACAGGCTCCAGCTTTCCCGTAACTGTCGTGCCGGATGCTGACGACCGCAAGCACTTCTGCAGAACGCAGAGTGCGTCGCTGGCCTCCCTTGTGTTTCCAGGCAGCACATTTTATGACTTGGATTTTCACCTCCCTTTCACCTCACTACCATTTCAAGTCTGCTCATCTCCATCTCTTTACTCCTGGGCGTTGCAACTTTTTCTGTGTTGTTTTTAATTTATTTACAGTAATTGTTTCTTCAAGTATAAAACCCACTGGTGTTTCTTTCTGGCTGGTTATTCAAGAGGGACTGAAGGGAGGGATGGTGGAGATCAGGAGCTCTACTCATGAGGAATGCTTTGCTGCAGATTATGTTCTGTTTTGGTAATTGCATGCAAAAGTCTGGGTGTTCCAGGCAGTTTGCAACCGAATTAAAACCAGCAGGTGGAGACGCACCCTTTTTGGCAGCTCTCTGTGTATGTGCAGGTAGGGTCGGGCTGGGGAAGACTCATTTACTGCTCTGGTTACTAAAGGCAGTGATGTTTATTTAACGTACTTGCATGAGGTATTAGATTTGCTACTCCACAGCCCTTTGATGAGCAGCTAGGATGATCTGAAACGAGCATGGCATACCTTAAAGGGACTCAAAACCCTTATTTGACCTCAGCTTGTGCTGACAGATGGGGAATGTTTGTCTAGAAGTTATGTTGTCCCAAGGGATCCGTGCACTATCTTCATACCTATCAGTGTCCCACAAGGAAATCCCAAGGCCTCCCAAATGAAGTTTGCAGAAGAAACAGAACCGTGAGAACAAGTTGCTGATACAGGACAGCCTAGCTGATATGGTGAAGAGGACATAAAGCAGTCAGGGAGCATGTTAACATGGTCCAAAGTATAATCAGATACAGAAGCTCACAGTGTGATATTGAACGAGATGTGGTTTTTTCAGATGCATAAATCAGGGATTTTGCAAGGAAAGGTCAAAGTATCATGTCTATATCTGGCAGTAGAGCCACTGTGACTGGGACACTGCATCTCGTTCTGGTATCTACACTGTGATGTAGATACACAATGAACGACTGGAAAGTCTGAGTTAACCTGAGAGGACCCAGGAGCTCAAGCTGTTTTGTTATGAAAGAGGAAGGCCAAGGGGTGGCTAGATCACAGTCCACAAGTCCCCTCATTAGCTGCAGAAATCTGGCATCACTTGTCAGTCTGCCAGACAGAGATAACAAGATCCTGAGGCTAGATATTAAAGTAAGATAAAAATCAAACAAGAAGTAAGATCCAATTGCTCTTTTACTAGGAAGGGTAAATAAAAGTAGAACAACTCATCAAGGACTGTGCTGGATTGTCCATTGCTGGAAAATACTTTTAAAACAGTCCTAGATTTGTTTTGTTATTTTCCCCCAAATCTACTCTGATCTCATTAAATAGGAGGTGGACAACCTCTTCCTGACCTGACAAAACATCTCCAAAGACTACATGTGGTTAATAGCTTCAGGACACTTTCCACATACTCTGCAAAACACAGGGAAGAAAGGAGCTGCAGAAGTACCTTCTAGGTAAGAAAGTGCAACAGCTTCCTGGTGTCCTCTCTTTTCTCTCGCAGGACAGAGCTGCACTCTGCACATCTCTCTCTTCCTGGGGCTCATTTTCTCCCATAACCAGGGACTGGAATTATCCAGCAACCCTCATACCAGGACAGCATTGGTGCTGTTCACATGGTGTAACCCCAGTTTGGGACGTGACCGTGGACTGCCTGTGAATTGCACATGGTCCAAGGGCCAGGATGGCTCCCTTTAGGCTGCACTTCCAAGGAATCATTGCATTAATTCATTCTGAATATACTTTATATGAAATTCACACTTTCTACCTAACACAAGCCTGCTATTATTTTGGAGGATTATGGGTCCAGCAATGTTATTACCGTTTGAACATGGCCCATTGGAATGACCACTCAGAGCTACTTTCTATAAAAATGATGAACGGTAGCTGCTTCCCTTCCATCCTCAAGAGCCTGATTCAAATACTCCCAAGCTTGTTAAGAGCTGATTTCATCCCAAGAGATACACTCTGGAGACTCTGCATTATAAGCAGTAAGAAGGCAGGAAAGATCCTTCCCAAACACCTGCCTGGGGTAAGCAAAATTTCTTGAACATTGCAATACCCAGTAAAAATATTGCAATGTTTTTGGGGGGCTCAGCAGCAACCTCGTCCCATAAGAGAGACTGAAAATGCTGAGATGAGACTGGGGAAACCCAAGGGACATACAAGGAGTGTGTGTTTATAAAGCCCTTAGGGGAGCAGTTGTCCTTGCTGTCAGGCCCCCACGCACTGATGTCCAGGGACAGTGTGACTCTTTAGGATGTCGTCCTGTGATGGTGACCAACTTGTAGCACTATAAGCTGATTTCAAAGCTAACAAATCTCCAGAATGCAGGTAGCAGGAGCTACTGAATGTTCGCTACCTATAAATGACCCAGTCTTCCAATTTTTGAATCAACTACTACCAAAAGCAATTCTGCCTAAGCAAAAGGGTGCCTGCAAATCTAAGCCAGATGTGCTAGTCAGGCAGTAAATGCTAGCTATTAGGGCTAAATCAATCTGAACAGGTGTTCCCTGGTACAATCTTTTCTTTGTCCATTTTCAGTCATTTGCAATATTAACTGTTCCCTAGAAAAGTATGGAAAATTTGGGGACAAAGTTCCCAAAGTTTCCTCTCCAAGCTGGATTGCACTGTTAGGTTAGAAGAGGTGCATTGGATTATGCTGGGCAGATGAGCAGCCTATTAGAAGTACTTTTCAGCAGAAAGCCTTCGCCTCCCTGACGTTGCAAGCTTGAGAAATGAGTGACCTTGAGTCCTGACAATACGCACCCTAGCTCAGGACCTGGTCTCCTGAAGGGGCCATGGAGGAACGTTCTTGTTCCCATCCAGCTCCAGTTGGGTTAGTTGAAGATGTCACCACCTCTAGTACTCAGTTCCACACATTTGTTGGAGTGTCTTAGCTGTAGCTGTACCAAGAGGAGAATGACACTGGTGCTTTCTAATCTCTCCTAATAAAAGCCACCTGGGTTAGTTCCCCATCTGACTTTGCTGGGAGCAAATCGAGGAGTGATGCCATGTTCCCCTTTTGTTAGCTGACTTCTTGGGACTCTCATGGCAGCAAAGTCTCAGTAACAAACACTGGATGGTCCTCTGTTCTTTTACTTGCTTCCTCAGCTGTTTGGAAAACATACCTGTTTATAGCCTAGGCACATTTAAGGTACCCCATCCAACTTGGAGTAATACAGGCAAGTTTCTAGGACCTGTTTGGAGCCCAGTTCAAAACAGACTTCCACTGTGCTCTGCTCCCTACAGCATAACCTCTGCTCCAGAAACTGTTCTGAACTGTTTTCTGGTAGGAATGACGTTGAACTAGAGCCCTCAGCTGGAGCTTAGCAAGGAGATAAGGTAAACAGAGGCTGTTTTAAGCAGGATTCCTGGGGTTTTCCATTAGTCAGGCTTTATGGCTCTGTTTAAGTGAAAGGTCAGAGTGGCAGGCAGAGGTGATGAACTATGCCGCCTCTCCACTTCTACTCTTCATTGTTTAAATCCTTTCAAAAGAAGCAGAATAAACATCCCAGAGCTTGGCATCATTAAAACATCTCTCTGCGTCTCCTGGGCTGGAGGAGGGAGCCAGCAGGGAACAGTGTCTTTTACATGCTTCCTCCAGTTGGAAATGGGGTTTCCAAGAAACAGTCTTGTAATGGCACTCCAAGTGAGAACACACACTTGTTTAAGAGGGGAGAATAGGTGGTGGTCTCTACCACATCCTAGTGATCAGTGACAGATGATCTAAAGCCTCCAAATCTTTTGGAACTAGGCAACTGATTGTCAAAGCCTCATGGATCCAGGACACCCTGCGTTAGCCCCTCTGACTCCAGGGAGACTTACCTGATATGGGCTCCTTGGAGTCCGTTGGGATCCCCTCCACGCTAACTCCCCTGACTGCAGTAGATCCTCTCTGTCCTGGTATGAATGTCCGTGTGGTTTAGTCTCCAGAGTTTCTCTATTCTCAGACAGGTCCCTGCTATCTTTTGCTCTCTGTGCCTCTGCTCTCCCACCTACCTCTAGTTTGTTATGTCCATTTGGATCGCAGAAGGTAGACCAGCAGCAGAGGCTGAAATGCGGTAACAGCAGACTAGTCATGCATGGAGCCTTTCCAGGAAGCATGACTGAATTAGAAAGCTGCCTTTGACTCTGGGTTTTCTGCTTGTCTCTCCTTAGCATCATGTAGATGTCTCTTCACCCCTCCTCTTCCCAGAAGGGAGAAAGGATGAACATATACACTGCTAACAAGCACATGGAGTTCCCAACACAGAAAGGATAATAAAACAGAGCATGACTTCTCTGTTATTGTCCATTTCTCCGGCTGCTATCACTGTTTTTTTCTGCTGTAATATCTTCAAGGTGCAAACATGTGTCAGGGCACCACTGAACTGGGCACTGACCAAATACAGAATGGAAGGATGCTTCTTCTGCCCAAAGCTTACAGTCTAAGAGAAGAGAAAGCCCAGGCTGCAGAAGGAAGCTGCACTCAATTTTCACTCAGCATGATAAGTACCGGTCTTTGCATCTCCCCTGTCCTCTCTATGCTTGTGGTTTTCCATACACCTAGGCGGATCATTGCACAAAAGGTTTCACTAACTACCAGGAGCTCACTCTTCCTGGTGAAATGTGGTCAGGACTGTGCATGCTTTTTCCACCCGCATGGCTGTGCTCTGTAAATACTCCATTCCTTGTGTAGTTACAGCTGTTCCCAGCCTCAAGGAGCAGGGCAACCTATGTGATGTCTTACTAAATTATGGGTGTTGCAGAAATGCTGAGAAAGAGAGGGCAAATGGGCATGTGTTCATGTGCAAATAATATGCTATATTGCAGGCACCCTGCCTTCTCCACCAGACCATGCAGTTTGGCAGCGATGAAGCTTGAAACTGCTTCCAGCAAGCTCCAATCACCTTCCCTTTTCCTCTTCACTTATGTTTGGCTCAGTGGTTGCTTTTGCTCCATATTATTCCTCCAAACTGTTGCATCACTGGCTCCATCTCCACAAAACTGTTCAATATGTACTTGATTGATAGCATGACTTTGCTCTGCTCCATGGGCTCAGGAAGGCTCACTACCTATGCTGTCTAGGGCTCAGGTGCTTTCCCATCAGAGAGCATGTTCTCCTGTGTCCATGGCTAGATATGATAGCAGCAACAGAAAATATATAATTAAGAAAAAGAGAGAAAGACCTTAAAGCAGCCCCTAAAATCAATGAGCCATTAAATAGGTGATGATCATTTCCAGGGAAGCTTGGAGTATTTAATTAGAACAAACTGGGGGAAAAGGACAATAAAATTAAAACCCTTATCTGGCCTCTAGAGCAACCCCCACAGCCATCCCTCCACACTGCTGAGGACAAAAATAGTATCTTCCTCTCCAGGAAGGTGGGGATGAAAGGATAGAACTGTAAAGGAACGAACATACCCAACTCTGGGTGCCCCTAACAGGTCCTCTCTGCTGTGCAGGGGACAAGGTGAAGAAGAGATCTCAGCAAGCCCCAGAGAGGGTTCCCAGTGAAGGGACAGCAAAGGGATGATGTAAACTGCTTGAGTCAGCATTAAGCTGGTCACACCAGGACTGCTCTGCCATCAGCAAGGGCACTGGGTACCACCACAAGGGACTGGCACTGTTCTTCCTGTATTTGATCCACTGGTGCATTAAAGCCTCTTTGCCACCTTCTCCTGGCCATGTTGCCTTTTCCATCTCTTCTGGGATATCCAGAATGGTACTCAGCCTACAAGATGGGGCAGCTCCTGGTCTTACCTGGCTGCCTTTTTGCATTGCTCCTTTACCTGAGTTGAGACCCACTCCAGCTAGTCTCCTGCTCAAGTAATATCCATGCAGAAGGGTGGTCTCCTTATTTTCAGACCAGGTGACTGGCAGCAGCAAAACCATGCTGCTCACTCGCTTTCCACTTCCTTGGGCTAGCGGACAGATTCTTGTCTGCTCCCATCCCTCCCTATGAGGATACTCATTTCTTGCTAGTAAAGGCAAACACAAAAAGGTGCTGACACAATTTCAAAACAAATTAAGACCCTGGAGCCACCAGTAAACCATTTGCAGTGGGTAGAAGAACCAGTTGCAGTGGGCAGAGTTCCCAGGTTGTTTTTCACTCAGCTAGTCTAAGAAAGAGGAATAAGAGCTTATTTAAGGACAGATAAATCACCCATCGGAGGTGCCAGTGATTCTCTATATCCCTAAAAAGGGAGTGTAAAGAGCCATCCTACAACAGACTGATGTGTAGGTAGTTAATGTTAGGCGAGAAAAATCCAACCTCAAGGCCTGGAAATGTTTTTTTTTTTTTTTTTTTTTTTTATATCGACCCACAGATGGTGTGAGCCACTGCTTAGATGAACGTTCATCCCAGTTCCCCAGTTATACATGCAAGAAGGGCTGGTAGTCCTCACAGAGGCCATCACTGATTTGTAGAGGGTGCCTGATGATGAATTTTGGCAGCCCTGTGGCTCATCATGTCTGGCCTCCTTGCCATGACCCCAGGAGCTATCCTGAGCAGATTGGCACTCTTCCAATCCCATTACTATTTACATCAATAAAAGGCAAAATCCAGGTGCCAATGGGAGTATTTTTGGGAGACCATCCCCAGCCCCACCAGATTGTAGTGTTCTGCCTTCTCATTAACACATTGGGCACCTCCAGAGAGCTTTTTTAAAAGTAATTTATTTTCCTTTTAAATGAACACAAGTCTGACTTTTGAATGATATGAGGAGGTTGGGAGGGAGCAAGGGGTGTATTCTACCAGCAAATCCCCATTGGCTCTGGTTGTTATGTTGAATTGGGCTGCATCTGTCACATCTGATTAGGTTGTGTTGTCCTTTTTTATCTCCCCGATCTAAGCTATGATTCTTCCGTTTTTATGTGACATTTCCTTGGCAATATAACTGCTTGGATTGTACATTCAGAATGTTTCCCAAACTATAAAACATCCAGATTGCAAAGGGTATTTATTTGCACAGTTATGTTTTTGGTTTGCTTTTTGTTTTATTTTGTTTTGTTTTGTTTTAAAATGTTGCTTCTTTTTTTGTACTGCTGTTATTTGGAAAGAGGATCCATAAGGCTTTGTGCATTAAAAAAAAAAATCACTGGGTTAAACCTAGAGCAAGGCTATACATGTCCTGCCTAGAGTAGGACAAGACTTCTGGGTCTCAGGGCCAGTGTTTCTCTCCTCCTGGCCTGGTGTTAGGACGCAGTAAACCTACAACGTCTTATGGGTCAGCCGACCTTTAAGGGAGGCAAGAATCTCCCCCAAAGTTGTCATGTCTGCACCTGACTTTGTTAGGAAGTCGCTAGACTATATCATCACTTGTACAAACCATGATTGGTGGGAATACTAACACAAACAGGGATCGGGGCTGCCATTTTTCAAGTCACGATATCTCCAAGACCCATTGGTCACACAATGGGCTGCCCTAGTAGTAGAAGAGCCAGTATTCCAGGTAACTCCCTCTCTAGCTGAGCATGCCCTCAACCCCGGGTGTAGATGGTCACAAGCCAAACCCATCCACACTCAGAGCTGGAAACAGGCCTGATGAGCCCAGGCACACACCTGAGTGAGCGTTTCTAAATCAGTCAGAAGGTCTGAGCCATTGCAAAGGTCCACCTAGCGCTATCTGCTGCCTTGCACATGAGCCAAGTGCAATGCCTAGGGAAATGGTACAAGAAGGAGGACAACGATGAGGAGATCTTTCTCTTCTCTGCCCTCCAGTGCAGAGTACCCCCCCATTACTTAAGTCTAGCTGTGCAGATGTGTCCCAGGTTTCAATGAGATCTCATAAACACCCTAGTTCAGGGCCTAGGAGAACAAGCTCCTCTAGAGGGATGAAGGATCGTGCCCGTTCTCAAATGGCAGTCTTCCAAACACATCGCCTCTCTGATGGCCCTGTCTCATTCCCCCACTACTTACAGTTCCTCAGTAGGTCACCCGGCCCTCAAATGAGTCAACTATGCTCTGAGAATTGCTCAGATAGATACCCTGGTTAGCACAAGCCCACATGAAAGATTCTCCCAGCCTTGCATGGCCCTTGCAGTTCCTGCAGTCCAGTCCTGACTACAGGGTTGCTGGAACATTTCATATTTTTGGAAGTTTTACAGTAGGATTTCCCACCAGCAAATGCATCACATCATCCTGCTATCCAGGTGGTTCGCCCCCTTCATTGCCATCTCCAAAGGACCTTGCATGTCAGACACAATTAAAAACAAATAGTAATCTCACAGATTTTGACAATAGAGACCTGGGTCAGCTCTTCAGCTCTATCAATAGATGTTGCTTTATGAAGGTGGATAGAGTTAAACTGATTTGTGTCAGCTGCGAAATCAACAATTTGCTTTCTCCAGGAAATCTCAGAGCTTCTCATGGTCCTTAAGCTTTCTTAATTGAATGGTTTCTTCCAGGCTCCTCTGTTCTTGCACACCTCCTGTAAGCTTTCATACCCTACCTCACCAGCCCATGCCAGGCCCCTAGGGTAACTGAGCAGCAGAGTTGGAACTTGATGAATGCATCACTGTGGGAGATGACTGGGAAAGGCCTTTTGGTTCCCTTAAATGCTTCAGCTGAAGCAGAGTTGGTTTAATTTTAACTTGAAAAGATATGAAGAAAAATTTGGGTTTAAAATAAAAAATAAAAAAAAAAGGAGAAAAAAGAAAGGGGTTATTTTTTCCATTCAAGCTTCTAATTAAAAATGTCCATTCCTCATTAAAGGTAGATATACATTGGTAAAAATATGCTTGGCTGACAGAAACTTTCATTCTGATGAAAAGCTATTTTCTTCAGGAAGACGTTCTTTTAGCTAGCTCTTGATTAGCTCTCTCAGTGATGAGTCATGCCCCATGTGTCAGTGGGGCTCACACCCTCGCTCCCAGGTTGGAACACACACCACAAGGGAGAAACAAGCTATTTTACAGACATGCCTCCAAAAGGTGCCCCCCCCCCTGCAACGATGTTTGGCCCATGGGTCTCCAAAGAGGAGAGAAGCCGGGTCTCTGTAAATGCGGAGCAGACATCCGGCTGCAGGAACCCACAAGGTGAGGGATCTCTCCCTGTGACCTTCACTTTTCATCCTGGGGGTTTCTGGTAAGCCAACACCAAGCTTTGTGGAGAAGCAGGAAGGGGAGGCAGTGCTCGGGTTGGTGATGGACCCAACGATGGTGATGGATCCAACGACGGTGATGGATCCAGCAATAGTGATGGTACCATGCAGCCCCATTCTGGCCCTTGCTCTCTCTGACCTGTGGACCCCAGGGCCAAACACTACCCTGAGAAAAACATCTGATGCAGCTCTCCACTGACCTGATACCGTCTCACTAAACCTGGTCACATCTTTGCGCTAACATAATCTTTCTTCATTTTTATCCATTAGCAGCAGGGGCTGAAAGAGCCCTATTAAAAAGCAACTTTGTGCATGTGTGTGCTCAGAAGATAAATGTAATCACTGGGACTGATTGACTAATAAACTCCTTTCTAGAGTCTGCTGATTATTCCTATGGAGGCGAAACCATGCTGATGAATTAGCAATGGATTATTAGAGTAGTCCTGTGTCTTGTCTGCAGGGCTAATTTTCCTGCTGAGGTAACGTGTGTTTACTAAGCCAGATATTTGACTGTCTTATCTTTGTCTCCTTGTTTACAAGAAAATAATGCAAAGGTTCCTCATCAAACTGTGGCCATGGATAGGGGGAATGATTGAAAGGTTCAGCTGTTCAGCTGATTTGGCAGGCTGGGAAAAGAGGTTGTGTAAAGAACCTCATCACAGCTCAAACACAAGACATTTATTAAATAATCTGACAACAAAGATAGATAAACCTGCTCCCACAAAGCCTGAGCGCCAGCTTTGGCTCTTGTGTTTACCAAGTAAACCTCACACACGTAGGACAGAGATGTCACCTGGACATGTGGTTTGCTGGCAAGAAAGCATAGCATCAGAAAGGCAGCTAACTCGGGTGCCAAGGCTGTCAGGAGCCCCAGTAACACCCCTAAGGGAATCAAAGGCCCACAAAGTAGGAGTTATTTGCAGCTGCGTGGCAGTGAGACTTTTGGACCAGGCCAAGTAATGTTTTCTTCTGAGCATAACGGACTGGTGCAAGAGCATTTTTCAGTTCTTCAAGGACAATGATGTTCGTGGACCACTGACAGCAAGCCACGAGCAGATAAGGCCAGAACAACGAGGAAGTCTGGCCCAGGTAGGGAAAGAGCTGTTCATTCACTTCGCGGTGTATGATATCCCTGCAGAATCATGGAAAACAGCAGAGCAAAGCCCAGAGCTCCTGTTGGCACACAGGCCTAAAAAGGAGTTTTTGCCCCTGGCAGAGAGCTTCCCCTGCTCCAGCTGTGGGAACAAGAAAGTCTAAGGAAATTCAAACACTTTCCTCTGGAAAGACCTTTTTTACGAGCCATGTCTAGCTGTGAGCTCACCATTCTGGAACGGTTTAATGGATGGATGAGTTACTGAAGTGATATTTTACAGAGGGTTTTTTCCCACCCAACATATTCTCTGCTCTTGTAAGGTCCTAAATTACTACTGAAGCCTTCAGTCTCTCTTGTCTTTCCAAAGCACATCATTGAACGTTTTTCAGGCTTTATCCATCTCAGTCTGAATTCTGCCATCAGTGTTGCAATGCTTGAATGGCCTGTGCTGTGTTTGACCACCTGGACTTATCCTAGGGGGCTACATGGGACCCGTGATGGGGCCAGACTCAGTGGCTCGAATCACCCATGGTCTGGCATGTGTCTAAATCCCAAGTCTTCCCTTGACACTTTTCCCTAGCCCAGTGTCTCAGCTCCGGAGTCAGAAAAGTCTCTCCAAAGCAGGAGGACAAACGGGAAGACAAATGATAGAGAATATGATGTGGGGCATACATGTATAACAGCTATGTGACTAGCCCATGGTCCACTTTCCCACTGTGGAGCTACCTGGACAGGCTGTTATGGAAGGACCAGGGATCCAGGTTGCTTTGAGCACTGAGCCAGGAGATGCACCCCTCCGCTCTCTGGCCAAGAATATGACAATATTTGCATTTAGATGAGAACAGCTACAAACTCGAATGGCCTTTTGTCACCACACAGCTGCTGCACACAGCTGCTCCTTTATGGTTGTTACATATTAGGGCCCCGTAGTCCTTTGGTGTCTTCCCCCAGTCATCTGAATAAAGACGCCGGATGGAAATGCCAGAGAACGGAAGGTTTTCCTGTGGAGTCCTCCTGTCTGTCGGTGATCACAGCATTTCTGTGCCTGGTACCATCCCGCTTGCTGAGGTTGCAGGCTGTGTGGGAGGGGGAGACTGCTCACAGATTCAGACACCTAAACGTAAGCATCTCTGTGTGAGCTCAGTGCTCAATTCAAAAGCCTAAATGTGGCAAATGATGTGAAAGATATTCACATTCTCCACGGTGCCTCCAGCCACCACACTAGAAGGGTGCAAGTCTCCATTGGTCTGCAAGCTTTGTGCAGATGTCTCAGATACCCCCGGACATCTCAAATGCCAATAGATATCTGTCTTTAGAAAACTAAATCAAATCCCTGCTAAAAAACACAGTGGAGTTTGGAAAGCAATTTGGTTGACACAGTGTTTGCTCCAGAGTGAGCAGAATTATTCTCCAGACGCCTTGGACAATGTTAACTACTTCCACCAAACTGTAACCCTCACTCCTAGGAGACATCCGCAAGTACAAAGTTAATCTTAGGGTCTGTATCTGCAGCTGAATCTCTCCTAGAGTGTTTTGGCATCAGAAAGAGTTATGTCCAGGTTAAAAGAAATACTTCTCTTCTGGTATAGCAGCAGGAATAGCCTTTTCTGTAATGCTGAGAAATTGGAATAGCATTGCGCAAAGAGAAAGCCCCCAGAAAGCTGATTTTCCTAACTGACTGGCACGTCACACCCTCGATGTCAGTGGTGGTGGCTCCAGATTTACCCATGGTGACATCCAGTGGTATCCGGGCATCTCTGTGACTCAACAGGATCGCAGGATCCTCTTGGTAAAATTAGCCCTTACCAGAAAATACTGATTCACTGAAACTGAAGTGTTTTGTTGAAACACAGTGGTTTGGGGGATGCTAATTCATGGGCATGTGGGAGCGCACACCGTCCATTCTTGGTGATGGGAATAAAAGCTAAGCATCTAACACAGGTACCTTATTGAGGCCCAGGAGCCTTGTAGGTCTCCAGTGGCTGGAAACTAAACCCTTCACTTTGCAAATTCAGGAGATGCGTATGATCATCTCAGTAAGCTGGTGGGCTAGACTTAGCAGAGCCAATATTCAGGGTGCTGGATTTTGGATGTTGAAAATTAGTGGCTAGTTATAAAGCTGCAGTAAAGATCTCATCTGAACGTTGGAGATTTTCTCATACGAAGATCAGTTGAAAACTTTCTGAATGTGGATGCCTTCCCATTAGCTAGCACTGAATTTTACTGCCTCATCTATATATCCCCAGGAGGTATTTCTTCCGTTGCCCTTGCCCTTGCCCTTGCCCTTGCCCTTGCCCTTGCCCTTGCCCTTGCCTTTGCCTTGCCTTCCCTTCCCTTCCCTTCCCTTCCCTTTCCAACTAGAGCAATAGTACTGGACATTTGCCCCTTTTTTAAAAAGCAACCCCCCTCTGCCCCTTGCAGAAGCACCTATTTGTTTACCGATCTTATTTTAGACCTAAGTATTAAACCAGTATTGGTCTCTTGGTAGAGATGTTTTTTCCCACTCAATGGTGAAATTGCATGTGAGTTCTGAATTTTCCAGTTAATTGAGCAAGCTAAGCACTGCCAATGTAACAGGCCCCTGTAATGTACATATGCTTTCGTCTGCTTTTCCTCAAGGGACCCATATTAAAATAGTCATAAGGAAAAGAAAAGAGGAGACAGGAAAAAAGGAAGACACTTTCCGTAACTTGCAGAGTCATTTCCCAGGGTTCTCTGTGATCTTTTCCAGCTTCCGCTCTCTGCATCTTGGGGTTATCTCAGTTTCCCCTCGAAGTAGTATTACATCTGTCAGCAGGAGATGTAAAGGAAGAGGGGGCTCATAAGGAGACAGGAGTAACAGAACTGATTGGAAATGGGACGCTTGTTCAGAGGCAAACACCTGAAATGACCGTTCAGGGATGGAAATTTCAGCCTTTCCCGTGGAAGTGGAACTCTTGGGGCAGGTATTCAGGTGCGACCCTGGCAGCCTCAGCTCTGGGATGTGTGCACGGCAAGCTCAGACCTGAAAGGGGGTAGCCCACCAGTCCTGCATCCAGCACAGTTGACCTGGTTGGCCACCCTACCCCAGAATCAACCCCATCCCAGGGAGCGCTTCAGTACTATGACTGTGGGGATTTTCTATCAGGGAAAGGCAGTCCATCAGCTCTGGAATATAAAACCCATCAGCTCCAAGGCTGAGTGTAATTGAGGGCCAGGTCCTTCGCTGGTGTAAAGCATTGTGGCTCCGTCAACACCCAGCAGTGGGAAGTCTGTGGAACAAAGCCAATTTACAGCCAGCAGGGAGCTGGCCCTGTATCAAAAAGTGCATTAAATCTCCATTTGGGTGACAGGATTTTACTTAACATATGTTCTTCCTTGGCACAGTTTGCTTATGGAAGAAAAGACGCACAGTGGGATGATCTGAGAGAACAGCAGGTGCATATAAACACCACGCTCAGTGATGGGTCTGCCCCCAGTGCTGGAGAGCAGGATTGGCTAAGCCCCTGGTTTGGGTATAGCTCCATATTGTGCAAATAGGGCTTGCCTTTTCCTCCAGGCCTGCGTCTCAGTTGCCAGGTAAAATTCGAGTCAGGTGTGACTTCCACTCCCTGTATTTATCTATTTCAAGGGCGGGAAATTCCTTCCCCTTCCACCAAAAAAAAAAAAAGTATTATTTCCCCTCTGTTTGGAGGTAGAGGTTTTGCAGGTCTCCTTCCCGTGGCTGGAAAGTCAGGGATAGAAAGGGCTGGAAAAGCTCACGTTCTTCATCTGACAGCCACATCTCCAGGCGTTCAGTGGGCATGGGGTGTGCTTAAAAAAGGGAGGGATGGGTTTCTAGCTCCCTGTTTTTAAACTGAATCGTAAGGCCCACAGAAGAGTTCTTACTTAAATGCATCACTTCCAAGGATTTGCAAGACATTTCCTAATTCACTTACTCCCTATTATCACCAGAAACCAAGACTTTAGTCATTCCCCAGTCCTTCCATTTCCTTTTCCGCATCACACTGGAGATCTGGGGAACTGGCTCCATTTTACCCCTTCAGCTTTCTCCTGGACCAGCTCTCCACAGCAGGTTCCACTCTCTTTCCTTTTACCAGCCTTACCTCGGATATCCCCTACAAATGTACTCCTCCTCCCTTGAAAGGGTTAAGAATAAATCACCTCCAAACCAGCCCCGCCACTTATTCCCAGAAACCCTTTCAAGTGGGACCTGCTGCCAATCCCTGAATATATTTGTATCCCACTGTTCCCAGCCATGTGGCAGGTGAACCTTAGTCACAACGAATTTGCTTTGCTCCTGCAGGACTGTCATCTAGTGTTTACTCCGCGACTGCAGAAAAAATAGCCGGTCGGCAGCAGGGCTTGAACACAGGAACTACTCATTTACTGTCTTGCACAGGGAGTCATAATTTTATTAAAAACCAGACAAGCCTGGCACCTTGGTGACAGAATATAATTTCCCTAACCAAACGCCTTGACACCAAAAATTAGGCTAAATTGCATTATCTTAAAGGAGCAGATGGGGAATGCTAAACATTTACCCAGGGAAATGCTTAGATTGCCACAGTCCATTACTGCCACAGCATGGCAGGGTACCTAACGGCCTCCACTAGAGAGTGCAGAGAGGAAGCTACAGGTAAAGGTCCATCCCTGGGCAGTCATATTCCTTTGCAAGAAATAGCCTTGCCCCTCGCCAAACACAGCAGGTCTGGAGCTGCTGGTGAAGGAGATCAGATTTTAGTGAGGTTGGAAAGATAAGAGAACAACGGGTTAAGGCATGGCCCTTTTTATACCTTTGTGAACACCATGGGCATTATCAAAAGATCTCGCCCTGTCAGCAGCCTCCATGGCCTGATTTAGATGATGGAGGTATTTGTGCCCCATAAGCCAGTGTTAATGGGCATGGGGATACCTGTCCTTCCCTGCCACATCCACTGCTGTCCTGCAGTAGAAGTGTCAAGGGTGATGGCTCCACCAGCTAACACCATCAGAAACCTCCTATTCGCCATCAGGTGAACCCTTCACAAGCAAATCTAGCCCGGGCAGTTTAAGTAAAGAGATGACTACAGCAAAGGGCGTCCTGACTCGCACAGTGTTTTCAGCTTTCGCTCAAGCTGGAGTGACAAGGTAGACTCCAGGAATGAACATTACTGCCTTTCCATGCAGGGTATGCTGTGGATGGCCAAGGCCACCAAGACCTGTGTCCTCGTCATGGATGTCAACAGCTGGCCCTCACTCTGGACCTCCTTTTCCCCAACTCTAACGCAGCAGAATCTAGATACAAGCTGTTTTGGGTTGAGTAAACTTTTACTTACACAAGAATTAGGTTTTATGGTGCTTAGATTGACAGGCAACAAACCTGGATTCTTGGCTTCTCCTGCCTGCCATCTCTGGCTTGCTATATAAAATTTGGAAGAGAGATTTACAGTTCTAAGACAGAAGGTAGCAATACCTACTGAATCACAGTGCAAGGGAGGTACCTACCAGAGGCTGGCTGAGTATTTGGGATCTTCAGCTCAGAATAGCTGGTTGCTTGTGTTAAACGATGGCATTGAATTTTGCATGGGCAGCCATCAGAGTTGCCCTTTCCTAACTTACAGCCCATCACCTGGGGCCAGTTTTGGCTTATCTAAATGTTTGTAGCATGACTGCATGTCCTGCCCTCAATCTGTACAGTTGTGAAAATGTCATAGCAAAAGCTGCATGCCCAGAAAATGAATCAAGCTTTATGCATTGTGCATTTATATCCTTGCATTTTAGCACCCAGCTGGTCAGTAAACCAACCAAACCTCCACATGTATGAAAGAGTAACTCACCACTTTGTCCCTTGAAGCAAGAACAGTCTGCTGAGCTGACTGAAAGGTTTTTTGCTTCTGACTCAGAACTGCAGCACAGCTCACATTTCACCTTTAGGAGTTAAATTCTTGTCCCTCACATTGTTGGGTTCTCATGAATGGCGGGAGGGGAGATGCCGGTCCGTCCAGGCTGGCTGCAAACCTCCAAACTGCACTGCACAAGCACTTCAGTGAGGCTGGACAAGGGAGGGTTGCACGGCTGCTTTCCTGCGGAGTGAAGTCCATATGCCCACGTTTCTCAAACAGGCAGTAGCAAAGACACACGTTTCCTGGGAAAGCAGATGGAGGAAGGCACGGAAAAGAGTGTGAGAAATCTCCTTCACCTGTCAGCAGGCTCTTGCTGAGTCAGAGGGGCCCATGTTCCCACAGGACCGTGTCTAAGGAGTCTGTGAAAGGTAACAACATCTGTTGAGACCCAGACCCCTTGTGCAGCAGAGGGCAGCTGTGTGAGTCTGTCCTTCTTCCCACTCATCGGGATTCCCTTTGTCCCAACAAGGGTGTGAGGGAAAGGGGTGCCATGCCATTAACTCATGCTGAGACAGAGTTGGGCCACAGTCAATAAAACACCCACCCCCAGCAGCCTCGAAGTGATCTGCAGGCCGCAGCAGAGCCCTAGCCTGAGGAAGACAAATAGGTCAAGAGGTGGAAGTTCTCTGCCTAGGGCTCTTTTTGCCACCACTGACACACCTGCAGGTTTTTTCTTGAGGCATTGCTGAGCTCACTGCGTTCATATTCAGCACAGCTGCCCAAGCCAGATCTGACCCAAATCATAGCTTAGTTAGGGCACTGCTGAGCTTTAATAACCTGAGAAAGCTGCCATGCTAGCCAAATCTACTTCATTTCTGCCTCAGAGCTGTCTTGCAGTTGGCTCCAACTATAGGCACAGTAAAATCCGTGTTGACACATAACCCATGTCTCTCCCTAGAAAGCAAGTTTCCCACAACTCAGATGTGTCCAGTGGCACTTTTCTGAATGCTTTCCAAACTGTCAATGTGCTTTCTGAATCACGGCCTCCATATTCAGCTAGTGATCTCAGCAGTTCTGGACGAGGATGGCACTTTCCACTCTTCCTGGATACCCTCTCATTACCCATCCACAATTCCTTATGACTTGCCAGCCCCATCCCTGACCTGAAACACCCTCAGCTAGAAGTGTCTGTAAAAATAAAACAACCCAGAAAACCCAGGGCAATTTCTAGAAATGCAAACCTGAGTCCAAATTGGAGTAGATGATTGGACAATTTCTGCACACTGAAAGCAGAAATGCAAGGAACATTTAAGGAACAGTTGGGGAGAAAGCAATCAAGAGGACAACAACAACAACAACAACAACAACAAAAGAGAAGTAGATGCAAAAAAACTTGGTCTGCTGAAAACAGAAGTGGTTTAGCAGGAAAGAACCCCCCAAGAGAGCAAACAGATGATGGTTTTAGTTGTTAGGGGGGAAGCAGCATCAGAGGAAAAAACGTAACAAAGAAACAGAGCTGTGGAAAGAGAGTGAGAGCCACAAAACAAGCAGAGAAAGCACAAAGCAATCATTAATTAGAGGAGCAAAAATGAAATAATGTGCAACAAATTGCAGCAAGCATCAGCAATTAGCAGCAAGGAACCCATTCCCTTCTGCATGCAATAAACTCAAGATAAGAACAATCATTTCACCCTGTTTTGCTCAAGTATTGCTGGAGGGCAACTAGCCATGCTGGTGGGCAGTTGTGCCGATCGATGCTGCCTTTGCAAAGGGAGGAGATTTGTCATGAGAGGAAACAGCTGGTGGGGAGCGGACAACCCAAAGAGATTGGAGAAGTATGGGTGGCAAAAGATGTAAGGAAAGTACTTCTGTCTGATAACACTCTAAGAAAGCTGAAGTATGTACTTAAGACCCGTTAACATCAGGTACCTGCTTCCTGAATGGACCGCACATTTGGATGTTGGCGTTAGGTTAACTTAAGCCTGATTTGGCAGCCCTTGAAATCTACAGCAGTGACCCTCATTGCCTTGAGTGATGCTGGACAATGCAGAGGTAGCTACCCATATTCCTTCTGGACAGTAGCTCAAGTAACTGCTTAAATAACTTCAGTAGCTGCTTTGTGCTGGAAAGCGCTACAGTGAATGAAGGAACCAATGCTCCACCCAGATGGTTCTTGAACCAATGCAAGGTACTTTTCACAGGCATAGGGATCTGTCCAGGGCCATGAGTCAACATGAACAAATGGCCACTGCTCCCCAGCGGCTAAAACCAGCACATCCTAAATAAAAATGTGCAAGGTCAGTTTTCATTGTTCATCTGATGGGTGGTAACTTTTTTAAGGCACAATAGCTCAATTGTTTTTGATCATGTTGCAAGGCCTTGTATTTGTCCAAGTTTCCTGGAAGACCCCCCAGCTCCATTAGTCATCTTGGCCTGCAATGAAAGCTGGAGATGATGGGGGGTTTTTTCTTCACCTCCTGCCCAACAAAGGGATTGCCAAGTTACACTTCAGGATCTGTGTGGCTCCAAAGCAAGTCAAGTACAATTCACTCAATACTCACCACAGGTGGGATTTAACTCACAGATTCCAGTACCTACATTTAGACGTCTCCATGTAAATGTCCTTGTGTGCACCAGCTGTCTGAGTACCCACTATAGATTTTGGAGACCTAGTCAAAACAGTCAAGGGTGCTTGGAGGACTGCTCCATTGACCAGAGAGAGAGGTCTAATTTAGGGGGAACCAAGTGGCTCTGTAGTTCTCCCATGATTAAATGGGAACTTAAACACATGATGCATATGCAGGCACTTACATTGGGCAGCTGGAGGCCAGGCAGGATACCCAAGAGTGTTTCAATGGCAGTAGACGCGTTTAGGTAACTGAACTGAGCCTTCAGTGAGCTGATTACCCACATGTGGCATCCAGAGTTCTCGGAGACAGTCTTGGGTGTCCCACTTGCCCCCCCAGCCTCTCGTCCAAAATGAGTCACCTCTTGTCTGGCATCATATCTGCCACCCCTGGGCAGATGCCTTGGAAATCCATGGGAATTTGAATAGTACTAAGTGCCCATGTCTTGGGGAATGGAGGTCACAGGGCATGGAGGAGGGAGAGAGGATGCAACAGAAAACAGCCAACGCTGGAGGCACATGGGTTGCAGTTGAGGATGGTGAAGCAAGCAGGAGGCATTAATTTCCAAAGAGGTGTTACAGGGCTAGCATCATGCTGAGACCCCTGGAAAGTACGGTAATGTGAGAGTCAGTAGGAAAAGTCAAACCCTTTCTGTGCTCCTCCCAGAGCTGTCGTCCTCTCCAGGGTGGAAGTAAGTCTGGCAGTGAGACAGATAATCTACCTCCCCCACTTATCAGTTCACACCTCTCAGTCACATTCGGTGAGTCAAACACCACTGAAAACCATGTGGACACTGGAAAACCTAGAAAACACTGTCCTGGCAAAAGACAGCAGAGCAAGAGCAAGGTAAGAGGTCACATTTAGGTGATTTGTTAAACATCTCTGAAGACATGACTACTGTGGTATCAGAAGGAAAATGAATCCACCAGCTGTTACAGCTTCCAGTTTTTTCAAAGATCATCTCAGGTTTCATCTGTGAGATAAATGGTTGAAGAAGTGAAGGGTTGGGGAGTGAGAGGAAGGAAGAAAAAGCACCGACTGGAGAATGAACTGGTTAAAGAACAGGCAACAAAGTGATGCCAGAGATAGATAGAAACAATGTGAGCTCTGAAACATGCCACAGAATGGGCTGTCCCAAAGGGGCCATCGCAGGAGCTGTGATTTATAATGGATAGGCAGCAAAAGGCTGCATGTTGTTAGCAGAACTGGGCAAGGCACTTTCGAGGGTACAGAAAAGACTTAGGAACCTAAATTACTTTTCAAAATAGACATAGGCACCTACATTATCTTTTTCCTTCAGATTTTAAAGACCTTTTTCACTGATTTTCAACAGTGCAGGTACATGCCACAGTGCAGCCTTTAGCCCTCACAATTCTGAAGAAAAACAAATCCAACAAACCAAACAGTCCCTTTGAAACTCATTGGTTTGAGATATAACTTAGTAAAAAATATACCACAGGATTCCTTTCCTGAGAAGGGAGAGAGAAATATGAATTGAGCCAAAGGGAGAAATGGCCAGACAGAGTATCTGTCTACGATTTCAGATCCAAATATTTCAGTATTGAAAAACTGATGTGTCCTTGAAATTTTGTTTCTGAGGAAAATAAAACCTCTCCTGTTTCAACTTTTCTCTTTTTCCTGCTGGGAATTGATGAAATATTCAGGAAAACTCTCATATTTCAAATAGGAGTCTTTTGTCACTTTCCAAGAAAAACTTTTCAGCACTCAAAATCCAAAAGAAGATTTCAATATAAGCCAAACTGAAGGGAACGTCTTATTTTGCTTCCAAATTTATTGGCAAAAATTCAAATCTTTCCATTAAAAGTTTGATTCTACCTTTGTATTCGTATTATTCTGGGGATAGAGCAGGGGAGATAGATTGTGTCTGGAAACCAGAGTTTTGTTAACTCACCCACGCTATCGGGGAATCATTCCTTCTGCACCGTTAGAACAGCATGCTGCCACCGAGAAAACCTCCTACATTAGATATTAAAAAATAAACCTCATGCATATACCGGATAGCTGGTTAACATGCGTCGGTTTACCTCTTTTCTGAATTTTCCAGCTCCTCTATCAGAGATGCCATTCACTTTCCAGCTGAATATTTCATTCAGGAGCAAGGGATTCTTTTTTTGGATAAATATCTGTCACTGCCTCCTATCAGCAGTAATTAAAGTCATATGATGCAGCCCTCAGCATCACAGGTGATGATGTAGTTGAGCAGTTCGTGGCTGTTGTTGGTGGGTAACAAATTCTTTTGGGGAAGGAGATGACAGTCACTGTACTGATAGATAACACATTGCCACCTCCTGGAGCCTCCCAGGACAGAGAGGCCACCCAGATGTACCATCACCCTATACCCGGGATGGAGTGAGTCATTTGTATCAGCAGGAGATATTGATGCTGGAGCAATGCAACCCTGCTTATCAAGGTCAGCCTGCACCCTCCAGCGTAGTCTTTCCCCAGCCCCACGCCTCCCTCAGCCAGCACTGAGTTCTGTTTTCTCTTGTTCAAAGGCCCTCTGACCTTCCAGCTCCCTCTCCCTGACCTCCCATATGGACCACCTCATGCATCCCCATCCAGCCCAATCCACCTCTCCATGCCCAGCTCCTTAACCCATCACTCTGCCTCTGTATTGGACACACGTTATTTCAATCCTGTCCAGTAAAGGAGTTTAATTGCCTTTAACATTCCTGCAGAAGAAAAGGTGGCTGTGACACCCAGCCATTTCATCACAGCTCAGACCACAGTTCTATCAGCAGCAGAGCAGGAGCTGCTGATGTGCTCTTTAGCAGTAGCTTCCTGAACCCTTTCAGTCAGCCAAAACCCATCGAGCCATCGACGCCTCTACCCTTCCCCTACTGGCACCAGCATTTGTGTGGGAAATGGGATTGCACCAGGAAGCCAGATTAAACCTTGAGTTTGGGGGTCTTTTTTTTTTTCCTGCATTAATTTTCAGTGTGGCAAACAAAGACTGCTGGAAGGCAGGGGAATCTGTAGCACAGAGCACAGATATTCCTTGCCTCACATTACTTAGGATCTACTTGGTAAAACCAGGAATTTAAATAGCAGCAGTGGTAGAGAGGAAGAGGAGAGTCCCAGACCCTATGCCCCCCTCTTCTGCTCATGCATAACACAGCCCATAAAAATCTCCAATGTTTAGGTTGCCAAGGTTGAAGCAACCTCTCCCAGCCATCCTGGCTGCAGGTGTATCATTGCTTAAAGCTAAGTCTTTGCATGTTGTTTCGCAGTCACTGTTGAATGGGAAGAGGTTCGTTCCCATCTGGTCCAGAGCTTGGGCTGGATCTGCTCCTCTGGAGAACTTGGGAGTTCAGGCTAAGTCTGCATCGGAGCTTTTTAAACACGGTAGAAGGTGGAGGAGAGAAGAAGTCCTAAGCGTTGCTGGCAGCGCAGATACCAGTGTCATGTACGGTCGGTAAGATGCTGGGAGCTGGCTGGTCCATATCTCAAGTTTGTCTATGTGCCCTACAGTCACCTTGGACCATGCTGGACACAGTATTTACAGGAACATCTACTTGGCATCTTACCCATCTGTTAGAGTCCTATCTCCAGATATTTTGTGCTATTCATTGACTGCAAGCTAAGAAGAGGCCTCTGTGATGATTTTACTGAGTCTGTCAAATAGCAAAGGCTGATGAGTTCCCCTTTGCATGACCTTTATCTATGTGGAGCCAATCCCATGCAAACTAAGCTCTCCACTCATGGTGTTTCAAGGTTGAGATTTTTGTCTGGTTTTCCAGCAGGTCTCCAAATCACCATCATGCCCTAGGGATGCCCAAAGGAAAATTAGACCCAAGACATTTTCCCCTTCTAGTGAAAGGAAAACCTGAATCCAGCTGCAACACGCTGATAATGTGCTCTGTCGCTGCTTCTGAAACTGAGATCTCTTCCTCTTTCCCTCCCACTGCACCTAAACTCCTCCAGCACTCAGGAATACATAGACCTTATCTTCATTTCCTCTTCCAAGGTGGATCTTCCTTGTAGCATTGACATGCCTTAGCTATGTCCTCAGGTCATGGTAAGGAGATGGACAGGCTTCATTTACTTTAGATCGCCAAACATGTGAGATTCCCCATTCCCAGGAAATTCAGGGGAAAGGGGTAAAGCGATATTCCCAGGTAGCCCTACAAACCAGTACATGTTAAGCTTAGTCCCAGCGCAGCCAAGGAAGAAGTGGCAGGAGGCTGACAATTTAACGGCATTCTCTTGTCATTGCACCATTCATCCACATGCCAACACAGACATCCTTCCACCTAGAAACGCACACGCACAAGTCATGCAACACAAACCACACACCTGTCCACTGCACTGCTAAAGATCCCCACTCTCCCTCCAGAGCTAAAACACCAGTCAGAGCATGGAGACCAAACAGCAGAGATGATGGTTCTCATTTTCATTCCAATTCAGTTCAACATCCTTCAGAAGCAAAGCCACGTACAGGCACTGATAGTGGATTTCATACAAAATAATCAGAACGCAATAATATTCTCCCCAGTAACCGTGCTGGCAAAAGCCTAGGAGATGTTGACATTATTTGCATCTTTATTGTTCCTGAGCAGTAGAGCAATGATGTTGTCGTGTTTTGACTAAATAGATGAAGAGAGATGTTTTGTTGCTTCCTTGAGTGTGGAAAGATTAAGCCCAATTACACATTCGCTCCATCTCCCCCCATTCACACATACAGATTCCACCTTTGCAGAAATTGCAGAACCGCCCTGTGAGTTATTTAAGGCAGGCATTAAAGGAGAGCAAGTATCATTTGCGTGAAATGGAGGAGAATGACACCCATCAAGCTGGATTATTATCATTTTGTCTAGACAGGTCGAGAGTGGTGGTGCACAGGAGGTCTGTGCTTTCCCAGGAGGCTCCACAGTCCCGGTCCCAGCCCTGGACAAGTTCTGTGTGTCAGCATTACCACAGGGCCTATGGGAGCCTCACTGTGTCCTCCTTTGTGCTGTTTGAGAAGAAAGGACACCCTTCCCTCCCCGGCTCTGTAGGAGCACCCAAGCAGACCATGAAAGCCATTGCCAGGGTCTTTGAACTGCTTCCCTGTAGAGATCACGCGTGGGGCTGCAGCACAGCTGTATCTGCAGCATCCCCGTAGGGGACTTGGTAAAAACAGGGGCAGCACTAATTATTCAGTCAAAGAGGATGAAGCTCTCACTCCAAATCTGGTGCCTTCTAGAGGGAACCACAATGCAGCACACACCCTGGGTGGGCCAAACACCCCTCCAAATTTGCAGATAGCTTTACAGAGCAGGTCTCTTCATTCCTTCCTTTTTTTTTTTTTTTTTTGCTATGCATGTCCTCAGACAACCCTATCCTTTGCAGTTCCCTTGCCAGGGAGGAAATTACGATGTCACTTTGGCTGTCAGGCTTCTGGCTTGGCATCAGCAAAAGACCAGGGGAGGAGGAGGGCCGGGGAAAGGGGAGGGGGCATGCATGGGAGGGGGGAGAAGAGGAAGGCGAGCAAAGGTTTGTGCAGTAAAGTGGGAAACAGCTGGTGCTGCAAAATATGAATGGCAAAGGGCCAGAGCAAAGGACAAATTTTGCTCTCTGGCCTTCCCACCTGGAGCTGGGGAAGAAGGAGCCCTTGGTTGAGGATCTGGAAGAGAAAATTAAAGTCCAGGTGGCAAGGCTGACTGAAGGTAAAAGGAAGCCTGGTTTTCCCCAGCGTCCTAAAAAAACTAATCATCCTTCGCCAGCCTCAAATCTGGTTTTGAGGGTCCTGGCCTGTGAAGTTGGGACCTACACGCAGCCTAAAGCTGGGGTTGCAGTGGGGTGGGATGGATGGAGTTAACATGCCCATCGTGAGTCCAGGAGGACAGTTCCCACCCTGCACGGTATCTCTCCACCTTTCCCTGGCACTCCAGGTCTGGAATTTGTGCACAAGGGGGCCATGCCCACAGCCAGTACCACTGAAGAGCACAGCCCTCACAGGCACACACAAAAACACCAAAGGATGGTGCAAGCCCAGACCTCCTCATCCCACCTTCTGCAGGGACCGAGGTCCGCCAGCTGTGTTGAGGCCTTGTCCTAACAGCCTGCTCTCCCGCGTCTCCGCGGACGCAGAGCTACTCAACCCACCATGTAAACAGCACTCGCCCGCCTGCCAGATGCCCTCATGCGTCATGGATCTCTCTCTCTCTCCGAGCAAGGCAGTACACAGTCCCACTTCTTTCCGGCCTTCCAGGTGATTTATTTCAGCTCCCTGACATCCTTCTAGGAAAGGGGCTTTGCTAAGGTACTGACAGGTTTAATGCATGGCAGCAGCTGCTCCTTCTTCCAGATACATTCTTCCACGAGTTGCCCCACAAGTTCCTCTCCATCCTCCTCTCTCTCCTCCAGTCATTTCCAGCCTACGGATTCCTAAGGGACCTGCACTCTTCTAGCGAATCTGAACAAGATATCCAAGAAAAGTAGATTCAACTGCTCATGAAGGCCTGCAAGCCTTAGAGCTTCATCCTATCATTGTAAGATACAGGAGATTTACAACGAAAAAGGGTTCAAAACAGCAAGTGTAGATTATTCCTTCTTATCCTCTCTCATGTGCCTCAAAAAGTCCAGGGTTTCAGTGAAACTTCCTGAACTCTTTGCAGGGATCAGGTTCATCCACCTGTCCGTACACAGGTTCACCTCTTCCTCATCCCATAGGTATCATCTTGGCCTGTCTGAGTGCACCTGCCACGAGGGTACCCAGGGATGGAGGAAATATAGAAGAAAATTCAATAATGTTCTCCATGATACTTCCTCTAGAACTTGGTCCTATCTAAATTGCATCCCACCCTTTTTCAAATACGCTGCAGAACAAGAAGGACCATTTACTTTCTGCAGAGCAGCAAGGCGAGAGCCGGCTTTATTTACTGCTGGCAGCAGAGTACTCTTTGCTCCACCCTAACATAAGGAGCCAAAGACCATTAAGGGTAGTTAACAGCTTCCTGGGCAGAGTGACCACATGCTGCCAGGGCTACATCATTTCTCATTCTCCACCCTGGAGGAACTGAGCTGTTGCCAGTTAATGTGTCTTTTGCTCACGCTTTTCCCCAATTTCAGTAAGACCAGGAGCAGGAGCAGATACTGTTGGCATTGTTTGCCCCTCCTTCCCACCGGAAAAGAGAAAGTTTGTTAAATCCTCCCAATTGCAGCCACTTCCAGTTCTTAGTGAAGCTGATCTAATTGCACAAGTTGTACAAATGCAACAGAAAGATGGTTAAAACCGGAAAGAGATGACCATCACTTAGCAAGAAGGCACAGAGGCAAGAAGTAGCTTTGGTTCCATAATATATCTGCTTTTTAATAACAAAAAATAACATCAAGGCCATATTTATGGGATGGCCTGGGCTTTGGGCCTCCAAGGGTCTCCATGCCTAGAGCAACATATTTCCACGTGAAGGAGGAACCCAACATCAAACATCAAGCTGGCATGCGGCCTGGAAATGCAGGAGTGATCGCTTGATACAGCCCAGCTGGGCTGCATGCAAATAAATCTTCACACAGCAGTTAAGCAAGTCCGGGAGATGGATGTATTACCCTATAATAACTGACCCTGCAGCGTGAGGGAATTTGTAGAACTGGTGTATGGTAAGATATCTGAACCGGACAAGATGTCCTGTCAGACACAAGACCCGTGAAACATTGCTGTTTCTATGCTGATTAATCCATTATCTATTCTCTTTTAACATGCCACGGGGCTACTGAGCCAGAAGTCCTCCCTGCCCTCTCTCCGATCGAATCACACCTCCTACCTCGTGCAAGGTGAGCAGGGTCTAAGCTGGTATCACTACACGGAAGGCCCCTGGGGTGACAGTTTGGGTCATGGGATGCAGCATCTCAAGGGTTGAAACGGCACCTGGCAGTTTTCTCTCTCTGGTTCAGTCCCTGAAGGGTGAATGCTGTGAGCTGAGCTGTCTTCTGTGGACGGGAGATTAGATCTAAGAAATGAGCGCTGCATTTTCTGCTCCCACCATCACCTCCTCCAAGGATTCAGGAAGGCTTTCAAACAGCACGTTTTGTCATAAGCCACTGAAAAAGAAAGGTTAGTTGCTTCTCTCCCTGGGTTGCTGCTACTTGAAGGCTGCACATGGAGGCAGCAGTCACAAAGCCACCGTCAATGGCAGCTGCTTTCAAGTGCCATCAATGCTCAGTGGAAAATGGGGAATGAGACTCGCTAATTAGGCAGACGGCTAACTCTGCAATTCTACTTTGCCAGGATGGTTTTGTCTGCTCACCTCAGGTGAAACTCACCCCCGAGGTAAGAGCCTGCATAGAACTGTGCATAATTTCAACCTTAATTTGAAGACATAACAAGTGCGCCAGCCTCGTGTTGTCATGGATTTTGCTTTGTTACCTCCCTTCTACCAATTTATCAACCCTCTTCCATCTCAGCGGGACCCCTCACCCCTGCCCAGCCATTACATCCTATCCAACAGTGAATTTTTAAATATCTGTCCCTTTCCACCCAGGGGGCAACACCGTACTGCCACCCATACTGCCACCCAGGAATGATTTGGAGTCTGCAAAATCCTGGCATAAAATTCCTCTACCTTTGACTGGGAGATTTGTGCTTGTAAGTCTTAGTCCTACTAATATTCAGCTTTTGCTGATCCTTGGCTTCTTTAGGACTGAGACATGCCAGTAGCTTTATGAAGGGAGAACAATAGCCTCATCCCCTGATTTCCCCGCTGGCTGCTTGCCTGGACGGTCCTCTGCACCCTCAGGGAAAGAGTGCATACTTCCCTCCCACTCAGCTTTCTTCAGCGAGCAATTTCTATGGCGAATTTGAAGTTAGAAACGGGTCAGCAATGCTTATCTGCTTCTAATATGGGCAGGATGAGACTGTTTCCCACCCCCAGACACTTTGGTTGAGAGACACATTTGGATTTGCACTTCACTTCTTAAGACTGGGCATACTTCCTCTCCTTTTGGAAGCATTTCTTATCGATGACAATAAAAGCAAGGAGTCTCGGGTCATGTACCCTGTGGTCCCTGCAATCTGTGGTCGGACCCCAGCTATCTCCAAACTGGCAGCTGTGGCTGGCGCGACAGCTCCCATGGGCAGCATGGACACCTACCAGGGGGTTACCACCCTGCAATAACCCACATCATTACAAGCTACTGATTTCACACAACCACTGCTGCACCTACTTGACAGCCAGGATATAACTGCCCCACGTCAGGTATGTAGTGCATCAATACCTCTCCCTGGTTGTCTGTGCTCCTGGGGTCATCAGTGGAGAGCAATCAGCATGATCTAGTCCACGCTTAGGTGGGCTAACATGAAGGACTTGAATCACAGACATGGCTGTTTTAATTCAGTAGAGGGTGTCCAGACACCCAGACCTGCTAGATATTGCCAAAGCAAGGTGAAACAACCCCCCCACCCCATGGTCTTGGGTGAAGACGTCCTGGAGGAAAGCCATCCTCTTGCATTACAGCTCTTCTTCTGCCACCCAGTGAGACATAGCAATGGGAGAACTCACACGGGCTGGCTTTAATGCCCCGGGTCATGGAACTGTCACATCTGTACCCACCAGACTCACCTGAATCTCAATAGGAGCCCACAGGATTTAGGTGTATTAGAAAAATCAAATCTCTTTTCTTTCTCTCCAAAGTCAGGGGACTTCCAAAAGATTTTCTTCTAACTGGCTTTCAACAGGTGGTGCTCCAAAATCCATTGGGCACCCTGGGAAACAGGTCCTGAAATGCCAAGCTCTTCTGCTGAGTTTGAGTATAGAGCACCTTGCCCCAGGGGACTGACCTTGCTCAGGTCTCTAAAAGCTGCCACAGTTAACAGTGAAAAGATTAGACAGTTCTTCCCTGCTGAAATAGGGTTTAAATGGCTGCGCTTCTGCACTTCTCAGTGAGACAGGGATGGCGATTGTGGGGTAGGAGGGGTGAGAAAAGCTTTGCGATTAAGTGATTGAACTGAAGAAAAACATTCTTTTGGACCTATCTGAAAGGTATATTTTTCAATTTTTCTCTGGCCAATCATTTGAACAAAATAAGCCCATTTTGTTTACTTGGGAACTTCTTTCCATTTAAAATAAATACTTTTGTGTTTTAAGTTGAAGTGAAGCAATGGAAGAAATATTATTTCAAAGGTAGATATCAAACTGGTCAGTGGGGGAAATGAATTGAAGCTTTTCTTTCAGAATTGTCTGCTTTGCTTATTCGGACCCGAACAACAAACTAAGATTGATATAAAGCCATAGCTTATTGCAGGTGACCTGAAACTGTATCTGTCAGTGTAAAAAGTTTCAGGAGAAAATGTTTTCTGAGCTCCAGCAATGATTGATTTAGGACCACAATTAGGATTTAAAGCCCGGGCCACATAGTTTAATCCACTTTGCCCAAACCCAGCCAAATCTGCATTGAAAACGACCAGGGTGGAGGAGAAGAGGGGGTTCAGAGAAATCTGCAAGAAAAACACAGACACAGCCTTAGCAGACGCTGGCATCCACTTAGCGTGAAAATGAAAAAGAAAGCAATGTAAGACTAGGACAATTAGACCCTGAGCAATGCAGACCTTTCCAAAAATGAAAGACAGCAGGGGGAATTAATGGGCATAAATGCAACCAAGTAATTAATTGATAAATGGCACTAGAGAGTTTTCTAAAGAAGAAAAGTCCAACGTGACTTATCTTTCCAATGGCAGGAGACAATTTCTCTCTTCTTTCACCTTGCAGATAAGGACGCAGAACAGGGATCTTTCAGTTTTGAGGCTTAAGAGGGATCCGGAAGTTGACAAAAGAGAAAGGAAAAAACCCCATGTGATAGGAAGGAACAACGCAGGGGCCTGTTAAGCACTGAAGCCGTTGTTGTTGACTGAGCTGCCAAAGCTGGAGAAGAGCAGAGTGCAGTTATTTACCACCAAATAATGCCTCTTGCAAGGGTGGGAGGAAGGTGAGGAAGCAATCCTGCTGCAAAGGCAACAGGATTATACCTTGTAGGGGAGAGGGTGACCAAGAGGCCAGTGTCACCCAGAGCTTTCTGGATAGACCCTCTCACCTTCCTCACTGGGCAATGGGGCAGGTCTGCAGTGTGGGACCACTTCTTTCTTCTGCAGGTACAGCTTCACGGCTGATCACTCAAGTATATGCATTGCCTCCTTCAGACAAGACGAAGCCCAGCAACAGGCTCTCCAACTCCTCCTTTTGCTGCCCCCATGTCAGTGGTAAGGTCTCACACACCACCCCTGCCAAGGTGCCTAACCCCCCCCCCCCCACCCCAGCTAACCTGCACGGTCTACCACCTCCTGAGACACCTTGCAGGCAGCTCTGTGACTGACGATCCCACAACGGTGCAACAATGATTTTTTCAAGGCTGAATAAGCCTTAACATTGAGACACTTCCCCTCTGCCCCACCAGACGTTTATTTTTAACAACCAGACTGAATCTCTGCATGGGACCTACCCCTAACTGGGACCCTCCTCTGTGATTTCTGCAGGGTCTACTCATACAGGGTTCCCTTCTGAACCATGCACGAGGGTTTTCTTTGTTTGGAAAGCAGGGTAGGGCCGTGAGGTGGCACAGTGCACCCCTAGGTCTCGTTCCTGTATGGACAATAGGATTTAGCTAGGACACATTTCTGGTCCTGGGACCTAGGAAGACTTTGGCTTCCCTAATCCAGGAACCATTTCTCATCCCACTACCTTGTGGTAGTGAAGTAGGGTCTACAAGCGGAAATTATTATCTGACACTCTGACCCTTTGTGGAGCAATTCCTCGCTCCTCAGTCCCTCTGGGTACTAGGAAGACAAAACAGTTCAGTGGCTATTCATTCTTGTCATGAAAATAGGTGTAATCTCTGGCCAGTGCACCAAGCCAATTCAGCAAAAACGTGCACAATTGCCCTTAGCTGAATCAATAACCCCCCAGCTTCATTGCTGGAACAGGTCACTCTCTTATCAAGGGAGAGCTGAAATCATTCATAGGATGCTCCTGGTTTCTCTGTCCTTGCATTGCTTTCCTGAACTCTGTGCAAACCAGAGACATGTCATTTAGATTCTATTAAAACAAAGCCTTCCATTAAAGGTGCACGTTCACATGTGCAGGAAGAAAAGACAGGAAGAGAAAAGGAGGAGGTGGCTGGGTGTCCTTGAGGTCATGTAATCTAACAAATCACAGAGAAGCCATTAACACCACGAAATGACAGGAGGCAAAACAAGGCAGAATGTTAAGTGCCCGGCGCTACCAAATCCATCAGCTGCCCCCATTATTCTGATGGTGTGTCGGTGTAGTGTATAATCATCAAAATTGGTATTCTGCTGCAAATCATCCATCTTCTGCTTTCACTCCAGCCTGAGTTTCACTGGTCATTAGGGATCAAGGAGAAAGTACAGAGTCCACTTAGCATCGGTTCTTGCATAAAGTTTCCCGGGCCCTCCATGAGATGTTTTTTTCCTGAGAGAACAAGCAAGCAGGGTCCTAAACACAATCACTTGTGTTGTATTTTTGCAAGGAGGGGAAATAATTGGGAAAAAAGCTCAATTAGCCCGAGTCAAGAAGACTGCAAGCACAATTTGCTTTCGGAGATAGATGGCAGCAAAGCTACAAACATGCTTGATCTTCAAGGCCTCAGGGCTGGATCAGTGTTCGGTAGAGTCTTTGTCTCATTTGCAGACCTGCAGTGCTAAAAAAAGTGGTGCTTTTTTAGCATTTATGGTAGCGGCATAACCCACATACATGCACATACAGCTGTCACTCTGGGGAGATGGGGCTTCATCCTCTGAGCTGGAAAGAGACCCCAAGAAGTCCTACAAGGAGGGACCAGTTCTGACTCAGCACAGAACCTGTTCCTCCACCACAGCCCAGGTTTTACAAGACTCCCTTATTAAAGCTGGCAGTGATTAGTGGTTAGAATTGACCAGACACTAATGCAATCAGCCCTGCCCTTTCTCTGGAGAGGAAAAGAGGAAGGGCTCTGAGCAGACGCTCCAGACAGCTGATAGAGGTCCTTTCCAACCAGCACCTCTAGGATTCTTGGAAATGGATGAAATCCACATTCTGCAAATAAAGAGATGGACTCGCCCCATCCAAGGGCCACAGAGCTTTGCAAACCAGGGGCTCTCCTTCAGAGGCAGGGTTTTCCCTGGGGTCATTTGCCAGCCACTGCACGGTCATTCCCTCAAGCTCTATTTGAGAGGCCTCCAAGCAGCTCTGCTCTCTGCAGGTTAGCAAAACCCTCCAGGTAGCAGAGTCCAGGTCAGATTAAATGCTACTGAGACCTTTTCAGTCAAAAAGTGAGAGCAGGGCTCAAAGCTCTTTTTGCACCACTCTGGCCTGAAATGTGTTGGAGATCCAGCCTACAGGCATCTAAAAGAGCAGTTATGCCACTTTTACCTGTGCTCCTCCCATGCTCTAGCCTGACCACAAAACATTTCCAGTGCACTGCCCAACTTCTAAAAAAGGAGGCATCATCTGGATGCTTGGGATGGCCCAGACCCAGCCCTGCAAGCCCTGGACAAGAACCTGATCTACTGCTGAAAATACACCAGAGCTCCATTTAGCTACATGCAAAAGCCTGTTCTCTGACAGGAAGAGAACAGAAAAAAGAGGAGCAATCATTTCCTGTCCCAGAAAACAATGTTTTGTGAAGTTTAATGGAGAAAGTTCTCCAGTTGATTGTTTTGTGGGCTTTTTTAAACTATTGTGCATGTCACTCAATGCCAGGGATTTCAAAGTGTGTCATCGTTGATTTTCTTTTGTCATTAACTGCCAGGTTTGGGGGGTGGTTCAGAGCTGAGCCGGAGGAAGATCGGAGGCAAAGCTGACGTGATTAAGACTGTGTTTTGAAACCTTTCTGCATTTTGTTTAAATTGATTTTCTTCTTCTTCTTCTTCTGCTCTAAAAGCAGAAGGAAAAAAAAAAGAGCTCCATACAAGGGAACATCAAAGGGAACTAAGCTATTTTCACTGCTAGCATAAAAACGAAAAAACATGCAAAGACCAAACTGCAAGACTGATGCTAATTAAGTGTCCAGGAACAGAGCCCCACAGAGACAGGGCACAACAACCGACTTTAATACCTTGCCTCAGCCTTGAGGGAATGGAGAGGCTAGCAATACAAAAGCCTCACACTCGCAAAACCCTCCTGGGAAAACCACCGTTGAGGAGACAGTGTGGGTAAAAATCTTGCCCAGAATGATCTGAGACTCAAAGAATGACTAAACTTTGTCTTGCGGTCATGGTTTGTTCGTTTGTTTGTTTGTTTTCTGGAAAGGGCAGGCAGGAGGATAAAGCCTTAAAGAATGAAACAGAAAAAAAAATCGAAAACCTACCTGTTTTTTTTTAACGCCCAGAATTAAATTAGGCCGTTTATCCAAACTGCGTTTCACGCTGGATTCACTAAGCAAAGCCAGCCGAACGTCTCTGCAGGCGAGACTCTGGCCTTCAGACACCTCAAGGACTATTAGGTGTTTGACAGCTGCTTTAGTCCAACAGAAAACAAATGTCTCCTGTCACAAGCTCACTAGATAACGCCCTCACCTGCTGTCCTGCATCTGTTTGGCCTGATGTGCATTCACCACTGAGGTGCTGCCCCAACATTCGCATATCCCACTGGAGACCCTTGCACAATGGGAGCAAATCTTCATGGGGCTGCCACGGCCCATGGCATTGCAGGCCTCAACAGCTGGAGACTCTCCATGCCAGCTTCTCCATGGACAGGTCCTGTCCTGCAGCTGGGTTTCCAAAATCCTGGTCCGTCAGATCACACGCAGGCTCTATACCTCTACAGGCTCACATACCTCCAGCTCTAGCTTCCAGGCCCAGTCCGTTCTCTCTGCTCACAGCCTGGGCAAGCAACCTGAGCTGTTCGTGAGGTCGAGTTGCTGCAGACTTTGCCTTCCCCTGTCCCTTGTGCTTTCTACCCTTCTTCCTTATGTCATGTCCAAATACAGGCCATAGAAGTGCAGCGAGACAAATCACGCTAGCAGAGTCTTGCTGCAAATCCAGAAGTGTAACTTCACACCTTGCGACACAGTTTGTGCAAACGTTGCATCTAGATGATCCAGCTGGGAATCAGAGGGTGGTTAGTCAGGAAGGAAGGGGGTATTGCACAAGTGCTAATGTTTTCTTGTTCTTCATATACCACTGGCTGCAGAATAACTGGCTTCCCATGATGCAGGTGGATATATGGTGGCAGGCAATCCCCGTGTAGACATTTAGAGGTGCCTCTTAGATCAACCCTTTTGCACTGTTGTCACCTAAGATGACTGAGGGACTCTCTTGTGTCTTCACCTATTACCTAACAACCACAGCTAGAAGCAGCAGAGGGACCAAAATGGACCGTCCTTGGTTGAAGAGAGCCTCAGAGAGGAAACACATTCCTTTTCAGCCTAGTCCCAAAAGCTATGACCGTACTAGCAAATTGAATAGCGAACTGAAGTCAGTTGTCTGTGCTGCTGAGATGTTAGCTCATTCCTGGCGCACATTTGGCCTTAGCACGGTCCTATATGATTCCTGCAGAGGTCAGCCACAAGCATGACCCGAGGATCGTTCCTGGCAAGCAGCTTGCTGGTCGCCACCTTGTTTTGGAAAGTGGAATTTGATAACATAGATGAAGACTGCTCTGTGCCATTGACCTCAGGACCCCCAAAACATTCCCAAGTGCATTTAACCTACCAGCACAGACATGATCGAAGCTGCCTCCTCTGCAAGCCTCGGGATCATAAAGTGCATCCATCACAAGAGGCTGCTTTGGACTGTGACTTTGGACAGAAACAGCTTTATTTTTCTAATGCAAACCCAATAAAGACAAAATGATCCCTTTAGGACAAGAATTTCATCCTTATACCCATTTCTTCAAAGCACCTTTGGATACCAAAGAAGTGGCAATAATAGCAATAAACGGCCCTCTATGCTATTTCATTTTACTGTCTAGGGGTTCATCTGGACTAATTTTAACCGACTAAACATTAAATGTCTAGACTAAGCTATTCATCCAGGCTCCATCCACAGCCCATGGAGACAGACTGACACTTTTCAAGCACTTCTGCTCCCCACCCTTGAACACCTGCTGTATAAGGGGAGGAACCACCCTCGGCAAGAGCCGGGCTCGTCCCATACACCACGGAGGACGAGGGAGGCTGCTCAGACCAGCTCTGCAGTCTGTGGCGGGTAAGCTCTATCCAGACTCTCTAATCCTAAACGTGACCACAGAGCAGGACAGCCCAACATAGGGTAGAGGCAAGCAGAGCTCTGAGAGCAGAAGCTGGAAGAAAGTGGGTCACTAACATCGGAAACGTCACTTCCCCATCGCACAAGAAACAGCACCCGGGCCACCTCCAGGGTCCAGAGCGCAGGACCAGGTTTGGAGTGGGAAGAGACAATGTCAGACCTGTTCAACAGCTACATTGAACCTTCTCTTCTGTTTCATTTAACCAGAGAAGAAATCCTCTGGGGGACCAATGTCCCCCCAGCTTTCCTTGTTCACGTAGAAAGGCTGGTTGAGTGATGTCCTGCCCTTCAAAGCTTTGCTGCAGCTCAGCATAGTAGGTAGAGCTGTGGGAGAAAGCCCACGGGCTTGGAGGGGCTGATAGCATATGCAGCCTTTCGCATGGGCACCATCAGCCCAATTCAGTCGCTGGCTAGTCATCGTTGTCCTCTGCGAGCAGCTCACAGCATATCATCAGCCGCCATTGTGTGGCAACCCCTAAACCAGCCCCACTCCCTGCAACTCTTTATTGGCTCCATTTTTCTTTACCTGACCCCTGCCTTGAGTCTAACCCTATCTAGTCCCTCTCAAAACAGTAATGCATGCCACAGCTCAGGGGATTGAAGGTGGGGAGCTCTTAGCCGAGACTCTTTGCTACCACATTGATCCCAACTGCTGGTAGAGCCATTGGGTCTGTCAGAGGCCCGGGCATGGCAGAGTAAGTTCAGCACAGGGACCGACTACTTGTCAACAGGGGCTCATTTCACCTCCAAAGGTCTTCATCTTATCCTCGTAGGGTCCTTGTAAGGTCTTTGCAGGGTCCTTAATTCCCAAGAAGCATTAGGTTTCAGCTTCGCTTTCTTAAAAGGATCGCTTACACTGGGAATAATCCTTGAGGATGCCCTCGCTAAGATGAGGGCATTGAGATCCTCCTGCAGAATGGAAAGTGATTGCAGCAGAAATAAATCTGTGGTGTAATAGGAGCAGCACACCCACTGGGCGAGTCTCTTGTAGGACCCTCACAGCCCAAGTCCAGGTTGCAGATCTCATCCTAGAATCCCAGGCTATGGCACTTAGGTTTCCTGTCACTCCACACATGCTCATCCCATTTATACCAATTGAGCCAACAGCTCACTGGCTGCAAAGTCTCCTTGGCAACAGGATCCTTGGGCTCTCTCAAAGGTCTAGAAAAAAATATATATATTTTTTTCAGAAACAAAAGCTTTTTCCTTCCCACCATCACCCACAAAGCTGATACCTTCAGTCCTGGGAAGGGCTCCAACAGGGGCCTGCTGATCTGAGAAAGACGGTCCTGTATCCCAAAGGTGGGTCAAGCTGTGTGTGCATGGCAGGCACCACTGGGGACCAAAGCCCTAGGCCAAGGGTGTCACATGAGATAGTAAGCACTATCCAACCCAGAGGCTAGATAATGGGATCCCCACCTCAAAATGCATGCTTCGGCGCACATCCCCCACACGCAGGATTTATGCAGGATATTCTGCTTTTTCCAGCAGGCATAGGTTACTTTAATATAACCCAAAAGCTCTGAGAGAAAATAAGGTCTACTGAGGAGCCGGAAGGAGAGAAAAAAAGCACTCCGAGTTGTGTCTACCTGGGCAGCAATTCAGTAAGTCTTGCTGAATAAGGCCAGGACATCTCTTCTTTCATTTATACATCTTACCCGTTGAACTCCTTCCATAAGCTGGACACCTGGGTCTCATGCAGCAGTTTTTTAGTCACACTGTGATGTTTTTTCCCCTTCATTTCCACATCCTCTGGTTTCCCAATTTTATTTCTTCAGAATGGTTTAGTTTGATCGTCCGAGACCAAAATATATGCTGCACCTGCTCTCTGATAAGCAGGTACAGCCTTCCCTTTGCTCGCTAACTTTTTTAAACCACGACGGATAGGAGAAACATTTTCTTTGCATAGAGATGCCATGGCTCCATGAAGCCCTAGGGGTGAATTTGGGGCAAGAATCCCTCCTCCATCTGAGCAGCAGAATCCTCACTAGCTATCCCATCTCTGCCTGGTCAAGAGATGCTCAGACACTTCCCACATTAACCTGTTGCTGGGGACCTTCCAGCAGGGGATGGGGGAAACACTTCTCACCAGATTAGCCTCCTCGTCCCATTCCACAGCCTGGCCCCAGGTCAGCCTTGCTTCAGAGAAGGCAGTAAGGTAAATATTCCCCTCATCTTTGTCCATATCCCTCAAGCCCTGCACGCTCCCAGTCCCCGCAGAGACAAGAAAGCCGCTTTAGCTTATTCCCCAGCAGCTGCTCCCTGCATACCAGCTTCCCTACAGGTAGACAGAGGAGGTTTGCTAAGACCAGGGCTTGGTTACCCTGTAAGGATTCTCAGGGCATCTGCCACCAGCCAAGGACCTGAGCTCTTTTCTCTGTGGCAAAGAAGTGATAAAGAAGCTCTGACAACTACCCACTTCCCATTGCAACCTTTTTCCCTCCTTCCTAGCAAACAGAGCCAACACAGAGCAGGGTTTCATCTCAGCTCCAGACATTGCCCAAACTTGCACTGATTTTGTTCTTTTATTGCTCTGAGTAAGGATTTAAAACAGAAAGGGAAGTTGGAGAAGGGGAGTTGCTTCTTGCTTTGACACTGCTGCCACAAAAGTGCTCCGGCTCCAGCTCATTTTGTACTTCATAGCACTGAGACTTGAAAGACACTCACTTCTTTAAGAAATACTTGAAAATTAGAGAGATAAGAGATCAGCTTTAGGCAACACTTCAGTGACAACACTCAACGGGACCGCAGTCTTTAGCATGTATGTGTGTGTATAACATTATAAATTTATTTCTCACTTTCTCTCTATATACATAGAAATGTTGATGCAGTGAATTAAAATCAAGCTGTGCTTTATACTTTCATTTTTAACAGGAACATTCTTGGCTCCAAGGAGAGAGCTATCAGCTCCCAGAAACAGCAGAAAGGGGTGGAGAGAGCAATTGTCTTTTGCCAAAGACAAATAAAGTAAAAAGAAAGAAAAGGCACTAGAAGATGATGAATGGTTTGAATTCCTAAGCTGCAGGAGCCTCTTCATTAACTGCTTCACTGCCTTTTTTCCTTCCCTTTTTTTCCCTTGGCTCTGTGTATGCATCTCTCTGCCCGCAGCTCTGAGCGTCCACATGTGTGGTGCCTGCCTGCAGCTGTGTGCTCCCACGCTAGGTCTCCTTCTGCTTCATCTTTCCTACCCTGGGATACAACATTAAATGAGAAAAATAAAAGGAGGATGGCTATACACCATCAAGGAATTTACCTGACCTGCCTTGAGCAGTAGGGGACAGAGTAGGCCTGGTGCTGTCTGCAGAAAGCCGGACCTGGAGGTGTAGGGGGATGGTGGGACGGACACTCCTGAATTGCTGGATGCTAGCTGGCTAGCTCAGGTGGTCTAGCAATGTCACCTAGGGCTGTACCCTGTGGGACAGGGCCTGCCCAGTGCCAGGACATGCAAGGACGTGCACAAGTCTACCTGCAAACCATGTGTACTTCTAAACTCAGTGCTCTATCAGCAGGCAGGGAACCAAGGAGGACGCTATAGTCCACACTTCTTGACCAAAGGAGACGTCTCCAGTTTGCCTCAGAAAAGCCCTCAAATTCTGCAGTTCACCGAAAGCCATTTGAACACTGGGGACCCTTCCCCTGCCCCCTCCACTGCTTTGCTCTTCATCCACATCCCCGCTCACCTGGAAACCCCTGGAGAGCCCAAGCAGGCCAGAAGCCATGGAGTGTTCAAGTCGTCCCCGCACATCCTGGAAAGCTCAGCCCTTTGCTGTGGGTCAGGACTTGGCCTCTTGCTGTGGCTCCCACACCCCATGGTAACTGGGCAGGACATGGGTGGGAGAGCAGAAAGATCAATAGCTGCATTTCACAAGTGGGAGACCTAAGACAGGGAGATAGATACGATGACTTGCCCAAGAGCAAGGAGGATATCGTGGCAGCTTCATCACAAGCGCGATGGGCAACAGCAACTCCCTGAAACGACCGGGGAGATAAAGTCCCGAGTCCCTTTCCCACTCCTTCTGCAACCTGGGCTTGCTTTCTGCTCCATGGGAAAAAGTAATTTGTCTCAATGAGCCCATTAACGTGATGGGGCAGCTATTCAGGGGCTATCCACAGTCTCACCCCTTCGCTAGGGACAGTGACTTAGGCCAAAATGCCTTTTCCAGTGCAGAGAGGAACCCAACAGCACTGTAACCTCCGAGAAACCACGTTCTCCATTAAAGCAGCGCGGGCTGCTGTGAACAGGCCCAGCTGGCTAGAGGCGAGGACTTTGTTTTATTAAAGGAAATGCTAGAAACTGAGGTGGCTCCTAGGAAATGCTGTTGATGAAAAGACAAGTGGCTACCTCATGCCAGTCTCTTCGGTTTGCCAAATTTACCTTGGAAATGGTTTACGTCTCTGCTTAAGAAGAGGGCAAGAAGGGAAAGATCAGGGCTCTGGGATACTGGTTTCCTCAGAGAAAAGCTCTGCTTTAGGGTAAACTCAAGAGGGCCTCTGTTACAGTCTCCTGGGTCCCCAACACCTTCAGACATCCGAATTGTCTGTGTCTTCCCTGCAGGAGATAGAGCCACCGCATCCTCCTGCTAGTGAGCTACATCAGCCCCGCCTCAAACACATGGCCTAATCCAGTCCTGGTGTCCCAGCCAGGTCCGCCTGTGACCAGCAAGTCAGTCTCAAGGTGGAGGTACTAGAAGAAGTTGGCTGTAGCCTCTCCATCACCACTAGCTGGGTAAGCTGGGTAGTGCCAGAGCTGTTTCCCTGGGGCTAGCTGTTTCACATCTCCTTGGCATGCCACCCCCAGGTCCGGGAAGGGCCCAAATAAGCCCTGTCACCTCAGTGGGCCCTTTCTCCTGAGTTCTAGCTGTGCAGTAATATTCCCTGGATAGCTGGTTCAAAGGAGTCCACCGTGTTAAAAGAAACCCTAGGAGATATTAAAACACCCACATACACGCTCCAACATCCCCTAATGAGCCCCAGTAAGAGTGAAAGCATCCAGAAAGCCCAGAGGCCCCTGCTAATTTCATAGTAGGCTGGATCATGAGCTCTGAGTTCTGCTGTTTGCAAAGCACCTGGTGCACTGGGACCTCTTAGAAGTCTTAGAAAGAATATTAATGGAGATGAGACACCAGCAAGAGAATAGCAGATACGCAGAGAAAGACACACTGCTGGAGATGACTCACTCAAGTTACCCCAGCTTAACTTCTCTTCCATTTCGTTTGCATAGGAGATGGAGTATCTCAGTGCAGGAGGAAGAGGGAATCCCCTGTAATTCAGATAAAAGCTGGAGAAAACATTTGTACTACTGGGAGAAAGGCACATGAAGATGTTCCCTGAAGCAGTGTGGGCTCTCCATCACTGGAGGGTTTAAGAACAGAAGGGCAATTATAGTGGGACAGAGCAAAGAGCTTACACAAGTCTCCATTAGGGAATCAGGCTGAAATCTGCAAGGAGCTGCGCTTTGCTCCATCTGTCTTGCCTTTCTTCTGAATGTCCGCATCTGGCTGCTGTTGGAAATAGGATATCAGACCACAGATAGCAAGGGGATGGGCCCATCCTGTCTTTCAAGATGTTACTGAGAATTAAGAGCACGTAAAGCCCTTGAATTTCATGTAGACACTCTCTCCTGAGGGAGCCACGAGTTTTTTTTGTCTTTCCCACTTTGTTCTCACAAACTCTCCAATGTGGTAAGTACAAGTACCACTAAATAATGAGAAACATGCATGCTAAAGGACTGGTCAAACCACCAAGTACGCACTAGCCTGAGTCTCTCAGCCTCAGCTCAAGAGCTGCCCATAGGTGGAGGCACATATCTCCTGTAATCAGGTGCTCCCTTAAGCAACCAGAGGAGAAGCAGCAAGGCCCAACTTACCAGCAGATTAAGTGTTTCATGGATACTTTTGTCCTGAGAGGCAGGCAGGCCAACGCTGAAAACTGCAGAAGGGGTAAAGCAGATTTCAGCAGTCAGGGTACTCTGGTGCTGCTCTTTGCCTCCAACTGCGTACAGAGATAGACATGGTATATGATTTGGCCTGACCGTCAATAAAGCTGGGAAGAGACCCCAGAAAAGCTGAGGTGATGAAGGTAAAACTGGTATGAACCTCTGCCACAAACCCTGACCGCCAAGCCCTAGGGAGACTCAAAGACATTTAAGCAGCAGATGGGACTTGTGCTGCACGTCTCAGTGGCCCCAGGTTTTCAGGGAAATGACTAAGCCAGAACCAACACTGCAGGAGCCTTCCCCTTTCCCTTTCCCAGAGCACACACTCCATTAACCAAGAAGGTGCCTTTGATGTTGAGGACATGACACAAGGAAGGGCTGTGATTTTTAATTCTCCACCATGATTTTCCAAAGGTACCCAAACCACGTGACCCCTTTACCAAGGGGAAAACTTCACTTGAGCAAACTTCAAGCTCAGCTAGCCATCACAGGAACTCAGCAGCTTACATGCCAAGCTCACACTTGCAATGGGTCTGCAGATGCTGAGGCAGGCAAGGAAAGAGCAAGAAGGAAAGCTACACTTGAGGATCTGGTCCCTGGAAAAACCCAGCAGCAATTCAGAGGTAAGGATGAATACAGGCTTTCACGGTCATCTGCTGCCATCTAGTGTTAACTGAACACTCAAAAGCCTTCCCTGGATTCATGAATTTCACTAACCAGGCCCGAGGTCCTGCCTGACCCACGGACCACAGGCCACATCTTACATGTGTGGGAGCATCAGGATGGACTTTTTCCCCCTGCATTCCCTGTAGCCACGTCCAGCCAGCCAGAGCCAGGAAACAGACAGTTGTGTGCTGTCCCTAAATGACTATCCCTTGCACCTCTGCTCTGAGACGGGAGCTGGCTTGCAGCTCAAGGCCAGAGGATCTGGGTTGGTCCATTCACATGGACGTGCCCCGAGAGGGCTGTACTCAGCACTAATGGTTCTGGGGAACAGAGCATGTGACTGGTTATTCCACACCATGGCACAGCTTTTCTGCCCCAAACAATTCCACAGGTCCATGCAAGGACATCTCCCAGGAAGAGAAAGGATCTTCTGAGAAGGGTGAAAGCATCATTGCTCAGTACTTACTATGCTGCTGAGTAGAGTTCTAGATCTGTATGACCTAGCAGGATCCCTGAGACCAGAAATGGGCACTTCCATTAACTCCTTTCTAGACTAAATGGCTACCTCTAGCCCACCTAATGTACATGTCCTGGCTCTGCACCACTGGAGAAGGTTGGGTACCTCTAGATGAAAATTCAAACCTTCTAGGTGGGTAAATCCCTATCTGTCCCCATCCACAACAGGAGAAGGGAAAGGGGAGCATGATAGTCAGATATGTGACATTAATGGGCAGGAATCCAACCCAAGGGAAATGGCATCAGCTTGATGTGATCATTTGATGTGATCACTGGCCCCAAATGTAAGACACTTTCTGATTGTGGCATCGTCATCCCTCATGTTGTTCTTATTAAACGAAATGAACCAACTCCTCGAAAACAGATTTTCCAGCCCCTTCATCACTGTGGTGACTTCTCCAAACCCTCTCCAACTGTTCAACCCTCTGCTAACGCCAATACCAGACAATAGAAGGAAGGACGTCCATAAGCAGGGAGCACAGTCTCCCTTCTCCAGCAGCTCTGTAGGCTCTTACCCAAGTCTGACCAGGCTCAGAAGTCTTTGGCAGGTCGTAGAAAAGAAGAGGATCCCGTAAAGTTTTAGGGACCTGTTCATTTACTCTGTCCTCTGGAAGGCTGCTAAGAAGATTTAAGGAGTCCTTTTTGACTGGTGGAACAGCCTCATCTCCCCATCCCAATTCCTGTTCAGCCAGTGAGAGCCACCAGAGTAGTACTTTGCAGAGATTTGAACCCCATCCCATAACGTGCTTCTTTTGTAGCACTGGTGATAATGAAACACCAGCACAGTTTCCTGAGGTTCATCCCTAAGCCGACATCACAAGCAACTTTACATGGGTTGGACATGTCTCAGATCCCATTTGACCTAGGACAAATCTTTCTAACCCAGGGTAGCTGACGTGTTACACACTGTGGGACCGAATGAACCCCAGGTTCAAGGGCTAACAGAAGGGGCTTCCGAGATGTCTGTTTACACTGCCATAGTGGAAGACCTGGAGTTCTTGGTGTCTAAAGGCTATCAGAACTTCTGAGCAATAAAACAGCCAGAGGAGCCGGAAGACTGTACAAAGCCATTGTTCTCATTTCAGACCCTGACAGAGCCACATGTCAAGTCATAGGAAAGTGGCACGATGTAGTACTGTGCAGGTCAACAGCACCTTTGATCTGAGGATTGTAAAGCCCTTTCAAGACATCAGTTTGTTAAACCTCACAACACCCCTGTGAGGTAGGTATTACCCCCCATTTTACAGACGGGGGAACTGAGGCACAGAGAAATGTAATGACTTGGTCAAGGCCATTAGGAAAGCCAACGGCATAGGCAAAAGGTCTTCCTGCTCTTGTTCCTGGCTTGTGGCTCCTTCTCCTTTTGGACAGCAGAGTGTTAGCAGCTCACAAAGCCACCGCTGGGCTTGTCCCATGAGCAGGAGACTTGCAATGTTTTTGGAGGGCTCCTGAGCCCCTCGAAAGCACCCTGGTAACCAGCGACCACCAGCAGCGCAGACATTAAACCATTTCCCGGATGGCTGCTCCTTGCAAGTACAGTCCCAGGATTGTCACTGTTTTCTTTTTTTTTTTTTTTTCAGTCAGAAAGAAGGCCGGGAAGCATCTGAGAACTTGGTTCATCATGCAAAAGTCCCAGCACTGCCTAGCACAGTTCAAACTGGAAACCACTTCTTTTCTCTCATTGCAAATGGCTCTGGAAACAAGGCCCAGCATTGAACTCTGGTGGCAATGGGTGGTGGAGGGTCCCACCAGGACTAGAGGAGAAGGAGGAGGTAGCTAGAACGATATTACACAGCTTCCGCTGGCACTGTCCTCAGCATTTTTCATCAGTGTGGATGCTTACTTTTGACCCCAAGTCACCCCATCCCAGCTCATGTGCAACATCAGTAAGAAACCAAGGCTGGCAGATAAATTGGCAGGAAAGCAATGCCAGGAGTGGTGGTGGAGTCTCCAACATGGTAATCCCACCACCAGTCCATCTCAACCCTTAGTTACATCATAGTACCAATTTCTCCTCTCAGTCCCTCCCTATCCCCCTACTATTGCTTTTGTGCTGAATAAACATACTGTCTTATAAAAATAGTCCTCTGGTATTAAAATACAAAACAAGAGAGGAACAAAAGAACCCTGGTGCCAGCAGCAGTGCAAATCAGGAGAGCCAGCTCAGGAAGGATGGGCTTAAGGTGTCCTTGGTTTGTCATTTCTTCAAGGGGAACGAGGTTGATTGAACTTTGATGGTTGGGACCGGCCTAGGCACAAAAAGAACAAGAAAACAACTCATTATAACGAGAGCAGAGAGACCAGGCATCCACCATCTGCACTACAATCATCCTTCCACAGCTCAAGGAGAGCAGATCACCTGTTATCCCTGAGATCAGAGGAGATGCAACCTGGGGCTGTTTCAGGTCACTCCAGCATCACGCAGGCAACCTACTCAACTTGGACTGCTTTGGTGCTAGGCTTCAAATCTAAACCTATACTTTCCTACTTCCCTTATTTCCAGGTAGCAGAAATAAACAACATTAGTCCTAGGCTAGTGTTTAACCAGAGGCCATTCCCTCACAAGCAATTCCATTCCCAGTAAAGGCATTGTCCTGCCTGGTGTTTGGGACTCACCTTTGAGGCGGCATTGGCCTGTAGGAAGCAAAGACAAACAGAGTGTCACCAGCCATCCCTTCACTCATGTGTCCCCAACAACTTGCCAACAGCCCCCTCCCGCTCTGGGTGGGGAGACTCCACGTGCCCGCTGAAAGGTGGCACCTCCCTTAAGCCCACAGGACTCCGCAAGCCCTGAAGACCATTACCTGACCTTGGTCACGTTACCGCAGCCCCCTGACATAGGTGACTCCCCTAAACCTGCATGCAAGGACCCCCAAAACCTTAAAGGCCTTTTTCCCAGTTCTCTCAGACTTGGTGGACTTTGAAGTCCTTTGTAGCCCAGGCAGTAGGGCACAGACCTGCACACCCCAGAGCCCAGACTATTCCTCTTGTTCCTCAACAGCCCAGCCCGGACACATTAGCTACGTCAGGTAAGAGCAGGAGAAATCCAGGTTACCCTGCAGACACCACAGGGCAAGGGAACAAGGGGCAGACCAGAGTGCACTGCACTCTGCATCCAGATGACATTTGGAATGACCCCTGAGATGTGACCCACAACACCCCCCACACTGCCTGCCTGTAGGACCCTGGTGGGAGGCAGCTCAGCTCCTCCTCTCAACTTACTTGAACGGCCTCGTGCAGCGGCTAGTGGTGCTTGTACCCGATGACCTGAAGTTGGTAGGAGGGACCATGACCAGCAGGGTCTGTCCATGTGCAGGAGACAGCTCTTTGGCCAAGAGTGGACTTCCAGGCAGCGGTCGACAGGGTGGCTGGTGCTTTGGGACAACCTGAGATCAAAAAGTGCATAGGGAGAGACAACATCCTTCAACTTCCAATAATCTCCTATAACTCTCTCTCTCTCCTGCCACAGAGCTGAAATGCCTCAAAACACAGAACAACATGGTGCCAATAACCAAACTACCTTAAAACACTCATTATCTACTGGATTTTCTTCACCATTGCAACAGACTTGTCTCTTTCGGTGGCGTGACAGCTCCTTAATAGTGTCCAGTAACTCCACAGAAGAGTCACAGGTGCCCACGTCTCTGAGGTTCCCAGAGGCAAGACGGGGATGGGATGCACACTTTCTGCACACACACAAGCCTCAGCACTGTAGGGCCATGAGCCACCAAACGGTGTCATCTAAAAGGATCCCATCCAGGACATCTGGAAGGAAAATCTAAGCTTCTGGTGCCAGAGCTAAAACAAAACATCAAAGACAGGCCCGAGCACTCTCTGCTTTTATGTGGGGTGTCTGAGTACCAAGAGTCAAGCTGTGCTGGGCTGGATGTTTAATTGTGCAATTAAACATCTGAATTTGTGGCAAGCTGTTCTGGGTGGCAGCCAAAACCAGGGAATTCTTCCAAGCTCTGTGGGGAAACATGGCCAGCCAGCAAAACTCACCAGTGGGGTCCTCACGGGACTGCAAGGAAGAGGTTTCTTCGGAGGTGGCAGTTTAGCATGAGACACCACTGTTTTGGTGGGGACAGCAGGTGATCTGCTGACTGGTGGAGGTGGCCTAGCAGGCTTGTGGTCTCTCAGAGGCTGAGGCATGGAGTGGGGAGCTGGGCGAAGCGGGTGGACAATGTTGACGGGCTGGGAGCCGTTCTGGTGAGCCCTGGGTTTGTGGGGGAACGCAGTCCGCATTGCCTGCAGGGACAAGAAAAGCAAAAACATGGAGAAAAAACATTAACTGGTTTTCCTGGTTGCTGGAAAGCAGAAGTCCCCTCGTGGTCTGGTTACTAGGGAGTCACAGGAGGAGGACAGGGTACTTATTCCACTTCCTGGCACTGACCTTTCACCATCCTGCCCCAAAGTGAACACAGAGAGCACATGGAGAGGAGCAAGGTGCCAGGGTAGGGCTCAGGAAACCTAGAGCAGGGACAGCTCTGGTAAATCCATCCCAGATTTCCAGTTGCTGAGATGGGAGAAATCATCCTTTCCACCCTGCTCTCAGCCACTGTGGCCAGGCTCAAAAAAATCCATTGCTCTGTCTTCCTGAATTCTGTTCTCCGAGTATCTCTCCCAAATTTGCAAGAGCTATAACAACCAACAGCAAACCATCTGCCTTCCTGGAGACTCAGCGAAAAGCTTTCAGTAGGATCGCAGAGCCCCTGCTAAGCTTTGCCATGGTGACGTGGAAATCTCCCTGTGGAAGCTCCTGGCAGAGGTGAAACCTGGCCTTCACCGGGGTCCTTCCGAGCAGGTAGAGCTCTGATGATTCCCTTTTGGCAGGGAATGTGCCAGGATGTATACTACAGCCCAAGGGCACACAGCTAAAGGGGGCACTGCAAGAGGCTTTGCATTTCATTTGGGAGCGCACAGCTTTTATTTGTTCTACATTACAAATGGCTAGGAGCCTTCCTTCCACAGGTGGGCAAACTCGGGGGTATGGCCTCACTGCACATGCACAGCCACGCTGGGACCCTGTTTGAGCTGGCAGGTCTGCACAACACATCCCAGCTCAGAGCCTGGAGGCAGCACAGTAGGCATCAATACTGCCCAGATCCTGACTCGGAGAAGTTGGTCGTCCAGGCCCAGCACTGCACCCTACTCAGCAGCGCCACCTCTGAAACCCAGCTTGGGGTCAGGGCTGCCCATGCCAGTTTGCGCTACGTCTCGTTCATACTCAGGGCACAGCAGCAGTGTTTGCACTGCGGAACAAGAGCAAAGCAAATGGTGCACTGTGAACTCACACCTTAACTCAGCAGTACTGACTTTACACCCCTGACTCCTGTGTACTTTTGCTAGGCTCAGCTCTGTGTAACGCCAGGCAGAATACACCCCTGCAGTCACAACCCTAAGGAAATCCAGGTGAAGAGGCATCCTTTGACCAAAATGTTGGCTGAACAACCAAATCCTGCACATCATAGGAGAGGTACACAGCTGGCTGGGGCTTGGTACCACCATACAGACACACAGAACGGAGAGATCCTTATCCCCAGTCTGCAGCTTCTGAACCTCAGTCACCCCGAAAGCCACCAGCAAAGCAGTTTTTGTCTCCGAGCTGCAGTCACAGGTGTGGTGACCCTCAGCCACCCGGTCTGAAAGTCTCTTTCATAGAGACTTTGCAGAAACACATGCAAAGCAGCATGGAGTACCAGTTGCTAGCTCAGTGGCTAGAGAGAGATGAGGTCACCCACAATTATCAGTCCACAAGGAAGAAAACAAATCTGGAAGGTGAGTTATTACTTACTTTATTAGTGTGGCAGGAGATGGAAATGTCCCGTAAGGTGAAAGCAGCTTTGGAAGGGCCACTGGTTACCTTCCGATTGATGGTTTTGCTCCTGCCCAGGATCACAAACATAAATTACCAACGATAAAACAAAGCAACCATCTCTGCCACAGCTGCCTCCCAAGAGAGGCACATCAGAGATATCTTGTCTCCATTAATGGACAGGCAGATGTCTTCCAGTGCTAGGTTAGTGAGAGCTATGAGTCTGCAGGAAATAATGAGGGTACGGTGGCATTTTTGAAGTTGCCTGTGATATAAAAAGAGGAAGCTTATTTGGTTTTGAGCTTTTTTCTCAAATGCTTGCAGGGACTCTGAGATACATGTGTCTGCACCTGTGCTGGGCAAATAAGGGGTGGGAGGAAGGAAATAATGAGAATATCTAAATGCAGAGCTCATTTAGAGCTATTCCAGCTCTTGCAGTCTGCTAGGAACAGATGGCAAGCTGGCTCCTCAGTACCAGGCCACCTTCCTCATCACTCTCTGGGGTCATGCTATCCCTGATAGATTATTCCTGTCCTCTGCTTGTGAAGGAGCTGAAAGCTTCAGACCATCCTTGGGAAAAGCTCTTTTGATCTCAAACCTTGCCTAAGCTCCTCCATACACACTCAGAATGTCAGAAAGTGAACCAATGCTGTCAGAATCGTTTGTGCTAGGATGTGACCCTATTTTTTCCTTGACAAGGAAACCCAGAAGCAAAACAGGGCAAGATTCACACCAGAGCCTGTGGCTCCAGACACCGTAGACACAAGCCAGTCTGCATCATGTCCCATGGACCAGGACTCATTCCTTGCAAGCTTGAAAAGGATGCTTGCAAAGGACTGAACAGCTACAGCTGCCCTGATCTCAAATCCAATTAACTGTTGTCCCAATTCACCATTTGCAGGGTAGTGAAACGTTTGCTTTACAGGTTAACCAGCGGATTAGACCCAGGATGGACACATACTGGCTTGTATGCACAAGTGCATGAAGCCAGCTGAGACCAGCTGCCCTTCCATTGCAGTTAGACAGCTCGGGGTTCAAGGTAACATGTCCTGCCATCCTCAAACAGCATGGGGTCCTTGCACTGTGTTCTTCCATATTTTTGTCCAAGGAGGGCTTTGCAGCTTTGCTGTGGCACCATGGGAGCACAGATGGACTTCTAACCTGGCCCTGAGCTGACTCGCTTTGTTAATACCTCCTCTGAGGACTGGAGCTACCAGAAGAATGGGATCCCCTGACAGCTTCCAGAAGCCAGATGTGGACACTGTAAGACCTTGCATTTCTCCCAAGTATCTCACGACCCCAGACGATGGAGAGCTAACTATGCTGTGTCTCTAACTTCTCTGAGTTCACACTAGATTGAAATAGGCCCTGCGCACCCATTTCTCCACAACCACTTCTACCAAGCTGCACTCTGCCAGTGGCAAAAAAAAAAAAGGTTTCAGGGCCTCACTGGGTCCTCAAGAGAGGAGGGATTCAGGATGCGTCACTCACTTGTACGTCTCGTGGCTCCTCCTCATCTCCTTTATCCATTTATTCAAGAGCGAGTTCTCCCGTCGGTACCAAAAGTAGATGCTCATCAACAGGGCCGGGAGGAAGAGCAGGAAGATCAGCAGAAGGGTGATTAGGATGGCTTCATGATCTAGCAGGGAAAGCACAAAGATGAACAGGGCTGGGAGAGCTGTTAGCCTGAGTGTTTGCCTCAGCAGTGGCTAACTTCAGAGCATGGCTCAGCGTTTAATATGGTGCAAATAGCAATCCCTTCTGCCTGCTCCTGGCCACCTAGGCTAGAGATATCACTGCTGAGCACACCTTCAAAAAAAGGGAAGTAAACAGCTCTGTCTGGAAGCCTCTGATACCAATGGGTAGCCACCAAATGACTGGAGCTGGGCTGACAGCATTATCGCTCCATCTCCCTGTCTTTGTGGCATTGCTCCAGACTACCAGAGTCACAAGGCACTGGGCGCTCCCCCAACCACCTTGGCCACTTGCATCATGCTGAGGAGAAGTCAGGACTCACTGTCACGCTGCACAGGGCCACTGTCCACGCTGCCACCCAAGCCTGGCTTCTCGCAGTACGGGGGAGCCCAGCCAGCATTGCAGTGGCAGTTCTTGTTGCTGTTGCAGACCTATGGGAAAAGAAGGGTTGGAGACCATAAAGGGCAATGGAACGTATGGAAACGGTAATTCATACAGTGAGGATGAGATCAGATGGCCAACAGGAGGAATCTAGGCTGGAGAGGCATAAGGAGCTTAATCCCTGCCCACATCCATCCCTTGAACATCACTTGGATCATATCTGTGTTGCCTTCAGAGCTAGAATTGCAATGTATGGAGACATTTTTTTGCTGACATTTATTTCCCTGCTCTTTGCAGAAACCTTTAAAGACAAGTATCTTATACGCTCAGTTTTCACACCACTTGACTAAACAAGCCCAATATCCTGAATACTGCTTGGGAGGCCAGAAGTTTGTTAGACACTGGGTCTTTCCCTTGGAGTGTTTCCCAGGGATCTATGCCTTTCATAAAGCAGAGAACGCAAACCTGAAGCCTTAACAATGCTGAGCAGAATGAAAGGATTAATTTAGGTGACCTGCCTAGGACCTTATATATAATCCCACGGTGATTTTCTGCAGCAGTTTGTTGTTGCCTTATATGACAAAGCCTAGGTTCACGACCTAAGGAAACCTTGCTGGTAGAGGTCAAATCTTTGTAGACTTTAAGCTTTGGACAATAGTGGCTCCTTCTAGCCTGTGAACCACTTCCCTGTTTTACTGCAGTCTCAGTAGTGTTTCTGACTATTGCTTTGCTCTCAGAGGGAACAGGCACCTGCTCTGAGCTCTGAACACTCTCCAGTTCAGAGAAAATACCGATTCAAATTTTGCAGATGGTCCTTACATCAAGGATGATCTTCTTCATCTAACTTGGACACAGATAGCAGAAATCTCAGCTCAGTCTCACCCAGAGCTCACATGAATGTGATAGTTATGAAGAACAGGTGCTTGCTGCATTGCAAGACTCATCCCTGTGGGAGATGTTTGGTTTTGCTTAAGAATCTGAGCTCATCTCAGGACCCTGCTGTAGGTCTCAGACAGTAACTCACCCCATGGCCGTTGCACTGGGAAACACACTTTTCCAGCTCAAAAAGAGAGGCATTCTGGCACCGACGATCTTTGCAAACCTGAGAGAGTGCCAAGAAGCCAAGATTAGAGAAAGGCCCAGAGACAGGGAACAGCGATCTTCTGGCTTCATAGATAGGAGTCTTCTAAAATGACACTGTCCACTGGAAAATGCAGGTCGGTTAAACCGTATTATTCCAAACCAAGGCACTGATTTCACTCCAATTTTCAGTACGCTCCAGGAAACCTCGGCCATCCTCAGTCCATGCCAGTCCTCCAGAAAACAGCCAACACATCTCCCACCTCCCTCCCCTGACAACCCACCTGGCAGCTCCTGGAGACAGCATTTCCCATCTGCCCCTAAAAGGTGGGCAGAATCTGAAAAAGCCTACTTTGGCTCTTCAAAAACGGGCATCCTTTCTCATGAAAATGTCAATGTTTTGGCCTTTCATCCTAAAGTGGGATGAAAATTTCCCAATTAAAATGCCAAACAGCAAAGACCCTATCTCCCTAGCCAATTCTGTCTGGCCTGCATCCCTGCTACCATGTCATCTACAAAGCCTCCACCGTTTCTCAGATGAGCCGATCCCTCTCAAAATATTGAGGGATGCAGGGACTGTAAAAGAGACTAATGCTTAGCTAGCAGCATCTACTTGGATCAATCCTCTTGATTCCTAACACAATTTTCCCTTAGAAAACTGTTCATTCATTGACAAATTGCCTGGAATTTGCCAGTAAGTTTATATACAAGAGAAACATTTTGGACCTCGACCTACAAGCCCACCACAGCTGTAGCATCCCTGTTCATCCCAGCTTAGGTTAGAGAATACAGCCTGCCTGAGGGCACACAGGCCTCTTCTCTGCTTGTGGGCCTCACCAACCCATCTTCCCAAGAGGAAGCGTCATCTGTCAAGTCCTGAGGCAGGCACCTCATCTTGCTGGGGTTACTCTACTTTGCATTAAATAGCTAAATAAACACTGGGGAAAAAAAGAGGGATTCAGTTACCCACACACAGGCATCTGTTGCCATGTAGAAACACCCCATCTGAGAACTCCTCGTGAGGGTTCATCTCCCAAGATAGAAGAGGGAACTGAACATGGGTTCCTGCACTCCAGGTGCTGCTCCTTCCCCAGGGACCTGCTGCATCCCTCCACCTTTGGGAAACAAGGATGTCATCTCCTTTGCCTTTCCTACCCACGCCCGAGGGGAAATATACCCAAGAAAACAGTCCAGAGAACAAGATGAAACTCACAGGGCATTTAATTTCAGTTGAAAAGGAAGAAAATTGCTTGCATCTGATCAGAATCGATATTATTTGTAATTGTTGTTTCTTGTTTCCCTGCTAAAGTGGTATATCAGTGGTTTGTACTGTCATTGCCAAAGACTGAGCCAAAGACTTTCTCCACCAACACTTCTCCTACCAGCAGAGACTTCTGATTTTGGGGATATCTGCAAATTTGGGTAGAACCACTTCCTGTGGCCCTGCTGTCACACGATGAAGCTGGACCTGGGACAAGAGGCTGAGGAGCTGATCTTCCCAGCGCTGCCAGCCCATCCTCAGACCCCAAACCTAGGAAGAGGTACTCACCATCCCATCTCCACATTTCGTCCCTGTCATCACCAGCCCAGGGTCTGAGAGGTCTTCCTCATCATCCTTTGCAGTGTACATGTACGTGCCCCGGCACTTCACTTCTCGCCCGTTAAACCGGATGGTGGTATCGATGGAGACTGTGTTGGTCCCCTGGGGTTTCTTGGCCGAGCTCTGGCACTGGATCTTGCCACACATAGCATCTCTAGGAGGAGAGGCGCAGTCATGAGGGATGGGGCCTGCCCACTGCATCCTGCTCCTTCCCACAGAGTCGAGGTGAGGGCAGGAGATGGGGTAGGAGATGTGGGCAGCGGGCACGTGGAGCTGTGTCTTAAAGCAAGGCTCCTGGTACCCCAGCCCCATCCCAGGTGGCTGACGCCTTGTCTTACACACGCCATATGGCCCCAGGAAAGCTGTTCCTGGCTTCATGGCACACCGCTAAAGGGCACTGCACACTCGACACCTCGTCATCCCATGCCCCTGTGCCTGCTGGCTCACCTTTCTCTGAATTTTTTCGCCACGGGAGATTGTGATGGCAGAGTCTCAGCTGGTTCAGAAAGGGCTTTGATAAATTCATGGACAGCATAGAGAGATGCTGAAGGGAACAGGCAGAGATGTCCCCTCTAACAGCCCAGTGGATGCTGAGGAGCACAGGGGAAAAGACTGCTGATGCATTCCCTAAATTAGTGTCTCCTACTGCCACTGTCCTTGTTGATTTGCCTTTTCGGCTGGGGTGCGAGGTGATGCTTGGCGGACCAAACTCCCAGCAGTGATGAAGACTGAGCCCAGGAAAGAGCTGGCAGCTTTCTCAGGTTCAAAAGGGAGCTGGCCCAAGGCTTGTAGCTAAGACCCTGGGGTACAGTCCTAGCATCCCCGGTGAGGGGGTAAGCACTAGGGGGCTGTGGGTGCAGGAGGAGGAGACAGGGCACCTGTGGGCATCTGTTTTGCACGCACCTCTTTTCACACTTCACGTAGCGCCCTTGGCTGTCTTTGCCGCAGTTGCCATAGGTATTGCCTGCCATGTTCACGTCCTGGAAACAGGCATCAGGGGCTGGCCAGGCACCTGCCAGGAGGAACAAAAGATCCAGCATAATCAGTGGCCCAGAAAAGCAGCCAGGAGGGAGAGGGGAGAAATACCGAAACTGGTAACAGTGTTTGGAAGCTTATGCAGAAAATACCGTACAATGGAGTGCTGCTGCTGTGAGTGCTAGGCTAAGAACAGCACAACAGGGGTGAAACCCTTTTTGCTCTGGGGGCTTGTGGAGGATTTCAGCCTTGGGGGAGGCTTTCCCTACAGCTGCCTACTGCAGCTCTCCTGCAGAGGGGCACAGCGCAGTGCTGGCCCCAGGAGGTGGCAGCATCGCTGCGCAAATGGGGACCGGGAGAGCTGTGCGCACTCTTATGCGGTGTGAGCAGCTGGGGTTGTGTATACATGGGGTGCGGGCAGGGTGTCAAGCACATGTACATGGGGATTGTGCAGTGCGTACGCAAGCCGTATGCAGTATATGAGCATACACTGCCCGTAGCCCTATGTAGCATGGGGGCCATACGCAGCACAAGAACCATATCACCTACGGGCCACATGCAGCACGGGGACCATACGCAGCATTGGAGTCATTTGTAGCACATGTGCTGTATGCAGCATGGAGGCCATATGCAGCCTATGGGCTATATGCAGCGGGACGCCATCATGGCATGTGGATGGGCTATGCACAGTGCACGATCAGCCACCTGCAAGCGTGCGTGCACCGTGCCCACAGCCCTGCCAGCCCTCCTGCGCCAGCCTCACATACTCCCAGCCCCGGATGGGGCAGCACACACCATCCATCCACCACACTCCAGCCCCATCGGCAGCAGGCACGAGTACCTAGGCCCTTTCCCAAGCACAGACGCAGCGTTGAGACCCGACGTGGCTCTTGCTCCAGGGAAGGGCTGCAAGGAGGCAGGGCTTGGGGTCCAGCAAGCTTACCCGGTCCCCAGAGCTGGACGCATTGCTGGTGGTGGGTCATGCACATGCCGTTGTTGCAGTAGGCCTCGCCATAGGCACAGGAGGAGCCGTCCAGCAGGTAGACATTGGCCGGACAGTAAGGTGAGGCACCCGTGCAGTACTCGGGGAGGTCACAAGACCCTGCTGCTTCCCTGCAGATGGTCCCAGCCACCTTTAGCTACCGAGGAGGAGAGAGAAATATCAGTACTGAATGGCAGTACACATGCCAAGCCGGGACTGACACTCCCGGCACAGCCCAGGGTTAGAAGCTATTAATATAGTCCTCTATGGGACTAGAAGGGACTCTCAAGGCAGATCCCTATATCAAGCCAGATCCCTGGGGCTGGACGCCAGCCACAGGAGCAGCCAGCGGAGAATCCCTGGAGGATGTGCGTTCATGGACAACCCTTCCCATTTGGCCCTAGGGGTGCTGAACTCGGGGCCTGAGCAGGGACATGTACGGTGTGCGTCCCAGGAGAACGACGGGGGCCATATGCCCCTCCTCGGCCCCAGGAACCTGCGCCCCGCAGGTGGCTGGGCACGCGGGGAAAGGCAGTGTGGGTTACCCTGCAGTTCTGGCAGCAGTCACCGTGGGCACACTGGGCCCCCACCTTCAGCGTGCAGTTGTGCGCATTGCAGCACGGGTTGGTGCACTCCTGCATGGAGAAAAGACACCACTATGGTCAGTGAGTCTGTCCTTTTCCCTTGCCCAACCAAGCCCCGCTATTCCCTCCGACTTCTTCACTGAGTGCATTGGTCTCCTCATTTACCAACGTGGAAACTAAGGCAAGGGAGAACGAGGAAGAACTGAGCACTCAGGGCAAAGTCAAGAGAAGAGCCAGGCCCAGGTTAATGGGATTCAGGAATGCGGGACTGGAAAGGGCCCTTGGGATGGAGTCCCCAGGGTGGACTCCCCCGAAGTTCCATGACCAGCGAACCCATTCCTGTTGGAAATACACCCCTCCACATGGGATGCCCTCCTCCCACCTGCCCAGCTCTCTGCAAGCATCTGAGAGATGAGCTGCAAAAGCCTCTTCAGAAGAGAGATGCAGTGCCTAGGACCATACCTCCACCTCCCCGCAGTCACAGTCTTCTCCATCTTCCAGAAAGCCATTGCCACATTTCCGGCCAACCACCAAGTCCTTGGTGTCAGGCAAGTTGAAGAGACACATGCCACCTCCCTTCTGGAAGTAGTTCTCCAGCTGCCTCTTGCTGCAGGAGCTGAACACGCGAGGGAAGGGATGTCTGTGCAGGAGACAGATGGGGAGAGATGGGAACCAGGGCAACTGGGACTAGGAAAAGACGGAAAATCACAAGTAGAGCTTGGAAATAAGGACATGGGGAAAACTAGCACAAACCCTTCCAAATGCCAGACTAGAAGCCATCATCAGCCAGATGCATCGATGCTGCTAACATCCCCAAACCCACACAGCCAAACATCAGACAGTAACAACCAGGGAAAACTACACTTCATCCAAGCATTTTCCAGAAAGAAATCAGTTGGGCAAGCAGAGCTGCTATATGCCACCCCACAGAGCATGAGACATCCAGCAAGAAACTTCTTGGAGACCCCCATGGTCTGAACCCCAAAGGCGTGAATGTTGGAGCCATTCAAACTGCAGCTGCAGGTACAGCTCCAAACGTGTCGTTACTGGAAAACAGGGCTTTTCCCATGAGGAAAACACAAACTGCCATCGTTTTCTCTTTCAAAGATCTTTTACTAGGAAAAATATGGGTACGTGAAGATCAGCATGTTGGTCTTCCTATGGGCTTAGGTATATCATTTTATGGAGAGCCATGAGATTAGGTACCCGTGGCACTGAGGATCTGCAACATGGACCTGGCGTCCTCCTTACAGTTGCAGCCCCGAGCCAAAGATGAGTGTAAGGCCGCTCTTTTCCCAGCAGGGAAACACCCACGCCTGCAGACCCACGCACACAGTCCCCGATGGTCTGGATGTGCCCTCCAGGGATTACAGGCACCTGCAGACTCTGCCGGTTCAGTGCGGGGGTCACTGGTGCAGGCATCACCTCTGTGCCTCGATCCTCTGTGCTCAGGATGCTGCAGACTCCCTCCACCCTAACCAGAAAGTCAGGTTCTACGTTACAGGGACTATTTGCCAGGGTGTCTGCTAAATACATATCTGTTATCACTGAACTGGTGATAGGAAATACCCATTTGGGATAACTTAAAAACTGCTGACGCTGAGACAGAGAAAATCCTTCAAAAAATTAAAGAAAAAAAGAAAAATACAAAGAAAAGGCTGTATTAAATAATCAACAAGGCTTGAGTAGCAATAAAAATCAGCACACACTGCATATACGGCCATGTTTCTAACAGCCCAACTGACCTTTCATCTAAGCAGCTGGACAGAAACTGGTGATTTTTTTTTTTTTTGAGAAACTGAGAATGGTTCTTCCTTAATTTTGCATAAGTTTGTGAGGCTCTTTGCATGATGCATTAAAAAGGAGGAAGCAGACAGTAAAAACGTATGCATTGCTCTCTGTTTCAGTGTTATTCTCATTTCCTCATATTGCTGAAAAAATTTTTCTTTGAAATTAGGACATCCCATTTCTGACATAAACGAGAGGGCTTTTTCTGAAGTAACTCTGAAGTCTGGGGGCAATCTCTTGAGCTGTAGGAAAAACTGCAGGTCCAAACAAATCATTGGAGGGTGAGCAAGTAAAGTCCCACAAACTGGGACATGAACATGCAAATAGGGACAGTCTACAGAGTCAAAAATATGTTTCCCACCCTTGTGGGGAAAAAACATTTCAAAAAACAATTTTTAAAGAAATATTTGGACTGAAAAGCACATTATCCATTTGAAAAGGGAGTGGGGCTTCCTCGGGGACCTGCTATTCACGTGCCACTTCTTTTCCTCGGCCAGTCTCTTGGGCCAGGTGGCACCTCCCATCACCCTGCAGGGTTCGTCATCTTCAGGAGGAGGAACAAGGCATTGCAGAAAGACATCTAGCCAGAAGGCTTTGTCTACAGAGGTGAGCAGGGGCACAGCACAGCTGAATTACAGCATCTGGTATACTGCTTTGTTCCAGGGTATCCAACTCAAATAGACGGGGGCAGGAAAACTCAGGTTTTCCATACCCAACTAAACAAAAACATAGCTACGTCTTCCTGGAAAGCAGGCACTTTTCCCCATCAGAAGCCACCTAAAAAGAGAATAAAACCTCTTTTAACAGCCATAAGACCCAAATCTGTCACAGAGAACAGATCAGGTACCAATTAGACTCACTCTGGAGCTGGCCGGGCAGTTCCCTAAAGTGAAACAGCACTGTGATTTTTTGGACCGTTATTTATTAACTCATAGACCAGGTGGGTTCAAAGAACAGGGAATAAATCGCTGCTCTTCTGCAATGCAGGGAAATCTAGGACAACTGTATTGTTAGGAGCTGGAAAACCTGATGGGGAAACGGCCTTGAAAGGGGAAGTGGCACCAATTAGATTAATTTCATACAGCTCTGAGCTGAATTAAGGGGTAAAAGCAAAGAAAAGCAAATGGAGGTAGGACGCTGGAGCGCGTGAAAGTTAATTACTGCTAATCTGGAGCATCCTGCATCAGGACATAGTGAGGCTGGCTTTAGGGACCATGAGCTCATCACACCTTAGCCCTGCTTAGCTCTGGCTTCCCCACCAGCACAGCCGCATCCTGGCTGTGGACTGGGGACCTCTTCATCCTCCAGTATTACAAGTGAATAATAACTTCACTGCTTCAGGGTGTGGGTTAGCACAGGAAACGGCCTTGTGTTCCCCAGCAGTGTCCACCTGCACAATATCCCACTGTACAAACAGTGAAGCGGAGAAGCAGCGCTGCTGGCAAGAAACAGGCCACGTAACGTGTCAACCAGACGAAATCCATTTGCCTCTGTCTCCGGCTCTTCCTAGGGCTGGGGCTGCTCAGGCAGTGTGCTGGAAACCAAACGCTGCCTTCCTCCTTTCCCCCGGCCTCCCTTGTCCTCTCCTAGCTGCTCTGTTGCCCTTTGGAGGCCTCCAGCCTGGTTCATTCCTCCTGAGTAAGGCAGGAGTTCATGGAGATGCTGTTATCTTTTCTCTGCATGTTTCGCCCGGGAGGGATGAGAACTGCCTGCTCCCCTTGACCTGTGCCTGCTCAGGGGAAGTGGGACATGCAGGGCGAGTGGGGAGGAAGGCAACCAGTCAGCTTTCCCTTTGCAATGTGGAACCAGACACACAAAAGAGCATCTGCAGGACAGGTCCTCCCTCTCTGCTCCCCAGGCTGCACGTCCGGGAAAGGCATCTGGAATTTGGTCAGGGGCTTGAGGCCACACTCCCCGCATCCCGTCCCCATCGTTGTCCCCTCTCTTACCCAGTTGCCGCTGCCATGACGCACCCGCCTTGCTCAGGAGTGGCCTCCACGCAGCAGCCCTGGCTGTCGTGGCTCATGCCGAAATTGTGGCCAATTTCATGGGCCATGGTGGCAGCTGCTCCAATGGGCTGCTCCGAGTGGTCCTGCACAAGGATGGGGGAATGCATCAGAAAGGCAGCCGGGGAGCAGAGAGAGGCGACCGCTCTGCAGCGGGGACAGAGCTCGGGGGGGGGGAAATGCAAGGTGGAGGGACTATGTCAGCCCCAGGTTCACAGCTGGATCCCGTGGGAAGGAGGAAGGAAGGGATGGAGGAGGGCTCACTGCAGAAGCGGGGTTTGGCCCCCTGAAAACCCACATGGAGCTCCCGACAACTGTCAGGGTTTTTGCTCTGCAACCACCTTGGTGGCAGGAGGGCAGGACCCTGACCAAGCTAGGAACAAGCCTGAAGAGCTCAGGGGATAAAAGAAGAGGCAATGTGGGATTTCTGGGAAGATCATCTCTGCTGGAGCCAACTACTGAAAACCCTGAGGCCTTGGAGGCACACAGCCTGAAGACCAGAAACCACAGTACCCCACACCACTACACTGCTCAGAGCCCGCAGGGTCACCAGGGCTGCTGTCACCCTACAAGGGAGTAAGAAGAAGGGGAGAAGACCTATCTGGGGTGGAGATAATCCTGCAAAACCAGAAGGCATGGGCAGGGAATAAGCAGCAAATATTACATATGGGGGGCCAGGAACAATCCCCAGTCCAAGAGATCCCAGCGCTGCTGCTAGCTGGGGCGTGTATATGGGCAGAAGAGCTTTATACTGGCCCTTTCTCACCCTCTTTCTAATTGCACGGCCAACATCTGAGTGGGATAAGGGGACTACAAGCATCTTTGCTGCAACCTAAGATGGCTGATCCTCTATGTCAGCAAACAAGACAGGATGGCAATGGGGTCCCCAAACTGGGAAGGTCAGCAGAGACCCCCACGCCTCCCTTACCATGCTAACCCCTCCAGAGTTATCTGGGCTGCACATCCCCTCCAGCGGGGCCATGCCGATGGTCGTCCCCCTGAACGTCTTCCCGCTGTCCAGACGTGCACCGGAAAGGAGAGTGAACAGGCAATCAGCGCCCCCGGCGGGGCAGTTAGCACCCCTGGGGGCACATCAGGCTCTGAGGAGACCCCGGAGTGGGCTGGGAGTTCCCTGCCCTGTGGACCCCAGGTCTACAAGGGTGCTCACGTCAGCAGCTGGGCATTGTCATGCTTCTTCCGAGACCTCAGCACCTTCCTCCACTGCAGGAAGGACCAGAGCGAGGCGTTGGCATCGCTGGTCACGGTGCACTGGTCCCGCTCCGTCCACACCTCTAGGCCGATCAGGGCCACCTTGATATTCAGAGACCTGTAAAACTGCAGGAAGGAGACAGGGATGAAGGGGACAGGGACTTGCATTTACAGCACTTCCTTATGCTCCCCCATCCTCACCGCAGTGCCTGGCCTTCAGGATCCAGTACGAGTGAGAAAGAGTTTTAGCTGATGGATCCTCATGCTTTCCCTGGATGACTGCGGGACACACTTGTCCCTAATCCACCTGCAAACTTGAGCTTTAGAGGCAAAGCTGTGGGCTCATGAGCCAGTGACGGCAGCACAGCAAGTTACCACCCATTAGTCGACAACAGCTTACGCACCTCCTGTGCGCACCTAAGCCTGTCCCAACTGTGTGTCAAGGACACTGATTTTAATCATGGCCACTGAGGTTACAGCAGGACACGTACCTGGGCCAGGCAAAGAGCTGGCACTTGCTTCACTGCTACAGCTCAGCTAATGAGTGGCAACCACTTTCCACCATCTGCTTATGATCACGATCTAAACTCCTAGCATCAGTGACATGGGAACAGTCCCTGAGGATTGCAAAAGGGGTGGCTCTGAGCTCAGGTGTTTTCCCATGCACTGGGAATGACAGAGGTGACAAAGAGGGACAGGCTGGTCGCTCTTCCTGGCCCTTACCTTGTCCACGTAGTTTGCGATCTCCACAATGCGCTGCTTGGTGTGGCCCAGGTTAAGATTCTGGTTCCTGAACTGCAAAGAGATGGGCCCAGGGAAAGGGGTTGCTACCCAGTTTTGGTACTTTCAACCCCATCTTCCCCCTCACGCCAGGCTGCACCCGGTGGTAAAGACAAGGAGGAGGACAAGGAGGTTGGCACTGGTGCTGGCAGATGCTAGGCAATAAAAGAGCCAAAACTGCTGGAGATCTGTCACTTCACTAGTGACTTTGCAGTGCTGCCAATGCTATTAAGCTACAGCAGCATCTCTCACACACGCTCGAAGGAAGCAGGGAGAGGACACCCAGAGCTATCAGGATGTGACAGTGTGTGACTTCATGTGACCCTGGGAAAAACACAGCCTCCAGTGAGGCCTAGAGGCAGTCTAGGCCTGCTTTCCCCTTCAAGGTCACATCCACATTGAGTCCTGCCCTGTGCTAGAGACATCGTAGGTGTGCTGCAGCCACAAAACTTGGAAAGTCCAGCCATTAATGATGCTGCCAACGGTTATCAGCAACCTGCTGGAGGTTGCCAGATGAAGAGCAGAGAGGGAGGCAGAGAGGAGTCCTGGCGTATCTGCAAGGGACCGTGTTTCTGCCCCTGTGGAGCTCACCAGTGTGTGATCAGCAACAATGAAGAGCTCCATGTACTTCATGGTCCTCCAGGCATCTCTTTTTGCCTGCAAGACAGACAACAAGGCTCAAAGGAGGGAAGGAGCAGGCAGCCTAGGGCACAGAGGCATGGGCCACTAGGTATCTTAGGCTCCTCAGACATAGTAGTCCTGCCCAGGAAGGACAGCCAAGGGTAGAAACTGAGGCACGAGAAGACAAGGAAAATTTGGGCAGCTGTGCAATTCCCAACCTCATCCCAGGACATGGACCTCCAAAGCCAGTTGCCTGGTCAGGACTCGCTGGGACACTGCATTCAGACACATCCACAGGCTCTCACATCCTATCATCCAGCACTCGTCCCCCATCCACATCTCCCAGGGCGCCCTGTTGAGATCTGCCCAAGCACAACCCACATGAGCTAATACCACCCAAGGCAGCAGGAGCACGGAGAGACCCACTCCCAGCCCTCTGTCCCTCCTGCGAGCGAAGGACCCAGGGATTTACCCGGTAATGCACTGGCTTGAAGAAGCGGGCAATGTCAGCTATGCTGTTGCCGAAGTCGTCGCCGTGGCCACAGGTCCCACCTCTGATGGGCAAGTGCTCTGCTCGGTAGATGATGTGATGCCCTGGCTCTGGGGTTCCCAGGGGCTTCAAGTAATAGCTGTCATTGCTGTTCACTACAATCAGGCCCCTGGCAACGAAGAGGGGAGCAAACCCCAAATGGGTCCTGTTGCTCTTTCACTCCTGCTCCCCTAGCCCTTGCTGAGGCCTCACGAACTGAGTGCACCTCAGGTTGGTTGGTACCCAGTGTGAGGGCACCGAAAAGAGACAGGTGCCCCTGTGAGTACAACCCTATGAGCTAGTATGCCCTTAGCATGAAAACCTCTGTGTTTGTAAGATCACTTGGATGTGACATTGCCTCTATCAGCTTGGAAAGTGGCTGCATCTTTCCTTCTCCATTTCCCCCACTGAGCTGGGAAATGCAGCCCTTGTTCCGCAGCAGGACGAGCCCAGGACAGCTGCAGAGCCCTGCAAGTGCAAAAGGGACCGCTTTGGGGTATTTCGAAACCCTTCCTTGGAAAGTGGGTGAGACACCAGGAGGAAAAGAGCCTCTTGGTTTACAGCAAAGCTCAGTTCCAGGGCATCCACTGTGGGGTACAGGGTCTCACCACCTCCAGATTACCTCCAGAGCTGAATTACATTGAGCACCCTGCGCACGCCAAGCATCCCACAGAGAAATGCCAGGCAAGCAGCCAGCCGAGGCACTTCCTCTGCTTGCTGGAAGCCACAAGGCTCCTGGAGCCATAACTGCAGCTTGTTCAGTGATTAAAACCCTGCAGGCTTCCCTCTTCAGGGTCGGGCGCAGTCTTCAGAGATGGGGTTTCTAGGCCAAGCCAGGCCACACAGAGGGAGCTCAGCATTGCTAGGAGATTGTCTCCGTCCACCTGGCTCACCATGACCCCAAACTTTGTAGAGGAAGACCTCCTGGGCAAAACGGACCCCAAGGGAGGCAACCGGGATTCAGATCCCACTGTCGTTCCTGCATCCTGCACCCAGATTCGGCACGAAGTATCGGGGAAGGGAAGCGATGAAAAATCAGCATCTAGTGCTTGCTGAGTGCCAAAGAGTTCCTGATGCGAGGAAGAGATGCAGTCAGGCTTGTCGGATGCACCGCCTTTGTTTGGACTTTCAGGACTTTCCTTGCTAGTTTTGGTGCCAGGGGATTTATCAGAGGAGGATAACTGGAAAAGAGAGGGCTGCCAGACCCAGCCCCCCATCTGCCCACGGCCAAGCACTCCCTTCAGCTCACAAGAACAGCAACCCAGCAGCCAGGAGTCTCCCACTTGCTGTTGCAAGCCTTCCTGTCCCACGCTCTCTCCCTACCTTATTCCTGAGCACGTGCTGAGGACAACCCAGGAGCTCTGGTACCCTTGGACATGTCCATGGTAGTAGCAATGGTCCTGGGAGAAAGGCAATGGATACTATCCATTAGAAACCTTCAGGCAGAGCCAGACAGCATCCTTCCTCTCTGCTCTCTCGAACCAGGGGGCAGAGACCTCCCTTGCTCTGTAAATAAATGCTTCGCAATACCCTGAGCTGGGTGGAGCTGCAAGCCTTGTCCTAAAAGTCACCCGACTCCCATCTCTGAGCATTCTACAGCCAGGCGAGTGGTGCTGTCCTGCACCGGGAAAAAGGAGGAATGGAGCCAGGATGCCATCTCCTCCGGCAGTTCAACCCAGGACATGGGCAACCCCTACACCGGGCTGTGTGTGCTGGAAGAGAGACAAATAGCCAGAAGTCAGGGATGGTAGAGAAAACAAGGGACGCTCAAGGCGTGCTGAATCACAGAGTGGTTGAGGTTGGAAGGGACCTCTAGAGATCATCTAGTCCAACCTCCCCGCTCAAGCAGGGACCTCTAGAGCATATTTCCCAGGATCACATCCAGACGGGTTTTGAATATCTCCAGGGAAGGAGACTCCACTACCTCTCTGGGAAACCTGCTCAGTCACCCTCACAGCGTCCTGAGCGACAGGACCAGGCAGGGGAGGTGAGAGCAGCCCTGGTGCAGGTGCTACCCTCCATGCTCTGTGCTGATTTCCCCCAGGTGCTGTATCCTAGCCAAGAGATACAAGCAGCCGCGTGCTGCTCGCATTCCTGCTGCTCGCGGCATGCGTCGGGGATGCTGCCAGGGAAAACATGTCACCCCCTTCCTGGTGAGGTTTTGTCTTCAGCCTGGATCATTTTACAGCGTGGGTTTGACACACAGCCTCTCTGACGCCACTGAGGGGACACGGGGTTGCAACACGGCGGGATAGGGCCCCTCTTGCTGCTGCAGAAAACATAAGCCGCGTCCAGCAGACCTTGGTCTGCCCATGTCTGTGGCCCAAAAACCTGCAGGCAAAGAAGGGCTGAGACACAGGTCTGGGCCACTTGCAGGTTTCTAGGATCCTGACTGTCAGCCCTCCTCTACAGCCATCACCCTGTGCAGAGGTGAAAGCAAGAGCCTGGCTGCCAGAACACCTGGGTCCCGCTGCTGCCACCAAACTAGCCCCAGTGGCGGCAGACTTTGCCACATGCTTAAAGTTTCTGTTACAGTGATGCTGAAGTGCGGTTTCTAGTGAGGACTTGAGGCAAGCTGAGCTGCCCCAGCCTTAGCAAAAGGAGGAGCATGTGGTGCTGAGTACCGAGAAGATGGTCTACTTGTAAAAAGCAGCTATAATTACCACTGATCAGTGGCTTTTGGAGCCAGACGTAAAATAAAGGGAAAAGTGCCTCCAGCATCACCTAATATAGCACCTTCGTAAGAAGGCAGACACCGGAGGACAAGCAAGTCCCTCCTCTTCTTCCTCCCTAGGGAAACCACAGAACCACCGCAAGATCCTGCCATGTCAGCCCAGCCATCCCCCCTCCTGCCCCACAGCAGCAACCCTGCAGCTGCAGTGCATCTGAGCGCCAGCCTGCCCCAGGAAACGGGGCGTCTCTGCCTTTCCAGTAAGCCTCAGGCTGCTTTGCCATGAGGCAGAGGCGAGTTATGCTCCGAAAGTCCCAAGAGGCTGACTAGTTCTGCCGAGCTGGGTCTGAGCTCACACTGCTGCACCAAGCAAGCCCAGGCTCTGCATTGGTAGGGTCTGTTTGGTGCCTGTCAGCGTGGTAACAAATCTGGGTCTTGAGAGAGCTTGGACCTATGAGGCTTGCTGGATTAGAGCAGGGGATAAAAGCTGGGCTCCCCAGTGAGATGCCTACCTTCTCTGAGCACCCTTGCTCCCATGAGGCAACTCAGCCAACTCGAAACACTCGTGTGATAGACCTCTGAAGGTGGAAGAGGAGGAACCAGAGGTGTAAACCGGCAGACTTGCAATGATTTTGGTGGAGCTCTCCTGATTTACACCTCCTGAGATGACACCCCTAAGTGAACACACAGCTCATGTGTCCAGTGCACTGGCTCTCTAACCGCCGGGCAATACTACCTCCCTAAGCATCTCTGCCCATCACCAGAAACAAGAGGGGCAGCCAAGGCAAAAAATGTCACTTTCCTCCTTCTGAGGACAGGAGATGCTAGACACGCGGCTGCCTCTGTGCCCCACAGAGGAGGAAGTGACAAACGCGCTGCAGAGGAAGGAAAGGCTTCAACAGTCAGGTTTCAGTAGCAGGGAACACAATGTACGGGGCGAACGCTGCCCCAGCATTGCCCGATGCCACCCTCCCCTGGCACCCACCGTGTAGTTAGGAGCCACTGTCACGGGCTGTCCATCCTCAGCATAGTGTGTCTCAGTGTAGTCTGGTGACAGGAGCCTGCAGAGAGAGAGAGGGGTGAGGGTCGCCCAGGCTGCTCCTGGTAGAGGGCTGAGGACTGGTGGCTGGGGAGATGTGGGGCCATACAAGCCTCTGTACCATGGGCAACGGGCAACGATGCTCCAGGAGGGCCCTGCAGTGCCCCAGCGCTCCAGGGGCGATATCTGCAAGGATGACGGACATGCCAACCCAGCATGCATCCCAAGGAAGCGCTGGCACCATCCCTTCTGCTAGGGCATCTCCCCTCACCTTCCCCAGCCACTGCGATGCCAGGTCGGGCTGAACGCACAGTCCCCCTTTGCTGCCCCCCTCGCAGGCGTTCCTCGCAGACCGCAGAGCTTCCCGGCCAAGCAGGTGCCGAAGCGTCCCTCCTCCAGGAAAGCGGAGCCGGCAGTTTGGCTGCCAGCGCTGCGTCAGCGCTGGGCCCCCAACCAGTGGCGCCGCAGCCTGCTCTGAGTTGCGTGCATGGAGCTGGGAGGACAGCCGCCCTGCCGACAGCCCCCTCCTAATCGGGGCGAAAGAGCACGCACCGTTCATGCCACATAGCGCACCGGCGCACTCGCACCCGCGCCAGCTCGCTCCTGCTTGGATGCGGGCATCGAGGCAGGAGGCTGGTCTCAAGGAAAGGGAAACGGAGGCAGGGGAAACCTGCCCTCCACCTTTACTGTGCATACGGGTTGCCCATAACTGGCAGCATTGCCCTTGCCCAATTTCTCCCTATGTCAGCACTGTGCACTGCAGCAGGGCTGCAAGATGTAAAGGCTGCCAAACTCAAACCTCTTTCTCCTCGCTCCCCCCATTGCCCGTAGCCCGACAGGGATGGGGCCAGGCTGGCAAGCAGGGACTGCAGCCCCGTTAGCTCCTGGGTAATCCTAAATGGAGCAGGGCTGCAAGGAGGACTGGCACTTGGCCCGCCACTTGGCCCCAATGCCCCAGGCTCAAGCAAGGAGACATACACAGGGTATGAATCACAACCTCCCAGTCCTTTCCAAAATCCCCTTCGCCTTCTGCATCCTCTCCACGTGCTGGTGCTCTCTGGCCCACACTCAGACAATGCTCCAGAGATCCCAGCGTGGGCCCAGTTCTGATGGCAGAGGTTGGGGCATCCACCACAGAGCAAACAGCTGAGGGGAAAGGGGAGATGCCTCCAGCCATGGGAAGGGCCACGCTGGGCCCCTCCTTTGCATCTCAGCAAGGAAGGGGCTGCCTGGGTTATCAACAGCTTCGGGCAGCATTGCTGGCCAGGCAGGATTTGGCAAGGATGCCAGGGAGGAGAGCCGCACGAAGGCAGCCCGACTGCCCACTGCCAGCCATCAGAGGGCCCAGACACGGCACAGACTCCGGTGGACACCTTGCCACCACTGAGAATGAGCAGCCAGGGCTGGTAAAGGCTTTTCCATAAAGGACCAACCCCCCAGAGGGACTAGCCACAAAGACCCTCTGCCCCCATGGCACACTGCCACTTAGCAGCAGCATTTGAATCCAACACTAAGCCTAAATCCCTAAGCCAAAGAGCCTTGCCTGGAGAAGAAAGGGTCGGCCTTGTGCTCAGTACTTCAGCCAAGGGCATGGGAAATTGGGAGTCTCTGACACATGACCCCGTCCAGCCTTGGGCATGTCACTTAGCCTCCCTCACCACACAGAGGGGTGCCACGAGGACAATGCTCCTAGTGCATGCCACAGCAACAGGGCAGGGGCCCCAAAAACAAGAGTCGGTTCTGAGGCAGACCAGGCCCAGGCCGCTGCCTGTAGCAAAATCTGCACCCCCCTGCCTTCGCCCTGCTTGCTTTGGCCAGGGTGGTTTTCCCACAGCTGCAGGCGATCTCTCAGCAAGGCCAGCCCCAGGGCCCTTCCACCGACACAGCTCCGGCCCAGCACTGACAAATCGCTTCCTGCTGCTGGGACAGGCAATGAAAATCAGAAAGCAAGACAGACCGCAAAGAGACAGAGCACTGTTTGCATCCAGTGACTGTGCGTGCATGGGGCTGGGGGTCCCGGCAAGAAAACAGGGGGGAATTAGACTGAAATAACCCTCTTGGAGGTGAGAGAGCAGAGAAGAGGCTAGGGTTTTTCCCATGCTGCCTCAGAGCAGGATGCCGAACGCTGCTAAGGCAGCTCCAAGTCTGGGGGAAATCCACTCCGGGAAGCTCAGCCTGATGCGTGATTGCTGCCAACTCCCTTTCTTACCACTAGAACTCATATCCCTCCCAGTAGGGGCCATAGGACCCCCAGAAGAGATGCAGCAAGGATACTCCTCGTGTCCCATCCATCTGCACTACTGTGCCCAGATGCCACAATGATGGGCACCCTGCTGTGACCTGCGGCTGGGACCCACAAGGAGAGCAGAGCATGCATACAGGTGTCTTGGCCATCCCGAGACATCGCTCTTTGCAGACTCAAGGCCCCCAGTCGCAATCAAGTAGTTAGATCCCACGGGAAGAACAGAGCAAGGTTGGGTTTACACCTGGTGACAGTTTGGCCCTTGATACATGGGTTTTGGCCCCGTTCCAGTGATTTTATTCTAAGGTAGGAAAAAAAAAAAAAAAACAAAAAACTAAGCACCTGCCCCCCAGACTAACATCAGGCTCTCTCCCCTCTTGGTTTCTATTTTGCAATCAGTTTGTCCTCATGGGCTCCTGCCCAGCTTCCAAGCCCACCAGCCCTTTGCCCACTCAGCCCCACAAGCAGGTGCTGGCCCAGCCGTGGCCCGGCACCAGTAACTCCATTTACCCCAGGGAAATAAAACAGGAGCTCAAACTGGGTCCTGGCAGTAGAGAGCAGGCACCAAGCCGCTCTGCCCTGCAGCGAGGCACCCCAGGCGCTGCTCCAGATCTGCACCGTTAAACACAGAGGTGCCCGGGGCTGAAAGGCTGTTGGCCAACCCACCGAGACAGCCGCCCGGCCAGCACAGGGGTGGAAGGGCGGCTGCCCATGCGAGATGGGGACACGTCAGCCGAGGACAGCAGAGCTGTGAATATCTCATGAATGTGGCCAGGAAACGGGGGAAGTAGGGAGGGTTGAGCCAATCCCGTAACAGGGGGCATGGCGAGTCCCAGCACAGCTCAGACCACTGGGATGTCTTCTCCAGGGCAGGCAAAGGACCAAGAGCCTCAGGGAAGGAAGGGCAGGGGAGGAGATGTGACTCCTATTCCTGCACAAGGAAAGGCCTTATTAGAAGAGACCACTGAGGATGGGTTTTCGGAGGACAAGCCTCTCTCCTATCCCCTGGGGAAAGGAGATTTGAGGTCTACCACTTGCTCATGAGCTAGCAGGGCCAACGCAGCCCTGTTAGCTGCCACAAGACAGTAGTGCAGACAGCCACAGCTGCCTTGGTCTCCCCAGCAGACACAACTTGTATGCGTGGATGGTCTTGTGTGCCATGGACAGTCTTTACTGCTGTGGATGCTCTTGAGTGCTCAGCTCCCATCTGCTGTCAGAAGATCCCTCCCATACGTCCCTCACTCTGAGCTCAGCATCCTCCTGCCATGCCCTGCTCAGCCTCCTTGCACTCCTCCAGCCCTGCAGAGACATCGCAGACACTGAGCCTTTTGTCAACCCTTTTCTTCACCCCTTACAGACGCTCTTTGCCCTTTGGGAGGGCGAAGCAGCACCAAGGCCCCTTTTAAGGCTCCCAGGTGCACTCTCGCCTCTCCAGGGTTCACACGCATAGTTCTGCTATCAAACACGCGCCCATTCCCACTCCCACCAGGGCTGGTCCCTGCTTCCAGTCAGCCCATTTCCTCGCCCCAGTTCTCCTGAGTTCAGCACTTTTCAGCAAACCAAACACCGTCTCCGGCTGGCTGGGGCTCAGCTCCCCCCACACAGCCAGACAGCCGCAAACAGCAGCTAGCTCAGCTTCCAAACTTTTATGGCCTGACGATAACGAGAGGCGCACAGGAGGGTCATAAAAGCCGGGAGCGATCCAAGAGATCCAAAGCAAGAGTTTCAGCCCATAAACTAAGCCAGGAGGAAGTCAAGCCTCCATCACATACATCTCCCTCTCCCTGCAAACGGCATGCCCTGCTACGCCAGGGAGGAGCTAGGAAGACTGGGGTACAGCCATCCTCCATCTCCCATCCTCACCAACCCTAAACCACCAGATCCTAGTATTAGCAGCTATGCCATCATCCAAGCGCTAGCATTTACAAGCAGAGGCAGAGTTGCATGGCTGGTGGAAATCCAGCCGTATCCAGAACTGACACTAAGATCTGGGATCTCAGAAGATTGTCATTCCATTAACGAGACTGCAGCTGTTAGTGGCTTAGACCCTCTTGCAGGGTCAGAATTATGGTCATGAGAAGAAATTAAAATATTTCTGCACTTGGTGCACCAGTTAGAAACAAGGCTAAGCTTTGCACGTTAGCTTTTAGCCTACCACCACCTCCCCAATTGCTCACAGTCCTAAAAGTGTCCCAGATTCTCCTTCCCCACAGACAAAAAAGCCCTCTGCAGGTCTGAGACCTGCTGCCCAGCAGGGCAGTTCAGAAACACTGAGATGGGTGACTGGGATCCCAACCACCGGTAAGAACAGGGCTCTGCCCTCCAACCTAGACCCCCTTTTGCTCCCCAGGACAGTCAGGTTGAATTCAGGAGGCAGACGTAGCCAGATGCAGTGCTGCAGGAGACCCAGCCAGATGTGACATGGCTCAGGCAGGTGTGACAAAAAGCCAAGCCAATGCTGGGGAACGCAATGCAGAGAAGTGACACTGTGCCAGTATGGGCATGAGGGGACCTTCAGGCTGGACAAGTGTGATAGCACACCTAATGGGGGACCAATGCTGCTGGCACTAGCCGGTACCTCTGGGCTGAGCCACAAAAGCAGATCAGAAAGGCAAGAGTAAAGCTATGTGATAGGATGGCCCTTGGCCCTCCTAATGCCAGAGCTCAGCATTGACAAGAGCACAGCATGACATCAAGCAGGGTTGCCAGGCTTTCCCCAGAGGCAACCTGCCTTGCATGGCCTTATCCACCAAGAACAGACTAGCAGAAGAGTAGCAGAGAGCTTCCCATGCCACACTGGCCTCTCAGATCCCCTTAGCCTAAGTGGGAGCAGAATCAGGCCAACATTACCCATCAAGAGATATCTCCAAAGACCCCACAGGGTCAGTCCTCTCAAAGGGACAACACCACAAGGCTGCTAGCTGGGGAATCAATGGCTCATCCAGCATAAGAGTAGCACAAGAGCACCTGCCCATCCTGCTGAGCCTTTGTCCCCACCATCTCCACCCCTAAAACACTTAACACCATCTCCCCCCATACTGGTTCCTGCATAACAGCATTGCCCTGGCCTTCAGCCAGCACCCAGAATCTGGGAGAGCGTTGTCAGTAATTAGCAACACGCTAACCACCACGTCCTAGTGTTTTACGGCAAAGGTAAGGCAAGGAGATGGGAGAAATAGCAGCCAGTGCTCGAACAAACTCGACAGCGCAATACCACACAAGAGAAGGGACACAGAGAAACCAAGGAACTGATGCAAAGGCTGTGGCCAACGCTGTTTCTTGCGTGACATCCAGCTATATCTAACATGCTGGGGCTGCCTTCCGAGGGAAACGCCCCTAAAGAAATTCATCATCCAGATTCCTGGCTCAAAGGAACAGCCCAAGTCTCTCGATGGCCACGTGCAGTCTGTCCTCACATAGAGAGGGGTCACTGTGTCAGCACCGCTGTGCCCATGGCCACCCCAAATTGAGCCAGCCAGAAGGAGGACAGGGACTTCACTACAGGGCAACAGGCGGGCAGGGGAGTGGGCTGGCTTCTGGGGCAAAGCTGTTCAACCAAGGCATGGGACAGTAACCCTGATACCTGATAGCATATAAAGCAACGGTTGGAACAGAGCTGGCAGGGTGGGACAGAGGCAGGACAAGCTCATTACAGAGGACACGATGACCTCAAAAAGCTGCACAGCAGGAAAGAGTAGGTGAGGGACGGGGGGAGAGGTGGTTGTAGGCGGTGGAAAAAAGTGAGCATTTCAGCCCTGTCTTGGCATGACAGAGTGCTGCGTTGGCTCCAGCTATCAGGAAGCCACACTGGGCTGTTACTTCCCCCGCAGGGCAGAAGAGCCAGGGCAGGGCCCAAACAGACAGCCAGGATAATACTGATTCAGCCAGGAGCCATGCCGGGCTGCCCATGGTGCCAAAACCCAGAGCTCCTGGCAGCTGAGCTAACCCTTTGTCCTTTCCTCTCCCCCTGGGCAATGCCAGCTCTCCCAGGCCCTAAAGCAACCCTCGTCCCAGTGCTGGGTGAAACAGCAGGAACAGCAAGGAAAACCCCAGGAATTCCCTTCCCCATCACGCTGCCTACAAAGGCAGCCCCAGCCCCGACACTTACTGGTTCCTCTCTAGCACCAAGATGAGCTCTCTGCCCTCAGCCATCACGGCCACCTCCCCTCGGGCAGGCGCTGGCACCTAAAGAGGAAGCAAAAGAGGGACAGGTTTAGAAAAGAAAGAGCCCAGGCAGCTGCCACTCAGCTACTTGTCACTACTGGTGCTTATCCATATTATTGTAGGACCGACTGTCCCGCTGGCAACAAAGCAACAGATGCAATGAGTTTTGAGCACAATCCCTGTTTGGGAATGCAGGAGCTGCTTTTCTGATTGCAAAATCATGATGCTAGGACCAGGCCTGGCCTCAGGCGCTGGGTGAAACAGCCGGGGGACACTAAGAGCACGTCCCAGGACAGAAGGCTTGGCACGAGTGAGAAGACAGGGGATTGGGAGCATCCCAGCTCTCCATGCATCCCTGTGCTGGAGGCCAACGGCAGAGACAGCTTCATGGGCTCAAGCTGCAGCAGCAGCACGTCTTGGCAGCCTGAGCTGTGCTGGCTACCCCTGCCACCCTGGAGTCCCTCCTCACCTCCCCGCTGCCAAGCAAAGTGCTAGCAAAACCTGGTAAAAAGCCCACACCCTTCCTCCTGGGGCCTTGCAGTGAGCCTGCTCAGCTCTGCAACCAGATATTGATTTCTTCCCCCTCTTCACAGCCCCAGATCTGGGTGCCTTCTCAAGCCTCACCATCAGCATAAATTCTCACCTCCAAGCATCTCAGTCTCCTTTGATTTAAGCTGCCTATGGACCACTAGGTCTGGACACCCTGGGCTCTTCCTATGGGACATTATCTCCTCTGCCAGTCCCTGTCGCCAGCATCCTCCTCTGCTGTCCAGTTCAGGTCACATCTCTCAGCCCCTCATCTGTGGATCTGCTCCATCTACTCCATTCCATGCCATACACTCAAGGAAGGAGAGAAATAAACCCTCCTGCTTAATTTACTGTGAATTCCTACATTCGCAGGAAACAGAAGAAAGCACCTTTGGTGCCTGGCCAAGCAGCCAGGATTCATCCTGCAAGGATGGAGGTGAGAAAGCAAATCCAACCTCTGCTAGTTGCTCCCCACAGGGCAATGCAACACCTCTCCCCAAGGGAGAGGATATCTGAGAGCTAGACAATCCTGTCAACTGAAACAACCTGCTTTATGCTAATGTCAGCAGAGATCAGGACCCAGCTGCGCTCACTGGAACTGGTCCCTGCCCAAGGATGTTTGGATTGATTGGATTATCTCCTCTCCGACGGGCGGGCAGCACAGACCCAAATTCAGGAAGACATAAGAGCTAGGTTTCTACATGCCTTTCAGCACTGGGTCTGAAGAGACTGAGTCATTTCCTGCAGCCCAATTTTCTAACCCCCAAACCAGCTCCCTGCCCTGATGCCAGCTCCCCATCTTAATTCAAACATTTCCATGTCCATGCGCTGCACCTGTACTCAAGTCACATACCACAGCCTGCAGAGTATCTGCACCAAGCGCCCTGAGCAGGGTCTCTGCATGCTTCATCCCACAGCATCCCCTGAGCCAGAGGGAAGAGGGCCCTCATCCCCAACAGAGGCCGATGCCTGGTGGGATAACACCAAGGCACAGACAGGTTGGCTCCGCGGCTGGCTCTCTGTCCCTCCAACCGCCTCCAGGCCACTGGTCAGCCATCACCAGGATGAGCCCGAGCGATTCTGCACGCCCCAGCCAGGAGCCATGTCCTCCCACTGGGTGACTGCACAGCCTGTCATGCCAGGACTACAGAAATATATAGCAATCGCCTTGGCTCCCGGGCACCGGATAAATGCACCGTTAAAAATACCATCAGGCAGTAAGAGGAAATGATTGACTCAGCTTCCCCAGGATGCTGGAGGTTTTACTCACTCCCTCAATTTGCAGGAAGTTAAATGAGAATCAATTCCCTTGCTGTATGCACCAGTTCACACCAGTATAGCTTGTTTGCACATGATGGGATGTACTGGGGCACCTGAAGCCCAAAATAGCTGCCCTCCTCTGACGTCCCCAGCTCCACTGCCGGGGACACTAAAAGCATCGGCAGCCTTCACCCAGCACCTTGCCAATACTCATTCTTAATGCTCTTATCCGGTATCTTTTCACCCAGTCCTATTTTTGTGTAAAAATGCACACTTCAGCACCTGCCCTGGTGTACCACAATCACAACTTCAACTGAACAGCATATACACATTTCCCTGCACAACCCAGGGCAGCGTCACCCGCACACGTAAATGATTTCATATCCATCCTCTGCCTGGCGGTTTCCACTCTGCCAGGCCATTCCTGCTCTGCCTGGTCACTGCTCTGCACCAGACAAGCAGAGCAAAAATCCTCTCGCAACAAAAAAAGCTGTGAAATATCACTCTGCTCAAACTACCCCATACCATGGACGTCCCATGACACGAGCCTAAAACAAGAGGAACAGCTGCTGCCTGCTAGCTTGGGGCAGGGTTTCCCCGTGGCTTTCCTGCAACCACATAACCCCCTGCTCCTGAAAACAGCAAAGATGCTGGAATGTCACAAGCTGGGATGCTGCGTGAGGGACCCCGTTCCCATGACTGCAGCATGGCTCAACATCATGCCACGGCACAGCGTGGCTCAGCACCATGAGCGCTGCACACCCGAGCGAACACTGCTCTGCATCCAGAGGGGTCTTTTTCCCACTCCTCCAGCACTGCGTGGGTCTCCCCATGTCTCCCTCTATCTTCCCGTCTCCGTCCCTGTTTATGGCCCTGCCTGCTGGACTGGCTCTGTTTATGTCTCACCCTCTCGCCGTCAGTCCCTCCCCATACGTGACGGCGGAGCCTTTCCCTTAAGCTAAGTAAACAAGGCTGAGGCAGGCTGGAGCGCACGCTTGCCCGGCTCCGATTTCCCAGCATGACGGCTGTTATTGCAGCGCCTCCGAAGGCAGGGGAGCCCGGCAAGCTGCCAGCGCTCAGGCGTCTGCACCGGAGTGTGTCCCAGCCAGCCCCAGGAGCCACCATCAGCTGCCGCGGCACCCCACACCCTCATGGCTAGCCGCTGCCTCGGGAAGGAAGATACGAGCTGGCTACGGGAACTGAGCGTTTTCCCAGCTCTAAGGGCAAAGGGGAGAGGAAGGAGTCATCTCCACAGCCCAGCCACGCTCTGGCCTTGGCCGCTCTTAGTAGTGTGACATCATTGCATAGCGGGTCACTAGGAATGCAATGGGGTGCTGGTGAAGCCGGGTTATTCCCAGCCTGGGCTAAGCTGCCGTCCAAATTCCCTAGCTTTCCCCTCTCATCTCTCCTGGGGACTGATAGTAAAGGATTGCTTCTCACCAGCACCCTGGCAAACACAGAAACCCACTGCTTCTCCAGCTCAGTCACTGGCAAAGCTGAGGCTTGGTGTAGCCCATGCTCTTGGGCATGGCATGAAGGTGACACCAGAGGCTCTCGGAGCTGCAAAGCTCCAAGGCTGCTCTCCTGGAAACCATCACATTTTTAAGGGATGGCATCACAATAGTACAAGGCGTTTTGGCATGCAGGGCAACCGGACGCTGCTCCTGTATCCCAACAAACAGGGTTTGGGCTCCTGGGACATACATTTCTGCAGATCTGCCTCTCACCCCAAGTTGAGCTAAGGTGACAGAGGCACCCTGTTAAGCTGCTCAAATCAGCCATGGGGATGCTTCTGGCCCCAAGCAGAGGTGTAAACCCACAGCCAAGGGTATCCTTGCCTCACACAGAGAGCTGGCCGGCAGTCAGCTCTCAGCGTCTCGTTCACCCAAGGACGAGGAGGCGCCAGCCGCCCCAGCCCATAGCCCCAGCTCGCAGCAGCGTGGGGATGCAGTGATGGAGTCGGGCTGGCCAAGGCCCCCCTCCCCCTCAAACACTGACTTTCCAGCTCCAAAAAAGGAGACCAGACACAGCGTTTAAAAAAAAAAAAATAGCAAATAAAGTCGAGTCCGAGGCCCTGCAATTTCCCAGCAAACCCCTTAGTCATGGCCAAGGCACGGCTGCCTCGCTCCCCAGCCCCAGCTCTCGGCAAGGGGCCCTGTGTGATATATGGAGGAGGAAGCTGGGGCAGAGGGCTCCTCTCCTTCGACGACGGTGGGAACGGGCTGTATTTTTAGAACATGATCTTATACAAACATCGCTCCCTGGCCAAACATGGTCTGTACATTTTTCTTGCAATTTCCCTTCTTCCTCCCCATCCCTCCCTTATTTCAAGCTGTTTCTCCCTTTCTCTGATCTTCTTAACACCCTCTCCCTGCCACCCATCTCCTCCTCCCTCCCTCACCCCCAAGTCCCTGCCGATTCCTTCCTCCCAGGCGCTGGGCGGCTTTAAATTCCCCAGCAATTACACCCTGCCTTGACTTAAGGGCCTTACTGGCAAAATGCTCTTTTCCATCTGCTGTCTTAAAGGGACATGTGCGTGCACAGGGCTACTACCGACAGATGCTCTCGTCTCCCATTGCACACACGATGCAGCCGCTGAGACTTTCAAAAGCTGGAAAACAAATGGGCAGTAAGAGAATCTCCATTTAGTCTCAGTGGGGTGATGCATCATAAACGCCCCCACGCCATGCCTCAGTTTCCCCTGTTGCCAAAGGAAAGGCACAGACACAGCCACGGGTGGGCAGAAGGGACTGATCTGCTCTTAGGGCCCTGAGATTCGGTGGGATTTCCCCTACTATATAGAAAGATTCGGAAAGGATGGGGGGAGCAACATGCCAGCTGGATTCCTCTGGGGGACGAGAGGCTCCTTTAAAATCCAGCTGCCCCAGCTCTTCGCAAGCCCAGGGGACCCCGTGGAGCCCTCTTGGCCAGGAAGACAGCTGGATCCCTTCCACGGGTCCCCAGGGGGCTGCTCCAAGCCCAGCCCAGCTCTGCAGCACCCCGCTTGTAGCTCAGCGCACTCCCCGAACGGGCTGAAACCAGCTCGGCCCCTGGAGAAATAAAGAGCAGCAAACAGGCAAGGGGGAGAAGGGGGAGCACAGAGGATCTAGCGCCTGGCTTTCACAGGGCAAGAGTCAAACACCCCAGCTCTAAGGCCAGGAAGGATATTGCATTAACTACCTGGAACACGTCCCAAAGACAAATGGCAGGTGGTTGGGTCCCCTAGAGCTGCCAGGCAAGGCCTCATGCACCAAGCATAGGCACGGCTTGGCCCATAGGAGCTGCTGCCCGCCACAGCCAGGGCTCCAGCATCTTCTTCTCCCCACCAAACGTTGCCAGCTCCTTTTACCACTCAACAAGAGGGGGATGCACTGGTCCCCACCCTGGGCTGCAGGAAGCATCTTCCTTCACCCCTGGCTGGAGGCAAACGTGGTGACCCATCTCCAGGGTGTCCCAAGGAAGCCAGTCCCACCAGACAGGAGCACGAGCTCTCCAAGGAGGGATGAAGTCCACTCAGGCCTCCCACTTGGGTCCACGCAGTTCAAGCAAAGCAATGCGGCTGGGAGAAGTACAGAGCAGCTGGGATGAATGTGCCCTGGCCTGGGCCCAGCCCATGAGGAGCCCAGAAGACCCACTGGGCAGAGCTTTAGTCTGTTTTTCTTTTTCAATCTGCTGATCAGAAAAACCACAAGATATGTTTGCAGAGGAGCTGAGGCCAAAGAGTTTTTCATTCTTCTTTGAGGTGAAAAATGATCTTTGTTTCTCCACAGCTCCCAGCTACCCTCCTCGACCAGACTCTCTCCTCCATGATGGCTGGAAAGCTTGCGCTGCCTAGCATGAGGCCAGCTTGCCTGAGAAAGCTGGCTAAGGAAGCACTAAACTACTTGTGAAAGGAATAGTTAAGCCAAAATCCAGAGGCCACACTAAAGTCACAGCCCAACCATCTGCCTGGGCAGGTCCTATAAGCCCCAATTTCCTAAGTAAGTGCAAGCAAGTCTGAATACAAGAAGGAAGAAAGGAAGACGGGGGTCCCATCCCACCACCAGGGATCAAAGTTCACCAGGAAATGCTCTGCAGAGAATATCTTGATGGGTTTTGCAGCTCACTTCCTGGCTAGAACATCACAGCTGAACAAGATCTTCCCAGAGCTCAGATCCAAGGGGCAAAGCTAAGATTTCAAGAGCTCCGATATTAAGTAGCAGTGGACGCAGACCAACTTGCTTTGAAATGACTTGCTGCCTCGGGCCAGCCCGGAGCTGTTCATCACAGGCCATATTTCCTCTTTGTTGGGCTTGCTGGGACAGAAACAGTCTCACACCTGGGAAGTCCCTCAGGGGCCCCAGGGTTATTTGGGTCTGACAGTGCTTCTCTTAATTGGTAAATAAGGGTCTGACAGAGGCACTGCTCTTTGCAGCAGTCACAAATGTTTCTGCCCATTGCACTCAACAGCTCAGACCACAGAACTCAACAAAAGCCTCAAGCGCAGCCTGAAGCCCGTGTCCGTCCTCGTTTCTTATTCTAGCAACTTTCCAAGGGTAATGACTTTCCCTGAGGCCTCCTCTTTTTTCCCCCATCCACTGTATAATGATGACCCTCCATCCTCCTTTTACAGAGGAGGAAACTGAGGCACGGGATTGTACCTCACCAGCACCTCGCTTTGCTGCTGCCTAAGGAAAGAATGAAGGTTAAACCTTGCCCCAGTGTGTGACTTCCCAAGATGGACATCACGGTGGGTTTAGCCAGCTCTTCACTCCACTTTCCATCGGTTTTGCCACCAGACCAGGCAGGAGATGCTTCTGATCCCTAAGCACCATGGCCAAGCAAACAAGGCTGTAGAAGCACCCAGAGATGCATGTCCTCCAAAGAATGATTCAGATCCAAGATCCCACGGACAAGCCTCTGTCTTGCTCCAGCTGCTCACTGGAAAAGCAACTTAAGGAGCTGGGCTGCCCTAACAGGGGAATCCAAGTCTAGGAGATGAAGGCAGGATTTCAGTTGTTTCAAAGCAAATTCAGCTCAATAATTCCACTGTGGCTTGATCTGCCCTACTGTGTAGGGAAGAGGAAAAAGGGCTTCCCTGCAGGAAACAGATTGCAGAAGCACATCTCTCCCTAGGCAGAGAGGGCAAAGCCACCCACGCACCTGCTGCTGGGCGGGGGCCCCCAAAAAACACGAGGTGTCCTTCTCCACCCTTCCTCCTCCTGCCGTGCCAGGACCAGGGCAGTGACCCCAGCAGCGGCTTTGCCAGGTCCCACCACCACGTGAAGGTAGGGCAGGGAGGTCTGCACTCGGCTGCTGCGGCTGCCCAGTGCCCAGTTCATGGCAAGGCCAATCAGAGCTGCTGAACAACACATCAGGAAACCAGCCTTGAACTAGATGTCTCTGGCCAGCAGAAAGCACTGCAAACCTTGGGAATTTCTTCCAGGGTTTAGGAAAGGCCCTATTAAACAGGAGTTTTACTTTCGCTCAAAATCTGCATGCCCACTGACTGGGTTGCATTCCTCCTCATAAGACAGCAAAGGATGAAGGCAGTGAAAATCCTGTCCCTCCTAAGCTGTGCTTCCCCCAGTCCCATGCAGAGGCAACACTTCCCAGCATGGGTCCCCACTGCAGGGCCAGAACAGGCACCACGTATCACAGCCCTGCTGCAACCAGCAAGGAAGCCCCAAGCACTCGCTGACTTCTCATACGCCTGATGGTGCACAGCAGCTTGATTTCTTGCCAACCAGGACAAGCAACATGCTCATGCTGGTGCAGCTGCCACGTCCCACCCCTGGGCTCACAGTCCCACCACGGGAGACCCAAATCAGCTGACTGAGTGATTCAGAGACCTGGAAAGCGGCTGAAGGACAGGCAGGAAGACCTTTAGGACACCCTGATCAAGGACAAGCAGGAGAACCTTTAGGACATCCTGACCTATACAGGCAGGGGGGGGAATCAAGGCAGCAAGAAGCCATGTCTGGGAAAAAGCAATTGCAAAGAAGAAATAAGGCCAAGTCTAGCAAATGCCCGAGCCAAACACAGGGGACAAAACACAGCATGATGGGCTGTCCTGCCAGCCATCCAGGGGTACTATGATCCCTCGATAAATACCCTTAGGATGAGGGACAGGGGACTCAAATGCCTCCAGCTTTGACATTGGTACAACATTCACCGGACGCTGGTCTGATGTCAACAACAGAGGAAGGAGAAGAGCCAGAGACGGTTCAACTAAGCACTGAAAGAATGACTCCAGGATTGAGAAACGTGCCCTGAAGCTGTGCTTGCGTTCACATGAGAATTACCACGGTGGCAAGGCTAGAACTGCTGGCATTTCTAATAGCCGATCGCAACAACCTCCCCTGACTCCAGGCCACCACACAGGGCACCAGGAGCAAGACCAACAGCCAGCCTTGGCTTGACAGAGCGAGATGTGGCCCAGGGCAGGATGCTGGACACGACCATCCCCTGGACCTTAAAAGTTGGAAAGGCCTACGGATCAGCTCTGGCACAAGCTGCCTGCCCCATTCCCAATACCCTCTATTTCCTCTACTCGTTTCCTCTCCTTCCCTGCATAGTGAGTGACCTCAGGGCCAGCTCCCATACAAGGCCACATCAGGGGCCTCCCCAACCTCCACAGCTGGAATCTGGGATCCCCCAGCCATGGGGAAGATCTAGGATCCCCCCTGGCAGTGCATGGGTAGGACATGTGATTGTTGTCCCCCACCTATGCCACACCGCTCCCTGCCACAGCAGCATCCTGCTCCGAGGATCGGACAGGGCCGTGCACCGAGCTCACTGGCTAGATGAAAGATTCCTGCTCAGGCTGGCAGCAGAGTTGGCTCCCAGAGCTGCAAGGACAGGTATGAAGTCCAACGTAACAAAAAAAAAAAAAAAAAAAAAAAAAAAAAAAAAACACCACCAACAAAAAACAAACCCCCAAAATGCCCAAAAATGACACACGTGACACACGCACACCGAAACAGGGCCATGCTGCTTACCCACGCTTACAGAACCCTTCCTGACGACAAGGACAAGCCAGAGCCTCCCTGCCCCCAGGACCAAGCAACCACAGCACCAGCCTGCAGACACCGGGGAGAAGAAATGCCCCTGCTCAAGGAGCAGGCAGGACAGAACTAACCCATCCCACCCTCCCGCAGCTGAACAGCAGCTCAGCGGTTGCTCCCTCTTGCTCACCCCCACAGCAGCCTTCGCTCCATACCCTGAGTGGATTGAAGAAAGAGAAGGAGGATCCCAGCAGCAGCAGGCTAGGACCCTGTCCCACGCCAGTGAAGAGGAAGCTGTTTGCAATCAGGGTCCCCACGACCTCCTGCCAGCCATGCTTGGAGCCATGTAAATCTCGTTGGCTTCCCTAGGCCCTGCTGCTGTGAATGCTCTGGAGCAGAGGGCTGGAGAGCAGGGAGATCACTTCCATCTGTGCCAGGAGCCATCAAGCCCATAGGGGATTCAGACCAAACAATATGAAAGAGAAGGGTGGGTGGAAGATGAGGCAGGGTCTGGGCCTGCTGAGCGCCATGCCAGGCCACACACGATGGGATTACAAGCCACCATGATCTCCCAGCTCTCTTCCTGCTGGCCTGATCTCCACTCTGTCACTGGGTTCCTCCGGGAGGAGGACAGCGGTGGTCGGGAGTCTAATCCACCAGGGATCTCTTCACTGGAAAAGGAGATGTGGTTACTTCCCTCAGAAGAGGGCTGCTTCCCAGGACAAGCTACAAACATCACCAGACAGGTCACCCGGCAGCATCCCACCCTCCACCACAGCCTGGGTCCACACTGGAGCTACAGAAAGGGTAAGCAGGGAAGAAGAGGTTTGTGCCAGGTTGCCTTGTCCAGCAAGGGCAAAGTGAGGCCTCTGAATTAACGAAGCGTGTGCTCTGCAGAGACAACAGCTAGGAATGAGCCGCCCATGCCACTGACATAGCCCATTCCTACCACCCGTGTGTCACGTCTGTGCCAAGATCTGTCTGCACCAGGCTTGTGGCTCCAGGGCAGGGCTGCCACTGCTGGATGCAGCCCAAACACTGAACAGAAACCCTGGCACATCGCTCCTCTCCCCCAGGACCGAGGCGCCTATTTCCCAGCACGAGCCAAAGACTGGCTGAGCCTGAACAACTCACTACCCCTCCCCTTGCCCCCAGTTCTCTGATTTTTGGAGCAGGAAACACAGGATGGAGGAACCACAGGGCTGTTGCCACACTGAGCCCAGCATCCTTTCACACTTTCAAGCAGCAGACGTTGTTTCCTTGCAAACCCTTTGGTGTCCAAGCCGCAAAGGGACTGACCCACACCTCTGACGGCCTAGGGAGATGCCCTGCCTTGGGGTACACAAAGGGATGGTTTATCAAGGTAGGATTCCCCAAGGATGTACCAGCTTTGGGCACAGTCTAGCTGTACTTGCAGCTTCTAGCTTTCATGCCAGTTCTGGTGAGGTCAGGACACACTTGCCCGCACAGGAGATGTGTCCCAATTCGCAGCCAAAGAGGAGGAAGATGTTGTCTTAGAAATCAAAAGCGTTGGCCACAAATATCCTTCATACTCAGATATATAATCTGCTCACACCACACTCCTCTCCTCTCCCTTCTCAGCCTCTTCCTCTCTCCATGTCAATGTTTCCCCCAACAACAGGGCACAGAAAGCCAGGACACCCATTTGGGGAACCCGCCAGAGAGGAGGAACCGTTCATGGCGGGAGTTTCCCACAGTGCATCCCCGTGCTTAGCAGAAAGCACCAACACTTGCCACCCAAAGAACGAGCGAAACCCACTTTCATGCATCCGTGCAGCCCATCTGGCTGTACTCAGGGGATGAGCAACAGGAGTTTCTTATGTGATCAGGTAGGTGCAGGCACTCCCAAAGATAATTCCTCCCCTCTCACCATCTGCCTTTAACAGCCTGACCACCATCCAGAGCTTGCTAAGATAAAGCCTCTCTTTTTCCTCCCCGTTGCTTCAGGCTGTGCACGAGTTTCCACTACTGCCACCCCTGAAAACCAACTGCGCCCAGATACTACAAACAGCAGCATTGTGCGCTGGGAAGGCCGGCCAGATGCCTCGCACACGACCCGGGCTGTGCCAGGCCCTGGTAAGCTGGGCTCGTGCCAGCCACAGGAATGTATGGGCTGACAGCAATCATGCAGCTGCATTTATTTCGAGGATCTTTGCTGGAGGGCAGAAGGAGTCAGGGTGGAGATGAGACAAAATAACTTTATCCTAAAAATAAGTACTCTTCAACATCCGATATCAAAGTAAAAAGCTCAGCATAGATCAGGCAGCTGTAAGCTGCTCTTAGCAAATCCTTCGGGTATCTCCGCAAACAGAGACCCTGCTCTCCCGTACCGTGTCCTTTGTCTGGTTCCCACAGTCCTTCCCCCACAAAGCCTCCCCTCTCTCCCACCACCACCAGCATGCATTCTTCCTGGGTTTGACCACCCTTCCTCTCCCCGCCTCCCCTGAGGAACAGGAGCCTTGTTGTTTCGCACTGTCTGGAGCGAGCTGAGGCAGAACAGATGCCAGGAAATGAACACAGATCTTGCCCACCCACCCCCTTTCCCCACCCAAACGGTGGCTGGCCTTTTACCGCTACTGATCATGGGGTTCCTGAGCAGCTTGCAAGAAGCCAACGGCCCCGCACATTTGCGCCATATGATTTGGGCTCTCCCGGCACCCATGGCCGCCTGATGCGATTTTGGCCAGTGGCATGTTTGCAAGAGTATAAATAAACTTCCTGCTGTCCCACATTCCCCATCCCAACTGCCCTCCAGCCTATATATAGGCTGAGCCACTCTGATCTGGGACTGTCATTTACTTGGAACAGAGGGGACATTTCTGCAGACTGACCACAGGATCCTCAGTGCCAAGGGGCTGATATGGGCAGGGCACGCCGAAAGCTATTTCAGCTGCTGGAGGGACATGTCTCCCAGCAGCCACCACCAATACGAACGGTGCACCAGAAGATTTCCCTGCTCCCTGTTCCCTTAGTAAAAGGCACTACTCAGTCCCTTGAAGGAAGCACGGCATTGCAAACCCCTCTCTGTTTTACGGACGGGAAACGGAACTGACTCACCCCTTGGTATCTACTTCTTGGAGCTGTCACAGACAGTCCAATAGCTCTTACCTAGAGACACTCTGAGTTTGCTTCAAAGCTGGGTTCTCAGCTCCTGCTCCAAGGAGTTACCACCAAAGGGGCCACAGAAGGATGATATTCAGCACTGAATCTCCTCAGCAACAAGTCTATTCAGCCCCCAAACAGAAGGTTTTCCTGCAATGATTTGTATCGGTGCTTGTTCTGCGCTAGAAGCCAGTTTAATCTGCCTCCAAGACAACCAGAGCCCCCGAGACCCTCCCCAGCTGCTGGGTATAAAGACCAGCTGTTGAGGCCAATGGGCAGCTGCTGAGCCAGTTGACCCCAGAGCTGGGAAAGGTGCCAAACACAGGCAAGGGTCACCAACAGCATCTCAAAGTGGATTTAGAGATGGCGGGGACAGATGGGAAGGCCTGACGACCAGCAGAGCAGCTCTGGGAAGAGACTTTTCCAAGGACACCAGTCTCAAATTCTGCAGCGCTTTCCCCTTAGCTAAGCAGTGTTGGTCTACGTGTCCCGGCCAAACCATCTCCAGTCACTCCAGAGAGTTACCTCTCTTTCCCTTTTATAAACTACCCAGCTGCCTTCCACTCACCCCCATACAAAGACCCTACAGCTCTTGGCCATCCCTCCAACTGCCTGATATTTAAGGCCATGCTTGATTTGCTACTGAATCCTCTGCCTCCCCCAGCCCTGCTTGAAGCCCGAAGCCACACACATACAACCGCTCTTCTTGCAGGTGAGATGGGTTAGCCTAGATGCTAATATGCTACAACCCTGCTGACAGCTACTGCATTCTGGATTTTCCTACCTGATTTCCATTCTCATCAGTCCGTTGGAATAAAAACTACAGCGTTTTCCCTTGCCAAACAGCTCCCCACCCCCGTCTTGTTACTGTGCAGGGAAAGGGAAGGGTCACTCTTTTTCGAGTAGTACAATGCTTGTGATCCTCAAATGTACCTTGGCAGTGGCAGCAGCCGAGTGTAACAGTCATGAAACTTCTTGTTTCCCTGAAGATTAGCAGTAAGGACTAATCTAAAAACCCTCTTGGAGTTGCTATCAATGCCGCTCTGGGCAACAGCGGCGGCCCTGGACCTGTCTGTCTGGCACATAAGAAGGTGGTTATTTCTGGAACCATAAAAGTCAGTGAGTTCGTTAAGAGGAAAAAAAAACACACAAAATGAAAAACCACTCAGGGCCCAGCTCCTGCAAAAACTCAGCACCTCTGTCTGATCTGAACGCTGCTTGCAATGAAGAGCTCCCTTGCAAGATCTGTTTCCCTACTCCGACTGCTTGATGCAGGGGACAGGAAGCCACGTTTCTTTTCATCTCTATGCTCACCTTTTCCGCTAGGCTGACAGCTCGTCTGCTACGCCCTCTGAGGAGCCAGTGCGGGGTGACCAGTTCTCCCTGGGATGGCAGCCCTAGGAAAGAAAAGAGCAGGTGAACACATAAAGGAACCAAGGATTTCTCTTTCGAACCGCTGACAGCAAGAGCTCCGCTGCAACCGCACTGAGAGAAAGAGGGGAGAGACAAAAACTGGTGTCTCTGACCGACACACCCAGGGCCATCTCTTAGTTGTTACTGTGGGCCAGAAACCAGCACTGAACTCAAAGCATTTCCCTCTTCCCCATGTCACTGAACCAGCCCTCTTCCTCAAAGTGTCCTGGGGACACCACCACTCTCCCGTTCTGCTCCGCTGGGACCGTGCTCAGGCCCAAAATCTGTAGCTTAACCCCCTCAGCCAACACAAAATCTATACAGGGAGCAGCATCGCAGCCCTGGTGAAGGGGGCTGACTAGCTGCATGGGTGATATCTCCCTGGGCCAGGGCAGCTCTGGGGACGAGACGGCAGAGCTCACCCACCGTGACCCTGCTCTGTCTTCTCCTCTTCCGCCACATTTGCCGACTAAAGCAATATTTGCACTGGTAAGGGGTTGCACTGCGGTTGCTTCCCTTGCTCAAGTCGCTGCTAACATCACCCCCACTGCAGATATTTTGAGAGTCTGTGTGTTTCTTAGTGCCTTTGTTACTAGGATCTTTTGGTTAGGAGACAATCTGCTCAAAGGATTGCTGTGGCTAGGCTTAGTTTAAGGTTAAACTGCTCCAAAGAGATGCAGAAACTGACAGTAAACACTTCCAGCCTGTTACCACCGAACAGGTGGGCCCAGCCTAGCAGAGCTGAGCTGCCAGAGCAAAACACCTCCAACCACCCTAACCAAACCATCCTCCCACCATCCGAACACACCCAAACTGTCTCTTCCCAGAGGTTGCAAAGTTTGAAAACAATCATGAACCAAGGGTGGAGGTTCAGAAACTAGCACTCAGCTCTGCCTCTTCCTGCTTATTTTGAAAGTTTCATGACATCAGATTTAGGCCTTATATCACACAAACAGCTTTTTTTTTCTTCATGCTTTCACTCCACTGATTCTTATGATTTATGGCATCAGGAAATTTGCTTCAATCACACAGAAATCAAATAGAAGCAAGCCACAATCTTCTGCTTGTTTCTAGCCAGAGCTGGACTTGAAAATGGAGCAGAACAGCTAAAATAGCTGTAGTACTGAGTCTGAGTCATCCCAACTCCCCAAGGCAAAGCAGTACAAGTAATTTCCTTGGCTCAATTAGAGATATGCAGACTTTCTAAGATTTTTTTTTTCATAAGCAATGTGGCTGCATTTGATTGCAGGAGCACAAGCAGCTACTGATGACTTAAGCCTGGAAAACAGCAACAAAAAACCGTTGCCGCTGAAGACGCTGAAGAAGGGATAAGGTCTAGCAAGAACATCAAGCGATGGGCCACCTTGCCAAACCAAACGTTGTCAGTGAAAGCTTGGATACTAGTAACCTTCCCCAATAAAGGGCAAGGTTATTTACTAAGGGAGTGGAAAAACAGGGCTTATGGCTTCATAATTTTGTACGTTTGTTTTGATTCCCCATGCAACTATCTGGGGAGATTTGGCTTGAGGTAACATTAAAGATGAAATTATTGAAAAAAGATGAAGTTATTAGTTGGAAACTGCAGACTGAGTGTTTAAAATGATCAAGCTATCCAAAGCACGGCTGCGTCTGTCACACAGGGCTCGCAAAGACTCATTCTGCGATACCACGTGGTGGCATTTAATCAGCTTTCATTATATATAGCATTTAATCAGATTCCATGAATAACTGTAGATAAGGTAGGTGGCAGGATCCCAGAGTTTCCTTCTCCTCACCTCCTCCAAAAACATTAATGAGGCCTCCAAGCCCATAGACATAAATAATTCTTTTGCTGGCAGGGAAACTGAGGCATCACTGTGAAGCGACTTGCTTTCAATCGCGCAGGGTAGGCAGTGGCAGAGTGGAGACGAGATGCACAGAGAGTTGCCCAGCTCTGGCAATCACAAATTTATCTGCTCTTCTGCCTTCCCATGACACAGAAAGGGAAAACAAAACTATTTTTTCTTAACTTGCTCCTGCAGAGCAGAAGGGCAAATAAAAACTCTCTCTCCACACACAGACCATCAGGAGGCAGAGAAGAAGAGAAGATAGATCATAGTAGACATGACCAACAGGCCAAATCCAGGGTTTTCACCTACCAAAGAAAATATCTTAAAAAAAAGATTACAGATGGCATGGGGGGGTCTCTCTCTTTCCATGCTTGCTGCAAAGATCATCTTTCTCCCACGCTGTCTGGGGAGAAGATGCGATATGAGGGGCAGCATTTCTGCAGGGATTACTGGGCTGGGCTTCAGGCCACATCATAAAAACCTCTTGGTTATTATATTAAGCTTCTAGCTGTTTTGACTATAGCTTTGGCTGGGAATAGGAGAGACTCAGAGCATGAGACAGGGCCTTAAAATCTAAGTCAAATAAACCAAAATGTATTGCAGAGGGGGTTTCCCATCCCTTTCTAATTTTTTTCCCCGGAAAACGCATACACTCATTCCCAGCCCTTTCTGGGAACATTTCATCTGGAACAGTGTTGCTTTTGCATTTCAGACATTCTTACTGCTCCATCAAAGCAACACCTAGCATTGCTAGCATTTCATCCGGGCAGCCCCATGTTAGGGGATGTACAAGACCCAACACAAGCCTCATAGCGCACAGACTCCAGCCGAAGCAAGCAAGGCAGCTTTTCTGTCTGCTTCTCCTCTCCCCTTTATCCAAATAGAAATTTCTGGCTCCCACTACACTCTCCATTCCTCTCCCAGATACACACTTCACAAGGGTCTCTCAAGCTTAAGAGTTGCTGGAAAACTTATTTTCAGCAGCAACAGAGAATCCAGCAGGGCTCCAAAAATCATGCTTCACAGAGAAAAATCAGTCCCAGCTTCTTGGTTCGGTTGCAGAAGAAAGAAGTGATGGAAAACAGACCACAAGAGACTGAACCCAGCCTGACAAAACCCCATCAGGCTTTCACCAAACTGACATAAACACATGACCGAATTTGAAGGACGACAAAAACTTCTGGGGAAAACTGCTTATTTCTCAATAACAACAACAAAACAGGTTTCACCTCATCAACAACAAAAGTCACTCCCAGTTCTGTTTCAAGGTGCCAAGGTCTGGAGCTGGGACAGCTGTTCGGACCCTACCAAGACTGTTTCCTCTCCAGCCGGGGTGATTTGCCATAGGATGGAGAAGAGAGGGGTACCTCTGCTGAGGCAGAGAGGCATCCAAAGCGATGCTGTGGGGACCCAAGGTGGGACCAGAGGGATAAGGAGTTGTCTCCCTCCCCTCCGTGCAGGGGGAGGCTGCCTGTCCCAGCCCTCCGCTCCCAACCAGACCATATAGAGTCATAGCGCAGAGCCCAGCTGTCCTGCCCCAGGCAGCGCTGGGATAGGGTTTGCTGGACCAGTCAAGAGAGCAGAGTTGGGGGGCACTTCCCCAGCAGGACTGTAGGGTCGAGGGGAGGAATCGGAGCCCATACCTGCCCCTTGGCCAGCTGGTCCATTCAAACCCAGGGATGCCACCCCGCATGCACCCGAAAAATCCATTTCTCTTCTCCCCATATAAATCCCGGAGGTACCCCAATCCACATCCTCTCCCTCCAGTCCTGGCCAAAGTTGGGGTTTTACCGATCCCTCCCTTCCATCCCCATGCTCTTACCTCGTGACTCAGAAGCACTCCCCTGGCTGGGCAAAAGCAGCAGCCCCAGGAGCAAAAAGTGGTCTCCCCAAAGAGCGGCAAAGCACCTCCAGCTACAGGGCTTGCGGGGGGCTCGCCTCGCCATGCCCGCTCTCCCCAGGGCTGTCACCGCCTCTGCTCGCCGCCTTCGGCCCAGCCTTCTCTCTTATGCACTCAGGTCCCCTCCCCTCCGTCCGGCTTCTCCCCGCCACCCCCATTCACTCTCCCCGGCCTGCCCCACTCGCCGGCAGCCGGAGCCCTCTTTCTCAGGCACCCGGCTGCATCCTGGGCTTGTCGGCAGGAGGGGGTGGCTAGAGGGAGGGGGATGGCATTGTTCGCGTTTATTTATTGCTGTGTTTCTTGGCCGAGCTGGGCTGACTAATGAAAACCAGACTGGCGGAGCAGGCTGCTCTCAAGCTCCCCCCGCCGGGACATCCCACAAGAGCCCAAGCGGCAGCCCCCCGCGCGCACACCCGCCGCGTCCCCAGGGCAGCCCCCTGCCCCTGCACGGGAGGCTGGACCCCTTCCCCCCCCCCCCCAACATACACACCCACCCACCATTTTTCTTTCACAAAACACTGCCCCATTTTTCCCCACAGCCACTTCCACTTCCTCCTTGCTCCAAGCAAACGAGCGAGCCGGTCCACGAGGTGGTACCAACACACGACACATTGCACAGCGTACACAAGGAGGGCAGCGGAGGAGGAAGAAAAAGCAGCTAAGTAACTCCATTCACCTCGGCAGCGTCTAAAGCTGGAACAAGACAGTGCAGACACCTATGTGATGCTCAGTAGGTTGTTACAGTTATTATTAATAATATTTCTTTTAAGAGGAAAGGGGTGCCAGCATCCAACTTCCCCATGGGGTTCAGCCACTGTGGCTATTCCCAGGATCAAGGACATTCTTTTCCTTCACCCCTTCCTTCTCCTCACTAACAGCACACTCTTCCAGAAAAAGGCTTTGTTCGGCCCTGATGCCTTTCAGACAAAACGTAAAAGCAGCTTCTGGACTGAGCTGGTCGTTAGAGATCCCTCAAGCTTCTCTCTCTCCAGCTATCACTGAGTTAAAATCAGTGCTCAGCTTGTGCATGTAAACAGCACAAGCTGCTGCTCAGAGCAAAAGGGTATGCAAAAGGGACCAGGTAAGTGAACACCAGCTCCAGTTCAAGCATCAAAGGTGATATTTTAGACAGACCCCTAAGAATTCATTAAATTATTAGTAACCCTAATGATAATACTGATTAACCCTAGTAATTAATGCTTTCTAAAACTTTTTACTCTCAAGATACGCTTTTACTGTGTCCCACATCTGACAAGGGAGTAAATTGCAAGACACTGCTAAGAAGAGTGTTCAAGGAGTCTCTGCACTCACCTGTCCCAGGTGACATACTTCAGGAGAGATGGGGACAGCGAACATTTCTGTGGCTTCCCAGGGCAAGTCTAGATAGCACGGCTCTGGCAGCAGCACCGTCAGAGACTGTCTTGCAATTTCATAGCCCGGTTAAGTATGTGGTCTCGGAGGTCTGCGCGGAGGCTTGGAAGCAACCTGGCTGTGCCTTCTAGGCCGGTTCAAAGCACAGCACTATGCTGACACTGCTTGCTGGTCCAGTTCTAAGTCAGCTTGTTCGATGCGAACACAGGATTTCATCACAGCACACCTCCATCTCCCTACGCGACCTCAGGAGCTTGCTTCGCTCCTGCCTAGCCACCCCCATACTGGCATGCTGTCTGGAAGTCTTCCCTAGCCCAGCAGGGCTTTAGGGGCCCCAATTAACAAATGATCAAGTGGCCTTAAGATGTAGCATTTTTCAGGAGGGTAAGTGCCATTCAGAAACACCACATTCTCACCACAAGCTGTCACAAACATCTTTCTCCTTTCTTAGGTTGAGCTCTACAAAGCACTAAGAAGTACTCACTGAAGCTGGAAAATCCCCTGCGAAAACTCACCAAGGAAGGGTTGCACAGTTCCCATGCTCTCCACAAGAGGACAGGAGGACAGCAAAACACCCTACAAAAAAATAAAATCACTCTAAAGGATAGACCTGTGTGTTTCTCAGCAGCCCCATGACAGAGGGCATTATCGTTCCATCTCAAATCCAGACAGCTCAACGGAAGTGCAATAAAAGAGCCATAAATCAACAGCCTGGCACACAACACAGCTAAGAGAGATTCAAACAGATGACACAGCTTTCAACCATCAGAAAAATGTAATCAGCAATGTCCAGAGGGACAGGACTCTGTAGAGCTGCAGAGCGCTGTGAATATCCTTCTAAGAAAGGGCAATTTGTGGTCAAGAATGACATGGCAGGGGGAGCCAGGAGCCAGGATGGAGTAGGGATCATAAGCCAGAGGGAAACCTTTTTGCAGTTTGATAGTCAGCAGCTGACAGACTCCAAAAAATCTTCCCACACCAGCTCTTTATCCCACACATGTCAAATAGGCAGCACGAAGGACATTAGCCACTTCCAAAGTATTTTGCTGTTAAGGCATTGGCCCATTGAATCATCCCAACAGATGTGCCTTCACCATTACCACACACACATAAGTCATTTTCTGCTCAATTCTTCCACTTTCTCAACCAGTACAAACTCCTAGTTAACCTGCTTAAGTGCTTGGAGCAAGCCCGGGTTTGGTAAAAGTGCCTAAAATTAATACAATCTTAGGACTAAGTTAATGCAGGCTGTATCTGCTTCCCACCGTCACAAGGAAACAGAGTAGTTTTAGGCCATGGAGAGGTACATGGCACTACATGTGGCTGGAGACAGCAACAGCTGGTAATTATCCAGAACAGCTTATAAAAGGCCTTTTTGTAAGAAGGAACAGGCATCCTTATCCCTGCCTTCAGCTTTAATCGCTTGATATCCCCACTGACAAAAGCCTACAGAAGCTATGGCACCAAATGTATTCTACAGCTAGACCACAGAGCCAGGCAGCTGCGGCACAGATCAGGCGGTTCTGCATCGCTACCTAAGCCAAGAACAGCATGTGTGAGGCAGGGGTAGGAGGATCATTCAGCTGTGGAACTGAGAAAGAAAGAGCCCCTTGGTATCTCTGTCCACCTCAGTATGCTCTGCTCCTGTCCTCCCCAACGCTCATCCTTCCCTGTGTTCTTCATACTCACGAAGGAGGTAACCAGTACGTCTGAATCTCACAAGCACTGGTTGGGCGCTCATTACGATCCTGGGCATCCACCCTTCGGATCTTCCGCATCTTTTTGTTGATTTGTCAACAAAAACGCCATTGTTCTTACGGCTCAAAGGATAAGCGCAGTAGTAGAGCAGTATAAGGGCTCTACGCCATTTATAAGAAATTCTGCCTTGATACATAGGCCAAGAAATGGTCTCCCTATACCAAACTCACAAAATCATCCATTGAAAAGACCATTCAACCTGCACAAAATACCACAGAAATTCAGCTCCTTGTGCACAGGCCTTCAGGAGCCCATGAAGCATAAGTGATACGTTATGACCTCTAGATCCAATCAGCAAGTCTCAAAAAGTCTAAGAGACTTACCCTTCTCCAGAGGAAGGGCAAGGACTGGCTAGTCATCTGTGGATGACTCAGACTTGACAGTAACCAGCAACAAGCCCCCTATGGCATAGCGATTCATGAGACACATCAAATCGCATTCAGGTAGAGGAGCCAACATAGCTATGGGAAAATGAGAAGAAAAGGAGTCTGAAGTTTTGGTCACCCTATTTCTGATAAGGCTATAAAGCGACAGGGTTGCAGCCCTGTCTTTTAGGGCATATGAATACAGTTAGACTGTATTAAAAGTGTCTCTGATTAGAGTCCTTATAGCTGTCCTCATCACCATGGAATCCAAGTGCCTTCCAGAAACGTATTAATCAACACGGCTTTGATTTGTCATGTGGAGGTCATTCAGCCATCCGCAGGGTCTAATTTGTCCTGGAGAATTCAGTTTATCTGCTGATGTATGGAGAAAAACATTAATAAAAGTTTGACTTTCAAATCCCACTTGTGTGAAAGAAGCATGCCTTTTTCATTTATAGTGGTTCAGCCGAGTTTGTTCGTCAAGCCTGCAACGAGCATGTCTAATGACTTTATGTTACAGCTTAAGCTTTATGGAAGTACAGCTCCCCAGCTGGTGAATTAATAAATGCAATGCAAAGGAAAATTATAATAAGTATATATTAAAGTCTTCTTTACGTGATTAAAGTTTCATCTGGACTAGCGAACAGCCAACTAGGAAGCACCACTCCTTCTTCATTAGGATCTCATTTCAGAAAAAGTAGTACATTTTAAACCAGGATGCTTTTACAGACAAGTAAAAGTGATTAGCTTACCTGGTTTGGCATTGGACAAATCTGTCTTCCGTTTCCACTGCTTCAAAGGCATTCAGCCTTCCTTCCCCAAGGAAGTCACACACTTCAACTCTCCTTTTACATCACTCTTCCAGTTGCTTTCCATAGTGATTTTTCCAGTTAACAGCGATAACAGATGAGAACATGTCCCAAACAGCGCCCGCTCAAACTCCTCAGTCATTCTCCCATCACTGCCTAATTAGGCAAACCTCTAATTTGATATTGGTTCTCCATAGAAAAGACTCTAGAAACATCCATTAAGAGCTAGAGGATTCATCAGACTATTATAAAAGGTCCATCAGGATGGTATTTACAGCACAAAAGTTAGAACCAGTGGAGATCATCAAGAAAGAGTCAACGAGAAGCGTGTCTGAAAGGTGAATAAGCTTCTTATTTTAAAAAAGAACTTTTAAAGCATCAAGAATCTTTCTACATCCCCTTCTCCATCCACCATTTCCTTGCCTTGTCATCCTGACCACACATCCAGCTTCCTACCACAACTCCAATCTGCAGATAGTACACCTACAGGCAGTCCAAAGCCAAATACCAGTCATTACATTTACTCGGCAATGAACAAGGTGCAAATGAACAGTACTAGATCAAGGCTGCTTTCAGGTTCTGGAGACAATGCCAAAAACAGAACACTGTGCTGCTATTTCCCCTTTTCTGAGATAGCAACTATGACAGCAACTCTGATCACAACACATGCACATCATCGCGAACACACACATTCAGCACCTGCACAATAACTGTTGTAGGGGAACATGGCAAATGTGGACCAAAGAGCATTACTAATTAAATTAGAACAAAAAGCCTGCTCCTCTAGGGCCCCACAGAAATACCTCCGCCCCCTTTAACCAATCAAAGATTGGCAGAACTTACCCTCAAAGTCTTTGCATAGCAGCGGATTAAGAAAAGATGACTCCGTTCTGGAATCAACACAAGACAAGCATAATTTCCTCAGTCTTGGGAAGAAGTTCTGTGTGTTGGAATCAATGACTTCAAATGTCAACAGTCTCCTTCCAAAGAACTATAAACACTGGAGGCTTTGCACCCAGCACAAGCTTTATCTGACCTGATGACAACAAGGAATCGTAAAAGTGGAATGAATATGAGTCATCTGCACTAGCATCCTTCAGGAAGGAATCAAGTGGAGGATAGATAGGAACGCTGTTAGAGTACACAAATGAGGAGACCACCTGCCTCTCTTCCTCTATAACCTGGCCATAAAGGATCCAATATTCAGAAGCTCCGAAAAGTTGCAGTTCCTCCTGATTTCATCTGGAATTCCAGGTGCTCACTCCTTTGGGGAGAAAAATAACTTCACAATGTTCTTCTACAAGACTTGCCTCTCCCTCTCCACCTTGTGCAAAGGCAAAAGGAATATTGTCTTTATAGTACTTCAGAAAGCAAAGAGTAAACTGTTTGTGCAGCTCAAGACCAATGTAAAACATCCAAACACAATCTTCCGATCACACAGTCTAATACATTAAGTGTACTTGAACCAAAACCACCTCCCCACTAGAAAAAGGAAAAAAAAGCTATGTTACTATTACCAAATGAGGAATTATGGCTATTTGTTGCGAAAGCTCTCAAGCTGAAACTTTAACAATTTACAGAATGACAGTGACTGCTAGATTACTTGGTAAACTTTTTTAAAAATAAGATTAAATAAAAGCTTTTGCAGCAGCTCTTCATCTGTTTTTAAAGGTTTTCACAACACGCAGTTATCTCTACCTATATAAGGATGGGAACGCCAACTAGCTTAAATGGATAGCCTCTACATTTCATTATCTGCATCGTATTTGATCATTGACCTCTATGTTTTTCTTAGGGAACAACACACAGGCAGTGTGTACACTTAAACGAAAACAACCATCATCTGTATTACCTGAACACAAGAGGACGACTCCCAAGCATACCCCGAAGCTTCAGCAGGACCCTTAAGCTTTATTAGGGTTGTTTTTTCCACCAGTTGAAAGCTTAAAAGTATATTTAAGAAGCTAACCGGCTTTAAATGAGCACCCAGTAAGACAAGATCTTGTCATACCGACTCCAGCACAGGTGAATTTCTTATCACAGGGAAACAAGTCCATTCGTATGTATATGAGAGGAACGGGCATGACCAACCTCAGTACGAGCAGGCTTTAGCATCTTCTGCTTCAGCAACTTAAAAAACGGACTTTCTAGCCCCAGAAGAACATTTTAAAGGCATAGCAGCAACTTCCATCCAAATTGATCCCAAGGAAAATAGTTAGTTGAAGGAGCAAACAAGTAAAAACAGATCTTGAAAAGTGAAAAGCTCTAAAGATCTAAGCAAATCTGAAAGCTCATCTGTCACAGTCACTTGCTATTGTAATATTTTTTAACCCACTCTTTTAACTTAAAATTTCTGAGACCAGACCAAATATGGTCTTCCAACATATTAGACTGTGGTTTTGTATGTTTTTTTTTTTTTAAACAGTACTTTGCATGCTACTCTGATAAACAGAGTACACCCAGATACATTGTCACATTTTCTTATTTTTTTCTGACTCTGGGGTAGGATATTATAGCTGCTTTAACAGCATGAGCTACCACTAGCGCAGGACAGTTGGAAAAGTATTCTCTCAGGTAATTTAGTGTAGTTCTACTGACTTTCAAGGGAATCGCATTATTTCCCAAGAATTAGGGATTTGATTCATTACATCCCAACGGAAATGCTTAGGATAGTCAGCAAAGCTGAGACGCAGCCACCACTGGATGCCTCAGCAAATGGGCTTGAATAAAACGTTCCAGGAAATTCTTAGTGCACACATGTGGCCAAAACGTCTGCCTTGCTGAAGCTGATGTACCATTAGAGTCATTTTTTGAATTAAAATGTTATGGGCATCCTAACTACAGGAAACTTGGTAGTATGAAAATAAGAAAACACTGTTTGCACACACTTAGCTTTCCTCAAGTGTCTTTTCCTGTTTATACATCATATGAACTTCACCATGACAAGTAAATGAAACCGACCTCAGGCACGTATCACCGAGAATCACAATCTTTATCTCTGTATTTCACCTTTTTGCTACTCTGATGCTAGTTGAGTGTACAATCAAATACCCTGCAAATATGCTGAACCTGAGAAAAAACTTCTTCACTGTGAGGGGGACAGAGCATTGGACCAGGTTGCCCAGAGAGGTAGTGGAGTCTCCTTCCCTGGAGATATTCAAAACCCGTCTGGATGTGATCCTGGGCAATATGCTCTAGGTGACCCTGCCTGAACAGGGAGGTTGGACTAGATGATCTCCAGAGGTCCCATCCAACCTAAACGATTCTGTGATTCTGTGAAATATGCAAGTATCTAATGAAGTTAAGGGGACTCCTCCAGGCACTGCTTACAAAACTCAGTGGACTTAGTTTCCATTATCAGTTCATCACTGTCACGGTTAGAGCAGCTAGGAAAATTTTAATGGTACATTTGGTTTACTTCTATTTTGATTCATGAACGTGGTATTTGAGATATCTTTGTGAGCACCAACAAAAATAAGAGCTCTTAGCCCCTTTGGGTCTGCTTTAAGAAGGGAAATCAAAATTCCCCAACACAACAAAAAGAGTATTTCCTGATCAGACTCTCCTGGTTAGCACAGAGAGATAGCAAACCATGCAAACAGTAAATGGAATTCATGACTCATCTACTCTTTCAAGCACTAATACTGGCCAACTTTATAGCTCCTACTAGTTACCTTTTAAGTTCTTATTCTACACAACAGAGAACTTAAGAGGTGATTACAGCCCAGTTTCTTCAGATGTTGTCCATATGAACAGTGAATACACTTCCTTTAACAGTTGCTACAAACTGATTTGATGTTATTTATTAGAGTTTTTTTGCAATACAAAACAGTACAAATAGGTTTTCTACATTGAAATAGGAATTAAAAAATTTTTTAAAAATCATTGTTAAAAACAATTTAAAATAAATATTTAAAACAGTTATTCCATTCAGGTTATTATAAATATATTATGAACCAAATACTTCCAAACTGCATTCGCTTGGAGGTACATAGCACTACAAACAACAGCCATTTATTTAAAAGCCTATTATTCACATTAAATCACTGATCCTTAAAATACCTTATAAATAAGGCCGGATTATATTAGTACAAAAATGACACTATTGAACATCACAAAGCATATGCTGCACAAGTGTTTACTGCGTTATCTGCTTCACGACCGCCTTTACAGAGGAAGACGCTATAAGTTTACTAAGCACAATACACCTTTGTTCGAACACGAGATTCTTATCAGTTCCAAGGTACCTTCCTCCCTAAGACACGGTTCGTGATTTTCTGTAATATAAAAACAAAAATGACATATCAATATTAATCCTTTAAGAATAAAGACATTAAGATTAAAATATCATTGATAAGCTTTCTGAAAAAGATATCAACAGGTAACACAACTGAAAGAAATTACTGTTTACACAGCCTAGGACAGCTAATGCAGCCCAGTTGTTTCCCCACTCATCAGTATGAAAAACACCAGGATATGCCTGTGCTGGTCACTGTGGAAATGGTCAGAAACTAGCCCAAAGAATCAGAGCACAATTTGACATTAGCTGACAGACTGTTTCCCCAAGCAACTATGATGTAGGTCTCTCTTCATCACCTCCTGAACACAAATCTCTGAGCTTTCCCTGAGCATCTCATTCCCCATTTTGCAATACATTTAAGAAGGCACAGGAAAACTAGAAGAGATACCAAGAAGGGTAACAAGGGTGATAGATAATATGCAAAGTGTTTCATACAATAAACAGCTGAATAAATTAGGACTCTTCACCATGGTGGAGATAGGGGGAGGTACGACTAAAGGGGAAATGATGAAGTACTATACAATCACACATAGCCTGAAGCAGGTGAAAAAGGAATTCACTGACTCTTTCAAAAAAAAAAAAAAAAAAAAAAAAAAAGGGGGGGGGGAGGGATCACATAAAACTAACTAGTAATTGCTTCCAAAAAAAAAACCACACACAAAACAAAACAGAGTATTTGGTATGAAAAGTAAAAGTCTTCTGCAGTTAAACTGTGCAAAATGTGTAATATGCCCAGTGATGTCGTGAACACCAGAAGTTTATACTTCACAAAGCAAGTATATAAATCCACAGAAGGAGGAAGAAAAAATATATATATACACACATATTATATTAAAGGTGTCTCAGCCCCTTGGACTAAAACACACAAGACTGTTGGAGCATTTTAAGAAAGTATTGCCACACAACAGCTCTATTACTACATTTCTCCCTAGGCACCTGCTAGCGTGACCCGTTCTTGTCAAGACAGGCATTTCAGATAATGAAATATCACATCATCCTGCTTGCTCAACCAGCAGACCACAGAAGTCTTGACGCACCGAATACATATTATTTGACTTTTAAAAAGTGTACTATGAAGTACAGCGTTAGGCATTTCATCTATTATTAACAGCAGAGAGAATGATATGCTCATTACCCAGCGTGGCCTCTTGCATCACACAGGGGAAGCAAATGAACACAACGTGCAGCTCGTACGTATAGCTAGATATAGACATATATATGCACACATATACACATACAGAATATGCAGCATACATATATCTACTGTATATATAGTATATATACACATATATTCATACAAATTTGTATATATTTCTATTTAGCTGTATATGTATATTTAAAAAAGCAGCTGACCTTGATCTCAGCCTGGAAGCTGTCTCTGTGACTCCTACACTCATGAAGCCTTAGTAGGATTTCAAAATGCCTCATCCCACAGAGTCCCTGAACAGCCCTGGGGCTTACAGGCCGTTGTGCAATCTAATGAGTGACCTCAGGTAGTAACTAGATGCTACCTTCCCTCCTCCACTCATAGCAAGTAACTATAAAACAAAAGGCCAACATGTTGCTGATAGGAGGAAAAAATATGGGGGGGTGGACCCACAGATTTAAAAAAAGCTATTCTGAAGCAGCAACATGCAGTTCAGTTCTCTGCCTCCAGAAACAGGCGCTTTTCCCTTTGGGGTAGTGACACCTAGTGGCCCCCGTCTTGAACACATTCTCTCAAGATGTCCCAGCAATAATAATAATAGCAATAATTTAAAAAAAAGTGTTTACTGTTCCTGAATGCTAGCACTTTGTTTTTTTCTTTACAGGGCAGGGGGGAAATACATAAATGCCCCCCCTTATGGAGGTTCCTCCCATGCTACCTATTTACAAAGACAACAAACTAATCACATCTAATGAAAAAGCCTCAGTAATAGAAGCAATGCGCATATCTGTTAAAGTCAACACTCATTCCAACTTCAGTGAGGGTGAAAGAGTTCCTTCTAACTTATGCTGCCACCAGATCAGAAATCTGCCTCGACCGTACAGTTTTCAAAATTCAAGGACATGCAGCATTCCCTTATCTGGCTAGTATAACACTACGCTCTGTTTGAAAATAAAAATATAAGAGCAAAGGAATATTGGGATAGAACACCAGCCCAGATCCAAGTGCATCCTGTGATAAAAATAACTTTATTGAGACGGTGGAATTAAGTATTTAACAATTTGGAAAACTAAGACGGCCTGTGAAACTCTACCAGCTACCTGCAATGCCCCACACTGCCCCACTGTAGCACACAAACACCTCAAAACCAGCATTGATACAGGTTCCTTCTCAAGGTTTCTCTGCAAACATTCCAAATTTGTACTTTACAAAAGGAAACTGAGTTTTGGTCAAATATACTCATTAACTTTAGGTCCTATTTTGAGCCAAATAAACTGAGATTCATCCCACCTCAATCTGTACACTAATTTAAGAACATCCATCATCCTTGGTTCCTTGTAGTTAATGGAAAGTGATCCACTGCCTCCAGAGAGCAGTATGCCCCACACAAGAGCTACTATTGCTCACACTGGAAATAAGCAGCTTTGCTTTCTGCTCAAGATATGTTTTTAAGAAGCTGGTGTTTATTTTTCTTCAGAAGAATTTCGCAGACTCCTATCAATATGCAGCGATACCTCACTCACCTCTAAATACTGGTGTGATAGTTTCACTTGCAAGTTATACTTCAGCACACTCTGTGTCCACGTTCACGCACATACAGTGTGTGCGCACACATTCAATTCACTGCTTCCCTCCCCAGACATTAAGCACCCTTAGGCTGGGAGGCCTCAAATGCTGTTTAGAAGCGGCATGCACACCGTACTGCTAACTGACCCCCTCCAGCCATACTGCGGTTAGTGAGAAACACCTAGCGGAAAGCAGCACGGTCTACAGAGAGGCCTTCAGACAGGGAAAGCGGGATGATTAGAGAATGCTTCTTAAGGAGCACGTGGAAAAGTTTATTGCTGTATCAACAGAGATAAACTACAATTTTTGTAAAATTTAACCTTCCTTCCTTCTTACATGTCTGTTCCTTCGGTATTAGTGACAGGAATAGAAGCAACCAGTGTCCCAAAGCCATGTTACACCATAACCAAGATGTAACAGACTTAGGATACAAGTACCCCTCATTATCGTAACAGGAGTTCAGCCACAGATGCTGGGAGAGGAGAATAAGTGCTCACACCCTCATTCACTAAGCAAACTGCAGTGGCCATTTAAGACATCACCACCTTCCCAGCTGTTTTGTTAGCACTCCTTGGCTAGGTATTAGCATCTGCACAGCAGAAAGTCAGCCAAAATATTAACGTATGGCTCAAGAAACTCCCTCTCAGGTTCTAGTTCGGGTACAGTGCTTTTGATCACTTAAAATGATACAACCCTAAATTATATATGTTATTAATCTAGCTTTTGTGCCAAGGCAACAAAACAACAACTTTTTTCTCGTAATACTCTGTCTTCTCCGGAGCTATTCCACAAAATCTGTGGGTTTTTTGCTTGTACAGTCAGATCCAGTTAGAAACTGATGCTCTCAAAAACACATCAACAAAATTCTAAGCAAAACATTCACTATATCTATAGCTACTCACTACAGTTATTCTGTCTCATCAAGGAAGACAACAAAAGATTACAATATTCACTTCAGTGAATCCATCATCCCTCTTTGAATCAAAACCACATTGTATAAAAAAACTTCCTATGAGATTCCTTCTCTTCCTCCAGCTGACCATGTCACTTCCAGCCTATGCCTGCTAGCATTCATCAGCTCTCTGCACTGGCATCTGAGATTCTCAGGCTAGTGAAAGAGATTCTGGAAAATACATTGTGCTACAAGCACAAGTTTTAAGATCTGATTACTGCTGTCCCCAACAAATAACTAAACCTATTATTCCAGCTCTAGTGGGATCTCTCAGCCAGGAAAGAGCTGCAACACTAAAACTGAAGTGCAACTTTAAAATCTAGGCGCCGGGGGGGGGGGGGGGTGTGGAAAATCAGTGTGCATTTTTAATGCATGCCCTTAAAGCACTCATGTCTATAATACAGTTTATTACCTGTGTCCAGAGTCCTCTAGAAGGCTACATTTTATGGTACGTGGGTTAGTAAAGGAATGAAAAGCCAGGTTAGAACCTCAGTGTTTGTATTACAAATCATTTTTTCTTTTCTTTTTTTACTAAGTCTTAAAAGGAAGCTTAAACATATAGAGGCCTGAAGCAGCTTAAAAAGGGACACAGAGGTCAGTTTTGGAGATGGACAGAATGGATTAATGAACCTCCTCTATTGTATCAGTACATATATCACATCACCCACTCTATATAAATTCAAACTCCTTGTTAGACAGAAATACTAGATAATAAGATATATGCATGGGCACAGGGGAGAACAGAAGAAACTTCCCTGTAACTCATCATGATTGACCCAGGTGAGTGAGTCTCTAGCACAGGGCTCTTCAACCTTCTTGTCGTCAAGAAAATCTGAACTTAACAGACACAAAGCACATGATATACAAGTTGGATAGCTAGGGAGGAAGAGCAGTGGCAGCAGTTCTTAGCTGGCTCAGCTCTCTCAGCTTTTCCTCACATGAGAGATGCTCCACTCCCTTCATCATCTTTGCGGCCCTTCACTGGACGCGCTCCGGCAGCTCCACGTCTCTCTCGTGCTGGGGAGCCCAGAACTGGACCCGGCACTCCAGGGGAGGCCTCACCAGGGCTGAGGAGAGGGGCAGGATCACCTCCCTCCACCTGCTGGCAACACTCTGCCTAGTGCACCCCAGGATCCCATTGGCCTTCTTGGCCACAAAGGGCACATTTGCTGGCTCACGCTTAACTTGTTGTCCACCAGCACTCCCAGGTCCTTCTCGGCAGAGCTGCTTTTCAGCAGGTCAACCCCCAACCTGTCCCAGTGCATGGGGTTATTCCTCCCTAGGTGCAGGACCCTGCACTTGCCTTTGTGGAACTTCACGAGGTTCCTCTCCGCCCAGCTCTCCAGCCTGTCCAGGTCCCTCTGGACGGCAGCACACACACTCCTCCCAGTTTAGCATCATCAGCACACTTGCTGAGGGTGCACTCTGTGTGCCTTCATCCAGGTCATTGATGAATAAATTGGAACAACATTGAACCCAGTATTGAACCTGGCGGACATCACTGGCTACAGGCCTCCAACCAGACTTTGTGCCACTGATCACAATCCTCTGAGCTCTGCCATTCAGACAGTTTTCATTTCACCTCAATGTCTAATCAACTAGACTTTGTAAAATAAATGCATAATATTAACTAAATGTTAATTTCATAAGTTTGTGATCACAAGGAGGGAAAAAAAAAAAAATCCAACTTATTCCTGGGTAGCAGTTTGCTCGAACACTTGCCATTTTGTAAAGCTGTGCTTTTAGCCGGTATGAGTTGTATTCAGATTTTCTCTTCTCTTCTTCTCGCTTCTTCTGCACCTCTGGCAGCTGCTCATAGATCCTAGTGTAAATATAAAAAGTCAAAAATAGTGACTTGGAAAAAAGGAATTTATTAATATAAAAAACATCCTCTGTTTTATCATCACATACTGTTAAAGGATACTAGCCAACCACATCAGAGAAGAATCTACAAGTGTCACACAGAAAAAATGTGGAATACGCAACAGTTGTGACAGCGGAAATTCCCACATCCCAAAATGCCTTTTTCTTGCTGCAGCACCCTTCTAAAAGCAACATTTAGGACATTAAAATGACCACACAGCTGCTATGTTTACCTGTCTGCAAAAGGTAAAGATTCAATACAATCAGTACAGAATAATTTCATTGTTTTGAGGGCATGCTGATTCTGAACAACATGTTTATCCATAAATAGCAGTACCTTTGGCATAAGTATAATCTGATTCAAGTCATCCAGGAATCTTTTATCCCCAAACGCTGCCATACCTAGGCCGATATTTTGTCTTCTCCACTGCTGAACTACTCCCACGCCAGAGCCAAACAGCAAAAGATGCTTTGAACTCAATAAAAGTGAATGATGTTCAGGAGAGAGTTAGCACACTACTCTTGTCTGGTTTACACGCTACTGTCTGAAGTGGGAAGCGGCTAACAAGGATGGCAGAGTAGCGCTTGCATTGCCTTCCCCATACCTTCTAGTGCTTCCTGTAATATCATAAAGCTTCACTAATTTCATTACCTTCATTGCCAAGAACTATGCAGCTTCAAAAAGTCTACAGTTTATGGGAAGTGGAAATGAACCATGTTCAAAAATTGCAGTCCCAGAATACTTAAAACAAGACAGATCATACTACTTCTTCTTTCTTAACAAACAGATTTGATATTCAGGAAATAGAGCAAAAACTATTAACAGATACAATACTACATCAAAGGTATTCTCTTTTAAGAGACCGTTTTGTTCTTACGTCAATAATGGTAACATCAATTCCATAGTTACTGTTGGCACTTTAAATAGTTTAAACACATCTATGCCATCAACTGGTATTATCTGAAAGTGCTTCAACACATTCCATTTTGAAAAATGCAGATCAGTACAGCCCACCAGCTATGAGTGAGGAGGGGTATCTTTGACAGTTGTCTTGATACTAATTCCAGCAGGAAAGTAAGTAGTACTTCAAACTGGAAAGATAAGTGAGGGAGGCAAATCTGTGTCAATTTGCACTGATTTAGTGTTTAGTCAGTACACGAGTTAGGTGTCACTCACATGTTTCAAAGGACAGAAGGACTAGAAGTTAGCTGGAAAAGAAAGCAATAGGAAGGAAAAAGATGCACATAACTAACCAGGCAGGGGATTCTATCCTATCTGCAAGGAGTCAAGTCCAAATCTCAGCCAGCTTAATCTCCTACCTAATTCCCCAGCATCAGCCATAAATAAGTGTAGCTTCTACAGTCCCATGCACAAATGCATTTACCAGTGAAATTCATGAGCTATTGTTCTTTGAGAGCAAGCATTTACACCAGGACACTCAAAAGAAGGCCACTTAAAACTGCATCTCCACATACAATTGCCATTATACCCTAAAAAAATGGCAGCTGCACTCTTTTCAGTGACCTACCTTCCTGTGTATCCCTGTTTTCCTACTCTGTCTGCAGCTGCTTTTAGGAGGCCATCTTTTCTAAAAATGTCACTGTCTGCATTATGCCTACAGAAAAGAGGAAATAAATCACATTTGGGATGTTATTTTACTTCTCTTACGCTTTGTTGGAAGGCAGCAGAAGGGGTGCTAGGTCTATAAAAGTGATACTGGAGGGGGGGAGGGATACCTCAAAGATTTCAGGGTCATCCCACCATTCACTAAATGCTTCCACCACTCTGGGGCTCCCCTCAGCTAAAGATCAAGATATACCAACTCACCAATTCACCCCACCACAGAGATGTTTAGAACTAGAAGCGGACTGTAGAATTGCAGCTAACTTAATTCAAAATCATTTTAATTAGCTGTACCTAATTTGCCATGAGAAACTCCATTTACACACTCACAGAGGAAAAAGAAAAAGCTTCTGTGTTCATTACAGGTGTGGATTTCAAAAGAATGGTACAGAATAAATTACTTCTCAGCTCCAACTGAGAGTCGGAGTACGACAGCAGCATTAAAAAGAAAAAAAAAAGCCACAGTGCAACTGCCTGAATCAATCTCCATAGAAATCCTGCCGACTTGCGTATTGTGAAATCAGAGCTCCTGAAAATACACGAGTTCAGATAACATCGATCATATAATACAAATGATCTGAATCAAAATCTTTCCCTTTCAATTAAAACATGTGGATATGCACTCCTTAGGGAATTGGCGTGCATCCCACTTCGGTCACCTCTCTATTCGTGCCCTAAAAACACTTAAATGCCAAAAGAACTACTGAAATCAAACATCCTTTTTGGACTCTCCTAGCATATAAAACATATTAAAGGGTTTATTTTATATATTACCTACTCCAATGTATATTTCGTAGAATCACAGAATAACTTTGCTTGGAAGGGACCTCTGGAGGTCCACTAGTCCAACCTCCTGCTCAAAGCAGACTAACTTCAAAACTAGATCCGGTTGCTTAGGTCTCATCCAGTCAACTTCTGACTATTTCCAAGGATGGAGAGGCACAGAATCACAGAATGGTTTAGGTTGGAAGGGACCTCTGGAGATCATCTAGTCCAACCTCCCTGCTCAAGCAGGGTCACCTAGAGCACGTTGCCCAGGATCGCATCCAGACGGGTTTTGAATATCTCCAGGGAAGGAGACTCCACTACCTCTCCGGGCAACCTCTTCCGGTGCTCAGGTACCCTCACAGCGAAGAAGTTTTTCCTCAGGTTCAGATGGAACTTCCTGTGCTTCCTTTTGTGCCCGTTACCTCTTGTTCTGTCACTTGGCACCAGTGAGAAGAGTCTGGCCTCATCCTCTTGACACCCTCCCTTCCGATACTTGTAGACATCGATGAGATCCCCTCTCAGTCTTCTCTTCTCCAGGCTGAACAGGCCCAGCTCTTGTAGCCTTTCTTCATAGGAGAGATGCTCCAGTCCCCTAATCATCTTTGTAGCCCTAATCATGGAGTCCACCACCTCCATGAGCCCCAGTCCAGTGCTTAAACCATCCTCTTTGCAAGAAACCGATTTCCCCATCTCCGGTCAGAATTTTCCCTTACTGTCATGTGTGACTGCTGCTACTTGTCCCTTTCACCAGGCATCTCCAAGAAAAGTCTCACTCTGCCTTCCCCCTAAATCCCCCTTCTGGCAGGGAAACAGGACTGCCAGTTCCCTGCCTGCAGCCTTCCCCTCCTCAGGCCAAACAAACCCAGCTCCTTCTAGCATGCCACGTGCTCCAGCCCTCTGACCATCTTGGTGGCCTCCACTAGACTCATGCCGGTTTGTTGATTTCTCTCTTTTACTGGCAGCCCGGAACAGGACACAGGACTCAGCTGTAGCCAGGCAGAAGGAACAACCTCTTCCCTTCACCTGCCAGCTATGCTCTCACCAGTGTGACCCAACATGCAGCTGGCCTTCATTGCTGCAAGAGCGTACCACCAGCTCACGTTCATTTTGCTGTCCATCAGGCCCTTTTCCGAAGGGCCCACTCCCTGGGCAGCCTGTCCTCAGCCACTGCTGATGCCTGGGGCTCTTCTGTCCCGGGGAGAGACTTTATATTTGTTACTGTCAAACATCATGATGTTCCTCTGGGCCCATTCCTCAAGGCCGCAGAGATCTTCAGGAACTACTGGCCATGGTATTGTCCCTTTCACAGACCCTTTCCTCTGCACAGCACTTACATTCCCAGACATCAGTTCAAAGCCCTTATGTATATGCTGAAATCCAAACTTTACACGTTCCTTGCCTCAGGGTATGCTCCTGGCCTTTGCTGTTGCTTTGACTCTGAATAACTTACATTACCATTGTATTGTTACGTAACTTTATAAGCTATCAGAGACCACTTCACTTGTCTCTAACTTACTTTTTAATATTTATGCTGTTTCTTAACTAATACCCTGTCACATCACTTCCTCTTGCTTCCTCTACCATTTCAGAATAGAGCTGCAACAAATCCCTTTTTTAATTTTACCTTCACATACTCTCTATGTAGCACAGATAAGCCAAATGTTTAATACACTGCTAAGCATGCAGCGCATTTTATGTACAGTTACTTCAATTAAACATAAGGTAAAGGTTAATATAAGGCAGCTTTCTTCAAGGTTAAAAGGCTCTCAATTCCTTTCTTGGTAACTATTTCTTACATAAAGCTACTTTCATCTGGAGAAATGGTACCTCACTTCTGGCACAAATTACCTAGTTTGTTAATGTTTAACACCATATACATGCTCTAGTGGCCTATGCCCTTTCTTCTCCTTTTGGGGTCCACAACTTGGACAGTTGGCTGCAGTGTTCAAATTGCAGATACTGCAGCAAAATATTCAGGTCTAGTTAGTCTTTCTTTTTTTTTTTTTAAAATGGTCTTGTTTCTATGATTTTCTTGACAAGTGCTTTCTTCCTCTGATAAAATGTCTACATCTTGCCCTGAAAGACCTAAGTTACCCCCAAATGCCCAATTCTTTACTTGTAAATATGATTCACCCATCTTTCTTGCCCGTTTACTCAGGTCACTTAACTATCTGAAACAAAATTTTCTTAACCTTACCTTTTGGATCTTTGAATCATTTCGCTCTTTGGAATCGTTCTTCTCTTTTGTCTAAACAGATAGCCTAAATGCAAAGTTGTGAGATAAGAGAACAGTGAACAACTCTACTTTTCACAAAGAATACTACTGCAACAATCTTACTCCTTTATAAGTTATAGATTCTTATAGACAGTAATTGTAAATAATTCTAATTTTATTAGAAATATATACCTCCTTAAGCATAACGAGGAAATTCGTTAATTCCTATAGAATATAAAACAGCATAACCGTGAAATACCTCTTTCAGAGAGCATGCAACTTGCATTCCTGTAGCCCTTTCTTTTCTCAGGAGGATTAAATAGCTGTTCTCGTTCACACTGCAATACACTCTGCATCCTTCTTTCCTCCATTACAAGCTTCAGGTGCTTTACACGCTCTCCAGAGCGGGAGATGAAATCAGGGCGATGCAATGCAAGAGCCTCCTAAGACCAGACGACACACAAAGTCTAAAATAGCCAGAACTTCCTTTTAAGGCTGGAAGAGGTTAATCAAAACATCTAACACCATCATCAAAGCATGATAAGGAAAAAAAAAAAAAAACTTCAAACAAGCATTCAGTATAAAATACAAAATCTTGCATCCTTAAGGCTGGGTAGATGCTCAGGGATCTTGTTTAACATCAAAGTACTTGTCAACAAGTGGAAGACTAACTAGTTGGAAAGAAAAAAAAAAAAGAAAAGCAGCTAAAATAATTAGCAAAAGGGACACAAACCTCTCAGAAAAATACAGTGAAGTTCAGTCAAAGGTAGGCATGCAGAATAAAAGGTGCTGTAACATATAAGTCTCCCTCACTATAAGGCAGCGGCCACATCAGTACTGGCACTTCAGTTTGCAGCAGAAGTAGAGATTTGAAAGCAGTCTCCTGATACCCACATTTGCCATGCTTCAGTTCCTATCACAGGGCTGTCTCTGAGCACATACAAGCAGGTATGACTGAACTCAAAAGAAACTCCAGAAGTGCACCTAGTGCACTACAAGCCATTAGCAGGCGTTCAATTAATTGAGCAGATTAGAGCTCCAAAACTCCAAAACGTATACAGCATGGATATCTGGCACTCAGCACCAACAGCTTCGCTCTACAGAACAATTCCTGTTGGGTTACGCTATTGCTAATTTAGATTTCACTTGCTGTAGATCTTTGTCAAAAGTATTTCTGTACACTACATTTGTATTTTTGCATCAATACTTGGAGTGAGCCACCTAAGCTGGCCTGGAGTGAGTGCGCGAGGGTGCAAGACACACACACGGTTTGCACTGTATGAAGCAAATTCCATTTTATCGCACACTATTTACATCACACAGGAATACTCCCACAGGGAAGCAAATATAACGTGAACTACCTCAGCTGCATTCCCTCTAGTTCCCGAAGCCAGTTGATTTAAGCCCTAAAAATCAAATCATAATACTGCGCACAGTCAGGTTACTTTAAGAAAGCAGGACTGACAACTTTGTTTTGTTTTCTTTTTTATTTTAAACAGGAGTGGTCTCTAACTTGTTAACTTCCAATTATATCAAAGGTGAAATAATAAAAAAGGATCAAAAAATACTTCCACAAGATTCAGCATTATTCCTAAGATCAGAGAACCCAGCAGCCTTATAGTACAGCGGGCCTTTACCTGTAGTGTCAGCTTCACAAACGGCTGTGGGGACCTGTTCTCAGCATCTCTTTCCGGAACCACTGGCTGAACCGTGTTGCTAGGCTGCTGCTCTTGCCCGTTCTTCTCTCGGAGGGGCTCCCTCCAGGGCTTTGTGCTGGTCAGTGGTTCAAACCAAGATGGACCAGGACCAGAAAAGGAATTGGAACAGTTTTCTTTCTTAGATTCAGATTTCAAATCCTCTGCTTGGACAAGCCAGGAAATTCCTAATAAAACATCACAGAAGAAAATGAAGATTTGCAGACCATATGTTTTCCTATTTTCCATACCTATCTATGTCCCTTCACGCTGAAGATCTCAGTTAAAAGCTGCAATAAAGACTCGCTTCAGTAGTTTCGCTGATTCCAGTGGGATTCTGTATCACACAACCTTGGCAGTTTCAAAAGAGTCCCTTTGCCAAGTGCCAGAAAAGCAACAAGCCTTTACCAAACAACACTTTTGGAAAGGCACAAAATGGCTTAGTTTGCAAATTTTTCTCTTTACAGAAAGAATAGTTATTTATCAGCAATAAAACATATTTAAGGAATCTTTGTTCTGTCCTAAACTCTGTGACTCGGTATAGATATTTTTGAAGGGCAAATGCTTTACATTTTCCAAGTGTTAAATATGTATACAAGAATCAGATTACTCACAGTTTATATACATAATGGAATATGAATACATCATCTAGTACTCTGAAAAGATATTCTAAATTTTCTAAATTAAACTGCTATGAGAGAGAATGATTTGTCCCTACAACAGCAACGATGACTAAGGAAAACTTTTTAAAACATTTGATTAGTGACATTTAAGAGATTGACAGAGGAGGACCAACACCACCACCACAAAACAGGCAACTACACTTTATAGGCTCAAAAACGCAACCCTAACTCAAAGGGTACAAGTCTAGTTCTTCTGATACTACTATTTTTTTCCTCACTCCAGGTACTCCTTAAAAAAAAAAAAAAAACACTTGCTCTGTGACGCCTCAGTATAAGAGATAGTAAGTCAAGTTGCTGAGTAACTGTACATTCTAAGTTTAACAGAACCATTCATGTATTCATGTATTAAAATTAAGTGTCTATGTGACGACTATTCTATTTGTCTGTCTTTGCCTTAATCATTGCCTCCTATTTACCACCTTCACTGGTTAGGTCACATCTAACAACTAGATTGAAAATGCCATCATAATGGAGAATCAAAAAAAAAAAAACACCACATACATACTCACTTGACATAGTAAGGGGTTTTTGTTTAAAATTAATTGATTAAAAACAAAATAAAAACTGACTACACTAGTAACAGAGACTACTTTGTGTTCTAGCTAATCCTGATCATGTATTTTACTGGTTACTGGTGAGATACACAATTTTTCCAGTCTATACAGAAATGTATTTTGGACTGACCTTGTGGCAAATGCAGCCTGCCCTTCTTCATCTTTTTCTCCACAAAAAAACTGCCTGGCTGTCCCTTCTGTTTACCCTTGTTTCCTGGTACCTGATGATCTGTGACCAAACCATCTGACTCTCCGAAAATACCATCGACACAATGCCAGGGTTCCCATGGCCGCAGATTTGGCTGGCTAGATCTTGGAGTTGGAAAAGTCACACCAACATCTCGAGTGTTTTTTTTAGTTGCACTGTTCACAATCTCCAAGTCTCCTGCAGTTCAAAATGAGGCAGTAACATCTTATTCTAGAGCAGCTGTGACAATATATTATATTACCCCCCCCCCCCCAAAAAAAATCCTCCTCCATATTTTTAATTTAAAGAAGAAAGCCCACTGCCATAGTCCTTTATCTCCAACCTTGTTCATGCTTAAACCAGTGTTTTTTACCTTAGGAGACCTGACCAAAAAAAAAGTACTTCCAAGGAATATTTCGTAACATCAGCATGTGTAACATGAATAATGCAGATGACAACCCTCAATTTTTACTTTAAAATTGAAGGATTTCTTTCGAGGATGGGATACAGAAAGCCAAAATCTTTTATATTCCCACTTCAAATTCAACACAAATTCACAGTGACCCAAGACAGTTATTATATGATAGTCTGAGTAAAATTACATAGTCCCCCCCATTACCTGGTCCCCCTCACCCCAGACAAGACAAGCTTATGATGTGGAGGAGAGAAGATATCAAATTTGAATTAAGTATGCCCCTTGCTAGGAATCTAAGCAGAGGTCTGAAAAGCCAACTTCTGACCTGCTGGTAAAAGACAACAGCAGGTCTACCATTGTACGCACTGTACAGCACACAGGTGTGCAGTTTTGATGGTAGGCTTTACTGGGTAGACTGACAGGTCCAGAAACACTCATCCAAAACTTAGCTTTATCTATAAAACATTGGTTTGTCCAGGGCACCAAAAATATTCAATAGAAACAAAATGAAAGGTGTTAACCATATATTCAAAAGAATCATAATGCAATTCTGAAAGCAATTCATGAAAATACTTTTCTGATGTAACTCACTTGCACATGATATCAATAACTCAGTGCTGCGGGTTTTTTTTTTTTAAATGTCTGATGAATAAAACAAGACCATTACTCAACCCTATGATGGGAACTTGACGAGTAAATGAAAGAAACTGAGTAACTGAAAATTACCACTGGGGGAAAAAAAAAAAAAAAAAGAAATAAGGACTGCACCGGTCAAGGATCAGCTCATATCTTAAAGTAGAATGACATTCAAAATACTTCCAAGATGACTATAAAACACTGCAATCATAGGATAGTCTCTGAAATACAGAACGCCTACAAAATATATTCTTTGAGTAACAGATAAATGTCTGGCATGGAAAACTATTTTTTATATATATATATATATATATATATATATATATATATATATACACACACATACACACACGTTTATATGTATAAAAATAATAAAATGCAGTAGTCCACCTTTACCACTGCGATAAATTAGAAAACTAGGTTAACAAAACTTACAAGTTAGTACGAAAACTGGCTAATACTCCAGAAGGCAAGGCAAGGAAAGGTGATGGCTCATTTCAATTACAACATAACATTACTGTAAGAACGTTTGGAAGTGAGTTAGAATGCTGAGTATACATACTCGTCACCAGAAACATACAACAGACTTTGGAGAAAGGTTTCCAAGGAGATGAAAGGCAGAAGTAAATACAGAAAAGTCAGGTCTGGAACCCAAAAACTCACCTGCTTGGATACCTTTGTTTAACATCCGTATCCGTCGCTTGTTACTAAGAGCAGAGCTTGGCCCCCAAGAAATACTGCTAGTAGAAGCTGAATCTGATGAAATAGAAGCTGCCTTCTAGAAAAAACATGCAAAAGGACAGAAATTCCTGAAAACATAACTGAAACGGGCAGAAAGAGGGTTTCAAACAGCAAGAAAATCATGATTATCATTCTTTGTTTGTAGTACACTGACTCTAACGTTATTCAGCTATTTAGCACAGGCTTATCAGTATTTATTACTAATATTCCACACAATAGCTAGCCTTCACTTCGTATCCTCACGCACTAACTCACTTTCAGCACCCAGTCCCAGTAAGAAGAGTGCATGGTTTCTGCAGACAAGAGCTACCCTGCGATCAGATTTTGTGAGGTGCTGAGCATCCTCCGTAGTTCATGGAACAATACAGACTGTCACGGTAGGCTCTTAAAAAAACCCATGGATGTAGCAAATTCATTTGTTAGCTGCACTTTTGTGAAAGACTGCACTGTTTAAAACAGCTGTGCTTTTGGAAGGGGGAGAATAAACATCTAAACTAAATCCAGCATTCCTAAACCTAGTATTCACGCCCTCTCAAATCACAAGCATCTAAAAGGTTACTGGGTTATCAGAAGGAGAGACTGGCTGGAAGGACTAACGCGTTGCTTTTTTAGTTCACCATGAACGTGAGTTCTGCACCATCAAAAAACAAAGTCCCCTCAAAACATGACAAATTCCCTCACTCTTTCTGTGATTCTCACTATGCAAAGTTCACTAGGCAGAGAAAATCAAACTCAATAAAAAATGAGAAATAGCAGCCACGTGGTAAGAGCATGACTTAGGCAAAATACTAGTATCACATCTTCACCTTTCTTACAAATAAGTTCCAGGTGCAGAGAGTAGATGGTACGTATGACTTTGTTAAATCAAATGTTATGAGATGTAATAACTTTACAGCCACTTAAAATGTAATATATCCAGTCTGTGAGTGTAATGCATCTCGTCCACAAGCTTTGCTTTCAGGTACAGAGAACGTTAGTGCTCTATTAACAGCAATTTACTGACAGTGCTTCCCCAGGCTTCGAATCCAATAGTGTGGTATAGACCAATTTCTGCAACACTGCCAATTTCATTTTTAATTATGAAACTGATTTCCCCCCTCCCCATCACAGCAATTAGTATCCTATTAGTAAGTCGTAAAGCAAGCAATGATGGAAATGAGCAGAGGCTTTTTTATTACCTTTTTATTGAGCCTCTGCTATTGCTGCTTCGATGCAAAACAATTTCATTTCAAGATTACATAGAGGTAATTTTTACTCTCAAACATACTGCCATTAACTGGTTTTCAGTTCGATAAAACTGTTGCAGCTCTGGTAGAGCGCACTAGACAGATGTAGTAAATACGTAGCTTCTATCAGAGAAGAGAAGCAAATTTGAATATATGCGCTCAGGAAAGACTGAAGATAGACCAAGGAAAAACCAGAAAATCCATCTACATGCACATGCATATCAGCAGTCAAACAGAAATAAATACAAGCAGCCAGGGAGTACTGAATATTGACAGCATATTTCTATTTGGACTAGAATATTCAGTGCAACGCTTTCACAGCCCTTCAGTAGTTAAATAGAACAACCTTTAGCTTTGTACCTGCTACCAGATGGCAGCGTGAAGAGTGCTTTAGAAATAACAAACTGGAATAGATTAAAAACTCTTCTGGGATGAGTCCAGCATCTATAAATAAAAGCTGTAATGAAGTCTTCTGGAAGCAGAGCTGACAATAGGCTCGCATTAAAAACTGAGCTACAAAATGCAGCAGTCTCCTAACTTCAACAGCCTGAAAGATTTGTGCAGTATTCTCTCTAGGAGTAGGGCTCCTGCTATAAATAAATTTGTCTTTGAATCACAGATATTTGCAAATAAAGGCAAATATCTGGATTTCTGTTCTCCCCAGCATCACAGAAATTATCAGTGATTTAGTTTTTAAATACAGTCTGACATCTTTGCCACTAGTTTTTTTCCTCATCCTTATTTGAGGTGGATCACGTGTCTCTTAACATATTAAACAAACCAACCAAGCAACCCCCAGCAGAGAAGTATCACTTTCTAAAAGCCATACAGGTTCAAAACAACATCTAGCACTGGGAACAGTAAAACTTTATTCTAGTATAAGAGCTACTGAAATCTGCTCTTTCATAGGTGATTTTGAAAGGTAAAACAAGAGGTTGTTTTTCCAAGGCCTAGGCAGACACTGCAAGGTTAGTAGCAAGAAGTGGAAAAAAGAATAAAATAAGGTCCTAAATAGTATAATCATGCAAGAATCGTAGAATCCCAGTGTCATATTTAGAGGGTCACTGTTGTGATTAATTATCCTGATGCTGTAGGCAAAGTGTACAACAATTTCATTCTAACTTTTTTCTTTTTAAGCTTTAGCCTTGAAAAGGCCTGGGTTTTTTTCCCCCTAAGCATGCATTCAGTAAGTTACTTGGTACAAAAACTGGATTTTAGTTGTTTCTATAAGAAAACCTAACTTGTTTCAGTGAAGTATGAACATCTACTAGTAATGATGACACTACCACTTCTAGTAAAAACACAAAAACTTTGCAACTCATGACAAGCTTCAAACCCATGCCAAGGTCTCCTTTCAGGAAATTCGTTTTCATTTACCACCACCGTCTTCAGGATTGCTGCAGAACCTTGAAGTAACCAGAAATCAGACACAGCAGGATCTTGCTTCCCAAGACTACATCCCAAACAAATAACGAGGGAAAGACGACAAATGCGAACAAAGGGAAGGGGAGCAAGGTTGATGTTGTAAGAGATTCTGATCTCCTCCTTATACCTGGAAAGGCAAAGAGCCTGGTTTGCTTTTGAGCTACTCGGATCAGACCTAAGTCTACCATATAAACAACGTTCTCTGGAAAGTGTTAATCATTCTCCAAGTAGCAAGCTCTACTGTACACAGCTCAAGAGTACCTGCAAAAGATTAGCTGAAGTTGTCTTTTGGTCTAACTGGTCACATACCTGGATCTCTTTCCTTTTCCTCTGTCTCTCAGAGGTCACCTTCGGATATTCTACACCCATTGCTTTACTGCTCCACTTGTTCCACTTCTCAGAGCGACTTTTCTGCTGATTGATGGTACAATAAAGTTGGGACAGTCTTGGCGACACACGCACTCTTTCATGCCCAAAAGCCCTGATCAGCCTGGCAGTGTCAATGGTGGAAATGGAACTGCTCACCTCAGTCAGAGTAGCAGTTTCCACTTCTGTTTGGGTCACCACATCAGATTCAGAGGTCGCAGAACTGATCACAGTGCCATGATCTTTACTAAGCCCGGCCTCTGAGGAAGTGTCACTAGGAGCTTCCAAGTACTGCTGGTGCTCCAAAATTTTATTCATGTGACAGATAGTTTTCTCTCCTGCCCTATTTTTCCTGAACTCTGCAAGGCTATTTTTATTACGGTTGATATGTGGTCTTTCTTCACTATGTGCTGCATCAGGCTCTAAGGTACTTTCGCATGTGTTTTTCTCCTGAAACCTCTGCTCTCTTCCCTTAATCTTCTTTTCAGAAGCAATCTTTTCAGGTTCTGTAGGTACTAGCGTATGCTTGATGGGATTCTGAAGGACCCTGGCCAACCGATCGAGGCGCTCAACAAGGGATAACTCACTGTCGCTCCTAAAATCATGGTGCTGGTGTCTCTTCTGGCGCTCCAAAAACTTAGTCCAGAGCTCATCTAAGCTGCTAGTGGAATGGGTTCTCCGTTTCCCTGGCAGGCCTGTCTCTAGATTCTCGTTAAAGTGACTCATTTGGCTGCATGGTAAAGGGTAATTTCTAGCCTTCTTTTGTTCTGCTTCTCTTCTGCCACGTTGAAATAGCTCCTTTCCTACAGTTTTATTCCCTAAAGATGTACTAATTCTTATATCTTCATTCTTGCTGTAATCTGCTTCTGCAGTTAGTGGAAAGAATTCATTTTCACCATTCTTCCTATGGTGAGTGGAGAAAACACGTTGATTACGATCTGCGTTTTTCCAGTTCTGGAAGAAAGCATTTGAGGAAGGTCTAGCACGTCCAGTATCAGAATACTCCTCTGATAGCTCACTGTTAGACAGGAAGTAGCTGTCATACATAGGCATTGGAGGATGAAGGTAGAACTGTGCTGATTTGAAGATGGAGTGAGTGGTTTTTACAGATTGCAAATGATTTGTGCATTCTAGAAAAGGAAAAAAAAAATTAGTTTTATGTTCCCTTACATATAAGCAAGTAGCAAACAGTACATCTTAAACAGGGCAATATTCATCCTAAGACTCCCCCACCACTTAAATAGATTAAAAACAGGAATCATTTTCCCCTTTCCTGAAATGCAATCATCTTTGGAATGAAGTCTCAGCATTACTAACAGGGCATGAATAATATTTTCTATCATTTGCAACATGAAATCCAAGAGAATACTGTATCCTACTGAATCTGAAGAAGGAACCCCGATATGCCGTATGTAATTACCCAGGCTAGAATTTGGATAGGGTCTTTGTTTCTATTTATGGAAAGTCAATGACAGGCAGCCACAACTCTGCCTCTCTTTAGACAAATGTCCTGGGAGTACCAATGCCCCTTAGGGCTATACCAGAACATTACTTTTTCACTAACTCAGAATAGCACTATGTAAGACAACCAGTACCACTTCCTGCGTAATTCCTAGAACGATCTCTGATAGCGTACTGACAAGATCCAACCCTGCTTCACTTTTAGGATCAGAAGATACAGCTTAATTGAAAGGAGCAATGAAATCCTGCCAGAAAATGCTACTATCTGAAAGTACAAAGGACAATATACAGGAACCTAACTGTAAACTCATTTGTAATACATTGCATTACACAAATACATGCATTAACACAAATGTAGCATGTGCTAGCAGGAGCATACTCTAAAATTGTTTCATAAAATCACTTGCAATATATATTTCATGTTATGTTCTTTGCATGATGGACTTCATTGTACAAGGATCCATAAACGCTGAATGTACAATTACAGCCATTAGTGCCAGAAGGACATCCCAAGCCCCTATGCTTATTGCAAGCTATCCTTCTCCTATGCCACTTTACCCGATATGTAGTTTACAGTTACATTATAAAGTAGTAATAGCCTTCATTTAAATAAAAAAGGGAATGTAAAATAGTACAGTCCATTCACTAACGGTAACAACAACTAGGTAAATGCATACCAAGCTACATTAATGGCATGGATCACATTCAAATCAGTTTTTCCCTTGTTTGCAATTTTTTTTTTTCCACTTTTTTCTTCAAACAGCCTTCTCTTGTTTTGCTCTCTCTGAGACTGTGATTTACTGATAAAGACAACTAGAAATTGCTTTTTTTTTTTTTGAGCTAGCTTTACCATTGATTCAATAAGAGAGTGGTGAGCGAGTCCCACAACTGTGCCTCTCCCTACCCCACTGAGGAAAATATCTCCCTTCTTCATCGAGGATCACAGGTTAAGTTACTATTTATAAAACCTCAAGTTCTTCATGGGAAAAACTGATGCAAGATAAGCACAAGGAGGGTTACTATAAAATTGTGTTAATTTATTCTATTAACACTGCTTTATAAAACTTAACTTGTCCTTGGTTTTCCTTATATTCTATGCATATCTTCCCTTTCCCTTCTCAATAGGGGCACTTTAGTGTCATCTCAAGATCATGAATAGCATCTCCAGAACCAGCCTCATTAACTCCGAAACTGGAGGAATTTGTCTTTGCATACAAGGTCAATGTTTATACACCCATGCATGTAAGAAGATTCCTTCACACCCTCCTGACTAATGAGATCAGGCTTGAGAATGCTATGCAGAATTTTTGCTATTTCTGTATTTTAATAAAACTACCAACAAAATGGAAGGAATGCAAATAGGGAGAAAATAAAAATAAGCTTCTATAAAGAAACATTTAAAAAATACATAATTTGCATAATTTTAAGCTCTAGACAAGCTCTGTGGGTAGAGGCAATCTTTTATTAGACCAGCTAAAAATACAGTTGGAGAAGTCAGAGAAGATTTAAGACATGCAAGCCTGGTCTTTCTTCAGAAAGTTTAACCTTCCAACTATACTGGCTAGTCTAACAAAAGATTATCTCTACTTACAAGTCTGGTCCTCCCTATGCCTTTAGGCTACCAACTGCTACAGAAAGACACAATTAGATAATTTTGTATCAACACTTGTGTTTCCATCACTTTTTTTTTTTTTTTTTTTTTAAATCAGGGGACTCAGACAGACAAGTATCTATCGATCTCTACTCTAAGGCGGGATTTTGTTTCTTATCCTAGATTCTTGTTTTGAGAGCTCATTTCTATACGTGCACTTTTTTCAGCTCTACCACCATGACCCAAGCCATTTGGTTACCCACAGCAAATGAAGAAAAGCATTTTCCTATCTTTTTCTCCTTGTTTCTGTATTCTTGCATTTTATAAATGTTCACAGATAATCATTTCTTCTATTGGAAAAACTATGTTAAGACAATATTGTCTTTACTGTTGCACTAATTCAACCATTGATCCCACGTACACTTATTGCAAAAGTAAAACAAATATGAAGTAATATGAAGTTCAGTCTGTCTTATGCAATCACACACTTCAAATAATCTTCTGGGAATATCAGAAATGTAATCTCCATTCTGAAGGGAAAAGCTTCAAAGAAGATCCCTTCTAAAGTGAAGAATTAAAGTCATCAAAAGACATCCCTGTAGATAAATCAGCACAGTTCCATGAAGTGACCTTACCCTAGGCATGTTGAGCTGTCTGCTTAAAAAGGCCAACAATAATAATACTGAAGTACTCCACAAAAATCCATTCCATTAAGTGCCTTCATATAGCAAGTTTATGTGATGTTAAGAAAAATAAATGGGTCCCGGAGAAATTGTATACGTGACTGCCTACAAGAGAATGGGAACTCTCTATTTCAGATTCCTTTATACTGTTCATCTCTTTCTGGTCCCATCACTAATTAATAGCCATAATTATATTACCTCCTTGCAGTTTGCTCACTTTGTTTAATATAGCACATAACCTCAAAATACCGTACTGTGCAACAAACGTCTTTCTAGATGCAGTTATTAATTCCACGTGGGAGATGGCAAACCACTCAGCAGTTTTCTACTTACAGTTACTTCTGCCCAGGAACAAGAAGATGCAATTATCACCAACCCTAACAAAAATTCTCATTCCTGCTCAGATTAAAGGAAGTTTATCAGCCGCTCAGAAGTGCTGAATGAGGTTTAGGAGCGTCCATCAGAAGTAGTTTTAGCTACACCACGAGATATAGTGTCAAAATTATCAACTATCTCAGTATAATTTTATTTTGTCAGCAAAAGGCAACACTGCCTTAAGGAAACATTGCCTTAAAGTAGGCTACAGTAGTAGTAAAACCTGACCTTCATCCCTTAGAAATAGCATCCAATAAGGTTAATGGAGGGGAAGAGATATATCAAGTCCAATCAAATTAAGACTCAGGTAAAATATCCGCATGACAGAGATGCGTGGATATTTTGTGATGCTATGTAAGGTATCTGTGGGCAACACCACAAACTCTATTAAATAAATGGTGCCATCTCACCTACTTTCATTTATCATGAGATTTCTGTCATTTTCTCGATTTGCATCATTTTATACACTTAAAGATTTTGCACTTCACAAACTTAACACTGAGTGTCTTAAAACATCTTATAAAGGCTCTGTTAAGTGTCAGGGCCACTAGAATGCTAGGCAAGTACTAACGCCTAGGTATTTTGGGGCTGGGGGGGGGGGGGAGGGGGAAGCAGAGAGGAGAGAAAGAGAGGAAAAATAAGAGTCACATTTAGTATCTTCAGGCAGAGTATCGGCAACGTCATGAAACCAGAAGTCATAGATCCTAAAATCTAGTTCTTCTGCTCTATTTTCTGTCACGCATATGAAAATTCATGTAAAACTGAACACACACTTTAACAACCTGGGGCAACTTCCAGTGGTATCATTTTCTCCTCAGTCCAGGCCACCTTGGGCTTGGCCCTCGTACTATAGATTCCTTCTTTATGCTTAGGAGCTGTATTGTCTGGAGCATTATCGTCCCTTAAGCCAAAGGCATTTGCTGGAAACCTTGGAGGAATAGCATCATTTGATCCTGCAGAAAAAAAAAAAAGCAACCGTTGCAACTAAAAAGATGAAACAGCAAAGATACATACACACACAAATTTCAAAGACAGTGTCTGAAAGGAAGCTTAATATTCAACTGTTAGTAGCAGTATATTCACCATCCAGCAGTCATGATCACTAGTGAGCAATTCTAATGACTAACAGCAGGGGATACTGATTTTACCTTTTACACTAATGAGCAGAGAAGACAACAATAAAATTAGCATTAGACAAATCAGCTAGGGAGCCAGACACAGGACCTGGAAAGTCCAGACTCCCTTCTGCTCACAGTAAAATTCCAGACATTTTCACTGACTGATGTAAATAGCTATTCTCTGAACTCAGAATAGCAACGGAGAAAACTGGAAGACTAGAGCTTAACTCCTAAACAAGAATTTTAGACAATAATGGCAGAGCTCCCTCAGCATTACAGCTCTGCCTCCTAACAGTCAGAAACCTAAAATGGCACCTGATTTATCATCCTTGTCAACACCACCTGGTTACATTCAGCAGACTTAACTCGATTTCCTTCAGCTACTGCTCAGGAGCTAAGAATCCTGCCTGCAGCAGAGAGTTTAAAAAACGAGATTTTTTTAGTTCTGCTGCACATTTTCTAGAACCTTCTTGAGCTGCCTCATCCATATAGTATATCTTTACATTTAGCACCACAGCTCCTACAAAACGTCACAGGCAAATCACATTCATGTCTCATTTTAACTGTATAAAAATAGATACACCGGAAAAGAGTAACGAGCACAAACACATAAATAATTACAAGCACAATCTGTGGCGATAATGACTAACCTCTACACTTCCTAATCACTCTTACATCAACCTACACCCTGGGGCACATTTATCAGGAACTGGACATCTCTGTCCATCATTCGTTTTGTCCACAAATAACTGTGGCTGTCAAAAAGCTCTAATTGAAAATAACCTGAAAATAAGACCTGTAACGCTTAAGTGACATGTTCTTTTATATATAAAGAACTAAAAAATAAGAGGCAAAGTGAAAGAATCACAGACCACCCTTTCCTCCACTTAACGAGGAAAGCTTTTTATTGGGGGGCAGGGGAAGGTTAATGTGTATTTGAAACCACAGGTATGAATTACATTGTTTAAAGAAAGTAACTTTCTACACTGGAATCACTTAATACAGGGCTAAGAAATTCAGAAAAATCAGAGAGCTGTTATCTGAAATTCATTTTACGTTACGCAAATACTTCACAACGCACACTTATCAAATAAAAAAGCAGAATGCGGCAGAAGGTAATAGCAAGCAGGGAACTAAAGGGAAGGAGAACCGGCAGGGATATGAAAGAGTCCAAATGCAATAGAAATTCCTGGTGAAAAAGTTAAGAATTATCAAGCTGTAAGACATTCGGAGCCTTGCTTTTTCCCCTCACTGCCAACAGTACGATACACTAAACTCACATTCTTCAAAGAAACTGAAACCATAGCCTTCAGTCGGGATTCACAGATCTTTTTGTTATAAAGTGGTGTGAACATCAATGCGTTTAAACTGGTAGGACAGAACAGCTCTGAGCTCAGCTGAAACAATTCTGGATATGAAATGCATATATTTAGACATCATTCTGCATTCAAAGATCTAAGATGTCTAAGTACCTGAGTGAGAGCTCTCAACAGTCGTTTCTGATGCAACTGGAGACATTCTGGATCCTGCCTTTGGATAAGGAACATAATACATCTCAGTACTTCCAGAAGGCTTATATGGCAGCAATAACGGCTGACCTGCAGGAATGGAAGGCAAAGCAATTAACAGAATAAAGGATTAAAGCCTTTAACGCAACAGAAGATAAAGGTAACAGATCAGGACCCAAGGAGATTCCAGATGATGTTCTCTGGGGTAAATCTAGAGAAATACAATGTAATTTTCCTGCAGAATATGCTAATCGATAATTATCTAATGGACACCCATCTGTTCATTAGAAGGTTGACCACCCATGAGCTAGAAAACCTAGCTTAACTCAACAGATAATTTTCAAAGATCAGTATTAGATTTGTAACTAGGGTGACATACACCGAGTTAAAAAATTTAGCTCACGTACCCACATAGCTTACAGCTGATCCATGTTTAATGAAATCATTTTAAATTATCACGGATATCTGTCTCTCAAGTCAATACATACAGTGAGCTGTTATGATGGAACTCCAGTGAACGTTTCTATTTCCACAGGAGAAAAGGACCAGAACATTAGTTGGCTTCTAATAGCGAGGACAATAGGTCATCAGGTAAATTAAATATTTTCCCACTCCAGCACGATAAAAGAATCTGTTCTGTCAATTCATACTATTTTAAACACCTCTATAAAACATTAGCGTGGGACACAACTGTACAACATGTGCATTCCTCCAACTAACAGAATTGAAGAGTCCTGCATCTTCATTTTTACTCTAGTGATAATACTAACGTGCCTATTTTCTCTTAATACTTGTGCAAACAAATTACCTTGACTACAGAGCAAATGAGCAGTCAGATACGTCCCTTGGTAGCCCATAAGCAAGGAACCAAATCAAATGATCTAGAAATTAGGTTAGAAAGTTTTCTTGAACCAGACTTGGGAATGGATTTGTTGTGTGCAGATGAACCTGAACTTAACTGCAAATTTTTGATACAGCTCCCTACCCACAAGACTGTAAAGCCCAAGGCTTTTTTTCCTATGAGCAACCTTAAATAAATATCAATAGGAAAATTATCTCCAGAACATTACTTTTGCAAAAAAAAAAAAACAAAGAAAACAAAAACAACACTCAAAAACTTAGAAGATGCTTTAATTTGCTCACCAGCCTGCTTCGGAAAAGAAGAAATCCTTTCAAGGGATGAAGTTGTACAACTGGGGACGTCCTGTGTTTTCTGGAGAGATGACTGGTGGATCGTATTTTCACTGCCTTGTGAATTAACATAAATTTCTGCTGAAAAGGTTGCTTTTTCAGGACTTTCTGTTGTTATCTGAGTGGCAGCATCAGAAGTGGTTTTCCCATTTTTTTCAGAAACTACAGAGTTGAAGCTATTCTTCACATTACATCCCCCTGAACCCAGAACAGTGGCCTGTGGTCTCTCGCAGCTTTGCAGAGGTTTTAGCTCTTGCCCTGCTGTGCTTGGAACAGAGGAAAGCACAAGGCAGGAATCTGCTGAAGCTGCTGGCACTGGAAAAGAGGAAGACCCTTGATCTGTCAGAACAGGATCAGTAGTTGATAATTTGGAAACAGCTTCTAATAAAGTTTCTGGACTTTTTGAAGACACTCGTTGAGTATCAACTTCAAGCTTTTTCTCTAGTCTCACCTCGTTTTCAGTATTCAAGTCACCGCACAGCTCCAAGTTACTACACTTTGGGGAAAGAGTTATATGGACACAAGAGAGTACTTTTTTAGTCGGTGAGGAAGGATATGCAGATGTGGTGGATAAAACCTGATTTGGAGAGGAATGGCAAGACACGCTGATTTGCTCTCTAGCAACCTCTTTCTGAATGAGGGAGACTTTATCAGAGAGACTTTTTTTCTCTTTTTCTAAGAAATTAATACGGTCCTCCAGCAAGTCAGTTTGTACAGTTGGACCTGGCCATTCTAAACTCTCATCGACTTGCACGTGGCTGAGTGAGCTGTTCTTTCCCTGATAAGAGCTTACAGAATGGGGTTCATGAAGTCTATTCATATCTTGACTAAATCGTACATTACGGTCAACCCCTAGGAGTCTGGCACTATGTCTCTCTAATTCAGTTGCATCTCGAGGCAGAACTTCCTCGAGTTTTTTTGCAGGACAGGTCTGTTCTTCATCAGCATGGATGCTTGCAGAACCCAGATTTGATGGAAAATCTTCTTGATAACCTCTAGTTCTGCTAGCATCAGCAGAAAAGTGATGAAACCTGTCTTTGGCAGCAGTAAATGCCATCTCATTAGACAGTGAACCAGCAAGCACTGGACTTGAAGGAGGACAGATCTTAGACCTTTCCCAGTGTTGTTTACCAAGACCATGCTCTTCAGTACTAGTAGAGCCAACCTCCAAAGGCATTATTCCATCAAGACCACCTCCAGTATGGCTGCTGCTGAGTACCATGGAACTCAGTGGTGACTGAGAACGTTTTCGGGATGAAAAGGTGATAGAAGTAATTTGCTTAGTCATTTCTTCAGAAGACTTTTCCACAGACAACTTCTGAGCTTGTAAATGTATTTCCTCCATCTGTATATCAGAAGCAGCTGGAAATCTCATTACACGTGTGTCCCGTTCTTTCTGCAATGGTGCATGAAGTTCAACGCTGGCATGAGAATCACTAGTTGCAACTGTCTGATGCTGGCTGCAGATAGGTGTTTGAACAGTACTCAACGATTTAGACTGTGTATTACTCAGCAGGCAATAACCAGAAGGATTAGTCCTGTATATTGGCACAACCTGCTGTGAGCTTGACTCTGAAAGCTCCTTAGTCTTGAAGACTTGCATACGGCTGTCAACATGAAACTTTTTGTTGCTTGAAGCTTTGGAGTGCTTTATGTCCTGTTCCTGATTATGGCTGTACTCGGGAGCAGCTTCCAAAGCGCATCCCCTTGAAACCTAAAAAAAACAGAAGAATTCTCATAGGTTATGGGGACAGTTTTCTACCTCTGTCAAAATGATAATTTAAGAATTCAAAGACTAACACTTAATAATCAGGAGTCTGCCATTATGAGTGTGTGAGAACACACACTTTTTCTGGAATTCATCTGTTAATGGAAATAATTAAAAACTTGTCTTCTGAAGTGACAGCAAATTAGCTAATATGATTCCAATGCTGTAACAAACAGCAGAGACATTTATAATAGAATATTTTTGTTATGTTTTGTGAGACATAGAGTAAATAACTCTCTATCAGGTAGGCTGATTAAGCTGTAAACACTGCAAAACATTACTCCACTCTCAGGAAAACAAGCACAAAACTTTCAGCTCTTCCCTCAGTTTGCTTCATACACAGCCGGACCTTGTCACGAACCTAGTTCATGATGTCCTAGGAACAATGACTTGAATCTTTTGAACGCGCGTTTGTCCACTATCTAAGTTCAAAGTGATTCAGACACCCCCTACCACCACAGCTTCGTAGCTTCAGAGATAATTTTTTAAATTAAATAGTTAGCTAATTAATCACATAAAATCACTGAAACGTTTAGGTCAGAAGAGACTTCGGGAGGTCTCTAGTCCTACTTCTTGCTCAGAACAGGGCTAACTTCAACATCAAAACAGGGTGCTCAGGAGAGTCCTTGACTTGTCAAGTTTTGAACATCTCCAAGGACAGAGACATTACATACAACTTAAATAACGCTTATGAACCTTAATTTACTGATGAAAGGCATCCTTTCATAGTTCTATGCAAAAAAGAAAAAAATACTTAAGAAGAAAAAAAGGCTGTTCTTTAAAAAGCAATGAGAAAATACTTAATTAGAAAAGCTTTAATTTTCCGTAATTGATATTTTTTCACTAAAACAAGTAAGCCACTATCCCTCAGACAAGAGCAAGAACAAGTCTTCTTACAGTCATTGCCCACTCCTGATAATAATTAAAACATGACTGAAAATAATCAAAGCTTTGTTTTGCTCTTTAAGGCAAATGATAACTTGAAAAAATTTCCAATTTTCACACGCAGTTTATTCTCTTCTAACAAGAGGCACATTTTTTCCACAGAAATATTTTTTGCTTTTGAAAGCTACTGAAACTGCTAGATAAAGAAAAAATATTGAATTCCTAGAAACAGATGAGACACTAATCCAAACAAAACCAAGTCAGTCCATAAATATACTGCCAATAGTCCAGGATTTTGTGAGCAAAGACAAAGTTATATTTACACCTTCATCTGACCATGAAAATTGTCCCATAATTCTATCACACCTCAATATCAACTATATTTAGGAGCAACTGTATTTAGCAGTCCATTATTTGACTACCAGTGTTTAAGCACATAAACACTGGCACATATTTCACAGTTGCACAATAGTATAAAATGCTAAGCCCTAAATTACCTATGTGAAACTAATAATTTACTAACTTCTACCCCTGTGCCTTTGCTTGATTTTACTGACCATCACTGTTCTCAGTATACTTTCTAGTCTTCATTGCTTCATCTCCTCTCCTTACCTCAAGCCCCAACACTACCATCCAAAAAAATCCCAACAGCAGCAGTCAACTTGTCTTAGTAGGTAAACAAAATTAAAGCAACTTACGTTGCAGTCCCTCAGCAGAAACAGAAGAAAAAAACAACACCCTACCTCCTGAGCAAATGCTTCTCATCAGATGGTGTTGCCTTTCACCTGCCTATTAACGAGGTAGACTATTGACACTGAAGTTAATGGCAAAATTGCCTCTAGGGTATGCTCCTCGGTTACAATCCCAGCTCTAAGAGGCACCTGCACCTTCTTCTGTGCTCTCAGAATGAAACCCGATTTCTCTAGACACCTTTTGCAGACAAAGCACTCAATACGCTATACAGAGTTAAAAGGTTTGAAGGGTTCAGCAAACGGCTCTAGTTACTTGCCAAACAAAGTAGAAATAAACATGTCTAAATACATCAGAAAAGTTTTAATATTCCATATTTTCCTTTCATTTCTCATTATAAGCAGTAGAGACTAACAAGAAATATTCATTATGGATTGGGGGTAAACAAGTGCAGAGATTACCAAGATTGACAAGACAGACAACCAAACACTGATCCTCTCTGCAACTGGCTCACCCTCCTTTTCCCCTACTTTCTGGGCTCGCCTGGGTACATGAGGGGATCAATGGGCAGGCTTCGACCTTAGTTTCCAAGATCTTCCTCATTACAGTGGAAGCTTCAAACGCGGAGTTGTTCTTTCCAGCATCTTACCTAACTGCTGTAAGAGAAGGCAGTCTTGAAGGAAAGAAACGCAAAGCGCCTCTAGATTAAAGATCGCACTGCAAACAACTGAACAAAATATCATGCTCCCAGAAACATGCAGAAAACCTATTAGTCTAAGAAAGCAAAGGGGTAAAGCCTCGCAAGTATGACTAGAAAACCTTCCGTTACCATCCCCAGTAATTTGTCATCATCAGCATTGATAAAAACAAAAACAAAATCACACACAACAGACTTTGCCCTGAAGCAAATTAGGATAACTACTTACCTGATCTGCTAACACTGCTCATCTGTGGATGGCAGCCCTCCAAGATGAGAGGAAGTAACAAAGCAACTGAGACTCCAACTGTTGAAAGTAGCTGAATAAATTCTATGCAGTGAATATTTATCCACACACTGAGATTCCCCTCACTTAAACAGATAGGCACTAACCCAAACAGACATCATACGTTTAGTTCCACTGTTGATACAAAATACCAAATGACATTTCACACAACATGCTAGATAGCAGCTCTTTCTTATATCACCTCACCCCATCTCTTTTAGACGGGACAGGTTAGGGTCAGAGGCAGTATCATTGTTAGCAAATGCTGGAAACAGACAAGACAAAGAAATAGTTTCATCAGCATCCAAAATTTACATCAAAATCAGAGTTCATGTTAATGTATATGAAACTATAGGCCACCAGGCGTCTTCAGAGAGGATTTCATAGGCATAGATATCACTCTATTAGTTTCTCAGTATCTGCACTTCCTTACTTTAATTTAGCATCATTAAAAATTATATTTTCTTTGATGTGCAGAGAACAAATCTGAAATAAATGCACCGCCACAAAGATGGCCCAGATGAACTTATTGTAATAAAAAAATTAAAAACTATGCAATGTTTTTGGTATAAATCACATATTAAAAAAATATTCTGCAAATTAAAAATAAACATTTCACAAATTAAATGTCCCACAAAAGTTTTTCCCTTCCTTCTGCATCTAAGATGTCATTAGCAGTAAACTCTTTCAGCAAGGCTTAGATTTTTCTTCCAAAACAGTACTCTTCTGTGGCCTTATCTATTCTAAGGAAGTTAGTTAGTGATTTGGGTTCCTGCATTTCCTACAAGTAAGGTTAATAAGAGAGAGTAGAAGGGTGCAAGGACACCTGGCAGTCCTGTGCTAGAGTACACGCACTTCTGAAGAGGATCCCTTCCCCAAACCAGGTACCCTTTCAATCGCCTGATGCAATTACACAGCAACTCCTACAACAGATAACAAGCACAGAAGCTGCTATAAGCTCATCTTCCCAAGTCTTTCACATGTTTTTTTGTGCGCATCAGGTGTCATCTTTCAAAAAAAAAAAAAAAAAAAAAAAAAAAAGATCCTTATGGCACACGATCCACAAGATAGTGCAGAGTAACTTTATAGCTACAACTTGGTGAACTTCCTGAAAAAATTAGAAGTATGAGGAGTGGAAGAACACAGCACTCTGTATACAAAGGGGGAATGCTCACAGGTAAGTGTAAAGATGCCCTGTCTGCATTCCTTCAGATGCCCAGTAGCTAAGTGAGTCCATTAGCATAATAAGGTCTCTAATTTAGATGGAAAATTCATGTGTTTCAAAAATGTGTTGAAACTTCATTCATGTTCAATAGCAACTAGAAAACCCTCAGCCTTAACTGGGGGACCAAAACAAATACATATACACAAAGAGCACAGGAAGACGACTAAGACAGTGCTTATGGAACGGAACGCTGCCTAAGCGTCTCTTGGCTTTTCCCAGTTTCTTATTCGGGAAATTCTTTTACCTGGAAAATAATTTACAGAATCACAGAATCGTTTAGGTTGGAAGGGACCTCTGGAGATCATCTAGTCCAACCTCCCTGCTCAAGCAGGGTCCTCTAGAGCATATTGCCCAGGATCACATCCAGATGGGTTTTGAATATCTCCAGGGAAGGAGACTCCACTACCTCTCTGGGCACCTCTTCCGGTGCTCTATCACCCTCACAGTGAAGAAGTTTTTTCTCAGGTTCAGATGGAACTTCCTGTGGTTCAGTTTCTGCCGCCCGTTGCCTCTTGTCCTGTCGCTGGGCACCACGGAGAAGAGACTGGCCTCATCCTCCTGACACTCCCCCTTCAGAGACTTATACACGTTGATCAGATCCCCTCTCAGTCTTCTCTTCTCCAGGCTGAACAGGCCCAGCTCTCTCAGCCTTTCCTCACATGAGAGATGCTCCAGTCCCCTCATCATCTTTGTAGCCCTCCGCTGGACTCTCTCCAGGAGTGCCATGTCTCTCTTGTACTGGGGAGCCCAGAACTGGACCCAGCACTCCAGGGGAGGCCTCACCAGGGCTGAGGAGAGGGGCAGGATCACCTCCCTCCACCTGCTGGCAACACTCTGCCTAATGCACCCCAGGATCCCTTTGGCCTTCTTGGCCACAAAGGGCACATTTGCTGGCTCACGCTTAACTTGTTGTCCACCAGCACTCCCAGGTCCTTCTCAGCAGAGCTGCTCTCCAGCACGTCAACCCCCAACCTGTACCAGTGCGTGGGGTTCTTCCTCCCTAGGTGCAGGACCCTGCACTTGCCTTGCTTGAACTTCACGAGGTTCCTCTCCGCCCACCTCTCCAGCCTGTCCAGGTCCCTCGGAATGGCAGCACAGCCTTCTGGTGCGTCATCCACTCCCCCCAGTTTAGCATCATCAGCACGCTTGCTGAGGGTGCACTCTGTGCCTTCCTCCAGGTCATTGATGAATATATTTAGGCAGAAGAAGAGTAACCAAGTTGATTTTTGAAGACCAGAATTGATGTTTCATATGCTTTTCTTAAAAATCTCAGTTAACTTCCTCTTGTTCTATTGCTCTTTGTGACTGAAGAGCATCACCCATCCTAGCACTAAACTTCCAAAAAGAAGTTTTTATTCTTTTGAATAAAAGAAAAAAAATTCTGCCAACTTACCTGCTCAGACTAAAATCAGACTTCTACAGCTACAGACACTGAATATTATCCATCAAAAAAGCAACATATTTACAGGCATGTCTTGGCAACCACCTGCCTCCCCTTTACCACAAACAGTGTTCTAAACAAGTTTATAGGACAGTGCTATCAGCTAATCCTAAATCTCATGAGGCTTGTCTCTGGACAATCTGTAATGTAACATTTCTTAGGCCACTTTACATAAAATTTGCAAAGTTAATAAATCCATACTCTTTGACGGCTGTTCCTTTGAAATATAACTCAATTCTACAAGCACTGATTATGTAGGATGGCAGTGTACGGGTATTAAAGGATTCAGCCCTATTCAGAAAGAATGTGGTGCGTCCTGCTTGCTTCCTAGGAATCATGAGTTGCTGTTACTTCAGTCTCCTAATTTATTTTTACCATGACCGAAATGACACCATTCGCCAAAGGCCTATCTACCAAGAGAGATAAAAAAAAAGAAAACTACTGGGCAATTCTCCTCAGTAGGACCTGCGCCTTCCCTTTCCATGAACGGCCAGTCAAGACCTTTAGAAAGGATCAATATGAAATGGAGGCAATTTAAAATAAGTCACAAGTTCCATATTTGCTATCTATTCCTAAGCATCCTTGCCACGTTTTAGTGTTTATTACTTACACAGTTGAGCTTTTCCAGGGTATTTCTCACCTTGTGTAATGGAAGAGCTATAAAATCAGAGGAACCTCACAATTTGAAGGAATAGAAAACAGATTCACTGTGCAAGGTTTGTCAGTTTTACAGAACAGAAAACAAAATAAAATCCTGACTTTGAGTTAGAGTCATAAACATTACTTGCTATTAGGGATACATCTTCAAAACGAAATGCCGATTTCATATTGAATGGTACTTTTTGAGGGCCACAATTCAGCCGAGCATTTCAGTAAATGCTTGCAGCATGATTACATACATATGCCCCAATCACACTGTTAAGCACTCTGACCAGTTAGAGCTTGAGAAATCGTTATAATACTTTTTATTTTTTTCAAGTAACTGTTACTTAACACGTCACAACTGACTAACAAATACCGAACAACACTCTACTATGCCAAAAGTGCGATGGAACAATGTTCAGAAGTAAAAGTTAGATAGATTCCCGATACAAATTCTCCCAAGCTGTCCCGCTCCTTCATTGCATTTTCTGCTTTATAGAAAAGCCTCATGTTTCCTGCTGGAAAAAATAAAATATGGTGGTACATTATATTTCTTGAGTTTTCACCTGTAAAAATGAAAGGCAAAGCCTAAACTTTCTAAAAAATGAAAGGCAAAGCCTAAACTTTCTAAAAACAGTCTTCATAGTAAGATTGGATCAGAAGCAGTAAACAAAGACGATGTTCTGACAAAAGAATTGTTTGCATGAACACTAAGAAAAGCCTGCCTTTGTCAGTCTTTAAAGCTTAAAATAAAATAAAAAAATTTAAAAAAAAAAAACAGACATTTTCCTTCTCCTAATCTTTGTTCTCTGGTTTTTGGGTTTTTTTTTTTTTTTTAATGAATATTTTGTAAAACTGTTTGCCCCTAACTCTGATTTGTTATAGACTAGGACCAAAGCTGTAGTTTAACAAAATCTAAAGTAAAACAAACAAAAAAAAAAGTTTCAGGGCCTCTAGCTTGATCAGCAGATTGAAGTAAAGATGTATTTGTGTATTTTTTTTTAATGGGAAGAACCCTTTGACTGAATTTCCAAAAACAAATAAAATTGTTAAATTAATTTTTTAGGCTCTCTAAATAGAAGGTTATATTAATACCTGAATAACTCAAAAGTTTGGGCTGATGTTTTTTTTCCAGAACTAATGTCCAAACTAGTGCCTAACAAACTGCAAACATAAATGGGAGTACTTCAAAGACAATTTCTTTTTTTTTTCCCCCCTAGTTGATGCAAGGCTTTTTTTCTATTGTTTTTGCCAAGAGGCAGCCAATCTACAGAAAAAGTAGAAGATACTGTTAACGCTAAGGTCATTTGTCTGAAACACCACACTAAGGACAGATTATGATTGCATTTTCAAACACGAATTTTCTATGCTACTCTCCTCAGAAAGTGCCCCAACCTTAAGGTCTGGCTAATTATCAAGTCTCTCTTTCACCACCTCAGGGTTCTCTACCCTGCGCAGCATGAATACATCACTCATCCATTTTCATCTTCTCTTACAAATATCTCCACATTTCCTCCAGTCTGTGCTTATTGCTCAAAACACTCTCTGTGAAGAGTGCTCTATCTCGGGACACATGGACAGCCACTAAAAAGCATGACGTGAGAAGCCTGGACCTCAGAAAAATGCAGAAAATGCATATTTGAAGTCAAGCAATATATTCTAGCTTAATTAAATTCCAATCAGGATGAATTAATATGTGAACTAGAAGTGTTCCAAACAACATTCACAATACCTGACAGCAGTTCAATAGCAAGTCTTCATTCAAAAAAAAAAAAAGGGGGGGTGCTGTAAGAGACAAAGTTCATCTAGCCTATATCCCTGCCCCAACTCAACACTAACTATACTTACATTATTCTTTATAGATACTCACCTTACCTATTCTTAAAACATACTATGATTAACACACCATAATCTTCCTAAGCAGTCTGCTCTCATCATCCTAATTGTTGAAGCTGTTCTTTTCTAATAGCAACACTCTTCTTTGTGTATCAAAGGTAATGGGCTTAAAGTGCAAAGGAGGAACAATTTACTGCCTTCTTCCCCAAAGCAACCTTTCTCATACAAACATCACATTATTTCTTAGAACACATGGGCAGTAATACAACAAATACTGCTGTCACTTAGACAACTGTATTACCTTGTGTAATGTCCTCCTTCACAGGAGGAGGAGTTCACAAGACAATCTCCACATGGACAAATGTGTTGTGAAAAGCAGAACTAATTAAGCCTACTGGCATTGTGACCTGTGCGCACCTTCTGGCCATGATAACATTAACTCTCCCATCACATCACCCTTGACCACTTCTCCCTCCCTCATTCCTTCAGAGCATCTTCAGTTCTCCCTCCCCCACCACCTCCCTCTCTTCTACTGCATCCAACTGCTGGCTGGGAAAAAACAGCACACGCCACAGCAGGTCCAAAGACAAACACAGGAACTGACTATACCAGGCCCAAACACAAAATAAGGGTATGCACTAAATAGAGGAGAGATACACAAATTAACCCGCGCTACCAGTCTTTAAAAATATTGTAGGAATATAATTCTGGAAACTTCTGGTGCCCTGAAAATGCAACAGGTTCAAGCACTGTTGAAAAGGACTGACAGGACCATCACAGAAGCCTCATTTCTTTAGGACAACAGGCAAGATGGTAGCATTTAGCCACCATTTAAAATGTTTTTCCCCCAAACAGGCTGCTCTGCATCTTCTGTACCTTGGCTAGTCCAGATTTCTTGGCACTCAGAAGCAGCTCTGCCTTGATCTCCTCTATTCTTCGTCGGTCCTCTTCGCTCAGCTCTGACACAGATTCCTGAGATCGACTGGCCAGTTTTAGCTTCACCCATGCTACACAGAAAGTAAAACAGAAAGCAGTCCCCTTTTCATTTTCTCACATCACATATGGTAACAGTTTTATAACTTAAAATCAAAATTACGCTACGCATTTCTAGCTACCACGACCGAAGAAACAAAGATCACTGCCAAATACCAGAGCCGAGTGACCAAGAACACAATTTAAACTTGGTCTTCTGAACATTCCTTTGGAAAGATGGATCCAGAAGCCGTTGCCTGGTTCTGACGTCATCTTTATGGGCTCTAATTCGAGTCAATATTCTTTCACGCAATCCTCTCCCCAATTTCTTAACCTATCACATTTTTAACAACTATGCAGGCAAATAACATTTTGCACAAAACACTTTTTTCATATCAACGCTTTGTTATTAACATTAGGCAAAAAAGGCGTTCAAACTGGAAAAGTACAACAGGTATATCTCATTCTAATATGCTACCTAAGACAATTAAAAGACATTGATCATTTAAGCCTTGCAAAATGAAGACTGAAAAGAGATACAGCTGTTCTTTTCAGAGGTATGAGTAGTCAGAAGGATGGCAGAAGAGTAACAAAAAGATGACGAGATATTACCCAAAGAACAACGCTAACAAAGGGACAAATAGGTACAAGCTCACCCTGTTGAGACTGACAACTAGGTCTAGAATAGCCTCCCAGTAAGAAGATTAGAGGGGGAGGGGAAGGGAGCCAGTTATTTTTTTACTGAGCTCCATTACGATACAAGTACCTTTCAAATCAGGGGAACAGACTCAAATGATCCAAGATGTCCCTCTACACCCATACTCTTTCACTTCAAAAGCACTTTAAAGCAATCTCTAATATGCATACCCAAATCAAGATTCAGCATTCTGACATAAAACTTCGTTAAACACAACTGAGGCATTGCATTACCTCGTGCTTTCCTCTCCTCTTCCTCCGCACTTCTTAAAGTTTGTGTTGCACGTATTGCAGGCGACCCACTTCTGAGAAGGTTTCTGACACGGGCAGCTAGTGAATCTCCGCTGCTACTGTTATCATTCTCTCCAACTCCTCCCTCCTTGCTGCCAGCTACACTAGCTTCTTTAGCCAAGACACTCTGGAAGTCTCCCAGGGCATCGCTGATGCATCCTAGAGGTTCCGATGGAGAAGGATTCACGAGCTCTGGAGTATTTCCAGTGCTCACTTCATTACTTGCATTACTTTGTGCAGTCACAAAAGCAGGTACGTTTCTGTCTGTAGTTGCACTACTACAGCCTTCTGGCTCAGACCTTCCTACAGATTTTCCTGTCCTAAACTCTTTGGTCATCTCCTGCATCATCTTTTCGCTGTTGTGTACAGCGACATCAAGAGAACTTCCCCATCTCATACTGCCGTGGTAAGAATTCAGGGCCTTTATTACTGACCCCTCTTCTTGCATACTTCTGCGGGTCGTAGCTTCATCCCATGACAATAGCCTCCGAAATTCAGGGACGTTGTCTTTTACAATCCTGGAATCTTTGGGGTCATCCTCCTTTTCAATTAGCACTGGGGAAGAGTCAACAGTTTCTCTAGAAGAGGCAGTGGAAATGATAGGGTCACACCAGCTGCCAGCTATATCCTCTGCCTCTGCTAGAAGCTTACGTATTTCTTTCAATGCATCAGATCCAATCAAGGAATCACTTTCTTGATCTTTATTTCTCTCATTAACAGAAGTACCTACACTTGAAGGTTGTGATCCTATCACAACTTCCATTTCATTTTTAACTCCAGCCAAACAACCTGCAGGCCATCTCTGTAGACTACTATTCACCTCTTTTGACTCATTTTTAGCCACCAGATCTCGAACATGTTTTGCAGCAAGCATGGGACTCTTTCCATCAGAACAGCAGTCAAGTGAGACTGTCTGCAGCTGCTGATTTGGTTCTGCTAATTTGGAGACAGCTGAATCCTCTGCTCTGCTTTCAACACAATGGGAGGCAGTTAGCTCCTGCTGGTGGCATGAAATATTGCACTGACTCACTGGTCTGTCTCCAGAAGATCTTGAGAAGCAAGGAGAGAGTTCACTGGGTAACAAAATAGCAGAGCCAACTTCTGAACCCATTGGGATAGACATACTGAGAGTAGAAGTGCCAGAGTTAAAACTTGTTTGTGTAATGTCAACAGCAGCCAGCAAGTCATCTACAAAGAAACAGAAGATTCATTAAGTTTGGGGCTCTGAAAAATATTCACCTCAATAAAGACTACTTTTCTTGTACTAGAGAGCTTGTAAAGGAGGGAAAATTTTCAAATATTAGAGAGGATGTAGGAAACCGTCCTTAGAATTGCACTTTGAGATAGGATTTCCATACGGAAAGAAATCTCTCAGACCGTTTTGGATAAACATCAAGCAAATTACAGAATTTTGCTTTTAAATAACTTGTTTTTAAATAAATGCTTGAAATAAATTTTAAACTAAAGTTCTTAAATAAAGGTCATATTGATCCCTGTATGTCCAAATGAACACTTGGACTAAAAAAGGATCCCTGCAAGAAACAGAAGTGCTGTGGGGCAGTATTCCTAAAACATTTTTGGACAAAGGACAGCCTATCGATAATTGTATGTCCCACTACTTGTTAGAAAGGTCCAAAAGCAGACAAGATGCATATTTGGCTATAAAAAACTTAATTGCTTTACAAAAATGTACTTAAGTGCAAATGCTGTTCTTAAATCCCTACTGGCAGTTTCTGACACCAATCAAGAGCTAACTCCCCAGTATGCCTAACAGCAGCTATTTTTTGTTTCAGACAACTTTGTTTCATGGCCCAACCACTGATATCTTTAAGAACACCACACAGACCAGCTGAATAACATTTGTACTGAGGAAAACTGTGTCCCTATACTGGTTGCCAAGTTGTTTCCTTTGCCAAGTCTTGAATAATGCTTAAAGAAGGAAAAAAACAATATATAAATATACACGTATATAAACACACACACAAGCAAGAAAGCCTGACAGGCATGAGAAAGAGATGCATCTGATCACTTCTGCTCAGAAAGACAGGTCAGCACAGTTTTCTTGAAAAGTCACAAACGTTCAGGGGTAAGACAGGTATTCACTGTGAAAAGACTTCAGATCGGCTCTCCCCTGCGGGGTACAAGATGCAAACGCCAAAACAAAAGAGGACAAAATATGCTAAGGAACATACAAAACTAAGTATGGTATAATGCACATTCTAACATATTATTGACATACTACAAAAGCATGCCCCTGAAGCGTATCTTAACTCTACCTGAGCACACACTGTTCTTGATATAAAAATGACCCAATGCTTGTTAAGGTCGTACTGAATGAATGAAAGAGCACCACATGAGAAGTACATTTGACACTAGCAGGCCAGGAGCAACCTCACAGGTGTATCTGTGGTTCAGTATCCTCTAAGGTTTGCACAACACAAGGCCTTCCTTCCCAATACCTCGTGGCCGCTGAGCCGTCTTCCTAAGCGTGTCAGTGGAGTCCTTCAGCGTTCTAAGCTCTGAAGGGGAAAATTCAACCTCCCTAATTGGTCCTCGGGGTATAAATGGAGTCAGTATAGATCCAGGTGACTGATCAATGCCAAGATTGCGAAGATAAACCTGACAAGAGAGGAAAAGAAACTTATGACACTCTTGCAAAGAAGCAGAACGTCAGTGGATTCTGAAGTTACGCATGTTCTAGCATCATCTTAACACACACATAACTCGTTTTAAAACGAGATCTTGAGCCTAAGTCATGTTCAACTTGCACTAGCACTTAACATAAAATACTGAAGTAGTCATGTGTCATACACCTCCAACTTATTTCCTGCTTTGAATCACAAGCGACAGGCCTCTCTTCTAGCTAAAATTACTAGAAGAGGCCTGCCTAACCAGCATCCTACAAGCTGCATGCAGCCCATCAGGACAATTCACATATCTTCAGCCTATTCATCGTTATTGTATTTTTGGAAGCAAATCAGAAACAGGCTGCCACAACTGTTCTGATGGTGATAGCCTGTGCCTGATCAACATTTTATCCTGGTGTTTTCATGACCTTTCCCTCATCGTGTGTCAAAAATGGCAATTGGTAGTGGCCTGCTACTAACAGAACAGTTATAATCCAGTGCCTAGCTCTTACCACAGGACCCTGAAATGAGGGGAAAAAGCCAGCAAAGGAGGGCCACATACCTTATTCTTGTGACAACAGCCTCCTATGGGTAGCCGTTTTACTCACACACATGCTCTGTGCATTGCACAAGCAATAATAAGCTTGATACTTCAAAGGAGGTTGGAAAGCTTTGGCCTCACCTGCTTTAAAGTGTCATTTAACAGCTAGAAGCAGAACACAAAGCACTGGTTTAAAAGCTTTTTCTTCCAAAACGTCAAAGCTGGTGGAAAAAACCCACATCACAAACCAGCTTTCTGTGACATCACTACAGGGATTAAACCTGTATTGGACAAGGGATGGAACCAGTCTCCTCTATTTAAACTTCTATAAAGAAACTCAGCTAGTCTAACATATAAGTGCGCATATAAGTTACTTAGTGGACTTGCATGTACGGAACATATTTCAGCAGTATCTCAAAAACTCCCTGGTCATGAAATCATTTCAGGACACAACCAACGGCACTGGCTTAAGTTTATAAATTTATAAATCCTAGGGTCCCCAATTTCCATGCTCAACTAAGACTTAAGGCTTAGCTAAAGCAGTAAATCACTTCCTAGTATTAAACAAAAATTTGTTTAAAGCATAAAATGAGTGCCTTTCCCTTTTCCATAAGACAATAAGTACAGAATAAATGCACATAATCACTTTGTGTAATAGTATATACACATCTGTAACTGCTATCCAGTTATAATTTGTCATTGACATTAAACAAACCAGTTGTTTTACAGAAGCCAAACAAAAAACATACTCAAAATAAGAATCTGCAAAATACATAGGAAAAAAAAACATAATGAGGGTGAAGCCATCTTGAGGGTGTTGCATCTCTGTGCAACATCCATGAGACTGTTAGTTCAGACACAAACTACCATTCCCTGCCTTAATATGTTTTGAAAGCTGGCGCAGTCTCTTGAAGGTGAGAGCCCCCTAGGATCTCTTGAGAAATTCTCCCCTTTTATCAGAGCATCCAACCCTGCATACAGACATTATAAGTAAGCAAAGTTACCTTGACTTAGTCACTTCTAGGGAGGAGTTAATTTCAGCTTGTCTGCACTATGTTCTAAATGAACCCAAAAAAATGAAATAAATGACCTTATAGATCTTAGCCAACTCTATTTCCTATGATTCTATTATAAACCTACGTATTAATAGCCATATAGGTGACCTAATTGCCTTTATCTTGTCAGTGATTTATGAGAACAGATTTCCTCAGAACTAGTGCTGGAGCGCATGCCTAACTGTATTCGTAAAATCAATGCAGAAGTAGCAGTCAACTTTCGTATCTAATGAACTTTGTTTAAGATAACCTCCCTAAAATATTTATATTTGCTTTAATACGTATTTTCAGAGACAACCTACACAGAAGAGTGCTTCTAAAACCTAGCTCCAAAGACCTAGTGATTGTAAGAGTCATTCTGCAAAAGGAACAGCCACTTATTCTGAATATAATTGCATGTTTATCACTAACATAAATCTGCATTTAATTTTCTCTAACACTCAATAATTATTAGTATAGTTAACATGGCTGCCACAATCTGCCCTCTATTCTCCCTAGCCATCCTAAAACGGGGAAGGAAGAAAGGAAATCTGCATTAGCCCAATAAGATGCAATGGAAAAAAGGTATGCAAAGGATTCTAACATTCTTTATGAGCAATATACAAAGAATCAGGAATTTATGCCTTAGATACTGGAACAAAGTGAACAAGCGAAAAAGAATATTTATAGGGAAAAAAAAAAGGCTATTTGATTTGCCAAGAAGCCCTGTGTTGGTTTTGCTATTACTGAAGATCCGTGGGTGTGTGAACCTCAGCTCTCTCTTCTGCAGTCTACATTTCCTTAGTCAGTAGTTGACTCTCAACCTCGTGTTTGGGAAGTCATAACCTGATCATTTGAAAGAGACTAGCAGGCCAGAAATGGCTTATCACTATACGAACAGAACTACAAGCAACTTATTTACAAGTCTTTGTATTAAGAAGATTCCACTTTTATCACTATGCCCTAATCCTTTTCTTTTGCCCTTTAAGTTCTGCCACCATCAGCCACCAATCTTTACTTTTTTTTTTTTTTCTCTCTCTCCATATTCTTCTACTGTGATACCATCATGTATACCCGGGGGTAGGGGGCAGCAGAAATCTTTCCCATATCCAACCCTTTCTTTGCTTGTGCTCAATACTACTGCAAAGAGTCCGTTAAGATTTATTAGGCTCCATTACCTTACATAATACACGGATATTAGCTGATAGCTGTAAAAGATTACCCATTGCATGACAAGCTCCCAACATGACAGGATATCAGAAAGTACCCATAAGCACGCTAGTCTTTCAACTCAGAGAATCATTCCTGCTACACTTCCTGCACTTCTGTCCTACTTACTGTAAGGCATACAAGTGTAGTCCATCTTTTCATAATCAAAGGTAAAGAATAGTCACAAAAATATGAGAAAATAACTTACTGGGATCCTTTCTTCAATGTTTAGCTCTTCTTTCTCTGGAGTTTTCAAAGGAGTTACTCCAAAGGGGACAAAGTTATCCTCTTCTGAGCTAGTGAAGAAACGCCTAGAAACCACAGAAGAGCGCCCTGCAGAGCCCAAGTCCACCTGGCTACTTCCCCCAGAGCTAGCAAGAAGATTCAGACTATCTGGGGAAACATCACTGAAATGTTCCATAGTGACATGGCCAGTAGTAACGTCTAGGTTATGAGACTCCTTTTGATTTTCAAGACCACCACAACTCTCCTGCTCATCAGTTTGAGAGTTTCCATCCCCTCTAAGGAGCTGATCGACTCTTTCACTAGAGATGAAAACATCTGGGTCTGAACTTTGCTCTTTACTGCTACTTTCAACATCCTCATCACTAGATCCAGTAACAACAAGGTGGGCTGAAAACTTCTGTAACATGGAGCCTACTAAACTACTACTGCTTTCTTTATTTTCAGACACTCCTAAAATATCACTCTCTTCTTCTAACGGCTGCACTGCCTGTGTCGAGTTTGCTGGCTGAATAACTTCAGTCAGGGAGGGGTTCCTACTGGCAACATTTACTGAGTCGTCAGACTGAGATCTGGTAAGAGGGCGGACGAGCACTAAGTTTTCATTAGGGAAATGCAAATTTGCCAATGACTCCGTCTCTCTAGAGGAAGTAGCAACATAATCCTTGGGGTCGCCACTGCTATTTCGTATTGATAAAATATGGCTTGAAGAATTGACGATTGCACTGTAGGCTTTCCTTCCAGCAGAAATTCCACTTGGGTCACAGAAAGCCAATGAATCAGACATCTTCTCTGGCTGGCTTACATTCCAAGCCCCTACCTTCTCCATGAAATTAAGGGATGGGAGAGACTGGATTCTTCCAGTGTGGGGATATTTCAATTTTAAGGCCACACAGTGTTCTTTTTTTTCTTCCCAAGCACATTGGAGTGAATGGTGCTTCTCAACAGAACAAGCAGGTGTACTGGTAGAGGAGTTCCCTAAAGTTTCTTCATTTAAGCATGAAAGAGACTTCTGAATATTTGATTTGTTGGGAAGGGTTTTGCTCAGTTCATCTACCTTAACGTTTTTGTTTACAAGTATCCCTGGAGTAGACTGATAATTTGGATGAGCAAAGTGTCCAGAGAATGAACCATCACCTACAAGGAGATTAAATGAAGGGGAAATATCTGTAACTTTATGTCCCCTTTCTATGGAAAAATCTGAAATAGTTAATTCAGTCCTGCTTACTCCAGGTTCTACTTCCACTCGTGCGCTCTCTTTCTCACTGCATGGCGAAACAGCTTTCATGCTGGTCGTAACTAGTTGTTTAGGTGCACAATCACTGGTAGCTGTCACAGTAGGGACAAATTCCTCTTTTTCAAACCGCATCGCAGAAGATGGTTGTTTATGGTGAGCTAGAACAGCTGCTTGGAGTTCCTTTAACTTCAAGCTTCCAGAATCATTCAGATCTGCACCATGTTCCTTGGACAGTCTGGCTATTTCAGAATTCTCCGCAGAAAATACATCTCGTGTATCTGCTTTTTTACAATTGTCTTTCCTTAAATCATCAGGTAACGTACTAGAGAAACCAAGCTCAGGAACCTTCCTTTCTTTTTCTAGCTTCTCCATCTCTCTTATCAACCCTTCTGACTCACTCTCAGCCATTTTTACCTTTTCCATTTGCATCTCTTTTTCACATTTTTCAGAGTTCCTCGTCAATGCCGTTTTACAAGAGTTTTCTGAAGATGATGAGAACTCATCATGGCTCAGTAACTTTTCTTCTTTCTCCGAAAGCTCAAGAGTAGGAGCTGGTACATTGTTGTCCCAAGAGAAACGTTCATCTTTTACGGAAGTACTATAGGTCTGCTTTGCAGGAGAAGCTTCAATTTGCTTCAGTCTACTTGCCTCGGTTAGCATCTTATCTGAAGTCAAGCGTGCTAAACTTTCACCTGTTTGGGAGAGCAATGCCTTCTCACTAATATCACTTTTATAGTCATTTGTCTCCTTGTCCAGAAGCAGCTGTCCAGCAAAAGCCTGCTGAGACAAATAACCACTAAAACTGACATCACAAGGATCCACATTTCCGAATGGAAGAGGATGCTGAGACAAAGTAAGGCAGTCACTGAGAGCATCAGAAGGTATTTCAGTATCTGTCAGCCACACTGCTTCATGGATCTGCAAAGGCTTCGAATGTACCTCAGAAGCACTGGAAACATCAGGGATTCCTCTAGGAGAGGCAAGAAAAGTCAGTGAATTTCTGATGACATCTTGATTTCAACAGTCATGTTTTCTGCCTTAATAGAAGACACAAAAAGTAGAACTATACCCAGATAAATAACTGGAGAGTAACATTACTTAAATACATCCCCTCAATAGGCTAAAATGTATGTAAGGTCTTTAAAGAAAGGCCAAATAATATCAAAAAAGTACTACTGTCCTATAAGATAAAGGTCTGAAAAGAATACTCGTTTCTACTTAGAATGTCAATGTTTTTTAGTCAATTCAGAACTGAAGTATTTTTATTCACAGGATATTTATTAGTTAAATAAATGTAAAATAGGCATAACGTGCAAAGAAAATGCAGAAGTTGCTTACATGCAACTTCTTTATACATGCACGTATAAATGTGGATGTGGTTTTTTTCCTTTTTCATGAGTCACCCACTTCAGTTTCACTATATTGTCTATTTGTTTGAAGGATACAAAATAAGCCAGGTCTCAGTTGAACATAAGAGTTCAGCAACAACATATTTCTACAAACTTCTAATATTTTCTGTTGTGGATTTTTGAATTAATAGTTATCTTATTTGGGTTTGATGATCATTTCTATATAACGTTACTCGATGGTAGAAGCAGATCACCATCTCTGGCTGAACTAGGTTCTAATCCACAAAGTGAAGTTATAACATGTTTTGTGAGGAAGCAAATTTCTCCCTCCTATCACACACACACACACACAAAAAAAAAAAGTACTTGGAAACCTAAATAGCAATGATGCTGTAAATATATTGCATTAATTTTTATGCATATAAATTTTTCCTCCTTATAGTAAAGGGTAGAGGATTTCTTGCCTCCTTGGCACAAAACGGGTAATTTGTCACACCTTTAAATGAAGGTTTGGACAAAGATTTTTAGCAAAATAGCTGTTTATTTATATTTACATATAAATATGAATGCATATGTTTCATACTGTACATAATAGCTATTATTCTAGTACATAAACAACTTAAATATATACATGTACCTCTATAAAATTATTACCATAAATGAAAACCGTATCTAATTTTTGACCCTGAAATTTGATCAAGTTTATTTCAGAGACTAAGAAAATTTAAAAAGTGTCTAGGAGGGTGGAGTTCCTTATCTTCCCTTTTCTTCAGGTACATTAAGATGATAAATTTAGAAGAGGCCAGTCCGTGTTTTCCCTTGTTCAAATCCTTCTGAAGGCAAAATAAAATGACTAGCAGAACTCTGACAAAGCCTTCTAGCTAAACAACAAGAACAAAACTTTGTCCTATTTCTATGTCCATAAAGCTGTAATTATTTAATTAAAAGCTGTAATTATTTAATTAAACCATGCAAAATAAATAAATAAAATCAATCAATCAATCATGGTCAGCCAGGAGAGAAGTTTGAATTACTTCACGACATGGGTGACTTTATCCTTTACCTTAAAGAAATAAAATCCCCTTCTGATTGCTGGAAAAGCGTATCACCTAAAATTTTTTGACCTTGTGTTGAATATGTCATCAGCAGTGGAAGACATGGAGAGAATCGACTGTCCTGAATATCTGTTAAAAATAAAAATACCATTGAGAGTCAATAATACGGTAATCAAAGCTTGCAAGGTTTAAACTTGCTCTGTCAGCTAATAAAGCCTTCAAAGCTCAAAAACATGCAAAACACAGCCAGAATCACATAACTCCATCATGTAAGTCCTATATTGAAGCACGTTCCCTTATGGATCAAATTCAGCTTTCTTGCCAAGTATCAAATTCGGGTATTTTGTCATAGTCTGCGTAACATTGACATTTCTAACTTACCCTCTATGCTTAACCTTTTTGCGCACATGCTTATGCTTGTCCACTTGCTAGTCAGCCCTTTACCTAATGACTTCCAGACAGTCTGTGCAGGTGGGAGAATGTCCATAGGGCTTCCACCTAGACGGCCATATGGATTTTCTAAGACACTGTAATCTGCTATACGACTTATTGCACAGAGCTACGTGTTAGATGAAATGGCTATTTTTTTTTTCTCTCTTCTAAACTCTCAGCCCTTAGACTGAAAACTCTCTCGAGTAGAATCCACCTGATGTATTAAAATAATGCAGACAGCATCTATAACAGTTCAGTAATAACGACGTAGCAGGAAGGGGCTACACACTCAGGGTTAATCTCTTGAGTTTTAGTAGCACAACTCCTTTTACAAGTAGTACTAACAAACCACTGCGAGGGTAGGTGTTATTAGAAAGGTTAATATCCTTTGCCAGGGAGAGAAACAAGTCACTCACGGGAATTTACTGTTTATTGACTCCTTTAAAAACCAAGCCGCCCCGATGACGCCTTTTCCAATTGCCATTTTCCATAAATTCTGATTATAGTACAGGTTGTAAAGGCTTTTTTTTAAACCAGAGTTTCAAGATGCAAGTAATAATAAAATTTAGTCATCATAATTACACAAATATTTATTTCTGTAGCAATAAATTTTAATTTCTATTACATATTTCTTTGTTCTTTGGGGGTTTTGGCACTTCTAACTTTTTTAATTCATTGCTTATAAAAACAAAAGGAATTGTTTTATACCACAACAGTAAGAACAATCATAGCTTGTAGCTGATAAATGTAAATAGATAGATAGATATTTTGATAGATGGAAAAAACTTACTTCCAGTACTTTGACAGATGAATAAATTTTTTAAAATCAAAAAAGCAATTTCTCATTAAGGGTCTGACATTCAGAAGCAGAGTCCACATTCGCTTAAACTAGGTTTACTAGTATTCAAGTATCTGTAACAAACTAGACTCTGTATCACTTACAAAAGCATAATCACATAAGATCACCATTAAACAAAAAAAAAAGAAAAAAATTAAATTTACATTATGTCAGCTTTAACCTTAGGCTTTCCATAGCCTGTATTACATCACCTCATGAGTGATATCAGACCACAAGTAAAACCTTTTTGATTCATTTTTAATTTAATATTGCAACTTAACAAAGATTTTTTAATTACTTTAGCACTCCATTACATACTGAAAGTATGATTACATAGACAGAAGTAACTCTGCCTCATATAGTAAAGCTAGGTCAAAATATGGATGCTCCCTAGTCGCGCCCCATCAACAGCTAGAATAATAATATGATTGCTCTACAGATTCAAAGATTTCTTCCCATCTCAACAGCTGTCTCCGCCACATGGCAACCCTAATGTCTCCTAGAGGAAGCCAAATTTATACTTTAGCATCTGTAGTACAGATGGCACAAACACGCTATAGCAACTTAAATGGGGAGTCTTTGTTTTTCTAGCATCCCGTACCTCTTTAAAGCTGTACTTTCCCCATTACTTAATTAGATAAATGCATTACACTATCATCAGCAAAGTGAGATAGAGTGGCAACTAATTACCTGTGATACAAATACAAGCAAGCATGAAAATTAGAATAATCTGCCTTTTTTTTTTTTTTTTGAAAGTCTGTAGGAAAGGAGAAGAGTTGTATGTTTAAAAAATAGATATGAATGGCTACTTCTGAGCAATTTGACAAGAGGAGGCCTTCTGAAGAGGCTTAAACAGACTGGTACGCACCTGTGCAAAGCAAGATGAAAATACAATCACAGCACAGGGGAAACATAGAAAAAAATGTAGACAGAACACAAAAAAGGTGAGAACTCAACACTGACAGCATCAGCAGAGAGCGAGCAGGATCCAAGGAAAGAAGAAACAAGGTCAGGGATGTCTCCTCTATAACATAATAGTGACCAAGATTGTGGTCTAACATACTAGATTGATTTCTACTTACATTATTTCAATCACAATTTGAATCATGATTTAAAAAAAAAAAAAAACACACACACAAGAAACAGGAGACAGTGATCTAATTCACTTCAATCTCTTTAGCATTTATTTAAAACATATCTTAAACAAAAGGAGGAGGTTTGGTTTTAGTGGCCGATACTGATTCAGAACCATATTAAATTTCTTATTCCCAACCAATAACTGGGAGTGGACACAATATCTACAATGTATTTACTTAAGTATTTCTTCTGTTTAGTGTATGTTTCTCCAAATATTTTCAATATGCTTGAAAATGCTGCAATGGCAGATTAACCATAGCTAGCTTGGAAATAGATTTCCAGTGAAGATACAAAAACGTTTATTTTAAGAAACATCAAGCAGGTTAGAAAACTAAGCTACCTTAGCTGTGTTAGATGCACAGTTGGGATTTTTTGTTTATTTTTGTTTATTTTTTTTTTCCAAATCTTGTTTTATATTTAGAACTAATGATATTAGTGAACAAATGAAATAGTGATTGCAGTTATTGAATTATTAAACGTGTCATTTCACATCACGATATACTTCATGTTTTCAGAACTGGCATCGCATTTTTATTCATACAATAGAAAAAGAAATCTGGAAGTCAGGCAAGCTTATTTAAGTTCTTCACTTTGAATGAAACTGTTATTTTCAAGTCAAACTGAGAATCAGGAGTGATTAAAGAAAAAAATCTTTTCTACATAATAAAGACTGTGTGCATTATCTTTGTATATGAAGAGATAAAAAAGACTATGAAGGAGGGAACCAAAAAATAATTGAAAAAAGCTGTCAAATACTGTCAAAAATAGATTCTGACAATTTATATATATATATATACACACACACACACATATGTATAAATAAATGTGCATGTATACACATACACACACATATAAATATATATACACCCAACTCATACACCCAACATGAATCACAACATTTGGTTGATAAATCAATGCTTCAAAGGTATATCACATCAACACAAATTCAAGCATCGCTTATCAAAAAATTCAACACAGCACTCAAACAGATGAGGAAAAAAAAAAAGGATTTAGCATTCTTCATGTGGAATTATAAACACGAACTCCTCATATATGGGTAGGTACTCAGTCAGGTCCCTCAGTTGGGGAAGCCTTTCAGTTGCCCTTCAGAAATTCATAAAGTTCTCACAGAGAAGGCCTGCAGACAAGGAGGGTATTGGCTGAGTAGCAAATAACTAACAGCCGCAGATCACTGATACACGGCAATCTGAGTCAACTGGCATCACAGCAGGATGAAGTGCATGAATTTTAGTCTAACCAAAATACAGTCATATGTACCTGGGAACAAAGCACGCTGTCTATTCAAACAGAGTCAAGGAGTACCTCGGAAAGCAGCTCTTCAGATGTGGACTTTGGGTCTTGACAAATAAACCACCAACATGAGACCAGTGCAATACTGCATTAAAGTGATTTTGCCATTTTGGAAACGTATAAAAAGGGAAATTTTGAATAGGATTAACAAGGTACAAGTATTTCCAACCTGTTACTGAAATTACTATTGGAATAATACTTTCAGTTCCTGATGACCATAATTCAGAAGATATTTATACATATGACAGGCAGCTCAGCAGAAACGGCTAAAAGAATAAAGGATTGGAGAAGTGTGCCCTATCACGAAACCCTTCAGAAGCTAGATCTGTTTAGCATAAATCAAAGAGAAGATTATAGACAACTTGAAGACATTTGTATGTATATACACAGGACTGGAAATTTGATAGTTAAGACTACTTCAGTTCAGTAGGCAAGATATAACAAAGTCCAGTAGTAAAACACTGAAGCCATGTGGTTAGACTACAAATAAGACACACCTGAGTGCATCAACACGCTACAACAACGTAAGCGGCTTTCAACAAAAGGTGTAAGGCAGTTTAGCTACGTCATTAAATACCTCAGCCATCACTTCAAACGCATTAAGTAAGTTTTGCTTTGATTTTGTCTCTCCTTCCCTTCCCAGTATCTTACATGTAGTCCCAAACAAGAGCTCTCAAGTTCTGCATCTCCACTTGCAGCGGTAAGGCTGCATTCCAGCAAGAAGCGACAACCCCAATCTCTCCACACACATGCCTGAAGGGTGCGTTTCCCCCTCCTTTTTTGTACAGGCGTCAGCACACTAATCGCACTGAAATATAACCATCTCCATTTCCAGCCTTACCATTTACTTCTCAGTCCACACTGCAAGCTGATCAGATTGTACTGACTGATGTAATCACTCGACTTCGCACAAGCAATGTAGTGGGACGAGCACGCGAGATAAGGAAAAGCCAGACTTTTCCTTTCAATGGCAGCCAATATATTTTGCAGATTAAATATACTGTAGAACTGCACCCACAAACTGGCCTCCATTTCAGTTGCTGCCTGCTCCCCTGATTTTTCTGAAGTGAGCTCTGGTTTTGCCTTAGTAGCAGAAATTTGCCTCAGGCCGGCAGTATCCTACTTTCCCCAGCGGTTTTGAGTTGGAGGAACAGTGGTGGTGATCAGTGACTTGAAGTAGCACATCAGTGAGTACATCAGGCAAGCAAGAATGAGGAAAAAGGGAAGGCAAAAGAGAAGAGGAAAGAGAAGAGTCAAGATTCACTGTGGCTGCACCTTAAGCAAAAACCTTCTCTTTCAACTTGCCGCCTGCAGCAGCCTACCGATAAGGCCTCTTAAAACATCCTTAACGAGTTCAATAAATGGTATTTAACAGGTGCTCTAGGGTGACAGAACTCATTTTGTTATAAAATATAACTCTACCTATCTTAAAAGGTCTTCCTTCTCCAGCTTTTTTTGGAAGCTTTTCTAATCTTATACCACATGAACTGTAATGTTTTCAGTAACTTATTTTCTTCAGGAGGCAGAAAGATCATCACTATCATATTCTGGATGCTTATGATGATTTAGGGGCTCATTACACTCAGACATAACCCAGGTTTTGCAGGCAGAGAAGCAGGTGCTCGATGCTTAAAGCAGCAAGTGACGTCAGTACGATGCTCTTAGAGCATCTTGTGTCAAAACAGTAATTCTTCCCGCTGTCATTCTGAAGGTCAAAAGCTTCCTCACGGTTGAATTTACTGAGCAAGCAAAGCTGGGCATGCTACTTTATCTTATAGCCTGCTGACAATTCTGAATGCCAGAGTGAAATTGCCATTTCTGGAAGATTAAAAAAAATTTTAAAAAAAGCAAAACAAAAACAAAACCTTCTTGGCTTTGTCAATCTGTTCTACAACGTAGCAACAGCAATTTCAGTACAATTGTCTCTGTGATTTTTTTCCCCAAAATGAAATTCAAAACACTTTTAGAAGAGAAAAATGAATAATTAGAATTATAGCTTATGTTTCCCCCTTCCCTCTCACCTTCCCTCTCAAATTTGGAAATGGAAGTACATGTGCAAAAATACTGTAGTTACCGACACACTCTCTAGAGAGCAACAAATAAAATACTGGAAGTATAAAATATTCTTAGATCTTTAAGTATCGTATTAAAAAACCTTCCGCTTTCTCTTTATTTCCAGTTATATTTAAAAACAAACGTTGAAAATAGCAGGAATTTTTCCTTGATAAAATGGTTTCCAGCTGTGCAAATCACATTAATGTGGGCAAAACACTAGAAAACATACTAAATAAAAATATAATAAGCCTACCCTGAAGGGGAAAAAAGATGCGATCTGCCTAAGCTATCACGTTCTTCCACTTTCTAACAACTGACTTTAAACTGAAATTTCGTATGTGGCAAAGCAAAATCTTCTATTTACTCAATATTAACCAACTCTAATCAGAGAGCAACTCACTGTGATGCACACATAGGTTTTAATTATAAAGTTGCCTGTAAACCCAAAATGAGATAGCTAGGAGTACTTGTTACTGCATAAGGGAGAAAACCTATTCATTCCCATTCCTCCTCTCTCCCCCCCCCCCCCCCCAAAAAAAAACCACACACTCAGAAGTAGTTCCAAATCCACAGCAGCCAGCAATTAATTCAGCACCGCCAGCTTGTCTGCCTTAATTACCATGCTAGAACAGGACCTCACTTAATCTTGCTAACATGGTGTTCAAAGAAAAAAAAAATAGGAGGAGGGGAGGGGGTGTCAGGGCAGCAAGGAACAGGGCTTAGTGTTTAGTATAAGACCAACAGTGACATATGAATTGTGACTTGGCAAAAGTAAGTCTAGGACTTGCAATAAATTACCTAGTTTCTAAGAAACCAAAAAAATTGCTGGTCCTTCCCTCCACACTTTTGTATCGCACACAGGATTTTAAAACTTCCTTCAGCACATGTATTACCTCTACCAACGCTAACCTTGTCCTAGGTTCTACATTTACAGATAGAAGGCATCTCCTGTCTCGAGTTTCCTCAAGACAGGTATATTCATAACACATGATAGAAGAACCCCACAACAGTTAGATGAGGGTAAACAACTACAACAAGAGATTCAAGCGCAGCAAAAGCTATTTCTTTAACCAGACTATTTGGGTTGCCCAAAACTAATTCAATCTTCGAAGAAAGCATTACAGGAGCAGTAAGGGATAGTTGCAGTCTTCAGTGCAAGACCTACAGTGAAAGGCTCTGGGCCTTGGGACTCAGAGGGATTCAGTTTGAATGAGAAACTCCGGAGCCAGATCCACCAGGCTATTCGAGAGCTGTCCTCTCTCCCGTTATACACTTCTTCTCAAAGGATGGATCCAATCATTACCAAAATTACCTCAGAAACAGACATAAACGAGCAAGGAGAGCACGTTGTAATCACAGCTGAACTCATAAGGCCTCAAAGAGTCGCAATTTATGATTATCAAGCCATTGCCGAGGTATTTACAACTCCATTCAGTTAAATGGCTTGTTGAACTTAAGAACAAACAAAAACCCAAAGAGGGACCTGCATACAAGAAAGATTACACGAGCACGTGCAGGAACGGCAAACTGCAAACTGAACTTGCAGTTAACTGGAAGTAACATAGGTTTATTTTAAAATATCAAAAGCAGTCATGCTATTTGCCTATAATCATTTTGTATGTTCATGAAAAAGAAATAGTCCAATGATGTATGGAATAGATAGAAAGATCAGACCCGCCTGAGAAGCAGCTTTATTCAGCAACTTCAGTGAAATTCTGGAAAAGTGAGTCACAAATATAATAATGCCTTACCCTAGCCATTAGGTTCTTTTACAGAGTGATCCTCTAAGGGATATCAACACTAAGAGAAACACTTCAGGCCTAGTAATAGCTTTCTTAAATTCAAAAGTGTTTCCAAGGAAGTACACATGAGTGTATGCATAAAAGGAATCTAGGAGGAATGTCATAAGAGGACAGAAAGAAAGGAAAGAAAAAGAGGTTTGAAAAAGAGGAACTAAGCGCTATCAGCACGTAAGTAGTTAAGAGAGAAGATAACAGTGGGTTACCGTATTAAGTACATTAAGCACAAAAATACGAAATTAACCAAAGTTTGAGCAATGAAAATTAATAATAAAATACTCTCACTGAATCAAGACAGAGCCACCTTTGAAAGCCACAAGTAAATCATAGAGTGCATGATCGAATTTGATGTTCAAATTAGCATTTCTATTAAGAGTAAAAGGAAAAAAGAAAATTGCAGATATTTATATCTAAATATAACAACCGCTAATTTAAGGTAAGCATTGGAACCAACAGATAAAAAGCATGGCTGAAGGACTAGTGAACAGTTGATTCATATGGTAACTTGGATAAATAAGAAAGCAGAAATTCAATAAATTAAAATAATGCCAATAAAGTTAGGGAAATGAGGAAAACGTTCCAGCTCGGGTAACAAAAACTGCTCCTAACAGCAGTCTTTGCTAGCTTTGTCTTCCATAGGTAGCAGAGAAGAAAAAAAAAAAACAAACCACTCCAGCTGTACGGATATTGTTAGCTAAGTGATGTTTAGCTCTGCTTTGGCTGTTTCTGCTTTTATTTTACGTGCACGTACAAAAAGGGGACAAATATCATACTTTACAGATTAATTGCTATGGCTGAAGGTTGAAGCCAAAAAGCCTGAGGAAAATATGAACAAATAAAGGTAAAGAAAAAATGGATCTGATAAAGGTTTTTCCTTTGGAGATGGAGGCAACCTGTTTCTCTTGTCAGGGATAGATTCTTCCTGTTATTGATAGTGATCGTAAAGATAATGAGTGCATCTGCTTCCACCATCTTGAGAATTATTAGAAATTATTACAATAAATCACTAATACTGTTTGTATCTTAAGATGCTAAGAATAATGCTGTGCTATTAACAGAACTTTTCTGTTTCAGGGATATACTACGAATGGACTAAAAAGTATACAACCAGAATGGACTAGAATGTTCCAACTCCAAAGGGTGGAAAAATAATCTAACCTAAGTGAATACAGTGAAATATTAAATTTTTGAACTTCTCACATCAATGTTTATTCATACTGGGGTGCTAAGATGTGAACACAGGCAACAGAAATGCTTCTTTTCTAAAGCAGAAGCGTTAGAACAGGAAAATATTACCGACAATGCTATAAATTGTACCCAAATGCAATTGCTAGCAATTAGGGCTACTAATAGGATAGCTATTTTATATTTTATATATATAAAAAAAATAAATGGTCTACAGCCACAAAAACACCCCCACTATGGGTGGGAGAAGTGTCCAGGTTAGTTTAAGATCCAGGCATGGAAATAGAATGCAACAATGTCATTAAGGACAAACTAAAATCAGGACATCGTAGGTGCAAAACAAATACAACCGCCAAAGAGTAAAGGCACAATCCCCACTAGCATTACCGAAAATGATCCATTGTCACTTTGGATACCTAATGAGAGCTTGATGCATCAGTAATGATGTATTAATAGAGATAAACACGTGTTGTGAAAAACTGAGTTTTCACAAATGGGTTTGTCCTACAAGGATGCAGCCTGAACAACGCTGCACTCCTATGAAGCAACAACTACTTGTATGCAACACCAGTTAGCAGTTAATGATTCTCACACACACAACACTGCAAACGGGCGCACATGTGCTTTTTCCCTGTATCTAGCTTATTGGAATCACATTAGATAATTTTTTCCATGTGGGGTTCAGTTATGTATAATAACCTTCATGTATATATATATATATATATAGAATGAAACATACACAGGGTCCACCCATATAATGTATCAACTATAGCATAATCAGAATTATGCAACATGGAAGATCACTACACTAGGATAGGAATGCAGTCACTAGAACAAACTTATTAGCGAATCTCAACAAATGGAACAAGAAATTGAAGTATAAAGAAACACCAAGCCAGGAAATGTCATATTGTGATAGAAAACCAACAGCTATTATGATTAAGAAGGGATGCAAAAATCCTATCACCATTACATTATTTTTTAAATAATAAAGTCACCTGAAGCCACAGCTGTAATCCAATTAGCTTTAACACCCTGCAGTTATTTCATTTGCATTGCAAATTGCACTGTTAACAGTAATGCTAATAATGCTGCAATATACTGTACATAGCTTTGCACACCTTACCTCTATGATTAACAGTACTGAAGATCACACACTCATTGAAAAAACAATCAGAGGTCCAAACTGCTACTCACATTATGTTTTGTTGCACTAATTTCCTAAATAACCAAAACTATCCAGATAAAGGGATCTGCTCCAGTCTTGCAGTAATATAGTACTTCTAGCTAAAATTCCTCAGGTTTTCTCTTGTCTGTAAAGGGATACATACACAACTAACTAAAGAGCAGTAACATTTATAGAGTATCTTTGCAGAGGGCTATTGAAAACTTTGTCCATTATGGAAATATTTTAAGACTTAGAAAAACGTAGAAGTACAAAATAGTTTGAATATATCAGAAAGGGGTGCAAGCATACACATCCTCTCATCAGTTGTTCTTGTTATCAGAAAAAAAATACATATCTAGTTTACTATTTTGAAATTAGCCAAGAATGATTCATGGCCAATAAATTAATGCAGATTTTAAGCTCGAAAAAATTATCAGATCATCTAGAAAAAAAATCTTAAGCATTTTTAACATCACTCAAGTTTACTATTAATTCTAAAGAAAAACAAGACTACAATTTTACTTGAGATGAAATACAGTTGGTCCTCCTATTAAAAGATCCAGGAAAGTTCTCTATCTCATTTTGAAGACGGACTTTGACAACCAAACTGCACTTAACGTATTTTGTGAGCACCAACTGCAGCTATAATAAGTCAAATCCATGTTGAGGAGTACTTTAGAAGGAAAAGAAAAATTCTAATTGTTTAGTAGTTAACAAAAAAGCAGCTTTGAACATACTTAGAAGTAAGCCATGCGTCTCTCCAGGACACTGCCTTGTGGATGCTTCTGCTGAAGGCAACACTCCTTCCTCCATCGTAGGGGACTCTGTCAGGTCATTTCTATCACAAGTCAGGCCAAGTTTTGTCTCTGAGACAGCAGTTAAACGGCTGACATCCAGTTCTGCTGGAAGCTGATACCACGACTCCATTCCCTAAAACACGTGGGGAGAAAAACGTTATCAAATGTTCAAAACTTTTGCTTACCAAAAAAAACAAAAAACCCACCAAATGCTAAAACAAATCTCTTACATCACGTTAATACTTTTTCGGTACATCTAGCCTTCATCTTTAACATATTAATCAAGTGCCATAATCACACTAAGTTAGGAAAACTAAAGGTAGCAACAACAGCATACAAATATACAAGCACATTAATAGTGGATCTTATTTCGATATCTATTCTAATTATGACTCACCAGTATTATGGAACAAAATAGTCTTTGCTTAAACATTACCAACACCAATTTGTTTCTTTATTATTTTTTTAAAGAAAGAAAAAAGACTTTCAGTGAAACAATACCCTCCTGGAGCATCAGAGTCTTAACAGGATATCCTAACCGTGCAAATAAGGATTACAGTGTAAATCTATTGCTATTTAGACAAAATTTTAAAAAGAGTCATCACATGTTTTTCCAAAATGAAAGAATACCTCACCAATGAGGTATAATAATCACTGTCTATAACAGCAAATGTAACGTTAATGATTGAAAACAGGGTTGTCAGTATCCACACGGTTCATTTCTCCCCTACTACAAGTCACAGGACAGGAAAAAGGTTTTTTTAAGAGGCACTCTCCTCCTTCCAGACCATTACTGAAACGAAGGCACTGAAGGAAGAGATTAGAGGAGGTAGTCTCACACAGTGTGTTACACAGAGACAGAAACCTCTTGCAGCCCCATTCAGGGCCCAATAGCATATTTGGCTACAGCTCCTCCAGCCATTATAACCCCATAACCTTGTGACATGTACAGAATCACTGATCTTTAAAAGGTCTTTGGGTTGATACTGCCAAACGATAGGTTCCCTCTAGCATAGCTTCTACAACAGACCAGTTTTAAAACACTTGGGGGCGGGGACAGGATCTCAAGCATCCAAAAAAAATTTTAAGTTGTAGTTTCAAAGAGAAAAAGACTAAGTTGTGAAAAGTAAAATTATTATTCCACAGTGTATTTTCTATACTAATATTCAATTTTTTAATGTAATAGAAGTAGGATCCACAAAATAACTGCGGAAGTCCACAGTCAGTTCTCACTACTGCCTGAATTCTCGTCTCTCACTATATATTCACTGGCCTTCTATCATTCATCTGAAACTCAGCTCCATCTCCAAATCATCCTACCACGGCAGAAGACTTTTCCAAAACAGAATGAAATCTCTCGCTTACAAACAACAATGATCTTGAAGCGGACAAATGCTTTAGTAAGATGCTGGGTCAACAGAGTTCCTGGCACTGCTTAGGGAACGTTGTTTGCACTGTACATCTGGGGATTAACAAGTACAACACTCGCTGGTTCTCCTTTAAAATAAGTGTCTAATTATATGAATCCTGAATTCACACAGATGATGACTGAGTATTTTAACCAGCTCTTAGTGGTTTTTTTTTTTTTTTAAAGAAAAAGACTTTCAATTCATGTTTAAACAGAAAGGAGCACCTTTAGTTCAAATAATTCATTAAAGAATTTGCACTGGGATTACAAGGGAAGTAATTAAATGGATAAATTTTAATTATGGAAAAGACACAGACCAGTCTTCGATGCAGAGAATTAAGAATACCCATCACCTATAACACACTACACCATTATTATGAGCATAAATAATTTGCAATTACAGATAAGTTAATATAAAGTGAAGAAAGTGTCCCAGAGATTTGATAAAAGGAAAACAGTATCCCTACTTAATAGCTGCAAGCTCTTCTACCTTTTGAAATCCTGGTAAGGTATTAAAGGCCGTTTTTCAAATTAAGATCCTGCTATACGTACTACATTTGTCCAATATTCTTATAACCATTAGGAAGTACATTTCTAATAAACTCAATATTTTCAAAAATTTATGTTTTATGTCATTTTTAGAGTAATGAAATATTTGGCTACACATCCATTAGATAGAAACGACTGTGACTGTATCATGATATGAATATGATTTTCCTTAATCACGTATGGAGGACATTTCATTGAAACCAAGGACTAAAACTAGTCAGATTTCACATGAACAGAAGCACTGCTCTGTGCTCACACGCAGAGCAGATACTTTGAGGTAGACAGAGCCGACAATTTAGAGGCAGTAGCAGGATCAGAGTTATAGCGAAGCACAAGCTGAATACAGATCAAAGATGCGTTGTTGCAAAGAAGAAAACATACTGGAAAATACATTTAAGTTTAGAACCAGAAGAGACAGAACAAAATTCACTCCAATCTCCTCATCCCAGGTAAGTTCTCAGCTGAGCTGCTAGGGGCTCAGTTTTGAACTACCCATGCCAAAAAGGTATATAAAACTTGGAGCAAGAATAGGCTAGGTGACTTGTCAGGGTCCATAAAAGTCCTATCTTTCTGCAGTACCAAGATACAGAAACATAGAACTCATCTGTGGGGACTTATAGTATACAGGACACAGCATTTTACATTATTTTAAACCACATAATTAATCTTCAACCACAAAACAAAACAGACTTCTACTGCTCAGCACTCACAACCAAAGACAAAGCACAGCAGAAATACCTCATTAATGGCAGACTTCTGACGTATTGCTTCTCCCAGAGAGACACCACTGGTAATTGACACCTGGGTTCCACTGCTGCTCTGACTTAATAATTCCTCCTTCCAGCTAGGATGTGGTGGAGTTGTGGCAATAGGCTAAAACACACACATGAAGCATGTTTTTAAAGCAGAAGATAAAGGTCTGGGTATTTCAACGTGTAGATGCATTTAGGCAACAGGCAACGAAATATATAAAATACTCAGACATCCCCAATGCCTAAAATTAGACCTCTACTTCAATATACTTCGGAAACGACATATATCCCACCCACATTTGACAAAACATTTGACTAAAAGGGGCAGATTCATTTGCCACTTTATATCCCAAGATAACAGTAAGTATAATTTTCTACACATTAGTCAATCGTTTTTTGAGGGCCAGAAATTTATTTCTCATTCCTTCTCTCCCCCTACCCCCATTTACATGCAGCACTCAGTAAATTGCAAAACACATACCAGAAAGACTCATCATCATCAAAATCAGTTTCTGGCATTTGTCCTGTCTGGTATATTAATAGCTGCTTAGGTTTTTTAATAGTCAGTTATTTTTAGTTACTTTTCAATATTCATGTTCTAAAATAAATAATCAATGCTGTAAATTCAGTATAAAATAAGGCAACCTATGCAAACATCATAGAGCAATTGAAGGTTAATTTCTATATTATAATTTAGCAATATCCGATACACTTTTAGGGCCCATGAACTAAAGGTAAATTGGATGGGTGCCCAAAAAGCAGCTGTAACATCGTTTCCCTACAAGGTACCAGAGGAAGCTATTCTACATTCAGAATGAAATTTCTCTTCTCTAATATCCCACGTCTGAGGTTACAGTGACTGCCACAGCCTTCTTCAGACAAGCAAGACAGCCAGTTCCAAATATAATGGCATATAAGTTTAAACACAGACACTTCAGGAATATCAGGATTCAGCAAAACCAAAAATGTTCCAGGAAAGAAGCTCTTGGATATAAAGTTAAAAAATAAAAATAAATAAATAAATAATAAAACAAAGCAAAAAAAAAAACCAAAAAAACAAAAAAGAAGCCACAGATTTCCAGACACAAGAAGATGTTACGGTAGTCAATAGTAACACCGGAGGAAATCAGCTAACATTAACGCCGCAATTACACCTGAAGCTTCAACCAGAAGAGAAGTCATAGCTCCCTCCCCTCATCCTCATGTCAGCTCCCATTCTAACTTACTAATAACCAAAAAAGCCTAACCATCCTTGGTATTAGCGATTAAATCAGCAAATGGAGGGGTATGAAGAACACCACAGCCAGTACAAACCAGCGGAAGCTCAGTGTCACTCACTTCTGCGCCTCAATTCACGTGTCTGCTGTCTAGCGGTACCCGGCTGCCATAAGAATTACAACGGCCCTTAACGTGTGTGTGCAAGTGATGTGTGAAGGACAGAAGTAAAAAGTCACAGACTGATAAAAGGAGAGGGTCAGTGAGAAAGACGCAAATAATTTCCCAGAAGTCTTCCTTCTACGTGAGTAATTATAATGCTGTTGGATACGTGCCTTATGTTCAAGAGTCCTCCAGTGACCACTGTTTTCTTTTTATCGGTATTTCTGATAAACTGGAATAACATTTATTCAAACATGTCTATTCAGTAGCACAGATCTACACTGACTGAACGAGCATACCATTTGCAATGCATATCAAGAAAAAGCAAGCTACAAGAACTTTCCTGAAGACATCAATTACATTCTAAGAAAGGAAATCAGACACAAACTTAGCCAAAAAGTCCAGAACACAGATTTGCTTCAATGTACAAATAAGCACGTAAATTTTGGAATGTGGGATTATTTTCTTTAGAAGTGAATATTGCTACAGAAATAGCTAAATTGACACCTGAATTCTGTTTCCTCCTTCTTATGCAGTAAAAATCTGAAAAGGTGAATAAAAACTTGGTAATTTTTATTTCACGTATTATGTGACTGATAGCGCATATTAGAACTTAGAAGAATGAACTGAATCAGCTGAATGATTTTTATACAGAACACATAACATTTTAAATCTATCCACAAAAAATAAAGCTATCACATATGAATCTTGATTAATATGGTACATTCCCAAGAAACTATTAATTCTGCCACAAAAACAGCAGGTTTACAAAGTTTAGAGATAACCTATGGAAGAACCTTTCAAGTCAGAGTCACCTGGTCAAGCTATACCTCAGATAAACACCATCCAATGGCCAGTTTGTGCCCTGCATAATGAGAGTTTGGGCCTTCCCTCTAATTCCCGCTTACCAGACATGCATTACGTAAAAGCTTTCAGTGAATGACATATTTTCATCCTTACTAAGTCTGAGGGCACGCAAAGTTGAAGACAGACTAAACTTTTCGTGCCTTTAAAGAGCATTTGTTCGGGGAAAGGCCAGAATTCACTGGCAAAACACCACGTGGACTCTGCTTAGCTTCACTCCCTATTTTGCCTCTGAACAAACGGTAACATTTAACTCTTCCTCCCTGTAAACTGTGGCCCACTTCACTGCTAAGATGAGGATTCCGGTTTAGGATTGTATCATTTTTTTCACTAAATGCCCAGCTGTTCCTTTAAAATAAAAGCAGCCACGGGTTCAAAAGCCTGGTTTCAAACAGAACATCTTTGGGGCCACACCTCTGCATTTTTTCAGATGCTGTTAAAAACACAACTCTACACACTGATCTCACAAGTTTTAGCTCTTGGAAAGATAACAGTTCTCAAAATTTCAGCACAGTTTGCCATCCTCAACTCTTCCACAAAATAGTATCACTGAAATAAAAACATGACGTAGCTTTCCTTTGCTTCTGAACAACCGTGGGCGTGCAACATAGGGTTGTCTCTGAATATAGCCATTCCAAAGTTGTTGACTGAAGCCAGTTTAACAGTACGTTACTTGCAGAAGGCTTAAAGTGTCATTTTGAAGACCTACACAATGCTACCTACTGCTTCTGTACAGAACAGTGTTCTAAAGAAAATCGGTCTGAATGGCAAGAATATCTTCAACTAAGTTTAAACAAACTTCAGCACTCAACAGAAAGTTTTTTATTGCCATTGATCAGGATTTTCTTTCCACATCAGTGCACCTTTTATGAACGTTTGCAGTAAGAAAAGAGAACTCAACAGCATCACTGCACTGCAGATGAAGTTCCCCATTAATAAGATCATTCAATAGCTTTAACATTAAAAATAAACCAGACCAAAAAGCAGACACACAGAATGATCCTAAATCCCTTCAGCTCACAGAACCTCTGTGATCATTTGTAACCCACACATAGGAAATCAAGATTCAGCCAGGCAGCAACTACTACATGAATGCTGTGGTCACAACCTTCTGCCCGCACCGGTGCATAATGATCACGGTTTCCTTTTAGTCCGGATGCTGAAACATCAAGGAACTTGCCCTGCTGCCTGCTCCTAGCTGCCCCATGGAGACAGGGAGGGAGGGAGGAGCAGCTGTTCCACAGTTCTCCAAATTAATTCCTTGCACAAAAAAAAATCTGTTTGAGCTCTGCGTAGGGGGGGGGTCAAGGTAATAACGTTAGCCTGTATGCATATATTCAATCCCTGCTGCATTCCTCTAGTTCTTATTGTTCATACTAATCAAGTCATTAAAAGAAGCAGCACCCAAGCATATGTGACAACAGCTCTGAATGCAAAACGTTCCAGCAGCTATTTGGTTATTTAATTAAGGCCTTTTATTTAAAATTTGGGATTTCAATATACATCTTCAGCAAAGGGCAGTTTTATTAATCCAACTGGAAATTAATAGTGGTAGGTAAGAGACCCATACTGTCCTTAGGAAACTAATTTCAAAAGAAAAATGTATTGATTTTATTTAGATATGTTAAGCATAGCTAATTAAGTGGATGTTGTAGAGAATATTAAAACAGATGAGTAATGACAGCATTAAAGATGCTCACAATGAACAAAAGACTAAACAACTGAACTGTGCATGTTATTCTTCATTCTCCCCTTTAAAATGACCTTTCTTAGCCCACGGTAAGCAATTCCTTTCAAAATTATTTTATTAGTCATATACCTGCCAGCCATTGAAACAAAATCCCATTTCTATGTTCAAGCTGTTGCATCGCAGGCTTCCCTCACCTTACCCACAGACAAGCTAGAGAAACCATTTTTAGCGTGAAGAGAATTCTTGAGCTTCCAAAGACTAGTTAATGACTTGCTAACTAAAAAAAAAAGGTCTGACAACCTACAAATAATATGACCAAGACCATAACTTCATTAAACCTTGTAGCTAAAGTTTTAATTGAGCTTTTCCTCCATATATTTTCAACACGCTTAGTAACACAGTCTTTGTCAAAACATCACAAGAAAAATAACACACAAAACCTCATCAGAAGAGGTTCCAACCTATAGCTTCATATCTTAGTTTTTTACTGAATTTTTTTTAATAGAATGAGAAAATAACAATCCTACAGCAATCGAAGTCAGCAAGATTCTTCCGTATAGAGATAATTCAACCTGAATAACTCTTGGGCAATTGGGGATAAAATGAGGCTATAGAAGGATAAGGCACAACTCAGCTCGCGTTCTGTGGAAAATTCTTTCCCAGAAACACTCCCTCCTCCCAAAGATGCCCTTGGCACCTACAGTTTTCCAAACTTATTCATTTTACATGAGAACTTGGATCAGTCTTATTTGGGGGAAACGCAGTCAAACATGTATCATACGCAGTCCTCAAGAAAAAATTGGTGGAGAAATGCAAGTGTGATTACTACAGAATAGCAATATTCTGTATAGCACTATATAGCAAGATTCAAAATACCATTATATCTGGAGCTATCAAAGACAATATTCTTAATACTCACCCAGAAGAGCAAGAAGGAATCAAGAAAATACTAATGCTAAGAGTATTTACACGGTGACTTCCATGCAAAAGCTCAAAAATGTTTCATAAACACTGATTCACAGCACCGCTTCAGAACATACACTATCCTCCTTTTACTAGGCATAGAGAACTTAACCTGTATAACAATACTGCAGATCAGTGCCAGAGCTGATTGCCTGACTGAGTAGTCTGATCTGACCATAACGCTGCACGCCTCTCTCATTTGATACTCTGCAGCCTCATCTGTCTTTGCCCGTAGGTTATGAGAGAGAAGTCAGTAGAGAAGCACTATTGCATCATAAATCAAGGAGATTAAAGGATGACATGAAAATGAGCAATGAGAGAAAAAATACATAGTTTCTGTATCACAGTTAGATAATACTGTACTCTTTACCTATTTTAATATTCCATGGAAGTAACTGCTGTCATTGTCACAGTGATGCCATAGCATCATGAACATGAAAAGTGGTCTGCACAATGGTTACTGAGAAAAGATACTTATCAAGCCAGTTCCTGTTCAAACATAATTCAAATTGTTTTACAGTATGCAGCTCCCTCATCTACACAGAAACGTTCTTCTCTTCAGACAAGCAGAAACAAGATGACAAAAAAAGCAGAAAACATTCATCGTTGTCTCCCAGCTCCATCGCGCTTCACCAATTCTGATTTCCAGTTACCTGTTTGTCAATACTTCTCAAAGTGCCTATAAACCACTGATCTTTCTGCAAAGTTATTGGGGGGGGGGGGGATTTGAACTGGAAGAAAAAAGAACGAAGCAGAATCACTGAAGAAGGAATATACTTATAATTAGTCAGAAATTCTGCACTAAAACATCAGTAAACAGAAAATATCGGTAGCGTTCAGTCCAAGAAATCTCATGAGAAAGGAGCACTTAAGATCAACCACTGATAGATCCTCCAGGGAGGCAGCCATCCTGAAAATGAGCCACAAGTTCTACAAGTCAAGAAGCAATCCCACCACCCCAGCCTCAGAGCAGCCCACCTAGCAAACGCTCAGTGAAATCAATACATCTCTCCCTTCCAAAACTGCTGCTTAAATAGTTCATCTACCACACAACAACACAAGAACCATGTTCATTTTAATCAAGAGTTATTAGGGGTCTTCTATTTAAAGTTATAGTAAAACATTTCATAAAATCTCTTCCTCCCTCACACCCAAAAAAGGTTTTTGGAGTTTGTTCTTCCCAAATTTCTTTCAAAGAAAAAAATCTGAGGTTTTACACAACTCTATGTCCAAATGTTATGCTCTGAAATGAAATAAAAATAAAAAATCAAAAGCCAATCATGTTTGAGATACTGAACCAACAGAAACTTAAGGAAAGATCACTTCATGAAGACAATTTATTTCTCATACAGGTAGGAAATTCCTGGCAGCAACCAAGCCCGATTTGTGTTTTGAGATAAAAAGTGCCACAGCTCAAGATAGCAGGGCTATAGGAACACACACTTACCAGCTGTAGTTTCTCATAATTGCACACATAAGGCATTAGTATGTATTTAGCAATCCTCTTGAAAGAAACCTGATACAGCATTGACAAAACATCATAAAGAAAATAATCTCACTTTTTGAAAGGCTGCTAAGTAACTTGAACCTCATGGGCTAGTAGCTGGATAAAAGCTAAAGAAACATGCAATAGGACATTCTGTTTCATTTTTTGTTTTTAAACCTCATACCAAAGAGCAAAACTAAAGCAATAGCACAGTGAAGGAGATCTGCCATATATTAGCACTGTATGTACCCGGGTACGTAATAAAGCAGTCACAAGTTAAAAAATAAATTATAATTTACTAAATTAGTATAATCATCTCTGAGGGCTTCCACGTAATTAAACTCAAATGAAGAAAATTCAACAAGCTTTTCCTCCCGAAATTCAGCAAGTCAAATGTTAGCCTTCGCTGCTAAATACATAATGAGAAGAAAAGGAGAGAACAGCTGAACAGCTATGATTACTCCCCACCATAGTACCATTAACTTACGTGGTAGGAATAGTAACTTCTGTTTGGCGTTCTTAACTTTTTGTAGAACAAAATATGGTAGTGTGAAAGTTTAAATACACACACCCATCTCTCCTAACTTTCTTCTGACCCACAGATTACTCTAGTAAAAATATCATAAAAATTCTAGTAGAAATATTCAATAGCACAACACAACACCAGCACAACAAAAACAAAAAACTAAAAAGATAAGGGAAAGAGAACTCCCTGGATGAGGCATTCTAACAAACTGATCTTCCCAAAGCATCAGAAATATACTATAATTATATAACTGCCACGCTCCCTTTTAACAGTCTTTTGCGTATCGGAATGTTCTCTCTTCTTCC